>NC_133004.1:5918532-7222461 GCF_048564905.1 Vicugna pacos
AACACCGGAGTTCCCAGAGAGATTGCTCTCTTGCTGGGTCTATGAGTTGTTTTAAGGCTAACTTGGTCAGGGACTCTGGGTTCCAGTCTCAGCTGATGTCTCTGGATCTCAAGGCCTCAAGCAGTTTCAGGGACTTTCTTCATTAAATCCTCTCTATATTCTGAACTAACGTATCAGGGGCGTGGGACTGACGGCAGATGGCAAAACAAATGGACTAGAAAAGGGACCTCCAGGGCTGGGCAAGCCCGGTCCTGAAGGAATTCGTCTTCTAAACTTACGTCCTGGGTGTCTGGGGCTAGGCAAAAGGGGCACTACTTGGGTCAGTTCAGTAGGGGAACAATAAGTCTCGGGTGTTCTGTGACAGAGTCAGGTAGGAGACTTTCTCAAAGAAATAGCATCCTAGCCTCCAAGGGCACAGGGGCGTTGACTCATTGGCTATGTCCTTTTCCCTCCCAGTGTAGCCACCCTGTGCCGGTGTCGCAGACAAGACAAGGGAGGGTTTTCGTTGCGTCCGCCTGGCCGCTCCCCTCGCGGGGACGAAGGTGCCTCTTAGCTTTGGCGGGTCAGTATAAGCCGCTGACTCCGATCGGGACCCTGAGGGACCGATACCGCCCTGAGCCGTATGAGGTCACCACGGAACCGCAGGTTGGGACTCACTCGAACTCCGTAGCAGAATGCCGTGGAGCTACAAACTCGAGCCTGATCGCATGCTTCACAGGCCGCTCATTCACTCACACACACACACACACACACACACACACACAGAGGTTAACAACATTCCTCCCACCAATACCAATATCCTATTTCCTGTAGGAGGGGATCAGCCTCCTCTTCTGTCCACTGGGACAGGACCTGATTCCTGACCTGATTCCTGATTTCCCCGTCTGAGTTACCATCAGACGGAGAGCCTGTAGGAGGGGATCAGCCTCCTCTTCTGTCCAATGGGACAGGACCTGATTCCTCCCGGGGGATCCTACCTTGTCCGGACGGCCACCTGGTGAGTTTGTCCGTCCCTCCACGGAGTCTGGCTCTGGTTGTAGCCCAGCCACCCGGGGGGCCGAGTTGCCGTCACGAAAGAGAACCCGGAATACCGTCGGGTGGCGCCTCCTCGTTCGCTGCCAGAGTTCCGTCCCCCGGTGGGCCAGAGCCACCAGTCCAGCGGCTCAAGGGGCCGGCGTGGTTGTATCTCGCTGGGGCCTCCAGAAATGTTACGGAAATGACAGGCCAGCCAAGAAACAAGCACCACTCGGAGGGTTGGAGTACTCAGATTTATTACGCCGGCGGGCTCAGAGGGGCTTCTGCTCCGAAGCTCTGAGCACCTCCAAGACGTGCACATGAGGTTTTATAGGGTTAATTACAAGTATGGGGCTATTAGCCAATAAGGTTCAAACAACAAAAAGCAAGGAATCAGTACACTGGAGCTTATCAATTTGGAACAGATCACGTTACTGACACTTGTTGAGCTTGGATTTACGAGTTAGCTTGTTAGCCCAGTAAACTGACACTAAACTTTAGATTTACGAGTTAGCCCGGCAGAACTTATATCAGTAAACCGACACTTATCACACTTAGATTTGTGACTGAGCTCGTTAGCCCAATAGACTGACACTAAAC
Source organism: Vicugna pacos (assembly GCF_048564905.1). NCBI lineage: Eukaryota > Metazoa > Chordata > Mammalia > Artiodactyla > Camelidae > Vicugna > Vicugna pacos. The sequence goes on from NC_133004.1 coordinate 5,920,147, forward strand.
TTCAGATTTATGAGTTAGCCCAGCAGAACTCAGATCAGTAATCCGACACTTGTTGCACTTAGATTTGTGACTTAGCTTGTTAGCCCAGCTGGGCTTTTCCTTCATATTCCCCCCTCTTGATGCTTTCACAACCCTTGTTGGAGTAAGCATCATCATTTACCTGTTGCAGGGGCTCATAATTGGAGGCTAACATCTGAAGTTTTATAGCCTCTATCCGCTCACTGACAAAGCGGGTCAGGAAGTTTAGGACACAGGGCCCAAACAGCAGAACTGCAAAAATCAGGAGTAAGGGACCTATGAACGGTGCCAGCCAGGAGGTCCAGCCCCAGGGGCCTGTCCATGGGCTCTTATCTAAAATATGTTTTCTTTTTTCCACTTTTCTTGTAACTCTTGAACCATTCCTCTGACAATTCCTGATTGATTGGCATAAAAACAACACTCTTCATTTAGGAAGAGGCATAGTCCCCCCTCTTTGGCCGTGAGTAAGTCCAGACCCCTCCTGTTTTGTAAGACCACCTCGGCGAGAGAGTCAATCTGATTCTGCAGAGTTCCCAGGGTTTCTGCTATTTGTTGGAGATCGTGGCTGAATTCACCTGTAAGCTGATAATAGTAATAAGAGGAAGAGGCGATGCCCCCGATTCCTGTGTCTACCCCTGCTGCCACTCTGAGCCCCACTAGCAAGGGGATCAATTGTATAGCTCGTTTTATTCTCCGTGGATGCTGGTGAGTTATGACAGGGATGGGCAGACTTCGATTATTAGGCATAATGTCCATTCGGGGAGTGAGATAAGCCAAAGCACATAACTTTGCCCATCTGGCAGGGAGGCACCGGTAGGCAAATTCGCCACATACAAAATAAGTCCCGTTATTAGAACACCATCTTTGTGTGGGTTGGCACCCTAGACCCATACAGTGAGAGGTTTTAATACATTGATTTATAGTTAGATTGCCCTCTAAAGGATTAGTTCCATTGTTGAAATAACATTCTGGTGCCTTGTAGGCGAGCTGTACCCAGTTCAGCCTGGAACTCCTAGTGGTAGAAACGGCATCGCTATGAGTTGTGGTGAAAGTCTTAGTGAGGTTTGTCAGAGGTAAAGCCAGGTGCTGGATGGGGCCAGGACGCAAGCATAGCCAGCAATCTTTAGCCAGGTCTGGATTGGAATGATTGAGAATCCCATGGACTGCGGCTAACAGCCCATTTATTTGTGGATCCAGATCCCGAGGCTCAGCTAAAGATGGAAGTTTTATTGGCTTCAGGGTAGGTAATAACTTCCGGTGTTGCCTCTGGACTGCTTGTTGGACTGTTTGCCGGCGTGCCTGGTCCTATATCCCTCCTCCATCACTCATCCCATAATGTGTTTGCTTGGTCCAGCACACCAGCTTGCCGGGTGTGCCATAGCATTTGATGCTGGATACATAATAAGCCTTAATTGTGCCAATCCAGTAGGATTTTCCCTGATATGTGCACTCTGAAGCGGAGTCATAGCATTGACTCGGCTGATAAGTATAAGCTGAAAATACAGGCCGGTATATGGACCACCTGTCACCCGGTTCCATGCAGGTGCATTGTACAGCCAAGGAGAGTGAGGACATTAGCATTAGTAACATCAGCCTTATGATTATCTTAGACATGATGCTGCGGTGATGGCACTAATTATAAGAAGATATAAAATAGCTATCAGGATTCTATGGCCTATGTTCCAGTCAGGTGGGGTGGCGCTAGCTAGCCCCACTGCTAGTACGCAGACTGGTATAGAAAACAAGGAAAGAGGCAAGGGAGCACAAAAGAAATATATTTAACAGCTGCGTTGGGCTTTCCTCAAGCTTCGGCCGTGCGTTGACTAGCCAGCTTCCGGGTGTGGCTAGAGCAGGGCTCGTCGATCCTTTTCTGGTCCCTCTTGATCTTGATCTTGAGCGGGTCTCCCGGGACACTCTCAATTTTCCAGGGACCCTCTGTCTGAGGTGCAGTTGCTTTCTTGACTCTGGAGTGGTGGATCCAAGGGACGATTCCTGCAACTTTAACAGCTGTAGGAGTAGTTAATACCACTAAATATGGTCCCTTCCATGTTGGTTTGAGAGGTTCCTTTTTCCAATCCTTCACCCATACCTGGTCACCTGGTTTATGGGGATGCACTTGAACCCCTAATGAAATGGGGGTTTTCTCTATCACCCAACCCCAAACTTCTCGTAGTACTTTTCCTAGTCCCAACAGTTGTTGGTGGAGCCCTAGATTTCCTATTTCTGGGGTGGGGTTTTTCATCCTGACTAAAGGTGGCGGTCGCCCATAGAGGATTTCAAAGGGAGAGTACCCAATATTAAATCTTGGGGTGCATCTAATTCGCAACAGAGCCAGGGGTAGAATGTCCACCCAGGGGAGCTGGGTTTCTTGACTGATTTTAGCTATCATTTGTTTTAGAGTTCTGTTCATTCGTTCTACCTTCCCTGAGCTTTGAGTCCGGTATGCTGTGTGTAGGTTCCAGCGGATGCTCAGTGCCTTTGCCACTTGCTGTACAATTTCTGACACAAAGGTGGGTCCATTGTCAGACCCGATGGAGGTAGGCATTCCAAATCGAGGGATAACATCCCTGAGAAGAGCCTTTGTCATTTTCCTTGCTTTCTCTGTCCTGGTGGGGTAGGCCTCTACCCACCCTGTGAAGGTGCAGACGAAAACCAGCAGGTACTTATATCCCTTACTGGGCCCAAGTTCAGTAAAGTCCACTTCTAAATCTTCAAAGGGAGCCAATCCACATCGTTGTATTCCCATTGGCCCAGTGAGCCCTTGTTTTGGATTGTTTTGTGCACAGAGCAAGCAGCGTTGGGAAACTGATGCACATAGAGTAGGGAGACGAGAAATTAGGAAATATCGCTTTAAGAGGGCCTCTAAAGCTGCTTTTCCCATATGTGTGGCTTCGTGCTGTTGTTGGACTAAACGATAAGCTAGTCGTTCTGGGATGAAAATCCTTCCATCCGTCATGATCCACCATCCGTCCTTTCTTTTTTTTCCTCGTTCAGCCTGTGCCCACTTGTTTTCATCATGACTATATTCTGGGGCAGTGGGTAGCTCTGGCGCTGCCATAACTTTAATTACTGAGTGTTCCCAGGTGGCTGCTTCTCTTGCCTTTTGATCAGCTAGCCTGTTCCCCTGGCTCACAGGGTCATTTCCTCTTTGATGTCCCTTACAGTGAATAACGGCCACTTCCTTTGGATCCCATACTGCCTCCAGTAACTGTAAAATTTCTTCTTTGTTTTTGATTTCTTTTCCCCCAGCAGTGAAAAGTCCTCTCTCGTTATAGATGGCTCCATGTACATGCAAGGTTGCAAATGCATATTTGGAATCAGTGTATATATTGACTCGTTTTCCTTTCCCTTCCCTTAGTGCCTGGACCAGTGCCCAGATCTCTGCTCACTGAGCAGACCATCCTGGGGGAAGGGACTCTGCCTTTATTACCTCTCGGGTTGTTGTTACAGCGTAACCTGCTTGCCGTTGTCCATCTTGCATGTAACTGCTGCCGTCTGTGAAAAGTTCCAGGTCTGGGTTTTGCAGGGGCTTGTCGGTTAGATCAGGCCTGCTTGCATACACCTCTTCAACGATTTCTTCGCAGTTGTGGTCAGGCTGCCCTTCCCCTTCAGGCAAATATGTGGCTGGGTTTAAGGTTTGCACAGTCTCTAGACGGACTCTTGGATTTTCACATAGAAGCCCCTGGTAGTGGGTCATCCTTGTGTTAGTTATCCATTTGTAACCTGGGCCATTCATCAGGGCCACCACAGAATGGGGCACTTTTACATTTAAAGTCTGTCCCAGTGTGAGTTTGTCTGCCTCATTGACCAGGAGGGCTGTGGCAGCGAGGGCCCGTAAACAGGGTGGCCATCCTGATGCTACAGGGTCCAGTCTTTTAGATAAATAAGCCACAGGGCGCTGCCATGGCCCCACATTCTGAGTTAGGACTCCAAGAGCAGTTTGGTCTCTTTCATGTACAAACAGATTAAACTCTCGTGTTACATCTGGTAAGCCTAGTGCTGGGGCTTGGGTTAGTAGTTCCTTTAATTGCCTAAAGGCATTTTCTTGTTTAGTTTCCCATTTGAGGGTTTCTTTTCTTGATCCAGCAGTTGCTTCGTAGAGGGGCTTGGCTATTCTTGAAAATCCGGGGATCCAGATCCGGCAAAACCCAGCTGCACCCAGGAACTCTCTCAGTTTCCTTTTTGTTTCCGGTCTGGGTATGGCACAAATAACTTGTTTTCGTTCTGGTCCTAGGGCTCGGTGTCCCTCTGAGATAATAAATCCCAAGTATTTGACTGTCTTTTTGCAGATCTGGGCCTTTTTCCATGAGACCTTGTACCCAGTTGTTTGGAGTAACCCTAGGAGGGCTCGAGTTCCTTTCTAATAGTCCTCTTCACTCGGGCTGGCTAACAGCAAGTCATCCACATACTGGAGCAGAGTACAGTTCAATGTTTCCCCAGGGAATTTTACAAGGTCTGCGGCTAGTGCCTCTCCGAACAAGGTGGGCGAGTTTTTAAAGCCTTGGGGAAGACGTGTCCATGTCAGTTGAGTTTTTCCTCCTGTATGGGGATCCTCCCATTCAAATGCGAATATGGGCTGGCTCACAGGTGAGAGTCGAAGACAGAAGAAAGCATCTTTAAGGTCTAGGCATGTAAACCATTTGGCATCTGCCGGAATGAGGCCCAGAAGAGTGTATGGATTTGGCACTGCTGAATGTATTGTAGTGACTACTTCATTTACTTTTCGTAAGTCCTGCACTGGCCTATAATCTGTTCCTTCTGCTTTCTTCACTGGGAGCAACGGTGTGTTCCAGGGAGATCTGCACTCAGTTAGGATTCCCTCTTGTCTGAGGCACTGTATATGCTTCTGGATTCCTAGGTGGGCCTCTCGAGGCATGGGATATTGCTTCTGTCTGACTGGGCTGGCTCCAGGTTTGAGGTCAATCACCAGTGGTGCCTGATTATGTGCCAAGCCTGGTGGTCCATTTTCAGCCCAGACTAATGGAAACTCTTCCAGGAGTTTGCAAGGATTTTCCTGGAGTTCTCTGCTCTCATACAGATGCCACTCTTCTTCTCAGGGAACTGAGATGGCTAGAATCATAGACTCTCCCTGTAGGGTCAGATGTGCCTGTTTCCCGGGGACAAAGGTAATTTGTGCCCCCAATTTAGACAGAAGGTCTCTTCCAAGCAATGGTATTGGGCATTCAGGCAAATATAAAAATTCATGTGTCACTAGATGGCCCCCTACTTGACAGGATCGTGGTTGGCAGAAATGGCGGGCAGTTGAGTCCCCAGTAGCCCCAATAATAGTCGCCTTTTTTTTTGGTCAGGGGGGCTACAGTTTGGGTCACCACAGAATACTCTGCTCCTGTGTCTACCATAAAAGTCATTGGTTGGCCCCCTATAAACATCTTGACCTTGGGTTCCCGGGGGCCCAGGGGCAGGTAGCCCGGTCTCTCCTATTCTGAGTTAATCCCAGCCAGTCCGATGTGATTACTGGCTGGTGGCTCCAGCTGATAAGTAGGCCTTTTAGGGAGTGCTCTCTTTCCATCCTTTCTGTTTGGGCACTCGTTCTTCCAGTGCCCAGTCTCCCGGCAGTATGCACACTGGTCTCGGCCCAGGGGCATCCATGGTTGGGGTCCCCTCTTCCGGGGTGATGCAGGGTTCTGGCTGAAGCCTGTTTTCCCCAGGGCTGCTGCAAGGAGCGCGGCTTTCTGCTTCATTCGCTGGTCTGCTTCTCGTTGGGCTTCCCGTTCTCGGTTTACAAAAACTTTGTTTGCTACTTCCAGCAGCTGTGTAGCATTCATCCCTGCGAATCCATCCAGTTTTTGGAGTTTCTGGCGTATATCTGGGTATGATTGGGCTACGAAGGCAGCGTTGACCATCCGTTGGTTTTCTTGGGCCTCAGGATCAAAAGGAGTGTAGACACGGAATGCTTCACACAGTCTCTCATAGAAGTCAGTGGGGGTTTCGTCTGGCCTCTAGGTCACTGTGGTCGTTTTAGACATGTTAGTTGGCTGCTTGGCTCCTGCTTTTAGCCCTTGTAGGATGGCCTCCCGGTACTCACGTAGTGCTTCTCTTCCTTCTTGAGTGTTAAAGTCCCAATCTGGTCTGGTGTCAGGGGCACGTGTCATGGACCATGCCTCAACATCCATTGTGTCCCCAGGGGCTCGGCCCTGCAGCCATTTTCGTGCTTCAGTGAGAATGTGTCTCCTCTCCTCTGTATTGAAAAGAGTCAGAAGCAGCTGGCGGACATCTTCCCAGGTGGGCCGGTGAGAATGGAAGATAGACTCTATGAGGTCAATCATAGCCTGTGGCTTTTCAGAGTAGGAAGGAGTGTGATGGCGCCAATTGAGAAGGTCTGTGGTGCTAAAGGGTTGGTAGTAGAGTACGGGGTGCCCAGGCTGAACAGTCCCGTCTTCCCCAACTTGCTGTGGCCCTTGTGTCTCCCGCAGCGGCATTTGGAGGGCCGGTGGTGCTGGCTTCACAGCTTGTGCTGAGCGGAGTCTCCTTCCTACCGGCTCAGGCTGGGGGCTGAGTTCTGCCTCTGGGTCCTCAGGTTGGGGAGGTGGTGACACAGAGGGTGGTGGTGTCTCCAATGGGACTGGAGGTGTTTGTGCCTTGGGGGCATATGGAGGGGGCAGGCATATCTCGTCTTCTGCGTCTCCCTGGAAAATCGGTTTTTTTCTGTCTGTCTTTTTGGCCTGGACTGGCTGAGCTGCTAATATCTTGCATTGTCCAGGTCCATTTGAGCAAAACCGAATCCATGGGGGTAGAGTCTGGGCGATATTCAGCCAGGAGTCAATGTAAGGGAATTGATCTGGGTGGCCTGGGGTTCCAGTGATTATCTGATAGATTGCTCGCACTGTTGCTAGGTCCAGAGTTCCTCCTGAGGGCCACCCGACTCCAAAGGCAGTCCATTCAAGCTCACACAAAGTGCGCAGCCTGCCAGGGGTCATTCGAATTCCATAGTCTCCTGAGAACCCCTTTTTGAAATTCTTAATCATGCAGTCTAGAGTGGTGGGTTTTGACTTAGAGCTTCCCATTCTTTTAGATATTTAAGGATAATAGTTCTGTTGCTTTAGATGTTTGGGAAGGTAGCCTTTATATCTTTTTCTTCTTCACTCTTCAAAACACCGGAGTTCCCAGAGAGATTGCTCTCTTGCTGGGTCTATGAGTTGTTTTAAGGCTAACTTGGTCAGGGACTCTGGGTTCCAGTCTCAGCTGATGTCTCTGGATCTCAAGGCCTCAAGCAGTTTCAGGGACTTTCTTCATTAAATCCTCTCTATATTCTGAACTAACGTATCAGGGGCGTGGGACTGACGGCAGATGGCAAAACAAATGGACTAGAAAAGGGACCTCCAGGGCTGGGCAAGCCCGGTCCTGAAGGAATTCGTCTTCTAAACTTACGTCCTGGGTGTCTGGGGCTAGGCAAAAGGGGCACTACTTGGGTCAGTTCAGTAGGGGAACAATAAGTCTCGGGTGTTCTGTGACAGAGTCAGGTAGGAGACTTTCTCAAAGAAATAGCATCCTAGCCTCCAAGGGCACAGGGGCGTTGACTCATTGGCTATGTCCTTTTCCCTCCCAGTGTAGCCACCCTGTGCCGGTGTCGCAGACAAGACAAGGGAGGGTTTTCGTTGCGTCCGCCTGGCCGCTCCCCTCGCGGGGACGAAGGTGCCTCTTAGCTTTGGCGGGTCAGTATAAGCCGCTGACTCCGATCGGGACCCTGAGGGACCGATACCGCCCTGAGCCGTATGAGGTCACCACGGAACCGCAGGTTGGGACTCACTCGAACTCCGTAGCAGAATGCCGTGGAGCTACAAACTCGAGCCTGATCGCATGCTTCACAGGCCGCTCATTCACTCACACACACACACACACACACACACACACACAGAGGTTAACAACATTCCTCCCACCAATACCAATATCCTATTTCCTGTAGGAGGGGATCAGCCTCCTCTTCTGTCCACTGGGACAGGACCTGATTCCTGACCTGATTCCTGATTTCCCCGTCTGAGTTACCATCAGACGGAGAGCCTGTAGGAGGGGATCAGCCTCCTCTTCTGTCCAATGGGACAGGACCTGATTCCTCCCGGGGGATCCTACCTTGTCCGGACGGCCACCTGGTGAGTTTGTCCGTCCCTCCACGGAGTCTGGCTCTGGTTGTAGCCCAGCCACCCGGGGGGCCGAGTTGCCGTCACGAAAGAGAACCCGGAATACCGTCGGGTGGCGCCTCCTCGTTCGCTGCCAGAGTTCCGTCCCCCGGTGGGCCAGAGCCACCAGTCCAGCGGCTCAAGGGGCCGGCGTGGTTGTATCTCGCTGGGGCCTCCAGAAATGTTACGGAAATGACAGGCCAGCCAAGAAACAAGCACCACTCGGAGGGTTGGAGTACTCAGATTTATTACGCCGGCGGGCTCAGAGGGGCTTCTGCTCCGAAGCTCTGAGCACCTCCAAGACGTGCACATGAGGTTTTATAGGGTTAATTACAAGTATGGGGCTATTAGCCAATAAGGTTCAAACAACAAAAAGCAAGGAATCAGTACACTGGAGCTTATCAATTTGGAACAGATCACGTTACTGACACTTGTTGAGCTTGGATTTACGAGTTAGCTTGTTAGCCCAGTAAACTGACACTAAACTTTAGATTTACGAGTTAGCCCGGCAGAACTTATATCAGTAAACCAACACTTATCACACTTAGATTTGTGACTGAGCTCGTTAGCCCAATAGACTGACACTAAACTTCAGATTTATGAGTTAGCCCAGCAGAACTCAGATCAGTAATCCGACACTTGTTGCACTTAGATTTGTGACTTAGCTTGTTAGCCCAGCTGGGCTTTTCCTTCACAGGTGTACAGGACAGAACAACCTGGGCCCTCCATAAAACAGCAAGGTTGATGTGCTCTCGGGGGAAGGGTGCATACCCCCATCTCTGAAAACCCGCGGAAACTTTTCAGGGGAAGAGAGGCGGGGCCCAGGCAGAGCCGCCATATTCTCCGGCGCTTAGCACCCAGGTGGGGGCAGAGGCGAAACCTGCGCCCGCACTGAAGGGCTTAGCAGCCTCAAGGGCCAGACTGAGACGGGCCTACAGCCCTGGGCAGATAGGACCCTTCCATTCTGGTACCCCAGAGAACTTGCTCCACAAAGACAAACAAGCAGCTGTGTCTTGGCTCGGAGCAGGGACGAGGCTGCCCCTGGGTCTTCCCCGAGCCCACACGCGGAGCGCGACCAGGGCGGAGTGCGACCATGGCGGAGCGCCGGCACAGAGCGCGCAGTCACACAGAGCAGCGGAGCTACCGGCGGCGCAGGCAGGGGGAGAGCGGCCCCCCGCCTGTCGGGCAGGAACACAACCCCTGACCGAGGTGCTGGGAAGGGGCACGACCCGTCCTCCTGCCTGGCCAGTCTGCAACATCTGTCTGCGGCATCCAGAGGGGCAGTGACCCGCCCGCCCGCAGCAGAGGAGAGCTGCATCTGACCCCGAGTTCGGAGGAGGCGCGATCTGCTTACCGACAGGTGCTGGGAGCAGCACAGAAGAGGGCGCCAACGGAGGGCCTATGAAAACAAGCTGAGCTTCCAAAACAGGACGAAGACAGGAGAACATCACATTAAAAGCACACACACTCCAGGAGAACACCGACAACCCCCTTTTTTTTTTGTTTTTTTTGGTTTTTGTTTTGCTTTGTTTTGTTTTTTTGTTTTCTGTTTCTGTTTCTGTTTTGTTTTGTTTTAATCTGTTTTTACCTTTTCTATTTTCAATTACTCTTTTAATTTTTACTTCTTAATTCATTTCTATTTCTCTTCGGTTTTGATGTCCTGTTATTGATTAGACACAGGCTTCAAACACATATATTCATCTCCCCACCCCCCCTTTTTTTTTTTTAAGGTTTTAAAAGGACTTCTCCACCCGATTAATACTCTGCTTCAACCCGCTCTTCTATTATTCATTATACATTGTTTTCAAACCCTCTTTCTCCCTTCTTTTAAAAATCTTTCTCTCTCTCTTATTCTTTTCTTTTTTTTTTCTTTTTTCTTTTTTTTCCTAAGTTCTATTCCTAAATAGGCATTAGATAGATAAAATCCTTAAGATCCAAAATAGACAACTGATACTTCATAAACCACAGTGCCAGAGAGGTATGAGCAAGATGAAGAAGCAGAGAAACCTTTCCCAATTAAAAGAACAAGAGGAATCCCCTGAAAGAAAGCTCAATGAAATAGACATCGATAGTCTACTAGATCAAGATTTCAAAAAAGGAGTGATCAAATTGCTGAAGGAATTAAAAGAGATAATGCTTAGAGAAATAAAATATGTCAAAAATGAAATTGAAGCTATAAAGAAGAGCCAAGCAAAATGGGAAAACTCAATGACAGAGATGAGGAATGATCTAACAGCTGTGCAAAGCCGACTAGTTAATGCAGAGGAACGAATTAGTGATCTAGAAGACAGGGCAATAGAAAGCACCCATTCAGAAGAACTACAAGATAAGCAAATAAAAAATAATGATAATAGCATAAGGGACCTATGGGATAATATAAAGTGTCCCAATCTTCGCATAATAGGGGTCCCAGAAGGGGAAGAAGGATCAAAGGGGATTGAAAAGGTTTTTGAAGAAATCATGACTGAAAACTTCCCAAACTTAAAGAAGGAATCAGATACCCAAGTACAGGAAGCTCAGAGGGTCCCAAACAGGAAGAACCCAAATAGACCCACACCAAGACATATCATAATCAAGATGGCCAGAGTCAAAGATAAAGAAATGATTCTAAAGGCAGCAAGAGAAAAGCAAAGAGTGAACTACAAGGGAACCCCCATAAGGCTCTCAGCTGATTTCTCTACACAAACACTACAGGCCAGAAGGGAGTGGCAAGATATATTCAAAGCCCTGAATGAAAAAAAGATGCAGCCTAGGATACTTTATCCAGCAAGGTTATCCTTTAGGATAGAAGGAGAAATAAAGAGTTTCACAGACAAAAAAAAGCTGCAGGAGTTTAGCAACACTAAACCCGTGCTAAAAGAAATATTGACAGGGCTATTCTAAATAGAAAAGCAGCAGGATGCTACAGAAATGAGAAACGTACAACTGGAAAGGTGATAACTCATGAATTACAAATAAAGAAAACACGAAATTATAAAAGAAGACATACAAATCACTGAGAGTGGGAGAGGGAGGCAGGGAAATATAGAATTTTTTTTCTTTCTTTTTTAAAATTTTTTTAACAGTAGGATGGGTTTGAGATCATGTTATTATCAGTTTATTAAAAACGGGTATAGGTTAATAGATTTACAAAAAAGGGTAACCACAAGTCAAAAATTTACAAGGGAGTCACAAAAATTAAATAAAATCCATGATAATACAAAGGAAAATTACCAAACCACAAAAGGAAGAAGAAAGGAACAAAGAGGATATACCAATTCAACTGCAAAGATAAGTTCAAAATGGCAATAAACACACATCTATCATTAATTACTGTAAATGTTAATGGACTAAATGCTCCAGTCAAAAGACATAGAGTGGCAGAGTGGATTATAAAGCAAGAACCTTCAATATGCTGCATACAATAAACCCACTTTAGGGAGAAGGACACATATAGATTGAGAGTGAAAGGATGGAAAAGGATATTCCATGCAAATGGAAAAGCCAAAAAAGCAGGTGTTGCAGTACTGATTTCAGACAAAATAGACTTTAAAACAAAGGCCATAAAGAAAGATAAAGAAGGACATTTTATAATGATTAAAGGAGTGATACAAGATGAAGATATTACACTCGTTAATATATATGCACCCAATATAGGAGCACCTAAGTACATACAAGAATTACTAACAGAGATAAAGGGGGATATTGATGGGAATACAATCATAGTTGGAGATTTTAACACTGCATTAACATCACTAGACAGATCTTCCAGACAGAAAATAAACAAGGCAACAGAGAAATTAAATACTACAATGGAAAAACTAGATTTGGTGGATATTTTCAGAGCTTTACACCCCCAAAAAATAGAATATACATTCTTTTCAAGAGCACATGGAACATTTTCCATGATCGATCATGTACTTGGACACAAAAGAAACCTCAACAAATTTAAGAAGATAGATATTATCTCAAGCATCTTTACTGACCACAATGCCATGAAACTGGAAATCAACAACAGAGAAACAAAGGAGAAAAAAAGAAAAGCATGGAGATTAAACAATATGTTATTGAAAAAACAATGGATCAATGAGGAAATCAAAGCTGAAATTAAAAAATACCTTGAGACAAATGATAATGAAAGCACAACCACTCAAAACCTATGGGACACAGCAAAGGCAGTGCTAAGAGGGAAGTTTATAGCGATACAGGCCTTTCTCAAAAAAGAACAATCTCAAATAAACAAGTTAACCCACCACCTAAATCAATTAAAAAAAGAAGAACAAAAAGCCCCAAAAAGCAGCAGAAGGAAGGAAATAATAAAGATCAGAGAGGAATTAAATACAATAGAGATTAACAAGACCATAGAAAAAAATCAACCAAACCAAAAGTTGGTTTTTTGAAAAAGTAAATAAAATCGACAAACCTCTGGCCAAACTCACAAAGAAGAATAAAGAGAGAGCACAAATTAGCAAAATAAGAAAGGAAAATGGAGAAATTACAACAAACAAAATAGAAATACAGAATATCATACGAGAATATTATGAAAAACTATATGGAACCAAACTGGATAACCTAGAGGAGATGGACAAGTTTCTGGAAACATACTGTCCACCAAAACTGAATCAAGAAGAAACTGAACACTTGAACAACCCGATCACTAGAAAGAAAATAGAAATAGCAATTAAAAACATCCCTACAAATAAAAGTCCAGGACCGGACGGCTTCACCGGGGAATTCTACCAAACATACAAAGAAGAACTCATACCAGTCCTTCTCAAACTCTTCCAGACGATTGAAAAGGAGGGAATACTCCCAAACTCTTTCTATGAAGCCACCATCACCCTGATACCAAAACCAAGCAAAGACACTACAAAAAAAGAGAATTATAGGCCAATATCACTGATGAACATAGACGCCAAAATCCTCACCAAAATTTTAGCAAATAGAATCCAACAACACATAAAAAAGATTATACATCATGACCAAGTGGGGTTCATCCCAGGGACACAAGGCTGGTTCAACATACGCAAATCAATCAATGTAATACATCACATCAACAAGAGAAAGGACAAAAACCACATGATCATCTCAATCGATGCAGAAAAAGCATTTGATAAAATTCAACACCCATTTATGATAAAAACTCTCGCCAAAGTGGGTATAGAGGGAACATATCTCAACATAATAAAAGCTATATATGACAAACCTATAGCCAGCATAGTTCTCAATGGTGAAAAACTCAAAAGCTTCCCACTAAAATCTGGGACAAGACAAGGATGCCCACTATCACCAGTCCTATTCAATATAGTCCTGGAAGTCCTAGCCACAGCAATCAGGCAAGAGAAAGAAATAAAAGGGATCCAAATTGGAAAAGAAGAGGTAAAAGTGTCATTATATGCTGATGACATGTTACTATATATAGAAAACCCTAAAAGGTCCACAAAAAAGCTACTAGAGCTGATCGAAGAATTCAGCAAGGTAGCAGGTTACAAAATTAATGTTCAAAAATCAGTTGCCTTTCTTTACACTAACGATAAATCAACAGAAAAAGAAAGTAAAGAAACAATCCCCTTTAAAATAGCACCCAAAGTAATAAAATATCTGGGAATAAATCTAACCAAGGAGGCGAAAGAATTATACACAGAAAAGTATAAACCATTGATGAAGGAAATTAAAGAAGACTTTAAAAAATGGAAAGATATTCCATGCTCTTGGATTGGAAGAATCAATATTGTTAAAATGGTCACACTGCCCAAGGCAATCTACAGATTTAATGCAATCCCTATCCAATTACCCAGGACATATTTCACAGAACTAGAACTAATCATAATAAAATTTATATGGAACCATCAAAGACCTAGAATTCCTAAAACATTACTGAAGAGAAAGAATGAGGCTGGAGGAATAACTCTCCCAGACTTCAGACAATACTATAGAGCTACAGTCATCAAGACAGCATGGTATTGGTACCAAAACAGACATATAGACCAATGGAACAGAATAGAGAGCCCAGAAATGAACCCACAAACTTTTGGTCAACTCATCTTCGACAAAGGAGGCAAGAATATACAATGGAATAAAGACAGTCTCTTCAGTAAATGGTGTTGGGAAAACTGGACAGCAGCATTTAAAACAATGAAGCTAGAACACACCCTTACACCATATACAAAAATCAACTCAAAATGGATTAAAGACTTAAACATAAGACAAGATACAATAAACCTCCTAGAGGAAAACATAGGCAAAACATTATCTGACATACATTTCAAAAATTTTCTCCTAGAAGAAATAAAAGCAAGAATAAACAAATGGGACCTAATGAAACTTACAAGCTTCTGCAGAGCAAAAGGAAACCAGAGATAAAACAAGAAGAAAACCTACGGAATGGGAGAAAATTTTTGCAAGTGAAACTGACAAAGGCTTGATCTCCAAAATATATAAGCAGCTCATACGACTGAATAAGAAAAAAATAAACAACCCAATCCAAAAATGGGCAGAAGACCTAAACAAGCAATTCGCCAATGAAGACATACAAATGATCAAAAAACACATGAAAAAATGTTCAATATCACTAATTATGAGAGAAATGCAAATCAAAACTACAATGAGGTATCACCTCACACCAGTCAGAATGGCCGTCATTCAAAAATCCACAAATGACAAATGCTGGAGAGGCTGTGGAGAAAGGGAAACCCTCCTACACTGCTGGTGGGAATGCAGTTTGGTGCAGCCACTATGGAAAACAGTGTGGAGATTCCTCAAAAGACTAGAAATAGACTTACCATATGACCCAGGAATCCCACTCCTGGGCTTGTACCCAGAAGGAAATCTACTTCAGGATGACACCTGCACCCCAATGTTCATAGCAGCACTATTTACAATAGCCAAAACATGGAAACAACCTAAATGTCCATCAACAGGTGACTGGATAAAGAAGATGTGGTATATTTATACAATGGAATACTACTCAGCCATAAAAACCGACAACATAATGCCATTTGCAGCAACATGGATGCTCCTAGAGAATGTCATTCTAAGTGAAGTAAGCCAGAAAGAGAAAGAAAAATACCATATGAGATCGCTCATATGTGGAATCTAAAAAACAGAAACAAACAAACAAACAAAAACAAAGCATAAATACAGGACAGAAATGGACTCATGGACAGAGAATACAGACTTGTGGTTACCGGGGGGGGGGTAGAGGGTGGGAAGGGATAGACTGGGATTTCAAAATTGTAGAACAGATAAACAAGATTACACTGTATAGCACAGGGAAATATACACAAAATGTTATGATAAATCACAGAGAAAAAAATGTGGCAATGAGTGTGTATATGTCCATGTATGACTGAAAAATTGTACTGAACACTGGAATTTGACACAACACTGTAAAATGATTATGAATCAATAAAAATGTAAAAAAAAAAAACCTAGGTACAGTAAAGTTATTATACTTAATATCGATGACTTTAAAGATGTCTATATTAATTAGAACATACTTAAACAAAACTTAATATCACATATTATCTTAATAGTGAATATTTTCCAGTTCACGTGAACCTTAAGGTAAATTTGGTCAGTTTTTATTTTAAAAATACTTAATTTGTAACCTCTTAGTTTTTACATCAATTAAGCAGAGCTCTTTGACTTTGTTTTTGGTTTTTTTTTTTTTTAGCTATAGAAATATCTCACATATATAATGTGTACGCCGGCTTATAAAGAGACAAAAGCTAGAGATCTCATACCTTCACTTTAAAACTTACCTATGAGATAGGGATAATAATAGTTGGAGTAAGCTGAATTTGCTTGCTCAGATCACTAAGGCTTACTATTTATGAAACAGACATTAAAGATTTCTTGACAACGTCTGAAGGACCCGTCAGAGTTCTCAGTTTTAAAATGCGAAAAATTTCTTTGGCCTAAAGTTTTATCTCGTTGAGCTAATTAGGCTCACCCCTAGGTCACTGCTGTATTTACATTTCTGATCTGCAAGACAAAGACACGTCTAGTTCTCCAGAGAACTGCTCTGTCACCCAGTCCCAATTGCATCTCCTTAATTTGCTTTTTTGTATCAGTGTGAAGAGCTGTAAACAAAGAATTCCATGTATTAAAACTTTAAAGTTTACTTTATCTTGTCTTCCAAAGCTTGCATAAGGCATTAAGTAAGTTCTCTTTCCCTTGAGTTATAAGTTAAACTCAGGGTAAACCTCTTATTATATTTTTTTATTAGCCACTGAATACTAGTTTTAAGTTTTACGTTATATTGGACGGCTCATGTAACTCTATTGGTTTCCTTCACTTTGTTCAGTCAATATTTTCTGAGGGACAGATATGTGCCCAGCCTTATAATACCAAAAAGGTGAATCGCTTTTCCATTGAAACATATCTATCCCACAACATAATTAAGTAAAAGGTTCATATAAATCTGATTTAAATATACCAATTTTAGAAACTTTTATCTCAAATTTATTAAAACTTATACCTTTAATTTTAATATTTATTAGGTTTAATCAATAATTTTTATTCCTAGAAGGAGTGCCAGAAGCCTTTCTTTTGTTTGTTTTTGTGCATTGTATCTAATTTTATAGAAAACTCTCTGGGATCCCCAAGTTTGAGCCAAAGAGCTTACACCCTTCCCAATTTTTAGTATGATTAATTGGTCTGTTGTCCCAATCATTGATGAAGTATCTCAATATATATATATATATATTTAGCCCTATACATACATACATATTAAACTGCGGTAAATAAAACAGACTTGTTTGAACTTGAATGTTGGGGGGCAGTAGGTGATCTCTTTGGCCTTTTTTTTTTAACTTTACATAGTGTAGTATCAAAACCTTGCATCTAAATCCAAAATTGTCCATTTTATTTATCTCATTCAAAATAACAATATAAAAATATTTATCCATTTGGGATAAGCCCCTTAACTTTTTTTTTTCATTAAGAAAAAATCGAAATTTTTTCAATCTATTTTCCAGTTATTCAACCTAATTAACATTAATTGTTCAAAGTTTTTATTAGCATCTCTAAAACCATTGATGGGAAAGGAAAAACACAAATGTAGCTTTTCAAACCAGTTTTTTTTTAACTAAGTTCTTAGGTTAACCATTAGATATATTTTTCTACCTTTAAACTTGATTTTAATACGTACCAAGAAAACAGCTGTTTATATTGAGAGCTCTTTCAACTTTCACCAATTTAAAAGTTTTTCCAAATTAAAGGATCCATCATATGGCCATCAATTTATATATATATATATCTCTAAACCAAAAAGATGAAGAGGCTTTTCCATACGAGGGTGGGGGTGTTGCCTAAATAAAATTCAAAAGTTTACTCTGCAGAAGCTAAAGGCCTTTGTGGTCCAGGCTGATGCATAAAAGGTTAAGATGGCAAAATGTCTGAAAAATGGTACAATCAAAGGATGGTTGAGAATCCCAATTTACTTGCATGGCCACCATATGTGCACAATACTTGTACCTTTTGCATGGCAGAGTCCAAGATATCCTTTAAAAAAAAAGGAAACACATATATACATACATACACACACATAAAATACCCAGAGAAATATAAAACGTTTATATTACAAGGACACAGGAAGAGAAATCCAAGTTCCCCTTAAAGGGGATTTTGTGTTTATGAGTTCAGAATTCCAAAAAATGTTTTTATCAGGCCTGGTTAGTTACTTTCAGAGTGAGATTTTTTTTTTCTAGTTCCCAATTAAAGTTATAAGTTTTCTACGTATATAAACCTGGCTGGGATATTAGTTGGAGGCTGGCAATCTGTCATTTCTTTTTCTTTTCATTCCTTTTCTTTTTTTTTTTTTGAAAGTTCTATGTCCCATTCTAAGGCCAGGTTGTCAGATTAAAATTGCTAGTAAGATTTCCCGCAGGGACAACTCTGTGGCATGATGTCTTTGCCTCTACCACTCCTTCAAGTTTCTCTCTCACCCGAGAAAGCTGTTATCAGCCAGGAAGAGGGTCCCATTTTTGGAATTGAAAGGTTCTTCATAAGACTTTTACTTTTATCCCGAAAAATTCAATGCAGGTAACCAAATTGAAGAAAGCATTAGACCAGCCTCTTACCTAAACACCCAGGCCTGACCCCAGTGTCTTTCAACTTGGACCCACTCAGGACATCTCCACTGGGTATTTTCCAGGTATATTTCCACCAGCTCCACATCGGGCGTCTCTTCAAGGTGGGTATTTCCTGTTACCTTTAAACAAGGCCCCACCCAGCATGTCTCCACTGGGTGGGTAATTCCCCCCACTCTCTTTCAACTGGAGGGCCAGGTACCTGGATACACTGCCAAATAAAACTCAGGACCATCAATCAATATGGGAGATCCGAGAACCAGGACAGACTCACACAAATTCATCTGGACTCCCCGAGGAGGTGGATGGACACAAAGGGCCACTGATGGTACCAAGGCTCCGGTTACTCGGAGAGTCCAGGTGGAGAGAAGTCTGCTCTGGGTCCCTTCATGGTGGTCAAAACTGTTGACTGAAATACATGTTCAGCCTAAAAGTTTAGAGTTATGTTTTATTTGGCGGGAGGACTCTAGCCGGGATGACAGCCACTCAGATCACACTGATGGACTGCTCAGAAGAGTTTGAGAAGAGCTAGGATATATAGGAGCTTTACAACAGAGACCAGGTAGTTGGAACAATAAAACATTGCTTGTTATCTAAAGAAAGCCAGTTATCTCAAGTTCAAGAATTTAGTCCTTTTCAATATATGGGAGGAAGCAATCATTTGGGCTCACTGAATATATTCTTTAGACAAGCACCTAGATATCTAAGGCCAGTAATCTGTCCTTTCTTATTCTGAGTCTGCTCAGAGGGCACCGTTGTGAGTGGCTGCAGGCCTGTCTTCACTGAGGTGTGGCGGCAGCGCTGATGACTTGGTTTCAGCATTCTTTGTTTAGTGACATGGTTGCATTATTTTCATTCACATTGTAGTATTTTTGTTCACAGGAAATTATGATATTACACTGATTATGGATAATCTGGAAACTTGGAAATGAACCAAGATGGAATTACTACAGGTACCTTTTAGTTTAATAAGACGTGTGCAAACGTAAACAAGGAGGAAACATACAAAAGGATTCGGTGGTGAATGGGAAGGGTTTCTGCACGTTACAGGAGAAAGCAAGGCAGTATTTCTCTTCTTTGTGGGCAGGGACGTGAGTCCAACTTTTCTTTCTGAAGTGCTTTCTGAGAAGTGTTTATGGTTATTAACCAACATTGACAAACGGTGGCACACATTGCATTTAAGAGTTGGCCGGCTTCAAAATTCGGTATTGAACAGGTGGAATTCATATGCAAGTAGCCAGGTGGATGGGATAGAGATGGAGCCAAGGCCTGGGCCCAGATTCCGGTTTAAATCGCCATTTCCTCATCATTGGGCCTTGGACTAGAATGTAAACTCTCTTAACCTGTTGGAGAATCTGTCAAATGGGCATGATAATATTTGTTTTTTCCTGGGAATTTTGTATGTTCTAAAGAGTATTATAGAACACATGAAGCACTTAACACACTGGCACTTAGCAGTGTACAATTTGTGCTGCCACCACGCTTGGCTTGTGTCAGAGCCGTAAAGGCAGTATTTGTCTGTTGAGGATGCACTGGTAGCCCCTTGGCTAGGTTGGGAATTTGGTGATTTACTTTAATCCTTGTAATTCTGTGTGCCATGGACAGTTATTTTCATGGACAGATGAGGAATCTCAGGGTAAAGAAGACTGTGTAATTTGCCCAAAGCCAGACCATAATTTTGGGTTCAGGTGCCTCTGTTCAGCATGGGCCCCTGAGCCTTCTGCCCTCTCCGTTCAGCACAGAGCCAGATGTGGGCTCGGCTGTTTCCCAGCCCAGAATATCCGGTAGGCCACAAGACACACATGGGCCTGTGCTGATTGAGCAAAAACTCCGGAGGAGAGGCAGTTACAAAAGGGATAAACATCAAAAGAGACGACAGCAAACTGTGATCAGCTCTGAGAAAGGAAGGAACAGGCCTCGCCGTGCAGAGCTGGGAGCTTTCCCTTCGGGGCTGCTCTGGGGGCGTTCATCTCAGCTAAACAAACTCTGCTGCTGCACCAAGGCAGGAAGGCATGGCGCGTGTTGCCAGGTAGACAGGGCTTCATTGATCGTAAACATTCCCCATTAAGCGGCAGCTGTCACGGGCACTTACCTAGTAAACAGCTGTCGGCCATAAGCATCACGCACTTTGCTTGGTAGTTTTATTGGCCCCACCTTTGAGATGAGGTCATTGAAGCTGCAGAGTTTGCTGCATGCCCTTTTATACCATGAAAATAGCCCCACTGGTCTTTCAACCTAGACTGATGTGGCTGTCATGCCCCAGCCTTGTGAATGGCATCGTGTAGCTTCTCTCAAGTGGCCCAAATTACTGACATTGATATGCTTAATTCGTAGGAAATAATATGTGACAATAAGAGAAAAATGTAGTAACAAATTGTATGGAAAACTAGATAAAAACATATTCTTCCCCAGCTGGGGGAGCGTAACCTGTATCATTCACCCCACTCACTGCCTGTCACTTCCTCCCTGCCGACTCCGTGTCCAGAAGCCACTCTGAGCCTTTGAGGAACATTTTGCCTCATGACACTTTTGACTAGTACCTGCGACTTCTCTGTCCCTGATTAACCCTCTCTTCAAAGCCATTTAATTTTTTGCAGGCTCCTCCGCTCAGATGTAAGAATAGCCTGTTTAAACTTCTTGATGCAGCTCCTTAATGAAGATCTTGCGTAGGAAACCTAGTCAAAACCTGGGAGGTATGCACACAGTGACTGCAACCTCAGCATTTTGTGAAGTTCATAATCAGAGGGGTGGGTGACTCAGGAAAGGCTTTTTTAAGGTAACAAGGGGAAAGTGAAAGGACGCAGGCTGTGTGAGAAAGAAACATCTCGGTCATAGCCAGCAAGACACCTGTGTTCAGGATGGGGTGTGGCGAGTGCAGAATTCTCACAAAGAAAGAAGTGGTGAGATGGGAGGGAGGACAGTTGGATACTTTATTGGGGAGGAAAAATGTGGGCTGAACATTTCCTGGTTGAACAAGAGGATTCTGACATGATGTGCTTGTATTTTGGAGAAAAGGGTTTTGTGGGGACAGGCCTAGGAGTACGCTGTCAGGCTGGGGAAACAGCACAACAGAGAAACACAGAGAACCGGGCAGTCGCCAAGGCCCATGTTGGGGGAGAGGCTGCCGGCCAATTGGAGCCCTGGAGGCTGCTTCTGTCCCTTACCTGGGGCTTCAGACTTCCCTTCACAGCTCAGTCCTGTTGATACAAGAATAAAAAACGTGGGGCATGAGAAGGGCTGTGTCCCAGGCTTTGGTTGAGCCCCTGAGATGTGCCCCAACAGATTTTGTTCCTTGGCTTCGTGCAGTAAAAAATTCAAGAGCAAGCCAGTGTTGATTAAAGGTAGATTTATTCAGAGAGATACATTGAAATGCAAGAGAAACGTCACGAGGTGTGGGGGTTTGATGCTCAGATTAAAAGTAGGTACACACTCCACAGACAAGAATGTGGGTCTTCTCCGAAGAGGGTGAGAGAGTGGTGACCGAGAAGTGGTGCTGTGTTGCTTGTTTTCTTGGTCTTGGTGGTTTCATATGCTAATAAGTAGAAGGACCAGCCTTAGGGCAAGGGGCTGGGATTCCCAGGGAGTTGGCCATTTCCCACCCTGTGACATTTTGTGGCTAGCCTTGGGACTGCCATTGTGCCTGGGGCATGTTATTCACCATGTTACTATTACAATGGGTGTTTAATGAAGCTCAAGCTCTGCTTGAAGTTAAATCTCTTCATCCTGAGCCTCAAGGCCTATTGGGGTTTGAATCCTTCACCATTTTGATGTTAATTGCTGTGGCCTTCCTAGAATGGCTGTGCTCTGCCCCCTTCCATCCTATCTCACTGTGATGACACAGAGAGAGCAAAGTCCGGGCCCTGCCTGTGCTCCTGCATTTAACAGCGGGATGGTTGGGGTGGGCTTATGATGACTCTGAGTGGTGAGAAGGATGTTTCAGATTTTCCCACGTGAGACATGGGGACATGCCATCAGCCACGGCAGACTTATCTCACGGGCATTATCGCTTGTGTTGTTACAGAAACAACAGGCCAGCCAAGAAACAGGCACCACTCAGAGGGTGGGAGTACTGAGATTTATTACGCTGTCGGGCTCAGAGGAGCTTCTGTTCCGAAGCTCTGAGCACCTCCAAGTCCTGCACATGAGGATTTATAGGGTTAATTACAAGTATGGGGCTATTAGCCAATAAGGCTCAAACAACAAAAAGCAAGGAATCAGTACACGGAAGCTTATCAACTTGGAACAGTTCACGTTATTGACAAATGTTCACCTTAGATTTACGGTTTAGCTTATTAACCCAGTAAACTGTCACTAAACTTCAGGTTTACCAGGTAACCCAGCTAATCTTAGATCAGTAAACCGACACTTATTACACTTAGATTTGTGACTTAGCTTGTTAGCCCAGCTGGGCTTTTCCTTCACAGTGTCACTTATCTTTTCTATTTTTCTTTTTTACTTTTTTAAAGTATTTAATCCAAATTTAATATCAGGGTTTTTTGGGAAAGAAATTTCTCTTTTTCTTTTCTTTGGGGCTCTTTTGGCGGGGAGTTAATTAGATGTATTTATCTGTTAGTGGAGGCCCTAGGGCTTAAATCCAGCACCCCTTGCGCGCTAAGCACACGCTCTACCACCCGCCCCATCATCTTTTTCTTTTTACTTTAGCTGCCAAGTATCTTACAGCTGAATTTCTAGTCGGCCTTTAAAATTTGCCCTGACTTCATGGAATCAATTTTTATGAGTTTTTCTCCCCGTGGTTTCATTTAAGTATTGAATCTCCATTTTCTCTTCACTCTCAGTTTTGCCTTTTTGTTGTTATGGTTGTTAAGCTGTGTTTAAAAAAATTGTTTAAATTCTCTTTAAGCAAGAGTCTGAATGTAAATAAATATGTAAACAAACAGCACAATTAAATGCTTTTATATATTCTAAGCTGTTTAGTATTTACTTAAAAACCGAATTGAATATTAAAGAGATAACATTTTTAAATTATTTTTTAATTTTTTATAAAGATATAGATGAGTTAAAATATGATATTAGTTTCAGGTGTACAATAGATGCTCCATTTATATTTACTGTAAAACATTGTCTGTATTCCCTGTTTTGTAAGATACATCCCTCTAGCATGTTTACATTACGTGTTGCAGTTTGTATAAGAAAGTTGGGTAAAGCAGAGTCTGGGACATGACTGTGTCTGATCCAGGTTCACGGTCTCCCTGCTTGTCAGAGCTCAGGCCCTCACTTCTGTCTGCAGGGGAGCGAGTGGAGGCAGCTCTCATCAGCGCTGGCACCACCCTCTGAGTGGCAGTGACAGCAGTGATTGTGTGTGGACGTGCAAAGTGTTGTTCCAAGCGCTTTACATGCGTTTCTGCATTTAATAATTAAAGCCCTCCTGTGAGGAAGCGTTTTAAGTTTTTAATGTATAATACATTTTATTTTGATATTGATAGATTTCAAACCTCCGGAAAATTTACAGGAGTAGTACAATAAACGCTTAGATACAGTTCACCTTAAAGGTCACTATTTGGCTTTTTGTGTCTGGCTTATTTTAGCATAAAATTTCAAGGTTCTTCCATATTGTAGCCTGAATCAGTACTTTATTCTTTATGTTTGATAGTATCCTTTTTCTTTGTTTTCGTTTTTGGTCTATTTAAATATATTTTCATTGAACTCTAGTCAGTTTATAATGTTGTGTCAGTTTCTTGTGTACAGCACAACACTTCAGTTAAATAGGAACATACCTGTATTCATTTTCATACTCTTTTTAATCATAAGTTACTATAAGATATTAAATATATTCTCCTGTGCTATACAGTATAAACTTGCTGTTTATTCTTTACATACTCAGTATCTGAAAATCTTGAACTCCCAATTTATTCCTTCACAAACCCTCTCCCTCTGGTAACCATTGTTTGGTTTCTATGACTCTGTGTCTGTTTCTGTTCTGTAGATAATTTTACCTTTTTGTTTCTTTGTTTTTTTTTTAGATTCCACATGTGAGCGATCTCATATGGTATTTTTCTTTCTCTTTCTGGCTTACTTCACTTAGAATGACATTCTCCAGGTCCATTGATGTTGCTACAAATGGCATTATTTTATTATTATTTTATGTGTGAATAGTAGTCTATTGGACAAATATGCTACAACCTCTTTATCCAGTCATCTGTCAGTGGACATTTAGGTTGTTTCCATGTCTTGCTATTGTAAATAGTGCTGCTGTGAATATTGGGGTGTAGGTGCCTTTTTGAGTTAGGGTTCCTTCTAGATATATGCCCAGGAGTGGGATTGCTGGTTCATATGGGAGGTCAATTTTTTGTCTTTAGAGGAACCTCTATACAGTTTTCCACAATGGCTCCACCAAACTGCATTCCCACCACAGTGTAGGAGGGTTCCCAATTCTCCGCAGCCTCTCCAGTATTTATTGTCTGTGATCTTCTGAATGATGGCTATTCTGACTGGTTAGAGGTGATACTTGATTGCAGTTTTGATTTGCATTTCTCTGAGAATGATATTGAACATTTTTTCATGTGCCTACCGGCCATTTGTACGTCTTCATTGGAGAAATGTTTCTTTAGGACTTCTGCCCATTTTTGAATTGAATTGTTTGTTTTTCTTTCTTATTAAGTGTAAAGCTGTTTACATATTCTGGGAATTAAGCCCCTATCAGTTTCATTTATTGCAAATATATTCTCCCATTCCATAGGTAGGTTGTCTTTTTGTTTTGCTTACTGTTTCCATAGCTGTGCAAAAGCTTGTAAGTTTAATTAGTTCCCACTTGTATACTTTTGGTTGTTTTTCTATTGCTTGAGTAGACTGCTCTAGGAGAACATTGCTTAGATGTATGTCAGATGTTTTGCCTATGGTTGCTTCTAAGTGGTTTATAGTGTCTTGTCTACATGTTTAAGTCTTTATCCATTTTGAATTCATATTTGTGTATGCTGTGAGGGAGTAGTCTTACTTCAATGATTTACATGCAGCTGTTAAGTTTTCCCTACACCATTTGCTGAAGAGGCTGCCTTTACTCCATTGTATGTTCTCACCTCCTTTGTCAAAGTTTCAATGACCAAAAGTTTGTGGGCCTATTCTTGGTAATTTTGTTTATCCGTTCATTGATGGATGGATAATGTTAGTAACTTTTGGCTACTCTGAATGATACTGCTATGAATATTGATGTGAAATTTTTTATGAGAATATGTTTTCATTCAGTTGGCTGTACATTTGGCCCGCCATACCTGTAGTTTCCACTACATGGATCCAGATGGCTGATTGTAAAGGGACTCGAACATCCTTGGATTATGGTATCCAGGGTGTGGGGTTCCTGAAACTAACCCCCCGAGGATACTGATGGATGACTCTATATGTAGGAGTGGAATTGCTGAGCCATATAACTCTAAGCTTTTGAGGAAATACCAGACTTCTCCAAAGAAGCTGCACCATTGTCCCTTTCCTCTGGCCGGATATGAGGTTTCTCTGCCTCCTGAACGACATTTGTTATTGTCCGTGTTTTGGTTATAACCATCCTAGTGGGTGTAAAATGAGATCTCATTTTAATTTTGATTTGGCTAGTGATGCTGAGCATCATTTCATATGCTTATTGGCCATTTGTATATCTATTTAAATTCATGGTAAATTTAAATTTTGGGTCTATTTTCTTGTATTGTTCAGTTGTAAGCATTTGTTATATATCCTGGATGCTACTCTCTTATTAGATACATGCTTTGCAAAATTTTTCTTCTATTCTGCACATTGTCCTTTCACTATATTTTTTTTAAACTTTAAAACAATTTCTTTACAGGGGTGATAATTAGATGTATTGATTTATTTTATTTTTCTTGCTAAGCACACACTCTATAACTTGAGATACCCATTTCCCCTGTCATTTCACTTTCTTGATGATGTCCTTTATAAGAAAAGGGTTTTAATTTTGATGAAGTCCAGTTTATCTGCTTTTTTCTTCTATCACTTGTGCTCTTGTTATTGTATCTAGGAAACCAAAGCCTATCATATGACCACAAAGATTTATGTTGTGTCTTCTTTCAGAAAGTTTATAGGTTTAATTTTCACATTTCTGTCTGTGATCTATTTTGAATTAATTTTTATTTGTTATATAAAATATGGGTGTTCAGATTCCAGATTGATTCTTTTACCTGCAGATACCCAGCTGTCCCTGCACCATTTGTTGAATAGACTATTCTTTTAATGGAGTGTTTTTGGCCCCCTTGTGGAAAACTCTCTGTAAATGTAAGTTTTTTCCCCTTGGGTTTTTATTGTGTCTCATAGATTTATTTATCCAAACTTATGCCAGTACCATACTGACTTAGTACTATAGCATTTTAGTACCCTTTAAAGTGAGTTCTCCAACTTATTCTTCTTTTCCATGGTTGTTTTTGCTGCCCTTTGCCCCTTGAACGTCCATATGAATTTTGGGATCAGTTTTTCAATTTTTACAAAGAAGTCAGCTGGAAATTTGATAGGGATTCCACTGAATATGTAGATCACTTTGAGGTGTCTTAACATTTTTAATAATATTGTCTATGATTCCATGAAATTGGGATGTCTTCCATATATGTAGATCTTTTAAAATTTATTTTGGTGATACTTCAAAAATTTCAATGTACATATCTTGTAAATTTTTGTTAAATGAATCTCTCATTTTATTTTTAATGCTGTTGTAAATGGAAAGGCTGAGTTTCTTATGGGTGGGACTATATTATCAATCTTCTTATTTCTAGAATCCCTTCACAGCAAATACCCTAGCTATATACTTGATACATATATCTATCCACAACTATTCCCCGCACCGTGTTATAAGAAACCAAGACCCAAGTTAAGCTACCTGAACCCCTATGTGGAAGTGAGAAATGAGACCTTTGGGTGGGGCTTTTTGCAGATGATACTGAGAGCTTATTCAGGATGGCTTCTTCTTAATTTCTTTTAAACAACCCTTTCGTTGTATTTAGTCAGATACATAAAGAACATTCCCTTTTGATGTGCAGAGGAGCTAAGACTAAAGTTTTCAAATAATTTATAGTGAGAATGTTGTACTTGAAACCTAATTTGCATCAGTCTTTGAAGATTTATGTTTCAGGAGCTTTGACTAAAGAACACCTGTCTTTATTCAATAATGACAACTAAATGCTCAAGCAACATGTAAGAGTTTGAGCAAACTGCCCCTGCCCCGTAGTGCTGGGTGGCTGCAGCTGTAACTGGAGTCCCCGCTTACCTCTCCCAGTACGCTTGTGCTGATCTGCTCAAAGGGGCTTGTCCAACAGTTTATCAGTAGTCTGTTGGACAAAGTCATAAAACATTGATTGAAAGTTGCTAGAATGCAATATATTCTTATTAATATTAAGTAAGCACATATTGAGTGCTTACTGTATGATGGAATTGTCCCTCAACCTCACATGAATATTATTTCTCTTAAAACCTCACATATTTCCCTGTTATTCTCACTTTACTGATAAGGAGACTGAGAATTAGGTTTCATCTCTTTTGGTGGGGGCTCATTATCAATGAAAGGAAGTTGTAAGGAAAAAGATATTGATTCATCCTGAGAAAACATTTTTCTGAGTGTCAGCAATGAAGAAGATGAACACTGAAGAAGGTGTTCATTGTTCGAGTGAGACAAGCCCTGGGTTGTGCGGAGTCAGCATCCCTGTCCTGGACACGGCACGGGTAGAGCTGCGTAGTGGGTGAGGCGGCGCGGCCACGCAGGGAACACGGATGCTGAGCCGTTGGGCTCTGCTCAGGCCCGGTGGGGCTTTCTCCTAAGGGCAGTGGACCGTCATTGACAGATTTTATGTAGGGGAGTGGGGTGCTCTCGTAGTTCACTTTGTCTTGTAGAATGCTTAGAAACATTTAGAAGGCTCGGCAGGAGTTGATGTGATGAGTCAGAGTAGGGTGGCTGCGAGGTGTAGCAGTGTTCAATTTTCAAGTGGTTTTCAGGCCCAGGCTTGTGGCTCAGCAGCCGTGTCACTTTGGATCATGCACTCAAGGAAGTGAAACAATTTATCTAATCAATTGAAGCAGTGATGTACCCAATTCCCAGGACTGTTGTGGAGATCCAGTGAGATAACTTCTGCACAGTGTGCAGCGTGGTCTCCAGCACAGGGTCAGTGCTGAGTGAGTGCCAGTATCTGGTAGGTCAGGTGAGGGTGGTGGGACTCTGTGACTGAGTATATCTGTGCCCTGAAGGAGGGATCCATTCACATCTGTGAGTGATGGGCCTGAGTTGGGAGAGGCAGGGAGGCCTTACCCCCCGACCAGGTGCCCTGGGCAGGACGGCTATGGGAGTAGCACCATGAAGTCAGCTCTTTGCAGGTCGAGTTGGAGGTGCCCTTGAGACATCTAAGTGCAGTGTCACGAGCTGAAAGAGGAGGTCTGGGCCCAGGCTGTGCATTTGCCTATAATCTCAACACGTGAGGACGCCAAAGTATTGATCACTGAACTCGAAGTCATACTTTACAGGAGAAATGAATAGTAGTATCATCTCTGTCATCAAAGCTCCCGTCTATTTATTCATCAATCACGTTGCTAATTGGGTACTTACAGAGCTCACTTCACCGTCCTCCCGTGGGCTCAGGTTCCACAGAAAAGAGCTGATGAGTCTCCCTCTTTTCCAGAAGAAGACACATTTAGCTTGTAGCCTTCTGTACCATGCCAGACTTAAGATATTAGTGTGTTGGTTTAATTGTATTTTCTGTTGGCCATGTCCTGACAAGAGAGAAATTTTACCTCATGGTCATGTTTCAATTAGCTGTTACTGAGAATTGTTGATCTGATACATAGTGTATGTATTCTGTTAACATTGTAGAGTATTTATCATTTTTCTGTCTTTGCCCTTTAATTTTGTTTGCCCCTTCAGTATTCTATCCTATTTAGGGCCTTAATTTTTTTAATTAAAAAATGTCTGTTAACAGTTAAGAAAACAAAAGCAAAGAAAAAAGGCACATGAGTGCTAAATTTAGAAAATGTCTAGTGTGTTTTCTGTCTTAGCAATGGAGGGTTCTAGAAACTCGTGGAAACCTTCATTACACAATTTCCTTAAAATGCTGATTAAGAAATAAAACCTTCCTTCCTCATCTTTCAAGTTGCACAACTAATTGTCAAGAAAGTGAGAGGAAATTCTCAGAAGCCAAGACAAACGAGAAAGCAGGGATTCTGAGAGATACACGAGCCTTAGAAGCCCTGGGGTGCTGGTTGGCTCCTGAACTGATTTTCAGTTGCCTTGACAGGAGGGCAGGAGGTGAGCCCCAAGCCTCTCACACTAGGAGTTGGATGGGTGATCATATTATGGGCCAAGTCCATCCCGAAAATCTTGGTTTACTAAAGGGTGAAAATGGAAGAAAAAATTCCTCAAGGCAAGAATGTAAGGAAAGTCAATTTTGTTGGAAGAGGGGAAAAATAACAAATCCAAAATAAGGATATAGGTTAAATCTGTTCTGGCATGAGAGTGACCACAAACTCCTGGCAGAAAAGCACAGCTACTCCTTGATTGATAAATTGTGTTTTGAATGAGTCAGTGAACATCCATTCCGAAAAAGGCCTCCAGAGTCTTGTGGATGAAGATACTGGACAGCAAACACCTCTCTTCCAAGGTCTCATTCAAATAACCAGAAAGGTTTTAAAGGAAAGTAGCAATAATCATAGTTCTATTTATTGACATTACTATATGCTAGGAATTCAGAGGTGACTATGCAGTTGTCTCTTCTTTTATGGACCTTACTTTCTCTTTGGGGAGACAAAATGACATAGTTGGTTAGCTTGGTGGAGGGAGGTATTAGTCTTTTGCAATTAGCCAGGAGAAGAGATTAAGAAAACAGTGAAGGGTGGGTGAACTTTTTAGCTGAGGACAGTCTTGTTCACTTGGCTTTTAATTGCTGGCTCAATGAGCTGTCACTGGAGGGAATAGATCTTACGGAGGATGGACTTAGCTCAGGCCTCTTTGGAATGGACAAGTGAACCCGGAGAAAGACAGTCAAATCTGTGGAGACATTAAAGTTCCCTTGGACGTGCTCCATCCCTGAGCCAAAGATAGGACAAATATGCAGCACTTCTTGAGGAGAGAGGAGTGGTTTTTAAGGTTCTCCAAGGATAAATCCCAGGGAACCGGGATGGCCAGTTGTCAAACTGTGACTTTGCTCTTTGGACGGTATACCCACCAAGGGTATTGGCCTTTTATAGGTTTTCATTTCTCTTTATTACATGTCAGGTGATGGGGACGTGGGCACAAGTGTTTGACACCTTGTTGAGTCGACTTTGAGTACCTGCCTAGAAGCACGGGCACAGTTGCGGCTGCATCATACATCTTGCAGCCTATCCCTTTCCCCTGCTCCGTGATCACAGCAGAGTGATTCCTTGTTGACCTGTCCATCTCCTCTGTGACATCATAACCCATGAAAAGACCGGAGCATATTAACTTGGCTTTGTTAAAGTCAAAGGAACAGATCAAATATGGAGACAGATTTGTTCTTTCCTAGTTCAGTAGTGCCATGGAGAAGGCAGTTTGGGCAGCTTTTTGTAGTGTCCTGGAGGCTTTCTCTCTCAGCTTCTGGGTGCCTCTGTTTTGCCCTGTAGATGTGTTCAGTTTATAACTCATCTCTACTCCTTGGAAAACAACTCAATAAAAACCCAGTTGGTTTTCCACCAGCCATGGGCAGGGGTGAGGTATACCATGTTATTATTTTATAAAATAAAAGTAATAATAGTTATAATAGTAATAGTAATCATAATAATAATATTTAAAGAAGTCTTAAAAAAGGAATGAGCACATTGGAGAGAGTCAATAAATGCTTTCTGGCTTAAATCAAAAGTGATGTCTCAGTGATTCCATGGCTACTGTATTTGCTAAGCTAGTTACTCCTTTGCTCCATTACACATTTTTTTTAACTGAAAAAGAAATACAAGCAAATGGTTAAAAAAAAAACCTCAAACAGAGCACAAAAATACACAAGTGAAAGAAGTTTTCCCTCATCCTCTGTTCTTTCAACCCTCTCTGGAAATGCCACTGTTTACTATCCTTTGGGTGCTTTTCCAGGTATGCTTTGCACATTCCCACCTATGTGTGTAAATTCCTTAAAACTTTTACTTATTTTTAACTTAAAGGGATTTAAATCCTCAAGTGGCTTCTGCCCGAGTAATAGAACAGAACATATCTGACTCCATATTAGATCTGTTCCTTTGAATTTAACCCTGCCCTCTGTCTCCTAGGCTTCATTTTGCTTCTAAAACAATGTTGCCTAGAGCCTGAAATATACAGGAGAGCCTATTCTGAAGGCTCTGACCTTTAAGGATATTTAACACTTTTTCATTCATTAAAAGATAACAAATTGCAGAAGAGAAAATAAAGTTTGTTTTGTTGGAGGTTTACAGGGATCTGACCCAGGCAGATAGCTGCAAGAACAAAGGATTCTAACAAGAAAGGATTCCTACACTAAGAAGTTTGCAACAACCAAGCACGTTGGAAAGGAGCCTGAATTGTGACTTGGGGAGATGGTTTTCCAGGACATTAGTTTGCCATCTTGGCCTACAGAAACTTGCTATTCCATGCCCCAACATCTGGTCTCCCAACTTACTGGCCTGTCCTGCACTGAGGAGAATGAATTTGGACATGATAACACTCCTATCTACCTTGAAAGCTGGGCACTGGAGCTGAGTGTTACGGAAACAGGCCAGCCAAGAAACAAGCACCAATCGGAGTGTTGGAGTACTCAGAATTCTTATGCCGGCTGGCTCAGAGGGGCTTCTGCTCCGAAGTTCTGAGCACCTCCAAGACGTGCACATGAGGTTTTAAAGGCTTAATTACAAGTAAGGGGGTATTAGACAATAAGGCTCAAACAACAAAAAGCAAGGAATCAGTACACTGGAGCTTATCAATTTGTAATAGATCACGTTACTGACACTTGTTGAGCTTGGATTTATGGGTTAGTTTGGAAGCCCAATAAACTGACACTAAACTTCAGATTTACAAGTTAGCCCAGCATAATTTAGATCAGTAAACCGACACTTATCACACTTAGATTTGTGACTTAGCTTGATAGCCCAGCTGGACTTTTCCTTCACATGAGGACAGCTCTCCCACACCCAGGGAACTACTGTGAGCCCTTGATGTTTCCACTAGGGTGGGGTGTGGTTTTCCCAGGAGGGATGGGGACACTGCAACAACACCAGGCAGTCTGCTCTGTCTGGGGCTCTGATCTTTTACCATCCCGCTCCCTGCCAGCCCAACACCTGGGAGAGTGGAGCTAAGGCAGAGATCCTGCCTGCCTGTTTCCCAGCCTGTAAGAGGGGAATATGTACTCTTCCCAAGGTAGTTCTGAGCGACAACACCTGCGGGTGCTTGGTTCCCAGAGCAACAGGAAACCTAACTCCACGTGGGGGCAACGGGTGTGATCCCCGTAGCGGTTCTGCAGAAGCATCGGATGGAGGGATGTATCAGGGAGGTAAAACTTGAGCTGCGGGCATTGAAGGGTTACAGAAGGGTACAGAGGCAGGTTTGCCGCCTCCTTCGGGGTGCCCCACAGGTAAAGCTTTTTCTCTCCAACTCTGCTACGACCCTCCCCTCTCCAGATTCCTCCCTTCTCTCTGCTCCTCCTTTCCATGTGTCTCCCCCCACTTTTCCCCTCCTCTCCACCAGCTTTCATCTTCTCCCTCCCTCGCTGTCCCACCTTCTCTCGCAGAACCCAGAGAGGATCTCTGGCCCTCCTACGCAAGCGCAGTCGGTGCTAGCTGGTCCCCTGGTTGGAAGCTCCATCTCCAAGCCAGGGATAGGCCCAAAGTCTTCTCAGCTCTGTCGCCCGGTAGGACTTTGGCTCCTGCCTGGGGCTGGGGACTCTGGCTGTGGAAATGCAAGTTGTGGGGCTCCCGGGAAAGGGGTCAGGAAGCTGCGGGAGGGCGGTCCGCCTGTCACAGCCCCCCAGGGCGCCAGTCAGCCTGTGTTCAGCTGAATTGCTCAGGCCAGACCACTTTGCCCGCGCCACCTGCCCCGGCGCCCCGGCCACAGCTGTCCAGGGCCAGGTGTGCCCCTGCCGCCTCTCACCCAGCCGGGCTTCCCTCAGTCCGCGGCTGGCGTCCCCTTCTCCTCTCCCTCCTGCGAGTCCTCTCCTCCCGGGCTTCCTCTCCTCCCGGGCTTCCTCTCCTCGGCCGCCGGCCCGTCCCCACCCCTGGGCGGGCTTTGTCCCGGGCGGGCCGGGTCTGCGGACCCGGACGGGGGCGGGCGGCTTGGGCAGGGGTTGGGGCTGGGGCTGGCCTCTGAGCGGGGCTGCAGCCCGCGTTTCCACCGACTCTGCTTTCCCTGCCCCGCGACCCCGGGGCTGCCCTCCTCTCCCTTTCCAGCTCCCTGACGACCAGATCAGCTGCGTGGGCGCTGCTCCCTGGGCTGAGAGCCTCAGGCTGTAACGCCCATCTTCTCCAGTTGGAGTCGGGAAAAGGGAGCGTCAGTGCTGAGCGAGCTTCGGTCTCCTCCCTCTGTGTTTCTGCCCCAGGTAAGTACCTTGAACACTTTCAGGTGTTATGATGGCGGTGCTTGTTGATGTCACGTGTTTTTATAGTGTGAGGGCTTACATTGTTGAAAGCAAGGCTTGGTTCATTTAAAACTGAACTGAAGGCATGAGGCTGTGACATCCTCTTTCCTTCCCTCTCCCAGGGTGAAACGTGAGACCATCGATCTTAAAAAGATAGTTACAGTCTCTAACTAGCCCAGCCCAGCTAGTGTAACAGGAACAGCACCACCAGAGGCCTTGGAGACCCAGGGACATTGCAGTCCTAAAGAGCTCCTGGCACAGTTTGTTTTGTTTTGGTTTTTTGTTTTTCTTAAATTGTGGGGCAGACTAGTGGTATAAACAGAAAAATAATTGTCAGGAATTATTTTTTCATATAACAGCATTATTGTGATACAGTTCACACACCATGAAGTCCATCCATTTAAATGGTACAATTCAGCAGCTTTTAAAAGCATATTCACTGTTGTGCAACCATTATTATTCCAGAACGTTTTCATCACTTCAGAAAGAACAGTGGAAATGAATGACCTATCCACCCCTCCCCAGTGGTGGTTCTAAAGAAGTCTCTTGGCTATTCCTGACCATAAACTAACTTGTTACATTCCATGAAATATCTGGTAGGAATTCTAATCAGAATTGCAATGAATCTGTCTATGAAAACAGGAAGAATTAATGTCTTTATGGCATAAACTTCTACCCATGAATATATGTGGGACCCTATCTTTTCATCTGTCCAGTGCCTGGCCCATGGGTAGTCCTCACTACTTGTTGGGCTTGTGAATGATGAGATTCTATACATCGTTAGTTGCAACTGTAGCCTTTCACAGAAAAGAAAAGTAACCTCAGTGAAGCCAAGTGACTCTCTGAGGGTCAGAAAGAGTGACAGCCAGTGCTGGAGTGATCCAGCGGAGTTGGTGCTTGCAACCAGAATTCTCCACCACATACAGCTAAGGGTATTAGAGTGTTCTTTTATTTTTTCTTAATGGCGTTGCTTTTATTTTTACTTATTATATAAAATTATTTTTTATTGAAGTGTAGTCAATTTACAATGTTATTTTCAGATGTACAGCAGAGATTCAGTTATAAACATATGCATATATATATACATTTGTTTTAGATAGTTTTTAGTACAACTCATTACAAGAAATTGAATATAGTTCCCTGTGCTATATAGTAGGTCTTGTGATTTATTTTATATTTATTAATGTGTATCCGCTAATCCTCCCTTTCCTGCCTGCTAACCACAGTTTGCTTTCTATGTCCATGAGTCGATTTCTAGCAGCACCGCTTTTGCTAGTAATATATGCTGGTTGGCAGTTTTCAGTTTCAGTAATTCCATCTTATCTGTGGGCACTTTTCTTCTGGTGGCCTTTATGTGGTTTGCACACATGGTAATAGAGATCTGTATCTGGGAGAACTCCAGGCCTCGTGTAGTCCCTGGTACAGAGCGCCCACTGAGCTGATGCTTGAACTGGGAAAAAAGCACAGTAAATGTTGGAATTTCCACTATGGTTGAGAATTCCAGGTTTCTATATCCTGTTTAGCCCACCTTAATATTGGGTGCACCCATACTAGGTAATTTGGTGGAATTTCATGGTATGGTGGTGTAGAGACAAGACCTTGTATGCTTCTTCTCTTTCCTTTTTCTAATACTCATTCTCCTGGGCCTCCCAGATCCTCCTCCAGAAGTGCCCAGGGCTGGCTTGGTGCTGCAATGGGGCTATATTTGTTAATAAGGCCCTTTCCTCATCTCTTCTGAGCCTCTGTTTCTTTCTCTGCACAATGAGGGCTTAGACTAGATAAGTGCTTTTCAGTTTCTTTAAAGCCATGTTTCCTTAAATGCAAATCTCTCCTCTCAAACCAACCCTTTAGATTTTGATAAGTCCTCCAAGGGGTGACATAGCTCTTTGTGGAAAATTGATGTGATTGTGATTCCAGGTGGCACAGAAAAGACTCTTCAGAGATTTATTTCAGGGAGAGAGCAGAAAAGGGGCAGTATGTCATACTTCTATTGTGAGCACTGGAGCAAGGGCTTGGATTTAAATACAGTGTCTGACGTGGCCTCTTTCTAATCTTGTACAATGAGATAAACTTCTCTACCTCTGTTTCTTGACGTGTCAAGTTGGGGTGATAATTTTTTAGGGCTTTTATGAAACATTATACACATAAGCCATTTGTGTCTTGGTAGAAAAAAGACCTGCTAGGGATTCAGGGATTTGTTTAAAAAAAAAAATCTTGTCCATAGCACTCTGTCAGTGTGTATTTTGAAGTTCCTGGAGGGTGAGGGTTGAGTCTAAAGTCCATCGTGGGACAGGTGGCCCATAGTTCTCCGTGCCTGAGATTGCCCCCCCAGTCCTCTTCCTCAGTCCAGGATGAAGTTCCCTAGTAGATTTACACAGAGATCTTGTGGAAATGGCTTTTCATTATATTGTTTCACCAAGAAGGGCTGCCATCATGATCTCTGTGGTCAGGTTTTGAAGGGCTGCAATCATGATATCTGGTCAGGTGAAGGCTATGCAATTGGGAGTTTCTATTTAATAAAAAGAAAAAAAAAATTCAAATAGAAAATTAGAAAAAGGGTGGTGACAGGGGATCTTGGAATTGGGCACCATTAACTTTCTTAGCTTCAGGTGCAGTGGCCTATTTCCACGAGGACCCGTCCTTGCGCTCTGAAGATGAAGGGACCAGTGGGTTCAGTGGGAATGTTAAGTGAGTGTATCTCATGGGCTGGGCATTGTCCTATTTGTACTGTGTGTTCAATTTTTGAGAGAGTGAGCTCACTTAACCTCAATAACCTCTTTAAAAAATTATACTTTTTATTTGAGATGTAATGTAGATTCCCATGTGATTCTAAGAGAGTATATGAAAAGGGCCTCTGGACACTTTGCCCAGTTTTCCTTAATGATTCCATCTTGCAATGTTGGGGTACAATTCATTAATGACTCAGTAACAATTTGAGGTTTGTGTTATTGCCCTCATTTCTATTCATGATTAAACTGGGGTTTAGAGAAACACACAGGGTTAGTGTAGAGTCAGATGGAACGTGGGCCTGGGATTTCCAGGCAGTGCCATTATGATGGTCTGTAGCAGGGAGCAGCATTCACTTTGTTTGTTTATTCATTCATTCAACAAACATTTATTGAGTAACCTCTGTGGGTCAGATGCTTTCTTAGGGTTATCTGATTCTTCAGCAGTACTGAGAATCAGGTAATTTTTTTTTTTTTAATCTGAGAAAATTAGCTCTGAGAGGTTATAATCCCCCCAAAAGGAAATATTGCTCATAAAGGTGCGATAGTAAATTTGTACAGTCCCCCCTTTTTATGCAGGGGGTACCCTAGGCATTTTACATTTGCAAACTTGCGTAATCCAGATATATTCTTGTAAGTCAAGGAGTTTTTTTTTTAATTGCAGTTTATTCAAGTTTACAATGATGTGTCAATTGCAAGGTGTTTTTGAATTTTGAATTAAAAAATATTTTTTGAGGAGGATAATTATGTTTATTTATTTGTTTAATTTTTTTAAATGAGGTACTGGTCTTTGACCCCAGGACCTCATACATGTTAAGCTTGTGCTCTATCACTGAACTGTACCGTCCTCCCCAAGGAGAGTTTTCTTATCCATTATTCTGCAGCTTAGGAGTTCAAATAAATTGGATAGAAATCCAGATCTTTGGATCCTACTGTGGTCCTTTTCTTTATATTCTGCTGAAGGGGTTTGGGGAAAGCAGTTCCTTTGTTCATTTATTTATTCAGCATTTTTGAGCAGTGATTTTCCATCAGGGCCTTGCTAGGTGCTTGGAAACAGAAAACAAGAAATGACCCTACTCTGCAGGGGCAGGAAGCCTAGACCAAAAGCTGGGTAATGTGATCCGAGCTACGGTAGCCATGTGCAGACTCTGAGGACAAACTGTACCCCCGGATTTGCTTTAGCTTCCCTTGCCTTCTGTCTGGTACACACCAGGTCACCGCAACCCAGATGGGCCCACAGCCCACAGCACAGTATGTACCTCGATCTCCTCTCCCCTCTCCGCAGGGCCTGCAACATCAGCATCCCTGACTACGTACAGTGTGCTGAGGACTATGAGACTCTTCCCGTGGTGGTCCAACACGTGGGGATCATCTCAGAGGAGAATTTCTTTTGCATCTATAAGCGAATCTCCTCGGTGAGCCAGATCAGCCCGTGCGGCTCCCAGTGGGCACTCTGTATCCACTACAGGCACCACTATGCACCCGAGAATGGGTGGAGCGAGTTCCAGGCACACCACAAGGTCGTGGGCCTTGTCACTATTACCGAGTGCCTCTCGGCCAAGGCCTTCGAGAAGCTCCACGTGCAGAGGAGCTGTATGGCACCACGCTTAATGACTCTCAGCTCTTTGTCTTTGTGCTGCATGAGGAGGTAGACGAGCAGTCGCTCACCAACGTGGCCTTCAATCTACGAGGACTGCAGGGTGGTGGAGAAGAGGATCGAGGACTTCACAGAGTCACTCCTCATCTTGCCCAAGTCCAAGTAGCTGGATGGGGCCCCTGACATATCTGGGGACAAGATCACCCTCCTCTGCATCCCGTTTGAGAAGGAGGACGTCATGGGACTGGAGACAGACAGCAGGTAAGTTTACCTGGAGGCCAGTCCACCCTGGCTGTGTGCCGGGTTTCTTCCCTACATCCAGAAAGGGATCAGCAAGGAATAGGACTGTCTTGTAGCCAAGGGGTGAGCGAGGGGCAGCCCGCCGGTTTACAGACATTTAAAAGTGAATCTGCCTTTGTTTCAGAGAGATCCTTTTAGGGTTAGTGTGGACACTTACTCCCCCTTTTCAGTCAGTCCCCTGGTGGAACCCCTGGAGTTGCTGTCCAATATAGTAGCCACAGTCACTGATGCTAGGAGCACTGGGGAGGAGGCTGGTCTTTGTTGAGATATGCTTTAGGTCAAATGCACATCAGACGCTGAGGTTTGTCTAGTAAAAGAATATAAGCTATCATGCTACTTCCTATATTGATTACATGTCAAAATGTTAGTATATTAAATACAGTAAATTAAGTAAGATCTGTTCTTAAAATCTGTTTCTAGTATTTGTTTTTTGTTTGTTGGTTTGTTTCTTTGTTTACCGTTTTAAATGTGGCAACTGGGAAACTTTCTTTACATGGTTCTCACTTCATTTTTGTTGGGCAGCCTGTCCTGAGACAGTCTCAACACTTTGCTTATAGATGAGATGCTGAATCCCGAGAGGCAGAAAGAGGCGCTGGTTGAGTTGGGGCTGGAGCCGGTGTCTCCTGCCCCCCAGGCCCAGCACCTGTTCGGCTTAGGCCCTCTCTTCCTGCCCGACAGCCACCATGCCAGGTTAGGACATCAGAAACACTGCCAGGGACTTCCGGATGAACTTATGCAGGGAAAGGCATATCATGGAGTATGATAGAGAGCAGAGAAATGCTCATTCTCACTTTGTCACTGTGATTAAGTCAACGGCCCCACTTTGCCTCGGAAGTGCAGACGAGCTCTTCTGGGCTGCCCACCTTATGCTCTGTTTCCCCGTGTATCTATCGTGCTGTCCCTCATGCAGAAGAGGGTGATATGCCTTTTCTGAGAGGTGGTCCCCCTTTGCTGGGGAGAGTGAGGGAAGCTGTGTCCCCCAGCCTTCGGCCTCGGTCCTTGAGTCTGGAGATCGCTCATGGCGGTCCCACAGGTGATGGTCGGAGGACCTGGTACATGCTGCCAGGCCCTCTGTGGAGGCAGTGCTCTGTGATCCTTGAACTTAACTAAGATCAGATTCTACTTTCTGGTTGTTGGTAAGTTGGAGGAGAAGATGCCAGATAATTGATAAAAAGAATGTCGAGACCAGCCCTGTGAGTGATAGGCAGATGGGACCCGAGTCCCACCTGCGTGAGGTGCCTATTGGGTTCTGGATGAATTTTATGTTCCTCCCAGACATACCTCTATGGCTTCAGGAAGGGGCAAGTCATTTCGTGTCCATGATCTGTACTTGTCCTCACAAGGCCCTGTGATCTACATGCCTGCACAACCCTTCTGCTCCTTGGAGATGAGGTGTCAGGTTTAGGAACCTGGGCACTGCTGAGGGCATAGCTGCCAGCACCGTGTTACACAAAGGCTGGCTCCGTTCACCAAACTTGTCACCACCTGCTGAGTCCCAAGGCGTCAGTCAAGGTAGGTGCATCGGTGCAACATAAGCAGGGACCACATTCTTCCCCTGGACAGACTGGTGGGTGAGCAGTGGAAGCCCGGAGCCCTGCCCCAGCCCCCAGGCCAGTGCCTCCTCTTTTGTCATAGGAGGCACTGGTGACATTTTTGCTCAGCAACTGCTTGGCTCTGAGTCTAAAAACACACCAGAGAATGTCAGCTTGATTTTGAATTTTGAATTCTGCCCTTGGGATTTGGCGGAGTAGCTGGATGTGTGCTTAGCCAATAGTGGAAGACACTGTCACCATTGTTTACCCAGAACCTCGTGTACCAGGCATGGCTCCAGGCATGAAAATGCAGCAGCGCATTAAACCTCCCTCCTTGTGGGTCTGTCTGTTCTTGTACCATAAGGGCTCAGCCAGCATCTTAATGTCAGTGAGTTAACGTGGCCAGTGAGCTCGGGTCAAGCACGTTCTCTTCCAGTCATTTTACTCCACTGTTGCTTTTACTATTCCACAGTCATTAATTTATAAAGCAATGCTTTGGTGCAGGAGTAGAGCCTAATTCTCTCCTGCTACTCGTGGTGGAAGTGAGCCTGAAATGTGACCACTATTTGTAGCTCAAAAGCTGTCTAGACGCATGTAGGTGGAGTTTTGGTTAGGGGCGCTGACCACGCTGGGGTCCCCCGGCAGCGCCGCTCACCTCAGGCCCCTGCCTTCCCTGGAGCAGGAGGTGAGGGTGGGTCTCACTGTCCCTGCGTCCCTGGCCTCACACACTCTCGTAAATTCATGTACATGCTGTAAAAATCATTTTTCTTCTTGTGTGTTTTTAATTTTCTTTTGTTCCTCTTCTCCTTTTTCTTCGTTCATTTTTCTCTTGTACTGCCCAGTGAGCATGTTGTTGCTTCTGAAAATGTGGGCTGTGCACACCCTGCATTGGGAATAGCCAGATCGCCCTCCGTGCTGTCTCCATCGCTTTAAAAAGCAAAAACTTAGCAGCTGCCTTGATCCATGTATTATCCTAGTCATCTTTTTATTTTCTAATTTTTTGGAATATTTGCTTTGTTAGCACATCACCCACTGTTGTTTTATACCTGTTAAAATCCTTGCTTTGAGGGACATGTTTGGTCCTCCTTATATTTGGTGACAAATGCGCCCTTATTAAACTTGTTTGATTGTTTTGAAGAAGTGAGATGAGAATTGATTTAGGCGGCTTCTGAGGGATTGTTTTCATGGAGAATTTAAACTTGGAAAGTCAAAGTCTGCAGCACCTTGCTCGATTCCTGCTTTTACACAAACGTGCTCGGCACGCGGTTCCTGGCTGTCGCTGTGTGACGTGCGTGACGGCGCTTCCTGGCCGGCGGTCACTGATGAGGAAGTGGCAGGATCGGGATGGAGCAGCTGCAGGGGACGCTGTTGGAGGAAGCAGTCAGTTTTTTTTCCTTTTCATTCAACTTCCCCGTGCCATTTACTTTACTTTGCCTTCATAAAGGGGCAGAAGTGGGTCTAAAATCCATGTCACTCTTTTATTTCCTTTATGAGGCTGGTTTTTCTGAGTATCAGGAAAACATGGCCTTCTCCTGAGTAGCTGGCTCACCTGGATCTGTTGGACAGAGGGACTGCAAAAAGGGCCGTAGCTTCCTCTCTGCTCCAGCCAGTGGGCATTCAGAGCTGGGTCTGTGGTTTGCCTCAGCAGCCGTGCAGACCTCCCTGCTGTGGCCTTTACTTTTAGCCCATGTTGGCAGTAAAGAGCTGAATCCGTGTCTGTTGCAGTTGACGTCCACCACTGACGGCTTTGTTAGTTTGTGGTAGTCAGTTTCCAACACCCCAGTCAACTGTGAAAGAAGATGATTTGGCCGACCTAGGACCTTGGATTCCCACCCCCACCATGGTTCATCTCACCCGGTGGAAGTGTTTGGCCACCACCATCATGCTGACCATGAGACATTGTTTCTCATTTCATGCTCTGGTCCAAATGTGGACACTTCATTTTTCACTGAATTTGTCTCCCTTGGGTCAGGACAGAATATCTAAATGAGTCCATCACATTCTGGGTGGGGAACAGAACAGAAGTAAGTGTCGCAAGTAGATGGAGTCTGTGCTGTCCGGGTTGGCAAATGCAGACTGGTATCTGTGATGGCCGGGCTGTACTACCCTGGACACAGGCACTTCCCGTGGCTCCCGAGAGCCCAGGGGTCGGAGTGAGAACGTTCTTGCCTAAGTTCCTGCATCCTCACCTGCTCACTGGCAAATGTGTCTGCTAATTAGGAGCTCCCCCGGAGCTCGGGCCCTTCAAAGCTCAGACCATGTGAGAACTTCTCCTGGGCCTCCTTTGTGAGAATCCAGTGCCTTCTGAGGTGACCCGTGCCAGGAGATGCCTCCCCCTCCAGGGAGTAACCTACGGAGGACTGTGACTCACTGCACCATGCTGTGAGCTTGTGGGGTTCCGGCCATGGTCCCTGCAGAACTAGACTTGAGATGGGCTTAGTGAAGGAAATTACATGACAGATTCCAGGGCAGGGCCGGGGGGAGGGAACAGGGGAAATTGAATGTGACCTCAAACACATAGATGGGTGCTGGGGCTGTTACTAAAATGGGGAGTCTGGGAGGTACATGCCAGGAATCGAATTCCAGAATAAATGGTGGACATGAGGCACTTTTAAGGTGCCGTTTGTCATCCAAGTTAGTTCTTCAAAGAGACACTGGTGTCTATGAGACTGGGGCTCATGTGAAGGAGCCGGACTAGAGACACACGTTGGGAGTCGTCATTCTTAGCTGGTGTTCACAGCCTTGCATGTGAATTAGATCATCTCGAGAGGTGCAGACATTGGCTGGGGGGGGCATGGCTGTGCCTGGTTTGGAGGAAAGCCCAGACCATGCAGCTTTGTTGTGTCAGTCAGCAGCGTTTGCGATTTTTCGACTAAATGCCGTTTATCCTTAAGGGGCCGGGCGGTGGGCAGGGCCAGCCAGGAAGAAATCTGAAGGGAGGGTCGTGGCTATGTGTGTGTCTTGGGAAGGTGCAGAGGCTGCAGGGTCCGGGAGGGTAGACTTCTTAGAAGCTGGATTTGGAGTGGGGACAAGGTAGTCCCACTCACCTGTGGGGGAGGGAGGGAGGCCTATGGAGTCCCACCCTACCGGACTTGCTTTCCCATGAACAGAAGGCAATCATACAAAGTATCTGAGGTGAGAACGGATGGGCGCTGTGAGGGGAGCCAACCTGGAGAATGGTTTTTGGACAGTTCTGGAATAGTCCCCCTGCAAAATAGAGTTAAAAATACCCAGACTCTTAAGAACATTGATAGTGACTTGGGAGGAGGCAGTTGTTTTTCTGGCCTCCTAAGGGTAAGGCATGTATCCGGGGATACACAGAAGATACGGGCAGTCTGTACCGGGGGCTTGATCCTTACCGGGGGAACAGTGTAAGTTCAAAGGGGGAGAAGGGCAGTGGAGGGCAACTATCCAGGCCCCGTCTCA
This sequence comes from Vicugna pacos, assembly GCF_048564905.1. NCBI lineage: Eukaryota > Metazoa > Chordata > Mammalia > Artiodactyla > Camelidae > Vicugna > Vicugna pacos. The sequence goes on from NC_133004.1 coordinate 5,963,469, forward strand.
GGTACCAGTCGGCCGCCCTACTTGCGTGTTGCATTCACATCCATGCCTCCCAGCTGGGCGGTGGCAGCACCCTTTTGCGGATTGGGAAGCCTTCTCAGAAGGGTTAACGAATTTGTCCGTTTAGTGGCTAGTAAGTGCTGTAGCCGAATTCAAGCATGGCCTTGTCAGACTTCAAGGGCATGTACTCTATTAATTCCGGTACCTCCCTGTTGTACCTGGAATGGTGAAGTGGGTCAGTTTTGGAGCATTTCAGAAAAAGTATGATTTAAGTGCCCCAGGACTGTTTCACAAAGCTCAGTGTTCTCTGTTGGTTCGGAAGCACCGCAGTGCTTTTCGCCCCACAGATGTTAGGTCTTACTCCTAGGTCGATGACGTGGTTGCAAATGACCTACAGGTGCAAAACCACACTTAGCAGCTTCTGAAGGGAAACTCTCCAGTTCTCCCTTGATTGGCTTTCTTCCACGTGCTGTAGCTGTGCTGCAGCATAAGCCTGAGCTTAACTTATGGAGTGAGGGTTTAATATCCAAAGTTAGCATAAAACGATCAGATGAAGAAAATCGACGTTGACAATTTATTTTTGGGTTTCATTAGTCAAGATATACTATCAGTTAATGGCCCATATAGCAAATGAAATTGAGTACAGGACATTGCATTTCTTCCTTTCTATTTAGTGTTCTCTTACAGCATAAGGCTGCCTGCTTTGGAACATCAGCTCCACCACCACGGCACCTATCAGTGTGTTGGTGTGATTGCATTTACAGAGTGAATGTAATCTGGGCTTCCTCAGCCCCAAACACTCCAGTGCAGAATCACGGGCTGTAGCCATCTCTTAGTCACGCAAATACTTCTCAAATTATATGATGCCAGAAAAGAAAGAAGAGAGAGAGAGAGATTGCCTTTATCAAAGTTCCTTTCAATTCTAACTGCAAACTGTTGTTGAGCAGCTCTGGTTTCCTTTGGATATGAATGTATACATTTCTTTGCATGTAACCTTGGTTCTGGACTAGAACACCAAGTTCTTGCTGTCCACAAGCCACAAAAATATTAGCCAAATTGCACACGTGTGAAATAGTTTATATTTTTTCTGAGAAAGTGTCCTTGAATTTGGGACTTGGGCTGTGATTTTTGCTTTTTGCTTCCCCCACCCCTCTTGCAATCTCTCACTGCTTCCCACGTGGCCCCCAAGATTTCGTGGTCTCAAAGGAGGGGGCAACTACCCAGTTGGTCACCATGTACTGCTGCTGTAGACGGAGCCCAGCCAAGACCTAAAGGACATTATCAGAGAGGACTTCCTGGAAGAAATGTGCTCTACATTCACTTGTGATGACAGAGTAAAAATCAGCCAGGAGAAGGAGTCAAGAATGTGGCTCAGGTCGCAGGTGCAGCCCGGGCAGGCGCTTGGAGGCTTTTGGCGTGGGGACCCGGGGAGAGTGCCCTGTGTGGTCCAGGGTGGAGGGTGCCCCTGCTGGGGAAGACACTTGAGAGAGTCTGGGGTGGAGGGCTTTGGAAGAAGTTGGGTTTTACTAGAACTGACACAGTATACAGTGAAGGGTGTCATCAGAAAGTGACCCTCAGGAAAGGTACTTCTGGTTTTGCTTCTGATATTCTACAGACAGAAGGGTCGGGACGGGCGAGAGTAGGTATGTCTGTCACTTTGAGACTCACCCCGTCATTTATTTATTCATAACACACGCACTTCTGTGATTCTAGGGGAGAGAGAGCGTAGCCACATTAGTAAGCAAAATGTATTTGCTTCTTGAGAGCTTAGCATTGTCAGAAGTTTACTTAAGCCTATAATATTCTAGGAACAGAGGAACAAATTGTGGATTTTGGAGGGAGGGAAGGCTTCCTTGGGAAACAGTCAAAATGAGCCTGGAGGCAAGTGGGAAGTAGGAGCAGGTCAGGGGGCCCCTGAGGTCACTGGGGACCTGGGTACTGAGGTGAGGCTGGGCGAGCAGGGTCTGGGGTGGGGATAGAATTCCACCAGGGAGCCTCTGAATGGTTTGAAGTGGGGGTGATGTAATCAAATTTATGATTTGGGAAGGCTGCCTTGGCTTTGTTTGTGTGTGTAGCGGGGAAGAGGTTGAGGGTGCCACCAACTGGGGGATCATTAGAAGACCATTCACAGGCTGGGAGAAGGGCGTCGGGGCTGCTTGGGGACGGCAGGGGCAGTGTGGATGCCGGATTTCCTTATGGGGGGGCTTGTTAGCGGGGCCGCCCTAGAGGCACCTTGTGGCTGCAAGAAAACTGATGGAGGCAGCCAGCTGGACTTTCCTCTTCTCTCTTTCCCTGCCTTGTGTGATGATCTTAACTCAGCCAACATTTGGAACAGAAGAGCTAATTTCCAGGGTAGCCCAGGATGCTGTTGAGCTCGTTCGAGTGAGATCTGATAGGATCTAAGTTTGTGTTCAGTTCTGGATGTTCACTTAGCTAGAAACGTCCTGTCATTTCGATTTCCAAAGGGGTTTTTATTCTTGATAAAGATTGCTTGGTGAGAGGAAATTTAATACAGCTGTTGTCTTTTTCAAAAAAAAATCATATCTTTTAAGAAATTTAATATTCAAAAGAATAGGAATATATAAAATTGTTAAAGTTTTTGGTGTAGTTTCTTTGCTTTCTGAGCTACTGTGGAGTTAGAGCCTTTGCATTACTTAATAGCACATCCTTGTCAGTATTTAAAGAGCTGTTAGTGAGCCCCCCAGGCCTCACCTCTCAAAGAATCGTTAAAGTTTGCTCTGAAAGAGTGAGGTCATAAAGGTCTTGTTTGCAGAAATCAAACAGTTTGTTTAAAATGCGCAGCATAGCCCCATTTATAAAATAATAGTAAGTTCAAAATTAAGAAAGTGGAGGATAATTGACTTTTTTTAAACCTGAAGCATAAACTTTCTTGTGCTAATTTTGCAACTGGAAATTTTGAAAAGAAAAATCCTACTGCAATATCATCTACGTGAAATACATATATGAGTTTCACGTTTGAAAAGTAACTGCGCAGTGGTTTTCGAAGTCAGGAGCATTCCAGCTCAGATACTGGGCAGTGATGGTTGCTGGTTTTCAATGGAAGAGCCTTAATTTTCCTTCTTACCTTTTTTTTTTTTGTACTGAGAGGGTTGAGTACTGCTTTGCCAGCATGATTTTGGGGCAATTTGAGGGCAGATGTCGTGTACCAGCAGTGAGATATTTCCATGCATTTTATTTTCCAGACATCACCAGGGCACATGTGGGGTTTGTGCCTGCATGCTGGAATGCTGCAAGACTCCCTGATCCATCACCGTTATATCCTGGAGCTGCTCTGGTCAGTGAATGATTTTCGGTGGCTTGGTGGTAATGCGGTCTGATGGAGATGTTCAGATGTGCAGTAAATTGCTATTACTTGAAATAAGAGTAACTTAGAAACATTGCTCTAACAATACAGAATGAGGGAGGAGAATTGGCTGAGCTGCTTGCAGTGAGGAGTCTTCTCAGGTGACTCCCTCACCGTGATTCCTGCCAATATCCGCCCCAGCCCTGCACGGTAGTCCTGCCGAAGCAAGCATGCACTTTGCTCAGAAACGCAGTGAATTTCCTTGTGCCTCTGTTGGTTGGCTTTTTTTTTTGAAAGCACATCTTGCCCTTTGCTTAAATGCCATCCCTGCTAGTCACCTCTTACACTCATTCTTCTGAACCTCGTCCATACATAGCTGTTGAATGGATGAACAGAATGTAGTATCTCCATGTAGTGGAACATTATTCACACGTAAGAGTGAATAAAAATGAAAAAAAAAAAGAGGAAAATGAAAAATGCCACCTGTTTTGGAAAGTCCACCCTGACTGTTCAACCCGCCCTTTTCCCTTTGAAACCCAATCGCTTATGCTCCACTCTACTCTTTTTGATAGTACTTGCCACCTTCTAATAATCTTTAACGTTTTCCAAAAAAAAAAAAGAGAGAGATGCTGATACCACTTCAAAATTGACAAGCCTTGATAACTGCACGTTAAGTGAAAGGAACCAGACACAAACGGCCACATACTGTTGAATTCAGTGATCTGAAATGCCCAGAATAGGCACATGCAGAGGCAGAGAGCAGGTGATGGTTGCAAGGGGCTTGGTGGATTGAGGGTTGTGGAGTGACTACTAGTGAAAGGGGGATTCTTTTGGGGTGATGAAGTGTTCTGGAAATAGATGGTGGTGAGGGCTGCACAACCGTGAGTGTGCAGAAGACTGCTGAGCGCTGTGTTTGGTTGTGCCTGTTGTAGGGCGGCTTTAATTTGTTCTCATCCTGCCATGTCGAGTCATCTTGTGCTGTGGCCGTTCTACTCCTGTGAATGTTGAGGGCCAGAGACTTTGTAGAATCATGTTTCATTTTTCCCCCTTGCTGAGTGTAGGCAAAAAAGATTTAAGCCTGAGGAAGTGCTCCATCTGCAGAAATGTCTTTTAGTTTTGCATGGTGTAAAAATCTTGGGAGCTTTTAATTGTTGAGGCCAGTCTGTGGGGGGTAATAGCCTGTGAAGCCTGGGTGAACCCGGGAAGAGCTGCGCTTCCCTCCCGGACACGGGTGGGGATTTCACCCCCGGTTCAGGCAGTGAAGGGCCCAGACCCGTGAGCTGAGTTGACAGTCGTGAATATTTACGTGTTTCCGCTGCTTCATCTTGGATATGAAATTCAAGCTGAGCCAATTTGTAGCGGCAGCCTCATCCTACATCAGGAATTTATAGCATCTGCTGTTTGAGGTGAAGACCTGACAGACTTGATTATTTAACAGTCTCCCTTGAATTGATATCTCAGGTTCCTTTGTCAAAAGCAAAACAGCAGAAATACAGACGTCCTTCAATGCCAATGTGACCTGGAACGGGTTTAGTCTCTGTGCCTCAGTGGCCTTGTATGCGGGTGGGGAAGATGATAACAGTGTTTCCCTCAGAGGGGGTGGTGAGGGGAGAGTGAGAAACGCAAATGGAGGACTTACATGAGATGCTCATGTATGACCGAATTTAGTGCTTTAAGCCTGGTGAGGCCTCAGGGGCAGAGATGTCAGAACAGAGCAGTCCTAGCCGGAGCTCGATCCGCATTGGCAGCTTTTATGATCAGTATCACCACTGTGGGTTATCAGGTAGTTTTAAGACTTGATAATATGAATTCATGAATAACGTTAGAAGACTAGACATCTCAGATACAGTTTACATAGTTCTCAAGATTTCTTCTGAGAAATGGATGGTTTCTTCCCAATCTAAAATCTGAAATGAGTCTCTAAAAAATTCTGTAATCCTCCATCTTTTTGCTTTAATTCTCCATTTCTTAAAAAACATAGTTTTTAAATGGAGTTAATGGGGACTGAGCTGAGGGCCTCATGCATGCTAAGCACATACTCTCCAAAATGAGGTATAATCTCCCCCGTAATTTGTTTTAAACTTTACTTTCTTAGTATTCAGAGGTTAGAGGCCTCTAATTCTTTTTCTGGAGACTTGTCATGAACCTGTAAATCTATAATTAATGGACAAAACTTGTTTTATTGAAAAAATCAATAGAATATTCTGCAATCCATCCAAAAAGAAATGCTCATTGACTTAAAATGTTTCTCCTTTAAGGTGATTTCTCCTTTTTGGCCTAGCTTAATTTACTAACAGCCATCCTCATCATCATAATGACCAAACTCGCTCTGAGTGGACACCTACCTAAGTCTAAAATGCTTTCCTCTTGTTTTACTTCATAGCAGGTGTTTGCGGGTAGGTATCAGTGTCTCCTTTTTTGCAGCTGAGGGATTGAGAGATGGAGCAGCTTGTCCCGAATCACGCGCAGCTGGCGGTGGCTAGCTCGGTGCTGGAACCCAGGCTGCACACTCTGCATTCTCTATTGCTCCTCTAATTAGTCTCCCATTAAGTGGTTACCCTTACTCCTGTGGCTCCATAAATGGCCGATTTTAGTGATCTCAGCCTGATGAGGCCTTCAAAGGAGAGACAACATTGAGAATGTGAGACAGATTGGCATAAATTAAAATTGCATATTTTCACAAATGTTTAATTCTCAGGTAATTATATATAAAGTTAATTGTTTTTTTATTTTAGTGGTCTGTAGGCACTAAAAACCAAACATTAAAAATAATTATAGTGCAAAAGAAAAGTGGGCTTTGAAAGTCCAACCACTGCTAATGATGTTACTTGTTTTTCACTAGTGGCCTTTATTGACAGAAATACTTACAAAGACTGAATTGCTTTATGTAGTCTTAATATGGAAGAAAAGATTGTCAGTGAATATTGTAAGTAAAATCTTTACTCTTTTCTTTCCTGTTGATGAAAATGTAAGTTGTTTTCATGACTTTTGTACATTTCCTCATTTGTGAAATTTGAGTAATATCGTTTACCTTGTCTGACTGAGAATTAGACGCCTTGTATACAAAGAACCCAAGAGGTGATTAATAAAAGTGTGCTGTCACAATGACAGATATTTTAGAAGGATCAACTCTGAATACTAAAGAGTTTCGCTTATTTCTGATGCATATTCAATATGTATATATGATATATTTGAATATGGTTTAAGGTAACAAGGATTCATTTTTTTTTAGTGTAGTATGAAGTTTAATGAAATCTGTATCATTCTAGTGAGACAGGGACTAATTAAATTGCCTTAATTAGATGACCTTGAAGATTAATTACACAGAATATGTATTGTTACAACTCAGAATTCATGTTGCCGTGTAACCATCCACTCAGATATTTATATTCGTGGGATTCTGACCAGATCCATTAAGTTTAGTAAAATCCACATTGATCATTTTTAGGGAATAAGCTTCTCTTGTGATTAAAGAAAATTTTGATTTTTTTCCTGCACTCTTAACAGGTTTAAAATATCAAAATATTGATTTGACATGTCACTTTTCTAATAGAGAGAATAAAGCTCATGCTGTTTTATTATGTAAATAAATGTTTTTGTATTTCAATAAACTTGTATGATATCCTGGCTCTTTGAGAAGTATTTTGCAAAATACTTAGATAACCTACTGTTGGAAAAATACAAAAGTGACTTTTATGAATATAGTGCCTAGTACAGTGCTTTTGCTACAGTGCAAGACATGAGGCCTAGGAGAGATTTGCTGCTGATTGCCAGGAGGACAGATCCCATGTCTCAGTTTCCCCTCCTGCAAAATGAAGTAGCTGGACTGGATTCTTTCCTCTTCTAAGATGAGTTTCCATGAGACTATGACTTCTGTTTGTATTCAGGAGTATTAGCAATATCAGATTAAATACTGAATACCCCTCTCTTCCCCGGAAGCAAAGTGCAGTATGTGCTAAATAAGCTTTTAGTTATCTGATTCTCGTTTCTGATCCTACAGGCAATTATTTTGTTGCATCTTTCCCGGCAACCTGGAAGGTCTTTTTAGCCATAGGTGGCGCTGTTGCACTTTCTTAGAGTCTTGATTTTCCTGTTTGTAAAAGAAGGCTTAAACAACGTTATTTTATTTTGATTTCTTTGCTTAATATTTCAGAATAGCCCAATGTCCTTTATGTCTGTCTACCTGGAAAAATTATTCTGCTTATATCTTAGTTTTATTCTGTCATGTCACTGTGAACATTTCAGACTTGCTTTGCAAACAATGGTAAAATTCGTCTTGTCTTCCAGTGTTAGAAACCAGTGAGCCGGGATTTTATAAAACAGCTAGAAGCGGCCTCTGGGGCACGTTAAAGCTGAAAAGTGTATTGAGTTCCCTGAGTATTGACCCCGCCGCTGTGTGTTAATTGGTGGTAGGAGATTTGGTGCATTTACAAAGGGGTGTAGTTTTTGACTTTGTTTTGCGTGCACGCGCTGCCACTGAGCCACGTGAACCTGAGTCAGTTCGTTTTGAGATTTTCCCTCGTCTGTGAGATGGGGGCATTCGTATCTACTTTGTAGAATTGTGAGAATTAAAAATTATGTATAGTATTTACCACAGTGGTTATGTCAAGAGGGCTCAAAAACTTTAGCTGCTGTTTTGTGTGAAGCCATCATTTGAGAGTCTCTGGCAATTACTAAGAAACAGGAAAATAAGAAAAGCTGGTTTTATGATGAAAGATATTTGAGGAGGTTCCATATTTCCTATAACCATAATTAAGCATCAGCAGAGTAAGAACTGTTACACAGTCACCCTGAACCAACGTTAAGCCACAGAATTATTTGTTACTTCATATATGTTGGGGCCTAAGGAGATCCAATACTTATACACATGTTCTCTCCAGCAGCCAACTGAGAGATGACACAAAGCAGTAGGCATGCGATACATGTCTTCTTTGTTACTGATGAAGCCACATTCTCCATGAACTTCAGGGCTGTGGGAAATGCATGTCATGACACTGTGTCCCAGAATTAGAGACTCACCCTGTCCCATGTAGCTCTGGGCCACAGCGAGCCTTCCCTTGAGAGGACCTGCCCCTTCATGCACAGGGCTTTCCTGCCATGGAACTGAGCATCCCAGGTGCTTCCCAATGGTGACCAACACTGGAGGGAAAGGAAGGATTTCAAATGCCCTGCTTGTCTTCCCAGACTCACACCTCACTCTGTTACTGTGATGAGGGCTAGCTGTGGGCCAGGGGCCAGGGGTGTGAAGGGAGGAGCACTCTCCATGGCCCAGAGGAGTGGTTAGGAGGCATCCCCTCCCGCGGTTTAAACAGGTGGTGAGATAGAAGAGAAGGGTGCTCCCCAAGAGTTTATAAAAGTAGAAATAAGGATTTTCTTTGTGACTTAGACTAGCCAGGAAACACATAAATGATTAGAAGGGAGACTTGTAAATCACTTTGATATTAATTTAACATTTGTTGAGCACCAAAAGTGTGCTACATTCTTTTCTGAGAGTTTTACAGAAATGAATCCTTCAATGTTCTCAACAAGCGAGTAAGGAAGATTTGATTGTTGTCTCAGGTTTACAATGTGGAAATTGAGGCATACAGAGGGTAAGTAAGTTGGCCAAAATCACAGAAGTAGTAGGTGGCAGAGCTGGTATTTAAACCCTGGCTGTCTGGTTTTGAGGCTCCCAGAGATGGGCTTTGGGTGTTTAGCGTTATCTGTATCCCTGAATTTATGTACCCCTGTGCATAAGTCAGCCCAGAAAGGAAAGGGAAAGGAGAGTTACACAGGTGCTCATAGTCGTATCTCGGCCACTGTCTATGGAAAGTGCACTGTGATTGGCGTTAATTGTTTTCCAGGCAGTATATCTGTTCTTATAACAGAAATTTAGTCCATTGAGTTAATCTAGAATCCCTTCCTGCTCTGCTTCTGTCCATGGTTGCATGTGACTGCCTGCCCGTGATTGGGCGGTGGAGGACAAAATGTACTCATGGTTGAACTCTGATATTTCAGTCTGGTTCAGTTTCACATCTTCTGTTACATTAGTAAGTTAAGTTTCTGGTTTTCTTTCATCAGTGTGTGATGAGTTTGGTTAATGTGAAACCAGTCCATGGGAGCCCAGGGGTGCTGACGTTATGATTTCTGAGCACGTTGCGGCACTTCAACCTGAGCAGACCTGGCTGGAGGATTTCCACCAACCGCACTGATTTCCCCCAACAGCGGGGTCCTCTCCCACCCCCGGATGTGAGGCTGGGAGCTCTCTGAGTAAGCCAGTCAGAGACCAAGTCCACCAATCAGAAAATGATGAAGTACCTGCAAGTGGGTTTAATAGAAGAAAAGGGCTTCCAGGTTGTCTGATGGGATGTTCGAGTCCGTTTGGTGAAAAACTGTCCACTGTCTGTGGTTGAGCTGCTTCTTTGCTGTTGAAAAGTCTGGATTAGATGAAGGGATTTTAAAAAGCAGAAAGGAGTGATTTCAGGTGGTACGTCCACACAGGTGAGAAATGATGGATGACCTCCTGTGTGAGGCATAGACAGAGTCTTACATACTTCATAAAATAACTTTAAAAGCTCTTCCATCTGAGTGCACTTCACATGGGGTCTAGTTCAACACTGGTCATGCTGAGAATGCAAATAATTGATGATGGCTGAAAGGACACGGAGGCATCAAAAAGGTCTCAGTCATTTTCCCTTTTTAAAGGATGCGGCACAGTGTAATATATTTGAGCTGGTTTTCCACTGAAAAATTTTTAGTGTTTTCTGGGACTCCCCAGTGCCCCAAACTTCCGTGCAGCTGGGTGTCCCCTCAGAGCAGCTCTGTCAGCGCTTGCCCTGGGCTGACGCGGTGTCACGGGGAGCAGGACGGTCAGCGTCCCCGGCTCCTCCGAGCTCCGTCTCCTCATCCGCAGAGCCGGGTTTCTCTTCTGTGTTTACTTAGTAGGGTTGCTGAGAATCACACGTGATGGTGGTCAGGTGTGATTTGTGGTTGTTTCTGTGATTGGCATATAGTCAATATTTGATACAAACCCTTTTTTTGTATAATTGTAGCACCTAGATTGCAATGGTTTTTAGTCTGCATTTTTTTATAACTTTATTCATATTTTTAAATATGCACTTATTTTTATTTATTTTTTTGGAGGTAGTGCAGAATGAAGCCAGGACATTGTGCATGCTAAGCAGGTGTTTTACAACTGAATAATACACACCCTCCTTGTCTGCACTTGAAAATAACTATTGCAATAAACAAAATATCTCTTAAACACCATCAAGTTACCTAGTCTCGGTATATACAATTGAACACATATGCTATTTCAATAAGAATAATTGTTGTTGAGAAATAATTTCTGAATCTGTTAATGTGCTTAAAAACGATCATAGGTAGTGATAAACACGAATCTTTGATCCAGTAATTCTTAGGATCTGTTTTGCCATCAAGGGAAATTACATTCTACAGAGAAGGCTAATTGGGTCTCTTTGGTAATTGGATGGTTTAGCAGATGATCAAGGCTTTCAAAAGCTGACAGTTTTGTATTTTAAACTAACTACAAAGTTATCTTCTAGAAGTTGTAAGTACTAAGCTTGTGAATTGCCCAGTAATCCAGGGGTAATTGTCTGTGTCTGTGTGAATGTTTGTGTGTGTGATTTCAGGAAGGTAGAAATAAGTTCCATATAGTCTTCGGATACCTTTCTCCTCCAGTTCAAGGTGTAGTCATATATTTACACAAATAAATTGATATTGTTTGTTATTTGGCATATTGTTGTGAATAAGAGGTTCTCATACTTGTTTCAGAAGGGTTGGGGAGCATGAGCTTAGAAAATGGGAGGAGAAAGAGGCAAGGAGGCACTACACACTTTGTGCAGGATATGAGAAACAGTAGCTTTTCATTTCTCTTTTCTTCTAAAGCAAACTGGCACTGAATTGTAACCTAGTATTACACAGAATTGCTTTTCTGATCAGATACAAGTGCCTCAGATTTTTCAAGGCAACATGAATGATGAAATGTGTTTTAGCAGTTATCTTTAAAAGTAGTTTTATTTTTCAAGTAAAAGGCAATTGCCTGTTCTTTCTTCCAGTGGTACAATCCATGTGCTTAGTTTCTATTTTTTTTTTTTTAAGGGCTTGTTTCATTGTGGTTTGAATGAATGTTTAAAATTTCTGGATTTTGATCTTTAGAACATTCTGATTTATCAGAACTGTTAAAAAACTGATTGTTCTTTGGTCCTTGTTTTTTGGGGCACCCTATTGATTTCTTTTGTCTGTTAAAGAGGGAAATTCTTCCTCTAGCCTTAAGATCATTAAGTGAATGGTTAGCAGTGTGCCTTTAATATTATTTGAATGTATTGATCATGTTTGTCCAGTGAATTTAGAATTGACTCATTGTAATGACTTTGCTTTGGTTCTGTGACTTTTGCTCCTCTCCACAAGAATTTGAATTCTCTGTTGCATTTTGTATACGTGTTCTTCACAGGGGAAGAAATTTTGCATTTTTTACAGAGGTGGGTTTTCCTACCCCTCTGAATGCCTTCTGTAATTTATACAATAAATGTCTGTTATTGCAGTGCATAATTATTTCATAAACTATTTTTTGGCATAATCAGAAACAATGACAAAGAATTATACTAAAAAATACGAAAACCTTCCTTCCTTTGAAGAATAGAAGTGAGGTGGTCAGCCTCACGCATGCTTTGTGCCTGACACACTTACTCTCATGCCATTGTGTATCATGATTCGGAGATGGAGTTGCTTCAGGTTTATAGATTTTTCTTTTAACATTTGTGTTGAATTCTTTCTCCAGGCTGATGTTTCCTGCTGGGTTTGTGGAAAGAGTGGAAGGGTAACAAATGCTTTGTTTTGTTTTCAGGAGGCCTGAGTTGATGAGTTGAGGTTGGGCTGAGGAACAGAGTGACACTCCCTCTCCTCCGGGCTGAAATTGATAAACAAAGAAATCAATTAAGTTTTTCGGTATTTGACCAATAGCAGTTAGCAAGTCCAAGCTGGCTAGATATGCCCAATGGGAATTACTGAATTCACCTGCAGAATTAGATGCTTTACTAAGTAGAAACAGCTTAGAGCAATCAGAAAAATCAGTAATATGATGAGATATAAAGGAATTATAATAACTTTTATTTCTGAAACTTTTCTACGGTAAGTTGTGTAGAGCTACTATTAATTTTCAAGCACCAGGAGTTAAGAGTGTGTGTGGTTATGTAGGATCGTTATTCATGGATGTGTCTAGTCCCTTCTAGAGTGGCTGCAGCTGGCAGAAAAAGACTGACAGCCAGGATTTGTCATTATAGGCTGTCCTCCATAATGGTTCCATGTGGGAGCCCATGATTGCGTTAACAAATTGTAACACACCCCAGCCGCCTGTGAACTTCAAGAAGAGAAAAGTATGCTTAGAAACTGCTTAGCAAGCAAGTACCTGTGCATCCTCACTCCAGTCTCCTTGCCTTAAAAAGCAGAGACAATGCTTTGCTTGAATAGCTGAGGTTTTAGATAGCACTCTGCTGGTTGCAAAGCAAGGACCGAGGCCCTCAGCTATAAACGCTGGGCTTGTGTGCTGTTAGAAAATCTATTATCCCCAAAACAAGGACCTGGCTGGTCTGGTGGTCTGCTTTGTAATTCACATATCTAAAAATGTATCTTGTTCCCTTCACCCCATTACTTCCTTAAAATTAAACTAATCCTTTGTACTCATTGTGTATTCTACAATCTCTGCCTCACCCTGTCTTTCCCGAAGTTCCTCCTTACTATCACACAACTGCTAATGAATTTTTCCTTTGATTATACACAATAAATATGGGAGCATTTGAGAGCCTCTTGGAGTTGACTCCCTACTCCCTCTCGATTTCTTGACTTTTTCCACAGAGTCTTGAATAATCATTCCATATCGGTAAGACTTCTGCCAGCCAGAACCCACAGTTCCAGGTGAGAACGATGAAGGCTTTATCTCTCCTACCAGATGGAGACAGAGAAGAGAATTGAGATCTGCTCCCTCGTGGTCCCTTCCTGCCCCAGGGCCACTGCAGTTCACCTGCAGCCTTCTGGCCTCTGCTCAGAGGGCCTCTGTCCCAGGACTGACTGCAGCCTTTTCTTCCCTTTTCAACATTTCCTGTGCCTTTCAGAAGTTGGTCTCTTCTCTGTAATACAACGCTGGCAGATTTGATGGTGGTCAGCGTGCTGGTGGGCAGTCCTTTGGGGACTCCCAGGAGCCATGCTGATTCTCCTGAGTCTTTCAATCGGGGTTAAAGAAGAGTCTAGCACCAGAGGAAGCCCATTCAAGTGAGGTCAACAGAACATTTCATCAGTTTCATTTTATTTTTAAATTTTCAGTGGAGAAATTATTTGTAGCAAACTGTTCCAGATTTTCGGCCACCTGCTTTCCTCACCACGATTTCCTTGATGGCTCTGGTGCTTGTTTTAAGAACCAAGTTTCTTCTCTGTACTTTTGTAGCTGCTGGGCTTGCCCAATACTTGATCTGCATTTGAAGCAGAATGTTTCTTCGTAATGTCAAACTGATTTTCGTATTTCTGAATATTTCATGTACACTCAGCAGCTGTTTCAAGTGAAATGCTCTTGTCCAATTCCGGTTAACTCACATTTGCTGATCTCCTGCTATCATGCTGAGGACAGTTTCTTCTTCCTCTAACAAAAGTTAGCAATTTGCATTTACTATGGTAGGTACTGGCCCGAGGTGCTTTTTTTCTTAACAGTTTTAATACAATTCACCCATTAAAATGTACAGCGGTTTTTACTCTATGCCCAGAATTGTGCATCGCAGTCAATCTTAGAACATTTTCATCTCCCCAACAGGAAGCCCTGTACGCATAAGCAGTCATTCCCATCTTCCCATCCTCCCCCAGCCCCAAGGAGCCACTCTTCTCTCTATGCGGGTTTGCCTGAGCTGGACATTTCATGTAAATCGAGTCACTTCTTGTAAGTGGAGCCGTCTATTGTGACTGACTTCTTTCACACTGAGTAGCGTTTTCAATGTTTGTCCAGGTTGTGGCCTGGGTCAGTGCTCTATGCTTCGCTATTGCTGAATAATATTCCACTGTATGGCTGGGCCCCACTGTTTACCCATTCATCACGTGATAGGCATTTGGGTTGTTGCTGCTTTTTGGCTGTGATGAGTAGTGTTGCCATTAACATTCCTTTAGGAGTTTTTATGTGGACATTTGTTTTCAGTTCTCTTACGTGTGTGCTCAGACAGCAGAATTCTGGTTCATTCAGAAACCAAATGTTCAACTCTCTGAGGACCTGCCAGGCTGTTTTCCAAAGTGGCCACGCTGTGTTACGTCCTCACCAGCAAGGGCTGCGCGTGCCGCTTCCTCTGTGTCCTCATTAGTGCTTGTTATTCTTTTTTTTATTATAACCTATTGTAGTGAGTGTGAAGTGGTTTCTCCTAGTGGTTTTGACTTCATTTCCTTTACAGCTAATGATATTGAATATCATTTCATTGTACTTATTGGACATTTGTATATTTTCCTTGAAAAATACCTTTTCAGATCCTTTATTCACCTTTGAATTGAGTTGTCTTTTTAGTGTTGAGATGTAGGAGTTTTTTTTTTTTCTTACATTTGGAGATACAAATTCCTAATCAGATAAATGATTTGAAAAAATTTTCTCCTGTGTGTTGTTTTTTCACTTTCTGGATGGTGCCCTTTGAAGCAAAGTTCTAAATTTTGATGAACTCCAATTTATCTCTGTTTTCTTTGTTCCTTGTGCTTTTGGGGTATTATTTAAAATCTGAATTATTTTATTTAAACTTGTATATCTAATATGACTTAATTCGTAGGACCATTCTAGGAGATGGGTGTGGTTGTTCTCCCCAGTCTATGGATAGAAGACTGAGACGCAGAAAATTTCACTGAATTATCAGTGTCACAGCTACCCAGTGCTGTGGGATTTCAGACCCTCATGTTTGTCCCCAGCAACTGTGCTCTTCACCACCATGCTCCACTACTGCCTGGAATCGTTAATGAAAACGTCTTTCCTTTTTTGATTTCTTGTTAGTTTGTTTTCTCATTGGGGACCTCATCTCCTCATTTTCCTTTCGGAAACCAGTGTAGGTTTATTTTAGGTCTCATGTAGGCAGAAGCATTGCTATCAGTTAACTTCTTTATTATTCACTCTCCAGTGATGATTGTTGCTAGTTGATCTAATCAAGTCATGCTTAAGTCTTTCCTGCTCATGACACTAAAAACAGTCATGACTTACAGAATGCTCAAAGAAGGAAGTATTTGATTGATTTTATTTTGCTACTCAATCAAACCAATCAAAAACCCCGGTGTTGACACAGATTATAAGCCCTCCAGAATAGGGTCACTGTCTTCCTTGTGTTTCATTGGTTCGGTCACAGTGTCTGGATAGTGCCTTTCAGTCCAGCAATTTTGTGAGGATACGGTGCTCGTGAATCATTGTAAGGACAGAATTTTGACAATAGACTGTGTTGTTTATTTTAAGGGAATAGATAATATAGAAATACTGCTCAGATCTATTTTAAAATTAAGCTTGGAATTTTGAGAAGAATTCAAAGAACCATACAAAGATCTTTTTCACTAATTTTAGATCTATCTTAGACACTTTGTGGTTATATAGCAGAGTAACTTATCAAGTAGATTTGACAAGAGGAGTGTAGTATTGATTATTTGTTTTAGTTGAAATATTCCAACTGGGATAAATTTATCAGTGCCTATAAATGAACAAATATGTTTGTATTTCTATGCAACATGAGAGCAGGCTTCATATGTTTCTATATAATATATATGATTGTGTGTTTTAATCTGTCTGACTGTTTTTATAGTTTTTAAGCAATGTTGTAACTTTAGAATTCTCCTAAGAAATTCACTCCCCTAATACTGCAGTTTGTACTGTGTATCCTGTCTTATGCATGGGATTCCACTGTCCCCTCACTGAGGAATTTCCTCTCCTATTGAGTTAGTAGCAGAGTTAAAGGAGCTGTGATTTCTAGGCCTTTGCTCTCCATGTGTTTGCAGTTGGCTGCCAATTAGGATTTTGCCTTTCTTGAGATTTCATTGTTCAATTAGAATTTTTGAAAATAACTATTATTATGTTTCACCGGTCTCCCTAGAAACTTGATGTGTTTGTGCTTTTCAGTTTTCAAATTATGAAAATTGTATATGCACACTACTTTTTAAGTAGTCCTTTTTCACTAGATATTTATTTACCTCTTTATAGTTAAAATAATTTTTTTTCCCAATGAATGAATTGTTGTGCATGTTTTAAAATATATCTTACTTTTTATTTTTCTTATTCTAACAGGTATATTCATGGTACAGAATTTAGAAAATAAGGATAAACACAGTAATAACTTAAAAATGGCCTATAATCTCACCTGGAGATACAGTTGTAAGGTTTGAAATTGAGAATTACAAGTCCTCTCAAGTTGTTCTCCTTTTTCAAGTAAGTTTTGGTTACTGAGACCCTCAAATTCCCATATGAATTGTAGCAGCAGCTAGTCAGTTACTGCAGAGGAGCCCGCTGGGATTGTGGTCGAGATCACGTTGAGTATACGGATCGTTCTGGGGAGCACAGCCATCCCAAGAGCGCTGTCATCTGATCCAGGAATGTGCGTGGTGAGTCTGTGCAGGTATTTAGGTCTTCTTTAATTTTGTTTCAAAAATGCGTAGAGTTTACATAGTATTATTTTACTTTATTTTTTTGCCTTTATACTGAGTACAAGTGTGCAAGATACTGGGATCAGAATTGTATTATTGCCCCGCCACTTGCTGCCACCATGGATGCTGCGGTCTTTCTTTGCCCTCTGTAAAATCTTGCACAAAATAGGACGTCAGTAACTCTGTCTTGAATGAATGATTATATGATTGCTGGATGATGCTTGAGAGTCCTTGTGATAATGTCTTTTTCCCAAAATTTCCCCTCTTCTTATCTATGCCCTTTCTCTTCCTTTCCTCCAGCCTGGTTTTCAGCCTGCCTGTGGCATTGATTTTCCCTACCTGTGGACTCTTCCTTTCACTAGTTCACGATAATGTTACATGTGGGCTGTGGAAATATTTTAGATGTCAAGAAAGAGCAAATACATTGCATGCTAGTATTTTTAGAATTTGGTATTCTTTTATCATGAAATTAAATAAACCTGACCCCTGAGCCCTCCCCTGAGCTCTTTTTGCCTTCCTACAGGTGATACTGCTCTGGTTGCTGCATGTGCCTTTCCCCAGCCTTCGTTTTCGAGTTGAGTAAGTCACCATCACTGGAGTCCTCTCTTTAAAATGAAGAGAATATTTGCTCCTTCTCCAAGGTTGGGGACTTGGATGAGATGAGGTAACAGATAAAGAATGGAGCCCAAACTCATTCTGACACGTGCTCTTTCCGTTCTTTCTCCAGGGGAAAAGAGTACAGTTCAAAAATATAAAGATTGTGAGCTAATGAGATAGACAAAACAACCGAACGTTTATTACATATCCTTTCATGCCAGAAACAAATGTATTATACACACAAAAAGGACATAAAGTACGGTAGTACTGTGGTTACAAATGTGGGCCCGAGTTCTAGTCCTGCTCTGAATTGACCAGTCCTGTGAGATGGAGAACTGGTAGGTCGGCTTAGCCTCTCACGGACTTGTTTTCTCTCCTGCAGAGAGGGGCTCGCTAGGCGTCCCCCCCCGTAGAGGTGCTGTGGGGGATAAATAAGCACGTTGGCAGCCTGAGCACACATGCTCGTTCCTCGTAAGTGCAGGATAGCATAGCTTTTCTGGTGACGGCTTTGTGACCGCCCCGTGTTGACTCTCTGCTCCAAAGGGATGCCTTGTGGTTTGGAGATGGGATTCTCATTTCTGTGAATACCCAATAATTGTGTTATTGGGCCCTGCTGATTTTAATCCATTCATTATAAAGTACATATTGTAGATATATTTTTGAACCATGCATGCTATTTTTCTTTTATTATTTATAATTCTACCCTCTCATCTCTTGGTGTGACTTTTCATGGAATCCAGCAATCAGTCCTAAGCTACCTGCCTCTTCACAATTCTCTGTGGTGGTTTCCTTCCCTGACTAGAAGAGGGTTTTGCATAGGAAATTTTCTTTGTTCCCTTTTTCTTTCTTCTTTCTGTTGACCTTTCCTTCAGTCCATTTACCTACCCACTGATTCTTCTGACTTGCTCCAAAACGCATTTCAGGAAGCTTACAGAAAAACAGATACCAAAATAAACAGGTGAGAAAATGGGGCCAAGTTCAGACAGTGAGGCTAGAAGGCGAGCCTGTGTGAGGGTTGCAGGCATGAGACACTCGCCTCTGCCCTGTGACTTATAAGATCGACAGCAGCAGTGTGCCTCAGGCTCCCAGCAGACACAGGGAAACAGGGTTTGTGGGAGATGCTCACTGGCTGTGAAATTAATAAGTGGCTGAGGAGAAGCCCAGCCTTTCCATCTACTAAGGCTTAGGAGAATATTTTGAGTGTGTTCCAATACCAGAGTATTATATCTTTTCTTTTGTGAGAGTTCTATGTATAGTTGGTTACATTCTATACCTGGAAATTTCTCCAAAACTGCTTCCCACGTGAGTCCCATGGCTCAGGAATGGGGTGGTTCTGCTCATTGATGGGTGTTGGCCAGAAGCAGAAAATGACAGCCTCCAAGAAGCCTGGGATTTGTCAGTTATGTTTTGTCAGTGCTGTAGATTTCAGAAAATGCTTTCACCGTTTCTCTCCATCTGAGGAGGCAGCGTGCTCTCTTACCAGCATCAGGAGCTCAGGGCCACGGGATGATGGGGGATGCCTGCACTGCCGTCAAGACAGCTGAGCTAGTCACTGCAGGCGCGGTGGTTTTACATAGTACATTTCATGTTCTTTAATGGGTTTCAACAGATAGTTAATTAACTGAGTTAATTAACATTTAATAAATATGATGCTTTGTTGAAAAGACAGTTATAGGCAGAATATATGTTGTGAACACTTTAAAAACGGTTTCATTACTGAAATTTCAGTAGGGAAGATTCTTTATCTTATTTAAGCCTCTCTTTTAAAGTAACAAAGAAACAAGACAGGAAAAGCAGAGGATGATTTCTGTTCTTCCTCTCGGCTTGCAGGTGCCCTCACCTCCAGTGGCATCCATCCAGATGCCAGCACTGACACTGGCCGTGCTCAGAACTGCCTCAGCCCTGAAGACACATCTGAACTAGAAGGGGGCCACGCCCTGTTACAGCAGGTGCTCTCACTTTGTGGGTCCTTATGTAACTGCGTGGTGTTATTCAGGATCACCCGTCCTACATTGTGTGACGCTGCTGTGGTGTCTCCTAGTTATTTGTTTCCGTAAGTACTCGTGCATGTTTATCAATGTGTTTTACTAGACATCTAAAAATGCTTTTTTCAGATGAAAAATAATGTGTATTTAATATAAAAGTCTGAAAAAAGGGGCAAAAGTGTCTTTCCTGGTCCCACTACTCAGAGATAATAATTAACAGTTTAACATCTATTTTCTGTTCTTTTCATCAGTGTGTATTACCCCTGTCATAAAAACCAGCCAGCACTCTATGCCTGATTACTATGTGGAGACCTCCATTTTCCATTCGGCTTATTGCACGTTTTTCTACAATATTCTATCTCCCCTGGCATGATTTTTAATGACCACTATAGCATTCTGTCTTGTGGAGGCATCGTCCATTTTACTTCAGACTTAAATAAGCTTTTAAATTCCAAGTATACTTAACTGATATACTGAAAAGAGAACTGTGGTTGTACCGAAAAGCCCCTACTTCCTTCCCCTTTTTTCCTGAGAGTAAAAACTGCTGACAATGTGGAGTATATATTTCATGACCTTTATGCCTATGTCATATATATATACACATACATACAGACACGTATATGAGAAATCTATGTATATGTGTGTGTATATATACTTTATTGAAAAATAAAGCCATACTATATTTTTTCTGAAGCTCGGTTTATTCACTCAGGTGTATATCATAAACGTCCTCCCACTCCAGACTCACCTGGTCCTTTCAGATAGAGGGGTCCCCTGATGTACAGGTTTGGTCTCTTCTGCAAGGACAACTTTTTTGGGAGAGTGCTGTGGACAAGGCCTTGGGCCACGCCGAAACGCCTGCCCCTTAGCGCCCACAGCTCGCCTTCATTTGCCGCATCATTGTCTTGATGGTGGACACTTAAGTTTTCTCCAATTTCCACTGTCAGAAAGTATGTTTGACTGGCATCCTTCTCGTACAAACATTCCTGTGATCTTGTATGAGTATTCGTTTAGTTAAGGATTCTGAAAATTTAGTCCCTGGATGTGACAATTACATACATCACAGGCTCCTTTCAAGTGACTCTAGAAATTCCTTCTCCAGTGGGGAATGAAAAGATGTAAAATAACTTATGTAACCAATTCTCTATTGCTGGATATGATTTCACTTCAGCTTTTCTTCCCACCATTGTATACAGTGCTGTGTAAATGCTCTGATGAGTACATCTTTTTGAACTGATTTTTTTCTAAACGAAACGATTCCTAAAAGTGGATTTGAGTCTGTGTGTACACACGTTTTTCAGAGTTTACATATCCATTGACATGTCATCCTCCAAAAAGATCTCACACAGTTTTTTCTCCCACAGATGGACACTAGCTAGAATATGTTTGAAAAATATTTGGCAATATGGTGAGCCAAAGTGCTTTTTCATTGATTTAGTTTGCATTTGATGACCACTGAAGTTTTGAGCATTTTTCACTCATTAGCCTTCTGACTTTTAAAAAGTGAATGATCCCTTTTGTCCTTTGCAAACATTTAAGTGAGGGAGTTTCTGGTTGCTTTGTGACAGCTCTTTGTATGTTATCAACATTAACCACTTGTCTTCATCAACATGTATCACAGAGCTTTTTCTTGTCATTTCTTGCCTTTCATTTTGTTCAGTAGGTTTATTTCTGTTGTGGCCCAAAATAATCTTAAGCTAGTAAATGTCTTCTTTTTGGTTTTATCCTTGATATTTTTCTTAGAAATACTTTCTAATATTTACATCAATATCTGTAATTTTTCTAGTGGTCATTATGACTGGAATAGAATTTGCTTTTTCCAGGTGATTCTCTGATTGTCCCGGGACAATTATTGAATTCACACTTTGCTCTTTGATTTGAAATCCCACCTGTAAAAAATACTTATGCATACTACAGTCTCTTTTTGAGCTCATGGTTTATTTCTGTCAATCTTACTTTCTTACTCCAGTTTTATATCTCACATATTGTAAAAATTTATTTAATATCTGACAGTGTGATTTTTTTTGATTCTTTCTTCCATCCCTAATTTTCTTGGCTAGTATTATGACTTTATTATTCCTGAAGAATTCTAAAATACTTTTTTCAAGTTAAAAAAAAAGGATAAGGGTTATCATAGGATATTTTAGTAAGTTTTGAATTATCTTTAGGAGAATGTACATCTTTACAAAACTGCTTTCCTCCATAAACTATGTTGATGTCTCTAAATTCACACATCTTTCTTTACCCCGCAGTACAGTCCTGTACTTTCTCCATGTACAACATGGGCATTGTTTTTGCGTGTATTCCAGATTATTGTTGATGTTTTTGTTAATTTTGTAAGTGAGAATTTTTTGCTATTATATTTTGTAACTGTTAAAACTGACACATAGGAAGACAGAATCGGTTTGTAAATACTCACTTTGTAACTTGTACTTTAAAATTGCAAATATTAAGTAATTGTTACAGAATCTTTTCTGTTTTTAAAAATTTGTTTCCAAGATTCTCAAAATGGTCATAGCTAAGTAGTATAGGTGGGGAAACAGATGGAGCGAGGTAGTGGGGCTCATGTACAAACTGTGAGCAGTTTTATGGCTGCCTTTTCTCTGGAAAAGCCACGGAAGATTCCAGGTCAGACCAGGGGTGGTTTTGTATGTACTTGAAAGCCAGCTTTCCTGCATGTATGGTGAAGCCTGGTGGGCGAGGCTGGTAGATGATCAAGGTCGAATGGAAGTTATTGGCTGCAAAATGTGCTGTGTCTGAGAACTGGAGACCATCGCCATGGGAAATGCTTGGTGCCGGGAACAATGCAGGGGAGCTGGGGAGCCTGTGTGTTAAGGATTTTCGAGCCCTGGGAGTGGGAAGTTCAGACTCTGCATTCAGATCTGAGTATGAATTCATCCTCTTTAGTTTACTGGTCCTCTGACCTTTGTCAAGTTATATACCCTCTTTCAATTCCTGTTTTCTTGTCTCTCAAAATAGGAGAATTACAGCCTGCTGCTAGAGTGTTTGATCAGGGTAAATAATGTGTGTCTATAAGATGCCACGTACAGTCACAATCTCAGTGAGAAATGGGCTGTCACCTCTTCTTCTTCAAGTTAGTGCTTGACAAGACATGGGGGAAAGCCAGTCCCTAATTTGTGTGTGATGCAAGTAGGAACAAAATTAACGTCTTGCCTTTCCCTAGCAATATTCTTACTCCTTTGCTTCATTTACCTCTTTCCTTTTTTCCTTTCCCCGTTCCCCTCCTCCACCAAAAGAGAATGAGACTCTCAGAACACTAGATTCAAATTACTTTAAATGTTGGCTCATCCCCATGAAATGACAGTGACATTAAAAAAACCTGTACACATCCCAGACTTGATTGTATTTGATTTACACACACACACACACACACACACACACACACACACACACAATCAGGCTACATCCCACTTGCAGAGGGAGAAGGACTACTTTTTCTGAGTTTTCATTCACTGAGCGTGACAACAAAGTCTCTTACGCAGACATTCACCAAGCTTCGTGCATGGTGTTTCTAATTGGATTTCTGCTTTGTGGCCATAGATATAGTCTCCTAATAGAAGAGAGAAAGTGGAGACATAGATATTGAGAGGTGAGATATTGAGAGGTGAGATATTGAGAGGTGAGATATTGGTGTCATCATATTTGAGTTGGAAAGGACTTAAGAGAGCATGGAGTCGTAACTATTTATGGGTGAGTATCCATGATGGTGTAACTTTGACAAGAACTTGGGTCTTCTGCCATTGTGTCCACGCGGTTGAAGAGGCAACTGGGCAGGGGATGGCAGGGTTCCTTCTTGCTTGAGTTCCAGGGTCATGCTACTTTTTATTGCTCAGCTGCCTTTAGTTTATGTGCATGAGACCTCTCATGGGAAGGTCACTCTGTCCTGATAGAATGAGTTTCTTATCAACAAAAAGCTCTGGACCCACTCATATTTCCCAGAGTTTTCTGCTGACCTGCTGACACTTTAAATAAATGAGACGTAAGAAACTACTGAATATAAAATCCTTATTGTTATCATTTGCCCTCGAGTTCCATAGGAATGAGGTCTTAGGCTGTATAAAGCTAGATCTGAACAAAGATAGGGTGATAGGCTGTGCTGCTAGACCTCTCCAGTAGAAGGGTTTTCCACCCTAGTTTTTAGAATCAGGCAGATGAGCTCAAATCTTGCCTTTACCAGTTATTATCTTTGTGACGTGGGGGAGAAACTGTTCTTTTTTGTGTCCAATTTTCTTTATCTGTAAATAAGTTCTGTATGTATTTTAAGGTTTCTCGTTTAGAATTGAATGAGCTAATTCCCTCATTTATACCTGAAATAGTGATCGTGTGGTTCTATGCTGGTGATTTGGTAGTTCATTACTAAGGGACTCGGCAGTGAGAATGGGGGTGGGGGACCCCTGGATAATAGAGCTTATATTCCAGAATATGCTTGTAAAAGACTGGATGTGCAGTGGATTTTTAGTAAATATCCACTCATTTCCTAATCTGCATTGATTGTGTATATATCTTTATACTAATATATGAACAATTTTTATTGTAATTTAAATCTTATTAGTATTTAAATATGTAGCTATAAAAATATGTGAAATAAAATGATTTGTCTTTTATTTTCTTTTCAATAAGCAACAAAATAAAATAGAAAAAATAGTTTTGAAGGAGTAGAAATAATTTTATTTCCGTGGAATCAATTCCGTATAATAGGTTTTTTGGTCGTGTTGTTAAACAGCATGTAAAATTGATAGGGTGTGACATACTGGAAATGAGGCAACAATGGAGACATACTTCCTCCAATGCAGTCATTTTGTTACCAAGTCCAAACTCGTTCTGCTTGCTGCATGACAGGCCAATAAATCGGGAGTTAAGATGTTGGAGTTAGGAATAGTGACTTTATTTGAAAAGCTGGCAGACCCAGAAAATGGCATACTGATATCCAGGAGAACTCTCTTCCCCAAGTCAGAATTCAGTCTCATTTTATAGTAAAAAGCGGCGGGGTTGTGGTCGGTTGTTGCAAACTTCTTGCTGTACGAATTGTTTGTCCTTGAAATCCTTTGTTCTTGCAGCTGTTCATGTGGGTCAAATCATGGTGTCCCCGTAAAACCTCTAAAAAAAAAAAAGGTTATTCTCTATTTTGCAACTTGCCATCTCTACGTAAGTGTAGAAGAGCTAACATCCTTAAAGATCTGAGCCCGGAGAATAGGCTCTCCTGGATATTTCAGGCTAAAGGCAACTATTTTTTACAAAAGGTTCAGAGACAGCAAGTCTGAGACTAGAAAACAGGGTACAGGTCTAAAGCCAAACGAACATATCTAACATGGAGTCAAATTTGTTCTTTTGTATTACAACTTCTTTTTCCACTTCATAAATAATTTTAGTAAGAAACATGAGCAATTTTTTTGTTTTTGCTTCTTAATTACGGATATGTGGGCCAACTACAGTTTTGTGAGCAGGGATGCTGTGCGTGCCTTGGGGTCACAGCAAACTCTTCTTGGGGATGGCCGACCCTGCAACATGTCTGATGCCCCGTGAGTGTTGGTGAGGGTCCCCCTAGCCAGGGGCTCTCTGCAGGTACCAGCATACGGGCATTGCCATCTGGAGACCTCTTTTTCAGCTGCAGGAAATTTATTCAGATACTGTGATGGAAAAATCACTCCAGCTGGGGATAATCAGGGAAAAAAGGAAGAGGAAAAGGGCTGGGAGTAGAGTAGATGAGAAGGACAGAAGATCAGGGAGTCTGGGGGCCTGGGAGCGGGGCCTCGGGAGAGAGAGGAACATAGGTGGGGAGGGGCCCGGCTACGGAACCAGCTCCTACACCTGTCCCCGCACCCAAACCACACAGCTATTAATTGGGCCCAAGACTCTCTCCCGGTCTGGATGTCACCCTGGGCATAACCTTGAGAATCGAAGGTAAGGGGTGAGAGGCACTCATCTAGGGGGTCACTAAGGACTTTGGTCAAGTCCACAGTGCCTTTTCTAGTCATGTGCCTCCACCGGTTCTTTATCTCAGCATCTGAGAAGCAGGAACAAGGAACTCATGGAGAGATCTAGGAAGACATCTGACTGTGTTAAGAGACGACAGTCACAGCGACACGGGGAGTGAAGACACTTGCAGCAAAGTAAAATAACTTCACAAATATTGCATCACAGCTGCAGGTGTGAGAAAGCCTAAGCCTGTCTCAGAGTGCAGGGGACAAGCGGAATGGAATGGTAAAATTAACACTGACAATTGAAATTTTGTTAAATAGCCTGCTACTTTTAATTTTATCACTTCAATGTATGCAGGTGTATTTCTATGAGCATTTATAGGTTCACACAACCCCACCAGCCCCTCTTGCCCCCATGGGGGATGGGATTTCTCAAGCACAGTGCCCCTCCTGCTTGCTTGGGCCACGCTGCGGGTCCTCACCTGGGGCCGGACTGCTACAGTACACTGAGTCCCCGAGGCACGGCCTGGGAGACATGAAAGGAACATCTCTGCTGTTGAATGGGGGCCTCCTTTTCCCCCTGCAGTACAAGAATGCCGGTGAGTCAGTTAGAAGCATGCATCCAAGCCGTCCTACCTTGTCATCACCATCTTGAAGCAGTGACAGAATCTTTTGAATTTCTCCAGAATGTGGTTTACAATCACCTTCGTCAAGTGAGTGTGTGTCCCCTTACAAGTAGAGGAATTACTGCCGTTTCCCTGGAAAATACTCACCACTAGTCCATCTGATTTTTCTGTGCTAGGATTCAGTATGGCATGCTAAAAATTCTTCAGTCAGATCTTGAAACCCTGATGAAGAGGATTATTTATTTCATGTCTTTATATGATAGAATTTTACTTTCAAAATTCAGAGTTTTCTGTTCTTGGAGGAATTTTTTCGGGGGTTGGAGAAAGAACTTTTCTCTTACCATGTTTGTGACCTGTTGCTATATGCCTCACACCTCTCTTCCGTCACTTGTGAGGCTGTTCCATTTGTGACCCTGTCCGGGATGTTCATGCTATAAAACATAAAGTTTGTAAAAGTACAGTCCCTTTACTTGGAAGATATTCCACAAATACTACCTAAATCTGGGGTGGTTTTAAGAAGACAGAATCATTAGAACATGTCCTTGCAGGTTGCTAGTGCAAAATCCTCAAATCAATAGTCTAGCTCAACATCTAAAATCTTTCTAATCTACCTTGGATTTGTATGGATAAGTGAAGCAGTTTGCTAAGAATTCAAAACCAGGTTTAGAATACAGGCAGATGTAGCTCAGCAGGTCCTCCCAAGCTGATGCTCTGCCAGAGGGTGGGTCCGAGGGAAGAGGGCGTGTTCTGCCCTCCCTGAGCTGACAGTTTCATAGCAAAGACCTTCACCAGGTAAACAAATTGGAGATTCTTCTAAGAAGAGTGGGTTAGGAAAGACTCCAAAGAGCGAGGGAGTGACACAGTCCCATTTGTCTCAAGTAGGGGAGAGTGGCTGTGGGGCCAATTGGGAGACTCGTGAGTCCAGGTGGGCAGTGTTGGTGGCTTCCACTTCAGCGGTGGGATGGTCAGTGGGTAAAAGCGAACAGATTGAAGGCATGTTTAGATGGTAAAAAGGAAAGAATGAATGCTGTGTCTGAAGGTAGGATGGAGTAAGACTCAGGTTTCTGGGTGGATTAATGAGGTAAATGATGGTCCTGCTGTGCTCTGAGGAGGGAAATCTGCAGAGGGATTTCTGGGGGAAAACTGATGGGTTCAGCTGTGGGTGAAGTGAAAGGTTGTTAGATGTGTGCTCTGGGAGCTCTGGTGAGAGCCAGTAGTGAGTAGGGGGAGGGGAGAGAGACCTACAAATCATTTTGTCTTGTGAACATACAAATAAGGATGAGTAATGACACACTTAACACTTCTCTATTTTGGATTAAAACCCAGTAACATTTTGCTATATTGACTGCAGAGGTTCTTAATTATTTTTAATAGAAATAAAATAAATAGAAACAAAATAGTGGAGTTAATGAACATCTTAGAGTTGATGTGTGTCCTTATATTTATTTTGATACCTCATCTGTTTATAACCATAATCTACAAAAATTTAGCTTGCTTATCATAAGGGTTAAACAGAGGGAAGTGACACACACTGTTGGGGGTTGAAGCTGATCTTCTTGGGCAAATTATGTAGCCTCTCTGTGCCTTAGTTGCATCTTCTGTGACTGCCCCCGGCACCCTCATCACAGCTGATTTCCTAGACTAGATTTTGGGAGGGAGGCTGCTGAAGGGAGTAAGAATAGGTAACTGCTAGGGATACTGAAGAGAGAGACAAAAACAGATTAAAGCCGATAAACTGAGTACAAATACCCTCAATAAAGAAAAAATCCTGCAGTGCTTTGAGCCACTTACCATTAGGGAAACAAAATCACGTGGACGCAAAGCTCTTGAGCATGTGAATATTGTGGGTCGGAGGGTGTCATTAGAAAAGTGTTGAGAAAAGGCCTCTTCGTTTCCCTTGACGTTTCCAGTAAGGATGGGGAGCAGAAGCGAAAACCCCCAGTTCACAGTAGAAGGTGCTGTTTTTTGCAAAACTGACCAAAGTTTGGAGACCATTCATCAGCGGTGCTGGCAAATGAAGAGGCTCCTGGATTGGGTGGGACACGTGCTGTGACTTCCAGGTGACCTGCTGGCTGGGGGCTGTGAAGCGGGCAGTAGGTTTGCACGGTGGCCCGGGCATAATCCCTGGGTCTGAGGCTGCTGGTCTGACTAGCAGACCTGGGCACCCGCAGTCCTAATGGGGCAGCTCGGGATGTGGCGTGGGACACCTGCCTTGCTGAGGGCGAGAAGAGGGCTTCCCGGAGGGGATGTCCCTGCGGAGAGTGGAAACGTCCTCCTGCAGGGGAGGAAGAGCCTCTGAGCAGGGGACCGGATGCACAGGCAAGACCAGCCTGAGCACAGTGGTTTTGGGAAGCCGGAAGTCATACAGTGGCCCGAGCAGCCTTCTTCCTGCCAGACTGGAGGGAAAAGGTGCCGAAAAGTCAGGCTAGGATCAGACACTGTGATGGGTTATGAGTGACAGGGAAGGACTGGTCAGGCAGGCAGGAGAGAAATCTGTGGGCCTCCCAGCTGGGGCATCACGCCAGAGGGAGGAGCAAAGTTATAGACTTTGCCACTTATTAGCTGTGTGACTTTGAGCAATATCACCGTCACCCCACATCTCTCTATATATATCTTCATCTGTAAAGTGATAGAGTGACAAGCTCATGTCATCAGAAGGCTTAGTTTAGCTCTGATCCTTTTGTCTAGTCCCGTCAGTGCTGCCCTGCAAGGTTCTGCTGCGGCTGCTCTTACCCTGAGATGGGAGGGCGTAGAGGGACATTATAGCACCTGAGGGCAGGGGGGTGCTTTAAAAATGGACATGTAACCGCCTGCAGCTGCAGACCTGCAGTCAGTTTTGTTGACGGTCGTGGAGAGGACATTGGAGGCCTTAGCATCGTCTTAAGACTTGTTTTCCCTTGGGGACCGGATTTGACTTTGCAGATTAATGTTGAAGATTTGGGCTTTTGGCAAAGCTGTTTTCCGAAATGAGTATATACGTAACATATAGTATAAAATAAAATGCTTTTATTTAATGTGTGGGACTTTGCAGCTGTTGGAGCAATTCTGTTTGCCTGGTCTCCACGGAGGACACTAGGGGTCAGCAGAGCGTGCGGGAGGGCAGGTAGCCCGCCGTGCTGCTGCGGGGAGTTCTTCCCAGCAGGGCTCTCTGCTGAGTTGACTCTTCTCTGAGTTTGGTTGCCAACTGAGCAGACAGCAAATTAATGACTTCTGGTGAGATTGTACAATGACAGGAAGAAAGAGGAAACCGTAGTTTTTCTGGACTAGAATACGCGTTTGGTTCTTGATTCAGTGCATTCCATTACAGAATTGCTGAGTTGTGTCTATTCTGGCAGTTCATTGAAATAATCTTTCAGACTAAAATTGAATAGTTATGTTTTATTTGGCGGGAGGGCTCGAGCCTGGAATGCAGCCCCTCAGATCACTCTGGGGGAATGCTCCAAGAGGTATGGGAGGAGCTAGGATAAATAGTAGCTTTACAACAAAGACCAGGTACTTCAAACAAGAAAAGATTGCTTGTTATCTAAAGAAAGCCAGATATCTCAAGTTCAAGTATTTAGTGCTTTTCTATGTATGGGATGAAGCAAACATATGGGTCATTGAATTCATTTCTTTGGCAAGCACCTAGCTGTCTAGGGACATTATCCTGTCCTTCCTTATTCTGAGTCCACTCAGAGGGCACCACTGTGAGTTGTTGAGAGGCTGGGCTGCAGGCATGTCCTCGCTTCGGTTTGACAGCAGCCGCTGATGACTTGGTTTCAGCATTATTTGTTTACTGACATTGTTGTAGTACTTTCATTCACATTGTAGTATTTTCATTCACAGTGCTCCCCCTTTTTCCTAAATTCGACCAATATTTTGAGAGACATTTCATGACGAATTTTGTCCCACGGTGCTAGGATGGCTCATTCCTACTTCAGGTGAAGAATTTTCTGAGCTGCCATTCAAGGTGTTAGGTTTTTTATCAGGCCCTGTTGATACTAAAAGTTCTCTGGATCGCCTGTCTTACTAGTCTCTTCTGATCCAGGAAATGTTTACCCTTCGTTGCTAATTCCTATACCTAGAATCACACTATTACTGTTATTTTATGCAGGGTTATAAATTTTATCTATTTCTTCAAGATGTTTAGCCATCATCAATCTTGTAGGCCTAGTTACACATTGGGAAATGTAAGAGACAACAATTTTATAAATTAGACAGGATATAAGTAATACAGCTAGTAACGTTAATGAAGTCACGAGTAAGAATTTAATAGTCGAGAAGCTATATTTTTGGGTTAAAATTTTGCTTGTATTTCTGATTGAGTTTGAGTGATCTTATGAGAAATTTCATATTTATGGTCAGGGTCAGAGCAGGTATTAATTGGCCAGATGAGGTCTCTCACCTTGTAAGATCAACAGTTGCCTAAACATAACTATAATTTCTTTTTAAATAACGTTTCTGAGGGCTATCTAGTTGGAGCGCTGGAGTAAGGAAACCCACCAAGGTAACACAGAAGTACTATACATAGGTAATTTACCATAAACTTAACAATTGGAGTAGTTCATAATCAAACTTAGGAGAAATTGTCAAAGTAATTGTTATACAAACTTGGTCTGGTGTCTTGGGTCAGCTTTCTACCTCAGATCTCGTCTCCTACTGATCCTGGCCTGGTGGCTTTTTCTCCATTTGGGCATTGTTTTAAGGTGAGCAGTGCTCTATAGGCCAGTGCACTGCAGGGGCTGTTTCTGATAGGAAATGAATCCGAAAGTCCGTTTCCTTCAGCTTTGGTGTGTATGGTCTAGTTAAGAGTACCTGAAAAAGTGTCCTTCCGTTCAGGTTGGAGACAGTTCTTTAAGTCATGCCTGTTCCAGTGTGTATAATCCCCTGGCTGCAGGTCATGGGGCATTGGAACTTAACCCAAGGATAGATTACTGAGCTTCAGAAACAAACCTAGTGTATCCTTTTCATAATTCAATTAAACTGTACAGCAATGTGACATAACAGCAAGGAATGATTTGGGAAGTGTCTTAGTAAATATAGACCTCGATTAACAGAACTAGAATTTAATATTCACTAAAATAAAGTCTTTTTTTCTCTCTAAAGTTACACTCATTTTTCTCAAATACAGCTAAATCAAGATTAATTTCTTTACATGTAAAGTCTGATTATTTGATCATATAGGGTTTTTAAAATTGGCTGTGTTGGAAGTTTTAATACGGTGTCTCAGGGTAGAATGTTAATAAGATTTGCTAAGGCCAGGAAAGCCACGTCAAGTGCTTGTCATGGATTTCTGCCTTACAGATTTAGGTAAATTCTTTTCTCTTTAAAATCCTTAAAATAACTTGAGATTCCTATACCTGTTAGGAGATGATCTTCCTCATTTGTCTCATAGAGCCACTGGGGACCTAAGAGTTTTTAGTCTCTTGAGCGATCATATAGAGAGAAAAGATAACTGTTTCAAGTCTGCTTACATAGGTATAATTTATCAAATTTCTGTGATTCATGACTAGCCTAAGAGGAAGAGATTCTTTATGAATGGGAAACAGGTTAAAACCAGTAGTATTTCAAACAAAATCAAAAACTGTAACCATATTCATCAGTTTACTCAGTCCCACAAAACTAATCCTTTTAATCATAGTTTTCATTGCATATTAAAAATTTCTTACCCTGTTTAGTTCAGTGCTATAGTTTGAAATTTATTAGAAATCAGTAAATCTCCTTGAAGAGCAAGCATTTTCAAAATCATCAGAAGAAAACAATTAACTGTCTATGTATGACAAAAGATTTAAAAGCATGGTTAAACACCGTTACACAATAATCTATAAAGAAACCTGGTCACTATACCCAGAATTATCACTTTTAACACTTCAGATATACCAGAATTTTAGGGAGTCCATATAATTTCTACAGTATTTATATTAATAATATTTTCTCATTCAATATAACCTTAGAAGATTTATGATTCATTTGACAATACCATGATACTTAACATGGCAAATGAAACTTACTAGTTCAAAATCTCTCCTTGGGATGTTTCAGGGGCCCTCTGTAGCATCCCAAACTTAAATGGAGATTAAAAGAACTTTAATTAGAAATTGATACTTGGGGATCTTTTTAAAGATTTCAGAACACTTGGTCAGATAAACATATAGATCACTGTAAAGTAGTACTTATTCATTAACAAGAAAATACGTCAAAGGTAAAGGCAGAACAGATCAGCTAAGTGGTATAAGAAGTTTTACAATCTGTTACTGAAGGTGGATTAACATTTTAAGAAAAATTTTTCCTCTTAACAGAGAGAAAACCAAATCTATTCTTGTACCAGCTTACTTCTAAGATTCATTTACTTTGCCCAATTTGATTCTAAACTTAGCCAATTCTAACCATGTACAAAACTCTTTCTCAGGTTTCCTCTTCCACAAGCCTTCCACAGATTTCTATACTCATATTAGTGTGTCCCTTATTTTCTCTTCCATTCAGAAATAACCAGCTTCAGGAGAAAGTCACTATTTTTCATTAACAAAATATAATTCCATTGTTATGTCTTCCTTTACACATTTATATTACTTTGGTAGGAAACTGAGATCATTCCCTTACTAATAGAGACTATTTCAGGGTGGCACCAACCATATATTAATATTTCTAAACACCTTAGGTTCACTGTAAGAGGAAGTTAAATGTTAAATAATTCATCCTTCAATCTTATTTTATCTGAAAATGGCATAACTATTTAATAAAATCCTATCATTTAACTTAATTTAGCACAAATCTAGAATTTAAAGATACCAAACATTTACAGATTATCTTAAGCATACATTTTAATGATATATTTTAAAAATTTACCCAAAACTCTCATCTCATTTGCATTTAATTTCCTTAAAATTTTACCACACCCCATTACTTTTATTTTTTTTGACAAATCTGCAACAGATATAACAGGATCTTATTTGACTTTCATTAAACCTAGGTACAGTAAAGTTATTATACTTAATATTGATGACTTTAAAGATGTCTATATTAATTAGAACATACTTAAACTTAACAATATTAAATATTACCTTAATATTGAATATTTTCCATTTCACGTGACACTGGAAGTGAATTTGTTCAGTTTTTATTTTAAAAATACTTAATTTTTAAGCTCTTATTTTTTACATCAATTAAGCAGAGCTCTTTGACTTTGATTTTTCTTTTTTAGCAGTAGAAATATCTCACATCTATAATGTGTACACAGGCTTATAAACAGACAAAAGCAAGAGATCTCATAGCTTAACTATTAAACTTACTTATAAGATAGGTGTAATAATCGTTGGAGAAAGCTGAATTTGCTGGCTCAAATCACTAAGGCTTACTATTTATGAAATACACAGTTAAGATTGCTTCACAAAGTCTGAAGGACCCGTCAGAGTTCTGAGTTCTCAACTGCCAAAAGTTTCTTGGCCTTAAGTTTTATTTTGTTGAGCTAATTAGGCTCAATCCTAGGTCACTGTTGTATTTATATTTCTGATCTGCAAGACAAAGACACACGCGTCCAGGTCCCCAGAGAACTGCTGTCACCCATACCCAATTTTATCTCCTTAATTGGCATTTTAGTATCAGTGTGAAGAGCAGTAAATGAAGAATTCCATGTTTTAAAACTTTAAGGTTTACTTTATCATGTTTTCCAAAGCTTGCATAAGGCATTTAGTAAGGTCTCTTTTCCTTGAGTTATAAGTTAAACCCAGGGTAAAACATTTATTATATTTTTTATTAGCCACTGAATATTAGATTTCAGTTTTACGTTATATTGAATGGCTAATGTAACTCTACTGGTTTCCTTTACTTTGTTCAATTAATATTTTCTGAGGGACAGATATGTGCCCAGCCTTTTAATACCAAGAAGTGGAGGTGTTTTTCCATTGAAATATATCTATCCCACAACATAATTAAGCAAAAGGTTTATATAAAGACCGTTTAAATATACCAATTTTAAAAAATTTATCTCAATTTTATTAAATCTTATACCTTTAATTTTTATATTTATTAGGTTTAATCAATAATTCTTATTTCTAGAAGGAGTGCCAGAAGCCTTTTTTTTTTGTGCATTGTATCTAATTTTATAGAACAGTCTCTAGGATGCCCAAGTTTCAGCCAAAGAGCTTAGGTCCTTCTCAATTTTTAATTTGGTTAATTGGTCTGTTGTCCCAATCATTGTTCAAGTATTTCAGTCTATATATACATATATTTTAAACTGTGGTAAATAAAACGGACTTTTTTGAACTTTAATGTTGGGGGGCAGTAGGTGATCTCTTTGTCCCCTTTTTTTTTTTAACTTTAAATAGTGTAGTATCAAAATTTTGTATCTAAATCCAAAAATATCCAATTTATTTACCTCATTCAAAGTAACCATATAAAAATATTTATCCATTTGGGATAAGCCCTGTTCTTTTTTTTTTCAAAATTTTTACGATCCTTTTTCCAGTTATTCAAACTAATTAACATTAATTATTCTAAGTTTTTATTAGCATCTCTAGAACCATTTATCGGAAAGGAAAAACATAAATGTAGCTTTTCAAACCAGGTTTATTTTTTTAACTAAGTTCTTAGGTTAACCATTAGATATAATTTTCTACCTTTAAACTTGATTTTAATAGGTACCAATAAAACAGCTGTTTATAATGAGATCTCTTTCAACTTTCACAAATTTAAAAGTTTTTCCAAATTAAAGGATCCATCATATGGCCATCAACTTATATATATATTTATATATATATATATATATAAATATATATATATATATATTTATATATATATATATTTTTCTATATATATAGAATATATATGTGTAGTGATTGTTTTAAAATCAGTTGAAGAGGCCCTTCCACATGAGAGTGGGGTGTTGCCTAAATAAATTTCAAAGGTTTTCTCTCCAAAAGCTAAAGGCCTTTGTGGTCCAGGCTGATGCAACAAAGTTTAAGATGGTAAAATATCTGAATATTGGTACAAAGAATTGCTTAGAATCCAATTTATTTGCGTGGCCACCATATGTACAAAATACTTCTACGTTTTGTATGGCAGAGTCCAAGGTTCCCTTTAAAAAAAAAGTACACATATATACACATACATACACACACTTAAAACACCCAGAGAAAGATACAACATTTACATTTCAAGGACACAGGAAGAGAAATCCAAGTTCCCCCTAAAGGGGATTTTGTTTTTATAAGTTCAGAATTGCAAAAAATGTTTTTATCGGGCCTGGTTAGGTACATTCAGAGTGAGTTTTTATTTTTTCTAATTCCCAACTAATGTTGTAAGTTTTGTACGTATATAAACCTGGCTAGGGTAACAGTTGGAGGTTGGCAATCTGTCATTTCTTTTAATTACTTTTCTGTTCTTTTTTTTTTTTTTTGAATGTTCTATTCCCCATTGTAAGGTCGGGTTCTCAGAATAAATTTGCTAGTAAGATTTCCCACAGGGACAACTCTAATGGCATGAAGTCTTTGCATATACCACTCCTGCAAGGTTCTCTGTCACCCGAGAAAGCTGTTACCAGCCAGGAGGAGGGCCTCATTTTTGGAGTTGAAATGTTCCTCATAAGAGTTTTACTTTTATCCTGAAAAATTCAATGGATGTAACCAAATTGAGGAAAACATTAGACCAGGCTCTTACCTGACCACTCAGTCCTGAACCCAGTGTCTTTCAACTTGGGCCCACTCGGGATGTCTCCACTGGGTGAGTATTTTCCTCATATGTTTCCACCAAACCCACTTCGGACATCTCCTCAAGGTGGGTTTTTCCCGTTATTGTACAACCAGGGCCCACCCAGTATGTCTCCACTGGGTGGGTAATTCACCCCAGTTTCTTTCAACTGGAGGGCCATGTACCTGGATACACCGCCAGATGAAACTCAGGATCATCAGCCAGTATGTGAGATCTGAGAAACAGGAGAGACTCACCCAAATTCATCTGGACTCCCCGAGGAGGCTGATGGGCACAAAGGGCCACTGCTGTTACCAAGGCTCCAGTTACTCGGAGAGTCCAGGTGGAGAGAAGTCTGCCGTGGGTCCCTTCATGGTGTCCAAAACTGTTGACTGAAATACATGTGCAGCCTAAAAGTTAAGAGTTATGTTTTATTTGGTGGGAGGACTCGAGACGGGATGACAGCCTGTCAGATCTCTCTGAGGGACTACTCGAAATGGGTTGCAGAGGAGCTAGTATACATAGGGGCTTTACAACAAAGACCAGGTTGTTGGAACAATAAAAGATTGCTTGTTATCTAAAGAAAGCCAGTTATCTCAAGTTCAGGACTTTAGTGCTTTTCTATGTACGGGAGGAAGCAAATATTTTGGACTCACTGAATTCATACTTTAGACGAGCACCTAGCTATCTAGGGTAAGTATCCTGTCCTTTCTTATTCTGAGTCTGCTCAGAGGGCACCATTGTGAGTGGCTGAGAGGCTGGGCTGCAGGCCTGTCCTCGTTGGGGGTGGCGGCATCTGCTAATGAGTTGGTTTCAGCATTCTTTGTTTACTGACATGGTTGCAGTATTTTTATTCACATTGTGGTATTTTCGTTCACAGGCTGATTATGGATAATCTGCAAACTTGGAAAGAAACCGAGATGGAATTACTGCAGGTACCTTCTACTTTAGTAAGCCGTGTGCATGCATAAACATGGAGGAAGCATACAAAAGTATTTAGTGCTGTAGGGAAGGGTTTCTGCACATTACAGGAGAACGCAATGCAGAATTCCTTAAGTCCACCTTTCTTTTCTGTAGTGGTTTCTGAGAACAGTTTATGGTAATTAACCAACATTGACAAACGTTGGCACACATTGCATTTAAGAGCTGGCCGGCTGCAAACTTGTGTATTGGACAGGTGGATTTCATAGGCAAGTGGTCAGGTGGATGGGAGAGAGATGGAGCCAAGTCCTGGGCCCAGATTCCGGTTTAAATCGTCATTTCATCAACATAGGGCCTTGGACTAGAATGTAACCTCTCTTAACCTGTTGGTGAATATGTGAAATGGGCATGATAATATTCGTTTCTTCCTGGGATTGTTGTAAGTTCTAAAGAGTATTATAGCACACATGAAGCACTTAACACACTGGCACTTAGCAGTGTTTACTCTGTGCGGCCGCCACGCTTGGCGTGTGTCAGAGCCGAAAGGCAGCATTTGTCTTTTGAGGACGCACTGGCAGCCCCTTGGCTAGGTTGTGAATTTGGTGATTTCCTTTAATCCTTTAAACTCTACGTGCCATGGGCAGTTATTTTCATGGACTGATGAGGAATCTCAGGGTAAAAACACTGTGCTATTTGTCCAAAGTCAGACCATAATTTTGGGTGCAGGGGCCTCAGTTCAGCATGGGTCCCTGGGCCTTCTGCCCTCTCCGTTCAGCACCAGAGCCAGATGTGGGTTCAGCTGTCTCCCAGCCCAGAATATCCGGCAGGCCGCAAGAAACACCTTGCCCTGCGCTGTTTGAGCAAAAACTCCGGAGGAGAGGCAGTTAGAAAAGGGATATACATAAAAACAGACGACTGCAAACTGTGATCAACTCTGAGAAGGAAAGGAACAGGCCTCGCCGTGCAGAGCTGGGGGTTTTCCCGTCGGGGCTGCTCTGGGGGCGTTCATCTCAGCTTAACAATCTCTGCTGCTGCACCAAGGCAGGAAGGCAGGGCGTTTGTGGCCAGGTAGACAGGGCCTTGTTAATCATAATCAATCCCCATTCAGCTGCAGCTTTCACGGGCACTTACCTAGTAAACACATGTTGGCCATAATCATCACGCACTTTTCTTGGTAGTTTTATTGGCCCCACTTTTGAGATGAGGTAATTGAAACTGGGGAGTTTGCTGCATGCCCGTGATTTCATTGGAAATACCCCCACTGGTCTTTCAACCTAGACTGGTGTGGCTGTCATGTCCTAGCCCTGTGAATGGCATCGTGTAGCTTCTCCGAAGCGGCCCAAATGACTGACATTGATATTCTTAATTCGTAGGAAATGGTATGTGACAATAAGAGATAAAGGTTGTTAGAAATTGTTTTGAAAGCTAGAAAAAAATCCAATACTTCCCCAGCTGGGGGAGCGTACCCTGTGTCCCTCACCCCACTCACTTCCTGGCATCTCCTCCCTGCCAACTCCGCATTCAGAAACCACTCTGAGCGTTTGAAGAACATTTTGCCTCATGACACTGTTGACAACGACCTGCGACCTCTCTGTTCCTGGTTAACTCTCTCTTCAAAGCCATTTTAATTTTATGCAGGCTCCTCCGCTCAGATGTAAGACTAGCCTCTTTAAACTTCTTCATGCAGCTCCTTAATGAAGATCTTGAGAAGGAAACCCAGCCAAAACCTGGGAGGTATGCACAAAGTGACTGCAACCTCAGTAATTTGTGAAAGTCAGAATCAGAGGAGTGGGTGACTCAGGAAAGGCTTTTTTAAGGTAGAAAGGTGAAAGTGAAAGGACACAGGGTGTGTGAGAATAAAGCATCTCTGTTCCAGCTAGCAAGGCACCTGCGTTCAGGATGGTGTGTGGAGAGTACAGAATTCTCACAAAGAAAGAAGTGGTGGGATGGGAGGGAGGACAGTTGGGTACTTTACTGGGGAGGGAAAAAGTGGGTTGAACATTTCCTGGTTGAACAAAAGGATTGTGACATGTTATGTTTGTATTTTGGAGAGAAGGGTTTTGTGAGGACAGGCCTAGGAGAACGCTCTCTGGCTGGGGTGTCAGCACAACAAACACAGAGAACCGGGCTGACCCCAAGTCCCTTGCTGGGGGAGAGGCTGCCCGCCAATTGGAGCCCTGGAGGCTGCTTCTGTCCCTTAGCTGGGGCCTGAGAGCTCCCTTCACAACCCAGTCCTTTTGATACAAGAAAAAAAAAGTAGGGCATGAGAAGGGCTGTGTCCCAGGCTTTGATTGAGCACCTGGGATGTGCCCAACCAGATTTTGTTCCTTGGCTTCATGCAGTTAACTATTCAAGAGCAATCCAGTGTTGAGTAAAGGTAGATTTATTCAGAGAGATACATTGAAATGCAAGAGAAACGTCACGACGTGTGGGGGTTTGGTGCTCAGTTTAAAAGTGTGTACACAATCCACAGACTGAGTGTGGGCCTTCTCTGAAGAGGGAGAGAGAGGGGTGCCCGCGAGGTGGCGCTGTGTTGCTCATTTTCTTGGGCTTGGTGGCTTCATATGCTAATAAGTAGAAGGACCAGCCTTAGGGCAAGGGGCCTGGATTCCCAGGGAGTTAGCCATTTCCCACCCTGTGACCTTTTGTGGCTAGCCTTGCAATTGCCTTGGTGCCTGGAGCCGGGTTATTCACAATGTTACTATTACAATGGGTGTTTAATGAAGCTCAAGTTCTGCTAGAAGTTAAATCTCTTCATCCTGAGCCTCAAGGCCTATTGGGGGTTGAATCCTTCACCATTTTGTTGTTAATTGCTGTGGCCTTCCTTGAATGGCTGTTCTCTGCCCCCTTCCATCCTGTCTCACTGTGATGACACAGAGAGAGCAAAGTCCGGGCCCTGCCTGTTCTCCTGCATTTAACAGCGGGAGGTGTGGGGTTGGCTTATGATGACTCTGAGTGGTGAGAAGGATGTTTCAGATTTTCCCACGTGAGACATGGGGACCTGCCAGCAGCCACCGCAGATTTATGTCACGGGCATTATCGCTTGTGTTGTTGCGGAGAAAACAGACCAGCCAAGACACAAGCACCACTCGGAGGGTTGGAGTACTGAGATTTACAACGCCAGCGGGCTCAGAGCGGCTTCTGTTCCGAAGGTCTGAGCACCTCCAAGACCTGCACATGAGGTTTTATAGGCTTAATTACAAGTATGGGGCTATTAGCCAATAAGGCTCAAACAAGAAAAAGCAAGGAATCAGTACACTGAAGCTTATCAATTTGGAACAGATCACGTTACTGACAATTGTTGACCTTGGATTTACGAGTTAGCCCAGCAAAACTTAGATCAGTAAACCTACACCTATCACACTTGGATATGTGACTTAGCTTGTTAGCCCAGCTGGGCTTTTCCTTCACTGTGTCACTTACCTTTCCTATTTTTCTTCTTTTAAGTATTTAATCCAAATTTAATATCAAGGTTTTTTGGAAAAGAATTTCTCTTTCTTTTCTTTGGGGCTCTTTTGGGGTGGTAGGTAATTAGGTGTATTTATCTGTTAGTGGAGGCCCTGGGGCTTAAACCCAGGACCCCGTGCACGCTAAGCACACGCTCTACCACCAGCCCCATCATCTTTTTCTTTTTGCTTTAGCTGCTATGAATCTTACAGCTGAATTTCTAGTCGGCCTATAACACTTGCCCTGACTTCATGGAATTCATTTTTATGACTTTATCTCCCCCTGGTATCATTAAAGCATTGAATCTCCATTTTCTCTTCACTCAGTTTTGCCTTTTTGTTGTTATGGTTGTTAAGCTGTGTTGAAAATATTTGATTAATTTCTCTTTTAGCAGGAGGCTCTAAGTAAATAAATATGTAAACAAACAGCACACTTAAATGGTTTTATACATTCTAATCTGTTTAGTAGTTATTTAAAAACTGAATTGGCTATTACAGTGATAACGTTTTTAAAATAGTTTTTAATTTTTTATAAAGATATAGCTGATTTAATATATGATATAAGTTTCAGCTGTACAATAGATGCTCCATTTACAGTTACTGAAAAACATTGGCTGTATTCCCTGTGTTGTATGATACATCCCTCTAGCGTGTTTACATTTCATGTTGCAGTTTGTATAAGAAATTTGGGTAACGCAGAGTCTGGGACGTGGATGTGTCTGACCCAGGTTCACGCTCACCTTGCCTGTCAGAGCTCAAGCCCTCACAACTGTCTGCAGGGGAGCGAGTGGAGGCAGCTCTCATCAGCGCTGGCACCACCCTCTGAGTAGCAGTGACAATACTGACTGTCTGTGGACGTGCAAAATGTTGTTCCAAAGCTTTACATACATTTCTGCATTTAACAATTAAAGCCCTCCTGTGAGGAAGTGTTTTATGTTTTTAATGAATAATACATTTTATTTTGATATTGATAGAATCCAAACCTACGGAAAATTTACAGGAGTAGTACAATAAACGCTTAGATACTGTTCACCTTAAAGGGCACTATTTGGCCTTTTGTGTCTGGCTTATTTTAGTATAAAGTTTCAAGGTTCATCCATATTGCAGCCTGAATCAGTACTTTATTCTTTGTGTTTGATAATATCCTTTTTCTTTTTTTTCGTTTTTGGTCTATTTAAAAATGTTTTCATTGAAGTCTAGCCAGTTTATAATGTTGTGTCAGTTTCTTGTGTACAGCATAACACTTCAGTTAAATAGGAATATTCGTGTAATCATTTTCATATTCTTTTTGAACATAAGTTACTACAAGATATTAAATATATTCTCCTGTGCTATACAGTGTAATCTTGCTGTTTATTCTATACATACTCACTATCTGCATATCTTGAACTCCCAATTTATTCCTTCCCACACCCTCTCCCCTCTGGTAACCCTAGTTTGGTTCCTGTGTCTCTGTGTCTGTTTCTGTTCTGTAGATAAGTTTATCTTTTTGTTTCTTTGGTTTTTTTTTTTGTTTTTTTTGTTTTTTTGGTTTTTTTTTAGATTCCACATGTGAGCGATCTCATATGGTAATTTTCTTTCTCTTTCTGGCTTACTTCACGTAGAATGACATTCTCCAGGTCCATTCTTGTTGCTGCAAATGGCATTATTTTATTATTATTTTATGGGTGAATGGTAGTCTATTGGAAAAATATACTGCAACCTCTTTATCCAGTCATCTGTCACTGGACATTTAGGTTGTTTCCATGTCTTGCTATAGTAAACAGTGCTGCTGTGAACATTGGGGTGAAGGTGTCTTTTTGAATTACAGATCCTTTTGGATATATGCCCAGGAGTGGGATTGCTGGGTTATATGGGAGGTCAATTTTTTGTCTTTTGAGGAACCTCCATACAGTTTTCCACAATGGCTCCACCAAACTGCATTCCCACCACAGTGTAGGAGGGTTCCCAATTCTCCGCAGCCTCTCCAGTATTTATTGTCTGTGAACTTCGGAATGATGGCTATTCTGACTGGTGAGAGTTGGTACTTGATTGCACTTTTGTTTTGCATTTCACTGATAATGATATTGAACATTTTTTCCTGTGCCTATTGGCCATTTGTATGTCTCATTGGAGAAATGTTTCTTTAGGACTTCTGCCCATTTTTGAATTGAATTGTTTCTTTTTCTTTCTTATTAAGTATAAAAGCTATTTACATATTCTG
The DNA here is from genome assembly GCF_048564905.1 of Vicugna pacos. Lineage (NCBI taxonomy): Eukaryota > Metazoa > Chordata > Mammalia > Artiodactyla > Camelidae > Vicugna > Vicugna pacos. The sequence continues at coordinate 6,005,776 of NC_133004.1, forward strand.
GAAATTAAGCCCTTGTCAGTTTCATTTATTGCAACTATTTTCTCCCATTCCATAGGTTGTCTTTTAGTTTTGCTTACTGTTTCCTTAGCTTTGCAAAAGCTTGTAAGTTTAATTAGATCCCACTTGTATATTTTTGCTTGTATTTCTATTGCTTGAGTAGACTGCTCTAGGAAAACATTGCTGAGATATATGTCACATGTTTGCCTATGTTTTCTTCTAAAAGGTTTATAGTCTCTTGTCTACATGTTTAAGTCTTTATCCATTTTGAATTCATATTTGTGTATGCTGTGAGGGAGTAGTCTAACTTCATTGATTTACATGCAGCTGTTAAGTTTTCCCTACACCATTTGCTGAAGAGGCTGCCTTTACTCCATTGTATGTTCTCACCTCCTTTGTCAAAGTTTCAATGACAATATTTTGTCGGACTATTCTTGGTAATTTTGTTTATCCATTCATTGATGGATGGATATTGTTAGTAACTTTTGGCTACTCTGAATGATACTGCTATGAATATTGATGTGAAAGATTTTGCGAGAATATGTTTTCATTCTGTTGGCTGTACAGTTGGCCCGCCTCTTCTGTAGTTTCCTCTTCATGGATCCAGATGGCTGATTGTAAAGGGACTCGAACATCCTTGGATTATGGTATCCAGGGTGGGGTGTTCCTGAAACCAACCCCCCGAGGATACTGAGGGATGACTCTATATGTAGGAGTGGAATTGCTGAGCCATATGACTCTAATCTTTTGAGGAAACACCAGGCTTTTCCAAAGAAGCTGCACCATTGTCGCTTTCCAACGGCTGTGTATTGAGGGTTCCCATTTCTCTGCCTCCTGACTGACACTTTTTATTGTCCAAGATTTGATTATAACCATCCTAGTGAGTGTAATATGAGATCTCATTTTGATTTAGATTTCGCTATTGATGCTGAGCATCTTTTCATATGCTTATTGGCCAATTGTGTATCTATTTAAATCCTTGGCATATTTAAAAATTGGGTCAATTTTCTTTGTATTGCTCAGTTGTAAACATTTGTTTTATATCCCAGATACTAGCCTATTATTAGATATATGCTTTGCAAAATTTTTCTCCTATTCTGCAGACTGTCATTTCACTGTAATGTTTTTAAACATTAAAACAATTTCTTTATAGGGGAGGTAATTAGATTTTTTCTTTGTTCTTATTTTTGTCTAGAACGCACTCTATCACTTGAGCTACCCCCTTCCTCTTTCATTTCACTTTCTTGATTATGTCCTTTGTAACAAATGGTTTTAATTTTGATGAAGTCAATTTTATCTGCTTTTTTTTTTAATTACTTGTGCCCTTGGTATTGTATCCAGGAAGCCATAGCCTATACTACGACCACAAAGATTTATACTATGTCTTCTTTTAGAAAATTTATACATTTAGTTTTTACGTTTCTGTCTGTGATCCATTTTGAATTAATATTTATTTGTTATATAAAATACAGGGGTCCAGATTCCAGATTCATTATTTTGCCTGCAGATACCCAGGTGTATCTGCACCATTTGTTGAATAGACTATTCTTTCAATGGAGTGTTGTTGGCAAATTTGTGGAAAACTGACTGTAAATGTAAGTTTTCCCCCTGGATTTTTTATTGAGTCTCATTGATTTATGCATCCAAACTTATGCCAGTACCATAATGACTTGAGTACTATAGATTTGTAGTAACCTTTGAGTGAGTCCTCCAAATTTGCTCTTCTTTTTCAAGATAGTTTTGGCTGACCTGGGCGCCTTGCATATCCATATGAATTTTGGGATCAATTTTTCAATTTTTAGAAAGAAGTCAGCTGGAATTTTGATAGAGATTCCATTAAATTTGTAGATCACTTTGGGGAGTCTTAACATTTTTGACAATATTGTCTACCATTCCATGAACATGGGGTACCTTCCATATATGTAGATCTTTTAAATATTTTTTGGTGATACTTCAAAATTTTCAATGTACAAATCTTGTAAAATTTTGTTAAATGTATCTCTCATTTTATTTTTAATGCTGTTGTAAATGGAAAGGCTGAGCTTCCTAAGGGTGGGACTATATATCAATTTATTTATTTCTAGGATTCCTACACAGAAAATACCCTAGGTGTGTATTTGCTACATAAATCTATCCACAATTCTTCCTATCCCTGTGTTATAAGAAACCAAGACCTAGGTTAAGCTGCCTGAACACATATGTGGAAGTGAGAAATGAGACCCTTGGGTGGGGCTTTGTGCAGATGATACTGAGGTTATTCAGGATGGTTCATCTTAATTACTTTTAATTAATCCTTTCAGTGTATTTAGTCAGATACATTTAGAACATGCCCTGTTGATGTGCAGAGGATCTAAGAGTAAAATTTTCAAATAATTTCTAGTGTGTGTGTTGTACTTGAAACCTAATTTGCATCAATCTTTGAAGATTTATGTTTCAGGAGCTTTGACTAAATAATACCTGTCTTTATTCAATAGCTACAACTAAATGCTCAAGCAACATGTAAGAGTTTGAGCAAACTGCCCCCGCCCCGTATTGCTGGTTGGCTGCAGCTGTAAATGGAGTCAGCGTTTACCTCTCCCAGTACGCTTATGCTGATCTGCTCAAAGCGGTTCGCCCAACAGTTTGTTGGTGGTCTTATGGACAAAGCCATAAAGCATTGATTGAAGGTTGCTAGAATGGAATCTATTTTTATTAATATTAAGAAAGCACATATTGAGTGCTTACTGTATGTTGGGAATTGTCCCGCAGCCTCACATGAAAATTATTTCTCTTAAAACCTCTCATAGTTCCTTGTTATTTGCACTTTACAGATAAGCAGACTGAGGATTAAGTCTTCTCTCTTTTGTGGGGAGCTCATTATCAATGATGGAAAGTTGTAAAGAAAAAGATATTGATTCATCCTGAGAAAACATTTTTCTGAGAGTCAGCATTGAAGAGGGTGACCACTGAAGAGGGTGATCATTGTTTGAGTGAGACGAGCCCCGGGTTGAACGGAATCAGCATCCCTGTCTGCACACAGCACATGTAGAACTACGTGGTGGGTGAGGTGGCGTGGCTGAGCAGGGAACGCGGATGCCGGGCCGTTGGGCTATGCTCAGGCCCAGTGGGGCATTCTCCTAAGGGCAGTGGACCGTCATTGACAGATTTTATGTAGGGGAGTGGGGTGCTCTCGTAGGTCACTTTTGTCTTGTAGAATGCTTAGAAACATTTAGAAGGCTCGGCAGGAGATGATGTTATGAGTCAGAGTACGGTGGCTGCGAGGTGTAGCAGTGTTCAGTTTTCAAGTGATTTTCAGTCCCAGGTTTGTGGCTCAGTAGCCGTGACACTTTGGATGACTCACTCAAGGAAGTGAAACAATTTACCTAATCAATTGAAGCAATGATGTACCGACTTCCCAGGACTGCTGTGGAAATCCAGTGAGATAACGTGTGCACAGTGTGCAGTGTGGTCCGCAGCACAGAGTCAGTGCTGAGTGAGTGCCAGTGAGTACCTGGTAGGTCAGGTGTGGGTGGTGGGACTTGGTGACTGAGGATATATGGGCCCTGAAAGAGGGGTCCAGTCACATCTGTGAGTGATGGGCCTGAGCTGGGAGAGGCAGGGAGATCTTGCCCCCAGACCAGGGGCCCTGGGCAGGACGGCTATTGGAGGAGAACCGTGAAGTCAGTTCTTTACAGGTGGAGTTGGAGGTACCCTTGAGATATGTAAGTGCAGTGTCACGAGCTCACAGAGGAGGTCTGGGCCCGGGCTGTGCATTTTCCTATAATCTCAATCCCTGAGGACGCCCAGGTATTGATCACTGATCATGAAGTCATACTTGACAGGACAAGTGAATAGTAGTGTCATCTCTGTCATCAAAGCTCACGTCTCTGTATTCATCACTCACTTTTCTAATTGGGAACTTACAGAGCTCACTTCACCGCCCTTCCCTGGGCTCAGGCTCCACAGAAAAGAGCTGGTGATTCTCCCTCTTTTCCAGAAGAGGACACATTTAGCTGGTAGACTTCTATACCTCGCCAGACTTAGAATTTTAGTTTGTTGGTTTAATTCTATTTTCTGTTGGCACTCTCCTGACAGGAGAGACGTTTTACCTCATGGTCAGGTTTCAATTAGCTGTTACTGAGAATTGCTGATCTGATCCATAGTGTATGTATTCTATTTGTAGATTACTTATCATTTTTCTGTCTTTGCTCTTTAATTTTGTTTGCCCCTTCAATTTTCTATCCTATTTGCAGCCTTAATTTATTTCTTAATTAAAAAATGTCTGTTAGCAGTTAAGAAAACAAAAGCAAAGAAAAGATGCACATGATAGCTAAATTTAGAAAATATCTAGTATGTTTTCTGTCTCGGCAATGGAGGGTTCTAAAAACTCGTGAAAACCTTCATTACATAAGTTTCTTAAAATGCAGATTAAGAAATAAAACCTTCCTTCTTCATCTTTCAAGCTGCAAGGCTAATTGTCAAGAAAATGAGGGGAAATCCTCAGAAGCCAAGACAAACCAGAAAGTAGGGATTCTGGGAGATATGTGTGCCTTAGAAGCCCTGGGGTGCAGGTTGGCTCCTGAACTGAGATTCAGTTGCCCTGGCAGGAGGGCAGGAGGTGAGCCCGAGGCCTCTCACACTGGGTGTTGGATGGCTGTTCTTATGTAAGGCCAAGTACCTCCTGAGAATCCTGCTTTACAAAAGGGTGAATTTGAAATAAAAGAAAAAATACATTCCTCAAGGCAAGGAAATAAGGAAAGTCAATTTTTTTCGAAGAGGGAAAAAATAACATATAAAAAGTAAGGATTTAGTTTAAAGCTGTTATGGCATGAGAGTGACCACAAACTCCTGGTAGAAAATCTCAGCTCCTCCCGGAAAGAGAAGTTGTGTTTTGAAGATTCAGTGGACAGCCATTCCGAAAAAGTCCTCCAGAGTCTTCTATATCAAGATACTGGACCCAAATACCTCCCTTCCATGGTCTCACTTAAATAACCAGAAAGGTTTTAAAGAAAGAAGCAATAATCATAGTTCTATTTATTGACATTATTATATGCTAGGAATTCAGAGGTGACTTTGGAGTTGTCTCCTCTTTTATGGACCTTACTTTCTATTTGACATAGTTGGGGAACTTGGTGGAGGGTGTTGTTGGTCTGTTGCAATTAGCCAGGAGAGGAGATTATGAAAGCAGTGAAGGGTGGGTGATATTTTTAGCTGAGGACAGTCCTGTTCAGTTGGCTTGTAATTGCAGGCTCGTTGAGCTGTCACTGGAGGGAATTGATCTTATGGAAGATGGACTTAACTCAGGCCTCTTCAGAATGGACAAGTGAACCTGGAGAAAGACAGTCAAATCTGTGCAGACATTAAAGTCCACGTGAACGTGCTGTATCCCTGAGCCAAAGATAGGACAAGTAGGCAGCACTTCTTGAGGACAGAGGAGTGGCTTTTAAGGTTCTCCAAGAATGAATCCCAGGGAACCGTGATGGCCAGTTGTCAAACTGTGACTTTGCTCTTTGGACGGTGTACCAACCAAGGGTATTGGCCTTTTATATGTTTTCATTTCTCTTTAATACATGTCAGGTGATGAGGACGTGGGCATAAACATTTGATATCTTGTCGAGGTGAGTCTTGGTACCTGCCTAGAAGCACGGGCACAGCTACTGGTGCATCATACATCTTGCCGCCCATCCCTCTCCCAGGCTCCGTGATCACGGCAGAGTGGTTCCTTATTGAGCTGTCCGTCTCCTCTGTGACATCGTAACCAAACAAAAGGCTGGAGCGTATTAGCTTGGCTTTGCTCTTTTCCATCCTTCTCTTCAAATGATGATGACTGGTAGTGGACCCAGTTACGTTTGCACATGACTTACAAGTAGGGCTGTCAGTACAAACCTTGTAATCCCCACTGTGTGATCTAGAGAAGAAAGTTACATTCTTTCCAAATTGTTTTGATACACTTATGTGGGAAAATGATGTACGTTTGAATGTGTATTTCCTCTCTGAATCATCATGGCTAGAGATGAATATTTGTAGACATGGAATGAGTTTTCTGTATTTGAACTGTATGGTCCCCTAAATTCTCCCCAGCTTTTTAAAGTCATCACTGGAGTGTTACCTCCAGAGTGCCCCAAATCATCCACCACTGCCTGCTCTTCGGACACTGTGAGTTTCCAAGTTGGAGAAGGCTGCTGGCTCGTAAGGCATTCTCTGGCACATCTCTGGTTGGGTGATGTGAGCTTAGAACACAAGACTTGGCAGACAGTAACTAACCACGATCACGTCCATTTCTGGAACACTCATGGAGGATTTTACACCTATGCTAGTGGAATACGTTATTTCATTTAGTTTTCCCAACAGTCATAATTAGACTTTATCACCTGTATTAAAAAGGAAACTGTCAAAGCGAGTGACGTGCAGACTTTGGACTGGAACACGGGTCTTTCTGATCCCTGTCTCTGTTCCCTCCCCGGCCTATCCTTCCAAATGGCCTGGAGACTCTTCCTCAGTCTTGAGTTTCCCGCTGATGTTAACACTCTCTTTGTTTCTGGAGAGGAAAGCAAGTCTAAACTTCCTTTCCAGTTGGAAATGGAACGAAGAGTTAGCGTTGGAAGCCGGGAGAGTCTGTCCTGTGAAGAAGCGCTCTCCGAGCCACTTCCACTGGGACGTCATGTCCCTGTCTGGGCCCCTTGCTCAGCCTGTGCACAGGTGACAGCACAGATGTGCTGAGCAGTCCTCTCGGACAGAGCAGTGGGTTGGAAATGAGTTTGGGGATTTGGTTTCATTAGATAGCTTCCTGAGGGTCTTGGCCTGGCACTTCGATTGGGAGCATTCCCTGTCCCACAGCCTCGTGCTCTGGGCCTGTGTAGACATGACGTGGCCTCAGCCTGGGGCTCAGGGCCCGTGGTGATGAGTAGCATTTTTGTCCATGGTCTGCCAGAGGCTCTGACAATTCTGGGCTGTGGGACATTGTCCAGGATGATAATAATTCCTCCCTGAGTTTCAGATTCCTTGCCTGTGAGCCGGGGTAGTAATAATTTCTGAGATGATTATAATGATTCAGTAATGGGCGCAGCGTGTGCTGGCAGGTAGCTGGTGATTAAGGAGAAGAAGTCGCAGTCACACTGTCAGCTTCTCACTGTGCGCTCTGTGCTTTGAGAGGTTGTGTGTTTGGTGAAAGTCCCGCCCAAACCCTAGGGTCTAGATGAACTGTTGTTCCTTTTCTTTCCTTTCCTTTTCCTCTTTCCCTTCTCGGTGTCCCATGTTTAGGTAGCAGATTCCTCGATTTCAGGGAATACGGGCCTTTCTAGTAAAAGGACAGGCGGAACGCGGAGAGGTGGGACACGGAGGGGGTCTGGAGTGTCTGCACAGCACTGCTTCCCTGCGTTTCTGCATCCGGTCCCGTCAGTGCACTGAGTCAGCCTTCCTCTTCCTTCCTGTGTCATCGGGTCTCTGTTTTAAGGGAAAGCCTTTTTTACGGGTGTTTTTTCACTTACGTGTTTCGTTCAGATGCTTGTTGCTTTTCTCCCTGTGCTTCAGCGTTCCGAGGAGGGAATTCAGCAGTGCCGCCTCCTCTCCGAGCTCTATGAGTTGATCAGCTTCCACTGCAAGTCCGCCTCCTTCAAGCGGGTGGCCCCCGTGCGGCACGCGGCCCCCGGCATCCCAGAGCCTGGCGGGAAGGCCTGCTACCGACTACTTCTGCAGACGCTTCCTGGCTACAGTCTGTCGCTGGACCTGCAGGACTTCAGCAAATGTGTTGGAACTAAAACATTGCTTCAGTCCCATTAACCATGCCTGGTTTGGGCCCTGCTGTCCTGTCTCATCAGGGTGAATTTTGATTCGTTTAGAACAGGGCTCAGCAGACTTTTTCTGTCAAGGGCTTGGGAGTAAATATTTCAGGGTCTGAAAACCTCCTGATCTCTGGTGCAGCTGCTCAGCTCTGCTGTTCAGACGCCAGAGCAGCCGGACAGTCCACACACCCACAGAGCTTTATTAACAGCAGTGGCTGGGGCTGGATAGGGTGTATGAACTGTAGTTTGTCCCCACAGCCTCCTCACTATTGACACCTGCACCAGAGCGTGCATTTGTGACAATGGTTGAACCTACACTGACAAGTCATCATCACCCAGAGCCCATACTTGATACTCGGATTTACACTTGGTGGTGCACACTCTGTGGGTTTGGACAGATGTGCAATGACATGTATCCACCATCACAGCATCATACAGAGTCGTCTGTCTTAGTGACCTTAAAATGCTCCGTGCTGCACCTCATTCATTGCTCCTTCCCCTCTAGCCTCTGACAGCCACTGATCTTTTAGTCTCTGTGGTTTTCCCTTTCCCAGAACACCATACAGTTGCAATCAGACATTTGCAGAACCTTCCCAGATTGGCTTCTTTCACTTAGTAATATGCATATAAGGTTCCTCCGTGTCTTTCCATGCCTTGATAACTCATTTCATTTTAGCACCCAAAAATAGTCCATTTTCTGCATGGACCACAGTTTATACATTCACCTACTGAAGAACAGCTTAGTTGCTTCTGAGTTCTGGTGATTATGAATAAAGCTGCTATTTACATCTGTATGCAGATTTGTGTGTGGACATAAGTTTCCATTTCGTCGAGTAAACACCAAGGAGCACAGTTGCCGGATCATATGTTAGGAGTACGTTTAATTTTGTAAAAAATTGCCAGACCGTCTTCCAAAGTATCTGGGATATTTTACATTCTCACCAACAATGTATGAGAATTCCTGTTGCTCCACAGCCTCACCAGCATTTGGTGCTGTCAGTGTTCTGCGTTTTGGCAGTTCTGACAGGTGTGCAGTGATACCTCGCTGTTTCAGTCTGTATCCCCTTGATGACAGATGCTGTGGAGCATCTTTCCATAGACTTCTTTGGCATCTAGATTTCTTTGATGAGGTGTGTGTTCAGGCATTTTGGTCATTTTTTAATCAGGTTATTCATTCTTCTTGTTGAGTTTAAAGAAATTTTGTATATTCTGGATGTCAGCCCTTTATCAGTGTGTCCCTGCCCTTCACCTGTAGCACCGGAGTTGTCCTTTGGGTCTCAGTGGAGAGTCAGCTCTTCATAGGTTCCCTGTCTTCCCTCAGCCTATATACTGTCCTTGTATTTTCACTTTCATTGACTCATTTTGTTCTTTTTAAATAGCATTTCCCATAATTTGTAAGTATATTAAAAAAAGGGCAATGATTGAACACCGCCTCCCCCACCAGGCTGTGTGCCCTGTGAGAGCAGAAGCCCTGTCCCCACTCACCGTTTCCCATGAAAGCACAAGGCACATGTCCATGTAAAAGTGTGTAACGTGGGGCCAAACCTGATGAGCAGCTATAACGACATGTGTTGGCTGCCATTTTTTGAGTAGACTTTGCTTCTGATTTTAATTATTAAATCACATGAATGAAACTTGTTTGTTTTGAAAAATAAAACAACAAAGCTCACCTCCATGTGATTGCTACTTTCTACTTCGCCTTCTGAACCAGGAGGGGATGTTCACCATCATTTTGTGGAGGAGGTTGGGGAGGTAAAGTAAGAGAGTGAGATCAAATAAAGTAAAAATGATAACTATCAGTTGGCTTTATTTTCACTAAGACATAAAAGTTACTTTAAACCCTATCTCAGCTGTTGTTCTGTTGTTTTATACATTTCTCATAGAATTAAATGAAAGCCCATTAAACCCTGAAATGAAAATTGTGTGCTCAGGTCCTGAAAAGTGTTTATGTCTATTTCTTTAAATGCAAATTTTCCCTGCTGGTTACAGAAAGTCGAGGCGGGAACACAGCAGTGCACTGTGTGTGTCTGCCAGCTTCTCGGGCTGCTCGCTGTCATTTTCATTTTCTTGTGTTGCAGTTTATGACGGTTTTCCATGAGATATATTGCTCAGCCTTTTCCTGAATGAAGGATTGAATTTTCCACAGAAAATCTTATGAAAGAGAGTGACAAGGCACATGGGTTTCCCAAAAAGGAATAGTTGATGTAATGCACTCTCACTATGGTGAACTTTTTTATTACAAGCCAGTTGAAAATTTTATCACTAGGTAATATGCCACAAATCTGTCTTAAGAATAAAAAGATTCAAATTTTATAGAAGAAACAGTTTGAATCAAGTAGAAATTATGATTTGTACACTATTTGTTGGTAGAATTTATACTCAGTCTTATTATAATTGCCTGTGGTAGGAACTGGATCATTATTTGTTTATTAAAAATAAAATCCACTAGGTGCTATTTGCTCCATTCTTGATGCGGCAGTGCTGAGATTAGTGAAGTTCGGCCATTTAGGATTCTTAGCTAGGTTTTCCGGACATTTATTTTAGCCTCTTTATCTTTTCTGCAATCTCTTCTTTTGTGTCGGCCTTTGGTCTTTTGACAATGTGGAAATACTGCACGGATCTGCCTTTCCCTTTTTTCCTGTCTTTGTGGGAAAAGATTTCTGTAAGACAGACTACTTGGATATTAAGGATTTTGTGTGGGGTAAGTTTGGTCAGTTCCAAGGATTTCAATTAATAAGTATTAATACTTGCTATTCTGCTAATGACAGTAAAATTATAAACTAACTTAAGTATACATCAGTAAGTATAGTAGAGTAAGCCCATCACCCAGATTAAGGAATTCACAAACTTTTCCATATTTCCTTTATTCAGACCTTTGTTCTTTTATTTGTCCTTTGTTGAGGTATTTGACAGCAAATCCAAGAAGGCATGTCATTTTACCCTATGTACTCAGGTAGGCATGTCTGAAAAATGAGGGCCTTTTCTTTAATCAGGTTTTTCCATTTGACCGATGTGCTCGTTAAGTACCAGCTGTATCAGGCATCTCACTAGGCATTAGGGATCCTTGAGGCAATGAGACAGTCCTGGCTCCCAAGGAAGTTTAAGGGCTGATGGAAGACACCAACACAGGAGCTTGGGTGCCTCACTTAAGGTCCCTGCTGGATGACACCATTTGGACAAATTTGTGCACAATACAGTAGGATTCATAGAAGGGACTGGTCAGACTTGTAGGGCAGGCCATGAGAGAGGCAGTCAGCAGGGCTACAAGAGGTGGAATCATTTGATAAGAATCTGAAATCCTTACTGCCAACCTTTCTACCAAGCCCCCAGGGCCCATCACACACCACCCTGTGTTGTAACTGTTTTTGATTCCAGTTACCACATCTCTTTCAGGAAGGATTTTAAGGTAGAAAATATTTAAAATCCATAATTGTTGCCAGAAGGGACATAGAACAAGGAACATGTAAACAAGAGAAATGTCCATCAGCACATGACTGGATAAAGAGGAGCTGATACGTATATACAATGGAATACTACTCAGCCATAAAAGATGCCATTTGCAGCAACATGGATGGACCTGAAGACCATCATTCTAAGTGAACTGGGGTTGAAAGAGAAAGAAAAATGCCATATGACTTCATTTATGGGGAATCTAAAATTAATAGCAATAATAAGACCACAAATGAACTAAATATTTTGATTTCTTTTTTATATGTAAGCACATCAGACTGTCCTTTGTGATTGGATTACCATATTCTGTTTATTATTCTTTTGTAAATATCCTTATTCCTCTGGTAACTGTAATTTTAAAAATCTAAATTTCTAATCTGTTCTTAGAAAGAGTAATTAGTACATATATGTAAACTAAAAAATGCAGTATACTCTATACATGTATTTACATGTAATATGTGTATGTGAAGTTGAACTGTAATAATTCTACCTAATAAAACTGAAAAAGGAAAAAAATAAAAAATTTATTTAAAAAATCACCCCTCTTTAGATATTAAACCTTACATTTCTGAGATTCTGTGAAAGACAGCATGGAAGTAGGTTTTTAAGATTTTCTCCTTGCTCCTCAGTGAGCAGCCTGGGCTGCACAGCTTGGCTGCCACAGTCACCCAGGACTTGCCTGCTTGCTCCTCACTTGTTAGGAGGAAGTTTAGCTGCTTCAGGAATATTTATGCTCTTAGAAGTTGCTGAAAACCCCACAGAGCTTCTGTTTACATGGAGAGTGTCTGTCAATATACCCCATTTTAGAAATTAGAACAGAAAATTTAAACCCGAGAACTGACAAGCATTCGCTGTCCCAGCACATGGTCAAAGCAGTGTTGCCACGGTGGCGTGTGTTGGTTCTAGGAAAAATGCACTGTACACTCAAGAATGAGGGTGAAACCACAGATCTCATCTCAGCAATGCTATGAAGAGGTGGGACCCAAAGAACCTAAAAGAGTGCTGAAGTCCTCAGATGTCCCAGAACACACAGAGCCATGGGACCATGAATCCAGTGTCTCGTGGATCATCAGCCGTGGAGACCGTGTCCTGGGTCAGGAGGAGCAGAAGTAGGGATAGCAGGCACACAGTCCTATTACGCAAAGCTTTAAAGGTGTTGAATTGACTAAAAGAGTGGCAAAGATTTGCGTTTAGAATACTACATTTCCTCTCCTGGAGACGTTAGAAGGATAACACTGATTAACAGAGGATGATTGTAATGGATTAACTATGTTACTGATGACATGAGCTGCTCACACTAACCCTGCACTCAGTGTAGACTAAGCCTTTTATGTACACACTTCATTAGGTCTGTACACCCCTGCAAGGTGACATTAAGCACTCATACAACCATGAAACCAGTGACTATAAAACAGTCACAAGACTTCCTCTCCAGCATGAGGTAGCAAAACCACCAAGGATTTTCAATGACAAAAGCCAAAATCACATATATTTGGGAAAGAAAGCAAACAAAACACTGAAGAACAATAAACCAAAAGAGCAGATGGAATGGAAACTTTTATTGAAGAAAGCAATGATTGATTCAATTAAAACAGGTAATGTCCCTGGTATAATTGAACCATCAATCCAAATTTTTGGAAGAGTGGGTTGTGAAATTACTATCTCACTTAATATTGGAATTCCTAGTTGGACCAATTTGATATGCATCACTGGTGCGAAGTTAGCTATTTAGGTAAATAACAATATTCATATTTTGTAAGTTAACAGGAATCATAACACAGGACTCCAGATTTAGGGAGAGAATGCAAACAACTACTATCATACTCCATCCAGTAAGGACACATGTCTCTGTGTCCCCAAAGCAATGAGAATTTGCACACAGAAAACAGTTCTCCAGTTGTGACAAGTACGAGACCGTGAGCCATGAATTACGAGAACAAGCAACTGTTTAAATGCCATGGGCAAATTTTTTATCATCTTGAAAACATCACTGATGCACTAAGTAAGAAAAAGAATTGTTTTACTAACAAATCTAACTGACACAGAGGTTTTTCCAAGTGAGAAGGTAATTCCAAAAAGTGCAGTAAAATGAGTTAACATGATCTGTGCAGTGACGGAGCTGATATTAGACTGACCAGCATCACGATTTCTGGTTTTGCACTTGCTCTCTGCTCATCACCTCTGACACAAGAATGATTCATATGATTTTTTTCTTTAGGGAAAAAACAGATAAATAAAATCTAACTAAAAGATGTGGTATTGGAATGCAGTAATGAAGTTGTCTAACCTAATAATGCATCCAGTGTAATGTAGCACTAATTCGGGCACTAGAATTTTTTAAATCATGATTTATTTTATATCTTATTTCTATTTTAAAGGAGGCACTTAAATTTTCCTACTTTATTCAACATATCTTGTGGGGGTTGTGATATACACTGGTATGGCAGTTTTCAGAGACTTAAAATCGCCTCTGTGGTTGTGGTCAGGAAAGGCAAGGCTCCCTCAGACCTGCGACGGAGAAGGAATCCCCGGAATCGGCCTCTGGGCAGCTTTCGAACTGCATGTGCTTGCACTTGGCACAGGACACCATCAGCAAGTGTAACTGTGACAAGGAGATTTCCCCGAGGATCTGGGAGGTGCTCTAACATTGTGAAGCCACTTGTTTCCCAGTTAGGTAAGGCTTGGAAAAATAGTTTATTAGAAGTGACTCTCTTTGTATGTGCCTTTTGTCCTGAGAGGTCACTAATTAGCATAAATATAAAATACCCCATAATATAAGAATTGAGGTACCGCATCTTTCCATCTACCTGTCTATTTGTTTATCATATTTATACTTAGGTTACACTTTGTATGATGTTCAATTCTGGGCACCAAAAAAGAAAGGTTACAAAATATTTCTTATAAAAAGCGGGAATGGGTCTAAGGGTTAAACACCACTACTGCTAACAATAAAAGCCAGATAATACTTTTAATCTCAAATGCATCAGACCTTCCCGAATTCCTCCCTTAAGTTCACTGTTACAACAGTAATGGAATCTCTGTCCTTCCAAGACTCAGGCCTGATCGCCACCCACCCAGATATCTGTCTGTGGTTCCCTACTTGTCCTCGAGGCCCCCAAACACACCTTACGGGTTGAAATTTCTTCAGTGTTCCTACTGTAGGGGAAACCTTGAAGTCCCAGGCACTGTCCAGGAGTCACACCTACCTGCAAAAATCAAAGTCATGTGACTGAAACGAGACAACCCAGGTTGTGTGATAGGGCTGAAAGCTCACCATAAACAGGTTTGGGGGCCTAACCCAAACCTTTCGGCTCGTCTCATGAAGAAGGACAGGGAGGCCCAATTAGCCACGAGACTGGGGGGCTTCATTACTCCATGAATAAAGGATTTGTGCCAGTGCCACCTTTAGACAGGGAACCCCAGAACCGAGACTTGGAAGCATCCTGTCCCCTCCCCCCTGAACAAATATCCTCACAAGACACATAGTGAGAGTTGGGAGCCCCGGTGAACTCTGGAATAAGATGCAATCTGAAAGACTGCTGGTAACAAATGGTGTGGGGCTCGGACAGCCCCCAGGGCCACCAGCCCTTGTGGTATCACTGATGCCCACATTTCCATCAACAACAGTTTCTTCAGGACATTTATGCACATATAACCATCACACAAAAATGATTGCTTAGACATATTATAAGAGAAATAACATTATGAGAATGCCAAATTCATGACAAGTCTGAGTCAAGACCCCAGAGTGTTTACTGGATGAGATCTCACGTGTGTGCCACAGTGAGCTTTAAACCCTTAGGACACAGTCTTGAAACAGTAGGCATTTTCTTTCTTTCCTCCAAGTTGGCTTTGCTGGAGAACTCTGTAGACACAGGAAGACTCTGGATCCCACCTCTACTACTTACACAAAGGGCTCATCACGTGGAGAGGGATCAGCGCTGCTGCGACCGGCTCCAATGTGAGCACTCCCGTGCCCAGTTGCCCGAGGAGCAGAGCTCCCACCACAGGAGCAGACACCCCCAGGAGCAGAGCTCCCCCCACGGGCACTGCAGTGCCTGCAAGAATCAGCTGTCTGATGAGTGAGCCTGGGGCGGGCAAGACAGGAAGCAAGCACCGCTCCCTCAAGCTCTGCAGGTGATCTCTGTGTCATCTTGAATAAATACAGTCAGCATTAAAGATGTTTGACAAGAGGGTAAAGGGTAAGGCCTCCCCAAATCTCCACGCATTCTTTTAGTGGGAGTCCTGTTAGAACACATGGTGACAAGAGACGCTGGCTTTACATGCGCACGTTGCCCTCAGGGCTGCACGGGAGGCCATGGTGCTGCCTCTGCACCACTTCCTGCCCTCGTCCCCCAGACCTCACAGGGGCTGCTGACTCGTTTCTCTGACTTTCTCTCCATGGTTGTGCTGCTCTTCCAGCATTTAAGAGCTCATAAAATCCTCACCAGAAAAGCTTTAATAATGAACCCAAGTCAAACGAAATCAACCAAAGAGACACACTGCCTTCTTCATTACTTTATATTTTAGGAAGTTATTCTTGAAGACGACTCCCTGATATGAAGGGGTGGATTGAGGGGAAAAGAAAAGAAGACAACCATTTGGGCCCATAAAAAATGAGAGGAAACCAGATGGTGTCTAGTCTTCATTGCACCTCTCTGCCTGCCCCAATTTCACATGCCCCTCCCAACTGAACTCATCAGAACTCGACTGAAGGAGACGGCTGTGCAAATTTATTGGAAACCAAATCAATCACTACGGAAACAGTCTCCCAAACCCAGCGAGAACACAGTAAGCTGACCAGTGCCAGGATCTGAATACGTGCAGATCCAAATTCCGCCCCCCTCCCTGGTGGGTGTACTTACAGTGGGGGTGTCGCCGTGCAGTTTGTCTGCATCCAACATATAAAAATGAAAGGGACTCCAGTTTTCAACATCACAGTCCCTCTGAAACAACTGGTGGTCAATTAGCGTTTGTCACCAGCAAAACTCGATTTTCTCCCCTGCACGTGGAGGTCAACACACAGAAGTGACTGATGATCCCCGCTGCGAGTGTAGCTAAGCGTTTCTAAGCAAACTGGCTCCATCACCCTCCTGATGATCAGGGGAGTGTGTTAGCCACCGGGATCTGCACACTAACGGCCAGGCAAGGAGGGCTCTTCCTTACATTGGGGAGAAAAAGGTGGGAGTAGCACTCGCTGGAAATAAATTCTAATTAAACCTTCAGGTGTGGTTCCTGCAGCAGAAGTCACGCCAATAGATGAGGCTCCCTCCGTGCTGTCCAGTCATGTGAGCCAGGCTCATTAATATACTTGTGTGTTTGGTTTAGCAAATGAATAATGTCTGTTTTCTGGAAATTACATGAGGGTGGAAAACCTTCCAAACATGTTCATTTATTTGCTGTGGAATTTGTTTAATCCTCTTAAGAGCATTTAGAATGACAAACTTCTTAAATTAGCATGTTTGCCTGAGAGACCTTTCCAGGCACATGGGCCGAAATCTAGGAAAACCCTGAAACAAATTCAAAACCGTTTCAGCTGCACGGCACCGCAGAATGTGTCCAGTTTGAGAATCAAGAATTTTTTCTCCACACACTTTTCCTCCTCTGCCCAAATTAATCAGCCTCTGCTGCTCTTGTATAATGAGTATCGTATGACTCATCTTCTCTGCATGTAAAATGGAAATGGGAAATACTTCTGCCCAATAAAATGTCATAGAACTAACCCAAAAAATTATATATATTAAAAAAAGGGCTTTACGCTGTCCAGGGATATGAATAATTAATTTAATGTATCAATTGTTATTAGAATAAACTTTTTAGAATGTAACCCCTCCCCAGAAAACTTCAACTAGTATTCAATAAAAATATCACAGGAAATTTCTGAAAAGAATTTAAAGGAAAATCATATTTAACTGAATCATATTCTAGGCACACTGAATAAATTCTCTTTAGAGAACTTCTACTTATTTTTTTAATAAATGACCTATAAGAATACACCCAGCATTAATCAGTATATCTTCATTCCTTTTTTTAAAATTCTGAAGGCATGCTATTTTTCTTAAACCAAATGAGGAGGTATTCACAAGCCAATGGACAAAGGAATTACCTAAGAAGACAATATAAAGCAGCAAGAGCAACTAGCACTATGTCAAACATTCTGCCTGTGAGTCACTCTTACCATCTCATTTTGACCTGACGGCTTGGAGGTGAGCTCCATCAGCCCATTCAACACATGAAGAAACTGAGGCTATGGGTGGTCATGTTTCCGGTACTTGGTGGAGCTAGGATCCAAACCCAGATCTTTGTCTATAGAGCCTGTGCCTTTACCAGATCACACTACATTTCTCACTCTTCAAATGCACTCAGTCCCAAAGGTAACACACCTTCCTTGTGTTTCTAGGAGTTTTAGGAATTACTGAATTACAAGGACTAATCAGACATTTGTGTGGGCTAATTTTATATTTTCTGGTTTTACTGAATATGTTCAGGCCAAATTCATTCTACTTATGAGAAGTCCGGAGGCAGAGGAGAGAGGGGAACATAAGCCAGACATAAACAATTTCAAGGGATCCACTTCATGAAGGAAGGAAAGTATTAAGTAAACCACTTCAGCAACATGCTTGTCAATAAACCTTGGTGTCTCTGTCTCAGCCTGAAGGAGGGTAAGCCCTCCAGCCCATCTGCCTTCCTGCCACATACCCTGGATGTTCTTGGTTCCCTCACCTGTGACACGTGTGTTCTCCTAGGACTCTGTAGAGATTAAATGATAAAACTATATGCAAACGGGCTACCTCATTGCCAGACAGTAGGCACTGAACAAATAATAAAATTATTTTGTTTCATGAAAATGGAAGACAAGTCTCCCAATTAAACATTCCTGATAGAATCCCAACAAGCACTTTAACTTATCTGCCAGAAATTGTAAAATAGCATTACTTTTTTGAAGGCTGTATCCATTCTCCCTACTTTTTACCAATCCTGGCTGTTATCCTGAAAATCTATTCCCAGAACTTGGCATCCATCTCCCATATTTAAATCCTTTAAGTTTGAAATTATGATGAAGCATGGGCACATAAAGTTTCACACCATTATTCACAGAATAAACAAAGACCACAGGATCAGGGCCACCTCCAGAACCCATGTGCTCAGGACAGGCTCCAAACTTCACAAAATCAGAAGCATGCTGTTTGAAGAGAAAGGAAATTGAATGTGATCAAGGAGGCTGACATAGAGCACCGGCCGGCTCACGAGACGACTCCGTCGCCCCCTCGTCTGACCTAAGTCATCTAACACAGTAATTCGTTGATCTCTAACTAAAACTAGAACACGGGTAGGACTGGAAAGTAATATTTTTTCCTACAATATATACATATTGTCAACTAAAAATTGGCACTTGTCATCTGCCTCTGATTTGGTTAAGTCATGAGCCACTGCATTGCTGGCCTCCAACACCCTCTGAACATCAGGAATGGGGCGCTCTGTGCTCTGGGAAAATGGGCAGAAAAGTCTTCAGATAGTTAGACATTTTCAGGAAATTTTATGAGCCCAAATTCTTGCATCTCCTCCTATCTAGAAAAGCACTAAAATCATTAACAGAGACACCTGCTCCTTGACTAGCAGCAGCCTCTGCCTAAACGTGTACTGGACCGCACGTCCCTCTTCACTGAAATCTTATATAATTCTGAGCTCCCCCTCATCTTCAGAGCAGTTCCTCCGAGCTCTCTGAGATGCTGTCACCTGGACTCTGGTCCTCATTTTGCCCCAGATAAACTTTAACCAACATCTCTCAAATTTTGTGGTTTATCGACAGTACCACAGAAATCAAGTTTACATACTTGAACTCATAACAAACATCCAGTATCAAACATTTCTTGATTTAAATTCCTATTTAAATGTAAATAATTATTCCATTTCTTAAATATAACATTTTTAAATATAAATTAACAGATATTTGTGAAACTTCGAATAATATAGTCTAGAAAAATTTTAGCAACTAAAAAAAGCTATTGTGTGGAGCTTTAGAATTTCAAAAGTGGAAGAGAATAGTATTGTAACTCAAGTTCTTGTTTTAAATGCAGGGATCCTGAGACCTCAAAAGACATATCAATTTGCCTGATTTTATACACTGTCCTTTAACAGAAAACCTAGAACTAATTTCCTGGTCTTTGAGAAACCAAGGCTTCCTCTGCTGGTGCAGGGCTGAACTATATGAAAATGAGTCGTGAGAAAGAATCAGAATATGGGGACCTGGGTGAGGAAGCGGAAGAAAGGAGGGTCTCACCTGGTCGTGGGTGAGAAATAGGCTCCTGCAGTGCTGGTGTGATGGGCATCGCTCAAGTGCCTGGAAACTACTATTTAGCACACCTGCCACCAAAACGTACACAAGCTGTTTAGCTAGAAGGCTGACAAGGAGGCTTTATCAGTGAGACAACGAGCTATTTTCACATTAATTCTACAACTACAGGAAGAGAAAGAATAGAAAGCTGATATTAATTTTTAAAAATTTACATCAAGAACCAAGGAAATTCCAGGAGAAATATAAAGAATTGTTGGACGTTTCATTATGGGAACTTACTGCCAATTCATTTGTCTTAAAAGCTGTGCTATAAAATATATTGTCCTTTGCTGTTCCAAATCACATTTGAAAGAAATAATATTTCTTAAGTGTGTTCCTGGAAATTTCTTCTATTTCCTAACACCAAATCTCAGACCCTTTATTAAATGGGGGGTTGGCATTTTGTCCACTGTTCTCTTGGCAATTTGCTGTTCCTTCAAAGAACAAGGGGGGAGTCACACAGAAAAGCATTTGAGCATCAGGCTGCTTACATTTCCTCCAGAAGTCTTGGAGAATAACGTGGAAATGAACAGCAGGACAGAAACCTGGCGGGAGGTTCCCTGGCTAGAAGGTGAGAACAAATGTGTTCTCCAACGTGCTCTGGTAGCAACTAGTTTAAATGAACCGAGCAATTGTTCCCGCATACACGCAGCTCTACATGAAAATCTCAATCGTTACCAGCCGCTCAGTGCAGCCCGAAGCAATGGACGGACTGCGGAGGCCCCTGGTGGCTCATCGTGGTGCCTTACACCACGTGCAGGATGAGAGGTGCCTCCCCGCCCCCTCCCTCCCCTCCCCTCGAGGGAGATGGCTGGTCCTCAGCTGAGCTTACCTCATAGCAAGCTGTCTCTCAGCCCTCTGTCTAAAGCAAGATAAAAGCAGGAAAGCTACCTGGGACTTTACAGAACCATCCCAAAAGGGAAATGAAGCACCTTTCTTCCCTCCTCTCAGCTGCCTGGAATTTGGACTTGATGGTTGACCCTCAGGCAGCCACTTTGGGCCATCAAGTTGACGGGCTGAAAATAACAGGCATCTGGTTCTCTGACCCTGGGGCCTTCATGCAAACCAGCCCTGCGGTACCGATTGCTTGACTTCTTTATGTAAGAGGGAAATACAAGTTTAGCATGTGTAAGCCACTGCTGTTATCTGGGGAAGTAGCTGTTGTACATTGCCATGGTAAGTCCTAATAATAAAGTTAAAGTTTCACCAAAAACTATTTACCAAATAGTTAATAAATGATAAAGAGTTCCTGATTTTTGTTTTAATGCTATGAAATGTAAGTCAAGTTTCTGCATATGCTAGTAAAATAAGACACTGTGGAGGAAAAGCAAAACAGAGATTGTAGAACAGAGAACCAAAGCATCCTCTTCTCCAAGGCACAGGAGGACAGCCGTGACTCTACGTGACAAGGCTGGAGTCACATGGGCTCCCTGTTTTCCTTGTCTTGGGTTGTGTTTTGTTCCCAGCCATGGGAAAAATGGATAAGGCTGCTGGTCAAATTATTTCAGGAACAGCTTCCATCGTGTAGAACCCCTGTCTCTTCCTTTCCTCTGCCTCTTGGGATGTTCTGACACA
This sequence comes from Vicugna pacos, assembly GCF_048564905.1. Classification (NCBI taxonomy): domain Eukaryota; kingdom Metazoa; phylum Chordata; class Mammalia; order Artiodactyla; family Camelidae; genus Vicugna; species Vicugna pacos. The sequence goes on from NC_133004.1 coordinate 6,026,893, forward strand.
ATTAATCAGTCCAGCCTTCTAAATTGAGCAAATGGATCTCAATCAATCTGCTTTTAGACACAGTTAAGAAATAGACATTAAAAAGCATAACTAGGAAATCTTATCTTCCAGAGGTCATCGCACAGATGAAAAAGGAGAATAGCTGTGAATCACTCTGTAAACACTAAGTGCAATACAAACAATATTAGTACTGGTTCTATGTCACATTCATCAAAAAAGGAAAACAGAACAGTTTTCTACCTGAAGGAGAAGGTGCTTTGCAAATTTCTGTCACTTTAATTCTTCAAAAGTTTCTATAAAATTGATATCTTTAAAAAAATCAATGCATATTAGGGACTAATTTTAATTCCTTCATCTCCCCCGGTTTAACACATATCAAGAATGATACAATTTCTAGACATTTTATCTAGGAATGTTTTCGGTATACATGAGGCACAGAGCATGACAAATTGTCAGTATCACTCAGGATAGGAAACCCATGTTTGATACCCGAACTTGAAGACATGAAGAAGATGCCTGACTTGTCCCACTGACCTTTCAAGCTATTATTTTTGAAACATTTGTTTCTTCTTGGTCCAGAACAGACACGCATTTATTGATGTGAAACTTTTTTAGTGGAAATGTCAACCCATCATTACCACTTTAGAGACTGAAACCTTACCCTCCTCATCCACGTGGACATAGCATCCTTACTGATTCCTAATATGAAAAATGACGACGGATGACATCTCAGGATGCTCCAATGCAGAGGTTCTCTGCTGCAGTGAGGAGGAAAGAGTCGTGTGCTTCAAGACGCACTTACTGTCTGTAGCTCACTTTGCAAGACACAGCAACTTGTCTAAGCTAAAGCTTAAAAGTGGAAAAGAGAGACAACATCCATGGCAGAGGTCATTCGGAGGCTTATTCCTTGGCCCCACTTCATCACTTCTCAAGAGCCGTGGGCAATACCTTGAGAAAGGCAGCAATATGTTACCCAACTCATCAAAAAGCTGCGCCTCCTACTAATTCACAGTAAGTGTCATCTGGCTCAAGAGATCTCCCTGTGTCTCTACAGTGTACGTCTAATTTTTCTTTATTTTCTCGGTTGGGGGACACTCTTTTTGAAAATCCCCCTCCCTGCAGTAGAAGTTCTTAGTTTCCCAATCAGAATGCAGGCTTGAAGGGGGGCAACAGAGCTGAGAAAACATAAATCAGTATTTATTCCTTGATATATTTTTTGCACATGGACTAAAACTCATTGGGTCAGTTGGACATCAATATCATATCTAATTTACACAATTGTCAACTGTCATTTTACTACCAGCTCCTGAAACAGTCATGTGGTCACTAGGTTTTTATTCTTCCCTTGAACCATGGATTCGATGATTTCTAACCAGACACAATAGCTTTTTGAAAAGAAGTCTGTTTCACCTTTTGCTTTTAAACTAAACTTGTGTGCTTGACCCTGACTTCATTCTAACATTCACAAAAAGGTATCCAAGGACAACCACATTTGACATCATCACTAGATGTGTTGAATAAAATGGTGAGCTGATTCTTCCAGATCATTAAAATATAAATGCACATTATCCTGTGGTCATCTTCAATTTGTGGTGTTTTCAGTAATCGTTACCTCTTTGGATACTTTATCACACATTTAACATTTCTTTATGCAATTCAGTTACATTAGTATATAAGATTTCAAAAAACTGCTTTCTAAAATGATGACATTTTACATCTATGGTCTTTTTTAAATCAAGTAATTCAATAAGGTTGTCAAGGACAGCAGTGAAGGTTGTGTGTGGTGATTTCTGCTTCAGAGTCTCCGGTCCTGCCCCATGATCTTACAGGTGTTTACGCATCCTTGTCAATGTCATCACATCAGTCTATTAGGAGCTGAAATTAAACTACCTGGATGCTAATTTTTCTTTTTAAAAACAATAAACTCAATTTCCCCTTCCAATTCTTTATTGTTTCTCATACTGAGGCTCACCGCTTTTCCTAATATATATGTTTGGTGGGGGGGGGCACAGCCCTGAAAGCCTGCAGACAGCACCAACCCTATAAGATTAACCAGAGGTGGCCGTGGATGTTGCATGACTTCAGCCACTGAGCACGAGCACCTGCTGTCCCTCCAACTGTTCTGCCTCCATTGTTGACAGCCCTGAAGGTCACTGCACCTTGTAAAATTCTACAACATTACAGTTCATATATTTTTGAAAGTTATATATTTGTGAAAGTCGTCTGCTGTTTGTGTAAAAAGGGGGGTGCTTCCCTTTGCTCATTTCATGCTAAACTAAGTCCAGAAAGACACACACACACACACAGTTCTGAGTGCCCCCAAGGAAAAGGTTGAAAGGATTTGGGAGAGAGGTGGCACTCAAACCTTTGGAAATCTGAGCTCTATGAGAGCATCACTTATTCAGAAATTAAGCATTATAATTCTTAATGAAGAGATTCATAATCACCCACAAGATACTTACCAGAATATTTTAAAAGAAGTTATCTTCCCTAAAATCCAATGATAATTCAAATATCCATGGAAAGAAAGTAGATCAGTAATATCAAGCAATAATTTCTACACTATTGCTGATTAGCCTTCAGCCCCAACCAAAGGACATACAAATAAGATACCTGGAGATAAAGAGATGGAAAAGAGGTATTAAAAAGAAAGAATATAAAAGAATTAGTGGCCTTATGGAAACCTGTTCATTTTCTTTGAAATAATTTCTTGGTTATAGGAACTCACTCTTGAGGATCTGGAAATGCATCAAGAGGAAATCTAGCAGGGGAAAGAAGGAGAAGTAAGTCTCATTTATCTCCGAGGCTGATCCTAAATGAAAAAAATTTCCTTGGCTTCCAGAATAGACAACCAGCATGGTTCCCTTAGCAGAAGAGTGAGGAGGAGAGAAAACTGAATATGTGTGCAAACCATCCTTCACCAACCCTGTTGGAACACAGAATTTTGGTGTTAGGGGCACTGCCTGACCTATAAATATAAGAGAAGGAACAAGCTCTAATAAGGTTTTTGAGCGAAAAATGCTTTTAACTTTAAACCTACTCTAGGAAACATGCTGAGAAATCATGGTATGTGCTTGAGGTGTAGCCTTGCTGTTTACGTTACATAAAGGAATGAGTCCCCACATGTACCATTTTGGGAACGGAATCTGTGTTGCAGCCTCCTTCACTTAGGTTTTTGGAAACCCTGTGTTTCTGGCCACAGGGAATTAGGCTTGTTGCATATCTAAGGGGCAGCAAAAACTCCAGGACTCTTTTCCATTGCAAACCACTTCTACTTGAGACCGGCTTTAAGAATCATGCTGAGAAATCAGAGTAAGTGTTTCTACATGTCACTCTACATTTTATGCTGGATGAAAGAACGTCTCTCCACATGGTCACCTCTGACATCAGTATGTGTGTTGGAGACTTCCTTCACATAACTTCTTGGAAAGCCAGAGTTTCTGGTCTAGAGGAACTACGCAACTTACATATCTAAGGGGAAGCAATCGTAGCAATTGTATTTTCCAGAGCAAACAATTTTTACATTGAAACCGGCCCTTGAAAACATACAGAGAAATCAGAGGATGTCTTATTACAATTCACTCTACCTTTTATGCTGGAAAAAAGAACGCCTCAACACATACTGAATTCTAAGGGTTGAATGTGTGTGAATACCGCCAAACACATAGCTTGTTGGGAAGACACAGTTTCTTTTGGGTGGGTAACTAGAACACATACATATACAAGGGGAGGTATTAATTGCAACTCAGTTTTACAGTGAAAATTATATGAACTTTGTACAGGCACTAAGAATCCATACAAGAATGCAGAGTAAGACTTTCTACTGCAATCCATTTCTATTATGCTAGATTAACGAACGTTTCTCCACAGCTAATTACTGAGAGTTGAATGTGTGTGAAAGCAAACAATTCACTATTTTGTCAGGAAAACACAGCCTCTTTTGTGTGGGGAATCAAAACACATATATATATAAGGGGAGGATTAGATACAATTCGGTTTTACAGCGAAAATTACATAAATTTCAAAAAGGACAAGGAAACATACTGAGAAATTAGATTGTTTCTACGGGTCCCCACTCGTTTAATGCAAGATGAACGAACGCCTTTCCACATGAATAATTCTGAGAGCTGAATCTGCGTAAAGACGACAATAATTTGGATTGTTGGGAACATAAGTTAAATTTAGATTGGGGAAACACACTACATAAATGTATACGGGAAGGCACTCGTGAAAATAATGTTTTACAGAGAAAACAGAACGAAATTGAAACAGGCACTAGGAAACATACTGAAAATTCAGAGCGTTAAAATTGCTCCACATTACACTAATGCTTCATGAACAATAGTCTCTGAACATGTTAAAATCTGAGAGATGAATATGTATGAAAGAATAAAATAACTACAATAACAAAGCTTCTTAGGAACACACAGTGGATTTTGATCTACAAATATATATAAGGGAAGGTACAAGCTTCAAATCAGTTTAAAAACAAATGGAATAAATTTCTAATGGGCACTAAGAAACATACTGAGAAATCAAAATAAGTGTTAATATTGCAACACATTCATTTATTTCAGATGAATGTAAGTCAATTCATGAGAAAAATTCTGAGAGTTAACTGTGTGTGAAAGCAGTTAATCACCTAGCTTATGAGAAATACAGAGATTCTATTCAGTGGGAAACAACAGGACATAAATATATACAGGGAAGTACTAGCTCCAAATCGGTTTAAAACGGAAAAAGGCATGAACATCAAGGCGAAACTAGAAAACACTGAGAAACCAGAGAAAGTGTTCCTCCTGCAACCCGTTCCCTTTATGCTGGATGAACGAACGTCTCTCCACATGCTCAGTTCTGAGAGATAAGTGCGTGAGAAAGCCGTCCTTGACTTAGCTTGTTGGGAAACAAAGATTCTTTTCAATAGCAAACCCCACAACATACATATATATGGGGAGGTACAAGCTTCAACTCGGGTTTACAGTGAAAAATGCAGGAACTTCCAACAGGAATAAGGAAACAGACTAAGAAAGGAAAGTAAGTGTTTCTCCTGCAACCCGTTCCCTTTGGGCTAGATCAACGAACGATTCTCCACATGCTCATTTCTAAGAGTTAAGTGGGTGTGAAAGCCATTCTACACATAGCTTGTTGGGAACACAAAGTTTCCTTTCAGTTCCAAACTTCAATACATAAATATATATGGAGAGTTACAAGCAAAAATTCGGTTTTACAGTGCAAATTGCAGGAGCTTCAAACCGGCACTTGGAAACAGACTGAGAAACCAGAGTAAGAGTTTCACATGTAAGGCGTTCCAATAATGCTAGATGAATGAACGTCACTCCACATACTTATTTCAAAGAGATAACTGGATGTAAAGCCCGTCCTTCACCTAGGTTATTTAGAACACAAAGTTTCTTTTCAGTATCAAACCACCGGACATACATATGTATGTGGACTTACAAGTTCCAAATCGTTTTACAGTGAAAATTGCAGGAACATCATACTTGCACTATGAAACAGACTGAGAAACCAGAGAAAGTGTTCCTCAGCAACCCGTTCCCTTTGTGCTAGATGAACGAACGTCTCTCCACATGCTCATTTCTGAGAGAAAAGTGTGTGTGAAAGCCGCCCTTCACATAGCTTGAAAGGAACACAAAGTTTCCTTTCAGATGCAAACCTTACTACATACATTTATATAGGGAGTAACAAGATCCAACGCGGTGTTACATTGAAAAATGCAGGAAAAATAAAAAGGCACTAGGAAACGAAATCAGCAATCAGAGTATTGTTTCTCCAGCAAACCGTTTCCTTTATGATAGATGAACTAACGACTATCCACATTCTCAGTTATGAGATATAAGTGTGTGTGGGAGCAGCACTTCACAAAACTATTTGGGAACACAAAGTTTCTCTACAATTGCAAACCAATATACATACATATATATGAGGAGGTACAATTTCCAATTCGGTTTTAGAGTCAAATGAAGGAACTTCAAACTGGCACTAGGAAACAGACTGAGAATCCAGAGAAAGTGTTTCCCCTGCTACCCGTTCTCTTTGTGCTGGATGAACGAACGTCTCAACACATGCTCAGTTCTCAGAGATAATTGTGTGTGAAAGCCCTCCTCCAACTAGCTTGAAGGGAACACAAAGTTTCTTTTCAGTTGCAAACTTCACTACATACATATATATGAGAGGTACAATCTCCATCTCTGTATTACAGTGAAAACTGCAGGAAATTTAAACCGGCACTAGGAAACAGACTGAGAAACCAGAGTAAGTGCTTCACCTGCAACACGTTCCCTTTGTGCTGGATGAACGAACGTCTCTCCACATGCTCAGTTTTGAGAGATAAGTGTGTGTGAATAGCGTCCTTCACCTAGCTTGAAGGGAACACAAAGTTTCTTTTCAGTTGCAAAATCCACTACATACATATATATGGGGAGGCACAAGCACTACTCGGTTTTTCAGTGAAAATGGCAGGAACATCAAACCGGTACTAGGAAACAGACTGAGAAACCAGAGTAAGTGTTTCCCCTGCAACCCGTTCCCTTTTTGCTGGATGAACAAATGTCTCTCCACATGCTCAGTTCTGAAAGATAATTGTGTGTTAAATCCTTCCTTCACCCAGCTTGATGGGAACACAAAGATTCTTTTCAGTTGCAGTCTCCACTCTATACATATATAGGGGGAGGTCCAAGCTCCAACTCGGTTTTACTTTGAAAACGGCAGGAACATCAAACCGGCACTAGGTAACAGACTGAGATACCAGAGTAAGGGTTTCTCCTGTAAACATTTCCCTCTCTGCTGGATTAACGAACGTATCTCCACATGTTCAGTTTTGATAGATAAGTGTGTTTGAAGCCGTCCTTCAACTAGCTTGAAGCGAACACAAAGTTTCTTCTCAGTTGCCAACTCCACTACATACACATATATGTGGAGGTACAAGCTCCAACTCGGTTTAACAGTGAAGACGTCAGGAACTTCAAACCGGCACTAGGAATCAGACTGAGAAACCAGAGTATGTGTTTCTCCTGCAACCCGTTCCCTTGGTGCTGGATGAACGAACGTCTCTCCACTTGCTCAGTTCTGAGAGATAAGTGTGTGTGAAAGCCGCCTTTCACCTATCTTGAAGGGAGTACAAAATTTCTTTTCAGTTGCAAATTCCACTGCATACATATATATGGGGAGGTCCAACCTCCAACTCAGTTTTACAGTGAAAACTGCAGGAACTTCAAACCGGCCCTAGGAAACAGACTGATAATCTATTGTAATTGTTTGTCTTGCAACCCGTTCCCTTTGGGGTAGATGAACGTACGTCTCTCCACATGCTCATTTCTGAGACATAAATGTGTGTGAAAGCCAACATTCACCCACCTTGAAGGGAATACAAAGTTTCTTTTCAGTTTCAAACTCCAATACATACATATATTTGGGGAGATACAATCTCCAAATCGGTTTTACAGTGAAAAATGCAGGAACTTCAAACCAGCTCTAGAAAAAAGCCTGAGAAACCAGAGTGTTTCCTCTGCAACCCTGTCTCTTTTTGCTAGATAAATGAACGTCTCTCCACAAGCTCAGTTCTGAGAGATAATTTTATGCGAAAGCTGTCCTTCACCTAGCTTGTTTTGAACACACAGTTTCCTTTCAGTTAGAAACTCCAATGCATACATATATAGAGAGAATTTACAAGCTCCTAATTGGACTTACAGTGAAAGTTGCAGAAACTTTAAACCGGTACTAAGAAAGAGACCGAGAAACTACTGTATGTGTTACTCCTTCAACCCTTTCCCTTTGTGCAAGTTGAACGATCACCTCTCCACATGCTCAATTCTCCGATATTAGTGCGTGTGAATGACATCCTTCACTTAGTTTGTTTGGAATACAAAGTTTCTTTGCAGTTGCAAATTCAACTGCATACATATATATGTGGAGGTACAAGATCCATCTCGGTTTTACAGTGAAATCTTCGGGAATTTCAAACCAGCACCAGGAAACAAACTCAGAATCTAGATTAAGTGTTTCTCCTGCAAACCGTTCCATTTGTTGTAGATGAACGATCGTCTCTTCTCATGCTCAATTCTGAGAGATAAGTGGGTGTGTAAGCAGACCTTCAGCTAACTGGTTGGGAACACAAATTTTCTTATCTGTTGCAAAATGCAATATATACATATATATCCGGAGGTACAATCTCCAACACGGTTTTACAGTGAAAACTGCAGGATCTTCAAAGAGGCACTAGGAAACACACTGAGATAACAGAGTAAGTATTTTACTGCCCCCCGTTCCATTTATGCTAGATGAACGATCGTTTCTCCACATGCTCATTTCTGAGAGAAAAGGGTGTGTGAAATCTGTCCTTCACCTAGCTTGTTGGGAACACAAAGATTCATTTCAGTTGCTAATTGCACTACATTCATATATATGGGGAGGCTCAAATTCCAACTCGGTTTTACAGTGAAAACTGCAGAAACTTCAAACCGGCACTAGGAAACAAACTGTCAAATCAAACTATGTGTTTCTCCTGCAACCCGTTCCCTTTGTGCTGGATGAACGAACGCCTCTCCACATGCTCAGTTTTGAGAGATAAGTGTGTGTTAAAGCCTTCCTTCATCTAGCTTGTTGGGAACACAAAGTTTCTTTTCAGGTGCATACTCCAATGCATACTTTTATATGGGGAGGTTCAAGCTCTAACTCTATTTTACAGTGAAACCTTCAGCAAGTTCAAACTGGCACTGGAAACATACTGGGAAACCAGAGTAATTGTTTTTCCTGTAACCCGTTCCCTTTGTGCTAGATGAACGAACTTCTCTCCACATACTCAATTCTGAGGGATAAGTGTGTGTGAAACTCATCCTTCATCTAGCTTGTTGGGAACACAGGGTTTCTTTTCACTATCAAACTCCACTGCATACATATATATGGCTAGGTACAATCTCTAACCCTTTTTTACACTGAATATTGCAGGAACTTATAAACGGCAGTAGGAAACTGAGTGAGAAACCTGAGTAAGTGTTTCTCCTGCATCCCTTTCCCTTGGTGCTTGATGAATGAACGTCTATCCACGTGCTCATTTCTGAGAGATAATGTGTGTAAGCGGTCCTTCACCTAGCTTGTTGGGAACGCAATGTTCATTTTCAGTTGCAAACTCCACTACATTTATATTTATGGGAAGTACATGTTCCAACTCTGGTTTACAGTGTAATCTTCAGGTATTTCTAACTTGCACTAGGAAACAGACTAAGAAACCAGAGTAAGTGTTTCTCCTAACCCATTTCCTTTGTTCTTGGAGAGGAAACGTCTCTCCACATGCTCAGTTCTGAGAGATAAGTGTGTGTGAAAGCCGTCCTTCAACTAGCTTTTTGGGAACACAAACTTTCTTTTCAGTTTAAAGCTTCACATTTGGAGAGACTTTTTTTCATCTAGCACAAATGAAACTTGTTTCTGGTAGAACCCTCACCCTGGTTTCTCAGTCTGTTTCCTATGTCCGATTTTAATTTCCTGTGATTTGAATATAAACAGAGTTGGAGCATATACCTCCCCATATATATGTTTGTAGTGTGGTTTCCAAATGAAAAGAATCTTTGTATTCCCAAAATGCTTGGTGATTGTTGGTTTTCACACATACTTCTCTGTCATATTTGAGTATGTGTAGTGTCGTTATTCTATCTATCATTAAGTGAATGGTTGTCAGTTATAACACTTACTCTTGTTTCTCATTATGTTTCCTAGTGCTGCTTTGACGTTCATGCAGTTTTCACTGTTAAATCGAGTTCGAGCTATTACCTCCCCATATATATGTATATAGTTTTTTTCCAGTAGAAAAAACTATGTGTTCACAACAAGCTAGGTGATTCACGGATTGCACACAAACTTTATTGTCAGAGTTCAGTATGTGAACAGTCATCCTTTCATCTAACCGAAAGTGAATGGGTTGCAGTAGATTCACTTACTCTGGTTTCTCAGTATGTTTTTTAGTGTCAACTTGCAATTTTCAATGTAAAACCGAGTTGAGCTTTTACCCCCCTATTTATGTATGTAGATTGTTTTCCCACTGAATGAGTCTGTGTTCCCTTTAAGCTATTTTTTTGATGGCTTCCACACAGTCTGAACTCTCAGTACTGAGCAAGTGGAGAGACATTTTTTCATATAGCATCAAAAGAGTTGGTGCCACTAGAAACTCATACTCTGGTTTCGCAGTATTTTTAATATTTTCGGTTTGAACTTCATGATGTTTTCACTGTAAAACCTAGTTGGAAAATGTACCTGCCCATGTATATTTATGTAGTGTGTTCCTCACTGTAAACAAACTATGTGATCCCGATAAGATTTTTGATTTTCAGCTTTCACACACATTCAATTTTTGAAACTGACTCTATGAGGAGGGATTCGTTCATCTACACTAAACTGAATGGATTGCTGTATATACACTTACTGTGGGGTCTGAGTATGTTTCCTAATTCTGGTTTGAATTTGATGCATTTTTCACTGTAAAACCGAGTTGGAGCTAGTATCATCCCATATATATATATATATACAGTGTAGTTTCCCACTCAATAAAACTTTGTTTTCCCAAAAAGCTAGGTAATTGATGACTTTTACACTGACCTAAATCTCAGAATTTAGCATGTGGAGAGAGTTTAGTTCATCTAACCTAAAGGGAATGGTTTGTAGTAGAAACGATAACTTGGTTTCTCAGTATGTTTCCTAGTGCCGGTTTGAATTTCATGCAGTTTTCACTGTAAAACCGAGTTGGAAATATTACCTCCCCATATATATTTATATAGTGTAGTTTTCCAGTGTAAAGGAAGTGTGTGTTCCAAACAAGCTAGTTGGTTGACGGCTTTCACACACTCTTAAATCTCAGAATTGAGCTTGAGTTGTGACATTTTTTCATCTAACATGAAGGGAATGTGTTGCATTAGAAACACTTACTCTGGTTTCTCAGTTTCGTTCCTAGTGCTGGTTTGAATTTCATGCAGTTTTCACTGTAAAGTCGACTTGGAAATACTACCTCCCATATATATGTATATATTGTTTTTCCCCACTCAAAAGAATCTGTGTGTTCCCTACAAGCTAACCGATAGATGGCTTTTGAACACATTCATCTCTCAGAACTGAGCATGGAGAGAGGCTTTCATTCGTCTAGGATGAGGGCAATGGGTTGCAGTAGAAACACTTAGTCTGGTTTCTCATTATTTTTCCTAGGTCCGGTTTGAATTTCATGCAATTTCCACTGTAAAACCAGGTTGGTGCTAGTATCTCACCATATAGATATTGTGTAGTTTCCAATAGAAAAGAAACTGTGTTTTCCCAACAAGCTAGTTGTTTGATGGCTTTCACACACATTCAACTCTCAGAATTGAACATGTGTAGAGGCGTTCGTTCATGTAGCATAAATGGATTTTGTAACTTTAGAAACACTTACTGAGATTTGTAAGTATGTTTTCTAGTGCCGGTTTGAAGTTCATGCAGTTTTCAATGTAAAATCGTGTTGGAGCTACTACCTATCCATATATATATATGTACTTTAGTTCCACACTCTTAAGAAACTGTGTGTTCACAACAAGGTAGGTCATTGACCGATTACACGCACATTCAACTCTCAGAATTGAGCATGTGGAGACGCGTTTGTTAATGTAGCATAAAGGGATTGAGGAGCCATAGAAACACTTAATGTGATTTCTCAGTATGCTTCTTAGTGTCAGTTTCAAGTTCATGCACTTTTCTCTGTTAAACCGAGTTGGAGCTAGTACCTCCCCATATATATTTATGTCGTGTGTTTTCCCACTGAAAAGAAACTGTGTGTTCCCAACTAGCTAGGTGATTGACGGCTTTCACACACACTCAGCTGTCAGAATTGAGCATGTGGAGAGGCGTTCGTTCATCTAGCATAAGTGGAATTTGAAAGCGATTATAATGACCTATGTTGGTATTAAAACAGTAAAGGGAGCATTAATTTAGAGCCTGTATAGTTATGGTCAGCATACATGACAGAATTTCATTTTCAGCAGAAGATTTCTTTTTTTATGGTTCAGAAAACTTAATTCTTTCCTGTAACTGGTAATAGATAGTGAATGTTTTATAGTCTTTTAGAAACTGCTTTAAACTAGAATTGTTACTTTGCTTTTGGTCTTTAAACTAAGGGAATATCCAGAATTCCAGTGGCAGTTCAAATGAAAGGGCCTGAACCTTGCTTATTAATTGTTTTATGTACAGTAAGAACAACTGTAGACTAGGGTACTGTGGATAACTGAAGGGCTGCTTGGATATGTTATATGTAAGTTATATTTTCAAAAATTATTTATATCATGAAAATCAATCAACCTTGGTGATCTATTTGGTATAATTTAATCTTTAATAATGTAGATTTTGATAGCCCTTTTATTTATGTAACTTATGAAAATAAGTTGGCTTTATATAACTACTTTTTAAATAAATGATTAAATTTTGGGTTTTTTTATCATTTGCTTCTTAAAAATAGGATATTAATTACACAATTTGTATTTTCCTTCAAGTTCATACTTTTTTCCCTAAACTATCTTGACTTGTTTAGATAAGTTAACCCATAGTCTGATTTATTTTAAACACTCAGAATGTTCTTCTGTCTGTTGCTTTATTAGAGAGCAAGAATTCCTTATTATTTTTAATAAAATATACTTGCAGGAAACTATACTGGGATTCTTTCATTCACAGAGTCAAGCAATGATTCCTGTTTTGTTAGATCAGCTGTCTAGGCCTCTTAACTTACAAACGATTACATGGACAAAGTTAAAAACACCATAAATGATCGACTAAGAAAGTTTATTGTGTTCCTTGATTAAAAGTATAAATATGGGTCAGCCTTAAATTCGGATGTAAAGCTGTTATGAATTACATGAGTCTTCTCCAAAATTCTTTTTTTAAACATTTTTTATTGATTTATAATCATTTTACAATGTTGCATCTAATTCCAGTGTTCAGCACAATTTTTTAGTCATTCATGGACATATACACACTCATTATCACATTTTTTCTTTGTGAGTTATCATAACATTTTGTGTATATTTCCCTGCAAAATTCTTTAATTTGGGCTTTAAACCCTCCAGTAAAATACTGGTTTGAAGGAAGAAGAAAGTCGAGAAATGATTCAATCCAAATTCTATGGGAATAAACAAAGCTAAATGTTTCAGTCATTTTTTGAAGAGGAACAGATATGTTTTCTGCACCATATGATTTTAATATTATTCATGTGAACATACGGTTTAGACACCATGAGACCACAAGCCAACAAACAAGATGTCAGGTAAAGCAAGAAAAAAAACTGAGGGGACTTTCTACTGCAAAATTTCCCCTAAATCGAACTGTAATAGAGAAAAAATCTGACGCCACATTGGATCTGTTCCTTTTGTTTGAAGCACTGTGCCCTGTTTTCCAGGCTTAATCTTGCTGGCTCTGCACCTTTTGTAAAACAACGTTGCCTTTAGCCTAATACCTACAGGAAAGCCTAATCTCGGGGCTCTGACCTTTAATGATGTTAGCACTTCTGCACTTACGCAGGGATGGCAAGTTTCAAAATAGAGAATAACTTTTGTTTTGTTGGAGGTTTACAGGGACACCACAGCCTGACACACATGGATGACTGCAAGAACAAAGAATGCCTGCAGCAAGAAGTTTGCACAGCCTACCACACCCCCTCCCCTTTTTAGCTTAAAAGGGGCCTGAATTCTGACTTGAGCAAGATGATTCTCCAGGACATTAGTCCCCCATCTTCTTGGTCTGCCAGCTTTCTGAGTAAAGTTACTATACATTGCTCCAAAACCTTGTCTCCTGATTTATTTTTTTATCACTGTTGTGTAGCGAGCAGAACAAGTTCGGCCTCGGTATCAGAACCAGCTTTGTCATTCTGTCTGATGTGAAATCTCTCTGGGTGTACAAGTGCTTGCCTGGTGGTGGTGGTGGTGGTGGTAGGCAAAAATATTTCACTTCTCCTGATTACAATAGGCTAAAATTTCCTGCTATTTATGTCAACTCTAGACTTTTACAGAATCACCTGCAGATGTGTTTCTGGAAGCTAGAAATATTCCAACAATGAAAATAATTATATTGTCTCCAGACAAGATACTTTTCCTCAAAACTGAGTAGCTGTGAGACACACTTCAGGAGTACAGATACATGCAGTGTGCTTCATTTCTCATGTTGTTCCAACACAATTTTCCAGTTGTATCAAAGTAAATTAAAATCGGTCTTCAATAGCAGATGCTCTGGCATGATACAACAATGTCAATTCCACTTATTTATTGAGCCAGAGCAGCTTTAGAGTAAATGATTTTATACCAAACTCCTCCTTGATGTCCTGTCTTCTCCCTGGTGGCTAATTCCTTCTTCTTTCTTCCTAAAAGTTCTCCTGTTATGGGAAGTTAGCCTTTACTGTGCACATTCAATTGGGAAGGCACAAGTTAAATATATGAGGGGATGACATGCATATTTAATTCTTACTTATACATAAATACAAACGCACAGGACCTGTGTCTTGGAAGGCGTCACTTCCTAATGTGGGCAAGAGGATGGTCTATAGTTCAATCAATGATCTAAAAGCAGTTTTCTAGGATATAATAAAGCAATGCCTGAGTTATAAGACAGAACAACCCCTGGATATGAATCAGTGGCACCAATCAGTGGGGGCACATGTGTGCACACACACGGCCATGCACACGGAGCAGCCTTGGAGACACTCCATCTGTGCTGATGGAGCAAAGTCATGCTAGGGAGATGAGGAAAAAGTGCCTAATACAATCAAACCAGGACACCTGAGGAATGGGTAATAGGAGTCAATTGAATTTTCTGGTTAGGTGAAGGTCAAACAAAAACACTTTTAATTTCAAACGTCATTACTAAAAATTTTCTTAAAGCACAGTAGCCTGTTTTCCTGCCTTGCTTAGTGTCATATGCCATATTAAACATGACAGATTCATTCTTCTCTGACTGTGGAACGGGAAAGGCCTTGCTGTCATATTCTGAACATTAGTCTATGTTTTGCAGCACAGTGGATACTGAAAATGGGGCAAATTGAGTGAATGGGAATGGACATAAACTTGCAGTCATTGACTGTGTGATTTGCCAACTTTCTCCAAAAAGAAGGGGTAGCAAGCAAATCAGATAAATTCAGGGATCTTGGGGTGGGGAGTCTGGTGGGCTGACAGCTGAGTGGTCTCAGGTAGCTGTTTTACTGTGTAAAATAGTGACTATGAGCCACAGTGACACATTGTCAAATTCTTGTGCCTGTAGCTGTGATACCTGGCCAAGTCTGTGCAGCCAATTTTATCGATGGTGCATAATGAAAATAACTAACCTTCCCTGAGGACCATCTTATGTGACATCCATTCATTGACTCACTGAATTCCCTAAGCACACTTTTTGGTACATAACAGTCTTAAAATATGAAGCAGGGATTAAATGAAGCTCTGATGTGTTGAAGCCTTGCCCGAAATCATGCAGATGGGAAGACACCGTGATGGGAGCAAATCTTGGGCCAGACTACAGAACCTGAAGGGCCCAGCAAGTCCCCTCACCCAGGAACCTGGCCCACAGCCACTGCCAGGCCCTGTTCTGTTTCTATGAGTGCTCATGGGAAAGTGTCAGGGACTTAGCGTAAATATGACTTGATTAAGGCATTCAAACTGGGATAGCCTTTTGTTGGGGACTGTAATCTGGGAGTGAAACTGGCAGTGAAGTAAGGGAAGAAACAGCCCTCGTTGTAAGAACATTTCTAGGGAAGAAGGCTCCCTGATGGGCTGGCATGGGAATCGCTGTGGTTGTGAGGCCCCTGTTGCCCTGTGGGGGTGTGGGCAGGGAAGGAGAGAGACTGTTCAGACTGATCATAGTCACTACAGTTTGTAAACAGCTGAGCTCTGTTTCCTCACAGAACAGACACATGCAGGACATGAGGAAGCTTAGCTAATGACCAACAGTGAGTAGCAAAGGCCAAGAGTGGGGTGGGGAGGAGAAATGGGACCACATTCTGGAAGAACCGCTGCTCCAGGGGTCCAGGAATATAATGAATCATTGGGGATGCACAAAGGGTTTGTATGGCCTCATCATGTTTTTCCTACTTTAAACTGAGAGTCTGGAATATATGGTAAAATACGGTGGAATGACTGCTCTTATTTTAGGTTCTACAAACCCTTAAATGGATGGATTTCTATCTCCATCATACAAGCACTGCTGGGAAACCTTTAAAGCCAAGTGAGGATCAAACGAGTGAGTACTTATTAATACTATTACCATGCTTCTACTGAATTAACACTTCAGCAACAGTATAATGGCCACGCTTCTTAACAACTGCTTCTGTAAGAGCTCTTGTATGTCACAAATAATAATTATAAAAAATATTAAAATAATAACAATTACAGTTACAACAAATATGTTGTTTATAGCGATGATAGTGTTAGCATCTCCCTCTCATATTAAACAATACTCAACACTGGATTCCTTAGGAAGCAATGCCTATGCATGTTTGGACTTCTCAAAGTCTTCAGCCCATGAAGCCTTTTTACTCACATTGGTCCACCACAGCCAGAATTGCTGTTCCTTGCATGGTGGGCTGCCACACTGCGATGTCCTGGGCTTTTTTTGGCACCATGCGTCTATACTGGGTAGTCAAGTTTCCACATAACCACTCTGATTTGCAATATATTGTTCTCCAGAGCCAAAAGAGGGGCCACTGGAAAGAGGCCACAGATAAGGTGGTGAACCCAAACTGAATACCTGTTGAAAGAATGGACACACAACATGGAGTGGTGGATGGATGGAAGGACAACATCAATTCCTCTACTCCTGTAAAGAGAGAGGGGCAAATGGTGAACTAAATCCCAAAGAGAAAAGACATTCATGGTAATAATATTGTTCAACAGTGAAAGAATCCAAACAAAAGGCAAATATAAAATCTCTGGGAAGAAGACTCATTACAACCTGTTTCTTTCACGTATATAACCTTAGTAGGAATAACATACTTAAAAATCTTCAACCAACCATAGTTATTTGCTGGTAATAAACTTGGGAATCTTGAAGCATATTATTCACTCTCAGTGTTGAAATAATACAATCTTGGAAGATGATTTGTCATTGAGGATTAAGAAAAAGAATACTGTGGTTGTATATAAGAATTTAAATCGGAATAAGGAATGTACTTTTGGGAAAGCTCTGCATAGAGAATGTTGGAGGAAATGCACTGAAAACAGGCAAGTGAGCAAGCTCCCTTGAGTCTGGGAAGGTGAGTGAAGCACATTCAGAGAGTCTATGAAGTTATTACAAGTCACAGAAAGGTATGCAATTAAAGTGTCTTCCTAAGCAAATTATCCTTCTTCAGGAATTTTTATCTTGATATTTCTATGGTCTGTGTGGTCGCAAGAAGTCAAAGTTATGGTGGTGGCTTAGAAGTTCTTTTCTCTCTGTCTGTAATTTACAGGGCATTGCTACAGATGGGGCAGAAGGGATCTGCATTAAGCTGTTCCATGGGGTGGGGGAGCAGTTAGAAATGATAAGGCCAGAGATCTAAAAGACTTTTAGACCCTAACTGGCAGACATTTAAGTAAACTAACATAGGTATGTAACTAAGACAGTGGATGAGAGGCAAGTTTGTAGTCCCTTTAGTGTAACTGCTCAGTCAAGGTATAGGGACCACTCTGGGCAGGAACGGCAAGACCGTGGATGGGGTGGATGGGTAGGAGGAGCTGACATTTGATTCTGACCTGAGAGGCAGGGGTGTGTTGCAGAAAAACCGACAGTGCTGTAAAGATGCCTCATGTCCACAGCCCAAAAGGAGCTGTCATATTCAGGGAGGTCACAGAGAAAGAACCAGAGTTAGTGATGCCACAGGGTCAGCAGTGTGGCAGCAGTGACGTCAGTATCTGTTTCCATAACCCACCTAACCCTACATGAACACATCTGCCTACAGGGGGCAGGTAAGTAGCAGAAATATGTGGAGTGGGTGCAGCCACTGGCAAATTGGCAAGTGGACATCCTAATGAAATGCACTGCTCACAGTCACCATATTGGAAAGAGGGCCCCACACTGTCTGATCCCCTTCTTATTCAAGAGAAACTAGAAATTAAGACTTCATTAGCAATCATCCCTGTTCAAACCCAGAAAAGTTACCATTTATAATGACAACAAAGGCACAGACTCTTCAGAAATAAATTAATGAAAAATGTTAAAATGATTCTGATAAATGATTTAAAAAAAGAGAAAAAAATGATGATTGAATGAACAGTAGAATGTACCATCCTCTTCAGTTGGCAGACTCAAATTTGGGGGACATAGAACATTTTTTCTCCAAAATAAATTTAGTATCTGAATGCAAATTTACTTAATAAACCTGAATGGATTTAAGAAAAAATTCTGAAAGGTGATCCTAAATTTCTTCCAGAAATATACACAAATATACAAATAAAATAATGAGGAGGGATGTTTGAATTTGTAATATTAGGGACATTCTGGAAAAGGATAAAATAGGACCAATTGTAGGAGGTATTAATCTATGGTCGTGGAAACAGTATAGTAATAGTGCGCTGAGAGTATGAATGAAATAGAATACATTTCAAGAATAGGCATGGATATTTAAGAGATTTTAGTAATATTATAAAACTGACACTTAAAATCAGTGGATTCAGGTACTGGTGTAATTAGCTAAATCACTAGAAGGCCTGGTACATTGTCCACACTTTTGACATTAAAATAAATTCCAGATAATTTTTTAATTAAAAAATAAAACACTAGAAATAACCCAACATGATTTAATCTGTTCAGATATTTCAGCGAGAAGAACTTTCTAAAAAGCTTTTGGAACAAAGACCAAGAAGAACAAAGGCCTAGCAACTCAGCAAGGCCAGAAACGCCCCCTGTAAAACAAAACTGACCCTCGCCCAACCCTCTCTCACAGCCCTGTATTGCTCTCTGTTACTTTCTATACTTTCTTCTTCCCTTTAAAGTTTAGTTTCTTGGAGAAGTGCCTGCGCTGATGACTCCTCCAGGGCTCAGAGCACTGCAACCCCCACGGCCCTCACCGTGGCAATGAGACAGGAGCTGCACTGCCAGTGGCTGCGTGTTTCAAACCAGTGGGCATTTTCAGCTCCTCTTTATTTGATTACCAGGTAGCTTTTGCCGTGGACATATATTTTCCTCTCAGGGGAATATTTCCCCCCCTTAATTTTTGTTTTACTTAAATAAATTTTAAAAGCCCAGGCAGAAAGGTGTGTGTGCACATATGCAGATCTGTTTTTTAAAGGCTACCTAAGTGTAGTCCTCCTCCACCTTTTCCTCAGTTTAAACAATTAAAAGTGGGATTTAGCCCTTGCTTTTTTGCCCCACACACCCCCCTTTCTCACTATGCTCCTTTTAGTCATTGTTCAAATCCCTCTTAAGCCAGGTTACAGCCTTTTCTGTGTTGCCTCAACTAGTTTTCTCTCAACTGCTCTGCTATTCTTTCCCTTGGTGGATTTCTCTTCTCCCTTTTGCCATGTACATGGCCCTTTTCCCCAGGGCCTCGTCTTCAATCCTCCGCCTGGCAGGACTGAATTGCCCCCACGGCCTCACCCACAGCTCCTTTGAGCTCCTGACTGGTGAACCCAGCTTAACAATGGACATCACCCCTTAGATATCCCATAGACACTTCGCACTGAAAATGCCACACACAGAAATATCTCCTCGAAACCAGCTCCTCCCCTTACACTCCCCCTGCAGATCCGCTCTCCGGATAGGTCACTGGAAAGTCACCTGAGCAGCTCTGCGGCCGGCCGCCCTGGCCCTGCTGTCCCCACTGCAGCAGTCACCACTTCTGCCACCCATGTCTCTCTCCTTCTGCCCAGGGCCTCACTGCAGGCGTGTGCCACTTGTTGTCTGGGTTACCTGGGCTGGTCCCCGAAATATCCTTTCCCCCCAAAATATGGGCCTCCCCCCAAAAATAGTATCTTCCATTCTGCTGCCAGAATAACCAGATATTCTTCAACATAAACATTATGCAATTCTCTTACTTACAAATATTCCTATATATCCCTGCTTCCTTAAGGATATATTGAAGTCTAAGCACACAAGGCCCATCGTGACAGAGGCCTTGTTTACCTGATATTCCCACCTATGTATCCTTTGTTCTAGGCCTACTTGTTGTTCTTCAGTCTGGCCAAGCCGCTTCATGCCGTGTACTCTTATATGTCTCTACCTCTCTGCATATAGTGTCCACTCCCTCTACCACAAAATAGAGAGCTAACTTCCTTTCACCTTTCAAGATTCAGTTCAAATATTTCCAGCTCTAAGAAGTCCAATTTGTTTTCCCCTGCTTAGCAATCCATCAACTAATCGCCATGCCTTGCCTGGCCTGGGGAGTGCAGACACCAAGTCTTACCTGTCTTGGTCCCCCAGCAGCTGATACAGTGTTTGGCATAGCAGTGCTCAATGTTTGTTGGTTGGATAAATGAATGAATCAGTAAAGGGATGAGAGGTCTACAATCCCCCCCAGTTACTCAGCTGCCATTTTGGAAAGTTCATTCTGCGGAGTTAAGGAAATGTCAATGCAGGTGTTGGGCAGACAGAACAGAGGTGAGGGCGTGGGGGAGACAGGACTGGTCCTGGAGACCACAGGAGAGGCGTGGGTGGGATAGCACTGGAGAGAGAGGGAATGGAGGGGGCAGGTGCAAGGAGATGTTGAAGTACAACTGATATTAAATGCAGTAAATTAAATGGAGAACATAATATATGAAGGGAAGATCAAGTTAACACAGCAAGGGTGGAAAAGGCAGTACCAGAGATGAAGAGCTCTCACTTCATCCCTCACAGTATTTCACTTATGGCACCTGCCCTCTGGGAAGGCAGTGTCAAATTCTTGAGAGACTGGTGTCTCACTTTATTTTAGAGGAACAAAAAGAATTCAAAAAACACTTGGAAATTCTATCTCCCGTGAATGAAAAGAACACAAAAATAAGTTTCACTCCAGCGTTGAATACAGAATAACAGACTTCCTACTCTCAGAAATGGATTGAATTTTGTAATTCGTCAGGGATTATTTAGATAATAGGAAAACGAATAAATCTGAAAAATCTCTCTAGAATAGCTGTTACTCCATCCTGTTATGTAGGGTAGAGTTAGGCTGAATTATTTAATTGGTATTTTAATGAGACTATAAAGTTCTAAAAGTCCTATCAATTTCTCCCAAAAGCGTACAATTTTTCCTTTCATGACCTTTATTTGACTTAATTAGAACAATAACTTTTTTCCAAGGCTTTTTTGTGTGTGTATTAAAATACCAAATGATATGCTGCCCCCAAAATGTTGTTGTTATTATTAATGCTGGTAATAGCCCCAATAACACATATTTACAATTATGACTCATTTTGGAATAACAGGTCATTGGCTTAAAGTCCTTTTGAAAATAAGAAGAATAAACGAACATAATTTCTACACCAGGGACAGCAGCTGCACCCTTAATGGAACCTGGTCACTAAACACAACAAAAGCAAAGATGAAACTCAAATCAAACACCAGGCCACAAAGCATAGCTGACTGAAGATGCCACAAGATGACCTTTCATTCACCGAGGGAACCAGATGCGTTTCTATGTATAATGTATATTTTTTAAAGCAGTTATTTTATATATAGAATGTAAATTAGGAAAAAGAAAACTCCCTCTATCTGTAGACTTATAAACAGGAAGCACAAAGGGGTGACTTTGCAGACATGAACCTGCATGCTTAAATGCAAAGCCTATTGACAAAAATCCTTTCCTGTCTCCTAAGCTAAAAAAAAAAAAAAAAACTACTTCAAGGCAATGGTGAGCTGAAAGGGCTCAGATACAAAACGTGCACATCATCAGCCTTCTAGTAGATAAAAGTGCGCCATGAATAATAGTAAAGATAAAGTTTCCTATGGAAATCTATTTTGAGATGCAACAATTTAAAGGCAACTGAGAGCTCAAAACCAAGTTCAACCAAAGAGAAACAGAGCCCAAGCAAATGTACAGAAATGGACAAAGATATTGGAGAAGGAGGGGTCTGTGTTCTACCGATACTCCAGATCAGCAAATTCATCCTGAAATCAAGTCAGTGATGTGCCATGAGGTCACTCAAGGAATCAGGCAGAAAACATCGGCCAGAAGAAATAGGAACAATATCAAAGGCAGGTGTGAGATGTGGAAGGGGTGACCCTGTGAACCTTGCTGCAATGAGGCAGGATGCTTTTGCGGGCTTTCTGCACAGGCTGGCTGGCTCACATGACTCTGTTTAGAAGGATATCAGCCAACAGCTGTGCCACACGGGCTACATCCCGAGCTGAGTCACATCTAGTTATGGTTCTGAGTTCATCCTTAGACGACATGACCAGAAGGATCTGAGAATCAATGGTGGAGATGTACCTGAATGAGTATTCCATTTCATTCTTTGGCAGTCAATCTTCAGCTTTGTACAACATAAATATTGACAAAGATACACACAGGCACCCTATTTGAAATCCTGACTGCATAATTGCGTCTAATGGAGAAAAGTGGGCTCCGTGTCGGTATGCTAGGTCATTGTTTGGCTCGCTAACCGATGCTTCTGAGACCCAAAGCATATTCTAGTATAACCGACAGCACAGAAATCTCCACTGATGTCTTACTCATTTCAGGGTATTCATAAAATAACCCCTGTTTGTCCATGGGATACAGATGGTTGTCCCTTTCCCATCGTGGAGTGGTCTGTTCTGCTCCCGAAACTGTGGCACCATTAGATTCATGACTCAGCTGTCAAACAGATCAAATTATAAGGCAGGATATTATCAGACCAAGGTCATAAAAGTATTACTGACATCTCAAGCTGAACACATCATCTTCCCAAGAATTTAATTTCTTGTTTTCAGGATAAATTTCTTTTTATTGCTGCCTCCCTACCCTCAAATATTGTGAAAACTAGTCCTGACTACGCACCTTGGGTTTACCAAAATTGTAACGACTACTACTACTTTATCTCCTACCTCCTTTTCAGGTGGGCATTTTAGATTTTAGAAGATGCCTTCCCTCATTTGACATTTTTACCCCCATTTCTCTGCTATTATCCACCATGGCCTTTCCACTCTGAAAATCGTCAGAGAAAATAAGTAAAAGAAAGTAATACAGGGACTTTGAGGTGGTGATAAGTGCTGTGGAGGAAAATAAAGGAGGGTGAGTAATGTGTGCTAGGGAGGAGTGGGGATGGGGCAGTGACCTTTGAATAAGGCAAAGACAGAAGCAAAGGAGTGGGCAGCGGAGGGGCAGAGGGAAGAGTGATCAAAGGCCTGGAGGACCCTCACGCAGGACAGACAGCATGGAGACTGGTGTGGGCCACAGTGAATAGGAAATAAGTGGTGGTTTTGGGGGTGGAGCCTTAGAGGCTGCCGTGAGGATGTGGGCATCTTTCCCTTTGAAGGAATTGCGGAGCCATGGAGGGTCACCGAGCAAAAAAGTGATACTCTAACGTTGGATAGAACAGGTCCAAAACCCTAATTTAAGCTGAACAAATCAAGGGCCAGAGAAGTGACATGCCACCTCAAATTCAGTGCAGAGCTTGAAAGAAACACAGCCTCGAATCGCAGCCCAGTGCTCTGCCCCCTTCTGGATGCTGTCCCATAGAGCTATCTCTAAGGATATTTTTTTCCTCACTCAGAGGCTTGTGGGTCAACTGAATGCTTCCCCCTTTTTCAAATGGCAATTTGTCCTGAAAGGAAATCAGATTTGGCAGTGAAACAAGGCATGGACCTGTGACCTACAGAGCTCTTGTCCCTGAAAGCAACAGCTGGCACGTGGTTTACTCGTGGAGTTCAGCAGAAGAGACAGAGCAACAACAGACAACATAGCGTCTGGCTGAGCTTCGACTGACTGCACTGCACTTTTGGATGGATTTCAAATTTGGACAGTGAGGCGGCTTCACATGAAAGGCAGGTGTATACATCATACATGCCCACACGTCTGTATGCATACACACGTAGACACACACAGAGCATATGATGTGACTTGTAAAGAGCTGCCTCTGCTTGGTTTCCCACGGCCTCTAATCTCAGCATTAACCTTTCACTGGCCATGCTCCCAGGTTTGCTACGAGATTTCTTTGCAATGGAACATGCCCTTCGCTTCACAAACTTTCCCCACTTCTTTCAATGACATTAGGGGAAGAGCAGGGAGCTCTGGGAAGTGCTGGGGATATGGACTCGAGATACCCCTGAATCTGAATCCGCACTTCATGGCTTATTTGTTATTTAACTTTATTTACATTCAAAATGCAACTGTTGCAGATCTCAGAAGATGATTTACACTCACTGCTATGGCAGAATGTTGCAGTTAGAAGACCCATCACTGGATACTCTTAATCAACACGTTCTTCCAATATTTCAGATATTACTGTATCACAAATGCCCATTTCTATATTTTGATATCTGCTTTTCAGTATAATTATCTTCCTTCTTTATTCTCTAAATCTAATGATTTTAAAACATTTTTCTGAGAAGTGTTCCACAGGCACCTTACATATGATAATTTGATAAAGCGATCCTGGAGATCAAAACCACATTTAAACCCTGAGATAAACTCAACTGTGTCATATATATGGCTAGGTTTAGTCTGCTTACTTTGTTACTTTGTTTAGTAATTTTTGTTTCAAACAACAAGATCCTACTGTATAGCACAGGGAACTACACTCAATAACTTTTAATAGCCTATAGTGGAAAAATATATGACAAGGAATATATATATATATATATATATATATGAATCACTATGCTGTACACCAAGAATTAACACAGTATTGTAATCCAATTATACTTTCAACAAAAAAAGTTGAAATAAAATTGGGAGATGAAACTTCCACCGTCCAGGATGCTATCATGATGAAACGATTCAAAGCAGGCCAGGTATCAGCAACCCCCTGACACAGCAAAACCCCATGTGGGGTCTTCCTTTTGAGCAGCACAGGCTAACCGGCTGTGGTCACCTGTAAATAGGGTTGAAGTCACTTAGATCCTTGGCTTGGGATCACCGTGGCCACAGGGGTGTGGGTCACTGCAGCACCTACGAGAATGACGGGGCCAGCCTGCTGCTGAAGCCACTCCCCAGGCCGCAGCCCAGAGCGCTGCAGGCAGGTCTAAAGTCCGGTCGGGGGCGCGCAGCTCCACAGCCACTCGGAGCCCTGCGGTGTGGGTGGCGCTGGGACCGTGCTCATCTATCACCCTCCCTGGCAACCAGACTCGGGATTCTCCTGGGGGAATTTTTCTCTGCCTCATACTTCCTGTCTCAGCCACTTGTGGAATCCGGTCCATGCCCCAGCGAAGAAGGGCTTTTACCCTCCGGGACCCAAATCCATCACGGTTTGGATCCAGAATGAAACTTCCATGTTAACTCACCTGGCGCTCCCTTCTTGTGCTGAACTGCCCTCCCACGTCGGTGGCATTAGGTCATATTAGAAGTCCCGACTTGCTTGTCCTTAGCTAAGACTCTGAGCCTCTTGCTCAGTCTTCCTGAGTGGAACCACTCATCAGTGGCAGAAAAGCTTGGGCTGTCGTCCACCCATCATTGTCCTCGGTCTTTTGGGTTTTCTGTTGGGTTATGGTTCTCATGCAGGGATATCAATTTGCACATGAGAAGCACCTGTACACATTTTAAAAAATACAGACACTGGATCCTCCCCCCTCTCCAGCCAAGGCTGGAAGCTTTCTCCCTCTAGCGGGGGTTACACAATCATTTGCTTGGGAATTGACCACACATATTGGCATAATCATAGTAAATTGCCCTTTACTCTATGCTTGCCACGTGGCATTTTCTACTTCATGTTGTCTTTGTACCTTTATTATCACATTTAATCCCTGAATTATAGATTATCACCATTTCTGTTGAGGACACTCCTACTTGCTAATCTTGAATACAAGTATTTTTGATTCTCTTAATCTATTTCATTCCTGAGTTTCCTGTTCCTGAATTTAAAGAGTGAATTATGGACACATGTATTTAAGATTCTCTTATTATATGTATCTGACTCATCCTCTAACCAAATCATATCTGGAGAAGAGAGATTTTCTCTTTTAATCATTTGATTTTCTTATTATATAGTAGTACATACGCACAGTGGAAAATGTAGAAAACATATAAAGTAAGAAAATTACAGCCATACATTATCTAAACACCAAAGGACAATGCTATGTCATTTTGGGCATTTAACTATTTTTCTTAATATTTTATCATAAAATTTCCCTAGGAAAGTTGCTTAACCCTGGAATTGTACTAGCCTTTTGTCCAGTACAGAATAACATTCCCAGAAATGACCCCAACATCAAAATGGTATGTGAGGCTGGGGAGGCCACAGGGCACTCAGCTTATTGTCTGAGTCCTACAAAGAATGCTGTTAATTCACTGATGTTACGCATTCGATGCCTGTGAGTCAGTCACTCACTCAGCTGGCTCAGACTGAGACCTACGTTATACCAGGTGCCGATCCAAGTGCTGGGGAGACCCCAGAGGGACCCTGGATCACGGCATCACTGTCCTTCTTTATTTGCTCCCAGAATCCTACTCAAGAACCCTACATGGGATTGGGGGGATGGAGACAGGTGAGATACAGTGAAATTCATTTCATTATGTTCCTTTAGACATATTTAAATAGCATGAAAATTGTCGCTAATTTTGATAAGTTTCCTTTTCCCTTCCTATGTATTTTTGAGGATGGGTATAGTTTTGGTGCAGCAACAGTAATTGATAGATCTTTGGTATGTTAGGATTTTATATGAAAAATTAAGAAGGAAACTGCACTTATACAAAGAGAAGAGGCAGTGAGGAAAAAACAAGCCATCCTCGAACTTGGCTACAATTCAGAATTCCTGGTTTTCAAAAAAGGGAAACATAATTCAAAATATATTCTCTAAATATTTTAGCCCCTAGTAGAAATACATGGAGGCTAAGTTCAGCTCACTGGAACCTAGAACAATGTGCTTACTTAAGCGAAGGTATAAACAGACCACAGATACTATAATGCATCCTTATTTTAAACTAGTTCATGTGAGCAAGTTTCATTTCACATAAATTGCTAAGTAACAGTTTTGGAAATATATCCTTCTTGATTGGTAAAAATAGCTCACGGATTACCAGATTCAACAAAATTTAGTATTAAATAATTTACTTATTTCCTTCAGGAAACGCTTTTGAGTAATCTGAGTTAAGTATTTCCTCTATCTGCTCTATTTCTTTTCACAGAGAAAAGTAGCATTATTTGCACATGACCTACTTTTACTTCTCTGGAAATATCTGACTGTGAGCTCAGGTTAAGGGTTGTCTACTGCACAGTAGGGAAAAAAAAGTTTCATTTCACAGAAAAGATCAGAATCTTTTTTTGAGGGGCGTGGTGAGCTGGGGGACAAGGGAAATGCCTTTGTTTCGAGACAGACCCCAGTAATCCATACTGAAGCTGAAAGATGAAGCCCTTTAAAGAAATGTGGAAGGACACACTGACACGCAAATATGTTCACTCTGCAAAAACAGAAAGAAAGAAAGAAAAAATAATTTAACTGCCCTATAAAGAGAATGGACAGAAACTTGGTAATAAGGGAGAGAGAAGGAAGGTTAGGGAAGGGAGGAGAAACAATGAAAAGAAACTTGGATGTGGTGGGCAGAATACCAGGTTTCTTGAGCCTACAATGAAGGATGATAAGAAAAAAAGTAAAGTTTAAAAAAGTTACAAAGTTTAAAATAGTTTAAAAATTAAAAAACAAAGTTAAAAAAATAAATTTTTTTATAGTGGCATGGAAGATTTTAAAATGATGGAGGTTTTTTATTTCAAAATTCAAGTTGTTTGAGTTTCTCCCCCATGCTACAAACAACAATAAGACCTGCTTGTGTAAGTGGTTTTGGGGGACACCACAGAGAGGGGCGAGCTCTGCAGTTAGGTTGGCCAGGAGCAGAATGCTGGTGTGGAAGGCAAGACAGAAGAGAGATCAACAGTTTCATGAAAACAGAAACTCAAAGCCAGAAATTATCTTAAAAAGTTTAGTGTGGTAGGCAGAAAAATGTTCCCCGCCATTATGTCTATGTCCTTATCCCCAGAACATAGGAAGAGGTCAGATTCCCTGGCAAAGGGGCCTATGGTTTCAGATGTGGTTAAGGTTGCTAACCAGTCAACTCTAAGAGAGACCAGCTGGATTATAGATGTGGGCCCAGTGTAATCACCAGGGTCGTTAACGGAGGAAGAAGGAGGCAGAAGGGGGGAGAGAGGACAGGAGATCTGACCACAGGATCAGAGTCAGAGGCACACAACCATGCTGACCTTGAGATAGAGAAAAGAGGTCCCAGGCCAAGAGACGCAGGTGGCCTCTGGAAGACAGAAAAGTCAAAGATAGAGGCTCCCCTGAGGCCTTCAGAAACAGCCGTGCCAACACTTTGACTTAAGCAGGCTTCTGCGTTCAAGAACCCTACAAGGTTAAATTTGTGTTGTTTAGTGGAGACTTTTTCTTTTTTCTTCCTACTACCATGATGTTTGGGGATACTAGATACAACAGCAACAGAAAGCAAATACAGTAAGCTCCTTGAAATGTTCAGAAATTGCAGATAACACTGGACTCTCCACTTTGATGTGGGATTGGGCTTATGTGAAAATCAAAAGGACAGTGTGACCTTTGCTAACATCTGTTTTTCTCATTTTTAGGAAGAGAACAGTAAGTCAAAACCTCTGTTGTTATTATTTTAGACAAGTGTCTCTTAAAACATTATGTAACCCTGTGCCTTAGGACCCTAAGAGAGTCTCTGTTCTTAGAAGAACCTGGATTCAGAGAGATAGGGTCTTACATCTGAGTCCCACAGTGGTCTCTTATTGGCAATGAGAGCTTGGGCAAATCAGTTACCCTCTTTAAGCCACAGGATCTTCATTTACAAAAGGAAGATAAGAATAAGGATTCTTTGGGTGATTAAATTGTACACACACACACACGCACACATACATATATGTACAACATTTAATACAGTTACTAGCACATACTAGGCACTCAACAAATTCCTGTTATGGATTTTTAAATGCATATATAAAAGGAGGAGAAATTTGCAGGAAGTTGTAGGAAAACTTAGTTCATGGCCCAAAAAAGGGCCATCTCTCAATGGGCTCTGATCAGTCAGTCCCCAGTGATGTGCTAATAAGCAGAGACTATAGCACTTGAGGATTTATGTTAAACATAAAAAGGAAGGTATTTAAACATAATTATTAAACAGCAGGTACGTTTAAAATGTTGGCTGGATCATCTTATCTGGAGAGCTTTAATAAGCAGAGAGTCTCCCCTGTTCTAGAGATGGGCACGCAGGAAAATGACGTGGGTGGGTGGGCCATTCTCACCCCAAGATCACATGACTGAGTACTCACGGAAGTAACACCTCTTGTATGTTATTCCAGATGGACTGTCCTCCCATGATTATTGTCAGCTGTGTCATCAGTTCAAGGAGACAGCCACTTGAGTCACACTGGAATATTAGAAAGAAAATCTCATCTAAATTTTAGATAGCTCTAACATGAAATAAAGTCATTATTTTATGCCTAAAAAAAATCTAAGGAACAGAGAGTAAAGACACTCCTCATTGGGCAACTAAGAGAAAACCTGAAACAGGTTAGACTGTCAGAACACAAATCTGTATTCACACCTCTTCATTTCTGTATTGTTACAGGCAATACACCAGATCTCATGGATAAGTCACAAATCTGCCCTTAAAGAATGTGTTGTAGAAACACGAGGAGTAGTAGTTGACAAAGTGGAACAAGAGCACCTTCATGGCTGGGTTGTTCTCATAGTCAGTCTGGTCCTTGGGAGCTCTGCAGCTAGAATAAAGAAAAGGTAAGTCTGTAAAACTGTGAACGGCTTTGAGACCCTAATCAAAGCCACGGACACATGAGTTAACACAATAAATATGTATATATATATATATATATATATATATATATATATATATATACACAATTCACACTGTTTTCATATCAGCTGTTTTGAATTTCTTAACATATCCACTATGTTAATTCCAACTGTACACATTGTTGTAAGAGTTTCTCCCACTAAGAACACAATATCCCACAAGGCAAAAAAAAAAAAAAATCACCCGTGCCTTAAAATTTATAAGCACAACATTATCCAATGGGCAAGAACTGTCCTCTGTCAGGTGTTATTTGAAAGAAAGCTACTTCTAAACAAACGGCTAAATAATATTCTCTTGTCTCCCTGAACGGCAGTAAGGTAGGACTATTGAAGAAGACAAACAAAACACGGGGCAACTTGCTAGAAGCATTTGGGGAACATAAAACGGGTCATCCTCCTAGTTCAGAATTTGAATTGGTCTTAGTATTTTCAGAAGATGACCACTGAGCAGACCACTGGGAGAATCACCCAGCCACATGCAATGTGTGGGAAGCACTTAACTTAGGCTGCTAAGCCGCTGGGTGGGATACAAGCCAGAGAGAAGAAACATTTATTATAGAAGCCGCAGCTGATGAGAATGGAGCTACACTAACAGGAAAAGCATGGGAGGAAGACACATAACAGTGTGATTACTTGTCCTCTCCGTAACACGCAAGCAAATCTGTCACTGGAGCCACGACCCTCTTCCACTTATTTGCAATACAGAGACTATTTACTTTCAACAGTAGGGTACATTATCTAATGTAATTGAAATTATTATTAAGCACTGACATATTTACACAGAGCTTGGACATTCTAAAGCTTCCTTTGTCCCTTTTACTAATGCAAAAATGGAGCTAATTCACTTCTCATATAGGCTAGAGAAAATAGGTTTGCACTTGAAGTTAACTAAAGACTGTAATGTACTGCAATTGAAGTGCCTAAAAGATAGTCTCTGTTTTTACCTGGTTCTAAAGCTGGTGTAGAAATTATCTCAGCTGCTGGAGGAGCTTACCAGAGTCAGTCATCATGATTGCCACTTTCTCATATATGGCATTCAGGGTCACCATGTTGATAAAACTGATGGGCGTGGCCCACCTGCACAGTCAGGTACTTTTGGATTGGGTCTGTTCCATTCAGGTTCTTGGGAAGTTTTGCAGAAAATACAATGAACACTGAAAGTCCTTAGACAATGATCCCAATAACTGAAGCAATGGTCAACAGGACCTGACAACCCAAAAACCCAGCAGTATGAGACTCACTAATGATCGTATTTTTACACAGAAAACTTGCCCCCAACCCAGCTTAAACAGAAAACATGCATGTGTTGTAAACTTCACATAAACGTGAGAAGTGATATAAATCACACGTAAATGCCATGAGACGTGAATATCAGGCATGTTAAATTTTAGTGGAGGAGGAATGGAAGATGTCAAAAAGAATGAGTGCATCCACTAATGTAACACGCTGACAGCAGGAGCAGCTGTGTGCAGGGCATAGGGAATATATGGGAACTCCACTTTCTGTGAATTTTTCTGTAAACCTAAAACCACACTAAAGAAGGAAGCCTATTAAGTATATTTTAATGGGTGAAAATGGGGTAACTGGTGGCATGTTCTTTTGGAGGGAAGTCTGTGATAGCAGAACCAATGAAAATATCCCTTCTACATCTGTAGAATTACTTAGGTTATGAACTAGTTGTAACCCATGAAGGGGATATGCTTCCTTCCAAGGGAGAACCTATCACTGATTCAGGGGTCAGCAGGTGCTAGCTGTCGTCATCATTCTGAATAGAGCCAGTGAAGCTGTGGACATGCCCTGAGGGAAAGAGTGGAAGTGACAGCAGGTCTCTGCTGATGAAAGCTTCACATGCTTTTTGTATTCCTTGAGATCTTAAAATGGCTGGTATTCCTACTCCCTGCATTTGCACAAGTTTCATGTCCCTGATCCACTGTAGTTCTGACTGTGTGGACCCAAGGGCAGCGGGGGTGTCTGAAGCATAATTTGCACGTGGCTAATAGGGTTTCAGTTCCTCACTAGGCAGGTTTTTTTCTGGCCACTGAAGAATGCACATTAAAGATCCCATTTTTAAACAGTTTTCCTTCCATCTACGTTCTTGGTCATAGTCCAGAAGCATGTACTCAGTGTCCCTGGCTGCTCCTGCTGGCTGCCCCAGAGAGAAAGCTACAAAGAATGTGAATTTCAGGACTAAGTGAACCACATCATGTTATTTACAGTAACAGCGGGCGGCTGGCTTGCACCTGCAGGGGAGAGCAGAGGGAGTGTTTACAAGCCCCTCCTGGAGCCACACTCCTGCATCTGGATCCCAGCTCCAATGCTAGCTGTCCGGCCTTGTGCAAATTTCTTAACCTCTAGGGGCTTCAATCTCCTCACCCATATAATGGGGGGATAATAATAGCAATTTATAGGACTATTGTGATGAGTCAATTATTTACTAATTGTGAAAACAATTGGAACATTAACCGCAGGCATGTGAAAAACTCTACCTAAGTATAAGCTATGAATATGGTGACCAAAGTCTTAAAAAGTTGTTTTTCTTAGTTTTTAAGTCATCAGTTTGTAGAGAAAGCATTTTATTTTCTCCTCTACACTCTTTCATCATCCTTTTCTTCACAGTTATGTCTTCATGCTTGTGAAAGGAATAACTTTTTGGTGTGTGTGTGATTAAATGTGAAAATTAGTTAAGGCTGAGAAAAATGTATTATAGAAGGTATATTAAGCCTTCCTCTCTTGTACAGCACATATAGGCCATTTAAATAGTATGCATTTTTTAAAAGTCTGCATAGTAAATTTTTAATTATGTATTAAGTAAACATAATAGTTAAGAATGCTTAAATACTTACTATTGCTTCAGCACATATCTATTTTTCAAAATCCTCACAATCACCCTGTGGGGAAGGTAATATTATATCTCTTTTACAGATGTGAAAATAGAGCCACGTGGAGATGTTGCAATTTGCCCCAAATGAAGCAACTATTAAGTGAAAGTACTGAAATTCTCAAAGAGCCCAAAGACACACTAACTGTATAGCACTGTCTCCTACATGGTCTGTAAAATCAATTCTAATTCATTTCAGAACTTTTACAAACTTGACACATTTCCATTTTTCTTCCAAGCACTTAATGGGTTCACTATTTCTTAAGAAACAGGAAAGCTTTCCGTTCTCCTTCCTCAAGTTTCTTCTTATTTATCATCTTTTCTGATCATAAATTTAACATTTGCTCATTAAAGAAAATTTGAAAGTACTCAGTAGTGGACAGAACTGCTGTCCTGGATCTGTCCCCAGTCTTAGAAGAGGACCCAGAAATTGCTTTAGGATAAATAACCTCCCTTTTGTTTTTAGTCCTGTGATTTAACCTCGATTGACCCACTCTTTCTGAAGCACCAGAAGTAGATCTCAGTTGGTTTAAGACAAATAATACCCCTCATTGTATTGGCCTCGCACATGATTGGAGAATTGGCAAATAATCCAGGAAGAGCCACTATTATGTGAGGAGATACATGCTGGTGCCCATGTGAATCATAAGCTTCTTCTATCAAGAGAGGAAGCTGCCAAAAGAGACCTGTCTTGGTTTGGATGGATGATCTGGGATGCTGTGTGCCTAGAAGCATCATGCTGAGACATCTTTGGACACAGAATGAAGACAGGACAAAAGTAGCCCTTGACATCATCTGGGCTAGAGTATCTCTCCTTGACTGAAGCCAGACCTCAGACCTGAGGTTTTCATTTACAGGAACCAATAAATCCCATGGATCCCCATTTTTTGGTTGTTGTTTAAACACATTGGAGATTGATTTTGTCACCTACAATCAAAAGACTCCAACTCTGAAAATGAATAAAAAATAAAATAAGAATAATGCTTCGACCTATAGACATAATTCCTTCAGAACGGTGCATTGTTTGTATATTACAAATCATTTTATATATTAATTTAATTCTCCAATCTATCATAAGCATAACAATTTGACATGTCATAAAATATTTTCATGGACACACTTTTTCATGACTGCATACTATTCTACTTTGTGAAGAGTTGGAAGAATATTTTGGCTGAGATTTTATATATATATATACACATATAAAAGTATGTCTGTGACTTGCATCCATACTGACTTCTCCCTGCCATTTTGAAATAATTCCTGATTAAAAGTTTTTCAAAGCTGAATTAGTGGATTAAAACATATGAATATTTTTGACTCTTGATATCAACTGCCAGACTGCTTTCTAAGAAGGCTTGAGGAGTACACCAGAAATTAACACAGCATTGTAAATCAACCATACTTCACAAAAATTATCCAGTAACCTAGGCATGGGATTGGTGATCACTGGCAATTCATCCTCATAAACAGAGCTGTGTCACTTGAGAGGTGGAAAACTATTTCATTTTGATGTGCACTGAGTGAATTACCATTGAAGTGTGACATCTATTTTTTCTTTTGTGAATGTGTGTTCATCTTCTCTGGCTTCTACGCTTCTGAGATATTTTGATGTTACCTTTGAAGGGATCTGAACTCTCTATATATTGAAGGAATTAGCCCCTTGTCGGATTTCTAAACAAATAACATTCTCTGGAGTTTTGTTTAAAATTAGGATGCTCTGATGCATGGAAATCTTTGTATACGTTCCTCTGATACTTACTGTTCATCTAGAGGTTGTATACTCATCCATATTTATTTGTAGTTTTTTTCTAATTGTGTTACCTTTTAAATGTTTCTGGAATTTATCACAATATATGGTTCACTGTATGATTTCAAACTTTTCTTTTCCCCCAAGTAGCTAACAAGTGTTCCATTCACTGAATAACCTTTATTTATCTCCCTGATTTGTAATGCCTTCCATCTCTTATATTAAATTATTATTGATATCAGAGCCCATATCTGGACTTCCTGCCTTATTTTATAATCTGGCTATTCTTGAACTAGTAAAACTCTCATTATCTTATTAATTTTTATATTACTAATATGATTTTATTCACAATAAACCCAAATCAATTTTATAACTTCTGATATTTTGGAGATATGATCTTTTAATCTAGAATCATGTGATTAAAGCACCTTTTATATCTTTCAGTAGTTTTTACTTTTATTTTTTGATAGTTCCTTCTATCCTTTTGTTAGGCTATTCTTAGACATTTTACCTAGGTTGTTACACTTGGAAAATTTTAGAAATTTAATGCCTCCATCTGGTCTCTTAATCAGACCCTGGAGAATCCTAAACCACTGATCTGATTTGAACATATGAGGTGAAAAGAATTGGGGGAAGAACTGTGAGCAGAAGAGACTGTGGAACCTCCGGAACGGCGCCCTGCATTGGCTCAGAAGTTCTCTGGAAAAAGTTTTCTCTATGAGACTACATAGTTCCCAGCTTGACTTTCAGTTTTCTCAGCATTTCACATTAGATTTTATAAGTCTGTGGCATGTTCTTACCCAGAAAAAGAGCACTTGCACAAAGGGTTATATGTATACACTTACCCCAGGAGGTAAAGGGAACACGCTCTTCTTCTTAATTAAAAAAACAAGTTTAGTCAATCAAGGGATTACACCAATGAAATGATATTTCTCCTGACTGGTCAGTAAATCCTAAACATAATATAAAAACAAAATTTCAGACATAGCCTCCTTGTTTGTAAATGCATGGGTTTTTTCCTGTTATTTTTCCTTTTCTTTTCTGTTAACGATGTCAAACACACAACAAAATATGTACAGTGCTCGTTTTAATACTATTTTTTGAAAACGCACATGTGAACAGTAAACTGTTTCCCTGCCATGGTCTGAGCACCTGACGAGGCCAAGATTTAAAGCTCTATTCCTTAGCTTGCCTTTGATTTCAGAAGTGAAGGTAGTGACAGCTTAGGGTCTGTGCAGGACAGAAAGGATCACAGGTGTCTGCAGCTAACTGGTGTCCACTGTGTGTTTCTTGGTTGAGCTTTATGTGTTAATTAGCTACAACTATGAAGTTTAAGAGTTTCCATTTTAGAGTTTATATTTAGAAATTTTTTAAGAGATGAAATCA
This sequence comes from Vicugna pacos, assembly GCF_048564905.1. NCBI lineage: Eukaryota > Metazoa > Chordata > Mammalia > Artiodactyla > Camelidae > Vicugna > Vicugna pacos. Next base: position 6,062,805 of record NC_133004.1, read on the forward strand.
GCAAGAATCAAGATTTAACTGGATTATAAAATCAGATATAGTATAATAATAGCTGCAACTAAGTACATGGTCCTTCCTCTGTGCCAGGAAGCCTTCCAAGTAGATTCTATACATTACTTCGAGCCGTCCTTACCACTGTCATGAAGAAGCAACTCTCTTATTCTTATTTTATAGAAAACTATGGCACAGAGAAGTTAAGTTGTCCAAGATCACTCAGGAAGCAAGCTGCTGTGCTCAAATATGAATTTAGGCAACTTCATTCGCAAGATCTCACTACCAGAACGCTGGCCTCTCTAAACAATAGAGCATGCTTTCTCAAGTAAAGTAAAATACTTCAAATAAAAAACTAAAAAAAATAATAAGGCAATTTTTTAAATAAGGAAGAATGATAAAGTTAAATGAGTCTTCATCTTCAATTTTTCAACAAGCATGTCCCAATGAAAATTTAAACTTATTAGCTTGCAAATTTAAATTTAAACTTGGCAGTTTAAATGACCAAAAAACTCCTCTTCAGTATTTTTTGTATGCTGCCAATATGATAAGTTTTTGTTTTTCAAGACTCAAAAGCATTATGAACATCTAATTTTGTCTAAGATTCTGCTTTCATCTCTGAATGTACAGTCTTTCACCAACATATGCTTTTACCCCCATCTTCAGTTGTAAACAATGGGAACAATTCATAATGGGGATTATTAGAAGCTTATTACATTGTAAAAGACAAATGTCACTTTCTATTGGTAGCTGAACCTCATTTTTTTCCATTTATAAAAAGAGGAGTTTGACCTGCTCCCTCCAGACTTTTTCAATGCCAACATTCTGTAGATCTGTGATTCAATTTATTAAATCTATATTTGGAGACATTTTCAGATACTCCTAGTAAAAGCATTTTTTTCCCAAGGGTTATTCATTCTCACAACCTACTGTCCTGCTGCTGCTGACTGCAAGCACCATCAGCTCTAAATTATCTCAGCTGATGGAAAGAAGCAGTAATACAAATGACTCAAAAATCATCTTTTCATAGCTCTGGAATGTTGATACAAAGATATACAGTTTTATTTTTTTAATTTTGCAGCAGGAGTGGCAGCAATACATTTACATTTCCAATTATGTAAAATGACTAGCTTTAACACTGCTCAAACACTGATGGCACCTCAACAAATGTTTCTCTGCTTCTTCTACCGTTTCTCTGACTTTAGGATGAGAGTCATGCTGCTTTGTGCACATCCCAATAGGAAGGGGGAGCAGTGACCGGGACTTAGTTCAAGACAAAGGGGCACCTAGTCTATGATGAAAGGGAGGCCACAATAATGAAGGCGCATGTAAAAAAATGGGAGTCAACTATAAAAACCAATTTGTCTTTCCTTCTACATCTATGTCATTGCAGCTAATTTATATTTTGCATTTTTTTATTGGTGTTATGAAAGGATACAAATCAATGCCTCTTTTCATATACACTTATACCAGTCTTTTTCTTTTCCCCCTTTTTACTGTTATTATGAAGGAAGGACCTCACTTCTCTTCTGTGTCCACCATTCCAGGCAGTGATCCTTCAACTTGGCTGCACATTAGAATAACCAGAGGAGCTTTAAAAACTTCCCTATGCCAGAATGCACCCCAGGCCACTAAGTACCATCAGAGTTTGCAGTGATGGAACCCAGGCACCAACATTTTTTAAGGTCCCCTGGTGATTCCTACATGCAGCCAAGGCTGACAAGTCCAGAAGTAAACAGAATAAAGTGCATCTAAACAGCGCCCGCTTTTCCTGGGTAATCTCATCTATCTTCACGTGGGGACACCGCGCCTCCTATTCTGGCCGGACTTGTTCTTCCTGCTCAACCGTGTCCCATTTGTACTCAAGTTCTGCCTGGCGCCACTTCCAGAACGCCAAAAGTAAGGTGACTAACAGAGAGACAGAACAGCAGAATGTGGATCTTCAGTGATGCCTGATGCTTCAGAAATCTGCACTTAATATTTATTACACTTAACACTTTGGTAAATGGTTAATAAAATCACATTTTATTTATAGGCGATACTAAAGAAAAAAATGAGTTAATACCTTTTTTAAGAAAAAAGAAAATGTAGGTAATTTATTGAACTTTTGGAAACAGACTAGCTCTCTAGCTCAAGGGAAAGGTATAAACGTGATGGTCAGAGGCAGGTGACTGTGTCTGATGCTAAAGTACCTGCTACCAGCACATTATGCCCACTAAAAACACAAATATCGGGGGGAAGGGTGGGTATAGCTCAGTGATAGAGCACGTGCTAAGCATGTACAAGGTCCTGGGTTCAAACCCCATTACCTCCATTAAAAAAAAAGTAAAAAAAAAGCACAAGTAACTGTCACAATTTAAAAGCACTGCACGGTGCACCCTCCAAGCTTTCTCCTCACATCCCTCTGTCTCTTCTGTCCAAAGGACCTGAGGGTGGGGAAGGAGATGAGAATGCTTTAGTAGCCCCTGCATTTCTATTTTCCACCACCCCAGTCACACAAACTTAAAATAATATTCTTAAATATGGAAAACTGCCATTTTTCTCAATCATCGGTAATGTAATTTTTAGAAATCGTCATTGTGTTTTAAGACTCGTAACTTTAAATAGTAGACAAAAACAACATGAAATGTTAATTGAAAATGTGGCTTCAGGGTAAATCCCCTAAGCCCTTCTTCCCACCAGACTGTTACCCCTAGGCCCCAACTCTAGAGAAATTGCAGAATAACCACTGTGCCCTCCACCGTTATACCTGAGTTTCTACAATGCTCTGAGAATAAAGAGGAAAAAGACACAGTCCCTGCTTCCGGGAGCTCCTAGGTGCACAGGACTCATTGTGAAATGATGGCTGAGGAGGCATGTTAAGTGGGCTTGGATAACAGTCAGCAGAGGGTGCTCGGGGCAGGGAGCCGGAACTGTAGCCAAGGCTCTCCCAGAGGAGAGAACCACTGTGGTGAGCTCTGAGATGCCCTAGAATTGATCAGGTGAACTTATAATGTTAAGGCCATTTCTCCCTGGGGAGCTGCACACTCAAAGGAGGGAGGCCAAAGAGAGCCAGGTCCCTTCCAGGAACTGCAAATAGTCTACAAGCGAGCACAGGGTGTGGGAGGCAGATGAGGCAACCAGGTGGAGAGATCACAGGTGTACATCACAAAGGACTCTGTGTGCCTCCAAGGTAGAGGAGACATGCAAAGTGATCTAGAAAGAGACAAGATAGAGGCAGGGAGGACTATTGGCAGGTTCATGTGAAGGCCTGCTGAGGCCCTTCCAGGAGGAGAGAGAAGAAAACATTTCAGCAGGTGGACGGATTGGCCACAGGTGTGATGGAAGGGCAGGAAGAGGTCAAAGATGCCGGCCAGCTTTCTGGCTTTGGCAGTGTCTAAATTATAGTGCCATTCCCTGAAATAAGAAGGGCAAGAACCTCCTAGCGGAAAACATAGGCAAAACATTATCTGACATACATTGCAAAAATTTTCTCCTAGAAGAAATAAAAGCAAGAATAAACAAATGGGACCTAATGAAACTTACAAGCTTCTGCAGAGCAAAGGAAACCAGAAATAAAACAAGAAGAAAACCTACGGAATGGGAGAAAATTTTTGCAAGTGAAACCGACAAAGGCTTGATCTCCAAAATATATAAGCAGCTCATACGACTCAAAAAGAGAAAAATAAACAACCCAATCCAAAAATGAGCAGAAGACCTAAACAAGCAATTCTCCAAGGAAGACATTCAAATGATCAAAAAGCACATGAAAAAATGTTCAATATCACTAATCATCAGAGAAATGCAAATCAAAACTACAATGAGGTATCACCTCACACCAGGCAGAATGGCCGTCATTCAAAAATCCACAAATGACAAATGCTGGAGAGGCTGTGGAGAAAGGGGAACCCTCCTACACTGCTGGTGGGAATGAAGTTTGGTGCAGCCACTATGGAAAACAGTGTGGAGATTCCTCAAAAGACTTGGAATAGACTTACCATATGACCCAGGAATCCCACTCCTGGGCTTGAATCCAGAAGGAAATCTACTTCAGGATGACACCTGCACTCCAATGTTCATAGCAGCACTATTTACAATAGCCAAAACATGGAAACAGCCTAAATGTCCATCAACAGGTGACTGGATAAAGAAGATGTGGTATATTTATACAATGGAATACTACTCAGCCATAAAAACTGACAACATAATGTCATTTGCAGCAACATGGATGCTCCTGGAGAATGTCATTCTAAGTGAAGTAAGCCAGAAAGAGAAAGAAAAATACCATATGAGATCGCTATTATGTGGAATCTAAAAAACAAAAACAAACAAACAAACAAAAACAAAGCATAAATACAGGACAGAAATAGACTCATGGACAGAGAATACAGACTTGTGTTTACCAGGGGGGTAGAGGGTGGGAAGGGATATACTGGGATTTCAAAATTGTAGACTAGATAAACGAGATTACACTGTATAGCACAGGGAAATATACATAAAATGTTATGATAAATCACAGAGAAAAATTGTGCCAATGAGTGTGTATATGTCCATGAATGACTGAAAAATTGTGCTGAACACTGGAATTTGACACAACCTTGTAAAATGATTATAAATGAATAAAAAATGTTAAAAAAAAAAAAAGAAGGGCAGGAAGAGCGGCAAGTCATGAGAGGAGACAACTGATTCAGTTCTGGCTGAGTGCCTGTGGGCTCCAGGAGAGATGTGCAGTAGGAAAATAAAACTCTAGAAATCGGGAGAAAGTTCGAGGCTGAGCCAAGTAGTTTTACTGTTTCAAGAGGCTAATGGGTGTGAGTGGACAAGCTCACAAGAGGTGTATAGGGATAGCTCTCACCCTCCTGCATATGGGATGCATTTGGGAGCCTTTAAAAAATAGTGCACCACAGCCTGGAGTGGGGCCTTTGTACTGTTTATTATTTTTTAAATACTTCTTTTCTTTTTGTGGGGAGTATTGAGCATTATTTATTTTAATGGAGGTACTGGGAATTGAACCCAGTACCTCTTGCATGCTAAGCACGTGCTCTACCACTGAGCCATACCGTCCCCACCTTTTTTTGTTTTTAGACATTAGCTCTACAGAGCAGCCAGGGTTGAGAATCAACCTGCAGAGAGCAGAGAACCTTGGGGTTAGAGAACAAGGAGAAGCTGCCCAGAGCCCTGTAGACCCCACCAGGGGCAGCCGGAGATGCAGGGAGCCTCAGAAGTGCTGTGAGAAATGTGAACTCAACACTCCCCAATGGCAAAGACGACAAACATATTTAAAGCACCCACTTCCCAGCAGTGTTTGTTCTGACTTTACTAGTTTTCCAGTAATACTGAGTGAGAATAGAAATTACCTGGACACAGGGATCAAATTCAAATGCTGATTATGACCATTATTAGCTGCGTGATTACTGATTAAAAGTTATTCATCTGCCACGTGTAAAACGGGGGACCTAGCACCGTGCTCGTGGGCTGCTGTGAGCGTAAGGAAATGACATCTATAAAGACGCTCCTGACTCTCAGAGGTAATTGCTACTATTGTCCCCAATTGGGACACCAAGAAACAGAGGCACAGAAAGCTTCAAACATTTGCCCAAGATGAGGGTTGAGGTCAGGAATCAAGCCAATGACTTCTTGGATCCAGAGCCCAGGATCTTCTTACGAACAACACGGCACTGCCCAGGCTCCCTGCTCCGAAACCCGCCTCCCTTTGGCTCAGTTCCATGGCACCTGCGCTGCACAGATGTCCTCACTGCCTGCCTGCCCTCCCGGTGTCTGACCCCGGCACTCCTCCCTCTGTCCCACACAGCGCTTCCTTGGGCACACCATCGCTCACGAGGCCATTGTTGTGGCTACTCGGATGTTTACACGGAAACGCAGGTGGCAGCCCAGGTTTTTGCTATACATGCTGCTGTCAGTGGAGGCAAAGAGCTCACAGTTGGTGGGGGAGGCCACTTGTGGTCTCCTCCTTGGCTGCAGAGCTGGATGAAATCCAGTTTCCCTTTGCAACTTAGGCATCCAGCATGAGAGATATGTAAGGCCATCTGGCCTCTCAACATAGAAATGATGCCCCTGCAGTCGTTCTTAACATTGTAATCTCCTGGCTCCACCAGGGAGCAGAGGCCACGGCCTGTTGTCCACCAAGTTTTGTTTCCTTGCACAACAGCTACAATGGGGTGAGTTAACATCGGACCAGAAAATCTACAAAGCCCTCGTGTACTATTTCCTGACACTTGCAGGTCACCAAAATACCCCAGATCCTCCAAGTAAACAACTAGTAAGAGGAACTGAGCTGGCTAGTCTGTCAGACCCCTGATGGCAGGACTGATTTGGCCTCTCCTGCTCTCGGGATGATCCGTTCCCCTTCTGTGTGCCCTTCCCCGAGTGAAAGGGACTGTTCCTTGTTTATGGGCTAGGGAGTATTTGTGGCTGTTTGATCAGAACCTTCAAAAGTAGAGCTCTTGGTTAGAGTGGAAGCATGGCACCTACGTCTCATGAGCTCAGCTTCTCAACAGCCTCATCTAGCCAAGACTGTGGCCAACACCAGGGGTCCATGCTGTTGAGTGTTGGGTCTGGGGAGCAATGCCTTCGCCACTGAGAAGCTGCCCCACCACTTTTGACCTTGTCCCCATCGAGGGGGAGGTGACACATCCATGGGATGAAAGCCACGAGGGCACTAGGTGACTGTGGACCAAGCTGTGACTGGCTGGTCCTGCCCCCCCATGTGACCCATGTTAGCCTCAAGTGCAGAAAATCCCCAAAAAGACCCCTGCTTGAGTGAATGGGTCACATATAAGCCAACTGTTCTCGAGCCGCCTAAGAAGCAACACAGTATATACAGTGAGCCACCCACTCACTGAAGTCCCCAAGGCTCACATTTCCCTAATGTGACACCAGGTAATCCCAGCAAACAGAAGACCCTTACTTTATAATTAACTTGAGAATTCTACTACCAACACTGCCTTCCACCTTCCACTTATGAAGTTCTTTCCACTCTATCCCCTGCTCTGCAATTGTGCAATCAGTCCAGAGCTCCTTCATGAGACAGGAGGGAAGGGGGCCGGGCACAGCCATTAAAAGCATGGCACAGCCATTAGCACTGAGACGGTGGAAAAGTCAACTCCCAGTAGATCTTGAGCTTCAATACACACTCACTGAAATACAGCAGGATGCTAACTGGCACTCCCACAGGTGCCAGGACAGGTTCAAGGCTGACCATGAAAGGTCAAAGGGTGAGTGGTGGCCCAATTTCTGGTAATCGCAACACCTTCCCCAAAGCGGTTGGAATATTCCTCCCACTTATTAGCATATGAAGATACTGAGTGCATAAAAACTAACAACCACACCTCGTGGCTGCTCTCTCTGCTGAGGGAGACAGCCCACACTATGTCTGTGGAGTGTGTATCTACTTTTCCTTTAAACTGGAGCACCCAACCCTCACACCTCATGGCCTTTCTGTTGCCTTCTGAAACAGCCCACTCTGTCTGTGGAGTATATATCTCTCTGAATAAATCTACATTTACTGAATTGTGGCTCTCTCTTGGATTCGTTCCTGTGCAAACCAAGGACCCACACATCACGAGGTGCATCTCAGGGACCCAAATAAGACCTGGGATACGGCCATCCTCTCCCCCACATTTTCCTGTATCATACATTCCTTCCCAAATGATCTCACCTTGTGCACTCCAAAGTAGACAGCACTCATGTGTCCTGACCTGGATCTGCTTCTGCGTTTATCATTTCTTATGTCCACTAGAATGTCATCTTCATGAGGACAGGGATTTGGTTCTGTTCACAATGGAAGCACCAGCACATGACAGGTGCTGGAGAAGTATTAGCTGAATGAATAAGCTGTGGGAAGTCCTGGGAATTCAATCTTGAACTCCTAGCCACTTGGGCCCCAGCTGACTCCAGTTGCTCCCTCCTACTCATGGCTGACCTCTTGCCACCACTCTCTGCTCTGCCATCACCTGCGCCTGGATGAGCTGAGATGAGCACACACCACGGAGAGCATGGTGAATGGTTCACGTAGTTGCAACACACTCGCCCTGACTGCCAGGGGTTACTTAGGATGGACAAACTGAAGGGAGCACCATGAGCACTGCCCTACCCTACAACTCACTTGAAGCACCAGGACTGCACACATGGGAAGCGCTGGCCCTTTCCTACCTAAGGAGAGGGACTATGGGTGAGAAGTGGGTCTCTGTCAACTAACAGTCTCTTTACAAGCCCAGTCTTAGAAAAGCTCTTTAAAGACACTTTTGGTATCTTCCTTGTGTTTCTGTAATCCCTCTAGATTTTGTCATTTTAATCTATGTATCAGAAATACAGATGCTCTTGAAATCTCTATTGATTTTCAATGAAGAAAATCCTCAATTTCCTTTTCTGCTAGGAAAATTACTGCACTTTATACAAAAAAAAGCAGCTTCCTTTCATGAGTTTCTATCTTCAAACACCTAATTTCACAAGAATCAGTGAAGCAGGGCATGAAAATCTCACTGTGCTTTATCACCTACTGGTGGGCAGGAATGAAATGAATGAGTACTGAACTCATGAGACGGGAAGGCTGGGGCTGTCTTATTCCTGCTACAGATGGAAGGGTCCATATCTGTGAAGGGGAGGAAGGACCAAGGATGAGAAACCAACATTTACTAACCCATTTCTCTTTCTCAGAGTCTCAGACAAAACACTGTGATTTTATAAACAAAACAAGAACATCTGCACCCTTTTAAAAGCACGTTACAACTTTAAAACTACACACGGCACTCTGTCATTGACCTAAAGGCGAATGACAGACAAGAAATTTGCAGGGATCTTATTCTGTGCTCATCCCTTTTGGTCTTTGGAACCTCAGGAAGTTTGCCTCCTCTCCCTGAGTGTCATTTTTCTCATCCTTCAAATGGGAGTGTAACAGTCATTCATTTGCTCAGTGTCCATTCGACAACAGGAGATGGCTTATGAAAACAATAATAAAAAAAAGCAAAAGAGCAATTCTGATCTGTGCTTCTTCCTCCTCCTTCCTGAACATGAACTTGCAGGCTAAAATGGCATCTTTCACTAAATCCCGAACGTAAGGAGCAGTTCTGATAAGGAAGTCACAGGACTGCAGGTGTAACCGAGAAATGACCCAGTGAAAAAGAATGAGTTGCCAGCAAATCCTCAAAACCCGTAAGGGTGCAAACCCTGGGAGTTACAGCCATGGGTGGGAGTACCTTAGTTCCCCATTTCACAAAGTCGAGAACTTTGCAGGGCCCATGAAAGACACAGATAACCCAGTAAAACCACACCATGTTTTGGAGTACACCGGGGCCACATTGCTGCTGACCTGCACTGCTGTCTGTCCCAGAGCAAGAGCCCTCGGCGGGGGTGACTGTGTTTGAGGCTGGACAAGAACTTCCTGTTCTGTCTCTTTTGCTCTCTCTCTTCCTGCAATAAAACAACTGGTAGGACTCTGGTGGGGAGCACTGCATCCACATTCTCTGGGAAACCACACACCAGACAGCTCTAGCTGATCTGAAAGAGGACTCTTCAATGAACATATATACTCCAAAGTCAGGCAGAAGGCTGCCTGTGGCCTTGGGAATCCAAACTAGCTTGTCCTGTTAATCAGGATATTACACATCTAAAGAAAGTGTGCACCAGATGAAGACGATGCCTTAGACAGCGTCGGTGGTTATGTCCAGCAGTGTCTAAGGACAAGTCATGCTCTGGTAGATGGGAGCATTTTGGTTGCTTTAAGAGTTTGCTACTGAAGGGCTGGGACATTTCATTGGGACTTGAAACTCCAGACCTCTTTACTCACAAAGGCAGACAAGTTAGGTGAGCCAGGTCAGCCTTTATTCCAACTTCCTAATCAAAAGGCTATGAGGTCGAAAATATATTTCTCAGACACTTCCGCAACAAGGGTTCCAGATGTGGCTTTAAATATTTCCATCAGAGATTGAGATTTGCAAATACTAACTACTATATATAAAAATAGCTAAAAAACTAAATTTCTTCTGTATAGCACAGGGAACAATAGTTAATATCTTGTAATAAACTTTAGTAAAAAAATATGAAAAGGAATTCATACATATATATGTGAATATGAAGGACTGGAACATTGTGCTGTACATGAGAAATTGACACATTGTAACTGACTATACTTCAATTAAAAAATATATATATATATATAATGCCCATCAGCAGCATCTGAGTGTCACTGAAAGCAGAAATCCAGATGAATGGAGGCAGAGGTGGTTGGAGGAGCTACGTTATTTTGCTGGGGTGGATGCAGCCGGCATGGCAGAGATCTTGAAGGAATGCTCACAATAGCCACTCACTGATCTGCAAGTGAGTTAGGTTAACATCTTCCTGAAATCCTCACCGCCCCTCCTGTTGAGCCAAGTGTCTGGCGTTTCTCTGGGAATCACTAGGCGCAGCCTGGAACTCAAAGGTAAAAATTAAAAAGTGCAGCCAGGTAGCAAAGAGACTGGCAGGACGCATTGGGCAAAAGTAGGTCAGAATCAACAAGGAATGGGGAGGGGATAGAACGTGTGTTGAGGACCCTGAATTCAGGGGTGGATTGTCTATGTTGAGTACTCTGAGTCAGTATGAGTAGATGGATTGGTGTGGACTAAGGACTAATATGGTGGCCATTGTTCAGATAAGTGTGTGATTTGGAGTATATTTATTTGAGGAGGGTTTTTTTTCCCCCTTCAACATTGATCATTTCTAGGGAGCAGAAAAATACTCTGCCACACAACATCTAAGTGCAAAAGTGATGCTATGGGATGATGGTGGTATGAAAAATTTCAGTACTGCAGTTTCAAGCTTTCCTTAATGAGGTGCACAGCAGTAGGTACTTAAAATAAAATAAGGTACTTATAATAAAGACATCATCATATGTACATATCCTTTAAGATACACATATGGTGCTATATGTGGGCCTGAAATGTGTTCTGCATTCTAAAATCCGATGAAATAAAATCAGTATTTCAATATGCCTGCCGGCTCTAAAAACATGATATAGCTGATGATCACAGAAAGCAAGATCAGCTAGGAAATTTGAGATTTGTCGTTTCCAGTGTTAAAGTTAATATTTTTTGCTTTACTTAAAAAGCATTTTTTTAATTAGGTCTGTCAGCATCCATTGGTATACGGGGAACAGTAGATGTGTTCAGATGTTCCAGACAGTGAATCAGAGCAAAGACTGAAGTTTAGACAGTAGTTATATGCCTCACCCGTGTGATCAGCATTCACAAACTGCTATACTGAAAATCCATAAATGTGAGAACTTCATTAAAGCAACGATAAGTGAGGGGAAAAAATAGCTACAGACTAGTGGAAGTTTTGTAACATGTAAAAATGACAAAAGGCTATTCATGAGCATATTTTTAAAAACCCCTACTCTTTAATAAGAAAAACAACAATCTGACAACAGGTTGTACACTGCTGTAGGAGAATCCATGAAGATGGACTCTTATGTGAATGGGGCTGGAGCTGTAGAATTAGTTAGTCTTGCAAGTAACTCAGTTAAGCACAAATGCAAATGGGATACACTTCTAGACTATCTGAGTAAACATCTTGGAAAACTTACTCCTCTATGAAGCAATGACAATGGCAAAATTTGGCAAAATTAACCTCTGTAGAACTCTGGAAATTAAACCAAGACTTCCAGCAATCCGGGGAGTCTTTATTTGAGGAAAAAAACCCAGCTAAATCTCCATAAAGATAGTGAGTTTTGAGGCATTGTAACTTGATCTACCCCATCCCTGTATCCTCACCTAAATGGTGGCCTTTATAAGCAATAGTCTCACAATCAAGGTAGGGGCAGAAGTGACTTAAAGTTACCCAAAAAATCTGCCCCCAGAGAGCTGTCACTATGTGACCTATCACAAACTCATGCTGTGCAAACAGCCTGTCCCCAGAGTGTGTGGGGGAAACAGCAGTGAGTATCTAACATTACAACTGTCTTAGGCAGTGGGACCAGTAGAGGCTAACTAGGTGCTGACTAGGAAACTTAGAAGGCAAAATTGAGTAATGAGACGTTCTGGGGGTGAAGGTAGGGTTAAAAAGCTCCAAAAAATTCTGAGAATTGTAGAAGGCAATATACATGTGTGGCACATGGCAAGGAAAGATCTGAGAAAATCCTAAGCCTTCAACTCTGGCTGAACTTGAGGTTCTGCATAAGCAAGGACTAAAGGCTACAGAAGAGCTGCTGACTGCATGCCGGTGCTGAGGGCATCCCTCAGCACGTGGACACACAGCCACCAGGCAACAGCTCAAACAATTGGCTCCAGGCATTGAAAGAAATCACTGTCCAATCATTACTACAGTGATGACAACTAGGCTTTCTTCACACACACTGATCTCATGGTCATGCATGATAAAGAAAACAGACTTTACAGAATTTGTTCAGGAAAGTAACTAAATAAATAGCAGCAGCAGCAGCAATGACAATGAAAGCAACGATAAACCCTGGAGATGAGGAAAATCAGGCTTTCAGATCTGCCACATTGTAATATTTTAAATGTCCAGTTTTCAACAGAAAATTAGAAGATGTACAAAGAAACAGAAAAGTTTGGTCATAACAGACGGGGAAAAAGTAGTCAACAGAAACTCCCTGAGGTAGCCCAGACACTGGACTTACTAGACAAAGACATAAATAAGCAATTACACATATGTTCAAAATACTAACAGAAACCATGCCTAAAGGATTAAATTATGTGCTCATCTCATTGTACAGAGAATAACAATAAATAAAATTTATAATAAAAATCAACTAGAAATTCTAGAGTTACAAATATAATGACTAAAATAAAAACTTCAATAAGTGGTTTCTCTGTAGATATGAACTTGTTGAAGAAAAAGTCAGTTAAATTAAAACTACTGAGATTATCCTGTCTGTGGAACAGAAAGAAAAAGGAATGAAAAAAAATGAACACTGTGTCAGAGATAGGTGGGACACCATCAACAATTCCAATACACACATAATGGGAGCACCAGAAGGAGGGAGAGAAAAAAAGGGGCAGAAAGAATATATAAAGAAATAATGGCTGAAAACTTCCCAAATTTGATGAAAACATTAATTTGTACATCCCAGCAGCTCAACAAACTCCACGTGGTATAAACGTAGAGACATCTAAAATAGGCACATCAGATTCAGTGTGTCAAAAGACAAGAATAAAGTATCTTGACAGCTGAAAGACAAAAGTGGCTCAACATATAGAAAGGCTCCTCAGTAAGACAGTTGATTTCTCATCAAAAACCATGAAGACCAGAAGGCAGTGGATGGTATCATCAAAGAGATAAAAGGAAAAGAGTGTCACCAAGTATTTTATAGCCAGCAAAATGATTCTTTAAAAAAATTAAAGGAAAAATTAAGACACTCCTACAAAAACAAAATCTGAAAGAATCCATTGCTAGCAGGCCTGCCCTACAAGAAATACTAAGGATAGTCCAGCAGGTGTAAATGAAAGGACACTCGCCTGAAAAATAAAGAGCACTACTACATGAGTAAAAAAATAAAACAGTATAAATCGGGTATTACATGTAAATGTTTTGTTCTATTTGATGTAAAGACAACTGCATAAAACAATACTTATGAAACTGTGTAGATGAACTTATAAATGCATAAAGGTGCAATTTGTATGACAGTGACAGCATGAGGAGGGGGAGGGAAAAGACTGATACCAAAGCAAAGTTTTTGTGTACTGTTGAAATTAAGTTGGTATTCATGTGAACTAGTTTGCTTTAAAACAAGATGTTAATTATAATCTCCAGGGCAATGGGAGAGAAGGAGGAGGAGGAAGAGTAGGAGGAAGAGAAGAAAAAGATAAAATAAACAAGTTAAAATGGCACACTTGAAAATGCTTACTTTGTACAAAAATGTGTAGTAATAGAGGAATGGGAAAAAAAGACATATAGAAAGTAGACAGCAGTTGTAACTTCAACCTGATAAGAAATTACATTAATATAAATGAATTAAACATTCTAATCAAAATACTAAAGGCAGAAATAAATGGAATAGACAATAGATAACAACAGAGAATAATCAACAAAAGGAATAGTTGGTTCTTTGAAAAGATCAATAAAATTGACAAATTTTATCTAGTACTGAAAAAAAAAGAGAGAAGATTCAAATTACTAAAATGAGAAATGAAAGGAAGGATGTCACTACTGCCCTTACAAAAATAACAAGGAATATAAGGGAATACCATGGATAATTATATAGCCAATACATGAGATAATGTAGATGAAATGGATAAATTCCTAGAAGGACATAAATGACTGAAGCTAATTCAAGGAGAAATAGAAAACTCAAATAATCCTACAGTAAGTAGTGACTGAAATAGCAATCCAAAACATTCACACAAAGAAATGCTAGGCCCTTATGGCTTTGCTGGTGAATTCCATCAACTACTTAAAGAAAAAACAAAAACAAAAACAAACAAAAAATGCTTCACAAATTCGTCTGAAAATAATGAGGTGGGCACACTTCCCAATTCATTCAATGAGACTAGTATCACACTGATAGGAAAACCAGACAAAGGCATCACAAGAAAACTAAAGACTATCTCTTATGAATATAAATGCAAAAATCCTCAACAAAATACAAGCAAATCCAAAACAGTAACATATAAAATAGACCACCATTAAGTGGGATGTATCCAGTTATGCAAAGGCAGTACAACATACAAAAGTCAATTAATGTAATACACCATATTAATAGAATAATGGATAAAAACTAGGAATAGAAGAGAACTTCCTCAACTTGACAGAGAACATCTATGAAAAACCTGAAGCAAAGATCATACATAATGCAGAAGCACTGAATTATTCCCTCCCAAAATCAACATTGTACTAGAAGTTCTAGTCAAATCAATCAGACAAAGAAAATAAAGCCTCTAGATTAGAAAGAAAGAAATAAAACTGTTTTGATTCCAGATGACATGATATTATATATTGAAATCACAAGGAATCCACAAAGGAAAAATAGAGACAAAAGAAAAAAAAAATCCTCTTAGAATTAATAACCCAGTCTGACCAAAATTGTAAGACACAAATGAATATATAAAAATTAATTGCATTTCTATTCAACAACAGTGAATAATCTAAAAATAAAATGAAGGAAACCTTTTCATTTACAATAGCATCAAAAATAATAAAATAATTAGTAATATTAAGAAAAATATGTGGAATACTGAGAAAAATATCTGAAACTTGTATATTGAAAACTAAAATACTAGTGATAGAAGTTAAAAATGACCTAAAATAAATGGAAAGCTCTTCTGTGTTCATGGATCAGAAGCCTTATTATTGTTAGGATGGCCATTGTCCTCAAAATGACCTATACATTCAATGCAGCTCTGGCTTTTTGGCAGAAATGAACAAGCTGATCCTAAAACTAAAATGGAAATGCAAGATACCCAAAATATTCAAAACAATCTTGAAAAAGAACAAAGTTTTGAATTTTCCAAATTCAAAACTCACTAACAAAACTGTGATCCATACAGTGTGATACTTGCAGAAAGGACAGAAAAATAGATTGAGAGAAAAGAACTAAGAGACCATAAACAAAGTCTTACACACAGCCATTTAATTTTTGACAAAGGTGCCATGACAATCCAATGGGGAAAAAATAATCTTTACAAAAATGATGCTGGAACACCTGTACATACACCTGGAAAGAAAGAAAACTGAACTTTTATCTTAACACCATTTATGGAAATTAACTCAAAATAAATCACAGACCTGAAAATATAAAACATTTAGAAAATGAACAATGAGAAAATCTTCAGGAATTGGATTACAAATACTTGTAATATATGACACCAAAAGCACAAACAACAAAAGAAAAAAAATCAAGTAAACTGGACTTCAGTAAAATTAAAAACTTCTGTGCTTCAAAGGACTTCATCAAGAAAGTAAGAAGACAATCCACAGGATGGATGAAAATATTTCCAAAATTTTCCCTGATAAGGGACTTTTATCCAGAATAGACAAAGAAGACTTAAAACATGACAATACAAAGACAAATATAATTAAAATGGGCAAAGAATTTGAATAGGTGTTTCTCCAAAGAAGACATACGAATGGGAACTAAGCACATAAAAAGATGTTCAACATCAGTAGGCATTAGGGAAACAGAAATCAAAATCACAATGACATACCACTTCATACCAACTAGGATGACAAATATATATGATATATGATATATAAATATGAATCTATAAACCCAGTAATAAAAAGTGTAGATGAGTATTTGGAGAAACTAGACTCCTCATACATTATTTCTGGAAATATACAATGCTTCAGTCACTTTAAAAGCTATATTAGCAATTCCTCAAAAATTTAGAAGTAGAATACATCCCAGCAATTCCATTTTTTGATATATCCTGAAGAGAAGTGAAAATATGTGTTCACACAATAACTTGTCCATGAGCATTTACAGCAGAATTATTCATCATCAACTGATGGATGGATAAGCAATGTGGTGTATTTATAACTATGGCATATTATATGAATACAAAAAGGAATTTGGGTATTGATATATGCTACACGATGGATGAGCCTTGACAACGTCACACTAAATGAAAGACGATAATCAAAAAAGGCAGCATACTGTATGGTTCTACTTATATGAAATGCCTAGAACTGGCAAACCCATAGAGGCAGAAAGTAGAGTGGTGGCTGTTGAGGGCTAAGGGAAAGGAAGGTTAGGGACTGACTTACTAAAGGGTACTGGTTCCTTTTGGGGGTGATGGCTACACAACCCTGAAATGTACATAAAACCCTAATGCACACTTTCAAAGGCTGCATTTTATGGTATGTGAATTATATCTCCATAAACCTGTTATTCTTGAAGCTGAGCCCACCTATGGAGCAACTGACACAGCACTGACTGTGGCATCCGGACGGGGAGTGACCCACCCACCCACCGCGAAGGAGAGCAGCACCTGACCCAGTGTTGGAGGGGTGCAATCTTCTTGCCAATGGACACTGTGAGCAGCACAGACGAGGGGGCCAACAGAGCAAGCTGAGTTCATGAAACAGGGCAAAGACACAAAGACCTCTCAATAAAACCATTAAGAGCGTTCAGTCTCTAGGAGAACACATCTTTGTTTTTAAAATCTTTTTATACCTGTTTTATTTTCTATTAGCTTTTTAATCTTTACTTTTTAAACAGTTCTATATGTTTACAATTCTCATTTCATTTTTAATTCTCTTGGATTTGATCTGTTATTGATTATTCACAGGTTTTAAATATTGTGTTTTGATTTTTTTCTTCTTTTTATTAAGGTTTTAAAAAGACATCTCAACTCGATTCCTATTCTTCTTCAACTTGCTCTTCTATTATTGATTATGCACTGTTTTCAAAACTTCTTTTCCTCCATTCTTTTAAAATTCTATTTCTCTCTCTCATTTTTAAGTTTTATTCCAGCATAGACCTTAGATACATAAAGAAATAAACCCCTTTAAAGGCCACAATAGATAACTGATACTCCTTAAGCCACAGTGCCAGAGAGATATGAGCAGTTGAAGAAGCAGAGGAAGTATTCCCAATTAAAAGAGAAAGAGAAATCCCCTGAAAGAACGATCAATGAAATAGATATTAATGGCCTATTAGTTCAAGATTTCTAAAAAGAAGTGATTGAATTACTGAAGGAATTAAAAGAGATAGTGTTTAGAGACATAAAATATGTCAAAAACAAAACAGTAGCTATAAAGAAGAGCCAAGTAGAATTGGTAAATTCATTGGCTGAAATGAGATCTGACCTAAAGGCAGTACAACGCAGGCTAGATAATGCAGAGGAACGAATAAGTGACCTAGAAGACAGGACAACAGAAAGCACACAATCAGAACAGTTGAGAGAAAAAAATAAAAAACAATGAAAACAATATAAGAAACCTATGGGATAATATAAAGCATGCCAATCTATGCATCATAAGAGTTCCAGAAGGGGAAGAAAGAACAAAGGGGATGGAGAAGGTATTTAAAGAAATCATAACTGAAAAAATCCCAAACGTAAAGAATCAGACACCCAAGTACAGGAGGCTCAGAGGTTCCCAAACAGGAAGAGCCTAAAGAGACTCACACCAAGACAACAAAATCAAGATGGCCAGACTGAAGGATAAAGAAATGATCCTAAAGGCAGCAAGAGAAAAACAAAGAGTGAGTTACAAGAGATGGCTCTCAGCTGATTTCTCTACAGAAACACTACAGGCCAGAAGGGAGTGGAAAGATATATTCAAAGTCCTGAATGAAAAAACAGATGCAGCCTAGGATACTTTCTGCAGCAAGGCTATCCTTTAGAACAGAGGGAGAGGTAATGAATTTCACAGAGAAGAAAAACTAAGAGACTTTAGCAACACTAAACCCATGCTAAAAGAAATAATGTAAGGTACACTCTAAATAAAAAAGAAGCAGGATGATACAGAAATGAGAGCTTATAACTGGAAAGGTGATAACTACCATGAATTACAAATAGAATAAACATGAAATTGTAAAAGAAGACATCTAAATCACTGAGTGGGAGAGGGAAGCAAGAAAATATAGAGTATATTTCTTTCTTCTTTTTTCTTAAATTTTTTGTTCTCGGTAGGATAGGTTTGAGATTACATTACTATCTGTTTAGTACACACAGTTACAGTAATTGGTTAACAGACTTACAAAAAAGTGTAACCACAAGCCAAAAACTTACAAGTGAGTAACAAAAACTAAATACAATCCAAGATAACACAAAGGAAACTTACCATACCACAAAAGGAAGAAGAAAGGAACAAAGAAGAAATATGAAATCAACGGCAAATATAAGTTCAAATAGCAATAAACACTCATTTATCATTAATTACTCTAAATGATAATGGACTAAATGCTCCAGTCAAAAGACAGAGTGGCAGACTGGATAATAAAGCAAGAAACTTCAATAAACTGCATACAAGAGACACACTTTAGGGAGAAGGACACATATAGATTGAGAGTGAATGGACGGAAAAGGATATTCCATGCAAATGGAAATGCCAAAAAAGCAGGTGTAGCAGTTCTGATTTCAGACAAAATAGACTTTAAAACAAGGGCCATAAAGAAAGATAAATAAAGGCATTTTATAATGATTAAAGGAGCAATACAAGATGAGGATATTACAATCATTAATATATATGCATCCAACATGAGCACCTAAGTACATAAAACAACTACTAACAGAGATAAACGGGGAAATTGATGGGAATACAATCATTGTCAGAAGTTTTAACACCACATTAAAATCACTAGACAGATCTTCCACACAAAAAATAAATAAGGCAACAGAGAAATTAAATGATACAATAGAAAAATTAGATTTAGTGGATATTTTCAGAGCATTACAACCCCCCAAAATAGGATATACATTCTTTTCAAGTGTGTGTGGAACATTTTCTAGGATTCATCATGTACTTGGTCACAAAAGAAGCCTCAAAAATTTTAAGATGATAGAAATTACCTCAAGCATCCTTACTGACCACAATGCCATTGAAACTAGAAATCAACTTCAGAGAAACAAAACATAAAAAAAAGGAAAGCATAGAGATTAACAACATGCTATTAAAAAAACAAGGGTCAATGATGAAATCAAAGTTGAAATTAAGGAATACTTTGAGACAAATGAAAATGAAAATAACCACAAAAAACTTACGGGACAAAGCAAAAGCAGTGCTAAGAGGAAAGTTTAGGGTGATACAGGCCTTCCTCAAAAATGAAGAACAATATCAAAAAAACAATCTAACCCACCAGTTAAAAGAACTAGAAACTGAAGAGTAAAAACACCCAAAAGTCAGCAGAAGGAAGGAAATAATTAAGATCTGGGATGAAATAAATAAAATAGAGATTAAAGAAATAGAGAAAATAATCAATCAAACCAAAAGCAATTTTTTGAAAGAGTAAATAAAATCGAGAACCTCTGGCCAAACTCACAAAGAAGAAAAAAGAGAGAGCATAAATTTGCAAAATAAGAAAGGAAAATGGAGAAATTATAACAAATAACATAGAAATATAGAATATCATATGAGAATATCATGAAAAACTACATAAAAAAAGGGATAACCTAGAGGAGATGGACACGTTTCTGGAAACATACAGTCCACTAAAACTGAATCAAGAAGAAACTGACCACTTGAACAAACCGATCACTAGGAATGAAATCGAATAAACAATAAAAAAAAAATCCCTACAAATAAAATCCAGAACTGGACAGCTTCACCAGGGAATTCTACCACACATACAAAGAAGTACTCATACCAGGCCTTCTCAAACTCTTCCAGAAGATTGAAAAGAAGGAATATTCCCAAACTCATTCTATGAAGCCACAATCACCCTGATACCAAAACCAGGCAAAGACACCACCAAAAAAGAGAATTACAGACCAATATCACTGATGAACACAGATGCAAAAAAGTCCTTACCAAAATACTAACAAATAGAATTCTACAGCACATAAAAAAGATTATACAACATGCTCAAATGGGGTTCATCTCAGGGACACAAGTGTGGTTCAACATATGCAAATCAATCAATGTAATACTTCACATAAACAAGAGAAAGGACTAAAACCATATGATCATCTCAATAGATGCATAAAAGCTTTTGATAAAATTCAACACCCATTTATGATAAAAATTCTCACCAAAGTGGGTATTGAGGGAACATAACTCAACATCATGAAAGCTATATATGACAAACCTACAGCCAGCATAGCACTGAATGGTGAAAACCTCAAAAGCTTCTCACTAAATTCTGGGACAAGACAAGGATGCCACTAACACCACTCTTATTCAACATAGACTTGGAAGTCCTGACCATAGCAATCAGGCAAGTAAGAGAAGTAAAAGGGGTCTAAATTGGAAAAGAAGAGGTAAAAGTGTCACTACATGCAGATAACATGACACTATATATAGAAAACCCTAAAGGGTCCACACCAAAACTACTAGAGCTGATCGAAGAATTTAGCAAGGTAGCAGGTTACAAGATTAATGTTCAAAAATCAGTTGCATTTCTTTACACTAATGATGAATCAACAGAAAAAGGAAGTAAAGAAATAAAACACTTTAAAATAGCACCCAAAGTAATAAAATTTCTAGGAATAAATCTAACCACAGAGGTGAGAGAATTTTACACAGAAAACTATAAACCATTGGCGAAGGTAATTGAAGAAGAATTTAAAAAATGGAAAGGCATCCCATGCTCTTGGATTGCAAGAATCAATATTGTTAAAATGGTCACACTGCCCAGGGCAATATACAGATTTAATGCAATCCCTGTAAAATTACCCCAGACATATTTCATAGAACTAGAACAAATCATAATAAAATTTATATGGAACCATCAAAGACATAGAAATTCCAGGGTATTACTGAAGAAAAAAAAGAAAGAGCCTGGAGGAATAACTCTCCCAGACTTCAGACAATACTATAGAGTTACAGTCATCAAGACAGCACGGTATTGGTACAAAACCATACATATAGACCAATGGAACAGAATAGAGAGCCCAGAAATGAACCCACAAACTTTTGGTCAACTAATCTTCGACAAAGGAGGCAAGAATATACAATGGAATAAAGACAGTCTCTTCAGCAAGATAAACATAAGACAAGATTCAATAAACCTCCTAGAAGAAAATATAGGCAAAATATCTGACTTACATCTCAGAAATGTTCCCTTAGGGCAGCCTACCCAAGCAATAGAAATAAAAGCAAGAATAAACAAATGGGACCTAAAGAAACTTACAAGCTTCTGCACAGCAAAGGACACCATATGTAAAAAAAAAAGACAACCTACAGAATGGGAGAATATTTTTGCAAATGAAACTGACAAAGGCTTGATCTCCAGAATATATAAGCAGCTCAAATGACTTAATAAGAAACAACCAAATAACCTAAACCAAAAATGGGCAGAAGACCTAAACAAGCAATTCTCCAAGAAAGACATACAAATGATCAATGGGCACATGAAAAAATGCTCAATGTCACTAATTATCAGAGAAATGCAAATCAAAACTACAATGAGGTATCACCTCAAGCCAGTCATAATGGCCATCATTCAAAAATCCACAAATGACAAACGCTAGAGAGGCTGTGGAGAAAGGGGAACCTCCTACACTTCTGGTGGGAATGCAGTGTGGTGCAGCCACTGTGGAAAGCAGTATTGAGTTCCCTCAAATGTGTAGGAATAGACTTGCCATATGACCCAGGAATCCTGCTCCTGGGCATGTATCCTGAAGTAACCCTACTTCAGGATGACACCTGCATCCCAATGTTCATAGCAGCACTATTTACAGTAGCCAAGACATGGATACAGCCTAAATGTCCATCAGCAGATGACTGGCTAAAGAAGTGGTATATTTATACAATGGAATACTACTCGGCCATAAAAACTGACAATTTAGGGCCATTTGCAGCAACATGGATGCTCCTGGAGAATGTCATTCTAAGTTAAGTAAGAACGGTAACAAGGAATAAAGACAATTACCCACAGGTACAGTTATTTTGATTAAAATATCCACACAGAAAGCAAGTCACCCCCACGACTGCTGCCAGGAGGAGCATCTGAGTGTAATAGCCCAGCCAAGCAAAGTAGATTCCGAAATTCTCTCCTTAGAATTTCCTGCAGAAAGACAAAAGGAAGTTTCAGAAGACACAAATAATCACTCTGTAGCTTCATCCTCATGTTAATCTATTTTTTTCTTTTTTGGGGGGCATAATTAGGTTTATTTATTTGTTTTTAAATGGAGGCATTGGGGCTTGAACCCAGGACTTCATGCATGCTAGACATGCACTCTACCACTGAGCTATACCCTCCCTCCATCATATTAATTTCTGATTCTAAATCAAGGGGGCTTTAAGTTTAATCCTCAGACTCAATTCACTCTTAAAACATATGCGTTTTCATAGCAGCCCCCAAATTCTACCGTGAAATAAGAAGTGTTTTATGTATTATAGAAGTACAGATCACTGGCTCACCTGCTGAAGAGAGATAAATGAGAACAGAGCAAAGGAGAGGACGAGGCCGACTCCAGAGCAGATGCAGGGGATCATCACCACTCACTGGACAGTCTGACACATTCAACAAATCCCCCCAAAAATCATTCTTAACAGGCTTGACACAAGTGGACATCAACAAGTGGCTCAGTCATCTGCTCCTGCCTTATCTCGGGAATGTCCCTGGAGCAAATACATCGTAAACCACAGATAATAAGGAAATGGCTGATAATGATAACAACTGGGAGTGCAATGTCTGTCTGACAAAATATTTATAAAACTCATTGTGGGAATGGGAGAGGGCAGGAGGGATGTGACTGAGGAAGGCACTGCCCTGTATTCTTTGTATCTAGCACGTCTGTTGTTCCTAGGTTTTAAAACCTCTTCTCAGTTAATCTGGAGTAGATGGAACAGGCCAGGGAGGCAAG
This sequence comes from Vicugna pacos, assembly GCF_048564905.1. Taxonomy (NCBI): domain Eukaryota; kingdom Metazoa; phylum Chordata; class Mammalia; order Artiodactyla; family Camelidae; genus Vicugna; species Vicugna pacos. The sequence continues at coordinate 6,086,201 of NC_133004.1, forward strand.
ATTAGAAGAAAGGAGGCAGGGCATGAAGTGGTGCCAGGCTGATCCTAAAAGGGAGACCGACACAGACAGGCAGACACAGAGAGTTTAGGGATGAGGCGGAACAATGAGACGGCGGCTCAGGTGTGCCTTGCTGTTGCTGAACCTTCCCTCAACTGGCTCACTGCTGACTCGGCAGTGCTGGGTAAAACCTGTGGATTTCCTCAGCTCTGAGTTCTCTCTGAGGCTTCCGGCTCAGTCTGGAGCTGAGATGAGTTCCGTGGGCTTAGCCTAGGGGGGACTCTGTTCAGAGAATAGCCTGGAATCCTGGAAAATTTCACGCAGGAACCCCGGAGGCTGGACCAGCACTCACAGGGCTGCTGTGAGACCAGCTCCATAGTCAGAGACCTGGGCGTGGACCATTCCATGGGGAAAAGGGCTGAGCCCGATGCCAAATCAGATAGGAGCGACAAAGTGTGTTCATTCTCATGTGACTGGGCTTTGTGGCCTGGCTCACGGGTGGCAGGCTCAGGATGGTGTCTGGCAGAGAAAACCCTGGCAATGGGTTTGAGATGTCTTGGACTCTTTCTTGTTAAGCTTTTTGTAATACATTCTTATCAACTATCCATCCTGAAAATGCCAAATTCAAAACTGAAAGAATGTTAGAATTTGCCTGCTCCAACTGGCCAATGGTAAACACACCCTGCTACAGTTAGATAGCTGGTCAGGCAGCCTCTGCCTGGATATTTACAGTGACGGGGAGTTCATTACTTCCAAAGGTTACAAGTCGGCAGGAAGGTCAGACAGAATTTTTGAACCTTAAACAGATATCTGCCTCCTAGTCCTTGCTGAAAGGCAAGGAATAATGAGGATCCCTTCAAATGTAGTTTTGCCTGATTGTTATCTCTCTCTGTCAAAAGCACCCCAATTCTTAACATAAATTTTTCAAAATTCAGCTTTGATTTCTTTTTATCAAAGTAATGCCATACATTTAATAAAGAGTCAAACAGTTCTCGAACACCGATTGTAAAAAGGAGCAGTTCCCAACAACCGCCCCATTTCCTGGCCAGAAACAACCACGTTCAACTCCTACTGCTGACTCTTGGAATACTTACTACCTTTCTCTGACTAATATCCTTGTAACACAGCCTACTGACTTTTTCAGCTTTATGTATCACCTATTTAACTTTCTATTTTGGAAAATGAGGATTCAGCTCTCTTTCAAACCCCATCTCATCTACACACCCAAACCTTCATTCTTCCAACCTTTTGATACAATTACATTATAATTTTCATCAGCTCAGTATCCTTGATTTACATTATTATTACTCTGTACAGACTATTCAAAGCTGTAGCAATTTGTGCTAGTCTTACCTTTTCTTCCCTACTTCGTTTCCCTGGAGTTAAAAATTGTCTTGGTTTTTCATTGCTTAGATTTCTGTGCACTTAATAATTCAACCTCAGACCTTCTCTTAACGAACAACTTTCACAATACTTTCCAATACATTGTCTACAAATTTCATCTCCTTGAATAAATCTCCTCAGATCTCCTTCCACATGGATTAACGACATGCTAGTCTTGTCACAGAGCTCATGGGGCCACTAGTGGGAAGTAACATGGGAATACATGGACCAGGATCAGGGAAAAGATCAACATAATTGCCTTAGCAATACATACTTAAAATAGTGGGAAAATTGTTTTCTTTACAAACACAAACACACACACAAACCCCAAAAGCCCATAAAGAATGATTAAAGAGCGGTCAAACCCATTGCCCTGCCTGCAAATTCTGTATAACATAAAACAAAAATAACAGAAGGAAGATATCATATAAATATGAATCTCAAGGGGGATTGGGTACACTCAGTGGCAGAGTGTGTGCTCAGCATGCTTAAGGTCCTAGATTCAATCTTCAGTACCTCCATTAGAAAAAAAAATTAAAAAGAAAAAAAAATTATCAATTTTAAATATTTACATATTAACAAATATCCTCCTTTAAAACTGTGTTCTAAAGGATAACCCGGGTTAAGGAGAAAGTACCTCTTCATGACTGTGATCCTGCTGATAATTGAGGGAGGAAATTAGAGTATGACCACATGAAATAAAATTCCTTATGAAATAATGATCCCGGGTGACAATCATTTTTGGCTGCTGTCATCACAAAAAAGAGAGTCAAATGTAATATTATGTACCTTATGACAGGAGTACAAAACTTCACATAACAATTATTTTTGCACAAAGTTGAACCTCAATCAGATCAAGCTTTTAGGGGAGGATTAAATCACTTAGCTAAAGCCAATACATAGGATGGAGAAACAAGTCTAACACCATAGGGGAGAATGAAATCAGCCAAACAGGAAATAGAGAAACCCCTCAGCAATTTCAAGGAAAATGAGAAACAGGAAAATTATAGATTAGAACGCACTTGAGAGATATGCTAGCTGCAATGTCTGAATCTTGTCTTGATCTTGATTTCAACCCCAAAACTACTTAAAAGTGTATTTTTGTGACAAGCAGGGAATTATTTTGTAACCCTAAAAAAAGGAATATTCCAATTTTATTTGAAAGAGACCTTGGCATTTCACTAATGAAAGTTTAAGCTATGTAGGATTGTCTTCAAAATGACCCCATAGTGGGGGAGGGGAGGAGATGGAGATGAAAGATGCAACAACAGTGACTCTGAGTTTATAATTCTGGAGCTGGGTGACTGATAACACCCAGGCAGGCTGGCTGTACTGTTCTCTCTATTTCTGTACATGTTTGAATCTTTCCATAAAATGTGAGACAACAAATAGACTTCAGTGTTTTAAAACCCTCACTTTGAAGGTTAAGAGGTTTGCCCAAGTAGGTGGGCACCTGCATGGGGCACTGAGATAAGAAAGAACAGACACCTGGCTCCAGACCGACCTGGGGCTACCTTGACACTCCTCTTCTCCTAACCATCCACAGCCAGCCCATAACTGCATCCCGTCAGCCCCACTCAACAAATGCATTCCTCATTGGCTCCCACCATCTCTCAACTGGCCCAATCCAAGAGCCTCCTACCTGGCCTCCCTGCTTCCTGGGTCCCTGCCATACATTCTCCACATTATCTTTGCAAAATGTGAGTGAGAGAAAATTACTTAAGTGCTTAAGCTATCATGACTGCTTCTCACTGCGCTTAGAGTCTACACTCCTTTCCGTGCTCCTGATGCCCTTCTAAACCTCGCGTCTCATCACTCTCACCAGCGCTGGCTCCAGTGTCTCCACAAACCTGCTGAGCACATTTGTGCCTCGGGGCCAATGGACAAGCTGCCTCTATTCCATGGGTGACTTTTCCCAGATCTTCAAATTCCAGCCTCCTTATCGCCATCTCAGCTCACATGTAACCTACTCAAAGATAGCTTTCTTAACTCACTTCCCCCCAAGTCTCCCATCTCAACACTGTGTTATTTCTTCATTTCAATCTGACATTGTTTCCTTATTTGCACGATTATTTTTGTTTTCTCGGTTGTCCTTGGCCTCCATCCCCCCAGCAGCCTTGCCCAAACAGCATAAGCCCCCGGGGAGCAGCCGGCGCTGGTGCTCTGAGAAGACACATGCTGAGCGCGACATTACAATCACATGGTGTAGTGAAACGGTGTCGAACAGCAGATACAGAAAAGCAGTGAGAATTTCTCTCTTATTTTATAATTTAAATGAACTATAACATTTACTCCTATGTAATGAAGAAATTGGTAGGTCTTTGTTCCCAGTTCCTAGGCAGCAACCGCTAAAGCCTCGAAATTTCCCAAGATAAGAGTGTCTTTGCTATTCATGGTGGAACCTTGGATGGCTTGTGTTCATGAGATGACTCAGGATGGGGACTGGCCAGCCAGAGACACCAACCATGTGATTAGAGGAGTGGGGCTTTGAGCTTTGTGACAAGTGAGTGGCCACCAGGAGAGGAAGGGGCTCAAAATTTAGGGCTAAGGAAAGGTTTGACTTACAGTTAGGGTTTGGGTTAGCCATGTCGGTAGTGACCCAATAAATCATGGCTTTGTAATAAAGCCTGCAGTAAAAACTTGGGGCAATGAAGCTCAGAGCTCCTGTGAGCTTCCTGGTTGGTAACACTCTTGGAGGACTGTCACACTCAGATGCCATGAGGACAACCCTGAGCCCTTCCCACTGGGGTGCTCTCCACAACAGCTCACCTGATGAGACCTAAGGGCTGCTGCTTGTCTGTGCTTCGAGGAGGAGCCCATTCCCTGTACAGAAGGCCCTGATCACTGGGGCAGCTGAGGTCCTCTGACGGAGGCTGAAGTGGCACTGGGAATCAGAAGCAAACAGGTGAGCGTCACTGTCACAAAATGTTCACATGTTCTGTTGATAAAATTTGGTGCTAACACTTCATGGTCATTTGTAAATAAGGGGCCCTCACTTGCCAGGAGGGATGGAGGTACCATATAATTTTTCATAATTCTCACCCAGGATTAATATTAACCCCTTGAGGGTCATTTGCAAACGTGGGTGGAAAGGAACGCTTGGATGTCACAGTCCTGGGACCACAGTGGGTACCTGGTGAGAGCCTTGCAGATGCTTAATGTTCTACAACCGGGCCAGTGTTCCACAGCAAAAATCTAGTCCACCCAAGTGCCCAAACTGCTGCAGTGGAGGGACACCTGATGGTCCAGCCCCCTCTTTGGACACCCGGAGGAACTTGGACCCTGACAGGTTAGGGGCAGGGTCAATTCTAAAACCCAGGCATTTTTGTCCCCACAATTCAGTAGTTATTCGGTGACAGCACATGGAATATAAACAACAAAGTAACTTGACATGATGTTATATATTTAGCTTACTCAAGAAACAAAGTTTAAATCCAGTCATTCTCCTTCCCACCTGACCTACTTTCCTTTGTCTTGTACTAGCACCAGATTATTACCCACCCAGCCTTAACAAGGGTCCTGACTCCACTTACCTCCCTCCCAAACACCACATGAGATGATTCCTCAGCCTGGATGTGGGACCAGCAATTACAAGAAGCTTTAGTGGAAAAGAACTGGTTATGCACAGATACCAACTAAACACTGTAGATTCCTGGTGTCCCACAATAGTAATCATGACAGCTGTTTGCAAGTGTCCCCAAAGTTCATTTAAGACTCTCACTGCTAATTTTGCTGGGACATAAATATGAAACATGTGGACTGCTGGGCTGGACTGCTAAGCTGGGTCTCTAATCCAGGAAGCTCAGTGTCTGCTCCCTGCACCCAGCTCCCTGTTCTGTTCATGCATATGCATCAAGAAGCTGTTTAGTGTCCATTTTAATATCTTAAACAGTGCATTTCAATATTGTCTTCATCCACAAATACGTGTACCACATAGTAGTAATGATCAATCTTAGTATTTGCTTTCTTTGGTCTTAGAGAGTCAGATAAATGGATAGCAAAGATAACAAAGTCATAGAGGGCTATAATATAGTATTTCCTTTATTTCAATGACAGGATTTATTTAAAGAGCTTAGATATAACATCCTTGCATTTATGGCATCATTAAGCGTCTGAAGCTGTTACATTATAAAAACTTCATTTCTAGCGAGATGTTATCAGTTAGAGAAGAGCTCCTAAATTTGAGGGGTTGCTGTCATCTCAGACAGAGTCCCTAAAAAATGTCAGCAATCTGCAGTATTGCCATCATGACAAGAACCCAGACAGATGAAATTTGGAAAGCCCTGTGGCTTTCTAGTGCACAGACATAAAATGGTGTTTCAGAGGGAAAAGCCTGAATTACAGAAAGTGATAAATGAAATGGTCTAACATGCATTTCCCTTTCAAAGATCTAATACGTCTTTTGTCGATAATAACATCTGTCAGTAATTATGAAAAGAGCTGACAGATGCATAGTACTTAATATAAGCCAGGGCAGTTGTATCACTGACACAGATTCATTAATCCCCATAGCATCTCTACGAGGTGGGTACTACAATTATCCCCATTTTATTGGTGAGGAACTTGATAGACACAGAGGGTAAATGACATTTACAAGGTCGACAGCGAGAAACCATCACAGGTGTTCCAGCTTGAGTCTACGCTCTTGGCCACTTCTCTTTTTTTTTTTTTGGTGGTGGGGAGATAATAAGGTAATTCTGGTGGGGGGTGGGGAGGTAATTAGGGTTATATGTCTATTTTAGAGGACGTGATGGGGGCTGAACCCAGGACCTTATGCTTGCTAAGCATGTGCCCCATCACTTGAGCTGTGCCCTCCCCTCTAGAGTCTATGCTCTTAGCTGCTAATCCTCACTGTCCCACATGGTAACTGTGGGGGAAGTACAGTTCATTCATTCACTCGTTAAACTCAGCCTTCCCAGTGCCTGAGATTCAGCAGTGAACAAGACAACATGTTTCCTGCCTTAAATGTGCTTGTCGCCTCCTGATATATTATCTTCATTTTACCCAGGAAGAAACAAGGTCAAGAAGATTAGCCTTTTCCTGTTAACACCGGAGGATACATGAGGTGCTTTATTTCAATTCTGCCATTTGACTTACACCATGGGGAGGGAAAGCTGCCTTGCAAATCCTGGAGCTCACAAACCTGTTAATCCTGAATTTTTTTTAACACTGTCCCTTACTTGATACTTGATCTGAGAAAGGATGAAGTAAACCTAAAAATGTTCTAAGAGAGCTTGTGGCTTATACAAGGTAACTAACCAGCCACTGTTTACTATCCTAACAGGAATCTGTAGGCATATTTCTTTTCTTTCTCTTTTTTCCTTTTTATGGGCAGCTTTTAAAAACCAAATCAAACCAACCAAACCAAATCACTGATAATTCAACAGCAGGTTCTAAATCACCCCCAAGACAGCAGCTAAACTCGGTTTAGACTTACAGTGCGGTTTCTGGTGGTTGGATTGAAGAATGTATCTCTATCCTGAATATAAAAGTCTTTCATGGAGCTCTTCTCAAATAGGGCAATGAAAAACTCTTGTTCCGGTTGTTGATACTTTCATCCACTTGGAGGACTTTCATCAAACAGCTGAAGTTATCAAAGGCTGAGGACCGGGTTTTCAAATCATTGGGCTTCAGAGGCAATATTATGTGCAGTATCTCAGCGTATGTACAGAACACCTCCCACAGGGGGTGTACTTTTGCAAATACAAGCTTGTCATCCAAAACCTATATTGGGAGAATGAAAACACAAACCAGGAAAATATTTTCACATTTTTAGTATAAAGATTTTTCCTACGTTGCTGGTAGTTAAAGCACTTGTGCAAACACACACATATGTCACACTGGTAAAAGTGAAGATATAATAAAAATAGATTTGCAATCCATCATACATTTTTGCCTTAAAGATAATTTCTTTGTTGAAATTACTGAAAAGTTTTTTAAATTCCTTACAGTTCCTTCATAAAATAACCAATGTTTTAGATAAAGAAAAGCAAACTTGTTAATTTTTAGTCCAAATTAGTAACTAAAAATAGAAACACCAAAATATTCTTTGTAGTGGTATTGTAATGACAATTTTTTAAATTTCTGAAACCTAGAACTATTTACATATCTGTTCAATATATTGTTAAACAGCCATTAAAAGGGATTTAAAATATTTATATTTATTGATATGGAATATATAATAAAAGGAGAAAATAAAAAAAAATGTGAAATAATAATTTTCCTTTTTGGAAGGGAAAAATATCTTCATTTGAACAAAAAAAAGTTTAGAAGGATTTTATGATCCTTTATATATAATTAAGGTACAGATGGTTTTTAATTCCACTGTTCTTTCACTTTCAATTTTGGGGGTAACTTTTTATAATAAAAAAATCTTTAAAAAGGTTCTTGCATAAATACATTAATAGATATATTTATGACTATATTCTCTGGCTATTAAAAAAGATCTCCTAGCTGTGGATCTGAAACTTACATTCCATAATGCAGATTCTGACTGACTCGCCTCCCAGCCCACAGCAAAGGCACGGCTAGTGTGACATGTTTCAAATACCATTCCAAGGAACATGCAGGCTCCCAGCCAATGGCTGCAAGGGGACTGACACTGATCTGGTTGCTCCCAGCTGCAGACCATCACAGATGATGTTAGATCCACAGGCTCATATTTTCTCTGTCAAAAGAAATCAGAAAATGTTAGGCTTTTACTTACACCAGGGAACAAGAATTTGTTTTCTTATGCAAAAAAATAACAACAAACCAATTTGAACCTGATGAAAATACATTTACTCAAAACAGCACAGTAGCAATGAAGGTGCTCTGGCAGACAGGGACTTGTTGGATTCCTGTGAGTGCTGGACTCCTCACATGGAATTTCCTTGGCACTCCAGAAGGCCTGTGGTTGTCCTCATGGGTTTGTGGCCATAAGTGGTGCACAAAAGTCTCTGGCTTTGCCACAGTTTCAAAGCCTTTTTGGCTTATGAAAGGTTTTGCCCTCAAATGGAGTTTTCTTGAGTCCAGTCACTGATGTCATTTACCAGAGTTACAGTCCAGATCTGATATTCTAGACTCTTAATATCTTGCAGACATTCAAATGGTTCAGGTTTGGATGTGTATTCACCTCTGCAGGCCTGGACCAAATCCGATAAAGACACCCGGACAAGTTCAGCAAAATACAAAGAAATTTTTCTCTCTGCAAGACTGAAATGTCTGTGAAGCTATAAAAACATCTGCACCTACAAAAACAGGGAACCAACTCATCAATAACATATCTATCCATAATGCATGGACATTCAAAATAAATACTGTATTTACTCCTATTAAATTCTATCTGGCTTTTGCCAAACTGTGTCCTAAACTGAAAGGAAAGTAGGTAAATGTAGAGAATTTTTTACCTTTTAAGAGAAAAAGGAACCCTCCTACTCGGTTGGTGGGAATGTAAATTGGTGCAGCCTCTATGGAGGACAGAAAAGAGGTTCCATAAAAAAATGAAAATAGACTTCCGTGTGATCCAGCAATCCCATTCATGGATATATGTTTGGAGAAAAATTTAATTCAAAAAGACACATGCACCCCAATATTCACAGCAGCACAATTTAAAATAGCCAAGACACTGAAACAACCCAAATGTTCACTGACAGATGACTGGATAAAGAAGTTGTGGTATATTATATATATATATATATATATATATATATATATATATATATATATATATACATGTATGCATATATATACACACGCATATATACACATGAACACACACACAAATGGAATACTGTTCAGCCACTAAAAAATAAAATAATGACATTTGCAATAACATGGATGGACCTACAGGGTATTATGCTAAGTGAAATAAGTCAGAGAAAGAAAAACAAATATTCTATGTATTAACTTATATGTATATCTAAAAAATAAAACAAATTAATGACTATAATAAAACAGAAATAGACTCACAGGTACCCAGAACAGACTGGTGGTTACCAATGGGGAGAAGGAGAAGAGGGGAGGCAGGAAGGGGTTAGGGGATTGAGAGGTAAAAATACTACGTATAAAATGGATAGGTTACAGGGCTGTATCATACAGCACAGGGAAATATAGCCATTATTTTATGGTGACTTTAAATGGAATATAATCTATAAAAATGTTGAGCCTCTGTTTTGTACACCTGAAACTAATATGATGCAAATCAACTACTCAATTACAAAATTTTTAATCAAAATTTTCTTTTCATATTATTTGCAATAAGTTAGAAGCCAGCACTGTCAATAGAAACATAGTGGAAGTCACAATTTTCCAGTAATCCTATTTAGAAAATAAAAAGGAACAAGTGAAATTAATTCCAGTAATAATTACATTTATCCCAAAATATCCAATATATTATCATTTCAAAAGTGTGATTGACACTTTTAAAACTTATTAATATTTTACATTATTTTTGTTGTACAAAGTCTTGAAAATCTATTATGTATTTTCCACTTATAGAACATCTCAATTCACAATAGCCACATGTGGCTGGTGGCTACCATACTACACAGACCAGATTACACCATTCACACTTCTGATAAATTAACTGCTCTTACTTATTTAAAAAACTTGCAGAAAACGGTTTAGATATTCCCTCTATCAAACAAAGCAACCTTGACAGGTGGGGATTATTTTCATTATTAAGTGAAAAATAAAGGTAAGAGAGCCATGCTTACATGTATGTTAAGGTAACAATACCTTCTTAATTCATTCAGGACTTTACAATCTTTCTTCATATGCCAAGGATTCACTGTCACTGCGCAATGTTTCTCACTACTATCATCTTTGTGATTGAGAGGCTTCTGATGACCCTGCTTTGTGCTTCTGTACATAAAGTAACAAAACAGAGAAAAAGACCTTATTAAAGATAATTTAGGGGGGAGGGTATAGCTCAAGTGAACGATCATGTTCTTAGCATGCACAAGGGCCTGGGTTCAATCCCCAGTAATTCTTCTAAAAATAAAATAAATAAATAAAAACCTAATTACCACCCCCCAGCAAAAAATTAATTTATTACTTTAATTAAAAGTTTAAAAAAGATAATTTAGTGCAGGCTTATCAGGCTACAAGAGCTACAATGAATGCCCCCACCCATTAATTTAGAAGAATTCTCACAGTATTTCTCAACATAAAGGCTAAAATATAATTGAGAACACTTCCTGATGGTCAGCATCATTTTAACAAAAATGTAGATAATTACGTCCCTGTTGTCAAATTTCTGTCAGAGTTGGGCATGGAACATTTAGTTAGTAAAAGTGATTTTGCAGCTCTCTTTGAAAGAAATGCTGAGAAATGATCTTTTCTGTTGGAAATTAGCCTGCTTTTAAATTCTTCAGTAGGCATGTTTACAAACCAGGCAGGAACTGGATTATATTTTACATATACTTTAGAAACTGATTTGAATTTTGCCCTCTACCTGCAAGGCTATTTCTTAGGTAATAACATAAGCAGGCCACTATACTAAATTTTGTTTCCCTGTTTGCTTAATCCTCACAACAACTCTGTAAGCTGCTATTATTACCCCCATATAACAGATAAAGAGCTTGAGGCAGAAAATAATTTGGGTAACTTGGTAAATGGTGGAGCTGAGTAAGACTGCAGCCAGTCTGACACTCAGGTCCATTCTTCTCACCAATGTCTGATCCTGCTACCTACATTCAGCAATGACTGCTAATTTCATATTTAAGTGTGTCATTTCTAAAAGTGCAAAGCTATATTAGTACTGCTGTGTAAATTATCCGTTTGAGATGTGATTGCCAAAAAAAAAAAAAGAAATAAAATCAGGGTGCCACTGAGGGGGGGGCAAACTGCATATGGACGGACACAAGGGGACTTCGTGAGGACAAAGTTGCACAAATCTAGAAATAGCTAAAATGGCTGACTTGTACAATTATAATGTGTGAATTTTATGGCCTGTAAATTACACCTTAATACAGATATTAAATTAAGAAACTGGGATACAAAATTAAGACTAAAACACATATATAAATCACACAAAGAACAACAGGCAAATATCATTATTTACTGCACCATTGTCCTTGATGCAGCTTCCTATCCTCACCCATTCCTGAAAGGATGATTCATTTTTAAAATAGTCTTTTAATTTATTCAGCAAATAATTTTTCATTGCCTACTATGTACCCAGGACTAGTCTAGGCAGTTGGAATAGATAAATAAACAATACAAAAGTCCTGTCCTCACGGAGCTTTGTTGGAGTCTAGCTGGGATGGGGGTGGAGATGACAATTCACACAACAGAGCAGCAGAGGAGGTGGCATGTTAGGAAAGAGGAACCATGGAAAAATCAAAAAAGGGCAAGGTAAAGAGAGTTTAGGGTATGGGATGAGGGTGATGTTGTATTAAATACCAGAGCAGGCCACACTGAGGACTGAGGTTAGAACTAAGACTTGGAGGTGAGATGTCCCAGGTGGACGGAATAACCATCACCGAGGCCAGCGTGCACTTCGCATGTTCCAGAATGGGGGCACGGCTGGAGCTGCGGAGAAGGGTCAGTTCAGATCCTGTATGGCCTTGGAGGACGTTGTAAGGACTGTGGCTTTTACCCAGAGTGAAATGGGGAGGCACTGCAGAAGGACGACACAATCTAACTTAGGTTTTCGAGGCTCACTTGACTGCCAGGTGAGAATAGTCGAAACGGGTCAGAGATGAAAGGAGGGAAGCCTCTGAGAAGGGCTGTGCAGGAGGAGAGGACAGTGGCTCAGGGTAGGGAAGCAGCAGTGGAGGCAGGAACCATGGTGAGAAGTGGCTGGGTTCTGGATATATTTTAAAGGCAGTGTTAAACCAGATCTATTGACAGAATTCATGTGGTATGTCAGTGAAAGTCAGAATAACTCCAAGTTTTTTGACCCAAGCAGCTGGATGGATTAAGTTTCCACTAACTGAATGGGGGAGGTTGCAGGAAGAACCAGTTTGGGGTGTAGGAGAACAAAGAGCTCAGTTTTTACACATGTTGCTTTTAAGATATCAGAGTTTCAAGTGAAGATGTCAAATCAGCAGAAGATTGTAAGAGTCCAGAGTTGGAGAGAAAAATTCTAGCAGGAGACAGAAATGTGGGAATCATGGGTCACACAGGTGGCACAGGAAGACATGAAACCCAGGTACTCAAACATTAAGATAACCTGGCATTAACCATAGAAGTTGTCCTTGAGGGCCTGCCTACTAGGTGTGGATATCAGTCCTATTTCCTGACCACTCGAGTTTTAAAAAGCAACTTACAAATTAATTCGTGCAAGACACTGCCTCCAGTGGGTGGGTCCAGAGCTGGAGTGGGAGAATTGGATGGTGCACACTACTCCCTACAGTAGAATGTGTGTGTTTGTGTGTGTACACATGTGTGTGTGCGCAGGGGGATGAGATACACCTGGCTTAAGAAAAAGAGCTAGTAAGTCTAGAAGCTGAAAGATGAAAGAACATCCAGATATGGTAGAGGGAACAGGGGAAGCACTGTGTACTGTAAGACAAATCCCCATAATGCCATTTCCCACCATCCTTTCATCAGGAACACAGTTGGAAAGGGGGGAATTATGTAGATACGTGTGATGTACACAAACTTTCTGAGTATGTAACACAGAATATCTACATATGTAGCAAGTTAGTGATATTTATATATGCTTCAAGTTTAAAAACAAGTTCACAACAGAGGGAAAATAAAATACTGAGGAGTGGTAGAAGTATCATAGAAGGCCTTTCAATGCTCAGAATGGAAGCAAAAGCAGCTTCACCCAACAAAGAACGTCAATAAGAGTCAAGAATGTTTATATTTGCTTAAGAAATTGAGAGTTACAACTTCCTGCTTTAAAGAATTAACATAAGACAGATACCACACTATAAGCAACGTCTATACTGGAGCTTTCTTAAAGCTATTTTAGTTCCTGCTTGTTCTGATGTACTCCAGACACTCTGCAAAGAAAACCTTCTATTCAAAGGCTTAAAGGAATAAAATAAGAAATAACACTGCATTCTTTTCAGTGGTCACTGTACTGAAAGTCACTTGCAAATGCAGCACCCTGCCACAGGTCTACATTTTTAACAATAAAGACCTTTGCGCAATTTTTCAATTGCTATGTGACTTTGGGTCAGTCTCTCACTAAGAAGCAGAATGGAGTACCAGAAAATGACACATCAGGTCTAAAACTACAGATGTGGGAGATGAACCTACACCAGGAAACAGCTAAGTGGGAGGGTAAGGTTTACCTTTGAAGTTACCGTAAGTGCAGTTACACCTGCTCCCTGCTTCCCCTGTGAAGTGAAGAGCTAGTCTTTTCCAGAAAAGCTCTCATTCTGAGAACTGTCTTCTTTAAAATATTCGGAGATTCTCTTTTAAGGTTCTTGCACTTTTAAGCCTTTCCCCAACTCTACATCCTATAACAAGTGTAAAAATTATCCTATAGCCTATTGTTACAGAACATACTCTACAAAAGCTGAGGTTTCCCAGGGTTTGGATCCCAGAACTCTGCTACCAGATAATCCTAAAGCTTTCCTTCCATAACAGACTCTTCCGCCAATTCCCAGCTGTGGGCAAATTCGGCTTCTCAGACCAGGTAACTTTCTAACTCTGCCTACGAACACTCTGGTGCCAGTAAAGGAACTCTCAGACAGAAAGCACACAATGCCCCTAGTGAGGGTTGCCTCCTTCAATCAATCAAGATGCCATCACCAAGCAAATATTTAAACCTACTGCAAAACCTCTAAAGACATCTTACAAACAATATAGTTTGTATAGATGCATACTATTTGCTCTGGAATAGTGATTTCCAATGGAAGGAACAAAGGACCACATGACCCAAGCAATTTTTTAAAACTGCACATAACCATCCCTCTTCACGTGAGGATTCAGGCAAGACGGTCTTACAGGCCTAGGTGTAACAGAATGACAGCACCTCTAGGAGTAGGTTGAAAAGCAGCGAGGTAGACTTCTAGTGAAAGGGGGTGATGTAATAGGCCCCATCGCCCACTTACCTACCAGCACAGGACAGTCATCTCAGATCGAGAACAAACACTTTGGGAAACAGAGGTTGTTTATATTTTTATGGTATTCTGGTGGAAATAATGCCCTGAGTCATGTGAAGTTGTGGCTGCAAAATTGAACAGGGGACTGGACATTTTCACATTCAGGACAAAAATAGCCCCTGGATAGCCACCATATCTGCTCTCCCCTTTGCCTGTTCACCCCAAAAGCTGCAGGACTCTCCTGCTTGCAATGACACCCACCACTTCTCACAAATTCTTGCCAAGTTCACATCAGCAGCTGGTGGTGTCAAAGTCACCATTTGTACTGCTATGAAGTCCCTCCATTTCTTTATATCCCTTCTATTTTCTCTGTTGTCTTCCTAGCTACACTTGCATTCACAAGATAGTTACCGCACTAACATTGCCTCTGTAATCAGTCCAGGATATAGGAAGTAGAGATTCAACTGTAACCAGTCCCAGAATACTTGTCATGCCACACTAGTGTCCCAAAAAATACTCTGGCATCCCTCATCTCACTCAAAGAACCACTGCATTACTTAGAGGTTGTAAAATTAGAGGGCTTTCTCTACTGGGAAACACTGTGGCTTGTGGTAGAGTTGTGATTTCAGTTTTTACAACTACTTACAGGCAAAAAGACATGGCCCGCAAATTTTCTTCAAGCGTTTGGTATTTAAACTTTCATTAGATACAGAGCCAGTGGACTAACCGTAATCTATGAACATATGGTCATATTATCAAATAATGTTCATGTCTACCTTACAGACATGTAAGAACTTGGATTACACCTGCAAGCCTCTAGGACTTTAGAATTAGATGTGAAACATCCTGTGAGATAAAAAACCTCCTATCCAGTCACAGAACACAATTATAGACAACATGACACTAATGTCAATGAATACATTAGTATAGTCCATGTATGGTTAAGTTACATCTCCAATTTCTCAGAGCTGGAAAGGAGATGTCTAGAAAAGCTGGAAAAGCCCAATTACCAAAACAGCTCAAAAGTTAATGCAGACTCCTGCACCTCCCAGAGCAGAGGGCGGAGGGGGCATTGCCCAACACTCTGTCCTCCCCCAGGATGTGGCATGTGGGGAAGCAGGCAGGAATGGGTGGCTGGGACTCGGAGGTGGAGAGGTGATGAAAGCAAGAGTGGAACTGCTCTGGTCCTAGAACAACAGAGCTGTAAAAAGCTCGGCTTCAGTTCAACCAACTCCCTCTCCCACTTTCCCTCCCACCTACGTGACAAACAGAGCACAGCCAGGCACTTTCTGCCCATGACGGTGACTACTAGTAGGAAAGGGACCAGGATAAAAGCATGTCCTATAAAAGATCAGTCTGATTTTAAGGCTATGTTATAAACAATGAACAGCACTGTCAGAGTGGGACACTTGTGTGGCGCTCAAGTAGGGAGGAGGAGGTTGAGGATCCATTTCCAGCACTTCCATGTCTTTTATCACTCCTATTTCTGACCTTTCCTTTGCCACTTTTTGAAGCACTGCCATCACTGGCAGGTAAAGGGGCAGCAATGTGACTTGGCCGTTTGGCTGATGGGGCTACATTTCCCAGCAGTGGAATGAAAAGGCACTGGAAGAGGATCAGCTGGAAGATGTGAACTGTGGTCCTGGCCCGTGCCAAACACTAACCAGGTGACCCTGGGTTAGGCTCTTAGTCTCTCTGGGCTTCCGGCTGTTTACTTATAAAAGAAGGTTTTGTCATTGCACAAATATATCCAATATGAAATGTAACATGAAATTCAAACATAATGACATCTCACCTGCTTGCTTCAGGGAACTGTACAAGCACTGAACACTATGTGAATGTAAACACAGTCTTAAGAAAACTATTGAGGTAAAGCACTAAACTGAACATGGAGATAAAGTTTTATGGATTTTCTTGGCTTTCTTTTTTAATTGCAACACTGAATTAATAGTTATTAGCTATAATCCACACCACCACCACTGCGAATAAATAAAGAAGGTAAGCACTGCCTGGATGCCTGTTATTGCCCGATGCTAAGCAGGGTGAGGGGCATAAAGGAGGCTGAACAAGTGAGTCTTCTCCAGTTACCAGCTAAGTGAGGAGACACATTGGAAACCACCCAGGAATGGTACCAAGTCAGTACTCAAATCCAAGATTACAGACTACTGATCATAAACAGTACAGGAATACAAAGAGGAGCTAGAAGTATTTGGAATAAATAGGGAAGACTCTATGAAGGGGATGGGGCTCCAACTAGTTCTCAGGGCAATTCTAAGCTGTTTTAACTGAGGACTGGATAGGAAAAGGCTGGTGACTCCTGGTTTTTAATAAGGCACAGGTTACCCTAGGAGGCTAAGTTACATAATGATTGGAACAAATAAGGTAAGTCCAAAATGATGAAGGGTCGAGACTCCCTGGCTGAGATCTGGTTGTGTTAAGTCTTTGACTTGACTGTAGATGTGGGAGCACCAAAACTGTAGGTTGACTGAAAGGGGGGGAGAGAATATCCAAGAATTCAGCAGAAGGAAAAATTCATGTATCAGGGATGAAAGCTCTTCATCAGAGTATCAGCAATCAGAATAGACACTTGAAACCAAAAACATACAGTTCAAGAAGCTGACAAAATGTGGAGGGTGGTGAGAGAAAGATAAATCAAAGACCACTCCAAGCCTTTGTGTATTCAAGACCGAAAGAATGATTATCCCACTGAATAAGTGGAGACGCTGCAAGAAAAAAGATTATGAAATCAGCTTTAGACATGTTGAATCTGACGTATGAGCTAAGAGTAGGTTTTCTCTAAGAAGCTCAAAATTCAAAACTGAAGCACAGATGTTGAGTACAGGCTTAAGATGCAGATGGACAAGACATGATAAATCTCCTAAAAGAAAACATAGGCAAAACATTATCTGACATAAATCTTAGCAACATTCTCCTAGGGTAATCTACCCAGGCAATGGAAATAAGAGAAAAAATAAACAAAAGGGACATAATTAAACTCATAAATTTCTTCACAGCAAAGACAACCATAAGTAAAACAAAAGGAAACAACAACCTACGAATGGGAGAAAATATTTGCAAATGATACGACTAACAGAGGCTTAATTTTCAGAATATATATAACAGCTCATACAACTTAATAACAAAAAAACAAACAACTCAATCTTAAAATAGGCAGAAGACCTAAACAAGCATTTCTCCAATGAAGACACAAATGGCCAATAGGCACATGAAAGAATGCTCGATATCACTAATAAACTGAGAAATTCAAATCAAAACTATAATTAAGTATCAGCTCCCATCATTCAGAATGGCCATCGCTCAAAAGTTCATGAATGATAAATGCTAGAGAGGCTGTAGAGTGAAGGGTACCCTCTTACACTGCTGGTGGGAATCTAGTTTGGTGTAGTCATTATGGAAAGCATGGAAATCCCTGAAAAAACTAAAAGTAGACTTACCCTATGACCCAGCAATCCCACATCTGGGTATATAACTGGAAAGAACTCCAATGTGAAAAGATACCTGCACACCAGTATTCACAGCACCACTGTATACAAGAGCCGAGACATGGAGGAAAGCTAAATGTAGCAACAGATGACTGGATAAAGAAGTTGTGGCATATTTATACACTGGAATACTACTCTACCATGAATAGGACAAAATAAAACCATTTGCAGCAACATGGATGGAGCTAGAGATCGTCATTCTAAGTGAAAGCAGCCAGAAACAGAAAAATACCAAATGATACCACTCATATGTGCAATGTAAAAAAGAGAGAAAAAGACACTGTGAACTCATCTACAGAACAGAAACAGACTTGCAGACTTAGTAAACAATCAAGGTTACCAGGGAAAGGGGATAGGAAGGGATAAATTTGGGAGTTCAAGATTTACAAATGTCAGCCACTATATATAAAAAGAGATTTTAAATTAAGTTTCTTCTATATAGCACAGAAACCTATGTTCATTATCTAGCAATAACCTATAATGAAAAAGCTGATACAGCCACCAACTGAGGAAGCAGGAGAAGAAAGGAGAGTTAGTTATGCTGGGCTAGAGCCCACTTCTAAAATCCTTGTCAGCCACTGAGGCTGCCCCGAGTACACTGAGCTTTCCTCCCACGGACAGGCTGACATGACATGCGTCCTGCAAACCTGGGCAGCAGAGGCCGTCCCCAGGTCTGGCCCTAGGGGAGATGGGAGCAAGTCCACCTGCTCCCCTTGGGGCAGCACCCCTCCCTGCAGCCCCCGCCACCTGACTGCACCACGCCTGCATCTCAGGAAACCACTGACTTGAAAACAACTGATCCACGAACCTGGGGCAGCGGCAGGGAGATGGGCAGCGACCTGGCAAGCTGGTAGACTTGCCCCCATCTCCCCCATGGCCTGTCCAGGGCTCGGCCTCTGCTGCTCCAGGCACGGTCCGCAGGTCAGCCTGCTCTCGGGAGGAGGGCACGGTGTGGTTGAAGGCAGTGGCGGGTTATGGGGTCTGCCCATGGGAGCCCTTGGATTTGCTTCAAACTCCCCAGCGCATGGCCTGAGCTTGGCCTCTGCTGCCTCAGGTTCGTGGAACTCAGGTTACAGGTCAGCCTGCTCCTGGAAGGCGGGTGCTGTGCTGTCAGGGAAAGGCGGCAGCTGCGATGGCGGGATTGGGGCTGCCCTGTGAGAGCGCGGGGGTTGCAACAATTTCCCGCTGCTGCTGCAGCCATCCCAGCACACTCATCGCACCGAGCCCATCTCCCAGGAGCAGACTGACCTGTAACCTGAGTCCCACTAACCTGGGTCTTTAGAGGCCGCCCCCAAGGTCAGGACGCAGGTAAGATGGGAGCAAATCCATGGGCTCTCATGGGGCAGTCCCCATTCCATCCGAGGCCACGCGACCGCACCGCACCCACCTGCAAGGAGCAGGCCATCATCTGAGGGCCAGTCGGAGATGCTCTGGAACCGTCCGGCGCCCTCCCAACTCCCGGGGCTGTACCTGCTCTCCTAAACCCGTGTATAAGCGGCGGCAAAACCATGGTGTTCAGGAACTACTAATACCGGGGTTACCACGAACCACAGCGGCGGCTGGGACCCGCCTCAGGGTCCTAACGGGACGCGCGGCTGGGACCTCACCTCCGCACCCCTCCCTGGGCGCCTCCTCAGCTGCACAGCCCAGGCGTCACTCGCCGGCTCCCCGAGCAGCGCGCCCCCACCAGCGCCCTCTTAACTGTCCGGCAGCGGCAGCCGAGCCGCGGGCAAGCGGAGGCCCAGGCCCCAGGCCGTGTTCCTCTTCCAGGAGCTGGTCCAGGAGCAACCGGCTGCCGCCAGCTTCCACGCGTTCTGGGTGGGTTCCGGCGTCCGCGCGTCTGTCCGTCTGCGCGTGCGCGCCCCTCCTCCTCCCGCCCGCAGCGCAAACTGCTCGGGTGGGTCTCCTGCTTTACCGGCCCTGGCCGCTGGGGCCGGGAGGAGCCAGGTGGGGCCCCTCCTGCTTGTCCCGCCGGGTCTCCATCCCCAGAGCCTTCACCCAGCCACCGACTGGGTCCTGGCATTGAACTAGAACCACGACTGCCCTAGGCCAGGCCTCACCCACCCAGCCCCACTTTCCCTGCTCAACTTCCCCTCCCTGTTACTACCCTCCCACCACTGGCCAGGCCCAGTCTCCCACCAGACCTTGAAGACAGGGCTCCTTCTCCTCACACCATGGTCCCTGCCCTGACACTCCATCCTGCTAGGTCCTAACCTATGGCCCCTACACCCACAAGCTTACCCCTCATGCCTCAGCACAGGACACCCAACATCCTGAAATTATCCCCCTCACCTCTCAGCCAGGTCATTTCCACTCTGATCGGGCCCCACACCTCTCAACCTGTACCCCCACACCATGGGATCCCCTTAAATCTGAGTGCACCCCTACCCTGAGCTCACTCACTCACCCTTCACCCTGTGGTTGGGGTGGGGAAATCCGTGCTCCAGTAATGATGACTACTGCCACCAGTGGGGGATCGAGCCTAGTGTGCACCTTCAGAGTTAATGTCTGAGGCTACAGGGTGAGGCAGGCTGGGATGAAGGTGGTTCCAATTCCTGCCTTGGCACCCTGATCCCCGCAGCCTGTGCCTGAACTGACCTGATGGGTCAGGTTGATCCCAGACTGCCAGCCACTGGCCTTGGGCTTTCAGTGGTTGATGGTCCTGATGGTGATCTGGACTCCTAGGGCGGAGGCACTGGGCACGCGGACCTTTGGGGTGGGGGAGTTCAGAGTATGCACTTAATCCCAGGGTTAGACATCAGATGGTGGGCTGTGTGCATGGGGCTTTGTGCATGGCATGGACTCAGCACAGGTGGGTGCAGGGAACTTGTTCATTCACACCAGGCCAGAGGGAAGAGGGAAGGGAGCTTTTAAAGTGTCAAAGTGAGGAAGCCAAAGCTTTAGAGCAAAGTAGGAAGGTGCACTGGCCAAGCCACCATGGATCTCGCCGCAACGCTTGTCCCTTGCATCAGGGGAGACTGGCAGTTGACTGGCCAATGAGACATCCCCTGCTGTGGTATAGTTTACAGGCAATTGAAGGGATTTTGAAAGGTAATTTTAATCCAATAATTTTCAGTTTCTCTGTGGTAGATTAGGTCCAAAATCATGGTGAATCTGGCAGGGATCCTGCCTGAAATCCAGCCTGGGACAGTGGAGGACCCACCCAGGAATCATCCACTTAGCTCTCACCAAAAGTCACTGTAATAGAGAAGAACAAATCTGACTCCATATTGGATCTGTTCCTTTTCCTTTAACCCTCTGCCGTGTTTTCTAGGCTTAGACTTGCAAGCTCTGCACTTTTTGTAAAACAGTGTTGCCTTTAGCCTGAAATAAACAGGAGAGCCTATTCTCAAAAGTCTGAGCTTTAAGGATATTAACACTTTGCACTCCTATAAAGATAACAAGTTGCAGAATAGAAAAAGTTTGTTTTGTTGCAGGTTTTGCAGGAACACCATGATCTGACCCACGTGGACAGCTGCAAAGGATTCCAAGAACAAAGAATTCCTACACCAACAAGTTTGCAACAACCAACCACAGCCCCTCCCCTTTTTAGTAGAAAAGGAGCCTGAAGTTGACATGGGGAAGATGGTTCTCCAAGATATTAGTCCGCCATTATCTTGGTTTACAGCTGTTTACGTAGACCAGGTCATAGTGCCTCTGTAAATCCCCTAACAAAACAAAAGTAGTTTTCTATTCTACAACCTGTTGTCTTTATATAAGTGCAAAAGTGTTAATATCCTTAAAAAATCAAAGCCTTGAAAGTAGGCTCTTCTGTATATTTAAGGCTAAAGGCAACATTGTTTTACAAAAGGTGCAGAGCTAGTAAAACTAAGCCTAGAAAAGAGGGCAAAGGGTTAAAGCCAAAAGGACAGATCTTCTATGGAGTCAGATTTTTTCTTTTCTATTATACTATATTCTATTTTTGTTTTAAGTATATAAGAATAAAGTTTAGCCTTTTCCCATTTTAAATTGTGCAATTTTAAGGAGCATTAATTGCATTCACAGTGCTGTGAGACCAGCACCACTTGTTTCAGACTATTTCCTTCCTCAAAGTAAAAGCTTGTATACAAAGAGCACCCCACGTCCTACCTCCCCTAGCCCATGACAAGCCCTAATCCCCTTTCTCTCTCTATGTCTTTACGTATCCTGGAGGTTCCCTATCAGTGAAATCGTATAAAAGGTGGCTTTTTTTTGGTTTGTCTGCCCACATATCTTAAGTAGGGACGGGTGAATTATTTTTTTGTTTTGTTTTCACGTGAATTAGCATTTTTGTATTTTGAGAGGAAAGTCCAGATGGATTAAAGATGAGACGTACCAAATGAAGCCCTTTTAGTAACTCTGTGTATAATCTCGGGGTAGGCACTGCTGTTCTAACTGTGAAACCAGAGCCAGAAGGGAGATGCTTAGCTCTTCTTGTGGCAAAATAAATCCAAACAAAAGCAGAAAACAAAGGCCAAGAAAGACAGCTGGAAAGACAAACCACAGCCTGGAAAAACCTTTCCTCATGACCCAAGATCGGAAAAAAGCTTCACATCCCTGTGGTCCAAAAAGCTCTTGAAGCCCAGTGTTCTGAAAAGAAACAAAACACACAGAGTCAGTTCCAACGAGAGGCAGTGCAGGTGGCCGGTTTGTACTGGAGATGCTTGACCTCTCAGGTGAGGACACAGGCAGACAGACAGACTGCAGAGACAGCATTGGCCACCATCACCCTGGCAGGTCTTTAGCCCGGTGACAACCAGCCCTGGTGACAACGTGAGCAGGCAGAGGCCCCAGGAGGTACCCTGGAAGGAAGAGCAAATGGACGCTCCTCTCCGGCAGAACAAGGTGTAGGATGCATCAAAGTGCCACAGGTGCATCCCTTCCCTAGCAGTGCTGAGCCTTAGAGAAGATCCCACCAAAGTGCTTGCACAATTTTCAAAGATAATGTTTCTTCAGTAACATGAATTCAAAATAATCAATATGTCATCAAGGGATTTTCAGAAGTGACCTGCCCTGGACCCGTACAATACACACACATAAATACACACATATACACATAAATATATACACACATACATACAGGAAAAGAGACAGACAGACTGAAACACAGAGAAGCAGGGGGAGACAGAGAAACAGAGAGAGAGACAACTCAGAGAGGCACTGAGAGACAGAGACAGAGAGAAGGAACACTGGAGCTGGTAATGAGTGGAACTCACATACATTTTCACAAGTCAGTCTATGTGTCAGAACCTGGTCCCAAAGTCGATCCACCCTCCAGGGGAGGGTGTGGGGATCCCACAAGGGTGTGGGGATCCCACAAGGGTGTGGGAACAGAAGGCAAAAAATAGGAAGCCATTGTGGGGCAGCCCACCACAGAGGCCGAGATGGGACACTGGGCCTGTATGTCAACATGACAGAATGACCTAGGAGGTTGTATGCCAGAGCGGACGATGTCAGAGTTGTATTTAATTTCAGTCTCACGACTGTGAGCGGGGAAGCAAGCAGCAAGGAAAGTGACTTTCTCCAGACCCCAGGGCAGACCCCGGCCTGTGTGGGGTGTGCTTTGCACTCCACCAGCCCTCTGTGGGTTCCTTCCTTTGCTGAGTCTGTGCACGATCTCCCTGTGATGCCAGCCCGTGGGGGTGACAGATGCAATAGGTGTTTCTAGGTCTAGAGACAGGATGGCTTCTCTAGGAAGCAGGGGCCAGAATGATCCCCACTGTGCTGATGGGGGATTGGGGAGACCCTGAGAGGCACGTGGCTTGTCCAGGATGATAACACTGCTGAGTAGGGGGAGCCAGGTCTGAACCCAGCTGTGTCTTCAGAGCTGCGGCACTGGTTGCATCCAGGACTCCCCAGGGCTATGGGGGGGGGAGCTGAGTTGGTGTCACTGTGTGTGGACATGGCATGGAGTGAGAAATGAGAGATTGGAAGCCCAGAAAGGCCCTTGAGGAGCTTTGTGTCAGGAGGAAGCTTGGAGAAGTGGACCCCAGGAAGTGACCTCACTTCCCTGGCAATAGAGCCCAACAGAACTTGGAACCGAAGTCACCAGGCACCCACTCTGTAGAGAAGTCCCTACTCAGCTCACCTGGTTGGAGACAGAGGCATGTTCTGCTGCATCCCATTATCCTGAGGCCACAGGCCCCGGAAAGCCCTCAGCGAGGGTCTCTACCAACGCTGCCGGCACTGGGTCAGGTCTCACCCAAGGCGCCTCTGGCCTTTTGGCCAGAGAGACCCAAAGGTAACACAGGGAGGCCCAGGGCAGGCCCCTCCAGGCTGGGCCACCACTCAGATCCCATCCAGGTAGCCACACGGCCCCATCCTGCCTGGTGGAGGTGGAGCAGTCATGTTGGGGATGGGTATCTGCCTCAAGAAAGAGCAGGACAGAGGCCTGGGGGCCCAGTCACGTAGGCAGCCCAGGACAAAGCTGGCTGGCTGGGATGTGGAGAGCCGGGGAAGGGTCCTGCCGCCCGAGGTGGAGCCCATGCTCTCTGGGTATGCATTTTCCCTCCCGGATGTCTGAGCTGAACAAGGTTCCAGTCTGATCTAGCAGCAGAGGGTAGAGTCTACAGAATCAGGAGTGTTCCTGGCCGGGAAGGACTCTGAGACTTCCATGCTGGGTCAGCTGCTGGTCACTATCATTGCAGAGCCAGATACCACATGTTGAAAAGAAGCTGATGAATAAGAACACCAACGCCCCCTCCCCAAGTGAAGGACTGGTGTGTCACTCTTCTGAGGGCCAGCGCAGACTCCTGGTGGGTCTGGATATGGAGGGGTCCCCACCACCATGGCCCACAAATCAGTGGGGGCAGGCCTCCGACACAGACATCACCCAGGGCTCTCCCAGGGACCTACCCGGGGCTGACGGGTAGCTCAGCACACCCTGGTCTGACCTGGAGCACCGTGCCCACCTCGCTGCAAGTCAGGTGGAGGACCAGGAGCCCCCGAAGCATAGACCAAAGGTCAAAAAAGCAGGGCTGGTGTATGTGTGTAGGTGAGGGTGGGGCGAAGGCTGGGCCACACAGGGAGGTGTCCCTAGAGGCTACTGTTGGGACCAGAAAAAAGAATGGCCTCAGAACACCTGTCTGGAAAAATTCAGTCACAGAATACATCCTGTGGGCACTTTCTGGGTGGGAGCTGTCTGGAAAGCTCTGGGAAGATTTCTGTCCTTGTAGAGGCACATGGAAAGGGAGGCAGGTGCGTAAATTTTTCCTCTCTCACAGCATGAGATCTTCCACAAGACTTAAAACTCTCTCCACTTCCAATAGTTACAGAGGAGGCAGGGGCAGGGGAAGATGTCAGAGACCAAAAATGGGACGAACTGGATCCAGCAGGAGACCTCGAGCTCCCTCCTGCCGCTCCTGCAGCTCCTCCTGAACCTGCGTCTGCAGCTGGACTGCTGGGCAACGGAGAAACAGTTCAGGCATCACCACCACCTGGGGTAGAGCCCCCTCTGCACCCACCCACACCTTCTTCTCCAAAATGTTCTCCAAAATTCCACCGTCAGTCCCCCCACAAACTTGACGTCCCTTCCGCTGGAGATGTTTTTGTTTCATTTTCTTTAGTTTCCTTTGCTTGTTTCACATCATTTATGACATCCTTTATTTTTCTTTTTAGAGTTTCATGTAATAAAATGTAGACTTTTCCCCTTTTAAATTGTGCAATTCAGGAGCATTAGGGGCATTCACAATGTTGTGCGACCATCACTACCATCTAGTTTCACACTATTTCTTTCCTCAAAGTGAAACCTTGGATCCAGAGCATGCACTCCCCTCCCTCCTCACCCAGCCCCTGACAACCCCAGGTCCTCTTTCTCTTTGCATGTCTTTACCTCTACTGGTTGTTCCCTGCCAATGAAATTTTAAAAAAGGATTTTTTCCTTCCTGCCCACATGTTTTCACCTGGGGCTGAGGATTTTTGTTTGTTTTCACTTGAAACAGCATTTTTATTATTTTCAGGGGATATGCAGGGGGATTAAAGATGTGATGCACAAAATGAAGCCCTTTTGGTAACTCTGTGCATAATCTCAGGGTAGACACTGCTGTTCCCCCTGTGACACCACAGCCAGAAGACACAAGGGAGATGCTTAGCTCTTCCTGTGGCAAAAACAAAACCAAACGAATCAAAAAAATTAATAAAAGCCCAGAAAAATTGCTTGAAAGGCAAACCACAACCTGGAAAATGCATTCCTCATAACCCAAGGTTGGAGAAATTTTTCCCATTCCTGTAGTCCAAAATCCTTTTGAAACTCAGTGTTCTAAACAGAAACAGAACAGACATGGGCAATTCCAATGAGAGGCAATGCAGGTGGCCAGTGTGTGTTAGAGATGCTTGACCTCTCAGGTGAGAACAGAGGCAGACGGAAACACTGCAGAGACAGCATTGGTCACCATCACACTGGCGGTTCTTTAGTCAGGTGACAACCAGCCCTGGTGACAATGTAAGCAGGCAGAGGCTCCAGCAGATCCCCTGGAGGGAAGAGTGAAGGCACGCTCCTCTTCAGGAGAACAGGGTGCAGGACGCATCAAAGGGCCACAGATGCATCTCTTCCTCAGAAGATCTGATACTTACAGTTCATCCTGCTAAAATCCTTACACACCTATTCAAAGATGCCTTTTCAAGGGTGTTCATCACAGCACTGGTTGAAACAGTCGGAATTAAAGCAACAATAATATTGATGGAGAGGGGATGGGGTCCATTCGTTCTGGTTCATGTGGATGAATGAATGCTGTTCAGTTGGAAAAGTGGGTGCCTGGTCTCAACCCAATGTCAAGGGAGGCCTCAGGGTGGAAGTATGCAGACCCACTCTCTGCATCCAGGGTCCCATCTGCACGACCACATGTGTGTGAAATCAGTATAGATGGAAATTGATCTGATTGTGAGTGTGTGAGAGACAGAGATGGAGAGAGACATACTGAGAGACACAGAGACTGAGACATAAGCACCAAATCATTCATGACAGACACCGCTGTGGGTGGGAATTACAAATCACTTCTTTTTTAGGCAATATTTCAATTTTTTGTACTGTGTCTGTATTACTCTACTAATTCTAAAAGGATTAAAATCCTATGCTAATGTGACCCATTCATTACTCATCTATGGAGTAATTAAAGTACATTAATCCTATTTTTAAAAGAATTTAAAGCCTTCTCAGGACTCAGTTCCATTTCAGCTCAGTGGAAGCAGAGGTTCTCCAGGAGGTCGTGTCTCTTCTGAATCAGCATCCAATACAGGTGAGCAAGAAGTACCCGACTTGGACACTGAAGACTACAATAGATGAGAGAGTCTGTTGAGAGAAATTAAGACCTAAATTCAAAGAGAATAATCCCATATTCATGGAGCAGAAGGCTTCATTCTACTAAGATGACAAAGGTCCATGAATAGATCTAAGGATTCAAAGAATGCCTACCCAAATCCCAGGTGGTATTTTGCAGGAATTGACAATCAATCTAAAATTCACGTGGAAAATCCAGGGGGTCAGAATACATGAGTGAATCTTGAAAAACAAGAACAAAGTTCGAGGAATGGAAAGTCAGATGGAACCCACGGTTAATACAAAACCTCTTTAAGCTGAAGATAACTGAGATTCAAAAGATGCAGAAGAAAACCTGTCATGGAAGCCAATTCTCTCCTTTCCCTTTTCCCTATTAAGTTAGGTTGATAAAAAAGCCTTTAACTTTCACCATTTAACATGGTATGTACTTTTCTGGTTGGCTCCTGCGTGTGTATAAATAAAACGTTTCTCTCGTTCATCTCCTCTTTACTTCTGTGGGCTCTTTGGGAGGGACTCTGGATTATGGGGACCTGCTCTTTTCTCACCTTCTTTAATGACATCTTTTGCCCATGGTGAAGTTCTTAAAAAAAAGAAAAGTCTCATTGGTTTTGGGTCAGATTTGGAACATGTATACCTTTGGAGACCCCCTGGAGGAACAAGGGGGTTCAATACTGCCTGGAGAATTCACTTGTCAAAATGCCTAACAAGACGCTATTTGCAAGGTTTTTTTTTTTAAAGATTCTTACCCTAAAACAAATCCCCTATCTAAACCTCTTGGATGATCAAATATAAAGAAAAAAGGAGAATCATGTCTGGCCTAAGAACACTTGCTTAACAAAACAGAAGGACAGAATCAGTTTCAGAGCAAAAATTAAAATGCATTTATACCATCAACCCTCCCACCCTTTTGTACACTGTCCTCATGTAATCTGCCAGATGGCCCCCTGGAGAAGGCCCTTTGCCCGGAACTCGTGCTCATTTTCAGAGCTCGGCCAAGCGGGAGGTTGGTCCCCAGGGCCTGAGAGGGGCTATGTGTGAAATCTTCTCTGCTGAGACCCAGCGGGCTGAAGGGAACTGTGTTCTCTGAGGGAGAGAGAGCACACCGAGCCTCTGTGGAGGCATCTCTGAGATCCTCCCAAAGGCACACATCTCTAACTCTGGACACGGGAATTTTTGATTAGCATCTTAGTTGGAAATCTCCTCCTGGATAGAAAGAAGCAGATTCAAGATGTTGCAATTGGATTGGCAGGTCGGCCTCTTGAATTAGTCGATGAGGAGGACACGCAATTCTCTGCAGAAGTAGGAACACCCATCCCTGCTCGGCTGACGTCATGTACAGAGAAACAGACGCGACTCTAGGGGGAATTCAAAACCCACCAACCTTTCTTACCGACGTCAACATCCCCACTTTATTCTCCTGTCAGGTCTCTGCACAAAAACTGTGGCTCATCCCCAAATATCACATACCCATCACCCTGTACCACTCTGTGTCTGTGTCCAACTCGAGCATTAAGGCCTGTGACTGTTACTGTTAATTCGTGTCCCCCTTTCTGCCCGTCTCCCGCCATCATCCCAGTCCAACCTCGGTGTCTCTCTCCAGGCCAGCAGTACTCTTCCCACTGGCTTCCCATCAGCTTACCTTGCCCTGCTTCCATTGCTTATTCCCCATACGTTACCCACAACGGTCTTATTAAAGTATTAATCAGATCAAGTTGTTCCGCATTGCAAAATACTTTTGTGATTTTCCATTGTATTCAGAAGGATATCCAGAGTCCCTACCAAGGCCCTATGTGATCCGGGCCCTCACCGATCTCTGCAGCCTCAGCTCTCACCGTTCTGCTCCAGCCCATCTTCACCGCCCCGATGGTCCCCACCAGGACAGCTGCGTTTCTAACTCCAAGTCTAGTACTTACACTTCTTCCGGCCTGGGAGGCTTTTCTTGTCTGTTACATACGTGGCTTATTCTTTTGCTTTATTCAGGACTTTGTTCAAATTAGTTACCCTCAGAGAGGACTTATCTGACCAGATTATTTAGAATAGCACGCACATATTTCCTATTCAAACATTTTCCCTCCTAAAATGCTTTATGTTTCTTTGTGGCAATTATTAGTACCTGGCAGTACATCATATATTTATTTGCTTACTGGTTTACTGTCTGTCTTTCTTACTAGACCTATATTCATGGAACCACAAATAACTGTTTTAACCAGTAACTTTCAAACCACCTTTAAATGAATTCTTTTATAAGATGAGAATTTCAGAGGCTTCCACGGGTTGCTTAGGGGAAAAAAGAAAAAGGATTCAGGTTGAAATAATTTATTAAGGACCTGAGAGTTGGTTATTTATTTTATACATAGTAGTGTGTACCTGTTAATCCCAAACTCCTAATCTAGCAAAAGACCTAGCTGACTACTATTTTTAAAGGAATTTTTTTTCTTTTTAAACTGGGGTTGTTTGAGATCTCTTTTCTTCTTCATTATTTTTCTTTTTTTAAAGATTTTTTCTTATTATTTTTTTACATTGAGGTTCCGCAAATTGAATCCAGCATGTACTCTACCCCTTGAACTATACCATCCCCTCCAAAGACAATTATTTTTATACTTTGACAATACCATATTGAATTAAGATTTTTGTTCCATTTTCCCTTCATAGAGTTTATAACTGAGGGAGAGAGTCAGAGGAAGCCCTGGGCCAACCCTTCCTTCTCAGCGGGTCACTACACAGCAGAGGAGCTTGGCTGTCTCCAGGCCCAGCTCACCTTTCTGCTCTGAGGGCCGACTCAGGCCACTTCTCTTAAAAGCGGCGTGTTAGAAGCAGCAGAAAGCCAACTAGCGAGCAACAATGACAAAACTGACCCACCTGCAGTTGGACATCATCTGCTCTGAAACGAACCTCTTAAATTTCTTCTTATTAGTGGATGGTTTTCAAAAATATTCCCAAGGAGATGAATCTCACTCCATTTTTCTGGATTTCTTAGGCCTTCTATGACTTTAACTGCAGGCTTCATTTTCTGCACAACATCTGCAGGGAAGCCAGGCAGAAAACGTGAACAGACCCTGCAGGCCGCGGCTGAGGCCTCCCGTCAAACATCCTTGTTGTGCAGAGCCTACGTTCATGGGACCAGTTTCATTACTGCTGTAATTAGTTCTTGTCCAAGTGTCCCACCGGAAATGTTTCTAGATAGAACGTGGCCTGACGCAGATGAGCAGTGGGGATGTGGGGTGCAGATGACACACAGACTGGAAGGAGAAAAGGGAAATGTTTCTTCAGGCTTCAGTTTGGAAGATTTCTGATTTTTATATGGACATTAAACTTGGTCAGGCTGAAGCACCATTTGCTCTAAGACGGGGTGATGTACATGTATCCCTACAACTTCAAAAAATATGTTGAAGCTGGGCGTGACAGCCTAGGGGACAGACAGCTTTGAGTGACACCTCCGTTCCAGGATGCCTATGATCTCGGGCTCACAAAGAGGAAAAGAATACACATATTTTGCCTCTGTAGTTCTATGTGAAATTATTTTGACCCTTGCCGGATGGTGTAAGATCAGAGAGCATGTAGTCTTTCGTACATCGCAAAGACGACAAGTCTTCTTGATGAGTCAGCAGACTGTTTCCGATGGCCCGGGGTCTATGCCAGACATTAGCTGTCTAGACAAATACCACACAGCCCCCCATCCCTCAAGGAGATCACAGTGTGTCGTGGAAGATACAAATTTAAATAGATTTTCAAAACAATGTGGTAAGAGTCACTTTGCATCATATATACTATATGTTCAGAGGGGCTCTTGCACTGCCTGGGGCTGTGTTCTAGAAGGTAGGGAAGGTGTCAGAGAGGAAATGCTTTCTGCACTGACATCTGACGGATTCCAGCAAATCTCTAGACCAGGAGAGTGCGTGGTGGGGACGGGATTCTCAGCAGCTTGCGTGTCTCGTGCAGACCCCTGGTCATGTCTAAGAGCACTTTGCACTTAGGGAAGGAAGGTCAGTGAGGCTAGAGGCTGTGAGGAACTAACGGAAGCTGAGGCTGAAAAAAAGCAGCAACGAGGTGATGAGAAGATGTGACGTTAAATCAGAGAGCGTGGACTTCCTCACACACACAGCGTGGAATTCTTTGCGGTTTTAAGGAGGAGAGTGACACAGATTAGTCATTAAAAGTGAGCAAAGTGGATTGTTCACTCTAAAGTACTGCACTGGGGAGACTAGAAAGGGGTGGGAATTAATGCAGTGGGGAGCAAGGAGCAGGGACTTAGTTGGGGGACATTAAGGAATAGAATTGTAGTACTGATGGGGTGAGGGAGTGGAAAAATAAAGGAAAACTCCCAGATGTTTGGCACAGAAAAGAGATGGGACAGTGATGCCATTGTTTGAAAAAGTAAAACTAGTTCTGGGCGAGTGTAAATCCAGACAAACAGAGCTTGAGGTTTTTATGTGCTAACCAAATGTGAATGTCTACTTGTCAATTAGAAATATATTTCTGGGACTGAACTGAGATGTCCATGCTGGAAAAGATTTGACAGTTAATCATTGGACAGAGAGCAGTTGAAGCCACGGGAATAAATGCCGCCCACTGACAGTTTACCAAAGAAAAGGGAAGGAGGGCACTTCTGGTTCAGAAAATATGGCAGACCAGAATCTTGAAGACCCACTCACTTAAGACACATAAAAACGTAGGACAAAATGCTGCCAGTGTTTTCCTGTTTTTTTTTTAAGGGCACGTTTATTGTGGTATGATAGCTGTACAATAAAATACACATATTTCACATGTACTACTTGGTGAATTTGATAAATGTCTACACCCAGAAAACCATAACCACGATCAAGATAGCTAACATTTCCATCACTCCCCAAGAGGGGCACTTTTCGAATCCCCATATTTATCCCTTCCCATCCCCTTCTCTCCCTGTGAACCGTAAGTTTGTTTCTCTATGTCTGTGGGTCTGTTTATCTTCTGTATTTAAGTTCATATGTTTCTTTTTTTGATTCCACATATAAGTGATATCATATGGCATTTTTCTCTTTTTCTGGTTTACTTCACTTAGAATGACTATCTCTACGTCCATCCATGTTGCTGCAAATGACATTATTTGTTTTTTCATGGCTGAGTAGTATTCCATTGTATAAATATACTACTACTTCTTTATCCAGTCACCTGTCAATGGACATTTGGGTTGTTGCCATGTCCTGGCTATTATAAATACTGCTGCTGTGAGCATTGAGGTGCATGTGACTTTTTGAATTAGAGTTTTCTTCTGACATATGCCCGGGAATGGGAAGGCTGGATCATGAGTTAAGTCCATTTTCAGTTTTTAAAGGAACCTCCACACTGACTTCTCTAGTGACAATGCAGCCCATCTTGTGAAAGCAGAGCCATGCTCAGAAAGTAATGGGTATTTCTAAGGGCCAGACATGAAGTGCAGTGAGTGTGGCCTGTTCAAGAATCAGAGGGCAGTCTGCCAGGGCTGGAGGAGAGTGACAAGGGAAGTGTGGTACAGGTAGGAGTCAGACCATGTGGGGACATGGCAGGCTGGGATAAGGAGCCTGGACTTCCAGTAATCCCTTGGTAACCATGGGGCACTGGTTCCAGGACTCACCCTGAAGTCAACATCCATGGATGCTGACGCCTCTTGTATAAAATGACATAGGACTTGCATGGGACTCATGTACATCCCCCCATCTACTTTTATATATATATACAAACTTTTTTTATTGAGTTATAGTCATTTTGCAAAGTTGTATCAAATTCCAGCATACAGCACAAGTTTTCAGTTATACATGAGTATACACATATATTTGTTGTCACTTTCTCTTTCACTGTGTCCTCCTGTGTACTTTAAGTTATCTCTAGATTACTCATGGTATCTAATACAACATGAATGTTATGTAAGTAGTTGCCAGTGTACGGCAAATTCAAGTGTTGCTTTTTGAAACTTTCTGTTTTTTCAACAATATTTTCAATCCACCGTTAGTTGAATCTGCTGGATAGGGAGGCCCTAGATATGGAGAATCCCCAAGCTCCTCCTTCCCACATCCTATATTTTCACTGCAAGCACTGAAGGGGTCCAAACATAGAAGAGACCCATCTACCTGCTGGAAACCCTGAGGAATTCCGTCAGCGTATGTAGAGCAGGAGAGAAGGTTTAGGGCCAACTAGTGGGAAAGGAGGGCCTGCCTGGAGAGGATGGAGGAAGGACAGTAGTGGAAGCCATCACGTACTCTTACTGGAACTAGCTGACAGCAGTGAGGGACGCCAAGGAACTGGGTACACGTCACGTGTGGGGCGATCCTGGCCACCAGGTGCAGGGTTCACATAACTGGGACCCAGTTTGCAAGATCAAAATAACAAGGAGGCAAAGGGGCTGCCTCAGTCCCAGGATCCTGACAACGGCCACAGCGACGTGACCCCAGCTAATGCGGTTCCCCTAGTAAGCCAGAAAAACGAAACTCTGAGCCAAGATATTGCAGATTCCACTGCAGCCACATGGATAACTAGATCTCTAACCTGACAAAATGTAACCACCAGAAACAGGAATCTTTCCTTTTCTCTTCCTTTGGAACTTTGGACAGGGAGTCACAAATCTTTGACGGGAACCACCTATAAACCAATAGAGAGCTCACTTTTTCAGGAATAAGCATGGAGAAAAAGAGTGGGGTGATGGTTTAAAGCAGAAGTCAAAGTTGAAGCCCATCTGAGAAATGGTAAAAACATGTTTCTCAATGAATTCGAGTTATGGCAAAAAGAAGGAGGAAGGTTAAGGAAATCTCTATTAATATCCATTCACCATAAAAGACTAGCCAGCCATAAAAAGACAACACCTTAAATTAATAATTTTTTTTTTGGTGATGAAAAACAATGCCTTAATTTAAAACAAGGCTTGGGCCATCAACAACACTCTGAGAATTGTTGACGAGGAGAACATAAATCTGCATATAGATATGTAAGTGTTCCAAGTCCACCACTCAAAAACAATTAGTCAATCATGTGTCCAGTTGATTGGGAAATCCCAATAAGAAAATAACTCAAAAGTGGGAAAGACATGGGATTAAATAGTGGTAGTGAGCAATGAAATCCAAGATGTATATACCTATATTTTCTTTGTTAATGTAACAAACTTAAAGCAACTGTCTAAAAAGTAGTAACTGGAGCACACAAACACACACACACACAATTTAGAACAACAGAGAGGTAAAATATGCTAAATTTGTCATTATTGAGGAACAGGATCTAATAGATTATTTCATTTTTGAGACTCTTATAGGAATACTGGTCCAATTGCATAAAAATTTATGAACTTAGAGATGATTTATAAAGATTTAGAGAGAATTTTCTTTAAGAGGCAATATAGCTTCCAAATCACTGAAGAGAAAATTAACAATAAAAAAATTAATTATTCTAGGTAATATGGAGTAACACTGACCATATTTACCACCCTAAAATAAACCACAAAATGGATAAAATATATGAAGCAATGATTTTTAAGACACGTGGAAACGATCATCCACTAGGACCTTGCCTTGCCACCTCGATACCAAGGCTCCTAGGCCTCCTACTGCCATCACAAAGGATGTCCACCAGGAGGCGACATTTCCTTCCTCTGCTCCTACTGCAGAGCCAGTCCTGAGCAGTCCTTTTCCAGGTGTTGGCAGGCAGCTCCCAGAAGTGCTCTCGTGGGCCTTGGTCCCTTTTGGCCACCAGCAAAGGGATCAAGGATGAGCAGTGAGCCTCCTTCCTCATCCAAGACCTAGGAAACTATCTGACTTCTGAGCAGCCCTTCACTCTTGTCTGCTGTCTGGTACTCTCCACCCGGCTTCCCGAGTCCCCGGCACGGGCAGCCTGCACACTGGCCACAGCCCATCAGAATCTGTTCCCCCGCCAAGAGGCCATGCATGATCATGAGCAGGGCTCCAGGCCTCTGGAGCAGTGCGGCTTGGACTGGGTCCTGGCCCTGGGCGCGCGAGCTCCATGCCCTTGGTTGAGTCAGTCAACATCTCTAAGCTACAGTTTCCTCATCAGTAAAATGAGGACATAATCAATATGGAAAAAAAACAGAATCTGAGGGGGACTAAATTTCTGGTGATTGAAGATAATTTTAATTTTGATTTATACAGCAAAGGACATCATACAATTTTTACTACATCGTATTTCTAAAGGACAGCTTCTACTATTAAAAGTAATGCATGCACGTACACACAAACACACGTGCAGACACACTGGCTCTAGTCCACATACATCCCCACGGGCACACACACATGGAGTCATGTACCACCCACACACCCATAACATACGCACAACCACACACATCCTCAGGCGCACACACACACATAACATACAGAACCACATACATCCCCAGGTGCACGTGAGCACACACAAACACACAGTCATGTACAACACACGTCCCCAGGTGCGCGCGTGCACACACACACGTCTTACACACTTTGGCGTTATTCTAAATCAATTTACAATTGAGGGTCACAGTGTCCATTGTTTTATCCACTCAGAAGGTCCTGACTTTGGAGCGTGAAGCAGGAGCTCTCCTCTCTGGAGATGGTCTTTACCAATTACAGTCTCAGTAGAGCCAACATAACTGCTCTGGACCTTTGGAAGTGCAGGCCAGAGCATACCTGGGAGCTCACATCCTGTACATGTAAACATGTTAAGTGCAGTAGGTTCTAAAGTCCTGCCTTTACAAATATACGTTCATTATAAGGGGGAAGACCAGGTTCAAATTTAGAATTCCAAGACACAGGGGAGTCCGGCAAAGAAAGTGAGCGTGTGGGGAGAGCTGATTCCCAGTCTCTGACCACTTGCCTGGCCCTTTTCTTCCCAATGCTGGGTCCATCCCTTGCCACAAGTGGCCTTGGATGTTCACAGGGGGACACTCAAAACTCACATTCGGGATCTGCTCATACCCTCCATACATACAGCTGCCCTTTGGCCTCTCTGTGAGTCCTGGGAATCTGAGCTTCCGGGAGAGCCGGTGCAGGCACTAGGAATGGGTCAGGGGCTGCTGAGACAGGGCATCTGGGGTCCTGGGCTTCTAGAGCATGGGATGGAGCCAATGACCCTGCCCCCTTGGCCCTGCTGACTCCACCCCATGGAGGGCGTGGCCAGAGGAAGTGTCAGGGCCAGAGGGACCCTCTGCAGTGCAGGACCCAGGGCAGCGGGCCCCCTTGCCGGGGTCTAAGAGCAGCAGGCCTAAGGAAAGGTCTGAAGAGGCTGTAAGGTATCTTCATTCCCATTAATTAAACAAAAATAAAAGCATACCACAGGCGTGAGTGGAAAGGGATTTGTTAGAACAAGGGAAGGCACTTGCCAAGGTCTGGCCATAGAGGGCTGGTGGGTTTGTCAGGTTGATGAGGAACCAAGAGGCTGTTAGTCCCTTCTGGGTCTAAACACCTCTTGAATTCCTCCGGGTGACACTGAAATGCAGTGAGACACGGAACTCTCTTAAGTTGTTAAAATCTTCATGGTGAACCATTCAACTCTCTCCTCATTCTTGGCTGCGAAAGCACGATAAACACAGGCCAGAAACTCATCAGCCTGTTGGTTGGTTCACTATCCGTCTGGCGCCTCCTCTTGTAGGAGCCTTTATCACATCACCCAGGGCTGACCCGGCTCAGGATTATAGCTGATTTTCCGCAGGTGGCATCACTTGCTAGTGACATGAAGCAGGCACGTTAGCCACCTCCCAAACACTGAGGCTCCTCCTGGGAGGAGCCTTCAGACCCCCAATCCAGCCTCTGCACCACGATGTTCCTTAGTGTCACTACCGGTTTGCTGCCTTGGCCTCTAGCTTTGACCAGATCCTCGCCAGATTGTCGATAAATATCACCCATATACCACATCTAAGCTTGCGGTCCAGATGTGACCATGGTTCTTATTTTCTTCCCATCGATGGATTGTTTGATCTTTGTGTAATCATGTCGACAGCAAGGCCAGTACAGCCCTCTTGAGGCCTCCCCGAGCCGCCTCTGTGTATAACTGTCCTAGCACCCCAGGGGATCGGGTCTGAAGCCTGGCACTCAGACACGAGGATGTCAGCTGGAGAGACAGGAATCCACTCCTGCTGTGGCTTCTGCTGTGGCTCAATGTGGCCATAAAAACGGATCCCACAGGCCCTGACGTCACTTGACTCACTGCAGGGATGCTCCCACACTGCCGCGTTCCCCCAGAGACTGAGGGCTTTCTGCTTGTTCCGGAAGGCCCCACCCCCGAGGGGACACTGGGTCCAGTGGAGCGTCCAGCCTGCTTCCCCGCCAGCCCTTAGGGCCTTTGTGGGGCCTGGAACATCAACTAACCTCCCCTTAGGGACCCCTTTGTCCTTTGCAGCCAACAGACCTAGGTCATAAGCACTTTAACTCACCTGAGGGTGTTTTCCTCACTTCAGGGGCAGTGAGGACTGGGCTTCTTCACACTCCAAGTGCCCCCGGTCTGGATGCAGACAGTCTGGCTCTCCCCCCAGTCCTGCAGGTTCCGGCCACACCTCCTGCTGGTCACGGAGTCTGTGCTGTATTCTCTTCCAGGACAACAGGTGCACTCTGCCCCCCGCCCCGTCCCCACCAGCAGTGGCAGAGGTGGAGGACAGGCGGGTGAGCTTGGGCCTGAGACACTGCCCTGAAATCAGTGCCCCAGAGGCCGCTGGTGACTAGAGGGACCACGGGGAAGAAGGCAGCATGGGATGGGAGGGGGAGG
The DNA here is from genome assembly GCF_048564905.1 of Vicugna pacos. Classification (NCBI taxonomy): domain Eukaryota; kingdom Metazoa; phylum Chordata; class Mammalia; order Artiodactyla; family Camelidae; genus Vicugna; species Vicugna pacos. The sequence goes on from NC_133004.1 coordinate 6,124,018, forward strand.
AAGGTTCAGGATAACGAGATGAAAAGGGGAACAGATAGCACCGTGAGGACCTCGACCATGAAAGGGAAGAAGATAGACAGTGACAGCTGGAGCGGTGTTGGCGTTAAAAGCTGCGGGCATTTTCATTTAATTTTATTAATTACCATTACATATAGTGACATATTTTTATTTGATTAAAGATTAGGTGCCATGTCATATAACAGGATATAGTATATTATTTATTAAATAATACATAATAGCAGATATACTAGCATGTTATGTTCTGTTTATTTATTATCAGATAGTATATAATACATATGTAGTTATTTATATACATAATATATAATTCATGCATCTATATAATATATAACACATAACAATGTAGGATTATGAATATTATATTTTATAACAAGATTACATAACAATAATGATGTAATATTATCCATTGTATATCTTGGCTCATGACACATTCTCACCTTAGGTGCCTGTCAGAAGTATTTATATATTAAAATTAATATTATAAGAAACAGTTGTGAACCTGTCACCCAGCACCAGAACAGGACTATTGACAGTGACATACTGTGTCCTATCCTGCCCTAGGCCTCTTCTCACAGGAAGCAACCAGCATCCTGAATCCTGGCTTACACTTGCCTTGTGTTACTTTCACACACACAACATTTAAGATCAGTTAAAACAAATGAACTGCAGGTACATGCAACGAAGTGGATGCATCATACACCCTATGTTAAATTGAAAAAGTAAGCCCAAGAAGGTAGCCTATAGTGTGCTAAGCTTTTAACTGTGTATATAAATGTCAACTAAACTCACTAAATTAAGAACAACTACAGCTAGAGTCCAGGTGGGAGAGGGACAGATAAAAGGTGAGGTGAGCAGATTTGCTGCAGGTGAGCGAGTTCCCTTCAAGTAACATGTCATTCTCTCTGAAGCAGGAGGCAAGGCCATCTGCTGGGAGTCAGGGAAGAGACAGAGGGAAGCTTAGAGGTGTGCAGAGAGTATAGAATGTTGACACCACTGTGTGGCAAGTGGGGAAATGTGCTCACTAGAGAAATCCTGGAGGATTGCCTGGCAGTGGCAACATGCTGGGCATTGATTTGTAGTCTTAGAAATCTGTGCTGGGAGAGCCTGCTGCCTGCAGGCTCAGAACAAATAGAGCTGGGTGAACCGAGATGGAAGTCATCCTGGTGAGGAAATGAAAAGATCAAGGGTCAAGGGGGTTTTGTTTGTCATAAAGAGAGTGCTGACTGTGGATGCAGAGCTGGAAGGTGGGGAAGTGGAAGTAAGAGGAACGTGGACAGGTAGGAAAGCAGAGGAGTCAGTGCATGATGCCCCAGTGAGGGTGAAGGAGGGCCAACGAGGCTGGTGGAGAAGCAGCTGGATGGCTAGAGTTGGGCACATAAAGGAGAGAGGCTGGACCTGGGGTGGAGACACGCCCGGGTATGAGCCCGCGGGTAGGGTGAATGGGAGGTGTCTGGCTCAGGCTGACGGAGAAGAAGACCCTACAATGACCATACTGGGTGGTGGAGGGAGAATCAACATTGACGTCTTGATGGTAGGCGGTGAGGCAATACAGAGTTGGTGGTCCAGCTGCTCCTGACTGAGGCAGATGAGCAGGGAGGCCAGGGTGGCAGGCACTGCTAGGAATGGACTGGGTTTTCCAGGTGTTCCCAAGAGAGGAGGAGAAATCACCTCATGGGGGAAAGTGAGCACAAGGAGGTCAACCCAGGCTCCTGATCAAACGGAGAGTGTGAGGGGGCAAATCGTCAACTCCAGAGATGGTGGCCTAGGAAGCAGGGACCATGGGTGAAGTGAGGGGACACTCAGAGAAGAGAGAGAGATGAGTCTTCTGGGTGTAGGGGGAAGAGAGGCCCCAGGACAAAGGAGCACAGGGGCACAGTGATGAGGATGGACTGGCTCTGTTGTGACACTGCAGGAATGGCTGGATCTTTGTCCTGAGGGCTTAGTTTGGGGGGGCTACTGGCCTCATGAGGGCCCCCCTCTCAGCAGCCTGGACAGATGCTCCCGCTCCTGATAGCTCTGTGGCCACCACTGTTCCCGGAAGGGCTCTGCCTCCATCTTCTATCAGACATTCCTGCCCAGTCCCCGACTGCCAGCGAGGGAGCCTGGGCCTCACAGCCGTTTGCCGTGGAGGGACACAGGCTCCTTGGAGAAGCAGGCTGATCTTATTTTTCTCCGTAACCCACGGCCTAGCAAAGCGCCAGCCTATGGGTGGGCCATTCAGGGGCTCGGATACTTCTTAAATTAACTCAAAGCAGTAGAATAGCAGAGCTGGAGGAAGTGACCACTGAGCTCACAGAGTTCACTGCCCACACCCCCATTCTACAGATGAAGAAACAGAGGCCAAGCAGCCAAGGTCATGCTGCTCTTTAATGCTGGCCTCTGTTGGGCATACCAAGTGATGAGCTGCACTGAAGGGCCTGAGAGGGGGCTCTGGGGTCAGACAGCTTGGGTTCAAGTCCCACCCCTGCCATTTACTAGCTGTGTGATTAATGACTGTCCTTCCTGTAAAGTGCCACCTCATTTGTTTGTCATGAACACAGAGTTCCTTGAACAGCAGGACAGAATTCTTTAAAGGTTTGCTGTTGCTTTTGTTACTATTATCACCAAGTGAACCCTGAAATGAAGAACAAAGACAGCAAGATTTTTTATTTTAAAAGATTTTAAAATACGATGATGACTGTTTGATCTAATCTATTCAAGTTTGCATTTGACCATTATTAACAACTGCACAATGGATGACTTTTGAGGAAATGTTACTTCATGTCTTTAATTCTCACTAACTACACAGGCTATTCAACAGGAAGCAATTTTTTTCCAGGAAGAGGGACAAAAAGTTAACAATATCTCTGTACCTCTCGGTTCCCAGTGAGTTGGTTGTGATCTGTCAACCCAACTTTGGGGAAATGCCCGCTCCTCCTGGGCTCGCTGCACTGCCACGTGGCCTCCAGGGGGCGATTTACCCCCACACAAATCCAGTATCTTGGTTCATATCTTTGCTTCAGATCCCTCAAGGACTGCCCATGCACCAGGGCCCCATCTGCCCCGCCAGTCTCACCTGCTGGCCTCCAGGAAACTATCCTGGGTCTCAACCATCCTCTGTTCCTATGCCCGCCCCACTACTCTTCATTTTGTCCTTCAAGTGTGGGCTCCTGTGGCTTGCCACCAAGCAGGGGTCTCCCAGTCCTCCACCTTGGGGAACTGCATCGTCCTGCACAGTGCCTAGCGAAACTGTGTGGAGGCCGGAAGAATACAGAACAACAGGTGCTCAGAGGGGCTGCCTTTCCCACTGCAGGGGCCCTGGAGAGCTTTCTCCCAGCTGGTTATTCACAGGCGCTGAAGCTGTGGAATCTCGATCTTACCAATTTAAAGGGCATCATCACTAATTACAAAACAAATCATTTTTTCAGTAGCAAAAGGAGAAAAGACTTTGTGCCCCATGCCCCCATCTTTCTTCCTCCGCCTTCAGAGGTGATTCTCACTCTCTGGGCAAGGGTAGAAAGCAACAAACAGAATATTATTTTTCAATGATTCTTCTTTCCCACTCTGAAGATTGCATCCCAAGACTGATGAAGGCTAGGATGGTTTGGCTTCCCTGTACTGAGTATTCAGAGGCTCAGGGTGGAGGGGGTTAGGGAGATAATTCAGCATTATGGAACCAAACAGAGACATTAAAAGGTTCTACTCTAAACAGAAAGGAAGCAGGATGCTATAGAAATGGGAAAACCATCATTGGAAATGAAATAACGAGTTACAAGACAATAAACATGAAGATGTAAAAAAGAAAAAGTATATCAAAATACAAAAAGGTGGGAAAGGGAGACGGTAGCAAGAAAAGATAGATTTTTTTCTCTTTCTTTTTCCTTTTTCTCATTATTCTTAGGATGTGTTGGAGCCTACGTGATTATCAGTCTAAAGGAAATAGATATGATAATGGGTTGATATACTTGAAAAATAGGGTAACCACAAATCGAAAGCATATAATAGAGTTGAAAAAAAAAACCAAAAAAGAAACAAACTCTAAATGGCTTAAAGACTTAAACATTAGACAAGACGCTAAAAAACTCTCAGAAGAAAACATAGGCAAAACATTATTTGACATATATCTCAGCAGTGTTTTCCTAGGGCAATCCACCCAAGCAACAGAAAATAAAAGCCAAAATAAACAAATGGGACCTAGTTACACCTATCAGCTATTTCAAAGCAATAGAAACCATAAGCAAAATGAAAAGACAACCTATGGAATGTGAGAAAATATTTGCAAAAGATGAGACTGAACATGGCTTAACTTGTAGACTATAAAAATAGTTCATACAACTTAATAAGAAAAAAAAATAAACAACCCAATCCAAAAATGGGCAGAACAACTAAACAAGCAATTCTCCAATGAAGATACACAAATGGCCAATAGGCATATGAAAAAAAGGCACAATATCGCTAATTATCTTAGAAATGCAAATCAAAACTACAATAAGTTATCATCTCACACTACTCAGAATGGCCACCATTCAAACATCCACTCACCATAGATGCTGGAGAGGCTTGGAGAAAAGGAAACCCTCCTACATTATTGCTGGGAATGTAGTTTGGTGAAGCCAATGTGGAAAACAATATGGAGATACCTCAAAAGAATAAAAAAAGACATCATTTGATCCAGCAATCCCACTCCTGGGCATATATCCAGAGGGAACCTTAATTTCAAAATATACCTGCACCCCAATGTTCACAGCAGCATTGTTTTCAATGACCAAGACATAGAAGCAACCTAAACGCCCACTGACAAATGACTGGATAAAGATGTAGTATTTAGATATAAAAGAATATTACACAGTTGTAACAAAGAAGGAAATAATGCCATTTACAGCAACATGGATGGACTTGGAGATTATCACACTAAAGTGAAATAACTCAGACAGAGAAAGACAAGTAACATATGATACCACTTATATGTGGAATTTTTAAAAAAGATACAAATAAACTTATTTACAAAACAAAAACAGACTCACAGACTTAGGAAACAAACTTAGGAGTTTGGGATTAACAATTACAAACTACTATATGTAAAACAGACAAACAGCAAGGATTCACTGTAGAACACAGGGGAAAATGTTCAGTATCTTGCAACCTATAATGGAAAAGAACCTGAAAAAGAATAGACTATGTATATGTACAACTGAATCACTATGCTGTATACCTGAAACTAACAAAACAGCTGTATATCTGAAACTAACTAAACATTGTAAATCAAGCACATTTCAATTAAAGAAAAGATAAGCTCTAAATAGCTGTATTCAAAGAAAATCTTCAAATCTTACCTCCTACAAAAAGTAAAATGGGAAGCTTGAGCAGGACCAAATTATACTGAATGAGAGGTTACATACCTTCTCCAGCACATGGCCCATGGTACACATACATCGTGTTTTCCTTCAGGTAAGAATGGCCCTTACTGCCCAGGGAGCGAGTCCTGCTGGGACAAGGCCTCTGTGGCAGTGGCCTCCTTGTCACCGCTCCATCTCACCAGAAGGCCAGGGTTTTCAGAGGGGAGGGAACACAGAGCTCATACACTTCAGATATATTTCCTGAGAAAAACTGTGGAAAGACCAAATTCACCTGCAGTGCAGGAAACATGAGCACGGCCCCTAAGCAGACTGACAAACCCGAAGCAAGACGGCCCGATGTTCACATCGGAACCAGAACAAAAACCGTCTGGCCCCAGTTAAACGATCACCATCTCACCTGCAATGAACTGTTCGTACTCATTGTCAGGGATGTTTCTGTTGAGACTTGAGAGATCAAAAAAGTCAGACCAGGGAATCCGGACCTGGTGGATGTCCAGGCTCTGCTAATGGTAGAGGCGGCCCCAAGGGGGTATCACCAGCACCGACTCTTCCATTTTCAGCAGGGTCTTCAGGAGGAAGGCGATGTGGATACAGACGCCCCTACGGAGGCTGAAGCCCTCCGGAGGGTTGACATAACACAGAAGGTACCTGGCAGGGAGCAAAGGAGAGCGGGTCTTCAGAGCCAGGTCTCTGCACAGGAATCCCGGCTTAGATAGAACAGATACAATGGGAATCTCTGCACAGCACATGGCCTAGACTCAAGACACGTTCAGCAGCTTCTGGTTTGTATAGTGGAGGCACTGCCCACCGATCTCTGTGTGGCCAATTATTTCGAGTCCGGGAGCACATGCAGAAGACATCTTGGCATCTGTCTATCAACGCTAAGCACCTGACTAGTACCTGAGCACCCGTTCTCCAGGGAATCTCAAACTTCTTGGCCTAAAGACCCCTGTACACTCTTAAATACTGAGGACTTCAAAAGGCTGCTGTTTATGTGGGTTAAATCTATCAATAGTTCCTGTGTTAGAAGTTAAATAAGAACTTTAAAAAATGCTTATGCGTTCACTTAAAAATAATAACAACCTACTACATGATACCATTAATACTCTTAAGCAAAAAATAAGTATATTTTTCTAAACAAAAATCATTAATGAGAGGAATAGCAGTGATTTTAATTTCTGAGAATCTCTTTTGGACTGGTGAGAGCTTAATTCTATCTGCCTCTACATTACCTGTTTTGTGATATCACAGACTAGGTTTTCCCTGGAAAACCCCACAGGAAACTCGGGTGTGCAAGAGTGTGCAAAAGGCAGGTGACTTCCCGGCGTTCCTACGAAAATAGTCTTGCATCTTAGGGGCCTCGGACTCACTTTGATAACTGCTGCCCTACCCTAGGCGAGACTCTCCTACACAAGAGCCAGGCAAGTGTCCTGGCTTCTTTAATGAGTTACCGCAGCAACACCCCTCCCTTCTCTGTGTTAATGTTTCCCACAACCTCCATTACTGCAGATGAGGATGTAATCCTCAACTGAGGCCTCTAATCCCAGAAGACTACCAACCTTGAAAGGGAGGGCCCATCTACCATCTCTACACCCCGCACAGTCTATTTTGAGTCAAGCCCTAGATAACTGCTAATTGACACTGACCCTTGTCTTATTCCTGAGTTTTAGCGAAGGAGCCAACATCTGGATGGAACTGAAATTTCCCTGCTGATATACAAGGCTGATAAACCACCCTATTCCAACATCTGATTCTGGGGCTCTTCAAAACGCGGGTAAGGCCCCGCTTCATAAAAGACGGGTCCTCCACCTGCCCTTCCCAGGGGTTCTGGGAGGCCGCGGCCACGCAGGGCTACCCGGACTCGCGGTCCAAGCCCCAGAGCCCGAGGGGGAGGAAAGCCGGAGGCTGTGCCCCAGCCCTGTCCCCCCCGCCCCAACCCGCTCCCCGGCACCACAGCCCTCCCCGGCCGCCACACCAACCCGGATCCCACCCCGGTCCATGACCACTGGCCCCGCCAACGGCGCTGCCGTACGTTTACCGTCTGTGAGACGCCGCCCCAGAAAGGATGTCGGCCGCCGACTGACGCGGCCAGAACTAGTGGCCCGGCCAAGCAAGCCGCCATCCCCAGCAGCAAACACCGCCATGGTCCCGGGCAGCTGCACACTTCCGGAGCCCGCTGCCTGCCCCAGAAGCGCACGCCGGCCCGCGAGGAGCGCGGCGTCTTTATCCATGGCAACGCCGCGGGGCCCTCCCCTAGCGCTTGCGTCTGCGTCCTCCCGAGGCTAGACGTGCGAGAGCAGAACTTTCGGAGCCAATGGGAGCAAGGGCGCGGCCAGGACGGGGGTGGGGGGAGGCTTATGGGGCAGCTGGGTGGGGCCGGGGCGGGCGGGGCCGCGCGGAGGTCCTCAGCTGCAGGTGGCACCGGCCGGAGGCTGGGGCAATGCTGCCAACAGTGGGCGGGGCGGCGGGGCAGCGGGGCGGGGGCACCCTCACCTGTCTGTGTGCGGGGCTCAGCCTGGGCTCCGCGGCCTCCGCTTGCACCGGAAGTGGACCCAGGCTACCGGTGGGCAAGATAGAGGACTGAGCCCAGGCAGGCACGGCTGGCCAGGTAGGGCACCTGAAGTGCAGATCCGCCAGGCCGGCTGCCGGCCTTGAATACGCGCTGCTAGGCAGTTTCCAAGAAGACGGGATCTGTCCCAAGAGGGGAGGTAGGGCAGGGTGCCAGATGCCTGGTTGGGTGCGGTCTTACAGGAGAGCCACGTTGAGAGGGTGCAGAGCAGCCCCTGTGTTGGCGGGGCTAGGAATTTGGGGTATAGGGTGGGGATGATGTGTGCCATTCCCTGTGGTCTCCCAAAGAACTCGCACCCCCAAGCAAAGGACCCTGCTCCCTCCACCCTTCACTGCATCCCCTGCCTTCCCCAGCACCACCGCCCCTGCCCCCAGAGTGTCCCATGACCTCTCCCCACACCAGGCACCGTCCCTGTTACAGGTACTTATCTCCTGGTGGTTCCAGCCCAAGGGTGGGGGCTGTATCTGACCAGTTAGGATGCCTGGAGCCTTTGTATGAAACCTCAGACTATAATGCAGGCGTGCACAGAGGCCCCTCAAACAGGATTCCCTGCATTCCCTCCCCACCACGCACCCACAGCGCAGCTGCCACACCAGGCCAAGCCTGCTGGAGGACCGCTGTTCCCTCTCCACCTGTCCCTGATCAAGAGTGCACCGCCCACACTGCTGGGTATTTAGGGGGCCTTAGAAGAGCAGCTGGTATTTTCATGGACAAATATTTGCTCTTTTGGGAAGAGTTGAGTGCAAAGGGATGTAGGGTATGCCTTTTCTGTTGTCCTGGAACTGGTGACTAGGATGCAAACTTAAGTCAAAGCAGTTTTTAGAGAGAGCCGCAATATATCTTACCCAAAGATCACTGTTCCCCTACAAAGGCAACACCACCTGGCGGGTGGGGTCCTGGTCCCTCTTTCTGGAGGTTGGGCTTTGCACCCTCCAGCTGGGACACAGCCCGAAACAGCTCTGAACACGCTCCAACAGGCTTTCCCAGCACAAACTGCCTTTATTTTGAATCTGGCTGAAGGAAGCAGCTGAGAAATCTGGGTAAATCTTCCTGGGTGTAACCATGCCTTTTGTGCTGAATGAAAGAGCGGCTCTCCACATGCTAACAGCTTAGAACTGAATGTGTGTCGAAGCCTTCATGCATGTAGCATGTTGGGAACAGCGTTTCATGGTGAGGGGAACTCTATAACTTACATGTGTATGGGGAAGCCCTCACTCCAACAGGGTTTTCCTGCACAAACTGCCTTTATTTCGAAATTGGCTCTTGCTGAGAAATCTTGGTAAGTGTTCTTAAGTGTAGCCATGCCCATTATGCAGGATGAAAGAGCGGCTCTACACTTTTTCACATCTCAGAAATGAATGTGTGTTGAAGCCGTCATTCATGTAGCGTGTTGGGAACACAGAATTTAGTGGTGAGAACTATGTAAATTACATGTCTATGATGAAGCACTCTCTCGAGCCGGGTATTCCAGTGCATACTGCCTTTATTTCGAAACTGGCTTCTCAGAAGCCTGTGGTCTCCACTGCAGGTCTGTCTCCAAACCCAGGGCCAGCATGGTAACTCTGCTCCCCCTGTCTATTCTGGAAGTTCTAGGTGTCCTCCATGGCCCTTCCACCATTATGTTTTTGGAAAACCCCGCAGATGGAATGGGCCTGAGAACAGGAGAGCTGGATGCCAGAAGCCACTGCCCAGTGTGAGGCTCCTGGGAGGGGCATCCCCTCTCCGTGGGCTCTGATCTAACCTCCCCTCTCCCCCACCCCCACCCCTCTCCTCCTGCATTTCCTGATTGATCCCTGGATAATGGTCCATACCAGGAATAACCTGGGAGAGGTTTTATGAGTCTTTAAGTGGAAAAAAAAAAAGAAATCTTTAGACAAGTTACTGAAAGTAACTTCCAGCTTTACCGGGAAAGACCTCATTCCAATGTTTAAGGCTAGTTGACAGGGTGTCAAATTGCTCAACCACTCACATCTGAGCAAGTGCTACCTCTCTCTTCAGCTCCCCGCAGCATCCACCTGTGGCAACTTGGCCAAAAGAAGGCAAGAAAGCTCTTTCCCCTCGCCAGCACCAGCGTGGCTTTGGAGTCAGTGGAGGCTGAGAGAAAGAGCCCCGCCCTGAGGTTTGAGGGGCCTCCAGCCACAGCCAGAGGAGCGGGGGTTTTCAGAGTGGCCCAGCAGGGAAACCAGGCAAGGCCACCTGGCCCAAGTCTTCCCTGCCCAGAGAGCCCCATGAACTGCTTTGGGCCACACTCCCCGTTTGGGCCCCCTGCAAAAAGTTACCACGGGAGCCACACCTGAGAAGGCAGAAGGACAGCCCTTTAGCCTGGGGTCCCAGCAGGTGTGTCCTGTGAGACCTGTGGCCACATAAGTTACTTGTCTCTCCAGGTCACTGAAGGGACTGTGCTGGGCATCTTGGTGGTCAGGGACATGGGAACACCTCTAAACTCTGAAGAAGGACAGAGAGACTCTTCCTGGAAGCAAGGATTCCAGGGAGACACCTTGCCCAGAAATGGGGGACTGTGTCCTGAGTAGACCCCTGGGAGGCAATGTGGGGCTGTGGGGTCCTCTTCTGAGAAGGGAGCAGGTGAGTTTTCCGGGGGTGGGGTCCTGCTTTGTCCAGACATGTCCTTGTGTAAGACTCATTTACAAACACCTCCAAGTCCACCTAGGGGTGGCCCCAGAGGTGGGGGTAGAGGAGGAGAGTGAAGGGTGCAGACTTAGGGCCCCCTGAGCCACCCAGGGAGCCAAGGGTCAGTGGGAACATCTTGGGAGTCTAGTGCAGGGGTGGAGGACAAGCACTAAGAACATGCCAAGTCATGCAATAAAGTGACCCATGACCACGAGACACAGGTGGCCGTACACCAAAAGAGGCAGATAGAAATTTAGACCCAGGATCTGAGAACCTTGAGAGGGGCTGGAGGGTCCCAGGAACCCTCAGGAACAGCTCTTCTAGGGGCACAGACATCCCAATACACACATTTCTCATGGAAGCTTTTTGGGGTGCAGAGTGAGTTACCAGGATCCTGAACTTAGTATGGAATCCCACCCCCTTGTTCATCACGGTACCTGGCAATAAATTGCTGTCATTTGTCCCTGGACATGCACAGGGGAGCTGACTGCTGTGGGGGTCACTGCAGGACTAGAATCTTCTGGTGTCTGCTCTGTGACCACAGAAACCCAGGGGGATTTCTCAACGGGAGAACCTGGAGACCATGCCTGCAAGGACCACCCTCATGGGATGGCCAAGGAGCTCGTGGTACCCAGGTCACCAAGTGACGAAGTTGTGAGGTTGCCTGGGGTATCCTGGGGGCATGTAGATTTCTGAGGTCAGCACGTGGGCCCAGCACTGCTGGATGGTCTGCACAAAGAGGGCCCTGCCCTCCTGATGATGGCTCTTAACACCTGCAGGGAAACTGCTCCCAGGGCTCCTGGAGGTCCATATTGAGAGTGTCCTGCCAGCCTTGTGGGGTCACCTTCCCCTGATGCAGAAGCAGACCTCTCTCCCTTGAGGCCCAGGGGACATCTGGCTCAGGTGCCACCTGTGTGCCCTGGACACGCAGAGCCCCAGAGCTCTGGCACAGCCTGGGGTGTGGTGGTGTCCGGGCAAGAAAGGCCCTGGGAAGGGGGTCATTCAAGGGCAGAGGCCACTCTGCAGGGATGCTGGACCTGGCAGCAATGCACTGCTTCAGTACTCCCTTGGGTTGGGTCTCCAACCTGTGGGATGGAAGGGCCTCTCCTTCCTGCGGTGCAGTCGGGGGAACTAGATCCATCGTCAAGGTCAGCCCTGAAAATGGAGGCTGCGCTACCTCCATTCCTGGAAAGAAAATCAGTCCCCTCCAGTCCAGGAGATTCAGAAAGTCATTCAGCAATGTTCGGGGCCCCCACTTTAGGCTTTGAATTAGAGCTGAGCGGCTTAGGAGGCCAGATCCCTGTCCGTGGCTCCAGGAGCAGGCTTTCTGCTGGGGGACAGGATCCTCACAAACACCTGTGTCTTTGTGGGACACTCCCCTCTGACAAGCTGGAAGGCAGGGTGCAGTTGTGGGAAATCGTGTTTACATGAGCAGAGGGCCACCATGTGGTGGGGGCACAGGAGACTGTGAGAATGAGTCCCACAGCCTTTCTGGAATCAAAAAACTGGCAAATGTGAAAAAGTGCATAATTTGTTTTATTGAACAGGCTGCTTATGTACGTTTGGAGGACCAGGTTCAAGGACTCAGCATCCCTCCAGGACAATAGCCTCAAGAGAAGAACAGACAGAGCAGGAGGAGATCTGGGGTTTCTCCCAGGAATGAGGTGGAACAGGGATTTCTGCAGATTTGCAAGGAGTCCCCGACCACTGAGCATGGGGTTACAGCCCCACGAGCCCCTGTCATGTTTGGCTTGGGCTCTGGTTCTGGCCTGATCATGTATTCTTCCAGCAGAGTTCCAGAAACTCAGAGGGTGGAATTAGAGGGGCTGCGTTTGGAACCTAGTGAGGAGTTGGAGGGTCCTTTATATTGAGTCCCTTCATCCTAATCACCGTAGCTGAAGCCCAACACCCCCCAGGCCTCCATGGTTGCCGTGGAGGGAGAACAAGCCTGGCAGGCGACCTAGGGGTCCCACTACTGTGTCCTTCCCTTGTCTTCGTTCCCTTTCACCCCGGAAGGTGTGATTGTCTCGTGTCATGGTGGCCTCCACAATGTCCCTCCCAGTAATCTCTCTTCTCCATCAGGTGGGGTTCCCAACCCCGCTCAGCCTTCTCTGCATGGGTGCTGAAGGACCAGGCCCACCTGAAGTTCTGAGCTCGAGCAGTAAGGTGGAAACAAAGAAACCAATGGAAAAAAGAAGCAAGTGATTGTGGCAAAGCTCCCCACCACAGAGAAGCTGCCCTGAGTGGAAGGGAGAGTGTGGGCATGCCCGTTTGTTTCCTGTCGCCCAGTGCTCTTAGCTTTCTTATTGCCTACCTGCATGGTTACAACAAAATGATCTGCAAAACTGAAAATATTTACTCTCTCGCTTTTACAGAAAAGGCTGGCCAGCCTCTGGTCCGGTACCAGGCAAGAGATTGGAGTTCCTTTCCAGTTTGGAAACATCTTGGCAGGCCCAGGTTTGCAAAGGTCTTTAAGAGTAGTTACGGAGTTTTGCTTTTAAACTTTTTTACGGCTGTATATACTTGTGAGATGTGGTTGTGATGTATAATTCTGAGCCGGGATTTTCTCAAACTGTTTCTCACTTCTTATACCAGACATTCCTAAATTCCAAGTGGAACTGCATATTAAGGAAGCCATGGAATTTAGCAAAAGGATACAGATCTCATTTCCTTTTAAGCATCGATGTACCTCCATCATGGCAGTATTTGTTATGTGTTATTGATAGGGGAACTAAGTAGTAAACAGATTAATAGAAAATAGGGGATTTTAGGTACACAGGTTCATCTTTTCAACATTGTTTGTAATATTTGCAGTTTAAGATGACCATTCCTGAGAAACAGGCAGCCTCCTAGAATGAAATAGCATTTCCTCTGAACCATAATTAATTTTTATTTTGTAGACAGCAGGAAGGGTAATAACACGTCACACATTTGGGGACGTCAAAGAGAAAATGTAACTTTCTGGGAGCGCACTCCCCCGCCTCCCCCTGCCCTTTTTACTGTCCCATTCTCCCTGGAAGGCTCTTTCTTATCTTCTGCTCATGGCTCCAGTAACTCTTTCTTCCTCCTTGTTCCTCAGCTGGTAAGGTTAGTTTTCTACTTTGAACAAGCAAACAAGCCAACAGAAGAGAAATTTCACAAGCAACTCCCAGCACATCCGCTCGCCTTCTGATGTCTGTGACCTCACTCTCGGTGCCCCACCGCTTATTAAAAGTGGCATCGAAAGCCAGTTCCTCCAAAAGTCCCCGAGGCCCCATCCCTCCCATCTTCTCTGGGTTGTCACTCCCAAAACCATCCTCTCTTTCACTGCCTCATCTATTTTGTTCTCCTGCTAGTTGGCACCATCAGTATATAAACGTCCATCCTCTTAAACCAACAGCACTCCTTGACCCTAATTCACCCCCACCAATTGCCACCCTGTGTCTTTGCAGCAAATCTTTAAGGAGTTGTTTAAACTCACTGTCTGCATCTTCTCTTGAGCCATCCCCTTTTACACCCATTCTGGCTTTTCGCCTGATCCCTCGCTCTATGGAAACTGCCCTGTCAAGGCCATCAGTGACCCCATGTTGCTAAATATAGTGGTCAATTTTGACTCCTCATCATGCTTGGCCCCTCGGCAGCATTTGACCCAGCTCTTCCATCCCTCCTACCCCGTGTTCCTGCTTCACTCAACCTCCAGCCCATCTCTCTGTCTGTTTCTGCTTTTGGCCTGCTGGCTGGTCCTTTGCCAATGTCTCCTGTTTTTTCCAAACATATACTGTGGGTGTTCCCCAGGGTGGGTTCCTGGGCCTCTCCTCTCTCTCTCTGCTATTCCTTTGGTGGAAGCAACCCAGCCTTGGAAATTGGCATGCCATCAATTTCTCGATTTCTCCAAAATTCCCTGATTTCCCCTTTCCATCTGAGCCTTTATCCCTGAGACTCACATCACATTCTTTTCCTTTCATTCATCTTGCTTTCACATTCATACATATGTTCTACTATGAAATTACTTTTCCAAATTTTGAATCAGTACATATATAGCATGTAAAATGCTCAAATATGTATTATTTCCACTAAGATGCTAATTCTACCTTAGAACATTTCTGCACTTCTGTATTTATGTGAATAAAGCGAATAGTATTTCTACAAGCCTCATAGTTAAACACTGTTAGTTTGGGGCTATTATGTAACATGAAATAATGGTACATCAACATAGTCGTTTTTCATTTATTTTTATGTAACACCGAGATGAGGTTTTTGCCCTGAAGACTGGTTTTATTGAAATTTTACCTACGTTACGGACAGTCAGTTTATGTGAAAGCCCTCATTTCTCCCCTTTTTGATATATGCTCCATTTGGCTATATATAACATATAACTTGGCATGAAACAAAATTCCCAAATCATTCACATAATACAATTAATATGTTTAATTATATTTTTTAAATGTTAAAAAGAAAAAGAAAACAGATTCCTCTACCTATTAGGCACTTCTGTGGCAATATGTAACACACCCCTTAACCATGACATTGAAGAACTGAGCTGATACCAGCCCCTTTCCACCTGCTCAGCCCCACCTTTTCCCATCCCCTTTCCCATCTGGAGAGGACATCCCTCCCATTGTCCAGGCCCAGATGTTGGAACCATGTCCTTTCTCTCTCTTTCTTTTACACTCACAGACAGCAAATCCAGCTTGTTAGAAAATTCTGGATATTCTGTCTTAATTAAATACCTGCTCTCTGCTCCCCGCCCTCCTAAGAGCCACCTTCAGCCTTTCCTGGATACCAATAGCCTTCTGTTTCCATCTTTGCTTTCCTACAATCTCTCATCCACACAGAGTCAGAGGGAGCCTGTAAAAACATACATTGGGGGTGGTGGGTGTTGCTCAGTGGTAGGGCGCATGCTTAGCGTGCTTGAGATCCTGGGTTCAATCACCAGCACATTCATTAAAATAAATAAATTACTTCCCCCCAAAAAACACAAACACAAAAGCATAAGTTGGACTACATCACCCCTCCCCTCAAAACTCACTAAACGGGTCACCATGTCATTAGGAGCCAAAGTCGTCACAAAGGCCTCAGGACCCGGCGTGCTCTGCCTCTCTGCCCACACTCTCCCCCTCACTCTGGGGGCCTCTGGCTCCGGCTCTTCCTTCTTCCTCCGGATCTATTCTGCTTCAAGTTCATTACTCCGTGAGATCTGCCAGGATTGCCTTATTCTCTCCTGCCTGCCTCCCACCCCACCGCCATCACCCGAGTTTGCTCATATCACTCTTTTTTAAAAATTTATCCAAACTCTTGTTACCCCAACATGCTGCCTGTTTCCTCTGCTAAAATTCTGAGCCCCCAGTGATGGGGAGTCATGTCTATTTTGTTGACTGATAAAGCCCGAGAGCCTTGGGAACGGTCTAGTTAGGAGATTCCCGTATGTAGTAGGAGCTTATACACATTTGCTGAATGAATGTAGATGCCCTGGTCCAATCCGATGGAGCACTTCTGTGACGTGCTCAAAGAATAACTCTCCTTTCCACCTGAGAGGGGGTGACAACTTCCCTGGTGATTAAAGGCAAGAATTTTTTGCTTTATGCTGTTAACCTTAGGCGGGGAGACTGGGGGATCTTCATATATATTTTTAAATTTGGTTCACTCTGCAGTTGGTCTTTGGTCTCTGTATAATTTTGAGAAACTCTTTATGAGTGATCATTCTTTGATCAGATTGAACAGGTTCCAGGGGGAAGGACCAAGCCTGTCCCATCAGCCATTCTATGTGTCTTGTCCTGGGACCCAGTGGATGCTCAGCATGTAAGTGAACCGACAGGAGTGAGTGAAGAGATGGGAGCATCTCATTATTGTGGCGGATCTCTGTCCAATGCCTTGAGATTTGGGGAAGGGTTTACGAGTGCAGAAGGGAGAGGTCAGGTCCTCTGTGCTTTTCCTGAGTGCCCTGGCCTTACCCATTCCCCCAGCCCCCTCTGGGCAGCCAAGCCAAGGAGCTGGGCCACCAGGGGTTGTGCTGATCAATAATCCACCTTCACCCCAATTCCGGGGGTAGGTACACATGGTTGTAGACACTGGAGTCAGGTCCTTGGAGGAATTCCTCACCGAACTATGTTTTGGACCTTTTATTTTTCTCTAGAACCTCCAGCTGAAGAAGATTGTTTTAGACACATGAAAGTTGAGGACACCTTCTGTCCCCTCGCAACCCAGGTGGGGCTGGGAGTCTGCTGTTTCTATAGCCGGTGGGCTCGTGTTGATTTGGGCATCCCTGTGCCTGAATTCCTGCAGTACACTCGGTGGTAAGGTTGGGGGTGCCTGGCAGGGAGGGAAGCGGGTTGGGAGACTGTACAGCTGGGCTGATGTTAACCTGGGGTGAGCGGGAGCTTGCTGATGCATGGCATCTCGGGGCAGGGAACTCTCCACACTCAAGAGGGGTTCCCACTCCCGCAGGGTCCCTTTGATCAGGGTGCTGGGCTGTCAGGGGACCACAGGGGTCCCAGTGAGGATTAGGGTGCCTTCAGGCAATGGGAAGTGTGGGGTCCAGTGGCAATTGAATTAACTGTGCACCCAAACCCAGCCCCCACCTCTTTCAGCCTGTTTCCTAATCTGCAAAACTGGAATGTTATTAAACATCTCACGGGGTCATTGATGGGCTGGGACAGACTAGACAGTCAGGAGCTGGAATTCCTCTGTCCCCTGATTGTTTGCCTTCTTTCTGACTATTTGCTCTCACAAGCTCAGTCTCTCTGTCTCTCGCTCTTTCACTTCTAAGTGTCTCTCATGCTCTGGTTTCATTTGATTTCCAACCACCGCCCCTCCCCTCCGCCAAACTCCAGATGAGTGAACTTGATTTCTATGTGTCAGTTCCAAATTCCCAGGAAAGATGCTCTGTCACCCTCTGGATCTGCTGTCCAACCCATGAGTTGTGGCCAGAGGAGCGAGTCCTTCTGGGACCAGCAGAGGGTCTCTGCCGAGCCCCCAGCCACCACTGTGGGAGCACATAGCTCTCCGTGGAGGAAGTACTGGCTGTGACCTTGTATCACTAAGTGTGAATTTATGTCTTCTCTTGAACCAACTTCATCCTCCTAAACAAAGATGAAAATTAAACACTCCCGGGATTTGTGTCATGGAACACTCAGGGTGGGGGCTAATGGGGCTGGAATTTCTGCTGTATTTAAGGGGCTACACTGAATCCCCAACGAGAGCCTACAAAGGGAACAGCACCGGCCCCACCCGGCACTTAGGGCGCTGAGTCTGCGTGACGGTGAGCCAGGCTTCTGACCACAGCTCAGGGGTCTGGTCTGAACAGTTAGCCTTTGAAACCAACCAGCTTTGGATTCCTCAATCCCACCCTGAGGTTTTACCTGAACCATCAGCTTCTGTATCTCTGAAGACAGATGCTGAGGACCCTTCACGTAAGCCGTTCGCACAGCCCTGTTCAGGCCTTTGTGCTGCACGGTCTGCCCGGCGAGCTGACCGAGGTTGGTATTTTACTGATGTTAGAAGTAGTCTGGTTTCCCGATGTACTGTTTCACTGAACAAGCAACAGAAGCCACTTCTCGCTGATAAAAGCAGAAAAGGGACATAATTAAAAGATACTGGGAGGGTGTGTGGAGTGGCCAGGACCGGAGCCAACCCAGGAGCTGTAGGAGGTGTTAGGGAGCCCCAGGCACCAGGCTGGGAGGGGTGCTACCGGGCCCCCTGCCACCCCAGAAGGGACCCCCCTCCACCCGACCCTCCACCTCACTCACTGCAGGTTCATGTCCCGGCAGGGCCAGGTCACACTGAAGCCACCAGCACACACCTCAGTTGGGGAGCTGGCCCCGTCTAAGCTGCGGGCGTGCCTGGTGTGGGGAGAGGCCCAGTTAGAGGAAGGCAGTTCCCCTACTGTTCCGAGTTAAGGTGCAAGTCAGTGCCCATCACTCAGGAGAGCCAGGCTGGACGGACCTCATTGTGGTGCCTAGGCTGTCTGAGTTCACTTATTACTTTCTACGTTTGAAGGCCCTGGAGGGAGAAAAAGTGAAGGTTCTAGTACTTATTTTGTGTTTCCCACGTACCAGGTGTGGTAAACAAGCCACTTCAGACAAGGCCCGGAGCAACCACGTAAATAGGCCACGGAGCAAGTCGTGCAGTCAGGCCTCTGTGGTCCCGAAACCCGTGTCCCCATCGGCTCCATAGTTACCAGTGGAAACTAGGGGGATTTATGGGACTGTGTGCTCCTGTGAGGGCTGGGATATGTGTGTTTAAGTCCACATCTTCAGAAACTCGGCTAGAACCACAGCCACTGATTGCACGGTGGCAGAGGAAGGGAGTATTCCAGCCTCTGGTCCAGCTCGTGTGGAGCTCAGTTCTTCCTCCTGTCCTGAAAATAACACCAGATCTGAGGGAGCTGCAAACCCACTGCTCTTCTTAGATCCCAGAAGACTGAGGGGGAAAGCTGCTTCCAACCCAGAGAGGTTGCAAAGGGAACAGCGGGCAGGCTTGGAGAGTCACAGCTCCCAAGGCAGAACCTGCTTTTGTAAGAACCCCGGGGGCAGGCAGATTTAACAGGTCCCTGAGGCCAGCAGGAAGCTCAGTGTGGGGAAATCAGAGTGTGACAACTCCAGGGGGCCAGTCAGAGGGGCCCCATGCTCTTTTTCATGTATTTTACATCCAGGACCGTGTCCTGTTCTCAGAATGAAGGTCAGAGGATAACTCCTCATGCTTCCTGCCTGGAGAGGAGAAAATAACTGTATTGAAATACACCCAGAACATTCTGTTTCATTGGGGGAAGTTGTTTTTTGTTTGTTTTTTTAATGAGAAATTATTTTACCAGAGCCTAACCAACCTGGGAGAAGGGAAATCCCTTCTGTGTCACCCAAATTGGGGTGGGGGGAAAGAGACACACTTGTGGAGGTCACAGCTCAGGGCACAGGCTCAATGAGAACTAATCACAGGACTGCAGATGCCCTGCTCTGTCCCGCTCCCCCAACACCTTACCTCCATGTCAGTAGGGCCCGTGTGTAATAACAGGAATAATACTAACAGAAGTAAATGTCTCAGGAGTGTCTAGGGAAAACCCAAAGACAGCGGGGAGATGAAAACAAGGACACACAGGCTGTTTTAGCCTCTCACACCAATAGCTGTAGCAAACTACACACAGCCCAGCCCCAGTAGATAAACAGACAACCTCACAGAAGAAATTATTTATTTTGGTTCTCTTACCCAGTGCATTCCATGGTGCATCCTCGCCTAGAATTGAGTGGAAGCAAGTCCATCTCAGAAGGGACATAACTGAAGAGGGATGGCTTCCCAGACTCTGAGGGGCAGAGAGAGCACCAGCCTGGGTTAGAGAAAGGTGAGGGGTGGGGTAGGGTGTGGGCTGCCTTCTTCCCCATATAAGGAACCTTCCTGAGGCCAGCACAGTAGGAGGGAGGGCCATGGGGTGGAAGCAGCCAGACTTCATCCTGAGAACTGTTGGGATGCCTCAAAGGGACCATTCAGGTGCCCAAACTGGGCCCTGATTGAGGGAGCCAGTCGGTCTGACTCAGAGCCCAGGACTGAGGTGGGCTCACAGCAGGCCGGTATTACTTGGCGGATCCATTTCACTTCTCCGAAGCCCTGTGTAAAACATGAAGCGTGGACGGCCTGGTGAGCACAGCTCTGCCCTCAAGACCGGTTTCAACTCCTCTCTTCCCAGAGAACAGCATCTCTGAACCCGTCCTGGGTGACCTCACAGAGATCACCCTAGTGGCCCAGGCTAGTGACCGGGAACATGTACCTTCCTGCAGGCAACCCCTGACGTCCACTGATGCATCATATACTGGCAAAGAGTGAGTCACTGTGCATTGGTCTAACAGCAGAGACTCTGCCAAAGGCCCAAGAGGTGGTGTGTGGGACATGCAGGGGTGCAGGAGTGTAAGCAGTGCAAAAGTGTAACTGGTGACAGGGGTGCAGGGGCTGTGGAGGGCGCAGGCATTTCAGGGGATGTGGGGGTGGAGGGATGCAGAATTGCAGAGAGTAGCAGGGGTGCAGAGGTGCAGGGAGTGTAGGGATGCAGGGAGGTGCTCAGGGACCTGGCCAGGATAAGAAGGCAAGTGCACATCCTTGCAGTCAGCCTGACCCCGGTAGGCTATTGCAATGCTTTTGGGCGGCGGCGGCGGCGGTGGCGGTTGGGAGGCTGCCCGGGCAAGCCGATCGATTTCTTCTCTTCCCTGCAGCCTGGCCTGGGGTGGGGCTTGGCCGCCGGAGATTCGCCAGATGTTGCACTCCAGGTAAGCTTGCTCCTGGTAGGTGGGGCGGTTAGGTCAGAGGGCGGTGGCAGCGGCAGAGGGGCGGAGCGGGTCTACCCCTGGTGAACGGGTGGAATAGCTGCCTTGTCCCGGCTGCTGGGCCTGGGAGCGGCCTCTTCTTCCCCAGGTGGCCGGACACTCCTGTCCCACTCAGCTTGCTGAGTGCGGAGTGGGGGCGGGGCCGTTAAGGTGCGGGACCCACGGGGGGAGGGAGGCTGCCGCGGGGGAGCCGATCAATTCGCTCCGCTCTCCCCGGAGGCGGAGCCAGGGGCGGCTTCTGCTGCCCTAGAGGCGGGACGCGGGTCTCCAGATGAACTTGCTCCTGGGAGGCGGCGGCGGAGGCGGCAGGGGCAGGGGATGTGTTCCAGGGAGTTGCTCCATTTCTTCTCTCCCCCACGGCCTGGCTTGGGGGCGACGTCTGCCGCCGGAGATTTGCCTGAGGTCCGACTCCAGGTGAGCTTGCTCCTGGGAGATGGGTGCGGTGCGGTCAGGGGGCTGGTAAGGTGGTGGCTGCAGGCATAGGGAGGCTGCCCCAGAGGAGATTGTGGATTAGCTCCATGTCTGCACCGCGTGGCCTGAAGGCGGCCTCTGCTGCTCCAGGTCCCGGGACACCCCTGTCCCACTTTGCCTGCTGGGGGCGGGAGGCAGGGTAGTCAGGGTGCAGGGGTGGCGGTGGTCGGGGGCCTGCAGCAGGGGAGCGGACCATTTGCTCCCATCTTCCCCGCGTCTTGTCCTGGGGGCGGTCGCTGTTGCCCTGTGTTATGAGACGCGTGTATCCTAGTCGGCCTGACCCCGGGAGTTGGACTTGGTACTTTGGGGGTGGTGGCAGCAGCGGCAGGTTTTCCCATGGAACTTGTCCATTTGCTCCCACTTCCCCCCATGGTTTGCCCTGGGGGCGGTCCCTGTTGTCCCAAGTTCGTCGGACGACCATCTCCAGGTCAGCCTGCTCCCTAGAGAAGGCCACTGTGAGGTCATGGGCAAGAGTGGTGGCTGCTGCGGGGGTAGGGGCTGCCTTGGGGAGCTGGTGGATTGGCTCCCGTCTCCCCGATGGCCTGGTGTGGGAGTGGCCTCTCCTGCCCCAGGTCACCAGACGCACCTGTCCCACTCAGCCTGCTGGGGGAGGGGCGCCCTGGGCGGTGCCTTTAAGGTGCGGGGGTGGCGATGGCGGGGGTAGAAGACCTGCAGCGCGGAGCCTGTCAATTTGCTCTCCTCTTCCCCGTGACCAATCCTGGGGGCGTCCTCTGCTGCCCAAGAAGCCGGATGCCCGTCTCCAGGTCAGCTTGCTCCTGGGAGACGGGCCCGATGTGGTCGAGGGGCAGAGGCAGTTGCGACGGCCGGCTGCCCCGCCTAATGGGGCCACTTCTTCTCCTCTCCCCTGACCTGGCCTGGGGACGTCCTCTCTGGCGCAAGATTCGCCTGACACCCCACACCTGGTCTGATTGCTCCAGGAAGGTGGGCGCGGTGAGATCAGGAGGTGGAGAGGACAGGGGCTGCCCCTGGAGAGCTGGAGGATAAGCTCCAATCTCTCTGCAGGCCTGACGTGGGGGCGGCCTCTGCTGCCCCTCGTTCCCAGGTCACACTTCTCCGGGTCATATTTCCCCGGGGTTGCGGTAGGGTGCGGGGGCGTCGGGGTGTTGGCGGGGGTATGGAGCCTGCCGCTCGGGAGCTGGGGGTTTAGCTCCCATCTTTTCCGCAGATTGGCCTGAGGGCAGCCTCTGTTGCTCCAGGTCGCAAAGCAATTTCTCTGACAGCTTAGCCACTGGAGGTGGGCAGGATGGGCTGAGAGGGCTGAGGCAGCCGCCAAGGCAGCGACGGAGGGGGCTGTCCCTGGCCAGCTGGTCAATTTGTTCCCATCTCAACCTTTGCTGCCGCAGTTTCGCAGAACGCCCTTCTCCAGTTTATTCTTCTCCAGGGAGGTGGGCGCAGTGCATGCAGCCCGAGGTCTGGGCTCTCCCTTGGGAGGGGCAGAACTCTCTTGTTCTCCTTTGTCTTTATTCTTCAGCGAAGTGGTTACTGGACGCAATTCTTAATTCTGAGAAAGTGTAGCCTGTGTTATGGAAGAGCTGCTGGACAGTGAGGTTTCTGGGTGGATTTTCACATCAGCTGATGCCCCAGGCAGGCAGGAAAGCTATTACTCAGAGCTTCTTAGTCTGGGGTTGGGGATGGCCCCGCCATCCTCACCATGCTTTTTAAAAATGTGTTACTCCCCTCTTTTTCCTAGGTGACATTTTAGGTTATTGGGTCTCAGATTGCTGACACACTCATCCCTGTTCTCAGACATCTTTTAAACTTGGGTGAAGTGATAAGTAGGGGAAGATGATTTACTGAAAGGTAAGAATACTTAAATTCGCATTAAATCTACATTCTGTCAATCTTTCTAAAATGATTTTCCTCTGATTCTAAATCCACGACCTAATGAATGTTGTACTCCTGTGTAAATTATTGATCTTCACATCACATTTGTTGAGTGGTCAACGAGATTTGTTAATTAGATTATTCCTGAAAGGAAAAGTTCAGGCTTTTCAGAATTCCTTGTCTGATGTCACCCAGGCAGTCACAGTAGAAGACAGAGCTGATATAAAAATCCCTCAGCTGCCTGAACTGCAAAGCTTCTGGGATTACTGATCCCTGAAATGCAGGTGACTCTTGATGATAATCTGGGGGATGGTTTAAATGATCAGATTCTTCCAGTCCTATAAATGGGTTCCGTGGCCCCAGCCCCGGGAGAACTGGACATAAGGGCCATATCGTGTGTGGTGGGATGGGAAGGCAAGGTGTAAGAGCTGGAATCACTGAGATTCCACACTTGCTAAACACAGACTCCAGAGCCTAATTGTTGTCAGGTTCTGTTCTGGATTTGAGAGTGTGTTCATACATGATTCTTGCCCTTCTGGAGTCACTGCCTGGGTGGAAGTAACCTTTACATAGATCTGTGGAGGATGACATTTAAGTAGATGGGCTGTTATGGTTCTCAATGTGCCCAGGCTTGCTCTTCCAGGCACTCGTGGGACTAACGCGAGTCATGTTATTCACTCATTCACTGATTTATTACCCTTGAATTGATCACTCGTCCCACAGTAAGTGAAACAAGGTAACAGGAAGCTGAGTTTTGTCCCCTCTCCTATCACTGATTGTTTTTCAGTCGGGCGCCCTGCGTATGCATTGTGAAACGGTGGTATTTCGTGCCCAATGGGGCAGCACTGTCAGTTCTGAGAATCAGGGGAGACACATGGGTAGGATAGCACCCTGACACACATGGCACCCCCCATCCCATGAGACAGAATTGTCGATGCTCAGGTGACCCGATGTAGACTGCGGTGCTAAACCTGAGCATGTTTAGTTATCCTGGTGGCTATGAAAATACAGACTACCAGTCGCTACCTCTGGAGACTCTGAGGGTGTGCACCCCAGAATTCTGCATTTTAAGAAGCACTTTAACGAATCCTGATGAAGAGATCTGAGTGTCCCACGGAGAAACACTGGTGTGCGAGGCACCAATATTGAGGATTCTCAGGGAACGATGTCTTTTTAGGATGGTCCATGGGCCCTCACTTTAGACTTTTGCCTTGGGTTTAATTGTATGTGTTCAGAAGTGATGTCTTTCGATTCCAGTGCATGTCAGCATGCTCTGTGCAGGGATTTACTCTCAGTAGATGGCAAAAACTATGATTCTTTAGGTCACCGAGCTACACTGTGAACGATATTTTATTTTGGTTTTCTTTGTAGCAATGCAGAGTCTCCCGAGAAGAGATTTAGACTCAACAGCTTTGTGTCAGACTTTGGAAGACCGCTGCTGCCCAAGGTGTTCTCTGGCAGTGCAATGACGAATCTAGGTCCCTCTTTCACTGCTACATCAATGAAGTGGACCACTTGGACAAGGCCAAAGCTGGTATCCCTACCATAGCCCTTTACAGTGTTATTCGGCTCCAGGAAGCCATCAGATGCAGCAGGTGGCCAGAGGAGGAGCCGAACAGACTCATGAAATGTGACATCCCCAACTTTATCAACACGGACCAGAACTCTGCCTTTGTGGAAGATGATTTCCTGATTTTGTAACTACAGATTGTTCTAGAAAATAAGCCAGTTGCCCAGAACTCACACAAAGACTTGAATTGAGAAACGTGCTTTCTCAGGTATCTTTCTGAAGATGTGAAGTCTGTCTTTGTATGGAAGGAAGTCCCCTTTCACAAAACTGAATGTGTTTGTGTCTGAGAGAGGGAAATGGAGACAGAAAGACGAAGAAGCAGAAGAGAGCCCCCTCAGAAGAGATCTAGTTAAGGTGAGTTTTGTGCCTTTAAAAAACATTTGGGGTTTTAGGGGGAACAAAGTATTTACACTGTCTTATTCTCCTCATTGGAAACCTTGGCCCCGTCGTCAGAGTCAGCGGCCTTGAACGGGGGTTGCACGCTGCGTTTCATCTGGCACTGCGACTTCCACGCTCTGCCTTTAGCACGTTGCTTTGCCTGTCAGGGTTGCCACCCTTTTAACTGTAAGGTGAGGAGTCTGGAGTAGATGATCCACCCCAGCTCTGCTGTTTTGCAAATTTCTGATTTCGTATTCGGATGAGTCTGGGATACACCCAGAGCAGTATAAACCAGGCCCTACCTCCTGCCTATTGCTGGGGCATCCCTCAGGTCTGTGCCTTCTACTCAACCCTTTACTGAGCCCAGCTTTTGTCAGGAGCCCAAGTGCCTACCGGTATGGCAGGGGACTTGTCTTTCGTGGTCACGGTGGCCAAGAATTCTATTGGTGTGCTGAAACAACTCTTCCGAGATCCTCCACCCACCCCTGCTCAAACCTAATGACAGCACTACGGTTCCTTTCCTAGGAGGAGAATCAATCCATGGTGCATTTTATGACAATCCTGTTCCCAGGGATGCACGGAAGTTTATCAGCTGAGTGAGGGGAGGTGCCTCTGTGTCCCTGTATCTCTGTCTGCTGACAGTTCGCTGCCACCGGCTACTGAACAAGAAAAGTGCTATTCACCATGTTGTGTGTTTTCCAAATGTGTAGGTGATGGTCTTGTGGCTCGTGCGTGGGCTTTGATTTGGGATGGTGAAGGGCTTATAAATACCTCATCAACATGTATTCGAGGTGGCCTGGTGCCACACAGATTTGATTCATGAAGGCATCAAGCCTGCACACTGGTTTGGAAACAACTTGGTTTTGATCATTCACACTGCATGCATGACTCGCTGCTAATCTCTGGGTGGTTTTTTCATTTCAGATTTATTCACCCCATGTCTTGCTTAAGCTGAAAAATACATTTATTTCACCAGAATATTCTCTGATTCTTTGTTTACACACATCCAGTTTTTTTAATTCCTTTAAAAATGATTCTGTGTTTATAATGCCTCCTAATTTCTATCATCTCTATGTTGCCAGTGGTCTGAGACATGCACCAGATTTGATGCCGGAACAGTTCCACCAAAAGAAATCCCTTTGCCGTAATATCTTTTGAGGAAAATATTATTCTTTAAGGCTCTAACAGTAAATCGTAGAAGAAAGCATGGAACATTTCTTGTAGTTAATACATGTTCATGCGAAAAGAAATGATATTTTCATTAAACAATGTTGATTTTAATAACTTTTACAAATGTGAACATTATTATTCATAATTTAAGTAACCAGATAAAACCACAGTTATTTATTATGAAGATTGAAAACTATTTACACGGTCTCTTAATTAGAAGTAGCTTTATTAGAAGACTGAAGGGTATTTAAAAGATGGAAAAATACCCATGATGACACCATCATTTTTATTAACTAAATATCAAGAACTGTGCAGGGATAAGATTTAACCCTCTGCAAACTGCCAAGTTAGCATGAGGTAGTTTGTGGATGCTGCCAGAGGACAGGACACTCCCCCAGGATCAGAGACAAAGGACTTCCTGCCAGCACAGCAGGCAGCCTGTGGTTCAAGTTCATATTGGTTCCTGAGTTCCTTTCCTATTGCTGTTGTAACAAAGGACCACAGACTCAGTGGCTTAAAGCAATACACATTCATCTTCTCACTGTTCTAGGGTGCAGTAGTGCAAAGTCAATGTCAGTGGGCTAAAACCAACGAGTGGCCAAGGCTAAGTTCCACACCGAGGCTCTTGGGAGGGATTCATCATCCTACCTTTCCCAGCTTGCAGAGGTGCTCACACTCCTTGGCCCAGGGCCCTGTGTCACTGTGACCTCTGCTGCCACTTTACATCTCTGTCTCTGACTATATAGATATAGAGGAAGAGTCTTCTACATCTGGTATGGACCCTTTTTCCTACATGGACATTGTATCCCTATTTATGTGCAGATGAAAACCCCTTCCCTCCAGGGTGCGGTGGCATCAGCTCACAAGATGACCACTCTGGGCTTTAAGTGTCCTCTTTGTATTGTCATCAGGGAACTTCTCTCTCCATAGTTAGCTCTGTGTTAATTTGTTGTTATATTTTACCCAGAATTACTGAAAGTTTTACTTAAAAGGGATCCTAATTAGCTCTGTTTACCTGTTTCCAGAGCTGAAAGCTTCAGTTCTAGAGTAGCAGTTTGATTTTTCCTAAAAATACATTCCAGTATATTTCTCTGGTGAAAGTCTCTACCCTGTTATCTATTGTCCCATCATTTCCTTATTTTCTTGAATATATTAAAAGTATTTTATAGCCTTTATTGGTAACTCTGATGCCTACATCACCTGGGGTTTGCATCCTTTGTCTAATGCTCCTTATTCTCATGTTATCTGTCATATAGTCTGGACATGTTGCATGTCTAGAAATTCTTTATTACATGGCAGACATTGCAAATGAAAAATCCATGTTATCTTCCGTGAGAGCTTTTCTACCTTCCCGTTAGGCAGACAGTGTGAGGGACTGATCATGTCACTCCAATCAGGCTCTGAGGTGGATCAGGACTAAAGTGCCTTTTTTCTTAAAACAGCTTTGAGGTATACTTGGCAAAATAATTTTCACACGTTTAAAGTGTACAGCTTAATACGTTTTGACGTAAGTATATCCCCAAGGAACCATGACCACACTCAAGACAGTGAACATACCCATCACCCACAAAGCTTCTCTCCTGACTTTTGTTGTCCCTCCCTCCCTCCCCGTCTCTTCCCCTGGGAACCATTGATCTGCTTTCTATCACAACATATTGGTTTGCATTTTCAAGATCCTTATATGAATGGATTCATGCAGTATCTACTCTATGTTGTCTGACTTCTTTCATTCAGTGTAATTATTTTGAGAATCATCTGTGTTGCTGTATTAATAGCTTGTTTGTCTTATAGTAGAGTATTGTTTAGTGCTGAGTTTTTACTGAAGAGTTTATTGTGAGCAGTGTTTGTATAGACCATCATTTCTTTCTGCATTTACTTCTTGATGGATGCATGGGTTATTTACAACTTGTGCTATTATAAATAAAATAGCAGTGAATATTTGGTTACAAGTCTTTGTATGGACATATGCTTTTCCTTTCTAAAGCACCAGATGAGGAATGTCTGGATTATATGGTACACAGGTGTTTACCTTTTTAAAAGAATCTGTTAAAGACTTTTCCAAAATGGTTGTACTATTGTAAATTCCTCGTGGTGTGTATCAGTTCTGGTTGCTCTACTTCCTTGCCAGCACCTTGTAAGGTCAGTCTTTCTAACTGTATTCATTCTAGTATGTATGTGAACTAGTATCTCACTGTGGTTTTTAAAAGTATTTCTCTAATGACTAATGACACCTTTAATCAGCATCTTTTCATATGCTTATTATCCATCTGGATATCTTTACTGAAGTGTGTTTTCTGGCCTCATTCATTCAGGTGTTTGAATTATTATTGAATTTTGAGACCTCTTTATTCTGGATCAGATACAAAGAGAGACCTTTATCAGATATATGATCTGCAAATAGCTTCTGTCTATGGCTTGTCTTTTCATTTGCTTAGCAGTGTTTAGAAGAGCATTGAAGAGTCTTCATGTTCATAAAGTTCACTCTATCAGTTTCTTTTTAAAATAGATGATACTTTTGGTGTCATAGCAAAGAAAAATTTGCCAAACCCAAGGCCATAAACCTTAAGCCTATGCTTGTTCTCCTAGCTGTTTTATAGTTTTAGATTTCCTATTAAGATCTATGATCCATTTTGAGGTAAATTTTGTATATTTTGTGAGGTGTGGATCAAAGTTCATTTTTTTTTTTTTTTTTGCGTATCACGATCTAATTGTTCCAGCACTACATGCTGAAAAGATCCTTTCTCCACAGCATCCTTTTTGAGAATCAATTGTCTGTATAAGTCTTGGTTTAGTTCTGAACATTCTATTGTGTTCCATTATTCTATTTTCCTGTTTTACACCAACACCATAATTTCTGATTACTGTAGCTTTATAAAAAAAAGTTTGAAAATCAGATAGTGCAAGTCTTCCAACTTTGTTTTTCTTGTTCAAAGTTGTTTTGGATTTTTGGGATCCTTTGAATTTTTATATGAATTATAGAATAAGTTTTTAAATTCCTTACATCCAGTTCTGCCAAAATTCCACCCATGTCTTTGGCCGTCTCCAAAGCCACATTTTCTGAAGAAGTCTCTCTAGATCCCAGGTGAAAGGAATTTCTCTTTCGTCTGTGCTCAAATCACATTTGATATTATTTGATTACATTTAATCATATTTGCCTGTATGTACTTGTCTGATCTTTCCAGCCATTTAGTAAATCTCAAAAGATTAGGAATCTTGACTTGGTTCCCTCTGTGTGCTGAGAAACTAGTTCTATGCTTTGCAGGAGTGAGCCCTGCAGTAAGAGGTATCTGCAGCACACATCTAGCTCATTGCTTGAATATTGTCAAGGAATTCTGCAGATTTAGAATTGTTTATTGATTGTTGTCTCCAAGACGGCTCAGTCTTTTTTATTTCTATTGCTACTGCTGCAGTTTCAAAGAACAATGGGCTAGTTATTTTCCAAATATCAAATCATACTCTAATTGTGTTGTCACGCAAATTATGTGCTGCTGTGTCTTAACAACCTGCTTAGTGTTCACAGGCTCCTTCACTCATGGAAAATTTGGGAGAATGTCATATCCTTAGAGATAGCAATGCTGTCTTTGGCGACCTGAGCAGCAGTATCTGAATTCACTCCTGCTGTTTTTCCAGTGTCCCCTCTAGACCTCCTCCAGCCCTCCATGGGGGGCCCTGCAGTTCTGCCCTAGAAAAGCCTGTTGCTTCTCAGGAAGACTTCCCTATGAAACATAACCATGTCCTTCTTGTGGGGACATTCAGTCCAGAGACCTGAAAGCAGGGGAAAATATTTAGCCTGCTTTTGGTAGAACCTAAATTCTTCCATACTTGTTAGAAGCAATTTCAATGAGGAAACTGTTTTGGCATCTAACAAATCAGCATAAATGACTGATGAGGAAGATCAGCTTCCCCATCCCACTCAGTCGTCATGTGGATGTGACACACACATTGGCAAACATTTTCTCCTGTGAGCAACATAAAGTTCAAGACGTTATGAATGGCTTTTTGTTTTTATTTCTTAGTCTTTCCACATTCACTGTGTCTCGTGAGATTATATGAATCCTGCTTATTTTCAGCCCAGCACTAAACTTTTTAAAAGGATCACGTGTTTAAAAGGCTAGTGGACAATTTTTTAGAAGACAGAAATCCTTAGATTTTGGTCCCAGAGTTGAATCTTGGTTAGTGGTGAATGAAAATTCCCGTTAAAATTTTAAATTCAGTGATATAAAGTCTTAAAAATAGTTAAATATTAGTCAATTTCATTAAACACTATAAGAGTTATTTACCTTTAAGCCTGTTTCTGGGGCAATTTTGCAATGATTCCCTCCCTTTATCGATTCCCTCTTTATCAGAATCCTTGAGAGGCCCCTGTCATCATTGTCAGTATCATCATCATCATCATGGAACTGATTCTTCTGGAAGATTCTAGGAAAATAAAGAGATGGACGGGATTATGTGTAGGTCAGTGTGTGCATATACAATAAGAACAGCTGTCAGACATTAGATGCAAGATACCCATTTCATTTAGGGGAGAATGTGGTCATGAAATCCTGATGTGGTGAATGAAGGAAGCGGTGGGAACAGGATAGTCAATGGAAAGGAGGAGGAAGTGAGTGAATTGTAGAGCATAGATCCTTGGTTAGTTGATCAGCACATTGGTGAGAATGAGGGGAGTGTGATGGCAGAATCATGTCCCTCCCCGGCCACAGGGTAGCCACCTGTGACATGTTACTGTACATGGCAAAAGGGATGACAGATATTTTAGGATTAAAAATCTTAGAGGATTTCTGTCTCCTAAATTGTCTATTAGTTAGCCTTTAAACCCATGATACATTATTATAGATTAGTGCAGGGGCACAAATAAAAAGGATTCATATAATCTCACCAGACAAACTGAATGTAGAAAGGATAAGGAAGAAAAACAAAAAGTCACTTATAAGTGCCTTGAACCATAAATTGCTCATGAGGAAATGTTACACAAGGTGAATGTCACAGCCACATACATACTGCCTGAGTGGGATGGGACAAGGGGATCCTGAGATGAGACAATAGGGTGAGTAGTCTGGATTGTCCAGGTGCGCTGAATGTAATCACAGGGGTCCTTAAAATGGAGGATATTTCCCAGCTGAGTTTAAAATCAGAGGGAGGTGTAGCGATGGAGCAATGTTCAGAAAGGCTGCTGACCATGAAAATGGAGGAAGTTGACGGGCACAAGCTAAGGAAGGTGGGTGACCTCTGTAAACTGGAAAAAAAAAAGGAAACATTCTCTTCTAGACCCTCTAGGAGGAAGGAACCCTGCTGGTATCTTGAATTTATCCCAATGAGAACTGTGTTGGATCTCTGACATCCACAGCCATAAGCTAATAATTCTGTGCTGGTTTAAGCTATTAAGCTTATGGGAATTTGTTACAGTGGTAATAGGAAAATAACATAGTGAGTGGTAGTGTAAGGGATTAAAGGTCTAGGATGGGGTGTGGAGAGAATTCTGACATTTACACCTAAAAACAACCAGGTGAAGTGGGAAGGTGTTTTAAGGAAGACCTACCTGGCAGGGCTGTCAAGCAGACTGGAGTGAGCGAATCCTTGGAGTTAGAGGAATCAATTAAACCTCACAAGGAAAATAAGAAATAAAATGTAGCAGGGCTTCAGTGTTAGTAGATGTAGGAATGGAAATGGGCAGAGAGATATAAACATTATTTTGAAATTAGCTACAGGTTTGATGACTGCATGTTTGGGAGAGTTAGCCGATGTGTGGACTGAATGCATCCCCTCAAAATCCATATGTCGAAACCTCATCTCCCAGGGTGATGATATAGGGTTGCGGGGCCTTTGGGAGGTGATTAGTAGGATAAAATGAGGTCATGAGAGTAGAGCCCTCATGAATGGTATTAGTGTTCTTATACAGGGCCCCAAAGTGCTTGCTTCTCTCTCCTCTCTGGGCCATGAAGATAGTGGGAAGACAGCCATCTTCGAGCTGGCAATCCTCTCCCAAATACATTGACCTTGAAAGCCTCAGCCTCCAAACCATAAGGAATATGCTGGTTGTTTAAGCCACCCGACACACGGTAATTTGTTACAGAATCCCAGACTGACGAAGACAGTGGAGAATGCCACTGTGTTTTGCACTGATTGCCTGGAGAATGCTGAAACCCAGGGAAGTGGGCAGCACAGACGTTTACTCATTTAATCCTGCCAACACTGTAGGGGATAGAGTCTACATTTTCCTCGCTATTTAAAAGGTAAGGAAAAAGAGGCACAAATAATAACAATGACAATGACAACAACAACAACAACAGCAACAATAATTTGTCCAAGATTCACACAGAACTCCCTGGAGGGAGAGTGAGAATTAATACTTATGCAGGCTGGCCCCAGAGCCCCTGCTCATAACTACTAAGTCAGATCACCTTGCTTATTTAATCAGTTTTTTTCAACTGTGATATGAGTGTACTGTGTCCAGTAACTTATAATTTCAAAATACCTCACTGTAAGGGAAACATTAGTCGCAGGCATTACAACCCACAGAAAGCTAGACATACAAAAATAACTTGTTAAGGCAAGATAACCAATAATGTTTTTAAATATTATACCTGCTGACCCTTTGCAATAAAGTGTTTATTTATAATTCTGTCTGGCTACAGAATAACATCATAATCCTGCATGTGGCTGGTGGCTCCCGTGTTGGACAGCACGGGTCTAGAGAATTTAAATGACTTGCCCAGCCTTGCCCAGGAAGCTCGTGGTGGGATAAGAGCTATAGTCTGGGACTGTTCCTTCCTATCCAAGTCCCTCATGGAAGTTTAGAAGCTTCTCCTTTGGTGCCCAGCTGTCTATCCGTACTTATGACATCTTGTCAGGTGCCCCGGCCTGCTCCTGAACATCAGCCAGAACCCACTTCTGCTCTTTTTTGGCCAGGTAATACCTTCTAGCAACTTCCATTGCCTTCTTGGCATCAGTTTTTACATG
Source organism: Vicugna pacos (assembly GCF_048564905.1). NCBI lineage: Eukaryota > Metazoa > Chordata > Mammalia > Artiodactyla > Camelidae > Vicugna > Vicugna pacos. The sequence goes on from NC_133004.1 coordinate 6,157,246, forward strand.
GAAGGGTAGTGGCTAGAGAAGGAAATGTGTCCACATGACAGGTTTTTCATAAATATAGTAGGAGTGGTCAAGAGAAGAAAACCTCAGGAATACGAGTGGAAGCAGGTCATTTAATATACCAAATGCGTACTTTCAATGTATGTTTGTGTTTCCGAGTCCACGCTTGTTCTACTCGTGCATTATAGGCCAACACATCAGGAGACAAGGATTTGGGGCAAGAAATAGCGGCTTTAATTTGTAAAGCCAGCGGAGAAGATGGTAGACCAATGTCCTGGAGAACCATCATTCCAAGTCAGAATTCAGGCTCTTCTTATATTAAAAAGGGGAAGCGGGAATGCTTGGTTGTTGCAAACTTGGTGTATGAATTCTTTGTTGTTAGAATCCTTTGTTCTTGCAGCTCTTCACCTGGGTCAGATCCGTGTAAACCTCCAACAAGCAAATGTTATTTTCTATTCTGTACCTTGTTATCTTTATACGAATGGAAAAGTGATAATATCCTTCAAAGTCAGAGCCTTGAGAATAGGGTCTCCTGTATATTTCAGGATCTAGGCAACATTGTTTCACAAAAGGTGCAGAAACAGCAAGACTAAGCCTAGGAAACAGGGCACAGGTTTAAAGTCAAAGGAACAGATCTAATATGGAGTCAGATTTGTTCTTTCCTATTTCAGTAGTGCCATGGAGAAGGCACTGTGGGCAGCTTTCTGTAGGGTCCTGGAGGCTTTCTCTCTCAGCCTCTGTGCGCCTCTATTGAAAACCCGTCATCGCTATCTGGCCTGCTGGAAAACCAGTCCGCCTGTTTTGCCCTGAAGTTGTGTTCTGTTTATAACTCATCTCTACTCCTTGGAAAACAACTCAATAAAAACTCAGTTGGTTTCCCACCAGCCCTGAGCAGGGGTGAGGGATAGCATGTTATTATTTTATAAAAAAAATATATAAAAAAGTTTTAAAACAGCACTGGGCACATAAGAGAGAGACAATCGATGCTTCCTGGCTTAAATCGAAAATGATGACTCAGTGAGTCTATGGCTGCTGTATTTGCTGAACTAGTTACTCCTTTGCTCCATTACACATTTATTTTAACTGAAAAAGAAATATATGCATATGGTTAAAAAAATTCAAACAGAGCAAAAAATACTCAAGTGAAAGAAGTTTTCCCTCATCCTCTGTTCTTACACGCCTCCCTGGAGATGCCAATGTTTACAATCCTTTGTGTGCTTTTCCAGATATGCTATGCAAGTTCCCACCAATGTATGTAAATTCCTTTAAAGTTTTACTTATTTTTAACTTTAAGGGATTTAAATCCTCAAGTGGCTTCTGCCACAGTAATAGAAAAGAAGAAATCTGACTCCATATTAGATCTGTTCCTTTGACTTTAACCCTGTGCTCTGTCTCCTAGGCTTCTTCTTGCTTGTAAAACAATGTTGCCTAGAGCCTAAAATATACAGGAGAGCCTATTCTGAAGGCTCTGACCTTTAAGGGTATTTAACACTTTTCCAATCATATAAAGATAACACGTTGCAGAATAGAAAATAACGTTTGTTTTGTTGGAGGTTTACAGGGATCTGACCCAGGGAGATAGCTGCAAGAACAAAGGATTCTAACAAGAAGGAATTCCTACACCAAGAAGTTTGCAAAAACCAAGCACATAGGAAAGCAGCCTGAATTCTGACTTGGGGAGATGGTTTTCCAGGACATTAGTTTGCCATCTAGGTCTACAGAAACTTGCTATTCCATGCCCCAACACTTGGTCTCCCAACTTACTGGCCTGTCCTGCACTGAAGAGAATGAATTTGGACTCAATAACACTTCTACCTACCTAGCAAGTTGGACACTGGGACTGAGGGCAGCTCTCCCACACACAGGGGCCTACGGTGAGCCCTTGATTATTCCCCGAGGTTGGGGTGTGGTTTACCCAGGAGGGATGGGGACTCTACACCAACACTCAGGCAGTCTGCTCCTTCTGGGGCTCTGACATTTTACCTCCCGCTCCCTGCCAGCCCAACATTTGGGACAGTGGCGCTAAGGCAGAGATCGTGCCTGCCTGTTTCCCAGCGTGTAAAAGGGGAATATGTACTCTTCCCAAGGTAGTTCTGAGAAACAACACCTGCGGGTGCTTGGTTCCCTAAGCAACAGTAAACCTAGCTCCTTGTGGGGGCAACGGGTATGATACCCGTAGGGTTTCTGCAGAGACCTTAGCTGGAGGGCTGGGCCAGGGACGTAAAATATGAGCTGTGGGCAATGACGGGTAAGAGAAGGGTGTATAGGCAGGACTGCTGCCTCCTTCGGGGTGCCACAAGAGGTAAAACGCTTTCTCCCCATCTCTGTTACTCCCCTCCCAATTCCAGATAACTGCCTTCCCTCTGCTCCTCCTGTCCATGTGTCTCCCTCCACTTTTCCCCGCCTCCCCTCCTCCTCCCCTATTCTCCCTCCCTCGGTTCCCCTTCTCTCTCAGGACCCAGAGCGGATCGCTGGCCCTCCTGCGCATGCGCAGTTGCTGCCAGCTGGACCGCGGGTTGGAAGCTCCAGCTCCGAGCCGGGGATCGGCCCCAATGGCTTCTCAGCTCTGTCGCCCTGTAGGCCTTTGGCTACTGCCTGGGGCCGGGGCCTCTGGCTGTGGAAGTGCAAGGTGAGGGGATATCGGGAAAGGGGTGAGGCGGCTGCGGGAGGGCGGTCGGCGTGTCACAGCCCCCCAGGGCGCCAGTCAGCGTGTGTTCAGCTGGATTGCTCGGGCCAGACCCCTCTGCCCGCGCCACCTGCCCCGGCGCCCCGGCCACAGCTGTCCAGGGCCAGGTGTGCCCCTGCCGCCTCTTGGCCCAGCCGGGCTCCCCTGAGTCCGCGGCTGGCGTCCGCTTCCCCTCTCCCGCCCGCGAGTCCTCCCCTCCCGGGCTTCCTCTCCTAGGCCGCCGACCCGTCCCCACCACTGGGCGGGCTGTGTCCCGGGCGGGCGGGGTCTGCACACCCGGACGGGGCGGGCGGCTTGGGCTGGGGCTGGGGCTGGCCTCCGAGCGGGGCTGCAGCCCGCGTCCCCCACCCCGCTCTCCCTGCCCCGCGACCCTGGGGCTGCCTTCCTCTCCCTTTCCCGATCCCTGAGGTCCAGATTAGCGGCGTGGGCGCTGCTCCCCAGGCTGAGAGCCCGCGGCTGTAACTCCCAGCTTCTCCTGGTGGAGTCGGGAAAAGGGAGCGGCAGTGCTGAGGGAGCTTCTGTCTCCTTGATCAGGATTTCTGCCCCAGGTAAGTACCTTGAACACTTTCAGGTGTTATGATGGCGGTGCTTGTTGATGTCACATGTTTTTATACTGAGAGGGATTACAGTGGTGAAAGCAGGGCTTGGTTCAGTTAAAAATGAGCTGAAGGCATGAGGCTGTCTCATCCTCCATCATTCACTCTCCCAGGGTGAAACGTGAGACCGTCGATCTTAAAAAGATACTTATAGTCCCTAACTAGTCCAGCCCAGCTATTGTGTGTTGACAGGAACAGCACAACCTGAGGCGTTGGAGACCCAGGGACATTGCACTCCTAAAGAGCTCCTGGCAAAATCTGTTTTTTTTTGTTTTTTTTGTTTGTTTGTTTTACTTAAATTGTGGGACAGACTAGTAGTATAGAGGGAAAAATAATTGGCAAGAAGGATTTTTTCATATAACAGATTTATTGTGATATTGTTCACACACCATGAAATCCACCCACTTGAATGTTAGAATTCAGCAGCTTTTAGCATATTCACATTTGTGCAACCATTATTATTCCAGAACGTTTTCATCACATCAGAAAGACCAGTTGAAATGCATGACCTATCCACCCCTTCCCAGTGGTGGTTCTAAAGAAGTTTCTTGGCTGTTCCTGACCATAAATTAACTTGTTACATTCCATGAAATATCTGGGAGGAATTCTAATCAGAATTGCAATGAATCTGTCTATCAAAGCAGGAAGAATTAATGTCTTTATGGCATAAACTTCTTCTACACATGAATATATCTGGGACCCTATCTTTTCATCTGTCCAGAGCCAGGCCTATGGGAAATCCTCATTAATTCTTGGGTTTGTGAATGATGAGATTCAATACATCATTAGATGCAACTGTAGCCTTTCACTGAAGAGAAAAGTAACCTCGTAGAAGCCAAGTGGTTCTCTGATGGTTAGAATGAGTGACCGCCAGTGCTGGAGTATTCGAGTGGACTTGGTGCTTGCAGAGTTCTCCACCACCTACAGCTAAGGGGATTACCGTGTTCTTTTACTTTTTTTTTTTATGGCGTTGCTTTTATTTTTACTTATTATATAAAATTATTTTTTATTGAAGTGTTGTAAATTTACCATGTTAGCTTCAGATGTACAGCAGAGATTCAGTTATAAGCTTATGCATATGTATATAAATGTTTTTCAGATTGTTTTTAGTACAACTCATTACAAGAAATTGAAAATAGTACCCTGTGCTATATAGTAGGTCCTTGTCATTTATTTTATATTTATTAATGTGTATCTGTTAATCCTCCCTTTCCTGCCTGCTAACAACAGTTTGCTTTCTATGTCCATGGGTCTATTTCTAGCAGCACCGTTTTTGCTAGCAATATATGCTGGTTGGCTCTTTTCTGTTTCAGTAGTTCCATCTTATGTGTGGGCGTTTTTCTTCTGGTGGGCCTGTGTGTGGTTTGCACACGTGATAATAGAGATCTGTATTTGGGAAAACTCCAGGCCTCGTGTAGTCCCTCGTATGGAGCGCCCACTGAACTGATGCTTGAACTTGGAAAAAAACAGTAAATGTTGGAATTTCCACTATGGTTGAGACTTCCAGGTTTCTATAACCTCTTTAGCCCACCTAAATTTTGGCTGCACCCAATACTGGATAATTTGGTGGAACTTCATGGTATGGTGGTGTAGAGACAGGGCCTTGTATGCTTCTTCTCTTTCCTTTTTCTAACAATCATTTTCCTGGGCCTTCCAGGTACTCCCCCAGAAGGGCCCAGGGCTGGCTTGGTGTTGCACTGAGGCAATATTTGTTAATAAGTCCCTTTCCTCATCTCTTCTGAGCCTCCATTTCCTTCTCTGCACAATGAAGGCTTAGACTAGATAAGTGCTTTTCAGTTTCTTTTAAAGCCATGTTTCCTTTGAGAAACAGAAAATTCAAATCTCTCCTCCCATCACAACCCTTTAGATTTTGACACGTCCTCCAAGGAGTCACATAGCTCTTTGTGGTAAATTGACGTGATTGTGATTCCACGTGACACAGAAAAGACTCTTCAGAGATTTATTGCAGGGAGAGGGCAGGAAAGGGGCAGTATGTCACACTTTCTTGTGTGAGCACTGGAGCAAAGGCTTGGGTTTAAATACAGTGTCTGATGTGGCATCTCTCTAATCTTGCACAATGTGATAAACCTCTATCCCTAGTTTCTTAATGTGTCAAGTTGGGGTGGTAATGTTTTAAGGCTTTTGTGAAACATTATACACATAAGCCATTTGTGTCTCGGTAGATACAAGACCTGCTAGAGAGTCGGAATTTCTTTAAAAATACATATATATTGTCCACATCACTCTGTCTGTGTGTATTTTGAAGTTCCTGGAGGGTGAGGGTTGAGTGTAATGTCCATCGTGGGACAGGTGGCCCATGGGTCTGTGTGCCTCATATTGCCCCCTCCTCCCCAGTCCTCTTCCTCTCAGTCCAGGATGAAGTTCCCTAGTAGATTTACACACAGGTCTTGTGGAAATGGCTTTTCATTTTATTGTTTCACCAAGGAGGGTTGCCATCATGATCTCTGTGGTCAGGTTTTGGTGACCTGAAGGCTATGCAATTGGGGATTTCTATTTTATAAAAAGAAAAAAAATTACAAATACAAAATTAGACCTAGGTTGGTGGCAGGGGCTTTTGAAAGTGGGGACCATTAGCTTTTTTAGCTTCAGGTGCAGTGGCCTCTGGCCACGAGGACACATCCTCATGCTCTGAATTTGGAGGGACCAGTGGGTTCAGTGGGAATATTTACTGAGTGCATCTCATGGGCTGCGCATTCTCTTATTTGTACTGTGTGTTCCTTATTTGAGACGGTGAGCTGATTTAAACTCAATAGCCTCTTTAAAATAATAGACTTTTTATTTTTAGATGTAATGTAGATTCCCATGTAGTTGTAAGAGATAATATGGAGAGGGCCTATGGACTCTTTGCCCAATTTTCTTTAATAGTTCCATCTTGCAAAGTTGGTGTACTATTCATTCGTGACTCACTAACCCTTTTAGGTTTGTGTTATTGCCCTCATTTCTATTTATGAATAAACTGGTGTTGAGAGAAGCACACAGGTCTGCCCAGGTCACCCACGTGGTTAGTGAAGATTTGGGTGCAACGTGGGCTTGGCATTTCCAAGCAGTACCATTATGATGGTCTGTGGCAGGGAGCAGCATTCACTTTGCTTGTTTATTCATTCATTCAACAAACATTTATTGAATAAACTCTGTGGGTCAGATGCTTTCATAGGGTTATCTGATTCTTCAGCAGTATGGAGAATCAGGTAATGTTTTCTTTTTCTTTTTTTTTTTTAATATGAGAAAAATATCTCTGAGAGGTTATAATCTCCCCAAAGGAAAAATAGCTCATAAATGAGGGATAGTACATTTGTACAGTTCCTTCTTCTTATGCAGGTGGTACCCTAGGCATTTTACATTTGCAAACTTCCATAATCCAGATATATTCTTGTAAGGCAAGAAGTTTTTTTTTAATTGAAGTATAGTCAAGTTTACAATGTTGTGTCAATTGCAAGGTGGTTTTTTTTTGAATTTTGAATGGAGAAAATATTTTTTGAGGGGGTTAATTAAGTTTATTTATTTGTTTCATTTTTCTAAAATGAGGTACTGACTGAGGAATGAGCCTAGGTCCTTGAACATGCTAAGCACGTGCTCTACCACTGAACTGTACCCTCCTCCCCAAAGCAAGTTTTCTTACCCATTATTCTGCACCTTAGGAGTTCAAATAAATTGGCGTTGAAATCCAGATATTTTGATCCTACTATGGTTCTTTTCATTATATCCTGCTGAGGGGTGGGGAAGCAGTTCCTTTATTCATTCATTTATTCAGCAGTTTTGAGCACCGACTTTGCATCAGGGCCTGCCTAGGTGCTTGGAAACAGAAAACAAGAAATGATCCTTTTCTGCAGGGGATGGAAGCCTAGACCAAAAGCTGGGTAATGTGATCTGAGCTTCAGTAGCCATGTGCAGATGCTGAGGACAAAATTATCCCTGATTTGCTTGGACTTCCCTTGCCTTCTGGCTGGTGCACACCAGGTCGCCGCATCCCAGTGAGGCCCGCAGCCCACAGCACAGTATGTACATCGATTTACCCTCCCTTCTCGGCAGGGCCTGCAACATGAACGCCCCTGACTACGTGCAGTGCGCTGAGGACCACCAGACTCTCCCGATTGTGGTCCAACCCGTGGGGATCATCTTAGAGAATTTCTTTTGCATCTATAATGGTATCTCCTTGGTGAGCCAGATCAGACCGTGCGGCTCCCAGTGGGCACTCTGTATCTACTATAGGTATCTCTATGTGCCCGAGAATGGATGGAGTGACTTCCAGACCCACCGCAATGTCGTGGGCCTTGTCACCATTACTGACTGCCTCTTGGCCAAGACCTTCTAGAAGCTCCACGCACAGAGGAGCTGTATGGCACCACGCTCTACGACTCTCAGCTCTTTGTCTTTGTGCTGTATGGGGAGGTGGCCGAGCAGCCGCACACCGACGTGGCCTTCAATCTACGAGGACTGCGGGTGGTGGAGAAGAGGATCGACGACTTCACTGAGTCACTCTTCATCTTGCCCAAGTCCAAGTGGCTGGATGGGGACCCCGAAAATTCTGGGGAGAAGACCCCCCTCCTCTACATCCTATTTGAGAAGGAGGACTTCGTGGGACTGGACACAGACAGCAGGTAAGTCAACCTGAAGGCCGGGCCACCCTGGCTGTGTGACAGATTGCTTCCCTACATCCAGAATGGGATCATCAAGGAGGAGGGCTTTCTTGTAGCCAAGGCGGGAAGGAGGTGTAGCCCGCCGGTTTTCAGACGTTTAAAACTAAATCCGCCTTTGTTTCAGAGAGATCCTTTTAGGGTTAGTGTGGACACTTACTCCCCCTTTTCAGCCAGGACACTTGGGGGGACCCCTGGAGTTGCTGTCCAATAGAGTAGCCACAGCTACTGATGTTAGTAGTGCTGGGGAGGAGGCCGGTCTGAGCTGAGATGTGCTGTAAGTCAAATGCACATCAGACGCTGAAACTTGTCTAGTAAAAAGAATATAAACTATCTTGTTACTTTCTATATTGATTACACGTCAAAATGATAGTATTTTACATACAGTAGAATAAGTAAGGTCTGTTCTTAAAATCAGTTACTTGGTTTTTTTTTTGTTACATTTTAAACGTGGCAACTGGGTAACGTTATTTACATGACTCTCATTTCATTCCTGTTGGACAGCCTGTCCTGGGACAGTTTCATCCCTTTGCTTATAAATGAGACTCTGAATCCCGAGACGCAGAACGAGGTGCTGGTTGAGCTCAGGGTGGAGCCGATGTCTCCTGCCTCCCAGGCCCAGCACCAGCACGGCTCAGGCCCTCTCCCCTGCCTGACAGCCACCATGCCAAGTTAGGACATCAGAAACACTGCCAGGGGCTTCCGAATTAGCTCCTTACGCAGGGAAAGGTGTGTCACGGTGTATGGGACACAGCAGGGAAAAATTCGTCCTCACTTTGTCCCTGTGATTAGGTCAAAGGCCCCACTCTGCCTTGGAAGTGCAGACGATCACTTCTGGGCTGCCTAACCCCTCACCCTCTACTATGTTTCCCTGTGTATCTTTCAAGCTGTCCCTCGGGCAGAAGAGGGTGAGACGTCTTTGCCGAGAGGTGGTCCCCCTTTACTGGGGAGAGTGAGGTGAGCTGTGTCCCCCCGGCCTACGGCCTCGGGCCTTGAGTCTGGAGAGCACTCATGGCGGTCCCACAGGTGACAGTCGGAGGACATGGCACGTGCTGCCGGGCCCGCTGTGCAGGAGGGGCTCTGTGATTCTCTGTCATTCTAAGGTCAGATTCTACTTTCTTGTTGTTGGTAAGATGGAGGAGAAGATGCCAGAGAATTGATAAAAAGAAAATCCACACCAGTCCTGTGAATGACAGACACAGGGGATCCGTGTCCCACCTGTGTGTGGTGCCTGGCGGGCTCTGGAATAATTTTCACTTCCTCCCCGGACATTCCTCTATGGCTTAAGGAAGGGGAGAGGCATGTCGTGGCCATGATCTGTACTTGTCCTCACAGGGCCCTGTGATCTACATGCCCACACTACACTTCTGCTCCTTGGAGATGAGGTGTCAGGTTTAGGAAACTGGGCACTGCTGAGGGCATAGCTGCCAGAACCGTGCTACACCAAGGCTGGCTCCGTTCACCTCACCTGTCACCTCCTGTTGAGTCCTAAGGCGTCATTCAAGGTAGGTGCATCGGTGCAATGAAAGCAGGGACCTCCTTCACCCCCTGGACAGACTGGTGGGTGATCAGTGGAAGCCTGGAGCCCTGCCCCAGCCCCACGCCAGTGCCTCCTATTTTGTCATAGGAGGCACTGGTGACATTTTTGCTCAGCAACTGCTTGGCTCTGATTCTGCAGAGCCAACAGAGAATGCCAGCTTGTTTTTGCCTTTTGAAGTCTGCCCTTGGGATTTGGCGGAGTAGCTGGATGTGTGCTTAGCCCATAGTGGTTGATACTGTCACCATTGTTTACCCAGAACCTCGTGTACCAGGCATGGCTGCCGGCATCAAAATACAGCAGCGCATTAAACCTCCCTCCTGGTGGGTCTGTCTGTTCTGGTACCATAAGGGCTCAGCCAGCATCTGAACGTCAGTGAGATAACGTGGCCAGTGAGCTCGGGTCAAGCACGTTCTCCTCCAGTGACTTTTACTCCATTGTTGCTTTTACTATTACACAGTCATTAATTTTTTAAACAATGCTTTGGTTCAGGAACAGAACCTAATTCTCCCCTGTTCCTCTTGGTGGGAGTGAGTAAAGTTGTCCAGCTTGAAATGCGACCACATTTTGTAGCTCAAAAGCTGTCTACACGCATCTAGGTGAAGTTTTGGTTTGGGGCGCTGACCACGTTGGGGTCCCCCGGCAGCATCGCTCCCCTCAGGCCCCTGCCTTCCCTGGATCAGGAGGTGAGGGTGGGTCTCACCGTCCCCGCGTCCCTGTCCTCATCACACTGACGTAATTTCTTGTAAATGCTGTCAAAGTCATTTTTGTTCTCGTGTGTTTCTAATTTTGGCTGTTCCTCTATTCCTTTTTCTATTTTCCTTTTACCCTTATACCACCCCGTGAGCATGTTGTTGGGTCTGAAAATGTGGGCTGTGCACACCCTGCATTGGAATAGCCAGATCGCCCTCTGTGCCGTCTCCATCGCTATAAAAAGCAAAAACTTAACAGTTGCCATGATTCGTATATTATCCTAGTCATCTTATTTTCTACTTTTTTGGAATTTTTGCTATGTTAGCACATCACCCACTGGAGTTTGATATCTGTTAAAGTCCTTGCTTTGAGGAACCTGTTAGTTCGTCCTTATATTTGGTAACAAATGCTCTCTTACTAATTTTGTTTATTTGTTTTGAAGAAGTGAGATGCGAATTGATTTAGGCGGCTGCTGAGGGATATTTTCATGGAGTATTTAAACTTGGAAAGTCAAATTCTGCAGCACCTTGCTTGATTCTGGCTTTTACACAAACGTGCTCGGCACATGGTTCCTGGCTGTCGCTGTGTGACGTGCGTGACGGCGCTTCCTGGCCGGCGGTCACTGGTGAGGAAGTGGCCGGCTCGGGGGTGAGCAGCTGCAGGGGACGCTGTTGGAGGAAGCAGTCACCGGTTTTTTGTTTTTTGGTTTTTTTTTTGCATTCACCTTCCCAGTGCCATTTACTTTACTTTGCATTCATAGAGGGGCAGGAGCGGGCCTAAAACCATGCCACTCTTTTGTTCCCTTTATGAGGCTGGTTTTTCTAAGTATCAGGAAAACATTGCCTTGTCCTAAGTAACTGGTTCCCTTGGATCTGGTGGACACAGGGACCGCTAAAGGGGACCGTAGCTTCCTCTCTGCTTCAGCCAGTGGGCATTCAGAGCCAGGTCTGTGGTTTGCCTCAGCAGCCGTGCAGGCCTCCCTGCACCGGCCTTTACTTTTACCCCTTTTTGGCAGTAAATAGCTGACTCTGTGTCTGTTGCAGCTGATGTCCACCACTGACGGCCGTGTGGTTATTTTGCGGTAGTGAGTCTCCAACACCCCTGTCAGCCGTGAAGGGACCTTGCATTCTCACCCCGACCCTGGTTCATCTCACCCAGGGAAAGGGCTTGGCCACCACCGTCATGCTGGACATGAGGCCTTGTTTCTCCTTTCATGCTCTGGTCCAAATGTGGACACTTCATCCTTCACTGACTTGGTCTCGCTTGAGACAGTCCAGACTTTCTGAAAGAGTCCATCACATTCTGGGGGGGAACAGAACAGAAGTAAGAGTCGCAAGTAGGAGTCTAGGCTGTCTGGGTTGGCAAATGCAGGCTGGGATCTGTGATGGCCGGTCTGTGCCCTGGAAACTGGCCTTTCCCGTGGCTCCCGAGAGAAAAGGGGTCGGAGCGAGAACAGACTTGCCTGGGTTCCTACCATCCTCATCTGCTCACTGACAGGAGTGTCAGCTAACTAGGAGCTCCCCCAGACCTCGGGCCCTTCAAACCTCAGATCACGGGAGATCCTTGAGTCCCTTCTTCTGGTCCTTCTTTGTGAGAATCCAGTGCCTTCTGAGGTGACTGGCAGCAGGAGATGCCTCCCCCTCCAGGGAACTCCCTTCGGAGGACTGTGACTCAGTGCACCTTGCTGTGAGCTTGTGGGTTTCCATCGTGCTCCCTGCAGAACCAGACTTGAGACTGGCTTAGCGACAGAAATAACAAGACTGATTCCAGGGCAGGGCCAGGTGGAGGGAACAGTGGAAATTGAATGTGACCTCAAACACCTAGGTGGGTGCTGGGGCTGTTACTAAAATGGGGAGCCTGGGAGGTACCTGCCAGGAATCGAAGTCTAGAGTAAATGGTGGACATAAGGCCTTTTTTTTTGACATATGGCACTTTTAAGATGCCATTTGTCATCCAAGTTAGGACTTCCAAGAGGCACTCGTGTCTATGAGCCTGGGGCTCAGGTGAAGGAGCCGGACTAGAGATACACATTGGGATTCGTCATTCTTAGCTGGTGTTCACAGCCGTGCAAGTGGATCAGCTCATCTCAAGAGGTGCAGACTGTGTCTGAGGGGGGGCAGGGCTGTGCCTGGTTTGGAGGAAAGCCCGGACCATGCAGCTTTGGTGTGTCAGTCAGCGGCGTTTGTGATTTTCAGAGCAATGGCATTTATCCTTAAGGTTCTGGGGGGTGGGCAGGGCCACACAGGAAGAAATCTGAAGAGAGGGTTTTGGCCACGTGTGCGCGTCTTGGGACGATCCAGAGGCTGCAGGGTCCAGAAGGGGAAACTCCTCAGAAGCTGGAGTCGGAGTGGGGAGTTGGGAGAATGTAGTCACACTCTCCTGTGATGAAGGGAGGGAGGCCTAGGGAGTCCGCACCCTAGCGGACTCTCTTTCCCATGAACAAAAGGCAATCAGACAGAAGATTTGAGGTAAGAAGGGATGGGCGTTGGGAGAGGAGCCAACCTGGAGAATGGTGGTTGAACAATTCTTGAATAGTCTCCCTGAAACATAGAGTTAAAAAAACCCAGACTCTTAAGAATATTGATAGTGACTGGGGAGGAGGCAGTTGTTTTTCTGACCTCCTAAGGGTAAGGTATGTATCCGGGGATATACAGAAGAATCGGGCAGTCTGTTCCTGGGGCTACACCCTTACCAGGGGGAACAGTGCAAGTTTAAAGGGGGAGAAGGGCAGCGGAGGGAAACTAGCCAGGTCCCGTGTCACGTACCAGTCGGCCGCCCTACTTGCGTGTTGCATTCACATCCATGCCTCCCAAGTGGGCGGTGGCAGCCCCGTTTTGAAGATTGGGAAGCCTCCTCAGAGGTTTAAGGAATTGGTTCATTTAGCAGCTAGTAAATGCTGTAGCAGGATTCCAGCAGGGCCTTGTCAGACTTCAAGGGCATGTTCTCTCTACTAATTCCGGTTGTACCTGAAATGGTGAAGTGAGTCAGTTTCGGAGCCTTTCAGAGAAAGTACGCTTTAAGTGCCTCAGGACTGTTGCACAAAGCTCAGTGTTCTTTCATGGTTCGGAACCACCGCAGTGCTTTTTGCCCCACAGATGTAAGGTCTTACTCCTTTGACGATGGCGTGGTTGTAAATGACATACAGGTGCAAAACCACACTTAGCAGCTTCTGAAGGGAAACTCTCCTGTTCTCCCTTGATCGGCTTTCTTCCACGGGATGTAACTGTGCTGCAGCTAAGGCCTGAGCTTTCCGTATGGAGTGAGGGTTTGATATCCAAATTTAGCATAAAACAGTCAGATGGAGAAAATCGAAGATGACAATATATTTTGGGGTTTCATTAGACAAGACATACTATCTGTTAATGGCTCATAAAGCTAATGAAATTGAGTACAGAACATTGCATTTCTTACTTTCTACTGAGAGCTGTCTTCCAACATAAGGTTCTCTGCTTTGGAACTTCAGCTCAGCCACTAGGGCGCCTGTCATTGTGTTGGTGTGATTGCATTTACACAGTGCATGTAATCTGGGCTTCCTTAGCCCCAAACACTCCAGTGCAGAATCATAGGCTGTAGCCATCACTTAGTTATACAAATACTTCTAAAACTATATGATACCAAAAAAAAAATAAATAAATAAAAATAAAGAGAGAGAGGGAGATTGCCTTTATCAAAGTTCCTTTGGATTTTAACTGCAAAGTGTTGTTGAGCAGCTCTGGTTTCCTTTGGATATGAATATATACATTTCTTTGCATGTAACTTGGATTTCAGGCTTGAACACCAAGCTCTTGTTTTCCATGAGCCACAAAAATCATAGCCAAATGACACACGTATGAAACAGTTTATTCTTTTTATCTGAGACAGAATCCTTGAATTTGGGACTTGAGCTGCGACTTTCCTGTTTGCTCTTCCCACCCCTCTTGTCACCTCACTCCTTTTTCCCACGTGGCCTCCAAGAGGTCATGGTCTCATAGGAGCAGGTGGACAAATACCAGTTGGTCGCCAAGCAGTGCTGCTGTAGATGGAGCCCAGCCAAGAGCTAAAGGACATCATCAGGGAGGACTTCCTGGAAGAAATTGGCTCTACATTCAGTTCTGGGGACAGAGTAAGAGTCAGCCAGGGGAAGGAATCAAGAGGGTGACTCAGGTGGCAGGAGCAGCCCGGGTAGAGGCCTGGAGGCTTGTGGGGTGGGGACTCGGGGAGACTGCCCTGTGTGGTCCAGGGTGGTGGGTGACCCTGCTTTGAAGGACACTGGAGAGGGCCTAGGGGTGGAGGGCTTTGGAGGAGCTTGGTTTTTACTAGAACTGACACAGAAGAGGCAGTGAAGGGTGTCAGCAGGAAGTGACCCTTAGGAGAGCAGCTCTGCCTGTCCTTTTGAGTCCCACCCCTTCATTCTTTTATTCACAACACACGCAATTCTGAGTGTCTAGGGGAGACGGGGTGGACCCACAGTAGTAAGCAAAATGTACTTGCTTCTTGAGAGCTTAGCAGTGTCAGAAGTTGACTTAGATTAAAATGTTTTATTAACACAGCAGGGCACCTAATCCAAAGTGCGGAGGTTGGAGGGAAGGAAGACTTCCTTGACAAACAGTTAAAATGAGCCTGGAGGCTAGTGGGAAGTAGCAGCAGGTCACGGGGCCCCTGAGGTCACTGGGGACCTGGTACTGAGGTGAGGATGGACAAGCAGGGTCGGGGGTGGGGCTAGAACTCTACCAGGGAGCCTTTGATGGGTTTGAAGTGGGGGAGATGTAATCAAATTTGTGCTTTGGGAAGGCTGCCTTGGCTGTGTGTGTGTGTGTGTGTGTGTATGTGTAGCGGGGAAGAGGGGGAGGGTGTCACCAACTGGGAGGGTCATTAGAAGACCATTCACAGGCTCGGAGGCCACCAGTGGGAGAGGGGCGTCGGGACTGCTTGGGGACCGCAGGGGCAGAGTGGATGCCGGGTTTCCTTGTGTGGAGGGCTTGTTAGCGGGGTCGCTCTAGCGACACCTTGTGGCTGGAAGTAAACAGATGGAGGCCGCCAGGTGGACTTACCTCTTCTCTCCTTCCCTGCCTTGTGTGATGATCTTAGCTCTGCCAACATATGGAACAGAAGAGCTAAGTTCCAGAGTAGCCCAGGACTTTGCTGGGCTCGTTCAAGTGAGAGCAGATAGGATTTAGGCTTGTGTTGAGATCTGTAAGTTAACTTAGCTAGAAACGTCCTGTCTTTTGGATTTTCATAGGGGTAGTAATTCTTGATAAAGATTGCTTTCTTGGTGAGAGGAATTTTAATACAACTGATGTCTTTCTCAAAAAATATCTTATCTTTTAAGAAATTTAATATTCAAAATAATAGGAATATTTTAAAATGATAAACTAAGGCTTTCGTGTAGTTTCTTTGGTTTCTGAGTTGATGTGTAGGTAGACCCTTTGCATTACATAATAGCACATCTTTGACAGTATTTAAAGAGCTGTTAGTGAGCGCCCCCAATTTGAAAGCATCATTAAAGCTTGCTCTGAAATAGTGAAGTCATATAGGTCTTGTTTGCAGAAGCCAGATATTTGGTTTATAGTGTGCAGCATAGCTCCCTTTATAAAATAATAATAGATTCAAAATTAACAAAGTGGAAAATAATTGATTTTTTTTAAAAAATGAAACATAAACTTTCTTGTGCTATTGTTGCAACTGGAAATTTTGAAAAGAAAAATCCTATTGTAATATCATCTAAGTGAAATCCATATATGTCTGTCACATTTGAATAGTAACTGCACAGTGGTTTTTGAAGTCAGGATCATTCCAGCTCAGATACTGGCAGTGATGGTTGCTGGTTTTCAATGGAAGAGCCTAAATTTGCTTTCTTAGCTTTATTCTTTTCTTTTCTTATATTTTCTTTTCTTTTCTTTTCTTCTCTTTTCTTTTCTTTTCTCTCTCTCTCTTTTTTTTTTTTTTTTTGGGGTAGTGCGAGGGTTGAGTAGTGCTGTGCCAGCATGATTTGGGGGCAATTTGTGGGCAGATGTCGTGCAGCAGCAGTGAGATATTTCCATGCATTTTACTTTCCGGACATCACCAGGGAACATGTGTGGTTTGTGCCTGCAGGATGGGATGCTGCAGGACTCCCTGGTCCATCAATGTTATGTCTTGGAGCTGCTCCGGTCAGTGAATGATTTTCTGTGGCTTGGAGCTAATGTGGTCTGATGCAGATGATCAGATGTGTAACTAAAGTACTGTTACTTGAAATAAGAGAAAAGCTGGCAAAAATGTCTCTAAAATACAGGATGAGGGAGGAGAATTGGCTGAGCTGCTTGCAGTGGGGAATATTCTCAGGTGACTCCCTCACTGTGTCTCCTGTCACTATCCCCCACAGCCCTGCATGGCAGTCCTACTGAAGCAACCATGCACTTTCTCAGAAACGCGCTGAATTTCCTTGTGCCTCTGATTGTTCACTTTTTTTTTGAAAGCACATCTTGCCCTTTGCTTAAATGCCATCCCTGCTAGCCACCACTTACACTCATTCTTCTGGACCTCGTCCATATATAGCTGCTGAATGAAAGAACAAAATGTAGTATCTCCATTTAGTGGAATATTATTCAGACATAAGAGTGAATAAAAAAGAAAAAATAAATAAAGGGGAATATGAAAAAAGCCATCTGCTCTGGGTAGTCCACCCTGACTGCTAACCCGGCCTTTTCCCTTTGAAACCCCACCCCTTATACCCCACTCTAACTATTTTTGATAGTATTTACCACCTTCTATTAAAGTTTAACATTTTCAAAAAAAAAGAGGCATGCTGATACCACTTCAACATGGGAAAGCCTTGATAACAGCACGTTAACTGAAAGGAACCAGACACAAACGGCCACATATTGATTTCAGTGATCTTAGAAATGCCCAGAATTGGCTCATGCAGTGGCAGAGAGCAGATGATGGTTGCAAGGGGCTGGGTGGAGGGGGGTTGTGGAGTGACTGCTAGTGACAGGGGTGTTCTATTGGGGTGATGAAGTGTTCTGGAAATAGATGGTGGTGAGGGCTGCACAACCGTGAGTGTGCAGAAGACTGCTGAGCGCTGTCTCTGGGAGTGCTGGTTGTTGGGGCGGCTTTATTTTGTTCTCATCCTGTAATGTGAAGGGTCATCTTGTGCTGAGACCATTCAACTCCTGTGAGTGGTAAGGCTAAGAGACTTTGCAGAGTCATGTTTCTTTTTTCCCCCTTGCTGAGTGTAGGCAAAAATGGTTTAAGCTTGAGAAAGTGCTCCATATGCAGAAATGTCTTTCAGTTTTGGCTGGTGTAAAAATCTTGTGAGCTTTTTAATCACTTAGGACAGTCTGTAGGGGGAAACAGCCTGTGAAGCCTGGGTGAGACTTGGAAGAGCCGCGCTACCCTCCCAGACACGGGTGGGGATTTCACCCCCATTCAGGCAGTGAAGGGCCAAGACCCGTGAGAGGAGTTGACAGTCATGAATATTTATGTGTATCCGCTGCTTCATCTTGGATATTAATTTCTAGCTGAGTCATTTTGTGGTGGCAGCCTCATCCTACATCAGGAATTTATAGTATCTGCTCTTTGAGGTGAAGAGCTGACAGACTTGATTATTTAACAGTCTATCTTGTATTGATATCTCAGATTCCTTTGTCAATCGCAAAACAGCAGAAATACAGACGTCCTTTAATGCCGATGTGACCTGGAGCAGGTTTAGTTTCTGTACCTCAGTGACCTTATCTGCGTGTGGGGAAGATGATAACAGTGCTTCCCTCAGAGGGGCTGGTGAGAGGAGACTGAGAAGCACAAATGGAAGACTTACACGAGATGCTCATGAATGACAAAATTTAGTGCTCTCAGCCTGGTGAGGCCTCAGGGGCAGAGATGTCAGAACAGAGCAGTCCTAGCCGGAGTTCGATCCGCATTGGCAGGTTTTATGATCACTATCACCACTGTGGGTTATCAGGTAGTTTTAAGACTTGGTAATATGAATTCATGAATAATGTTAAAGACTAGACAACTCAGATCCGGTTGACATAGTTCTCAAGATTTCCTGTGAGAAATGGATATTTTTTCCCCATCTTAAATCTGAGTGGATTCTCTAAAAAAATTCTGTAGTCCTCCATCTTTTTCCTTTAATTCTCCTTTTTTTTAAATAAAAGTTTTTAAATGGAGTTACTGGGGACTGAACTGAGGGCCTCATGCGTGCTGAGCACATACTCTCTCAACTGAGGTATACTCTCCCCCATAATTTTTTTAAACTTTACTTTCTTAGTATTCAGAGGTTAGAGGCCTCTAATTCTTTTTGGAGACTTGTCCATAAACCGGTAAATCTAAAATTAATGGACAAAATTTGGTTTATTAAAAAAATCATTAGAACTTTTATCAATCCATTCAAAAGGAAATGCTTATTGAGTTAAAATGTTTCTCCTTTATGGTGATTTCTAATTTTTGGTCTAGCTTAACTTATTAAAAGTAATCCTCATCATCATAATGACCAAGCTTGCTGTGAGTGGACACCTACCAAAGGCTAAACTGTTTTTCTCATGTTTTACTTCAAAGCAGGTGTTTGACGGTAGGTATCAATGTCTCCTTTTTGCAGCTGAGGGATTGAGAGGTGGGCAGCTTGTCCCAAATCAAACGCAGCTGGCGGTGCCTAGCTCGGTGCTGGAACCCAGGCTGCACAGGATGCATTCTCAATTTCTCCTCTGATCAGCCTCCCGTTGAGTGGTTTCCCGAACTCCTGTGAGTCCATAAATGACCGATTTTGGCGATCTCAGCCTGATGAGGCCTTCAAAGGAGAGACACCAGTGAGAATGTGAGACAGAGTGGCATAAATTAAAATTGTACATTTTCACAAATGTTGCATTCTCAGGTAATGACTTAAATAGTTTATGTTTTCTTTATATTAGTGCTATGTAAGCACTAAAAACAAAACATTAAAAATGATTATAGTGCAAAATAGGAGTGGGCTTTGAAAGTCCAATCATTGCTAATGATGTTGCTTGTTTTTCTCTAGTGGTGCTTATTGACAGAATAATTTACAATGACTGAATTTGTTTTATGTATGTAGTCTTAGTATGGAGGAAAAGTTTGTCAGTGCGTATTGAAAGTAAAATCTTTACTCTTTTCTTTCCTGATGATAAATATGTACGTTGTTTCCATGGCTTAAGTATATTTCCTCATTTGTGAAATTTGAGTGATGCCGTTTACCATGTCTGACTGTGAGAGGTAGACGCCTTGTATACAAAGCATCCAAGAGCTGCTTAGTAAAAATGTGCTGTCACAATGACAGATAGTTTAGAAGGATCAACTGTGAATACTAAAGAGGGTGGCTTGTTTCTGATGCATATTCAATATGGATATATATGAATATGGCTTAAAGTAACAAGGATTCAGGGTTTTGTGTGTGTGTGTGCGTGCAGTATGAAGTTTTAATGAAATCTGTATCATTCTATTGAGACAGGGACTAGTTAAATTGACTTAAGCAGACGACCTTGAAGATTATTTACACAGAATGTGTATTGTTACAACTCAGTGTTCATGCTGCCGTGTAACTATACACTCAGACATTTAAATTCGTAGGACTCTGACCAGAAGCATTAAGTTTAGAAAAATCCACATTGATCATTTTCAGGGAATAAGCTTCTCTCTTTTGTGATTAAAGAAAATTTTGATTTATTTTTCTGCACTCTTAATAGGTTTTAAAATATCAAAACATTGATTTGACATGTCAGCTTTTTTAATAGAAAAAAGCTCATGCTGTTTTAATATGTAAATAAATGTTTTTGTATTTCAATACACTTCTATGATTTCCTGGCTCTTTGAGAAGTATTTTGCAAGATACTTAGATTACCTCCTGTTGGAAAAATACAGACATGACTTTTATGAATATAGGCCTAGTACAGGTCTGTTGGTTTTTGCTACAGTGCAAGACATGAGGACTAGGAGAGCAGTATGTGCTACATAAGCTTTTAGTTATCTGATTCTTGTTTCTGATCCACAGGCAATTTTTGTGTTGCACCTTTCCAGGCAACCAGGAAGGCCTTTTAAGCCATAGGTGGCGCTGTTACACCTTCTTACAGTCTTAAATTTCCTGTTTGTAAAGGAAGTCTTAAACAACGTTTTTTTTTTTTTTTTGATTCCTTTGCTTAGTGCTTCAGGGTAGCACAATGTCCATTATGTCTGACTACCTGGAACTATTATTCTGCTTATGTCTTAGTTTTATTCTACCATCTCGCTGTGAACATTTCAGACTTCCTGTGCAAACAGTTGCAACATCGGACTTTTCTTGCAGTGTTAGAAACCAGTGAGCCGGGATTTTATAAAAGAGCTAGAAGCGGCCTCTGGAGCACCTTAAAGCTGAAAAGTGTACTGAGTTCCCTAAGTATTATCCCCACCGCTGTGTGTCAATGGGTGGTAGGAGATTTGGTACATATACAAAGGGGTGTGGTGTTTTGACTTGGGTTTGCGTGCACGCGCTGCCACTGAGCTACGTGATCCTGAGACAGTTCTTTCTGAGTTTTTCCCTCATCTGTGAGATGGGGACACTCATTTCTGCTTTGTAGAATTGTGAGAATTAGAAATTATGTAAAGTGTTTAGCACAGTGTGTATGACAAGAGGGCTCATAATCTTAACTGCTGTTTGGTGTGAAGCCATCATTTGATAGTCTTTGGCAATTACTGAGAAACAGGAAAATAAGAAAAGCTGGTTTTATGATGAAAGATATTTGAGGAGGTTCCATAGTTCCTATACACATAATTTAGCATCAGCAGAGTCAGGACAGTTAGACAGTCGCCCTGAACCAATGTTAAGCCACAGAATTTTTGTTACTTCATATATGTTGGGGCTTAAGGGGACCCAATACTTATACACATGTTGTGTCCAGCAGCCAACTGAGAGATGACAAAGAAGAACAGGCAGGCGATAAATGTCTCCTTTATTACTGATGAAGCCACGTTCTCCATGAAATTCAGGGCTGTGGGAGAGTGAGTGTCATGACACTATGTCCCAGAATTAGAGACTTACGCAGTCCCAGGTAACTCTGGGCCACAGCGAGCATTCCCTTGAGAGATTCTGACCCATAATGCACAGGACTGTCTTGCCATGGAACTGAGCATCCCGGCTGCTTCCTAAGGGTGGCCAACACTGGAGGGGAAGGAAAGCTTTCATATGACCTGCTTGTCTCCCCGGACTCACACCTCAATCTGTTAGTGTGAGGAGGGCTAGCCGTGGGCCAGTGGTCAGGGGTGTGAAGGGAGAAGCAGTCTCCCATGGACCAGAGGAGTGGGGAGGAGGGAATCCCCCCTCAGATTAAACAGGTGGTGGCTTGAAACAGAAGGGTGCTCCTCAAGAGTTTATAAGAGGGGAAATAAGGATTTCCTTTGGGACTCAGAATAGTCATGAAACACAGAAGATGATTAGATGGGAGACTTGTAAATCACTTTCTTATTAAATTGAAATTTGTTGGGCACCAAAAATGTGCTACATTCTTTTCTGAGAGTTTTACAGAAATGAATCCTCCAATTTTCACAACAAGTGAGTAAGAAAGATTTGATTGTTATCCCAGGTTTACAGTGTGGAAATTGAGGCACACAGAGGGTAAGTAATTTGGCCAAGGTAACAGAGCTAGTAAGTGGCAGAGCTGGGATTTAAATCGTGGCTATCTGGTTTCCAGGCTCCCAGGGATGGGCTTTGGGTGTTTACAGGTATCTGCATCCCTGGATCTCTGTACCTCTGCATCAGTTAGACCAGAAAGGACAGGGAAAGTGGAGTTATACAGGTACTCACAGTCGTGTTTCAGCCACTGTCCATGGAGTGTGCCCCGTGATTGGCATTAATTGTTTTCCAGGCAGTAGATCTGTTCTTATAACAGAAATTTAGTCCATTGAGTTAATCTAGAAACCCTTCCTGCTCTGCTTCTGTCCACGCTTGCCATGTGACTGCCTGCCCGAGATTGGGCCGTGGAGGAGACTCTGTACTCATGGTTGAACTCTGATATTTCAATCTGGTTTGTAGTTTCACATCTCCTGTTACATTAATAAATTGAATTTCTGGTTTTCTTGCATCAGTGTGTCATAAGTTTGCTTAATGTGAAACCAGTCCATGGGAGCCGAGGGGTGCTGACGGTATAATTTCTGAGCATGTGGCATTTCTACCCGTGCAGAAATGGCTGGAGGATGTCCACCTTCCTCACTGATTTCTCCCAGCAGCAGGGTCCTCTCCCACCCCCGGATGTGAGGATGGGATCTCTCTGAGTAGGCCATTCAGAGGCCGAGTCCACCAATCAGATGAAGTACCTGGAAGTGGGTTTAATAGAAGAAAAGGGCTTCCAGGTAGTCCGATGGGCTGTTTGAGTCCGTTTGGTGAGAAGATGTCCACTGTCTGTGGTTGAGCTGCTTCTTTGCTGTTTAAAAGTCTGTATTACATGAAGGGATTTTAAAAAGCAGAAAGGTGTGATTTCAGGTGGTACATCCACACCGGTGAGTAGTGCTGGATGACCGCCTGTGTGAGGAATAGACAGAGTCTTACAAACTTCATAAAACAGCTTTTAAAGCTCTTCCATCTGAGTGCACTTCGTATGGGGTCCAGTTCATGACTGGTCGCACTGAGAGGGCACGTAACTGATGATGGCAGAAAGGACACGGAGGCATCAAAAAGGTCCCAGACATGTTTTGTTTTTAGAGGATGGTGCACAGAGTAAAATATTTGAGCTGGTTTTTCATTGAACACTTTTGAGTATTTTCTAGGTCTCCCCAATCCCCCATGGTTCCATGCAGCTGGGTGTCCCCTCAGTGCAGCTCTGTCAGCGCTTGCCCTGGGCTGACGCGGTGTCACGGGGAGCAGGACGGTCAGTGTCCCCGGCTCCTCCGAGCTCCGTCTCCTCATCCGCAGAGCCGGGTTTCTCATCCGTGTCTACTTAGTAGGATTGCTGAGAATCACACGTGATGGTTGTCAGGTGTGATATGTGGTTGTCTCTGTGATTGGCGTATAGTCAATATTTGATAGAAACACATGATTTTTATTATAATTGTGGCTCCTAGATTGCAGTGGTTTTTAGTCTGCATTTATTTTTTTATATAAATTTATTCTTATTTTTAAGTAAGCACTTGTATTTATTTATTTTCATGAAGGTACAGGGGATTGAAGCCAGGAACATGTGCGTGCACAACAGGTGCTCTACAATGGAGTAATACCCACCCTCCTTGTCTGCACTTAAAAATAAATATTTCAATACACAAAATATTTCTTAAACACCATCATGGGTCCTATTTTCTGCATAGACAATTGAATACATATGCCATCTCAATAAGAATAAATGTCATAGGGACATACCTTTCTAAATCTGTTTACGTGTTTTAAAACGATCATAGCTAGTGAAAAACACGAGTCTTGGATCCACTACTTCTTAGGGTCTGCTTTGCCATCATGGGGAATTACATTCTACAGAGAAGGCTAATTGGATCTCATTGATATTTGGATGATTTTGCAATGTTCAAGGCTTTCAAAAGCTGACCGTTTTGTATTTTAAACTAACTACAAAGTTATCTTCTAGAAGTTGTAAGTCCTTAGCTTGTGAAGTGCCCAGTAATTCAGTTTGTATATGTCTGTGTCTCTGTGAAAGTGTATGTGTGTGATTTCAGGAATGTAGCAATAAGTTCCATATAGCCTTCTGAAATCTTTCTCCTCCAGTTCAAGGTGTAGGTATATATTTACACAAATAAATTGATACTCTTTTGTGATTTGGCATATTGGTGGGAATAAGAGGTTCTCATAATTGTTTCAGAAGGGTTGGGGAGCATGAGCTTAGAAAATGGGAGGAGATAGAGGCAGGGAGGTTCTTTAAACTTTGTGCAAGATGAGAAACAGTAGCTTTTCTTTTTTCTTCTAAAGCAAACTGGCACTGAATTGTAACATACTAATACTCAGAATTGCTTTTCTGATCAGAGACAAGTGCCTCAGATTTTTCAAGGCAACATGAATGATGAAATGTGTTTTAGCAGTTATCTTTAAAAGTAGTTTTATTTTTCAAGTATAAGTCTATAGACTGTTCTTTTTTTCCAGCTGTACAAGAATTTCTCATTGATCCAGGTACGTGATCAATGTGTTTAGTTTCTTTGGGTTATTTATTTTTTTTAAGTGCTTGATTCATTCTGGTGTGAATGAATGTTTAAAATTTCTGGATTTTGATCTTTAAAACTTGCTGATTTATCAGAACTGCAAAAAACCTGATGTTTGTTCCTTGTTTGGTGGGGCAACCTATTGATTTATGTTGTCTGTTATAGAGGGAAATTCTTCCTCTAGCCTGTAGATAATTAAGTGAATGGTTTGCAGTGTGCCTTAAAAATTATTTGAATGCATTGCGCATGTTTGTCCAGTGAATTTTGGATTGAGTCATAATAATGACTTTGCTTTGATTCTGTGGCTTTTGTCCTCTCCACAAGAATTTGAATTCTCTGTTGCATTTTGTATTCGTGTTCTTAACAGGGGAAGGAATTTTGCATTTTTTACAGAGGTGGGTTTTCCTATCCCCTCTGAATTCCTTCTGTAATTGATACAGCGAAAATCTGTTATTGCAGTGCTTAATTATTTCATAAAAATTTTTTTGGCTTAATCAGAAACAATGACAAAGAATGATAATAAAAAATACGAAAACCTTCCTTCCTTTGAAGAATAGAAATGAGGTGGTCAGGCTCACGCATGCTTTGTACCTGACACACTTACTCTCATGTCATTGTGTATCATGAGTCGGAGATGGAGTTGCTTCAGGTTTATAGATTTTTGTTTTAACATTTGTGTTGAATTCATTCTCTAGGCATGATGATTCCTGTTGCCTTTGTGGAAAGTGTAGATGAAGGGAAACAAATGCTTTGTTTTGTTTTCAGGAGGCCTGAGATGCTGATGAGAAAAGAGTAGAGGGTGGGCTGAGGAAAATAGTGATAGACCCTCACCTCCAGGCTGAAATTGATGAACAAAGAAATCAATTAAGTGTATTGGTATTTGACTAATAGAAGTCAGACAGCCCAGACTGTCTAGTTATGCCCAAAGGAAAGTACTGAATTCACCTGCAGAATTAGGTGCTTTACCATGTAGAAGCAGCTTAGAGCAATCAGAAAAATCAGTCTTATGATGAGATATAAAAAGAATATAATATCTTTTATTTCTGAAACTTTTCTACATTAAGTTGTGTAGAGCTAAAATTAAGTTTCAAGCACCAGGAGTTAAGAGTTTAGGTGGTTCTGTGGGATCGTTATTCAGGGATGTGTCTAGACCCTGCTGGAGTGGCCGAAGCTGGCAGGAAAAGATCCAGAGCCAGGATTTTTCATCCTAGGATGTCCTCCATAATGGTTCCATGTGGGAGCCCATGATTGAGTTAACAAGTTGTAACACATCCCAGCCGCCTGTCAACTTTAAGAAGAAAAAAATGTGCTTATTAACTGCTTTAAAGCAAACACCTGTGCATCCTCACTCCTGTCTCCTTGCCATAAAAAGCAGAGACAATGCCTTGCTTGCATATTTGAGGTTATAGATAGCACACTGCTTATTGCACAGCAATGACCCAGGCCCTCAGCTATAAACGCCAGGCCTGCGTGGTGTTAGATAGTCTATTATCCCCAAAACAGGGACCAGGCTGGTCTGGTGGTCTGCTTTGTAATGAACATGTCTAAAAAATGTATCTTGTTCCCCTCAGCCCATGACTTCCCTAAAGGTAAACTAAGCCTTAGTACTCATGGTGGAGTCTACAATCTCTGTCTCATCCCTTCTTTCCCCAAGTTCCTGCCTACTATCTCACAACTGTTATTGACTTTTTACTTTGATTATACACAATAAATATGGGAGCATTTGAGAGACTCGTGGATTTGGCTCCCTAATCCCTCTCGCTTTCTTTCCTTTTTCCGCAGTCTTGAGAAATTCATTCCGTGTCGGTAAGACTTCCGCCAGCCAGAACCCACAGTTCCAGGTGAGAAGGATGCAGGCTTTATCCCTCCTACCCGAGGGAGAGAGAGGAGATAATTGAGATATGCTCCCCTGTGGTCCCTTCCTGCCCCAGGGCCACTCCAGTTCACCTGCAGCCTTCTGGCCTCTGCTCACAGGGCCTCTGTCCCAGGATTGACCGCAGCCTTTTATTCCCTTGTCAACATTCCCTGTGCCTTTCAGAGGTTGCTCTCTTCTCTGCAATTCAACCCTGGCAGATGTGATGGTGGTCAGCGTGCTGATGGGCAGTTACTTGGGGACTCCCAGGAGCCATGCTGATTCTCCTGAGTCATTCGGGGTTACAGAACTGTCAAGCACTGCAGGAAGCCCATTCACGTGAGTTCAACACAGCATTACATCACTTTCATTTTATTTTTGAATTTTCAGTGGAGAAATTATTTGTAGCACACTGTTCCAGATTTTAGGCCGCCTGCTTTCCTCACCACCATTTCCTTGTTGGCTCTGGTGCTTGTTTTAAGAACCAGGTTTCTTCTCTGGTCATTTGTAGCAGCTGGGCTTTTCGAATCCTTGATTTGCATTTGAAGCAGAATGCTTCTTCGTGATGTCAAACTGATTTTCCTTGTCATGTCTGAATATTTCTTGTACACTCAGCAACAGTTTCAAGTGAAATGCTCTTGTCCAATTTCGGTTAACTAATATTTGCTGATCTCCTGCTTTCATGCTGAGGGCAGTTTCTTCTTCCTGTAATAAATGTTAGCAATTTGCATTTACTATGGAAGGTACTAATCCGAGGTGCTTTTGTTCTTAACAGTTTTAATACAAATCACCCATTAAAATGTACAGCGGATTTTACTCTATGCCCAGAAATGTGCATCCCAGTCAATCTTAGAATATTTTCTTCCCCCCAACAGGAAACCCAGTATGCATAAGCAGACATTATCAACTTCCCCATCCTCCCCAAGCCCCAGGGAGCCACTCTTCTGTCTCTGTGGATTTGCCTGTGCTGAACATTTCATGCAAATCGAGTCACTTCATGTAAGTGGAACCGTCTATTTTGACTGACTTCTTTCACACTGAGTAACGTTTTCAATGTTTGTCCACGTTGTGGCCTGGGTCAGTACTCTATGCTTTGCTATTGCTGAATAATATTTCACTGTATGGCTGGGCCCCTTTGTTTACCCATTCATCACGTGATAGACATTTGGGTTGTTTCTGTTATTTGGCTCTGAAAATTAATGGCGAAAATTAATGGTGAATATTCCTGTAGGAGTTTTTATGTTAACATTTGTTTTCAGTTCTCTTACTTGTGTGCCCAGGAAGCAGAATTGCTGGATCATTCAGAAGCCAAATGTTCAACTCTCTGAGGACGTGCCAGGATGTTTTCCAAAGTGGTCACGCTGTGTTACATCCTCACCAGCAATGGCTGCGGGCTCCGCTTCCTCTGTGTCCTCATTAGTGCTTGTTAATCTTTTTTTGATTTTAACCTATTGTAGTGAATGTGAAGCGGTTTCTCCTAGTTGTTTTGACTTGATTTCCTTTAGAGCTAATGTTATAGAACACCGTTTCATTGTGCTTATTGGCCATTTGTATATTTTCCTTGAAAAATATCTTTTCAGATTCTTTTTTCATTTTTTAATTGAGTTGCCTTTTTATTGTTGAGCTGTGGAATTTTTTTTTTTTTGATACACAAATTCCTTATCAGATAAATGATTTGAAAAAATTTTCTCCTGAGTGTTGTTTTTTCACTTTCTGGATGGTGTTTTTTGAAGCAAAGTTTTAAAGTTTAATGAACTCCAATTTATCTCTGTTTTCATTTTTCCTTGTGCTTTTGGGGTAATATTTAATATCTGATGTATTTTATTAAAACTTGTATATATAAAATAACTTAATTCTTAGGACCGTTCTAGGAGATGGGTGCGGTTGTTGTCCCCAGTCTATGCATCGGAGACTGAGGTGCAGAGAATTTGACTGACATATTAGTGTCAAAGCTACCCAGTGCTGTGGGAATTCAGACCCTCATGTTTTTCCCTAGCATCTGAGCTCAACACCACCATGCTCCAATCTTTCCAGGAAACGTTAATGAAAAAATCTTTACTTTTTTGATTTCTTGTTAGATTTTTTTCTTATTGGGGACCTCAAATTCTCATTTTCTTTTCGGATATCAGTGTCGATTTATTTTAGGTCTCATGTAGGGAGAAGCATTGCTATCAGTTAACTTCTTTATTACTCACTCTCCAGTGATGATTGTTGCTAGTTGATCTAATCAAGTCATGCTTAAGTCTTTCCTGCTCATGACACTAACAGCAGAGTCATGACTTATAGAATGCTCAAAGAAGAAAGTACTTGATTGATTTTATTTTGCCAACCAATCAAACCAATCAAATAAAACCCTGGTGTTGACACAGACTATAAGCCCTCCAAAATAGGGTCACTGTCTTCATTGTGTTTCATTTGTTGGGTCACAGTGTCTGGATAGTGCCTTGCTGTCCAGCAGTTTTGTGAGGATACGGTGCTCGTGAATCATTGTAAGGACAGAAATTTGACAACAGACTGTGTTGTTCATTTCACGACGGAAAAGGTAATATAGAATTACTGTTCAGATCTGTTTTAAAATTAAGCTTTGAATTTTGAGAATAGTTCAAGAAGCCATACAAAGCTCTTTTTCACTAATTTTAGATCTATCTTAGACACATTATGTTTACATAGCAGAGTAACTTATCAAGTAGATTTGACAAAGGAGTGTTATATTGATTATTTGTTTTAGTTGAAATATTCTACCAGGGATAAAGTCATAAGTGCCCATAAATGAACAAATATATTTGTATTTAAATGCAACATGGGAGCATACTACATATGTTTCTATATAATATATATGACTGTGTGTTTTAATCTTTCTGTCAGTGTTTTAATAGTTTTTCAGCAATTTTGTAACTTTAGAATTCTTCTAAAAAAATCACCCCCAATTCTAGTGCAGTTTGTACTGTGTATCCTGTCTTATGCATGGGATTCCACTGTCCCCTCAGTGAGGAATTTCCTCTCCTATTGTGTTAGGAGCAGAGTTAAAGGAACTGTGATTTCTAGGCCTTTGCTCTCCATGCGTTTGCAGTTGGCTCTCAGTCACGATTTTCCCTTTCCAGAGTTTTCATTGTTAAATTAGAATTTCTGAAAATAACTATTAATATGTTGCATTGGTCTCCCTAGAAACTTGACGTCTTTGTGCTTTTCAGTTTTCAATTTATGAAAAATGCAAATGCACTCTTGTTTTTAAGTTGTCCTTTTTCAATAGATATTTATCTCTTAATTGATAGAATAATTTTTCCCAATGAATGAATTGGTATGCATGTTTTAAAGGATAACTTACTTTTTATTTTTCTTATTGTAACAGTAATATTCATTGTAGAGAATTTAGTAAATAAGGATTAACACAGTAATAACTTCACAATGGCCTCTAATCTCACCTGGAGATACAGTTGTAAGGTTTGAAATTGAGAATTATAAGTCCTCTCAAATTTTTCTTTTTCAAGTACGTATAGGTTACTGAGATCCTCGAATTCCCATATGAATTGTAGCAGCAGATAGTCAGTTTCTGCAGAGGAGCCCGCTGGGATTGTGATCGAGACCACGTTGAATATACGGATCGCTCTGTGGAGCACTGCCATTCCAAGAGCACTTTCTTTTGATAGGGGAATGTGTGTGGAGTGTCTGTCCTGGTATTTAGGTCTTCTTTAACTTTTTTTTTCAACAATGCTTTGAGTTTACAGAGTATTATTTTACTTTAATTATCTTTGCCTTTATATTGAGGACAAGTGTGCAAGGTACTGGGATCAGAAGTGTATTTGAGCCCCGCAACTTGCTGCCACCATGGACGCTGCGCTCTTGCTTCACCCGCTGTACAATCTTGCACAGAATACGACCTCAGTAACTCTCTCTTGAATGAATGATTATATGATTGTTGGATGATGCTTGAGAGTCCTTGTGATGATTTTTTTCCCCAGCCTTTCCCCAGTTCTTAACTATGCCCTTTCTCTTCCTAAACTCCAGCCTGGGTTTCAGCCTGCCTGTGGCATTGATTTTCCTTGTCTGTGGACTCTTCCTTTCACTGGTTCCCGATAATGTTACATGTGGGCTGTGGAAAATTGCTAGATGTCAAGAAAGAGCTAATCCATTGTAGGCCAGTATTTTTAGAGTTTGTTATTGTTTTATTGATTGAAATTAAATGAGGCTGCCCCCTGAGCCCTCCCGTGAGCACTTTTGACCTTCCTACAGCTGATACTGCTCTAGTTGCTGCATGTGCCCTTTCCCCAGCCTTGATTTTGTAATTGAATAAGTCACCATCACTGGAGCCCTCTCTTTAAAAGATAAAGAGAACATTTGCTCCTTTTCCCTGTTTGGGGACTTCAATGAGATGAGATCCCAGATAAAGAATGGAGCCCCACCTCTTTCTGACCCCCGCTGTTTCCGTTCCTTTCTTCAGGGGAAAAGAGTACAATTCAACAGTATAAAGATTGATTGTGAGCTAATGAGACAGACAAGACAACCGATCATTTATTAAATAACCTTTCATGATAGAAACAAATGTATTATACACACAAACAGCACACAAAGCACTGTAGTACCATGGTTACAATCGTGGGTCCGAGTTCGTGTCCTGCTCTGGAGAGACCAGTCCTGTGAGATGGAGAACTGGTAAGTCGGCTTAGCCTCTCCAGAACTGGTTTTCTGTCCTGCAGAGACGGGGCTCGCTAGGCGTCCCCCCCGTAGAGGTGCTGTGGGGTGTAAATGACGCACGTGGGCAGCCTGAGCACAGCTGCTCATTCCTCGTAAGTGCAGGGTAGCATAGCTTTTGCGGTGATGGCTTTATGACCGCCCCATGTAGACTGTCAGTGCTCTGAAGGGATGCCTTGTGGTTTGGAGATGGGATTCTCACTTCTGTAAATACCCAAGTATAGTGTTATTGGGTCCTGCTGATTTCAGTCTATTCTTTAGAAAGTACATATTGTAGATATATTTTTCAAGCATGCGTGCTTTTTTTCTTTTACTATTTAAAGTTCTACCCTCTCATCTCTTGGTGTTACTTTTCATGGAATCCAGGAAACAGTCCTAAGCTACCTGCCTCTTCACACTTTTCCGTGGTGGTTTCCTTCCCTGATTAGAAGAGGGTTTTGCATAGGAAATTTTATTTGCTCCCCTTTTCTTGGAGTCTCTCTCTCTGTCTGCCCATCTCTCACCTCTCAATCTGTCCATTTCTCAACCCACTGCTTCTTCTGACATGTTCCAAAACGCATTTCAGGTAGCTTACAGAAGAACAGATACCAAATAAACAGGTGAGAAAATGGGGCCCAGTTCAGACAGTGAGGCTAGGAGGCGAGCCTGTGTGAGGGTTGCAGGCGTGAGACACATGCCTCTGCCATGTGACTTATAAGATCGACAGCAGCAGTGTGCTTCAAGCTCCCAGCAGACACAGGGAAGCAGGATTTGAGGGAGATGCTTACTGGCTGTGAAATAAATAAGTGACTTAGGAGAAGCCCAGCCTTTCCAGCTACTAAGGCTTAGGAGAATATTTTGAGTGTCTTCCAAAATCAGAGTATGGCATCTTTTCTTTTTTCAGAGTTCTATGTATAGTTGGTTACATTCTATACCTGGAAATTTCTCCAAAACTGCTTCCCACGTGAGTCCCATGGCTCGGGGATTGGGTGGTTCTGCTCATTGATGGGGGTTGGCCAGAAACAGAAAATGAGAGCCTCAAAGGGGCCTGGGATTTGTCAGTTATGTTTTGTCAGTGCTGTAGGGTTCAAGAAATGCTTTCACCGTTTCTCTCCATCTGAGGCGGCAGCGTAATCTCTTACCAGCATCAGGAGCTCAGGGCCATGGGATGGTGGGGGCTGACTGCACTGCCGTCAAGACAGCTGAGCTAGTCACTGCAGGTGTGGTTCTTTTACATACTGCATTTCATGTTCTTTACTAGAATGTTTCAACAGGGAGTTAATTAACTGAGTTAATTAACATTTAATAAATATGATCTTTGTTGAAAAGACAGTTATAGGCAGAATATAAGCTGTGAAGTCTTTAAAAACGGTTTCATTACTGAAATTTCATTTGGGGAGATACACGGTTTATCTTATATATGGCTCTCTTTTAAAGTAACAAAGAAACAAGACAGAAAAGGCAGAGGATGATTTCTGTTCTTCCTCTCGGCTTGCAGGTGCCCTCACCCCCAGTAGCATCAATCAAGACACCAGCACTGACACTGGCCGTGCTCAGAACTGCCTCAGCCCTGAAGACACTGCTGACAAATGGAAGGGGGCCACGCCCTGTTACAGCAGGTGCTCTCACTTTGTGGGTCCTTATGTAACTTCGTGGTGTTAATCAGGATCGCCCGTCCTACATTGTGTGATGCTGCTGCTTTGTCTCCTAGTTACTTGTTTCTCTAAGTATTCTTGTATTATTCTCCAATGCATAGTACTACACACCTAAAAATGCTTTTTTTCAGATGAAAAAGAATGTGCATTTAAAATAATAACTCTGAAAAAGAGGGCAAAAAAGGCTATCCTTGTCCCGCTATTCAAAGATAATAATTAACACGTTAACGTATATTTTCTTCAGTGTGGATCACCTCTGTCATAAAAAACCAGAGAGCACTCTGTGACTGTTTACTGTGTGGACACCTCCATTTTCCACTCGGCTTTTTATATGTTTTTCTACAATATTCTATCTCCTCTGGCATGATTTTTGATGACCAGTATAGCATTCTGTCTTGTGGAGGCATTGTCCATTTTACTTCGGACTTAAATAAACTTTTAAATTCCAAGTATACTTAACTGAAATACTGAAAAGAGAACTGTGGTGGTAGAGGAAGGCCCTACCTCCCTTCCCCTTATTTCCGAAGAGTAAAAACTGTTGAAAATTTGATATATATGTTTCATGACCTTTATGCCTATGACATACATATATACACACATATGAGAATTCCATGTATACGTGTGTGTATATATGCTTTATTTAAAAATGAGACCATACTATATGTTTTTCTGCAGCTTGCTTTAATCACTCAGGTGTATATCATAGACGTCCTCCCACTCCAGACTCACACGGTCCTTTCAGATAGAGTGGAGGGGTCTCCTGATTTGCGGGTGTGGTCTCTTTCCCACGCACACCTTTGGTGAGAGAATGCTGTGGACAAGGCCCTGGACCACGGCGAAACGCCGGCTCCCTCATTGCTCGCAGCTCGTCGTGATTTAACGCATCATTGTCTTGATGGTGGACAGTTAAGTTTTCTCCATTTTCCACTGTCAGAAAGGATATTTGACTGGCATCCTTCTTGTACAGACATTCCTGTGATCTTTTATGAGTATTCCTTTAGTTAAGGCTTCTGGAAATTTAGTCCCTGGATGTGACATTTACATTCATCACAGACTCCATTCAAGTAACTCTAGAAATTCCTTCCATAGGGGAATGAAAAGATGCACAATTACTTATGTAACCAATTCTCTATTGCTGGATATGATTTCACTTCAGTTTTTCTTCCCACCATTGTAAACAGTGCTGTGTAAATGCCCTGATGGGTACATCTTTTTGGACTAAATTTGTTTTTTCCTAGAGGAAACGATTCGTAGAAGTGGTGTTGAGTCAGTGTGTACGTACGTTTTTCAGAGTTTACATATCCATTGACACGTCGTCCTCTGAAAATGTCGCTCATGGTTTCTTCTCCCACAGATGGACACTAGATAGAATATCTTTTAAAAATATTTGCCAACATGATGAGCAAAAGTGCTTTTTCATTGTTTTAGTTTGCATTTGATGACCAGTGAGGTATTGAGCATTTTTCACTCATTAGCCATTTGACTTTTTTAAAATGAATGATTCCTTTTATCCTTTGCACACATTTAAGTGGGGGAGCTTCTTGTTGCTTTGTGACAGCTCTTTGTATGTTATGAACATTAACTTCTTGTCTTCAACAACATGTATCACAGAGCTTTTTCTTGTCATTTCTTGCCTTTCATTTTGTTTAGGAGGATTTTAATTTTGGTAGTGTCTCAAAATATTCTTATGATAATAAATGTATTCCTTATGTGTTTTATCTTTGAAATTATTCTTAAAAATAATTTCTTATACTGGAATAAATCTCCTCTGTAGGATTTTTTTTTAATCTCTAAGATGGAGATGATAATAGTACTTGTTAATGTAAGGGTAAGTTGAGTTAATAAGAACAAAGTGTTGTATTTGCTGTTATTAGTACTTTTTATATTTACATCACTGTCTGTAAATTATCTTGTGGTCCTTATGAGAGGAATAGTATTTATTCTTTCTAGGTGATTGTCTGATTGTCTCAGGACAATTACTGAAGTCATACTTTTCTCTTTGATTTGAAATCCCACCTTTACAAAATACTTATGTACACTAGAGTCTCTTTTTGAGCTCATGGTTCCCTTCTGTCAATCTGCCTTTCTTACTCCAGCACCATAACTTACATATTGTAAAAATTTATTTAATAATTGGCAGTCTGAATTTTTTTTCATTCTTTTCTTCCATCCCAAATTTTCTTGTCTAGTATTATGATTTTATTATTCCTGAAGAATTCCAAAATATTTTGTTCAAGTTAAAAAAAAATCAGATTGGAGTTGTCATGGGAGTTTTCAGTAAGTTTTGAATTATTCTGATGGGAACTTACATCTTTACAAAACTGCTTTCCTCCATGCAATTTGTTGATGTCTCTACATTCTCACCTCTTACTTTACCCCTCAGTACAGCCCTGAAGTTTCTCCATTTAGAACATGGGCATTATTTTTTAACTTATTCCAGATTATTGTTTATGTTTTTGTCAATTTTGTAAGTGAAAATTTTTTGCTATTATATTTTTAAACGCTTAAAACTGAAATTTAGAAAGGAAGATTCGGTTTGTAAATACTCACTTTGTAATTTGTCATTTAAAATTGTAAGTATTAAGTAGTTGTTCCAGAATCCTTTCTTTTTTGTTTTTAAAAATTTGTGTCGAAGATTCTCAAAATGTTCATAGCTAAGTAGTATAGGTGGGGAGACAGATGGAGAGAGGTAGTGTGGCTCATGTACAAACTGTGAGCAGTTTCATGGCTGCCTTTAGGCTGGAGAAACCACAGAAGAGCCCAGGTTAGACAAGGAATGGCTTTGTATGCACTTGAAAGCCAGCTTTCCTGCCTGTATGGTGAAGCCTGGTGGGCGTGGCAGGTAGATGATCAAGGTCTGATCAAGGTCATTTGCTGCACAGAGCGCTGTGTCTGTGAGAAATGGTGACCATTGCCATGGCAAATGCTTGGTGCCAGGAACAATGCAGGGGAGCTGGGGAGCCTGTGTTAAGGATTTTCCAGTCCTGGGAGTGGGAAGATCAGACTCTGCATTCAGATCTGAGTTTGAATTAATCCTCTTTAGTTTACTGGACCTCTGACTTTTGTCAAGTTATGCATCCTGTTTGAACTCCTGCTTTGTTGTCTCTCAAAACAGAAGAATTACAGCCTGCTGCTAGAGTGTTTGATCAGGGTAAATGATTTGTGTCTATAAGATGCCACGTACAGTCACAAGCTCAGTGAGCAATGAGCTGTCCCCTCTTCTCCTGCAACTCAGTGCTCGATAAGTCATCAGCAGAAAGCGAGTCCCTAATTTGTATGTGGTGCAAGGAAGAACAAAACTAACGTCTTGCCTTTCCCTGGCAGTATTCTTACTTCTTTGCTTCATGTACCTCTTTCCTCCTTCACTCTCCCCTTTCACCTCCTCCACCAAGAGCCCGAGACTCTCTCAGAACACTAGATTCAAATTATTTAAATGTTGGCTCATTCCCATGAAATGACAGTGACTTAAAAAAACTGTACACATCCCAGAATTCATTGTATTTGATTTACACACACACACACGTGCACACACACACACACACACATCAGGCTACCTCCCATTTACTGAGGGAGAAGGGCCACTTTTTCTGAGTTTTCATTTACTCAGCGTGAGAGCAGTCTCTTAAGCAGAATTTCACCTGGCTTCGTGCATGGTTTTTTAAATTGGATTTCTGCTTTTTGTCCATAAAAATATTCTCCTATTAGAAGACAGGAAGTGGAGACATAGATATTCTGCTGAGATATTGGTGTTATCATATTTGAGTTTTAATGGACATAAGGTGGCATAGAGTCATACATTATTATGGATGGGAATCCATGATGATGTAACTTGGACAAGAATCTGGGTCTCCTGCCATCGTGTCCATGCGGGTGAAGAGGCAACTGGGTGGGGGATGGCAGGGAACCTTCTTGCTTGAGTTCCAGGTTCTTGTTAGTTTTCATTGCTCAGCTGCCTTTAGTTTATGTCCATGAGGCCTCTCATGGGAAGGTCACTATGTCCTGAGAGACTGAGTTACTAATCAGCAGAAAGCTCTGGACCCACTCATATTTTCCAGAGTTTTTCTGCTGACCTGCTGACACTTTATATAAATGAGACCTAACAAACTACTGGATATAAAATCCTTATTGTTATCATTTGCCCTCGAGTTCCATAGGAATGGGGTGCTGTCTCAGGCTGTCTAAGGCTAGATCTGAACAAAGATAGGGTGATAGGCTCTGCTGCTGGACCCTCCCCAGTCGAATGGGATTTCCAACTTAGTTTTTAGAATCAGGCAGATGAGTTAAAATCTTGTCTTTACCAGTTATTAGCTTTGTGACCTTGGGGAAATAACTACTTTTTTGGTTCCAATTTTCTTTATCTGTAAATAAGTTCAGTATTTATTTTAGGGTTTTTGTTTTAGAATTGAATGTGCTAATTCCCTAATTTATTCCTCAAATACTGATCACATGGTTCTATGCTGGTGCCTTAGTAGTTGATTGCTAAGGGACTCAACAGTGAGAATGGGGATGGGGCCCCCTGGATCATACAGCTTATATTCCAGGATATGCTTGTAAAAGACAAGATTGCAGTGGGTTTTTAGTAAATGTCCATTCCTTTCCTAATCCCCATTGATTGTGTATATATCTTTATACTAATATATGAACAATATTTTGCAGTTTAAATCTCTTTGTAGTATTTAAAGAATGTAGCTATAACAAAAATACGTGAAATAAAATGACTTGACTTTTATTTTCCTTTCAATAAGCAAAACAAAATAAAATAGAAAAGAAAAGAAAAAGTATTGAAGGAGTAGAAATAATTTTATTTCCGTGGAATCAACTCCCTATGTTAGGTTTTTCCATTGTGTTGTTCAACATCATATAAAATTGACAGGTTGTGACTTCAGTGTTGATAGCTAGGTGAGTATAGTTTCTTTTTGTGGTTGTCTTTGATGAATTATTTGCACTAGATCATAAATGATGTGCATGTTACATATTGGAAACGAGGAAACATTGGAGACATACTACCTCCAATGCAGTCATTTTGTTACCGAGTCCAAACTCGTTCTGCTCGCCGCATGACAGGCCAATAAACCGGGAGATGAGGTGTTGGAGCAAGGAATAGTGACTTCACTTGCAATGCTGGCAGACCCAGAAGACGGCAGACTGATGTCCTGGAGAACTATCTTCCCCAAGTAAGAATTCAGTCTCCTTTTATACTAAAAAGGGGGGGGGGGTTGTGGTTGGTTGTTGCATACTTCTTGCTTTATGAATTGTTTGTCCTTTGAATCCGCTGTTCTTGCAGCTGTCCATGTGGATCAAATCATGGTACCCCTGTAAAACCTCCAAAAAAACAAAGGCTATTCTCTATTATGCAACTTGCCATCTCTACAGAAGTGCAGATGAGCTAACATTTTTAAAGATCAGGGCCAGGAGAATAGGCTTTCCTGCAGATTTCAGGCTAAAGGCAACTTTCTTTTTCAAATGGTGCAGAGCTACCAAGTCTGAGCCTAGGAAACAGGGCACAGGTTTAAACTCAAAGGAACAGATTTAACATAGGGTAAAAACTGTTACAATTTATTACAATTCCGTTTCCAGCTTCATAGATAATATTAGTAAGAAATATGAGCAATTTTGTATTTTTGCTTCTTAATAACCGATAAGTGTACCAACTATATTTTGTGAGCAGGGATGCTGTGCAGGCATTGGGGTGACAGCAAACTCTTGTAGGGGGTGGCCGACCCTGCAACATCTCTGATGCCCCGTGAGTGTTGGTGAGGGTCCCCGTAGCCAGGGGCTCTCTTCAGGAACCAGCATATGGGCATTGACCTCTGGAGACCTCTTTTTCGGCTGCAGGAATTTTTTCAGATATTGAGATTGAAAAATCACTCCAGCTGGGAATAATTAGGGAAAAAAAAAGAAAAGGAAAAGGGTTTGGAGTAGAGTAGAAGAG
Organism: Vicugna pacos; assembly: GCF_048564905.1. Taxonomy (NCBI): domain Eukaryota; kingdom Metazoa; phylum Chordata; class Mammalia; order Artiodactyla; family Camelidae; genus Vicugna; species Vicugna pacos. The sequence continues at coordinate 6,195,590 of NC_133004.1, forward strand.
TAGGACTTAAGATCACGGAGCCTGAGTGCTTGGCAGCGGGGCCTCGGGAGAGAGGGGAGCAGAGGTGGGGAGGGGCCTGGCTCCGGAACCAGCTCCTGTAATTGTCCCTGCACGCAAGCCACATAGCTTTAAATTGGCCTGGGCCACCTCTCTGGGCTGGATATCACCCTGGGCAGAACCGTGGTATCTGTAAAGTAAAATGACTTCACAACTATTGCACAGAGCTGCAGGTGTAAGAGAGCCTAAGCCTGTCTCAGAGTGCAGGGGACAAGCGGAAAGGAATGGCAAAATTTCCACTGACAATTGAAATTTTGTTAAATAGCCTGCTACAGTTGTTTGCATCACTTGAATGAATGCAGGCATATTTCTGTGGGCATTTATAGGTTCACTGAACCCCACCAGCCCCTCTTGCCCCCATCGGAGATGGGCTTTCTCAAGCACAGTGCCCCTCCTGCTTGGGTGGAAAACGCTGCTGGTCCTTGCCTGGGGCCGGGCTGCTGCAGGGCACTGAATCCCCGAGGCACGGCCTGTGAGACACGACAGGAACATCTCTGCTCTTGACTGGGTGCCTCCGTTTCCCCTGCAGTGTAAAAATGCCGGTGACTGAGTTAGAAGCATGCTTCCAAGCTGTCCATGTCCTTGGCATCCAGAAGCGGAGCCTGGAAGCTTTCGAATTCATCCAGAATGCGGTTTACATTCACCTTCAGCAGGTGAGTGTATGTCCTTACACAAGTGGAGGAATTACTGCAGTTTTCCTGGAACTTTCTCACTACAAGTCCATTTGATTTTTCTGTGCTAGGATTCAGTATGGCCTGCTAAAAACTCTGGAGTGAGATCTTGAAACCCTGATGAAGAGCATTATTTATTTCATTTCTCTATATGATACTCTTTTACTTTTAAAATTCAGAATTTTTGGTTGTTTCAAAAATTTTTTGGGGGGGTTGGAGAATCATGTTTACTCTTACCATCTTTGCAACCTGTTGCTTTGTGCCTCTCACCTGTCTTCTGTCACTTGTGAGGCGGTTCCATTTGTGACCCTGTCCGGGTTGTTCATGTTATAAAACATAAAGCCTGTAAAAGTACAGTCCCTTTTCCTCCGAAGACATTCCACAAATACTCCTTTAACCTGGGTGTGGTTTTAAGAAGACAGAATCTTTAGAACATGTCCTTGCAGGTTGCTAGTGCAAAATCCCAAAATCAATAGTCTAGCTCAACATCTAAAATCTTTCTAATTTACCTTGGAATTGTATGGATAAGTGAAGCAGTTTGCTAAGAACTCAGACCAGGTTTAGAATACAGGCTGGTGTAGCTCAGCAGGTCCTCCCAAGCTGATGCTCTGCCAGAGGGCGGGGCCGAGGGGAGAGGGCGGGTCCTGCCCTCCCTGAGGTGACAATTTCATGGCAAAGACTTTCACCTGGTGAAGAACTTGGAGTTTCTTCTAAGAAGAGTGGGTCTTAAAAGAGTCCAAAAAGCGCGGGAGTGGCACAGTCCCATTTGTCTCAAGTAGGGGAGAGCGGCTGTGGGGCCACTTAGGAGACTCATGAGTCCAGGTGGGCAGTGTTGGTGGCTTCCACTTGAGCGGTGGGACGGTCAGTGTTTAAAAGCGAACATATTGAAGGCATGTTTAGATGGTAAAAAGGAAAGGATGAAGGCTGGCTGTGAATGCAGGATGGAGTAAGGCCCAGGTTTCTGGGTGGATTAATGAGGTAAATGATGGTCCTTCTGTGCTCTGAGGAGGGAAAGCTGCAGAGGGAGTTCTGCGGAAAACTGATGAGTTCAGCTGTGGGTAAAGTGAAAGGTTGTTAGATGTGTGGTCTGGGAGCTCAGGTGAGAGCCAGTAGTGAGTAGGGGGAGGTGAGAGGGACTTTCAAATAATTTTGTATTGTGAACATACAAATAAGTATGAGTAATGACACATTTAACACCTCTATATTCTGGATTTAAAGCCCAGTAACATTTTGCTATACTGACTGCAGAGGTTCTTAATATTTTTTAATAGAAATAAGTAGAAACAAAATAGTGGAGTTAGTGAGCATCTTAGAGTAGATGTGTGTCCTTGTATGTATTTTTATACCTCATCTGTTTATAACCATAATCTACAAAAAGTTATCTTGCTTAGCATAAGAGTTAAACACAGGGACGTGACACACATTGTTGGGGGTTGAAGCTGATCTCGGGCAAATTATGGACCCTCTCTTTGCCTTAGTTGCATCGTCTGTGACTGCCCCAGGGCCCCTCATCACAGCTGATTTCCTAGAGTAGATGTTGGGAGGGAGGCTGCTGAAGGGAGTAAGAGGTGGCAACAACTAGGGATATTGAAGAGAGACAAAAACAGATTAAAGCCGATAAACTGAGTACAAATACCCTCTAAATAGAAGGAATCCCGCAGTGTTTTGAGCCGCTTATCATAAGGGAAAGAAAATCACGTGGATCCAAAGCTCTTGAGCATATGAGTATTGTGGGTGGGAGGGTGTCATTATAAAAGTGTTGAGAAAAGGCCTCTTTGTTTTCCTTGACATTACCAGTAACGATGGGGAGCAGAAGCGAAACCCTCTGCTTCACAGTTGAAGGTGCTGTTTTGTGCGAAACTGACCAAAGTTTGGAAACCAGTCATCAGCGATGCTGGCAAATGAAGAGGCTTCTGGATTGGGTGGGGCACTTGCTGTGACTTCCAGGTGACCTGCTGGCTGGGGGCTGTGTGGCGGGCAGTAGTTTTGCAGGGTAGCCCGGGCATAATCCCTAGCTCTGATGCTGCTGGTCTGATTAACAGACCTGGGCGCACACTGTCCTAATGGGGCAGCTCGGGATGTGGCCCTGCCGTGCTGAGAGCGAGAAGAGGGCTCCCCTGAGGAGGTGTCCCTGCGGAGAGTGGAAACGTACTCCTGCAGGGGAGGAAGAGCCTCTGAGCAGCGGGCCGGATGCACAGGCAAGACCAGCATGAGCACTGATGTTTCCGGGAGCCGGAAGTCATACAGTGGCCCAAACGGCCTTGTTCCTGAGAGACTGGAGGAAATAGATGCTGAAAAGGCAGGCTAGGGTCAGACCCTGTGGTGGGTTATGAGTGACAGGAGAGGATTGTTCAGGCAGGCATGAGACAACCCTGTGGGCGTCCCAGCTGGGGCGTCACGCCGAAGGGAAGAGCAGAGTTATAGACTTTGCCACTTATTAGCTGTGTGACTTTGAGCAATATCACCCCACCTCTCTCTATATATATCTTCATCTGTAAAGTGACACAGTGACAAGTTCGTGTCATCAGAAGTATTAGCTTAGCTCTGATCCTATTTGTCGACTCCTGTCAGTGCTTCCCTGCAAGGTTCTGCAACGGCTGCTTTTACCCTGAGACGGGAGGGCATAGAGGGACACTGTAATACCCGAGGGCAGGAAGGGGTTGCTTTAAAAGCAGACATGTAACAGCCTGCAGCTGCAGACCTGCAGGCAGTTTGGTTGACGGTCCTTGAGAGGACTTTGGAGGCCTTAGCGTCGTCTTAAGTCTTGTTTCCCCTTGGGGACCGGATTTGCCTTTGGGGATTGATGTTGAAGATTTGAGCTTCTGCAAAGCTGTTTTCAGAGATGTGTATATACGTAAAATATCATATAAAATAAAATGATTTATTTAACGTGTGCGAATTTGTAGCTGTTAGGAACAGCTCTGTTGGCCTGGTCTCCACGGAGGACACCAAGGGTCAGCAGAGCGTGCAGGAGGGCAGGCAGCCTGCAGTGCTTCTGCGGGGTGTTCTCCCCAGCAGGGCACTCTGCTGAGTTGAGTCTTCTACGAGTTTTGTTGCCAGAGGAGCAGACAGCAAATTAATGAGTTCTAGAGGGATTGTATAATGACAGGAGAAATAGGAACCCGGAGATTTTCCGGACTAAAACACGCTTTGGTTCCTGATTCAGTGTGTTCCATTACAGAATTGATGAGTTGTGTCTATTCTGGAACGTCATTGAAATAAAGTTCAGCCTATATGTTAAGGGCTTTGTTTTATTTGGCTGGAGGACTCGAGCCGGGATGACAGCCTCTCAGATCACTCTGAGGGACTGCTCCCAAGAGGTAGGGGAGGAGCTAGGATATATTAGAAGCTTACAACAAAGACCAGGTAATTGGAACAATAAAATATTGCTTGTTATCTAAAGAAAACCAGATATCTCAAGTTCAAGTATTTACTGCTTTTCTATGTATGGTGAGAAGCAAACATTTGAGTCATTGAATTCATTCCTTTGGCAAGCCCCTGGCTATCTAGGGCCAGTATCCTGTCCTTTCTTACTGAGTCTGCTCAGAGGGCACCACTGTGAGTGGCTGAGAGGCCGGGCTGTAGGCATTTACTCGCTGGGGGTTGGCAGCAGCCGCTGATGACTCGGATTCAGCATTCTTTGTTTACTGTCATGGTTGCAGTATTTTCATGCACATTGTAGTATTTTCATTCACAGTGCTCCCACTTGGTCCTAAATTTGACCAATATTTTGAGAGAAATTTCATGACCAATTTTGTCCCACGGTGCTAGGATGGCTCATTCCTAGTTCAGGTGAAGAATCTTCTAAGTTGCCATTCAAGGTGTAAGTTTTTTTTTGTCAGGCCCTGTTGATACTAAAAGTTCTCTGGATCACCTGTCTTACTAGTCTATTATGATACAGAAAGTGTTTACCCATCTTTGCTCATTCCCATACCTAGAATCACACTATTATATTTATTTTATTCAGGGTTATAAATTTTATCTGTTTCTTCAAGATGTTTAGCCATCATCAATCTTGTGGGCTTAGTTACACATTGGGAAATGTAACAGACAACAATTTTATAAAATAGACAGGATATAAGTAATACAGCTAGTAACGTTAATAAAGTCACGAGTAAGAATTTAATAGTCAAGAAGTTGTATTTTTGGGTTAAAATTTTGCTTGTGATTCTGAGTTTGATCCTATGAGAAAGTTCATATTTATGGTCAGGGTCAGAGCAGGTATTAATTGGCCAGTTGAAATCTCCCACCTTGTAAGATCAACAGTGGCCTAAACAGAACTATAAATTCTTTTTAGAATAACGTTTCTGAGGGCTATCTAATTAGAGCCTTGGAGTAGGGAAACCCACCAAGGTAACACAGAAGTACTAGACATAGGTAATTTATCATAAACTTAACAAGTGGAGTAGATCATAATCAAAGGTTGGAGAAATTATCAAAGTAATTTGTATACAGTCCTGGTCCGGTGTCTTGGGTCAGCTGTCTAGCTCAGATGTCGTCTTCTTCTCATCCTGGTCTGGTAGCTTTTTCTCCATTTGGGTATTGTTTTAAGGTGAGCAGCACTCGATAGGCCAGTGCACTGCAGGGGATGTTTCAGATAGGAAATGAATCCGAGACTCCGTTTCCTTCAGCTTTGGTGTGTATGGTCTGGTAAAGAGTACCTGAAAAAGGGTCCTTCCATTCAGGTTGGAGACAGTTCTTTAAGTCATGCCTGTTGCAGTATGTATAATCCCCTGGCTGCAGGTCATGGGGCATTGGAACTTTACCCAAGGATAGATTTCTGAGCTTCAGAAACAAACCTAGAGTATCCTTTTCATAATTCAATTAAACCGTACAGTAATGTGACATAACAGCAAGGAATGATCTGGGAAGTGTCTTAGTAAATATGGACCTCAATTAACAAAACTAGAATTTAATATCCACTAAAATATAATTTATTTTCTCTCTTAAGTTACCCTCAGTTTTCTCAAATATAGCCAAATCAAGATTAATTTTTTACAAGTTAAGTCTGATTATTTGATCATATAGGCTTTTTTAAATTGGCTGTGTTGGAAGTTTTAATACGGAGTCTCAGGGTAGAATGTTAAGGTTTGCTAAGGCCAAGAAAGACACGTCAAGGCTTTTCATGGGTTTCTGCCTTACAGATTTAGGTAAATTCTTTTCTCTTTAAAATACTTAAAATATCTTTATACTCCTATATCTGTTAGGAGATGATCTCCCTAATTTGTTTGATAGAGCCACTGGGGACCTAAGTGTTTTTAGTCTCTTGAGGGATCAGATAGAGAGAAAAGATAAGTGTTCCAAGTGTGATTACATAGGTATAATTTATCAAATTGCTGTGAACCATAACTAGCTTAAGGAGAAGAGATACTTTACATCTGGGAAACAGGTTAAAAGCCAGTAGTATTTCAAACAATATCAAAAATTATAACCATATTCAGCAGGTTAATCAGTCCCATGTAACTAATTCTTTTAATGAGAGTTTTCATTAGAACTTTAAAATGTCTTACCCAGTTTAGTTCAGTGCTATAGTGTGAAATTTATTAGGAATCAGTAAATCTCCTTGAAGAGAAAGCATTTTGCAAAACCATCAGAAGAAAACAATTAACTATCTATAAATGACAAAAGATTTAAAAGCATGGTTAAACACCGTTACACTATAATCAATAAAGAAATCTGTTCACTATACCCATAATTATCACTGGTAACATTTCAGATATACCAGAATTTTAGGGAGTCCATATAATTTCTACAATATCTATATTAATAATATTGTCTCATTCAATATAACCTTAGAAGTTTTATGATTCATTTGACAATTCCATGTTATTTAAAATGCCAAATGAAACTTTATAGTTAAAAATCTCTCTTTGGGATGTTTCAGGGGCCTTCTGTAGCATCCCAAACTTAACTGGAGATTAAAAGAATTTTAATTAATTAAATTAATTTTTATTTAATTAATTAGAATTTTATATTTGGGGAGCTTTTTGAAAGATTTCAGAACACTTGATCAGATAAACATATAGATCACTGTAAAGTAGTACTAATTCATTAACAAGAAAATACGTCAAAGGTAAAGGCAGAACAGATCAGCTAAGTGGTATAAGAAGTTTTACAATCTGTTACTGAAGGAGGATTAACATTTTAAGAAAATTTTTTCCTCTTAACAGAGAGAAAAACAATTCTAATCTTGTACCAGCTTACTTCTAAGATTCATTTACGTTGCCCAATTTGTTTCTAAACTTAGCCAATTCTGACCATGTACAAAACTCTTCCCTCAGGGTTCCTTTTCCACAAGCCTTCCACAGCTTTCTATACTTATATTAGTGTGTCCCTTATTTTTCTTCTATTCAGAAGTAACCAGGTTCAGGAGAAAGTCACTATTTTTCATTAACAAAATATAATTCCATTCTTATATCTTCCTTTACGCATTTATATTACTTTCCTAGGATACTGAGATCATTCCCTTACTAATAGAGACTATTTCAGTGTGGCACCAACCATTTATTAATATTTCTATATACCTTTAGTTTCACTGTAAGAGGAAGTTAAATGTTAAGTAATTCGTATTTCAATGTTATTTTATCTGAAAATGGCATAGCTATTTAATAAAATCTTGTGATTTAACTTAATTTAGCACAACACTAGAATTTAAAGATACCAAACACTTAGAGATTATCTTAAACATACATTTTAAAAATATATTTTAAATATTTACCCAAAGCTCTCATGTCATTTGCATTTAATTTACTTAAAATTTTACCACAGCACATTACTTTTATTTTTTTTGACAAATCTGCAACAGATATAACAGGATCTTATTTGACTTTCATTAAACCTAGGTACAGTAAAGGTATTATACATAATATTGATGACTTTAAAGATGTCTATATTAATTAGAACATACTTAAACTAAACAATATCAAATATTATCTTAATATTGAATATTTTCCATTTCACATGACGCTGAAAGTCAATTTGTTCAGTTGTTATTTTAAAAATACTTAATGTTTAAGCTCTTATATTTTTACATCAATTAAGCAGAGCTCTATGACTTTGAATTTTTTTTCTTTAGCAGTAGAAATATCTCACTTCTATAATGTGTACACAGGCTTATAATCAGAAAAAAGCTAGAGATCTCATAGCTTCACTTTAAAACTTACTTATAAGATAGGTATAATAATAGTTGGAGTAAGCTGAATTTGCTTGCTCAAATCATTAAGGCTTACTATTTATGAAACAGACAGTTAAAATTTCTTCACAATGTCTGAAGGACCCTTCAGAGTTCTGAGTTCTAATATGCCAAAAATTTCTTGGCCTTAAGGTTTATTTCGTTGAGCTAATTAGACTCAGTCCTAGGTCACTGTTTGTTGTATTTATATTTCTGATGTGCAAGACAAAGACACTGTCTTCCAGGTCCCCAGAGAACTGCTCTCTCACCCAGGCCGTATTTTATCTCCTTAAATGGCATTTTTGTATCAGTGAGAAGAGCTGTAAACAAAGAATTCCATGTTTTAAAACTTTAAGGCTTACTTAAATATGTCTTCCAAAACTTGCATAAGGCATTTAGTAAGATCTCTTTTCCTTGTGTTATAAGTTAAACCCAGGGTAAACCTGTATTTTTTTATTAGCCACTCAAATTAGTTTTTAGTTTTACATTATATTGGACGGCTTATGTAACTATATTGGTTTATTTTAATTTGTTCAATTAATATTTTCATAGGGACAGATATGTGCCTAGCCTTATAATACCAAGAAGGGGAAGTGTTTTTCCTCTTAAACATATGTATCCCACAACACAAGCAAAAGTTTTGTATAAAGACCATTTAAATATACCAATTTCACAAACTTTTTTCTCAATTTTATTAAATCTTATACCTTTAATTTTTATATTTATTAAGTTTAATCAATAATTCTTATTTCTAGAAGGAGTGCCAGAAACCTTTTTTTGTGTGTGTGTGCATTGTATATAATTTTATAGAAGTCTCTAGGATGCCCAAGATTCAGCCAAAGAGCTTAGGCACTTCTCAGTTTTTAATTTCATTAATTGGTCTGTTATCCCAATTATTGATCAAGTATTTCAGTCTATATATACATATATTTCAAACTGTGGTAAGTAAAATGGGCTTGTTTGAACTTTAATCTTGGGGGGGAGTAGGTGAACTCTTTGGCCCTTTTTTTTTTAACTTTACGTTGTGTAGTATCAAAACCCTGTATGTAAATCCAAAAATGTCCATTTTATTTATTTGATTCAAAATAACCATATAAAAATATTTATCCTTTTGGGATAAGCCACTAATTTTTTTTTTCGACATTTTTACAATCATTTTTCCAGTTATTCAACCTAATTAACATTAAGTATTCTAAGTTTTTATTAGCATATCTAGAAACATTTATCAGAAAGGAAAACACAAACGTAGCTTTTCAAACCAGTTTTATTTTCTTAACTAAGTTCTTAGGTTAACCATTAGATGTATTTTTCTACATTTAAACTTGATTTTAATAGAAACCATAAAACAACTGTTTATAATGAGATCTCTTTAAACTTTCACCAATTAAAAAGTTTTTCCAAATTAAAAAATCCATCATATGGCCGTCAATTTATATACAAATATAATATATATATAGTGATTTTAAACCAATAAGATGAAGAGGCACTTCCACATGAGAGTCGGGGTGTTGCCTAAATAAAATTCAAAGGTTTACTCTCCAAAAGCTAAAAGCCTTTGTGGTCCAGGCTGATGCAGCCAAGTTTAAGATGGCAAAATATCTGAAAATTGGTACAATCAAAGAATTGCTTAGAATCCCAATTTATTTGCGTGGCCACCATATGTACACAATACTTGAAACTTTTGTATGGTGGAGTCCAAGGTTTCCTTTAAAAAATAAACTAAACATACATATACATACATACACACACTTAAAACACCCAGAGAAAGATAAAACATTTACATTTCAAGGACACAGGAAGAGAAATCCAAGTTACCCCTAAAGGGGATTTTGTTTTTATAAGTTCAGAATTCCAAAAATTGTTTTTATCAGGCCTGGTTAGTTATTTTCAGAGTGAGTTTTTTTTTTTTTCTTATTCCCAATTAATGTTGTAAATTTTGTATGTACATAAACCTGGCTGGGGTAATAGTTGGAGACTGGCAATCTGTCATTTCTTTTTCTTTTCTTTTCTGTCCTTTATTTTTTTTTTTGAAATTTCTATTCCCCATTGTAAGGTCGGGTTCTCAGAATAAATTTGCTAGTAAGATTTCCCACAGGGACAACTCTGTGTCATGAAGTCTTTGTGTCTCCACTCCTGGAAGATTCTCTGTCACCCGAGAAAGCTGTTACCAGCCAGGAGGATGGTCCGAATTTTGGAGTTGAAAGTTTCCTCATAAGAGTTTTACTTTTATCCTGAAAAATTCAATGGAGGTAACCAAATTGAGGAAAATATTAGACCAGACTCTTACCTAACCACTCAGTCCTGAACCCAGTGTCTTTCAACTTGGACTCACTCAGGATGTCTCCACTGGGTGAGTATTTTCCTCATATGTTTCCACCAGCCCCACTTTGGACATATCCTCAAGGTGGATATTTCCTGTTATCTTTCAACCAGGCCCCACTCAATATGTCTCCACTGGGTGGGTAATTCACCTCAGTTTCTTTCAACTGGAGGGCCACGTACCTGGATACACCGCCAGATAAAACTTAGGATCATCAACCAATATGTGAGATCCGAGAACCTAGACAGACTCACCCAAATTCATCTGGACTCCCCGAGGAGGTGGATGGGCACAAAGGGCCACTGCTGGTACCAAGGCTCCGGTTACTTGGAGAGTTCAGGTGGAGAGAAATCTGCTGTGATGCTTCATGGTGTCCAAAACTGTTGACTGAAATACATGTGCAGCCTAAAAGTTAAGAGTTATGTTTCATTTGGCGGGAGGACTCGAGCCAGGATGACAGCCTGTCAGAACTCTCTGAGGGACTGCTCCCAAGAGGTTGAGGCAGAGCTAGGATATATAGGAGCTTTACAACAAAGACCAGGTTGTTGGAACAATAAAAGATTGCTTGTTATCTAAAGAAAGCCAGGTATCTCAAGTTCAAGAATTTAGTACTTTTGTATGTGTGAGAGGAAGCAAATATTTGGACTCACTGAATTCATTTTTTAGACAAGCACCTAGCTATCTCGGGCCAGTAGCCTGTCCTTTCTTATTCTGAGTCTGCTCAGATGACACCATTGTGAGTTGCTGTAGCAGCTGAGCTGCAGGCCTGTCCTAGCTGGGGGGTGGCGGCAGCCTTTAATGACTTGGTTTCAGTATTCTTTGTTTACTGTCATGGTTGCAGTATTCTCATTCACATTGTAGTATTTTCGTTCACAGACTGATTATGGATAATCTGCAACCTTGGAAAGCAACCGAGATGGAATTACTGCAGGTACCTTCTGCTTTAATAAGCCGTGTGCAAACATAAACAGGGAGGAAGCATACACTTGGATTTGGAGGTGTAGGAAAGGGATCCTGCACATTGCAGGAGAACGCAATGCAGAATTCCTTACGTCCAACTTTCTTTACTGTAGTGGTTTCTGAGAACAGTTTATGGTAATTAACCAACATTGACAAACTGCACAAATTGCATTTAAGAGCTGGCCGGCTGAAACTTGTGTATTGGAGAGGTGGAATTCAAAGGCAAGTGGTCAGGTGGATTGGAGAGAGATGGAGCCAAGGCCTGGGCCCAGATTCCGGTTTAAATTGCCATTTCTTCACCATAGGGCCTTGGAATAGAATTCAAAATCTCTTAACCTGTTGGTGAATCTGTGAAATGGGCATAATATTCGTTTCACCCTGGGATTGTTGTAAGATCTAAAGAGTATTATAGCACACATGAAGCACTTAACCCACTGGCACTTAGCAGTGTTCACTGTGTGGGGCCGCCCCGCTTAGCATGTGTCAGAGCCGTAAAGGCAGCATTTGTCTGTTGAGGATGCACTTGCAGCCCCTTGGCTAGGTTATGAACTTGGTGATTTCCTATAATCCTTGTAATTCTATGTGCCATGGACAGTTATTTTCATGGACAGATGAGGAATCTCATGGTAAAAAGACTGTATAATTTGCCCAAAATCAGACCATAATTTTGGGTGCAGAGGCCTCGGTTCAGCATGGGCCCCTGGGCCTTCTGCCCTCTCTGTTCAGCACCAGAGCCAGATATGGAGTCGGCTGTTTGCCTGCCCAGAATATCCGGCAGGCCGCAAGACACATCTGGCCCTGTGCTGCTTGAGCAAAAACTCCGAAGGAGAGACAGTTACAAAAGGGATAAACATAAAAACAGACGACAGCAAATTGTGATCAGCTCTGAGAAGGAAAGGAACATGTCTCGCCGTGCAGAGCTGGGAGCTTTCCCGTCGGGGCTGCTCTGGGGGTGTTCATCTCAGCTAAACAAGTTCTGCTGCTGCACCAAGGCAGGAAGACAGGGCGCGTGTGGCCAGGTAGACAGGGCCTCGTTGATCTTACTCATTCCCCATTAAGCGACAGTTGTCTCGGGCACTTAACTAATAAACAGATGTTGGCCATAATCATCACGCACTTTGCTTGGTAGTTTTATTGGTCCCAGCATTGAGATGAGGTCATTGAAGCTGGGGAGTTTGCTGCATGGCCGTGATTACCTTGCAAATACCCCGACTGTTCTTTCAATCTAGACTGGTGTGGCTGTCATGTCCCATCCCTGTGAATGGCATCGTGTAGCTTCTCCCAAGTGGCCCAAATGACTGACATTGATATGCTTAATTCGTTGGAAATAGTATGTGACAATAATAGAAAAAGGTAGTAAGAAATTGTTTGGAAAACTGGAAAAAACTTTTCTTCCCCAGCTGGGGGAGCGTAACCTGTATCACTCACCCTACTCACTGCCTGTCACCTCCTCCCCGCCGACTCCGTGTTCATAAGCCACACTGAGTCTTGGGAGAACATTTTGCCTCATGACACTTTTGACTAGGACCTGCAACTTCTTTGTCCCTGGTTAACTCTCTCTTCAAAGCCATTCAACTTTTTTGCAGGCTCCTCCACTCAGATGTAAGAATAGCCTCTTTAAACTTCTTGATGCAGCTCCTTAATGAAGATCTTGTGATGGAAACCTAGCCAAAACTGGGATGTATGCATATAGTGACTGCAAACTCAGCACTATGTTAGTTCAGAATCAGAGGGGTGAGTGACTCAGGAAATGCTTTTTTAAGGTAACAAGGGGAAAGTGAAAGGACGCTTGCTGTGTGAGAAAGAAACATCTCAATCACAGCCAGTAAGGCACCTGTGTTCAGGATGGGGTGTGGCGAGTGCAGAGTTCTCACAAAGAAAATAGTGGTGTGATGGGAGCGAGGACAGTTGGGTACTTTATTGGGGAGGGAAAAAAGTGGGCTGAACATTTCCTTGTTGAACAAGAGGATTGTGACATGATGTGCTTGTATTTTGGAGAGAAGGGTTTTGTGGGGACAAGCCTAGGAGTACGCTGTATGTCTGGGGAGTCAGCACAACAGAGAAACACAGAGAACCGGGCAGACCCCAAGACCCATGCTGGGGGAGAGACTGCCCACCAATTGGAGCCCTGGAGGCTGCTTCTGTCCCTTAGCTGTGGCCTCAGACCTCCCTTCACAGCCCAGTCCTGTTGATACAAGAATAAAAAACGTTGGGCATGAGAAGGGCTGTGTCCCAGGCTTTCATTGAGCCCCTGGGATGTGCCCCACCAGATTTTGTTCCTTAACTTCATGCAGTAAAGAATTCAAGAGCAAGCCAGTGTTGAGTAAAGGTAGATTTATTCAGAGAGATACATTGATAGGCAAGAGAAACTTCACGAGGTGTGGAGGTTTGATGCTCATATTAGAAGTAGGTACACACTCCACACATTGTGGGCCTTCCCCAAAGAGGGAGAGAGAGTGGTGACCGCGAGGTGGCGCTGTGTTGCTTGTTTTCTTGGGCTTGGTGGTTTCATATGCTAATAAGTAGAAGGACCAGCCTTAGGGCAAGGGGCTAGGATTCCCAGGGAGTTGGCCATTTCCCACCCTTTGACCTTTTGTGGCTAGCATTGGGACTGCCATGTTGCCTGGGGCATGTTATTCACCAAGTTACTATTACAATGGATGTTTACTGAAGCTCAAGATCTGCTAGAAGTTAAATCTCTTCATCCTGAGCCTCAAGGCCTATTGGGGTTTGAATCCTTTAACATTTTGATGTTAATTGCTGTGGCCTTCCTTGAATGGCTGTGCTCTTCCCCCTTCCATCCTGTCTCACTGTGATGACACAGAGACAGCAAAGTTCGGGCCCTACCTGTGCTCCTGCATTTAAAGGTGGGAGGTGTGAGGTGGGCTTATGATGACCCTGAATGGTAAGAAAAATGTTTCAGATTTTCCTACGTGAGACATGGGGTCCTGACAGCAACCTCCGCAGATTTATCTCACGGGCATTATCGCTTGTGTTGTTATAGAAACAACAGGCAAGCCAAGAAACAAGTATAACTCACAAGGTTGTAGTACTGAGATTTATTTCGCTGGCACGCTCAGAGGGGCTTCATTTCCAAAGCTCTGAGCACCTCCAAGACGTGCACATGAGGTTTTATAGGGTTAATTACAAGTATGGGGCTATTAGCCAATAAGGCTCAAACAACAAAAAGCAAGGAATCAGTACACTGAAGCTTATCAATTGGGAACAGATCCCGTTACTGACAATTGTTGTCCTTGGATTTACGTGTTAGCTTATTAGCCCATTAAACTGACACTAAACTTCAGGTTTACCAGGTAGCTCAGCAAAACTTAGATCAGTAAACCGACACTTATCACACTTAGATTTGTGACTTAGCTTGTTAGCCCAGCTGGGGTTTTCCTTCACAGTGTCACTTATACTTTTTATTTTTCTTTTTATCTTTTTTTAAGTATTTAACCCAAATTTAATATCAGGGTTTTTTGGGAAAGAAATTTCTCTTTATCTTTTCTTTGGGGTTCTTTTGGGGGGGAGGTAATTAGATGTATTTATCTGTTAGTGGAGGCCCTGGGGCTTGAACCCAGGACCCCGTGCATGCTAAGCACATGCTCTACCACCCGCCCCTTCATCATTTTCTTTTTGCTTTAGCTGCCAAGAATCTTACAGCTGAATTTGTAGTCGGCCTTTAACACTTGCCCTGACTTCATGGAATCCATTTTTATGAGTTTATCTCCCCCTGGTTTCATTTAAGTATTGAATCTCCATTTTCTCTTCACTCTCCGTTTTGCATTTTTGTTGTTATGGTTGTTAAGCTGTGTTTAACAGAATTGTTTAAATTCTCTTTTAGCAAGAGACTGAATGTAAATAAATATGTAAGCAAACAGCACAATTAAATGCTTTTATACATTCTGAGCTGTTTAGTAGTAACTTAAAAACCGAATTGAATATTAAAGTGATAGCATTTTAAAAATATTTTTTAATTTTTCATAAAAATATACCTGATTTAAAATATGATATTAGTTTCAGGTGTACAATAGATGCTCCATTTATAGTTACTGTAAAACATTGTCTGTATTCCCTGTGTTGTAAGATACATCCCTCTAGCGTGTTTACATTACATGTTGCAGTTTGTATAAGAAAGTTGGGTAACGCAGAGTCTGGAACGTGGCTGTGTATGACTCAGGTTCACGCTCACCCTGCCTGTCAGAGCTCAGGCCTTCACTCCTTTCTGCAGGGGAGCGAGTGGAGGCAGCTCTCATCAGCGCTGTCACCACCCTCTGAGTGGCAGTGACAGCAGTGACTGTGTGTGGACGTGCAAATTGCTTTTCCAAGAGCTTTATATGCGTTTCTGCATTTAATAATTAAAGCCCTCCTGTGAGGAAGCGTTTTTAATGCATAATACATTTTATTTTGATATTGATAGATTTCAAACCTCTGGAAAATTTACAGTAGTACAATAAACGCTTAGATACAGTTCACCTTATAGGGCACTATTTGGCTTTCTGTGTCTGGCTTATTTTAGCATAAAATTTCAAGGTTCATCCATATTGTAGCCTGAATCAGTACTTTATTCTTTTTGTTTGATAATATCCTTTTCCATTTTTTTTTGGTTTTAGTCTATTTAAAAATATTTTCATTGAAGTCTAGTCAGTTTATAATGTTGTGTCAGTTTCTTGTCTACAGCACAAGACTTCAGTTAAAAAGGAACATACCTGCATTCATTTTCATACTGTTTTTAAACATAAGTTACTATAAGATATTAAATATATTCTCCTGTGCTATACAGTATCAACTTGCTCTTTATTCTTTACATACTCAGTAACTGCAAATCTTGAACTCCCAATTTATTTCTTCCCACACCCTCCCCCCTCTGGTAACCACAGTTTGTTTTCTGTGACTCTGTGTCTGTTTCTGTTCTGTAGATAAGTTTATTTTTTTGTTTCTTTCTTTTTTTTTTTTTTTAGATTCCACATGTCAGCAATCTCATGTGGTATTTTCCTTTCTCTTTCTGGCTTACTTCACTTAGAATGACATTCTCCATGTCCATTGATGTTGCTGCAAATGGCATTATTTTATTATTATTTTATGGCTGAATAGTAGTCTATTGGACAAATATGCTACAACCTCTTTATCCAGCCATCTGTCAGTGGACATTTCGGTTGTTTCCATGTCTTGCTATTGTAAATAGTGCTGCTGTGAACATTGGGGTGTAGGTGTCTTTTTTAATTAAGGTTCCTTCTGGATATATGCCCAGGAGTGGGATTGCTGGGTCATCTGGGAGGTCAAGGTTTTGTCTTTTGATGAACCTCTATACATTTTTCCACAATGGCTCCACCAAACTGCATTCCCACCACAGTGTAGGAGGGTTCCCAATTCTCCGCAGCCTCTCCAGAATTTATTGTCTGTGAACTTCTCAATGATGGCTATTCTGAATGGTGAGAGGTGATATTTGATTGCAGTTTTGATTTGCATTTCTCTGATAATGATATTGAACATTTTTTCATGTGCCTACTGGCCATTTGTGCGTCTTCATTGGAGAAATGTTTCTTTAGGACTTCTGCCATTTTTTGAATTGAATTGTTTGTTTTTCTTTCTTATTAAGTGTAAAAGCTGTTTACATATTCTGGGAATTAAGCCCCTAGCAGTTTCATTTATTGTAAATATTTTCTCCCATTCCATAGGTTGGTTGTCTTTTTGTTTTGCTTACTGTTTCCTTAGCTGTGCAAAAGTTTGTAAGTTTAATTAGATCCCTCTTGTATATTTTTGGTTGTTTTTCTATTGCTTGAGTAGACTGCTCTAGGAAAACATTGCTGAGATGTATGTCACATGTTTTGCCTATGGTTGCTTCTAAGAGGTTTATAGTGTCTTGTCTATATGTTTAATTCTTTAACACATTTTGAATTCATTTTTGTGTATGCTGTGAGGGAGTAGTCTAACTTCATTGATTTACATGCAGCTGTGCAGTTTTCCCTGCACCATTTGCTGAAGAGGCTGTCTTTACTCCATTGTATGTTCTCACCTCCTTTGTCAAAGTTTCAATGACCAAAAGTTTGTGGGCCTATTCTTGGTAAATGTGTTTATCCGTTCATTGATGGATGGATATTGTTAGTAACTTTTGGCTACTCTGAATGATACTGCTATGAATATTGATGTGAAATTTTTATGAGAATATGTTTTCATTCTGTTGGCTTTACAGTTGGCCCTCCATATCTGTAGTTTCCACTACATGGATCCAGATGGCTGATTGTAAAGGGACTCGAACATCCTTGGATTATGGTATCCAGGGTGTGGGGTTCCTGAAACCAACCCCCCAAGTGTATTGAGGGATGACTCTACATATAGGAGTGGAATTGCTGAGCCATATAACTCTAAGCTTTTGAGGAAATACCAGGCTTCTCCAAAGAAGTTGCACAATTGTCCCTTTCCCCTGGCCGCATATGAGGTTTCTCTGCCTCCTGAACGACATTTGTTATTGTCCGTGATTTGGTAATAACCATCCTAGTGGGTGTAAAATGAGATCTCATTTTGATTTTGATTTGTCTAGTGATGTTGAGCATCTTTTCATATGCTTATTGGCCATTTTTATATGTATCTAAATTCGTGGTAAATTTAAAAATTGGGTCTGTTTTATTGTATTGTTCAGTTGTAAGAATTCGTTATATATCCTGGATGCTACTCTCTTATTAGATACATGTTTTGCAAAATTGTTCTTCTATTCTGCACATTGTCTTTCACTATGTTTTTTTAAACATTAAAACAATTTCTTTACAGGGGAGGTAGTTAGATGTAATGATTTATTTTATTTTTCTTGCTAAGCAAGCACTCTCTGACTTGAGATACCCATTTCCCCTGTCATTTCACTTTCTTGATGATGTCCTTTGTAAGAAAAGGGTTTTAATTTTGATGAAGTCCAGTTTATCTGCTTTTTTCTTCTATCACTTGTGCTCTTGGTATTGTATCCAGGAAACCAAAGCCTATCCTAGGACCACAAAGATTTATACTGTGTCTTCTTTTAGAAAGTTTATAGGTTTAATTTTTACATTTCTGTCTGTGATCTACTTTGTTTTAATTTTTATTTGTTATATAAAATATGGGTGTTCAGATTCCAGATTGATTCTTTTGCCTGCAGACACCCAGCTGTCCCTGCACAATTTGTTGAATAGACTATTCTTTCAATGGGGTGTTTTTGGCCCCCTAGTGGAAAACTGTCTGTAAATGTAAGTTTTTCCCCGTGGGTTTTTATTGTGTCTCATAGATTTATTTATCCAAACTTATGCCAGCAACATACTGACTTATTACTATAGCATTTTAGTACCTTTTAAAGTGAGTCCTCCAACTTTACTCTTCTTTTGCAAGGTTGTTTTGGCTATCCTGGGCCCCTTGCACGTCCATATTAATTTTGGGATCAGTTTTTCAATTTTTGCAAAGAAGTCAGCTGGAATTTTGATAGGGATTCCACTGTATATGTAGATCATTTTGAGGAGTCTTAATATTTTTAATAATACTGTCTATCATTCCATGGAAATGGGATGTCTTCCATATATGTAGATCTTTTAAAATTTATTTTGGTGATACTTCAAAAAGTTCAATGTACAAATCTTGTAAATTTTTGTTAAATGTATCTCTCATTTTATTTTTAATGCTGCTGTAATTGGAAATGCTGAGTTTCTTATGGGTGGGACTATATATCAATCTTCTTATTTCTAGAATTCCTTAACAGCAATTACCCTAGTTATATGTTTGCTACTTAAATCTATCCACAACAATTCCCCACCCCGTGTTATAAGAAACCAAGACCCAAGTTAAGCTACCTGAACACCTATGTGGAAATGTGAAATGAGACCCTTGGGTGGGGCTTTGTGCAGATGATACTGGAGCTTATTCAGGATGGCTTCATCGTAATTTCTTTTAAACAACCCTTTCGGTGTATTTAGTCAGATACATTCAGAACATGCCCTTTTGATGTGCGGAGTAGCTAAGACTATGATTTTCAAATAATTTCTAATGAGAGTGTTGTTCTTGAAACCTAGTTTGCATCAATCTTTGAAGATTTATGTTTCAGGGGCTTTGACTAAAGAACACCTGTCTTTAATCAATAACGACAACTAAATGCTCAAGCAACATGTAAGAGCTTGAGCAAACTGCCCCTACCCCATAGTGCTGGGTGGCTGCAGCTGCAACTGGAGTCAGCGCTTACCTATCCCAGTACGCTTGTGCTGATATGCTCAAAGTGGTTCGTCCAACAGTTTGTCAGTAGTCTGTTGGACAAAGTCATTAAAAATTGATTGAAGGTTGCTGGAATGCAATATATTCTTATTAATATTAATTAAGCACATATTGAGTGCTTATTGTATGATGGAATTGTCCCTCAGCCTCACATGAATATTATTTTTCATAAAACCTCACATATTTCCTTGTTAATCTCACTTTACAGATAAGGAGACAGACAATTAGGTCTTCTCTCTTTTGGGGGAGCTCATTATCAATGATGGGATGTTATAAGGAAAAAGATATTGATTCATCATGAGAAAACATTTTTCTGAGGGTCAGCAAAGAAGAAGATGAACACTGAAGAAGGTGATCATTGTTCAAGTGAGACAAGCCCTGGGTTGTGCGGAGTCAGCATCCCTGTCCTAGAGAAGGCACGTGTAGAGCTGCGTACTGGGTGAGGCGGCGCGGCCGCGCAGGGAACGCGGATGCTGGGCCGTTGGGCTGTGCTCAGGCCCGGTGGGGCTTTCTCCTAAGGGCAGTGGACCATCATTGACAGATTTTATGTTGGAGAGTGGGGTGCTCTCGTGGTTCACTTTTGTCTTGTAGAATGCTTGGAAACATTTAGAAGGCTTGGCAAGAGGTGATGTGATGAGTCAGAGTAGGGTGGCTGCGAGGTGTAGCAGTGTTCAATTTTCAAGTTGTTTTCAGGCCCAGGCTTGTGGCTCAGTAGCCGTGTCAGTTTGAATGACACACTCAAGGAAGTGAAACAATTTATCTAATCAATTGAAGCAGTGATGTACCCAATTCCCAGGACTGTTGTGGAGATCCAGTGAGATAACGTTTGCAGTGTGCAGCATGGTCCCAGCACAGAGTCAGTGCTGAGTGAGTGCCAGTGAGTATCTGGTAGGTCAGGTGTGGGTGGTGGGACTCGGTGTCTGAGGATATCTGGGCCCTGAAGGAGGGGTCCATTCACATCTGTGAGTGATGGGTCTGAGTTGGGAGAGGCACGGAGAAGTTAGCCCCGGACCAGAGGCCCTGAGCAGGACGGCTATTGGAGGAGCACCGTGAAGTCAGCTCTTTGCAGGTGGAGTTGGAGGTGCCCTTGTGACATCTAAGTGCAGTGTCACGAGCTGAAAGAGGAGGTCTGGGCCCAGGCTGTGCATTTTCGAATAATGTCAACTCCTGAGGACACCGAAGTATTGATCACTGAACGGAAGTCATACTTTACAGGACAAATGAATAGTAGTATCACCTCTGTCATCAAAGCTCACGTCTATTTATTCATCACTCAGTTTGCTAATTGGGTACTTACAGAGCTCACTTCACCGTCCTCCCGTGGGCTCAGGCTCCACAGAAAAGAGCTGGTGTGTCTTCCTCTTTTCCAGAAGAAGACACATTTAGCTTGTAGACTTCTGTACCTCGCCAGACTTAGGATATTAGTTTGTTGGTTTAATTGTATTTTCTGTTGGCCATGTCCTGACAGGAGAGAAATTTTACCTCATGGTCATGTTTCAATTAGCTGTTACTGAGAATTGCTGATCTGATACATAGTGTATGTATTATATTAACTTTGTAGAGTAGTTATCATTTTTCTGTCTTCGCCCTTTAATTTTGATTGCCCCTTCAGTGTTCTATCCTTTTCGGGGCCTTATTTTTTTTTAATTAAAAAATGTCTGTTAACAGTTAAGAAAACAAAAACAAAGAAAAAATGCACATGAGAGCTAAATTTAGAAAATGTCTAGTGTGTTTTCTATCTCGGCAATGGAGGGTTCTAGAAACTCGTGAAAACTTTCATTACACAAGTTCCTTAAAATGCTGATTAAGAAATAAAACCTTCCTTCCTCATCTTTCAAGCTGCACAACTAATTGTCAAGAAAGTGAGGGGAAATTCTCAGAAGCCAAGACAAATGAGAAAGCAGGGTTTCTGGGAGATATGCGAGCCTTAGAATCCCTGGGGTGCTGGTTCGATCCTGAACTCATTTTCAGTTGCCTTGACAGGAGGGCAGGATGTGAGCCCCAGGCCTCTGACACTAGGAGTTGGATGGGGGATCATATTATGGGCCAAGTCCATCCTGAGGATCTTGGTTTACTAAATGGTGAAATAGGAAAAAAAAGAATTCCTCAAGGCAAGAAAATAAGGAAAGTCAATTTTGTTGGAAGAGGGGAAAAATAACAAATCCAAAGTAAGGATATAGTTTAAAGTTGTTCTGGCATTAGAGTGACCACAAACACCTGGCAGAAAAGCACAGCTACTCCTTGATTGATAAGTTGTGTTTTGAATGAATCAATGAACAGCCATTCTGAAAAAGGCCTCCAGAGTCTTGTGGATCAAGATACTGGAGAGCAAACACCTCCCTTCCAAGGTCTCATTCAAATAACCAGAAAGGTTTTAAAGGAAAGAAGCCATGATCATAGTTCTATTTATTAACATTTCTATATGCTACGAATTCAGAGGTGACTATGTAGTTGTCTCCTCTATTATGGACCTTACTTTCTCTTTGGGGAGACAAAATGACATAGTTGGTAATCTTGGTGGAGGGAGGTGTTAGTCTGTTGCACTTAGCCAGGAGAGGAGATTAAGAAAACAGTGAAGGGTGGGTGAAATTTTTAGCTGAGGACAGTCTTGTTCACTTGGCTTTTAATTGCAGGCTCAATGAGCTGTCACTGGAGGGAATAGATCTTACAGAGGATGGACTTAGCTCAGGCCTCATTGGAATGGACAAATGAACCTGGAGAAAGACAGTCAAATCTGTGCAGACATTAAAGTTCACTTGAACGTGCTGCATCCCTGAGCCAAAGATAGGACAAATATGCAGCAATTCTTGAGGACAGAAGAGTGGTTTTTAAGGTTCTCCAAGAATGAATCCCATGGAACCGAGATGGCCAGTTGTCAAACTGAGACTTTGTTCTTTGGACGGTGTACCCAGCAAGGGTATTGGCCTTTTATATGTTTCCATTTGTCTTTAATACATGTCTGTTGATGAGGACATGGGCACAAATGTTTGACACCTTGTCGAGGCGATTTTGGATACCTGCCTAGAAGCACGGGCACAGTTGTGGCTGCTTCATACATCTTGCAGCCCATCCCTTTCCCCGGCTCCGTGATCACGGCAGAGTGGTTCCTTGTTGACCTGTCCGTTTCCTCTGTGACATCATAACCCATGAAAAGACCGGAGCATATTAACTTGGCTTTGTTAAAGTCAAAGAAACAGATCAAATATGGAGTCAGATTTGTTCTTTCCTATTTCAGTAGTACCATGGAGATGGCAGTTTGGGCAGCTTTTTGTAGTGTCCTGGAGGCTTTCTCTCTCAGCTTCTGGGCGCCTCTATTGAAAACCCTTCATTGCTGTCTGGCCTGCTGGTAATGCACACTGCCTGTTTTGCCCTGAAGATGTGTTCTGTTTATAAACTCATCTCTACTCCTTGGAAAACAACTCAAGAAAAACTCAGTTGGTTTTCCACCAGCCATGGGCAGGGGTGAGGTATACCATGTTATTATATCATAAAATAATATTAATAATAGTAATAGTAATAGTACTAGAAATAATAATACTATTATAATAATAATAATAATATAAAAGAAGTCTTAAAACAGGACTGAGCACATTGGAGAGAGTCAATAAATGCTTTCTGGCTTAAATCAAAAGTGATGTCTTAGTGATTCCATGGCTGCTGTATTTGCTAAGCTAGTTACTCCTTTGCTCCATTACACATTATTTTAACTGAAAAAGAAATGCAAGCAAATGGTTAAAAAAAAAACTCAAACAGAGCACAAAAATACACAAGTGAAAGAAGTTTTCCCTCATCCTCTGTTCTTTCAGCCCTGTCTGGAGATGCCACTGTTTACTATCTTTTGGGTGCTTTTCCAGATATGCTTTGCACATTCCCACCTATGTATGTAAATTCCTTTAAAATTTTAGTTATTTTTAACTTAAAGAGATTTAAATCCTCAAGTGGCTTCTGCCCGGGTAATAGAACCGAACAAATCTGACTCCATATTAGATCTGTTCCTTTGAATTTAACCCTATGCTCTGTCTCCTAGGCTTCATCTTGCTTGTAGAAAATTGTTGCCTAGAGCCTGAAATACACAGGAGAGCTTATTCTGAAGCTCTGACCTTTAAGGATATTTAACACTTTTTCATTCATTAAAAGATAGCAAATTGCAGAATAGAAAATAACGTTTGTTTTGTTGGAGATTTACAGGGATCTGACCCACGCAGATAGCTGTAAGAACAAAGGATTCTAACAAGAAGGAATTCCTACACTAAGAAGTTTGCAACAACCAAGCGCGTAGGAAAGGAGCCTGAATTGTGACTTGGGGAGATGGTTTTCCAGAACATTAGTTTGCCAACTAGGTCTACAGAAACTTGCTATTCCAAGCCCCAACATCTGGTTTCCAAACTTATTGGCCTGTCCTGCACTGAGGAGAATGAATTTGGACTTGGTAACACTCCTATCTACCTAGAAAGCTGGGCACTGGAGCTGAGTGTTATGGAAACAGGCCAGCCAAGAAACAAGCACCAATCGGAGTGCTGGAGTACTCAGAATTATTATGCCGGCGGGCTCAGAGGGGCTTCTGCTCCGAAGTTCTGAGCACCTCCAAGACGTGCACATGAGGTTTTAAATACTTCAATACAAGTAAGGGAATATTAGCCAATAAGACTTAAAGAACAAAAAGCAAGGAATCAGTACACTGGAGCTTATCAATTTGTAATAGATCACGTTACTGACACTTGTTGAGCTTGGAATTACGAGTTAGGTTGTTAGGCCAATAAACTGACACTAAACTTCAGATTTACGAGATAGCCCAGCAGAACTTAGATCAGTAAACCGACACTTATCACACTTAGATTTGTGACTTAGCTTGTTAGCCCAGCTGGACTTTTCCTTCACATGAGGACAGCTCTCCCACCCCCAGGAAACCACTGTGAGCCCTTGATGTTTCCACTAGGGTGGGGTATGGTTTACCCAGGAGGGATGGGGACTATGCACCAACACTCAGGCAGTCTGCTCTGTCTGGGGCTCTGATCTTGTACCACACCACTCCCCCCAGCCCAACACCTGGGACAGTGGAGCTAATGCAGTGATCCTTCCTGCCTGTTTCCCAGCGTGTAAAAGGGGAATATGTGCTCTTCCCAAGGAAGTTCTGAGCGACAACACCTGCGGGTTCTTGGTTCTCAGAGCAACAGAAAACCCAGCTCCGCATGGGGGCAACGGGTGTGATCCCCGTAGTGTTTCTGCAGAAGCATCTGATGGAGGGCTGGATCAGGGAGGTAAAACATGAGCTGCGGGACTTGAACGGTTACAGAAGGGTACAGAGGTAGGTCTGCCATCTCAGGGTGCCCTAGAGGTAAAGCTTTTTCTCTCCAACTCCGCTACGACACTCCCCTATCCAGACCCATCGCTTCTCTGCTCTTCCTGTCCATCTGTATCCCTCCACTTTTCCCCTCTTCTCCACCCGCTCCCATCTTCTCCCTCCCTCGCTGTCCCACCTTCTCTCGCAGAATCCAGAGAGGATCCATGTCCCTCCTGCGCATGCGCTGTCGGTTCCTGGTGGTCCGCTGGTTCGAAGCTCCATGTCCGAGCCGGGGATTGGCCCCAAATGCTTCTCAACTCTGTCGCCCGTTAGGCCTTTGGTTCCTGCCTGGGGCCGGGGCTTCTGGCTGTGGAAGTGCAAGGTGGGGGGCTCCCGGGAAAGGGTTCAGGCGGCTTCGGGAGGGTGATCCGCCTTTCACAGCCCCCAAGGGCGCCAGTCAGCCCGTGTTCAGCTGAATTTCTCTGTCCAGACCCTTCTGACAGCACCACCTGTCCCGGCGCCCCGGCCACAGCTGTCCAGGTCCAGGTGTGCGCCTGCCACCTCTCACCCAGCTGGGATCCCCTCAGTCCACGGCTGGCGTCCCCTTCCCCTCTCCCGCCCGCGAGTCCTCTCCTCCCGGGCTTCCTCTCCTCGGCCTCCTGCCCGTCCCCACCAATGGGCGGGCTGTTTCCCGGGCGGGCGTGGTCTGCGGACCTGGACGGGAGCGGGCGGCTTATGCTGGTGCTGGGGCTGGCCTCCGAGCGGGGCTGCAGCCCGCACCCCCCCTTTCCCTCCCCCCTAGGGCTGCCCTCCTTTCCCTTTCACCCTCCCTCAGGACCAGCTCAGTGGCGTGTGTGCTGCTCCCCGGGCTGAGAGCCTTTGGCTGTAGCGCCCAGCTTCACCTGGTGGAGTCGGGAAAAGGGAGCATCAGTGCTGAGCAAGCTTCTGTCTCCTCCCTCAGTGTTTCTGCCGCAGGTAAGTACCTTGAACACTTTCAGGTGTTATGATGGCGGTGCTTGTTGATGTCACGTGTTTTTATAGTGAGAGGGATTAACAGTGGTGAAAGCAGGGCTTGGTTCTGTTAAAAATGAGCTGAAGGCATGAAGCTGTGATATCTTCCTTCCTTCCCTCTCCAAGGGTGAAACGTGTGACCGTCGATTTTAAAAAGACAGTTACAGTCCCTAACTAGCCCAGCCCAGCTAGTGTGTGTTAACAGGAACAGCATCACCAGAGGCCTTGGAGACCCAGGGATATTGCAGTCCTAAAGAACTCCTGGCACAGTTTGGTTTGTATTGGTTTTTTGTTTTTCTTAAATTGTGGGACAGACTAGTGGTATAAAAAGAAAAATATTTGTCAAGAAATATTTTTTCATATAACAGCGTTATTGTGATATAGTTCACACACCATGAATTCCATCCATTTAAATGGTACAATTCAGCAGCTTTTAGCATATTCACAGTTGTGCAACCATTATTATTCCAGAACGTTTTTATCACTTCAGAAAGAGCAGTGGAAATTAATGACCTATCCACCCCTCCCCAGTGGTGGTTCTAAAGAAATTTCTTGGCTAATCTTGACCATAAATTCACTTGTTACATTCCAAGAAATATCTGGTAGGAATTCTAATCAGAATTGCAATGAATCTGTCTATCAAAACAGGAAGAATTAACGTCTTTATGGCACAAACTTCTTCTACCCATGAATATATTTCGGACCCTATATTTTCCTCTGTCCAGAGCCTGGCCCATGGGAAGTCCTCACTACTTGTTGGGCTTGTGAATGATGAGATTCTATACATCGTTAGTTGCAGCTGTAGCCTTTCACAGAAGAGAAAAGTAACCTCGTAGAAGCCAAGTGACTCTCTGATGGTCAGAAAGAGTGACAGCCATTGCTGGAGTGATCCAGTGGACTTGGTGTTTGCAACCAGAATTCTCCACCACCTACAGCTAAGGGGATTAGAGTGTTCTTTTATTTTTTCTTAATGGCGTTGCTTTTATTTTTACTTATTTTTTAAATTATTTTTTATTTAAGTGTAGTCAATTTACAATGTTAGTTTCAGGTGTACAGCAGAGATTCAGTTATAAACATATGCATATGTATATACATATGTTTTAGATTGTTTTTAGTATAACTCATTACAAGAAATTGAATATAGTTCCCTGTGTTATATAGCAGGTCCTTGTCATTTATTTTATATTTACTAATTTGTATCTGTTAATCCCTCCTTTCCTGCCTGCTAAATACAGTTTGCTTTCTATGTCCATGAGTCCATTTATAGGAGCACCATTTTTCCTAGTAATATATGCTCTTTGGCTGCTTTCAGTTTCAGTAATTCCATCTTATCTGTGGGCGCTTTTCTTCTGGTGGCCTTTATGTGGTTTGCACACGTGGTAATAGAGATCTTTATTTGGGAGAACTCCAGGTCTCGTGTAGTCCCTGGTACAGAATGCCCACTAAATTGATGATTGAACTGGGAAAAAAGCACAGTAAATGCTGGAATTTCCACTATGGTTGAGAATTCCAGGTTTCAATAACCTGTTTAGACAACCTTAATATTGGCTGCACCCATACTGGGTAATTTGGTGGAAATTCATGGTATGGTGGTGTAGAGACGGGGCCTTATATTCTTCTTCTCTTTCTATTTTCTAACACTCATTCTCCTGGGCCTTCCAGATCCTCCCCCAGAAGTGCCCAGGGCTGGCTTGGTGCTGCACTGAGGCAATATTTGTTAATAACGCCCTTTCCTCTTCTCCTCTGAGCCTCCGTTTCTTTCTGTGCACAATGAGCGCTTAGACTAGATAAATACTTTTCAGTTTCTTTTAAAGCCATGTTTCCTTTGAGAAACAGAAAATGCAAATATCTCCTCTCAACCCAACCCTTTAGATTTTGGTATGTCCTCCAAGGAGTGACATAGCTCTTTGTGAAAAATTGATGTGATTTTGATTGCAGGTGACACAGAAAAGACTATTCAGAGATTGATTGCAGGGAGAGGGCAGGAAAGGGGCAGTATGTGACACTTTCTAGTGTGAGCAACGGAGCAGGGGCTTGGATTTAAATACGGTGTCTGACGTGGCCTCTCTCTAATCTTGTAGAATGTGATAAAGTTCTCTACCTCAGTTTCTTGATGTGTCAAGTTGGGGTGATAATATTTTAAGGCTTCTGTGAAACATTATACAAATAAGCCATTTGTGTCTCAGTAGAAACAAGATCTGCTAGGGATTCAGGGATTTGTTTAAAAAAAATTCTTGTCCATAGCACTCTGTCTGTGTGTATTTAGACGTTCCTGGAGGGTGAGGGTGAGTCTAAAGTCCATTGTGGGACAGGTGGCCCATATTTCTCCGTGTCCCAGTTTACCCCCTACTCCCCAGTCCTCTTCCTCAGTCCAGGATGAAGTTCCCTAGTAGATTTACACAGAGGTCTTGTGGAAATGGCTTTTCATTTTATTGTTTCACCAAGAAGGGCTGCCATCATGATCTCTGTGGTCAGGTTTTGAAGGGCTGCCATCATGATATCTGGTAAGAATTCTATGCAATTTGGAGTTCCAATTTAATGAAAAGAAAAAAATTACAAATAGAAAATTAGAACAAGGGTGGTGACAGGGGCTCTTTTAAGTGGACACCATTAGCTTTGTTAGCTTCAGGTGCTGTGGACTGTTGCCACGAGGACCCATCCTCTTGCTCTGAAGTTGGAGGGACTAGTGGGCTCAGTGGGAATGTTAACTGAGTGTATCTCATGGGCTGGGCATTGTCCTATTTGTACTGTGTGTTCCTTATTTGAGACAGTGAGCTCACCTAACCTCGATAACCTCTTTAAAATATTAGACTTTTAATTTTGAGATGTAATGTAGATTCCCATGTGGTAGTAAGAGATTATATGGAGAGGGCCTATGGGCCCTTTGCCCAGTTTTCTTAATGGTTCCATCTTGCAGTGTTGGGGTACAATTAATTACTGACTCACTAACAATTTGAGGTTTGTGTTATTGCCCTTATTTCTATTCACGATTAAACTGGGGCTTCGAGAAGCACACAGGCCTGTCCAGGTCACCCACATTGTTAATGCAGAGTCGGGTGAACGTGGGCTTGGGATTTCCAGGCTGTACCATTATGATGGTTTGTGGCAGGGAGCAGCATTCACTTTGCTTGTTTATTCATTCATTCAACAAACATTTATTGAGTA
Organism: Vicugna pacos; assembly: GCF_048564905.1. Classification (NCBI taxonomy): domain Eukaryota; kingdom Metazoa; phylum Chordata; class Mammalia; order Artiodactyla; family Camelidae; genus Vicugna; species Vicugna pacos. The sequence goes on from NC_133004.1 coordinate 6,224,449, forward strand.
AACTCTGTGGGTCAGATGCTTTCATAGAGTTATCTGATTCTTCAGCAATACTGAGAATCAGGTAATGTTTATATTTTTTAATCTGAGAAAATTAGCTCTGAGAGGTTATAACCCCCCCAAAGGAAGTATAACTCATAAAGGTGGGATAGAACATGTGTACAGTCACCTCCTTTTATGCAGGTGGTACCCTATGCATTTTACATTTTCAAACATCCGTAATCCAGATATATTCTTGTAAGGCAAGGCTTTTTTTTTTAATTGAAGTATAGTCAAGTTTACAATGTTGTGTCAATTGCAAGGTGTTTTTTGACTTTTGAATTAAAAAATACTTTTTCAGCTGGGTAATTAGGTGTATTTACTTGTTTCATTTTTAAAATGAGGTACTGGGGTTTGAACCCAGGACCTCGTACATGCTAAGCATATGCTCTACCAATGAACAGTACCCTCTACCCCAAGGCAAGTTTTCTTATCCATTATTATGAAGCTTAGGAGTTCAAATAAATTGAATAGGAATCCAGATCTTTTGATCCTACTGTGGTCCTTTTCTTTATATTCTGCTGAAGGGGGTTGGGGAAGCATTTCCTTTGTTCATTTCTTTATTCAGCATTTTTGAGCAGTGACTTTGCATCAGGGCCTTGCTAGGTGCTTGGAAATAGAAAATAAGAAATGACCTTTCTCTGCAGAGGCAGGAAGCCTAGACCAAAAGCTGGGTAATGTGATCGAGCTACAGTAGCCATATGCAGACTCTGAGGACAAACTGTACCCTTGGATTTGCTTTGGCTTCCCTTGTCTTCTGGCTGGTACACACCAGGTCACCGCAACCCAGATGGGCCCGTAGCACACAGCAGAGAATGTACCTCGATCTCCTCTCCCCTCTCGGCAGGGCCTGCAACATGAGCATCCCTGACTACGTGCAGTGTGCTGAGGACCACCAGACTTGTCCCGTTGTGGTCCAATCCATAGAGATCATCTCAGAGGAGAATTTCTTTTGCATCTATCAGCTACTCACCTCGGTTAGCCATATCAGCCCTTGTGGCTCCCAGTGGACACTCTGTATCCACTACAGGCACCGCTATGTGCCCGAGAATCGGTGGAGCGTCTTCCAGAAACACCCCAAGGTCGTGGGCCTTGTCACCATTACCGAATGTCTCTCTGCCAAGGCCTTCGAGAAGCTCCACATGCAGAGGAGCTGTATGGCACATCGCTTAATGACTCTCAGCTTTTTGTCTTTGTGCAGCATGGTGAGGTAGCCGAGCAGACGCGCACCGACGTTGCCTTCAATCTAAGAGTACTGCAGGGTGGTGGAGAAGAGGATCGAGGACTTCACTGAGTCACTCTTCATCTTGCTCAAGTCCAAGTGGCTGGATGGTGGCCCCAAGAATTCTGGGGACAAGATCCCCCTCCCCTGCATCCCGTTTGAGAAGGAGGACTTCATGGGACTGGACACAGACAGCAGGTAAATTTACCTGGAAGCCAGTCCACCTTGGCTGTGTGCTGGATTGCTTCCCTACATCCAGAAAGGGATCAGCAAGGAAGAAGTCAATCTTGTAGCCAAGGGGGGAGGGAGGTGCAGCCCGCCGGTTTCCAGACATTTCAAAGTGAATCCGCCTTTATTTCAGAGAGATCCTTTTAGGGTTAGTGTGGACACTTACACCCGCTTTACAGCCAGGAACATGGTGGGACCCCTGGAGTTGCTGTCCAATAAAGTAGCCAAAGCCACTGATGCTAGGAGCACTGGGGAGGAGGCTGGACTCAGCTGAGATGTGCTGTAGGTCAAATGCACATCAGACGCTGAGGCTTGTCTAGTCAAAGTACATAAACTATCTCTTTACTTCCTATATTGATTACATGTCAAAATAATAGTATTTTACATACAGTAGATTAAGTAAGATCTGTTCTTAAAATCACATTCTAGTATTTGTTTTTGTTTGTTGGTTTGTTACTTTGTTTCAAATTTTAAACATGGCAACTGGGAAACTTTCTTTACATGGCTCTCATTTCATTTCTGTTGGGCAGCCTGTCCTGGTACATGCTCATCCCTTTGCTTATAGATGAGATGCTGAGCCCCGAGAGGCAGAACGAGGCGCTGGTTGAGCTGCGGCTGGAGCCGCTGTCACCTGCCTCCCAGGCCCAGCACCTTTTCAGCTCAGGCCGTCTCTTCCTGCCCGACAGCCACCATGCCAAGTTAGGACATCAGAAACACCGCCAGGGACTTCCTAATGAACTCCTTATGCAGGGAAAGGCGTATCACGGTGTATGGGACAGAGCAGGGAAATGTTCATTCCCACTTTGTCCCTGTGATTAAGTCAATGGCCCCACTTTGCCTCGGAAGTACAGATGAGCTCTTCTGGGCTGCCTACCCCCCACCTTCTGCTCTGTTTCCCCATATATCTATCGTGTTGTCCCTCGGGCTGAAGAGGGTGAGATGCCTTTGCCGAGACGTGGTCCCCCTTTGCTGGGGTGAGTGAGGGAAGCTGTGTCCCCCCGGCCTACGGCCTCGGTCCTTGAGTCTGGAGAGGGCTCATGGTGGTCCCACAGGTGGCGGTCAGAAGACCTGGCATGTGCTACCGGGCCCGCTTTGGAGGTGGTGCTCTGTGATTCTTGAACTTACCTAAGATCAGATCCTACTTTCTGGTTGTTGGTAAGTTGGAGGAGAAGATGCTAGAGAATTAATAAAAAGAATGTCTAGACCAGCCCTGTGAGTGAGAAGCACAGGGGACACTAGTCCCACCTGCGAGAGCCCACATAGCAGGCTCTGGATGAATTTTCTGTTCCTCCCCGGAAATACCTCTATGGCTTAAGGAAGAGGAGAGGCATGTCGTGGCCATGATCTGTACTTGTCCTCACAGGGCCCTGTGATCTACATGCTCGCACTCCCCATCTGCTTCTTGGAGATGAGTTGACATGTTTAGGAGCCTGGGCACTGCTGAGGGCATAGCTCCCAGCACCGTGCTACACAGAGTCTGGCTCTGTTCACCTCACCTGTCAACTCCTGCTGAGGCCCCAGACATTAGTCAAGGTAGGTGCATCAGCAAAACCTAAGCAGGGACCACCTTCTCTCCCTGGACAGAGTGGTGAGTGAGCAGTGGAAGCCTGGAGCCCTGCCCCAGCCGTCACGCCAGTGCCACTTCTTTTGTCATAGGAGGCACTGGTGACATTTTTGCTCAACAAATGATTGTCTCTGAGTCTGCAGACCCACCAGAGAATGCCAGCTTGTTTTTGCCTTTTGAAGTCTGCCCTTGGGACTTGGCGGAGTAGCCGGATGTGTACTTAGCCCACAGTGGTTCAGCGCATTGAACCTGCCTCCTTGTGGGTCTGTCTATTGTGGTACCATAAGGGCTCAGCCAGCATCTGAACGTCATTGAGATAACGCGGCCAGTGAGCTAGGGTCAAGCACATTCTCCTCCAGTCACTTTTACTCCATTGTTTCTTTTACTATTCCACAGTCATTAATTTTTTAAACAATGCTTTGGTGCAGGAGCAGAGCCTCATTCTCTCCTGCTACTCTTGGTGGAAGTGAGTAAAAAGGTCCAGACTGAAATGCGACAACAATTTGTTGCTCAAAAGCTGCCTAGATGCTTGTAGGTCGAATTTTGGTTAGGGGAGCTGAACACGTTGTGGTCCCCCGGCAGCGCCGCTCCCCTCAGGCCCCTGCTTTCCCTTGAGCAGGAGGTGAGGTTGGGCCTCACCATCCCCGTGTCCCTGGCCTCACACACTCACATAAATTCTTGTACATGCAGTCAAAATCATTTTTATTCTTGTGTGATTCTAATTTTCTCTTGTTCCTCTTTTCCTTTTTCTTTACTCCTTCTTCACTTGTACTGCACAGTGAGCATGTTGTTGCTTCTGAAAATGTGGGCTGTGCACACCCTGCATTGGAAATAGCCAGATTGCCCTCCGTACAGTCTCCATCACTTTAAAAAGCAACAACTTAACAGCTGTTTTGATCCATCTATTATCTTAGTCATTTTTTATTTTCTAATTTTTTGGAATATTTGCTTTGTTAGCTCATCACCCACTGGTGTTTGATACCTGTTGAAATCCTTGCTTTTGAGGAACATGTTTGGTCCTCCTTTTATTTGGTGACAAATGCGCCCTTATTAAATTTGTTTGATTGTTTTGAAGAAGTAAGATGCGAATTGATTTTGTCGGCTGCTCAGGGATTCTTTTCATGGAGTATTTAAACTTGTAAGGTCAAACTCTGCAGCATTTTGCTCGATTCCTGCTTTTACACAAACGTGCTCGGCACGCGGTTCCTGGCTGTCGCTGTGTGACGTGCGTGACGGCGCTTCCTGGCCGGCGGTCACTGGTGAGGAAGTGGCTGCCACGGAGGTGACAGCTGCAGGGGACGCTGTTGGAGGAAGCGGTCACCGTTTGGTTCTTTAATTTTTTTTTTTTGCATTCAACTTCCCCGTGCCATTTACTTTACTTTGCCTTCATAAAGGGGCAGAATTGGGTCTAAAATCCATGACACTATTTGTTCCCTTTACGAGGCTGGTTTTTCTGGGTATCAGGACAACATGACCTTCTCCTAAGTAGCTGGCTCACCTGGATCTGTTGGACACAGGGACAGCTAAAAGGGCCGTAGCTCCCTCTCTGCTCCAGCCAGTGGGCATTCAGAGCTGGGTCTGTGGTTTGCCTCAGCAGCCGTGCAGACCTCCCTGCCCCGGCCTTTACTTTTAACCCATGTTGGCAGTAAAGAGTTGAATCCGTTTCTGTTGCAGCTGACATCCACCACTGACAGCCGTGTCGTTAGTTTGTGGTAGTCAGTCTCCAACACCCCAGACAACCGTGAAGGAAGATGATTTGGCCGACCTAGGACCCTGGATTCTCACCCTCACCATGGTTCATCTCACCCGGTGGAAGGGTTTGGCCACCACCATCATGCTGACCATGAGGCCTTGTTTCTCCTTTCATGCTCTGGTCCAAATGTGGACACTTCATTTTTCACTGAATTTGTCTCCCTTGAGACAGGCCAGAATATCTGAATGAGTCCATCACATTCTGGGTGGGGAACAGAACAGAAGTAAGTGTCGCAAGTAGATGGAGTCTAGGCTGTCCGGGTTGGCAAATGCAGGCTGGGATCTGTGATGGCTGGGCTGTACACTGGACACAGGTCTTTCCCGTGGCTCCCGAGAGCCCAGGAGTTGGAGTGATAACAGCCTTGCGTGGGTTCCCCCATCCTCATTTGCTCACTGGCAAGTGTGTCTGCTAATTAGGAGCTCCCCCAGACCTCGGGCCCTTCAAAGCTCAGACCATGGGAGAACCTTGAGTCCCTTCTCCTGGACATCCTGTGTGAGAATCCAGTGCCTTCTGAGGTGAACAGCGGCAGGAGATGCCTCCCCCTCCAGGGAGCACCCTACGGCGGACTGTTAGTGCACCATGCTGTGAGCTTGTGTGTTTCCGGCCATGGTCCCTACAGAACTACAGTTGAGATGGGCTTATTGATGGAAATAACAGGACTGATTCCAGGGCAGGGGCTGGGGGAGGGAACAGTGGAAATTGAATGTGACCTCAGACACCTCGGTGGGTGCTGGGGCTGTTACTAAAATGGGGAGTCTGGGAGATACCTGCCAGGAATGGAATTCTAGAGTAAATGGTGGACATGAGGCATTTTTAAGATGCCATTTGTCATCCAAATTAGGACTTCAAAGAGGCACTCGGGTTGATGAGCCTGGGGCTCAGGTGAAGGAGCCGGACTAGAGATACACGTTGGGAGTCGTCATTCTTAGCTGGTGTTCACAGCCTTGCATGTGAATTAGATCATCTCGAGAGCTGCAGACTGAGGCTGAGGGGGGGCAGGGCTGTGTCTTGGTTGGAGGAAAGCCCAGACCATACAGCTTTGGTGTGTCAGTCAGTGGCGTTTGCCATTTTCAAAGCAATGCCAGTTATCCTTAAGGGGCCAGGGGCTGGGCAGGGCCAGCCAGGAAGAAATCTGAAGGGAGGGTCGTGGCCACGTGTGCGTCTTGGGAAGGTGCAGAGTCTGCAGGGTACGGGAGGGTAGACTCCTCAGATGCTAGATTTGCAGTGAGGAATGGGGAGAAGTTAGTCACAATCACCTGTGAGGGAGGGAGGGAGGTCTAGGGAGCCCCACCTTACCGGACTCGCTTTCCCATGAACAGAAGGCAGTCAGACAGAGGATCTGAGGTGAGAAGGGATGGGCACTGGGAGGGGAGCCATCCTGGAGAATGGTGCTTGCAAAATTCTGGAATAGTCTCCCTGAAAAATAGAGTTAAAAATACCCAGACTCTTAAGAACATTGTTAGTGACTTGGGAGGAGGCAGTTGTTTTTCTGGCCTCCTAAGGGTAAGGCATGTATCCAGGGATACATAGAAGATACGGGCAGTCTGTTCCGGGGGCTTGATCGTTACCGGGGGAACAGTGCAAGTTTAAAGGGGGAAAAGGGCAGCTGAGGGAAACTAGCCAGGCCCCGTGTCAGGTATCAGTCTGCCGCCCTACTTGCGTGTTGCATTCACATCCATGCCTCCCAGGTGGGCGCTGACAGCCCCCTTTTGGGGATTGGGAAGCCTTCTCAGAGGGGTTAAAGAATTGGTCCATTTAGTGACTAGTAAATGATGTAGCAGGATTCAAGCAGGGCCTTGTCAGAATTCAAGGGCATGTTCTCTCTACTGTTTCCAGTACTTCCCTGTTATACCTGGAATGGTGAAGTGGGTCAGTTTTGGAGCCTTTCAGAAAAAGTATGATTTAAGCGCCTCTGGACTGGTTCACAAAGCTCAGCATTCTTTGATGGTTCTGAAGCACGCAGTGATTTTCGCCCCAGAGAGGTAACGTCTAACTCCTTTGATGATGACGTGGTTGCAAATGGTGTACAGGTGCAAAACCAGACTTTGCAGCTTCTGAAGGGAAACTCTCCAGTTCTCCCTTGGTCGGCTTTCTTCCTCGGGATGTATCTGTGCTGCAGCATAGGCCTGAGCTTTCCATATGGAGTGAGAATTTAATATCCGATGTTAGCATAAAACGGTCAGATGAAGAAAATCGTCGTTGACAATTTATTTTTGGGTTTCATTAGTCAAAATATACTATCAGTTAATGGCCCATATAGCAAATGAAATTGAGTACAGGACATTGCATTTCTTACTTTCTATTTAGAGTTCTCTTACAGAATAATGTTGCCTGCTTTGGAACATCAGATCCACCACTCACGGCACCTATCAGTGTGTTGGTGTGATTGCATTTACAGAGTGAATGTAATCTGGGCTTCCTCAGCCCCAAACACTTCAGTGCAGAATCACGGGCTGTAGACGTCTGTTAGTCATGCAAATACTTCTAAATTTTATGATTCCAGAAAAGAAAGAAGAGAGAGAGAGAGATTGCCTTTATCAAATTTCCTTTCAGTTCTAACTGAAAACTGTTGTTGAGCAGCTCTGGTTTCCTTTGGATAAGAATATATACATTTCTTTGCATGTAACCTGGGTTTTGGGCTAGAACACCAAGTTCTTGCTGTCCACAAGCCACAAAAATAGTAGCCAAATTGCACACGTGTGAAATAGTTTATACTTTTTTCTGAGAAAGTATCCTTGAATTTGGGACTTGGGCTGTGATTTCTGCTTTTTGCTTCCCCCACCTGTCTTGTAATCTCTCACACCTTCCCACGTGGTTCCCAAGTGTTCGTGGTCTCAAAGGAGCGGGCAAACACCCAGTTGGTCACCATGTACTGCTGCTATAGATAGAGCCCAGTCAAGACCTAAAGGACATTATCAGAGAGGACTTCCTGGAAGAAATGGGCTGTACATTCAGTTGTGAGGACAGAGTAAGAGTCAGCCAAGAGAAGGAGTCAAGAATGTGGCTCAGGTCGCAGGTGCAGCCCGGGCAGAGGCCTGGAGGCTTTTGGCGTGGGGACCCGGGGAGAGTGCCCTGTGCGGTCCAGGGTGGAGGGAGCCCCTGCTGGGGAGGACACTGGAGAGAGTCCGGGATGTAGGGCTTTGGAAGAAGTTGAGTTTTACTAGAACTGACACAGTAGGCAGTGAAGGGTGTCAACAGATGTGACCCTCAGGAAAGGTACTTCTGGTGTTGCTTCTGATATACTACAGACAAAAGGGTCGGGACGGGCGAGAGCAGGTATGTCTGTCCCTTTGAGATCCAACCCGTCATTCATTTATTCATAACACGTGCACTTCAGTGAGTCTAGGGGAGAGAGAGTGTAGCCACATAAATAAGCAAAATGTATTTGCTTCTTGAGAGCTTAGCATTGTCAGAAGTTGACTTAGCCTAGAATGTTCTAGGAAGAGAGGAACAAATTGTGGAGGTTGGAGGGAGGGAAGGCTTCCTTGGGAAACAGTCAAAATGAACCTGGAGGCAAGTGGGAAGTAGGAGCAGGTCAGGGGGCTCCTGAGGTCACTGGGGACCTATGTACTGAGATGAGGCTGGGCAAGCAGGGTCTGGGGTGGGGCTAGAACTCTACCAGGGAGCCTCTGAACTGTTTGAAGTGGGGTTGATGTAATCAAATTTGTGCTTTGGGAAGGCTGTCGTGGCTTTGTGTGTGTGTGTAGCGGGAAAGAGGTGGAGGATGGCACCAACTGGGGGATCATTTGAAGACCATTCACAGGCTGGGATATGGGCTTCGGGGCTACTTGGGGACGGCAGGGGCAGTGTGGATGCCGGCTTTCCTTATGGGGGACTTGTTAGCGGGGCTGCCCTAGAGGCACCTTGTTGCTGGAAGAAAACTGATGGAGGCTGCCAGGTGGACATTCCTCTTCTCTCCTTCCCTGCCTAGTGTGATGATCTTAGCTCAGCCAACATTTGGAACAAAAGAGCTAATCTCCAGGGTTGCCCAGGCCTTTGTAGAGCTCCTTCAAGTGAGATCTGATAGGATTTAGGTTTGTGTTCAGATCTGGATGTTCACTTAGTTAGAAACGTCCTGTCATTTCGATTTCCATAGGGGTTTTTATTCCTGATAAAGATTGCTTTCTTGGTGAGAGGAAAATTATTACAGCTGTTGTCTTTTTCAAAAAAAATCATATGTTTTAAGAGCTTTAGTATTCAAAAGAATAGGAATATATAAAATAATTAAGGAAGTCTTTGGTGTGGTTTCTTTGCTTTCTGAGCTAATGTGGAGTTAGAGCCTTTGCATTACTTAATAGCACATCCTTGTCAGTATTTAAAGAGCTGTTAGTGAGCACCCCAGGCCCCACCTCTCAAAGAATCGTTAAAGTTTGCTCTGAAATAGTGAGGTGATAAAGGTCTTGTTTTCAGAAATCAAAAGGTTTTAAATACGCACCATAGCTCCATTTATAAAATAATAATAAGTTCAAAATTAAGAAAATGGAGGATAATTGATTTTTTTTAAAGCCTAAACATAAACTTTCTTGTGCTAATGTTGCAACTGGAAATTTTGAAAAGAAAAATCCTACTGCAATATCATCTACGTGGTATATATATATAAGTTTCACGTTTGAAAAGAAACTGCGCAGTGGTTTTCGAAGTCAGGAGCATTCCAGCTCAGATACTGGCAGTGATGGTTGCTGGTTTTCAATGGAAGAGCCTAAATTTGCCTTCTTAGCTTTTTTTTTTTTTTGTACTGAGAAGGTTGAGTAGTGCTTTGCCAGGATGATTTTCGGGCAATTTGAGGGCAGATGTCGTGTTCCAGCAGTGAGATATTTCCATGCATTTTATTTTCTGGACATCACCAGGGCACATGTGGGGTTTGTGCCTGCAGGCTGGAATGCTGCAGGACTCCCTAATCCATCACCATTATGTCCTGGTGCTGCTCCGGTCAGTGAATGATTTTCTGTGACTTGGAGGTAATGTGGTCTGATGGTGATGATCAGACGTGCAGTTAAATGCTATTAATTGAAATAAGAGTAAGCTAGAAACATTTCTCTAACAATACAGGATGAGGGAGGAGTATTGCCTGAGCTGCTTGCAGTGGGGTGTCTTCTCAGGTGACTCCCTCACCGTGATTCCTGCCAATATCCGCCCCAGCCCTGCACGGTAGTCCTGCCGAAGCAAGCAAGCACTTTGCTCAGAAACGCACTGAATTTCCTTGTGCCTCTGTTTGTTGGCTTTTTTTTGAAAGCACATTTTGCCCTTTGCTTAAATGCCATCCATGCTAGTCATCCCTTACACTCATTCTTCTGGACCTCGTCCATACATAGCTGCTGAATGGATGAACAGAATGTAGTATCTCCATGTAGTGGAACATTATTCACACGTAAGAGTGAATAAAAAAAAAAAAAAGAGGAAAATGAAAAATGCCACCTGTTTTGGGAAGTCCACCCTGACTGTTCAACCCACACTTTTCCCTTTGAAACCCAATCACTTATGCTCCATTCTACTCTTTTTGATAGTACTTACCACCTTCTAATAATCTTTAACGTTTCCAAAAAAAATAAATAAATAAAGAGATGCTGATGCCACTTCAAAATATACAAGCCTTGCTAACAGCATGTTAATTGAAAGGAAGCAGACACAAACGGCCACATATTGTTGATTTCAGTGATCTGAAAAGCCCAGAAAAGGCACATGCAGAGGCAGAGAGCAGGTGATGGTTGGAAGGGGCTGGGTGGAGGGGGATTACGGGGTGAATGCTAGTGATAGGGGGATTCTTTTGGGCTGATGAAGTGTTCTGGAAATAGAAGGTGTTGAGGGCTGCACAACCGTGATTGTGCAGAAGACTGCTGAGCGCTGTGTCTGGGAGTGCCTGTTGTTGGGGCATCTTTATTTTGTTCACATCCTGCAATGTGAAGGGCCATCTTCTGCTGTGGTCATTCTACTCCTGTGAGTGTTGAGGGTCAGAGACTTTGTAGAGTCCTGTTTCTTTTCTCCCTCTGGCTGAGTGTAGGCAAATAAATTTAAGCCTGAGAAATTGCTCCATCTGCAGAAATGTCTTTCAGTTTTGCCTGGTGTAAAAATCTTGAGAGCTTTTAACCGTTGAGGCTGGTCTGTGGGGGTAAATAGCCTATGAAGCCTGGGTGAGCCCGGGAAGAGCCGCGCTTCCCTCCCAGACACGGGTGGGGATTTCACCCCCTTTCAGGCAGTGAAGGGCCCAGACCCGTGGGCAGACTTGACAATCGTGAATATTTACGTGTATCCGCTGCTTCATCTTGGATATTAATTTCAAGCTGAGTCAGTTTGTGGCGGCAGCCTCATCCTACAACAGGAATTTATAGTATCTGCTCTTTGAGGTGAAGACCTGACAGACTTGATTATTTAACAGTCTGCTTTGAATTGATATCTCAGATTCCTTTGTCAAAAGCAAAACAGCAGAAATACAGACGTCCTTTAATTCCAATGTGGCCTGGAATGGGTTTAGTGTCTGTGCCTCAGTGGCCTTATCTGCGGGTGGGGAAGATGATAACAGTGCTTCCCTCAGAGGAGCTGGTGAGGGGAGTGTGAGAAGCACAAATGGAGGACTTACACGAGATGCTCATAAATGACCGAATTTAGTGCTCTCCGCCTGGTGAGGCCTTAGGGGCAGAGATGTCAGAACAGAGCAGTCCTAGCCGGAGCTCGATACGTGATGGTAGCTGTTATGATCAGTATCACCACTGTGGGTTATCAGGTAGTTTTAAGACTTGGTAATATGATTTCATGAATAATGTTAAAAGACTAGACATCTCAGATCCAGTTTACATAGTCCTCAAGATTTCTTCTGAGAATTGGATGGTTTCTTCCCCATCTTAAATCTGAGATGAGTCTCTAAAAATTTCTGTATTCCTCCATCCTTTTGCTTTAATTCTCTATTTCTTAAAAAACAAAGTTTTTAGATGGAGTTACTGGGGACTGAACTGAGGGCCTCATGCATGCTAAGTACATACTCTCCCAAATGAGGTATAATCTCTTCCCTGATTTTTTTTAAAATTTACATCTTAATTTTCAGAGGTTAGAGGCCTCTAATTATTTTTCTGGAGACTTGTCCATGAACGTGTAAATCTACAATTAATGGACAAAATTTGGTTTATTAAAAAAAATCTATAGAATATTCTGCAGTCCATCCAAAAGGAAATGCTCATGGACTTAGAATGTTTCTCCTTTAAGGTGATTTCTCCTGTTTGGTCGTGCTTAATTTGTTAACAGGCATCCTCATCATCATAATGACCAAACTCGCTGTGAGTGGACGCCTAACTGAGGCTAAAATGCTTTGCTCATGTTTTACTTCATAGCAAGTGTTTGATTGTAGGTATCAGTGTCTCCTTTTTTGTAGCTGAGGGATTGAGAGATGGGTCAGCTTGCCCCAAATCACACGCAGCTGGCGGTGGCTAGCTCGATGCTGGAATCCAGGCTGCACAGGATGAATTCTCAATTGCTCCTCTAATCATCTTCCCATTGAGTGTTTTCCCGAACTCCTGTGAGCCCATAAATGACCGATTTTAGCTATCTCAGCCTGATGAGGTCTTCAAAGGAGAGACACCAGTGAGAATGAGAGGCAGAGTGGCATAAATTAAAATTGTACATTTTCACAAATGTTTTATTCTCAGGTAATGACTTTAAAGGTAATATTTTTTTAATTTAGTGCTTTGTGAGAACTAAAAACAAAACATTTAAAATAATTATTGTGCAAGAGAGAAGTGGTCTTTGAAAGTCCAACTGTTGCTAATGATGTTACTTGTTTTTTCTAGTGGTGCTTATTTACTGAAAAATTTCCAAACACTGAATTTGTTTTATGTAGTCTTAGTATGAAAGAAAAGTTTGTCAGTGAGTATTGTAAGTAAAATCCTTACTCTTTTCTTTCCTGATGATGAATATCTTAGTTGTTTACATGGCTTAAGTATATTTCGTCATTTGTGAAATTTGAGTAATATGGTTTACCTTGTCTGACTGTGAGAGCTGGACGCCTTGTACACAAAGCACCGTAGAGGTGCTTAATAAAAATGTGCTGTCACAGTGACTGATAGTTTAGAAGTATCAACTCTGAATACTAAAAAGGGTAGCTTATTTCTGATGCATATTCAATATGTATATATATGATATACATTATTATGGCTTAAAGTAACTAGGATTGTTTTTTTTTAAGTGCAGTATGAAGCTTTAATGAAATCTGTGTCATTCTAGTGAGACAGGGACTACTTAAATTGCCTTAAGCAGACGACCTTGAAGATTATTTACACAGAATGTGTATTGTTACAGCTCAGGATTCATGTTGCCGTGTAACCATCCATCAGACATTTAATTTCTCGGGATTCTGACCAGAACCATTAAGTTTAGAAAAATCCACATTGATTATTATCAGGGAATAAGCTCCTCTCTTTTGTGACTAAAGAAAATTTTGATTTTTTTCTGCACTCTTTTCAGGTTTTAAAATTTCAAAATTTTGATTTGACATGTCACTTTTTTAATAGAGAGAATAAAGCTCATGCTGTTTTAATATGTAAATAAATGTTTTTGTATTTCAATACCCTTCTATGATTTCCTGGCTCTTTGAGAAGTATTTTGCAAGATACTTAGATTACCTACTGTTGGAAAAATACAGACGTGACTTTTATGAATATAGGCGTAGTACAGTTCTGTTGGTTTTTACTACAGTGCAAGACATGAGACCTAGGAGAGCTATGCTGCTGATTGCCAGGAGGACAGATCTCAGGTCTCAGTCTCCCCTGGTGTAAAATGAAGTGGCTGGACTGGATTCTTTCCTCTTCTAAGATGAGCTTCCATGAGCCTATGTCTTTTGTTTATATTTAGGAGTATTAGCAATATCAGATTAAATACTGAATACCCCTCCATCCCCCCGAAGCAAAGTGCAGTATATGCTACATAAGCTTCTAGTTATCTGATTCTCGTTTCTCATCTTACAGTCAATTTTTGTGTTGCATGTTTCCCGGCAACCTGGAAGATCTTTTTAGCCATAGGTGGCGCTGTTGCAACTTTTTACAGTCTTAATTTTTCTGTTTGTAAAATAAGGCTTAAACAATGTGATTTTATTTTGATTCCTTTGCTTAATGCTTCAGAATAGCACAACGTCCATTATGTCTTTCTACCTGGAAAATTTTTTCTGCTTATATCATAGTTTTATTCTTTTATCTCGCTGTGAACATTTCAGACTTGCTGTGCAAACAATGGCAAAATCGGGCTTTTCTTCTAGTGTTAGAACCAGTGAGCCGGGATATTTTAAAACAGCTAGAAGCTGCCTCTGGAGCACCATAAAGCTGAAAAGTGTGTTGAGTTCCCTGAGTATTGACCCCGCCGCTGTGTGTTAATTGGTGGGAGTTGATTTGGTACATATATGATGGGGTGTAGTTTCTTGACTTGGGTTTGCCTGCACGTGCTGACACTGAACCACGTGATCCTGAGTCAGCTCGTTCTGAGTTTTCCCCTCGTCTGTGAGATGGGGACACTCATTTCTGCTTTGTAGAATTGTGAGAATTAGTAATTATGTAACATGTTTACCACAGTGGGTATGTCAAGAGAGCTCATAAACTTTAGCTGCTGTTTTGTGTGCAGCCATCATTTTATAGTCTTTGGTAATTACAAAGAAACAAGAAAATAAGAAAAGCTGATTTTATGATGAAAGATATTTGAGGAGGTTCCATAATTCCTACACCCATAATTTAGCATCAGCAGAGTCAGAACTGTTACACAGTCGCCCTGGACCAACGTTAAGCCACAGAAATTTTTGTTACTTCATATATGTTGGGGCCTAAGGGGAACCAATACTTATACACATGTTGTCTCCAGCAGCCAACTGAGAGATGACACAAGAGTAGGCAGGTGATAAATGTCTTCTTTGTTACTGTTGAAGCCACGTTCTCCATGAACTTCAGGGCTGTGGATAAATGAGTGTCATGATACTGTGTCCCAGAAGTAGAGACTCACCCTGTCCCAGGTATCTCTGGGCCACAGCAAGCCTTCCCTTGAGAGAATGTGCCCCATCATGCACAGGGCTGTTCTGCAATGCAGCTGAGCATCCAGGGTGCTTCCCTAGGGTAGTCAACACTGGAGGGAAAGGAAGGGTTTCACATGCCCTGCTTGTCTCCCTGGAATCACAACTCAATCTGTTAATGTGAGGAGGGCTAGCTGTGGGCCAGGCGTCAGGGCTGTGAAGGGAGTAGCACTCTGCATGGCCCAGAGGAGTGGGGAGGATGTATCCCTTCCATCAGTTTAAACAGGTGGTGGGATGGAACAGAAGGGTGCATCCCATGAGTTTATAAAAGGAGAAATAAGAATATCCTTTGGGTATTAGTCTAGCCAGGAAACACAGAAGATGATTAGGAAGGAGACTTGTAAACCACTGTAATATTAATTTGACATTTGTTGAGCACCCAAAATGTGCTACATTCTTTTCTGAGCGTTTTACAGAAATGAATCCTTCAATCTTCTCAACAAGCGAGTAAGGAAGGTTTGATTGTTATCCCAGTTTTACAGTGTGGAAATTGAGGCACACAGAGGGTAAGTTGACCAAGGTCACAGAACTAGTAAGTGGCAGAGCAAGTATTTTAACCCTGGCTGTATGGTATTGTGGCTCCCAGAATGGGCTTTGGGTGTTTAGATGTATCTGCATCCCTCGATTTCTGTACGTCTGTGCATCAATTAGCCCAGAAAGGACAGGGAAAGGAGAGTTACACAGGTGCTCACAGTCGTGTCTCGGCAACTGTCCACGAAGAGTGCACCGTGATTAGAATTAATTGTTTTCCAGGCAGCAGATCTGTTGGTATAACAGAAATTTAGTCCATTGAATTCATCTAGAAATCCTTCCTGCTCTGCTTCTGTCCACACTTGCCATGTGACTGCCTGCCCGTGTTTGGGCCGTGGAGGAGAACATATACTCATGGTTGAACTCTGATATTGCAGTCTGGTTCATAGTTTCACATCTTCTGTTACATTAATAAGTTAAATTTCTGGTTTTCTTGCATCAGTGTCTCATGAGTTTGGTTAATGTGAAACCAGTCCATGGGAGCCCAGGGGTTATGATGGTATAAATTTTTAGCACTTTGTGGCACTTCTAGCCATGCAGACATGACTGGGGGATGTACGCCTTTCTCACTGATTTCTCCCAACAGCAGGGTCCTCTCACGGATGTGAGGCTGGGAGCTCTCTGAGTAGCTCAGTCAGAGGCCAAGTCCACCAATCCGAAAATGATGAAGTACCTGGAAGTGGGTTTAATAAAAGTAAAGGGCTTCCAGGTAGTCCGATGGGCTGTTCAAGAAATTTGGTGAAAAGCTGTCCACTGTCTGTGGTTTAGCTGCTTCTTTGCTGTTGAAAAGTCTGGAGTAGATGAAGGGATTTTAAAAAGCAGAAAGGAGTGATTTCAGGTGGTACGTCCACACCGGTGAGAAGTGATGGATGACCGCCAGTGTGAGGCACAGACAGAGTCTTACAAACTTCATAAACCAGCTTCAAATGCTCTGCCATCTGAGTGCGCTTCATATGGGGTCCAGTTCATCACTGGTCACGCTGTGAGGGCAAGTAACTGACGATGGCAGAAAGGACACGGAGGCATCAAAAAGGTCTCACTCATGTTCCCTGTTTAAAGAATGTGGCACAGTGTATTATATTTGAGCTGGTTTTTCACTGAACAGTTTTTAGTGTTTTCTGGGACTCCCCAGTGCCCTAAGGTTCCATGCAGCTGGGTGTCCCCTCATTGCAGCTCCGTCAGCGCTTGCCCTGGGCTGATGTGGTGTCACGGGAAGCAGGACGGTCAGCGTCCCCGGCTCCTCTGAGCTCCGTCTCCTCATCTGCAGAGCCTGGTTTCTCATCCGTGTCTACTTAGTAGGGTTGCTGAGAATCACACGTGATGGTTATCAGGTGTGATTTCTGGTTGTCTCTGCGATTGGCATATAGCCAATAATTGACAGAAACTCTTGTTTTTTTTATTGTAATTGTGTCTCCTAGATTGCAGTGGTTTTTAGTCTGCATTTTTTTATAACTTTACTCATTTTTAAATATGCCCTTATTTTATTTATTTTTTTTGAGGTACTGGGGACTGAAGCCAGGACATTGTGCATGCTATGCAGGTGCTCTACAACTGAGTAATACCCACCCTCCTTTTCTGCACTTAAAAATAAATATTGCAATACACAAAATAGCTCTTAAACTCCATGATGGGACCTGGTCTCTGTATAGGCAAATGAACACGTATACTATTTCGATAAGAATAAATGCTGTTGAGACATACGTTTCTGAATCTGTTAATGTGCTTAAAAACGATCATAGCTAGTGATAAACACGAGACTTAGATCCAGGACTTTTTAGGGTATGTTTTGCCATCATGGGAAATTACATTCTACCGAGAAGGCTAATTGGGTCTCTTTGATATTTGGATGGTATAGCAGGTGATCAAGGCTTTCCAAAGCTGACAGTTTTGTATTTTAAACTAACTACAAAGTTATCTTCTAGAAGATGGAAATCCTAAGTTTGTGAATTTCCCAGTAATCCAGGGGGTATGTGTCTGTGTCTGTGTCTGTGTGAACGTTTGTGTGTGTGATTTCAGGAATGTAGAAATAAGTTCCATATAGACTTCTGATATCTTTCTCTTCCAGTTCAAGGTTTAAGCATATACTTACACAAATAAATTGATTTTCTTTTGTCATTTGGCATATTGGCGGGAATAAGAGGTTCTCATACTTGTTTCAGAAGGGTTGGGAAGCATGAGCTTAGAAAACGGGAGGAGAAAGAGGCAGGGAGACACTTCACACTTTGTGCAGTATATGAGAAACAGTAGCTTTTCTTTTCTCTTTTCTTTTAAAGCAAACTGGCTCTGAATTGTAACACACTATTACTCAGAATTGCTTTTCTAATCAGATACAAGTGCCTCAGATTTTTCAAGGCAACATGAATGATGAAATGTGTTTTAGCATTTATCTTTAAAAGTAGTTTTATTTCTCAAGTAAAAGACTATAGCCTGTTTCTTCCAGCGTCTCAAGAAATTCTCATTGATCTATGTACATGTTCTATGTGCTTATTTTCTTTTTTTTTTAAGTGCTTGTTTCATTGTGGTGTGAATGAATGTTTAAAATTTCTGGATTTTGATCTTTAGAAAATGCTGATTTATCATAACTGTTAAAAACCTGATTGTTCTTTGGTCCTTGTTTGGTGGGGCACCCTATTGATTACTCTTGTCTGTTAAAGAGAGAAATTCTTCCTCTAGCCTGCAGATCATTAAGTGTATGGTTTGCAGTATGCCTTTAAATTTCATTGAATGCATTGAACATGATTGTCCAGTGAATTTTGAGTTGACTCATAGTAATGACTTTGCTTTGATTCTGTGGCTTTTGCTCCTCTCCACAAGAGCTTGAATTCTCTGTTGCATTTTGTATACGTGTTCTTCACAGTGGAAGAAATTTTGCATTTTTTACAGAGGTGGTTTTTCCTAACACCTCTGAATGCCTTCTGTAATTGATACAACAAAAATCTGTTATTTCAATGCTTAATTATTTCATACACTAGTTTTTGGCTTAATCAGAAACAATGACAGAGTGATAATAAAAAATAGGAAAACTTTCCTTCCTTTGAAGAATAGAAATCAGGTGGTCAGGCTCACCCATGCTTTGTGCCTGACACACTTAATCTCATGTCATTGTGTATCATGATTCGGAGATGGAGTTGCTTCAGGTTTATTGATTTTTGTTTTAACATTTGTGTTGAATTCTTTCTCCAGGCTTATGTATCCTGTTGGGTTTGTTGAAACTGTAGAAGGGAAACAAAAGCTATTTTTGGTTTCCGGAGTCCTGAGTTGCTGATGATAAAGAGTTGAGGGTGGGCTGAGGAACAGAGTGACACTCCCTCTGCTCCCAGCTGAAATTGATGAACAATGAAATCAATTAAGTGTATCGGTATTTGACCAATAGAAGTTAGCGAGCCCAAACTGGCTAGTTATGCCCAAAGAAAGTACTGAATTCACCTGCAGAATTAGGTGCTTTACCAAGAAGAAGCAGCTTAGAGCAATCAGAAAAATCAGTCCTATGATGAGATATAAAGTAAATATAATATCTTTTATTTCTGAAACTTTTCTACGTTAAGTTGTGTAGAGCTAAAATTAAGTTTCAAGCACCAGGAGTTAACAGTGTGGGTGGTTCTGTATGATCATTATTCAGGAATGTGCCTAGACTCTGCTAGAGTGGATGAAGCTGGCAGGAAAAGACCTAGAGCCAGGATTTGTCACCTTAGGGTGTCCTCCATAATGGTTCCATGTGGGAGCCCATGATTGGGTTAACAAATTGTAACAGACCCCAGCCACCTGTCAAATTTTAGAAGAAAACGTATGCTTAGTAACTGCTTTGCAAGCAAGTGCCTGTGCATCCTCACTCCTGTCTCCTTGCCTTAAAAAGCAGAGATAATGCTTTGCTTGCGTAGATGATGTTTTAGATAGCACTCTGCTCATCGCAAAGCAATGACCCAGGCCCACAGCTATAAAGGCTGGGCTTGTGTGCAGTTAGATACTCTATTATCCCCCAAGCAAGGACCTAGCTGGTCTGGTGGTCTGCTTTGTAATTCACATGTCTAAAGAATGTATCTTATTCCCCTCACCCCATGACTTACCTAAAGATACACTAAGCCTTTGTACTCATGGTGGATTCTACAATCTCTGTCTCATCCTTCTTTCCCCAAGTTCCTGCTTACTATCACACAACTGTTAATGACGTTTTCCTTTGATTATACACAATAAATATGGGATCATTTGAGAGGCTCATGGAGTTGGGTCCCTACGCCCTCTCTCTTTCGTGACTTTTTCCACAGAGTCTTGAGTATTCATTCCCTGTACGTAAGACTTCTGCCAGCCAGAACCCACAGTTCCAGGTGAGAAGGATGCAGGCTTTATCTCTCCTACCCGAGGGAGAGAGAGTAGAAAATTGAGATCTGCTCTTCCGTGGTCCCTTCCTGCCCCAGGTCTGCTCCAGTTCACCTGCAGCCTTCTGGCCTCTGCTCACACTGCCTCTGTCCCAGGACTGACAGCAGCCTTTTCTTCCCTGGTAAACATTTCCTGTGCCTTTTAGAAGTTGGTCTCTTCTCTGCAATACAACCCTGGCAGATGTGATGGTGGTAAACGTGCTGGTGGGCAGTCACTTGGGGACTGCCAGGAGCCATGCTGATTCCCCTGAGTCTCTCATTCGGGGTTACAGAACTGTCGAGCAGCAGAGGAAGCCCTTTAACGTGAGGCCAGCTCAGCATTGCATCACTTTCATTTTATTTTTGAATTTTCAGTGGAGAAATTATTTGTAGCAAACTGTTCCAGATTTTTGGCTGCCTTCTTTCCTCACCACCATTTCCTTGTTGGCTCTGGTGCTTGTTGTAAGAACCAGGTTTCTTCTCTGGTTATTTCTAGCAGCTGGGCTTGCCGAATCCTTGATCTGCATTTGAAGCAGAATGCTTCTTCGTGATGTCAAGCTGATTTTCCTATTTCTGAATATTTCGTGTACACTCAGCAACTCTTTCAAGTGAAATGCTCTTGTCCAATTCTGTTAACCCATATTTGCCGATCTCCTGCTTTCATGCTGAGGGCAGTTTCTTCTTCCTGTAATAAAAGTTAGCAATTTGCATTTACTATTTGAAGGTTCTGGCCCTAGGTGCTTTTGTCCTTAACAGTTTTAATACAATTCACCCATTAAAATGTGCAGCGGTTTTTACTCAAAGCCCAGAATTGTGCATCGCAGTCAATCTTAGAATATTTTCATCCCCCAACAGGAAGCCCTGTATGCACAAGCAGTCATTCCCATCTTCCTCATCCTCCCCCAGCCCCAGGCAGCCATTGTTCTCTCTCTATGGATTTGCCTGTGCTGGACATTTCATGTAAAACAAGTTATTTCATGTAAATGGAACTGTCTATTGTGACTGACTTCTTTCACACTGAGTAACTTTTTCAATGTTTTTCCAGATTGTGGCCTGGGTCAGTACTCTATGCTTTGCTATTGCTGAATTATATTCTACTGTATATCTGGGCCCTACTGTTTACCCATTCATCAGGTGATAGTCGTTTGTGTTGTTTCTGCTTTTTGTTTGTGAAGAGTAATGGCGCCGTGAATACTCCTGTAGGAATTTTTATGTGGACATTTGTTTTCAGTTCTCTTACTTGTGTGACCAGAGAGCAGAAATGCTGGGTCATTCATAAACCAAATGTTCAACTCTCTGAGGACCTGCCAGGCTGTTTTCTAAAGTGGCCACGCTGTGTTACATCCTCACCAGCAAGGGCTGCGCGCTCCGCTTCCTCTGTGTCTTCATTAGTGCTTGTTACACCTTTTTTTTATTATAACCTATTGTAGTAAGTGTGAAGCGGTTTCTCCTAGTGGTTTTGACTTGATTTCTTTTACAGCTAATGATATTGAACATCGTTTGATTGTGCTTATTGGCCATTTGTATATTTTCTTTGAAAAATACATTTTCAGATACTTTATACAAATTTTAATTGAGTTCTCTTTTTCTTGTTGAGTTGTAGGAGTTTTTTCTTTTATTTGAAGATACAAATACTTAATCAGATAAATAATTTGAAAAAATTTTCTCCTCTCTGTTGTTTTTTCACCTTCTGGATGGTGTCCTTTGAAGCAAATTTTTAACATTTGATGAACTCCAATTTATCACTGTTTTCTTTGTTCCTTGAGCTTTTGGGGTAATATTTAATATCTGAGGTATTTTATTTAAACTTTTATATAAAAAATAACTTAATTCTTAAGACCGTTCTAGGAGATGGGTGCTGTGGTTGTCCCCAGTCTATGGATAGGAGACTGAAGTGCAGAAAATTTCACTGAAATATCAGTGTCACAGCTACCCAGTGCTGTGGGATTTCAGACACTCATGTTTGTCCCCAGCATTTGTGATCTTCACCACCATGCTCCACTACTGCCTGGAATCGTTAATGAAAAAGTTTTCCTTTTTTGATTTCTTGATTGTTTGTTTTCTCATTGGGGAACTCACCTCTTCATTTTCCTTGCAGAGATCTGTGTAGGTTTATTTTAGATCTCATGTACTTATTTATTACACAGGCTCCAGTGATGATTGTGCCTAGTTGTTCTAATCAATTCATACTCAAGTCTTTCCTGCTCATGACACTAAAAAGAGAGTCATGATTTACATAATGCTCAAAGAAGAATGTACTTGAGTGATTTTATTTTTCTAACCAATCAAACAAATCAAATAAAAACCCGGTGTTGGAACAGATTATAAGCCCTGCAGAATAGGGTCACTGTCTTCCTTGTGTTTCATTTGATTTGTCACAGTGTCTGGATAGTGCCTTGCTGTCCAGCAGTTTTGTGAGTATACGGTGCTCGTGAATCATTGTAAGGAAAGAATTTTGACAACAGACTGTGTTGTTCATTTCACAAGGGAAAAGATCATATAGAAATACTGCTCAGATTTATTTTAAAATTAAGCTTGGTGTTTTGAGAAGGGTTCAAGAAACCATACAAAAATCTTTTTCACTAATTTTAAATCTATCTTAGACACATTATGCATACATAGCAGAGTAACTTATCAACTAGTTTTGACAAGAGGAGTGTATTATTGATTATCTATTTTAGTTGAAATATTCTACCTGGGATAAAGTAATCAGTGCCCATAAATGAAAAAATATGTTTGTATTTCTATGCAACATGGGAGCAGACTTCATATGTTTCTATATAATATATATGACTGTGTGTTTTAATCTGTCTGTCAGTGTTTTTATAGTTTTCCAGCAATGTTGTAACTTTAGAATTCTTCTATGGAAATCACCCCCAATTCTAGTGCAGTTTGTACTGTGTATCCTGTCTTATGCATGGGATTCCACTGTCCCCTCTGTGAGGAATTTCCTCTCCTATTGAGTTAGTAGCAGAGTTAAAGGAACTGTGATTTCTAGGCCTTTGCTCTCCATGTGTTTGCAGTTGGCTGTCAATCAAGATTTTCTCTTTCTTGAGTTTTCATTGTTCAATTAGAATTTTGGAAATAACAATTAATATGTTGCAACACTCTCCCTAGAAACTTGATGTGTTTGTGCTTTTCAGTTTCCAATTTACAAAAAATTTAAATTCACTCCTGTTTTTAAATAGTCCTTTTTCACTAGATATTTGTTTACTTCTTTATAGTCAAAATATTTTCTTCCCAATGAATGAATCGGTTTGCATGTTTTAAAAGATACTTTACTTTTTAAATTTCTTATTCTAACAGGTATATTCGTTGTACAGAATTTAGAAAATAAGGATAAACACAATTATAACTTAAAAATGGCCTCTAATCTCACCTGGGGATACAGTTGTAAGGTTTGAAATTGAGAATTACAAGTCCTCTCAAACTCTTCTTCTATTTCAAGTACGGTTTGGTTACTGAGATCCTCAAATTCTCATATGAATTGTAGCAGCAGATAGTCAGTTTCTGCAGAGGAACCCACTGGGATTGTGATCGAGTCCACGTTGAATATATGGATCGCTCTGGGGAGCACTGCCATCCCAAGAATGCTGTCATTTGATTCAGGAATGTGCGTGGTGTGTCTGTCCAGGTATTTAGGTATTCTTTAATTTTTTTCAGCATTGCATAGAGTTTACATTGGATTATTTTACTATATATTTTGCCTTTATACTGAGGACAAGTGTGCAAGGTACCGGGATCAGAAGTGTATTGGAGCTCCGCAACTTGCTGCCACCATGGACGCTGTGCTCTTGCTTCGCCCACTGTACAATGTTGCACAAAATAGGACCTAAGTAACTCTCCCTTGAAAGAATGATTATATGATTGCTGGATGATGCTTGAGATTCCTTGTGATGATGTCTTTTTCGCAGAATTTCGCCTCTTCTTAACTATGCCCTTTCCCTTCCTTTCCTCCAGCCTGTGTTTCAGCCTGCCTGTGGCATTGATTTTCCTTGTCTGTGGACTCTTCCTTTCACTAGTTCGTGATAATGTTACATGTGAGATGTGGAAACTTGCTAGATGTCAAGAAAGAGCAAATCCATTGCATGCTAAATTTTTTAGAGTGTGTTATTGTATTATCGATTGAAATTAAATCAGGCTGACCCATTGAGCCATCCCCTGAGCACTTTTTGCCTTCCTACAGGTGATACTGCTCTCGTTGCTGCATGTGCCCTTCCCCCAGACTTGGTTTTGGAGTTGAGTAAGTCACCATCACTGGAGCCCTCTCTTTAAATGATGACGAGAACATTTGCTCTATCTCCTTGTTTGGGGACTTCGATGAGATGAGGCAACAGATAAAGAATGGAGCCCCACCTCATTCTGATCCCCGCTCTTTCCGTTCCTTTCTCCATGGGAAGAGTACAATTCAAAAATATAAAGATTGTGAGCTAATGAGATAGACAAGACAACCGATCATTTATTAAATACCCTTTCATGCCAGAAACAAATGTATTATACACACAAAAAGCACATAAAATACGGTAGTACTGTGGTTACAAACGTGGGTCCGAGTTCGAGTCCTGGTCTGGAGTGACAAGTCCTGTGAGATGGAGAATTGATAGGTCGGCTTAGCCTCTCTTGGACTTGTTTTCTGTCCTGCAGAGATGGGGCTCGCTAGGCGTCCCTCCCCCGTAGAGGTGCTGAGGGGTGTAAAAGACACGTGTAGGCAGACCGAGCACAGCTGCTCTTTCCTCGTAAGTGCAGGATAGCATCGCTTTTGCGGTGATGGCTTTATGACCACACCGTGTAGACTCTCAGTGCTCCAAAGGGATGCCTTGCAGATTGGAGATGGGATTCTCACTTCTGTAAATACCCAAGGATTGTGTTATTGGGCCTTGCTGATTTGACTCTATTCTTTAGAAAGTACATAATGTAGATATATTTTTCAAACATGCATGAATTTTTTCTTTTATTATTTATAGTTCTACCCTCTCATCTCTTGGTGTGACTTTTCATGGAATCCAGGAAACAGTCCTAAGCAACCTGCCTCTTCACACTTCTCCGTGGTGGTTTTCTTCCCTGACTAGAAGAGGGTTTTGCATAGGTAATTTTGATTGCTCCCCTTCTCTTGGAGACTCTCTGTTTTTCTGCCCATCTCTCACCTGTCCATCTGTCCATTTCTCTACCCACTCATTCTTCTGACTTGTTTCAATAAGCATTTCAGGCAGCTTACAGAAGAACAGATACCAAATAAACAGGTGAGAAAATGGGGCCAAGTTCATACAGTGAGGCTAGGAGTTGAGCCTGTGTGAGAGTTCAAGCGTGAGACACACGCCTCTGCCTTGTGACTTATAAGATAGACAACATCAATGTGCCTGAAGCTCCCAGCAGACACAGGGAAACAGGGTTTGTGGGAGATGCTCATTGGCTGTGAAATAAATAAGTGGCTTAGGAGAAGCCCAGCCTTTCCAAGTACTAAGGCTTAGGAGAATATTTTAGTGTCTTCCAAAATCAGATTATTGCATCTTTTCTTTTTCAGAGTTTTATGTATAGTTGGTTTACATTCTATACCTGGAAATTTCTCCAAAACTGCTGCCCACGTGAGTCCCATGACTCGGGAATGGGGTGGTTCTGCTCATTGACGGGGGTTGGCCAGAAACGGAAAATGACAGCCTCAAAGGAGCCTGGGATTAAGCAGTTATGTTTTGTCAGTGCTGTAGATTTCAGAAAATGCTTTCACCTTTTCTTTCCATCTGAGGCAGCAGCGCGCTCTCTTACCAGCATCAGGAGCTCAGGGCCACGTGATAGTGGGGGCTGACTGCACTGCCGTCAAGACAGCTGAGCTAGTCACTGCAGGTGTGGTTCTTTTACATACTGCAGTTCATGCTCTTTACTAGAATGTTTCAACAGGGAGTTAATTAACTGAGTTAATTAACATTTTATAAATATGATGCTTTGTTGAAAAGACAGTCATAGGTAGAATATAAGTTGTGATCACTTTAAAAATGGTTTCATTACTGAAATTTCAGTAGGAAAGATCCAGTTTATCTTATTTCCGCCTCTCTTTAAAAGTAACAAAGAAACAAGACAGAAAAAGCAGAGGATGATTTCTGTTCTTCCTCTGGGGTTGCAGGCGCCCTCACCTCCAGTGGCATCCATCCAGACACCAGCACTGACACTGGCCGTGCTCAGAACTGCCTCAGCCCTGAAGACACATCTGACAAATGGAAGGGAGCCGCGCCCTGTTACAGCAGGTGCTCTCACTTTGTGGGTCCTTATGTAACTGCGCGGTGTTATTCAGGATCGCCCTTTCTACACTTTGTGACGCTGCTGCGGTGTCTCCTAGTTATTTGTTTCTGTAAGTACTCGTGTAATTTTCCAATGTGTGGTACTAGACATCTAAAAATGCATTTTTCAGATGAAAAATAGTGTGTATTTAATATAAATGTCTGAAAAAAGGGTCAAAAGGATCTATCCTGGTGCCAGTACTCAGAGATAATAATTAACACATTAACATCTATTTTCTGTTCTTTTCATCAGTGTGTATTACCTCTGTCATAAAAACCAGCGAGCAATGTGTGCCTGTTTGCTGTGTGGAGACCTCAATTTTCCATTCGGCTTATTACACATTTTTCTACAATATTCTATCTCCCCTGGCATGATTTTTAATGACTAGTATAGCATTCTGTCTTGTGGAGTCCTCGTCCATTTTACTTTGGACTTAAATAAACTTTTAAATTCCAAGTATACTTAACTGAAATTCTGAAAAGAGATCTGTTGTGGTATCGAAAGTCCCCTACTTCCCTTCCCCTTTTTTCCTGAGAGTAAAAACTGCTGACAATGTGGAGTATATATTTCATGACCTTTATGCCTATGTCATATAAATAAACACATACATACACGTATATGAGAAATCTATGTCTATGTGTGTGTATATATGCTTTATTGAAAAATAAGGCCATACTATATGTTTTCTGCAGCTCGGTTTATTCACTCAGGTATATATCACAGACGTCCTCTCCCTCCAGACTCACCCGGTCCTTTCAGATAGAGTAGAGGGTTTTCCTGATATGCAGGTTTGGTCTCTTGTGTAAGGACACCTTTCGTGGGAGCGTACTGTGGACAAGGCCTTGGACCACGCCGAAACACCGGAACTTTAGTGCCCACAGCTCACCGTGATTTACCGCATCATTGTCTTGATGGTGGACACTTAAGTTTTCTCCATTTTCCACTGTCAGAAAGGGTGTTTGACTGGCATCCTTCTTATACAAACATTCCTGTGATCTTGTATGAGTATTATTTTCATTAAGTTTTCTGGAAATTTAGTCCTTGGATGTGACAACTACATAAATCACAGGTTCCTTTCAAGTGAATCTAGAAATTCCTTCTCCTGTGGGGCATGAAAAGATGTAGAATAACTTATGTAACCAATTCTCTATCGCTGGATATGATTTCACTTCAGCTTTTCTTCTCACCATTGTAAACAGTGCTGTGTAAATGCTCTGATAAGTACATCTTTTTGAACTGAATTTTTCTAAATGAAACGATTCCAAAATGTGGAGTTCAGCCTGTGTGTACACACGTTTTTCAGAGTTTACATATCCATTGACATGTCATCCTCCAAAAGATCGCTCACAGTTTGTTCTCTCAAAGATGGACACTAGCTAGAATATCTTTTAAAAATATGTGCCAATATGATGAGCAAAAGTACTTTTTCATTGTTTTAATTTGCACTTGATGACCAGTGAGGTATTGAGCATTTTTCACTCATTAGCCATCTGACTTTTAAAAAGTGAATGATCTCTTTTGTCCTTTGCACACATTTAAGTGAGGCAGCTTCTTGTTGCTTTGTGACAGCTCTATGTATATTATGAACATTAACCCCTTGTCTTCATCAACATGTATCAGAGAGCTTTTCCTTGTCATTTTTTGCCTTTCATTTTGTTCAGTAGGTTCATTTTTGTTGTGGCCCAAAATAATCTTAAGATTGTAAATGTCTTCTTTTTGGGTTTTATTCCTGATATTATTCTTAGAAATACTTTCTTATAATGGTATAAATTTCTTCTGTAGGTTTTTTTAATCTCTAAGATGGAGATGATGATGGTACTTGTTATAGTGAAGAGAAGTTGAATTAATATGAGCAAAGAATTATATTCGCTGTTATTAGTACTTTCTAATATTCACATCACATTCTGTAATTTTTCTTGCGTTCATTATGACTGGAATAGAATTTGTTTTTTCCAGGGGATTCTCTGATTGTCCCAAGACAATTATTGAATTCCTACTTTGCTTTTTAACTTGAAATCCCACCTGTAAAGAATACTTATGTACACTAGAGTCTCTTTTTGAGCTCATGATTTATTTCTGTCAATCTTACTTTCTTACACTAGCACTATATCTTACATATTGTAAACATTTATTTAATATCTGACAGTGCGATTTTTTGATTCTCTTTTCGATCCCAAATTTTCTTGGTTAGTATTATGACTTTATTATTCCTGAAGAATTCTAATATAATTTTTCAAGTTAAAAAAAAAAAGAAGTGCTGTCGTGGGATTTTTTAGTACTTTTGAATTATCTTTAGGAGAACGTACATTTTTACAAAACTGCTTTCCTCCATACAAAATGTTGATGTCTCTACTTTCACACCTCTTACTTTACCCCACAGTACAGTCGTGTACTTCCTCCATGTACAACATGGGCATTGTTTTTGAGTTTATTCCAGATTATTGTTGATGTTTTTGTTAATTATTTAAGTCAGAATTTTTTGCTATTGTATATTTTAACTGTTAAAACTGACACCTAGGAAGGCAGATTCGGTTTGTAAATACTCACTTTGTAACTTCTCATTTAAATTGTAAGTATTAAGTACTTGTTACAGAATCCTTTCTTTTCTGTTTTTAAAAATTTGTTTCCAAGATTCTCAAAATGGTCATAGCAAAGTAGTATAGGTGGGGACAGAGATGGAGAGAGGTAGTGTGGCTCATGTACAAACTGTGAGCACTTTCATGGCTGTGTTTATGCTGGAAAAGCTGCTGAAGAGTCCAGGATAAAACAGGGGTGGCTTTGTATGCAGTTGAAAGCCAGCTTTCTTGCCTGGTGAAGCCTGGTGGGCGTGACAGGTAGATGATCAAGGTCGAATGGAGGTTATTGGCTGCACAGAGCGCTGTGTCTGAGAACTGGAGAATATCGCCATGGGAAATGCTTGGTGCCAGGAACAAAGCAGAGGAGCTGGGGACCCTGTGTGTTAAGGAATTTCCAGCCCTCGGAGTGGGAAGTTCAGACTCTGCATTCAGATCTGAGTTTGAATTCATCCTCTTTAGTTTACTTGTCCTCTGACTTTTGTCAAGCTATATACCCTCTTTCACTTCCTGTTTTCTTATCTCTCAAAATAGGAGAATTACAGCCTGCTGCTAGATTGTTTGATCAGGTTAAATAATTAGTGTCTATAAGATGCCACGTACAGTCACAAGCTCAGTGAGAAATGGGCTGTCACCTGTTCTTCTGCAACTCAGTGCTTGACAAGACATGGGGGAAAGCCAGTCCCTAATTTGTGTGTGATGCAAGTAGGAACAAAATTAATGTCTTGCCTTTCCCTAGCAGTATACTTACAGCTTTGCTTCATTTACTTCTTTCCTCCTTTCCTTCCCCTTTCCCATCCTCCACCACAAGATCCTGAGACTCTCTCAGAATAGTAGATTCAAATTACTTTAAAGGTTGGCTCATCCTCATGAAATGATAGTAACATAAAAAAAATCTGTGCACATCCCAGAATACATTGTATTTGATTTACACACACACGTGTGCACACATACACACACACAATCAGGCTACCTTCCACTTGCAGAGGGATAAGGACCACTTTTTCTGAGTTTTCACTCACTGAGCTTGAGAACAATGTCTCTTACACAGAATTTCACCAGGCTTCGTGCATGGTGTTTTTAATTGAATTTCGGCTTTGTGGCCATAGATATAGTCTCCTAATAGAAGAGAGAAAGTGGAGACATAGACATACCGCTGAGATATTGGTGTCATCATATTTTAGTTGGAAAGGACTTAAGACAGCATAGAGTCGTAATATTATATGGGTGAGAATCCATGATGTTGTAACTTGGACAAGAACATGGACCTTCTGCCGTCTTGTCCACAAAGGTGAAGAGGCAACTGGGCAGGGGATGGTAGGGATCCTTCTTGCTTGAGTTCCATGTTCTTGCTAGTTTTCATTGCTCAGTTGCCTTTAGTTTATGTCCATGAGGCCTCTCATGGGAAGGTCACTCTGTCCTGATAGATTGAGTTTCTTATCAGCAAAAAGCTCTGGACCCACTCATATTTCCCAGAGTTTTCTGCTGACCTGCTGACACTT
Source organism: Vicugna pacos (assembly GCF_048564905.1). NCBI lineage: Eukaryota > Metazoa > Chordata > Mammalia > Artiodactyla > Camelidae > Vicugna > Vicugna pacos. Next base: position 6,254,513 of record NC_133004.1, read on the forward strand.
TATATAATTGAGACCTAAGAAACTACTGAATATAAAATCCTTATTGTTATTGTTTGCTCTCGAGTTCCATAGGAAGGGGTGCTGTCTCAGGCTGTCTAAAGCCAGATCTGAACAAAGATAGGGTGACAGGCTGTGCTGCTGGTCCTCCACAGTTGAAGTGGATTTCCAACTTAGCTTTATATTCAAGGCAGATGAGTTCAAATCTTGCCTTTACCAGTTATTATCTTTGTGAATTTGGGGAGAAACTGTACTTTTTTGTGTCCAAATTTATTTATCTGTAAGTAAGTTCAGTATTTATTTTAAGGTTTCTGTTTTAGAATTGAATGAGCTAATACTCTCATTTATACCTAAAATAGTGATCTCATGGTTCTATGCTGGTGCCTTGGTAGTTGATTACTAAGGGACTCCGCAGTGAGATTGGGGGTGGGGGACCCCTGGATAATAGAGCTTATATTCCAGGATATGCTTGTAAAAGACTGGATGTGCAGTGGATTTTTAGTAAATATCTACTCCTTTCCTAATCTGCATTGATTGTGTATATATCTTTATACTAATATATGAACAATTTTTATTGCAATTTAAATATCTTTGTACTATTTACAATATCTAGTTATAAAAATACGTGAAATAAAAAGATTTGAATTTATTTTCTTTTCAATAAGCAAAACAAAATAAAATAGAAAAGAAAAAAGTTTTGAAGGAGTAGAAATAATTTTATTTCTGTGGAATCAATTCCTTGTAATAGGTTTTTTGTTCATGTTGTTAAAAAGCATATAAAATTGATAGGTTGTGAAATACTGGAAATGAGGAAACAGTGGAGACATACTACCTCTAAGGCAGTCAATTTGTTACCAAGTCCAAACTCGTTCTGCTTGCTGCATGACAGGCCAATTAATCGGGAGATGAGATGTTGGAGTAAGGAAAAGAGACTTTATTTGTAAAGCTGGCAGACCCAGAAAATGGCATATTGTTATCCAGTAGAACTCTCTTCCCCAGGGCAGAATTCAGTCTCCTTTTATACTAAAAAGTGGCGGGGATGTGGCTGGTTGTTGCAAACTTCTTGCTGTATGAATTGTTTGTCCTTGAAATCCTTTGTTCCTGCAGCTGTCCATGTGGGTCAAATTATGGTGCCCCTGTAAAACCTCCAAAAAAAAGAAAGGTTATTCACTATTTTACAACTTGCCATCTATACATAAGTGTAGAAGAGCAAATATCCTTAAAGATCAGAGCCCGGAGAATAGACCCTCCTGGATATTTCAGGCTAAAGGCAACTTTCTTTTACAAAAGGTGCAGAGATAGCAAGTCTGAGCCTAGAAAACAAGGTACAGGATTAAAGCCAAATGAACACATCTAACATGGAGTGAAATTTGTTCTTTCTATTACAATTTCTTTTTCTCCCTCATAAATAATTTTAGTAAGAAACATGAGCAATTTTTTTATTTTTGCTTCTTATTAAAGGACTACAATTACAATTTAGTGAGCAGGGATGCTGTGTGTGCCTTGGTGTCACAGCAAACTCTTGTTGGTGGTGGTCGACCCTGCAACATAACTGATGCCCCATGAGTGTTGGTGAGGGTCCCCCTAACCAGGGGCTCTATTCAGGAACCACCATATGCGCGTTGACCTCTGGCACCTCTTTTTCAGCTGCAGGAAATTTTTTCAGATTCTATGATAGAAAAATCACTCCAGCTAGGGATAATCAGGGAATAAAGGAAGAGGAAAAGGGCTTGAAGTAGAGTAGAAGAGAAAGACAGAAGCTCAGGGAGCCTGGGGGCTTGGCAGCGCTGCCTCGGGAGAGAGAGGAGCAGAGGTGTGGATGGGACCGGCTACGGAACCAGCTCCTGCAGCTTTCCCTGCACCCAAGCCACACAGCTTTTAATAGGGCCCAGGACTCTCTCCTGGCTGGATGTCACCCTGGGCAGAACCTTGAGAATCGAAGGTAAGGGGTGGGCAGCACTCACCTAGGGGGTCACTGAGGACTTTGGTCAAGTCCACATTGACTTTTCCAGTCATGTGCCTTCACCTGTTCTTTATCTCAGGATCTGAGAAGCAGGAGCAAGGAACTCAGGGAGAGATCCAGGAAGATATCTGACTGTGTTAAGAGACGACAGTCACAGTGACACTGGGAGCGAAGACACTTGCCGCAAAGTAAAATAACTTCACAATTATTGCATCAGAGCTGCATGTGTGAGAGAGCCTAAGCCTGTCTCAGAGTGCAGGGGACAAGCGGAATGGAATGGTAAAATTAACACTGACAATTGAAATTTTGTTAAATAGCCTGCTACTTTTAATTTTATCACTTCAATGTATGCAGGTGTATTTCTATGAGCATTTATAGGTTCACACAACCCCACCAGCCCCTCTTGCCCCCATGGGGGATGGGATTTCTCAAGCACAGTGCCCCTCCTGCTTGCTTGGGCCACGCTGCGGGTCCTCACCTGGGGCCAGACTGCTACAGTACACTGAGTCCCCGAGGCACGGCCTGGGATACATGACAGGAACAACTGTGCTCTTGGCTGAGGGCCTCCATTTCCCCCTGCAGTGTAAGAATGCCGGTGACTCAGTTAGAAGCATGCATCCAAGCCGTCCTTCCGTGTCATCACCATCTAGAAGCGGTGCCTGAATCTTCTGAATTTCTGCAGAATGTGGTTTACAATCACCTTGAACAAGTGAGTGTGTGTCCTCTTTCAAGTGGAGGAGTTACTGCCGTTTTCCTGGAACTTACTCACCACTAGTCCATCTGATTTTTCTGTGCTAGGATTCAGTATGGCCTGCTAATAACTCTGCAGTCAGATCTAGAAACCCTGATGAAGAGGATTATTTATTTTCTTTCTTTATATGATAGTATTTTACTTTCAAATTTCTGAGTTTTCAGTTCTTGGAGGAATTTTTTCTGGGGTTGGAGAAACAACTTTGCTCTTACCATCTTTGTGACCTGTTGCTATATGCGTCTCACCTGTCTTCTGTCACTTGTGAGGCGGTTCCATTTGTGACCCTGTCCTGGTTGTTCATGTAATAAAACATAAAATCTGTAAAAGTACAGTCCCTTTTACTCCGAAGACATTCCACAAATACTCCTTTAATCTGGGTATGGTTTTAAGAAGACACAATAATTAGAATATATACTTGCAGGTTGCCAGTGCAAAATCCCCAAATTAATAGTCAAGCTCAACATCTAAAATCTTTCTAATCTACCATGGATTTGTATGGATAAGTGAAGTAGTTTGCTAAGAACTCAATCCTCCCAAGCTGATGCTCTGCCAGATGGTGGAGCCGAGGGACGAGGGTGTGTCCTGCCCTTCCTGAGCTGACAGTTTCATGGCAAAGACCTTCACCAGGTGAAGAAATTGAAGTTTCTTCTAAGAACAGTGGGTCTGAAATGAGTCCAAAAGCGTGGGAGAGACACAATCACATTTGTCTCAAGTAGGGGAGAGTGGCTGTGGGGCCACTTGGGAGACTCATGAGTCCAGGTGGGCAGTGTTGTTGGCTTCCACTTGAGCGGTGGGCCGGTCAGTGGGTAAAAGCGAACAGATTGAAGGCATGTTTAGATGGTAAAGAGGAAAGGATCAATGATTTCTGTGACGGTAGCATGGAGTAAGGCCCAGGTTTCTGGGTGGATTAATGAGTTAAATAATGGTCCTGCTGTGTTCTGAGGAGGGAAAGCAGCAGAGGGAGTTCTGGGGGAAAACTGATGAGTTCAGCTGTGGGTAAAGTGAAAGGCTGTTAGATGTGTGGTCTGGGAGCTCTGGTGAGAGCCAGTAGTGAGTAGGGGGCGGGGAGAGAGACTTTCAAATCATTTTGTCTTGTGAAAATACATACAAGAATGAGTAATGACACAACCCCTGTATATTCTGGATTTAAAACCCAGTAACATTTTGCTATATTGACTGCAGGGGTTCTTAATTTTTTAATAGAAATAAAATAAATAGAAACAAAATAGTGGAGTTAATGAATATCTTAGAGTTGATGTGTGTCCTTGTATGTATTTTCATACCTCATCTGTTTATAAACATAATCTACAAAAAGTTAACTTGCTTAGCATTAGAGTTAAACAGAGGGACGTGACACACTCTGTTGGTGGCTCAAGGTGATTTCTTGGGCAAATTATGTAGCCTCTCTGTGCCTTAGTTGCATCTTCTGTGACTGCCCCCGGGCCCCTCATCACAGCTGATTCCCTAGAATAGATGTTGGGAGGGAGGCTGCTGAAGGGAGTAAGAGGTGGCAACTGCTAGGGTCACTGAAGAGAGAGACAAAAACAGATTAAAGCCAAGAAACTGAGTGCTAATACCCTCAAAGGAGAAAGAATCCCTTAGTTTTTTGAGCCACTTAGCCTAAGAGAAAGAAAATCATGTGGATCCAAAGCTCTTGAGCATATGAGTATTGTGGGTGGGAGGGTTTCATCAGAAAAGGGTTGAGAAAAGGCCTTTTGGTTTCCCTTTACGTTTCCAGTAAGGATGAGGTGCAGAAGAAAAACCGCCCGTTTCACAGTTGAAGGTGCTGTTTTGTGCGAAACTGACCGAAGGTTGGAAACCATTCATCAGTGGTGCTGGCAAAAGAAGAGACTGCTGGATTGGGTGGGGCAATTGCTGTGACTTCCAGGTGACCTGCTGGCTGGGGGCTGTGAGGCGGGCAGTAGGTTTGCAGTGTGACCTGGATATAATCCCTGGCAGTGAGGCTGCTGATCTGACTAGCAGAGCTGGGCAGACACCGTCCTAACGGGGCTGCTAGGTATGAGGCCTGGGATACCTGCCATGCTGAGGGCGAGAGGAGAGCTCCCCTGAGGTTGTGTCCCTGTGAAGATTAGAAACGTCCTCCTGCAGGGGAGGAAGAGCCTCTGAGCAGCGGGCCGGATGCACAGGCAAGACCAGCCTGAGCACGGAGATTTCAGGAAGCCGGAATTCATACAGGCCCGAACAGCCTTGTTCCTGAGAAACTGGAGGGAAAAGATGCTGCAAATGCAGGCTAAATTCAGACACTATTGTGTGTCATGAGTGATAGGAAAAGACTGTTCAGGCAGCCACGAGAGAACCCTGTGGTTGTCCCAGTTGGGCGTCACACAGGAGGGAGGAGCAGAGTTATATACTTTGCCACTTATTAGCTGTGTGACTTTGAGCAATATCACCCCACTTCTCTCTATATATATCTACATCTGTAAAGAGACACAGTGACAAGCTCGTGTCATCAGAATGCTTTGTTTAGCTCTGATCCCCTTTGTCCAGTCCTGTCAGTGCTGCCCTGCAAGGTTCTGCAGCGGCTGCTCTTGCCCTGTGATGGGAGGGCATAAAAGGGCATTGTAGCACCCGAGGGCAGAAAGGGGTTGCTTTAAAAGCAGACATGTAGCCTCCTGCAGCTGCAGACCTGCAGGCAGTTTGGTTCATGGTCGTGGAGAGGACTTTGGAGGCCTTAGCGTCGTCTTAAGACTTGTTTTCCCTTGGGACCTGATTTGCCTTTGCAGATTAATGTTGAAGATTTGGGCTTCTGGCAAAGCTGTTTTCAGAGATGGGTATATACGTAAAATATCATATAAAATAAAATGATTTATTTAACGTGAGCGACTTTGCAGTTGTTGGGAAGAGCTGTGTTGGCCTGGTCTCCACGGAGGACACCAAGGGTCAGCAGAGCGTGCGGGAGGGAAGGCAGCCTGCAGTGCTTCTGCGGGGGGTTCTCCCCAGCATGGTGCTCTGCTGAGTTGACTCTTCTCTGAGTTTGGTTGCCAGAGGAGCAGACAGCAAAGTAATGAGTTCTGGAGGGATTGTATAATGACAGGAAGAAATAGGAACCTGGAGATTTTCTGGACTAAAACACGCTTTTGGTTCCTGATTCAGTGTGTTCCATTACAGAATTGATGAGTTGTGTCTATTCTGGGACTTCATTGAAATAAACGTTCAGCCTAAATGTTAAGGGATTTGGTTTATTTGGCTGGAGGACTCGAGCCGGGATGACAGCCTCTCAGATCACTCTGAGGGACTGCTCCCAAGAGGTAGGGGAGGAGCTAGGATAAATAGAATCTTTACAACAAAGATCAGGTAATTGGAACAATAAAATATTGCTTGTTATCTAAAGAAAACCAGATATCTCAAGTTCAAGTATTTAGTGGTTTTCTATGTATGGTGGGAAGCAAACATTTGGGTCATTGAATTCATTCCTTTGGCAAGCCCCTGGCTATCTAGGGCCAGTATCCTGTCCTTTCTTACTCTGAGTCTGCTCAGAGGGCACCACTGTGAGTGGCTGAGAGGCCGGGCTGTAGGCATGTACTCGCTGGGGGTTGGCAGCAGCCGCTGATGACTCGGATTCAGCATTCTTTGTTTACTGTCATGGTTGCAGTATTTTCATGCACATTGTAGTATTTTCATTCACAGTGTTCCCCCTTGGTCCTAAATTCGACCAATATTTTGAGAGACATTTCATGACCAATTTTGTCCCACGTTGCTAGGATGGCTCATTCCTAGTTCAGGTGAAGAATCTTCTGAGTTGCCATTCAAGGTGTTAGTTTTTTTTATCAGGCCCTGTTGATACTTAAAGTTCTCTGGATCACCTGTCTTACTACTCTATTATGATCCAGGAAGTGTTTAACCTTCTTTGCTCATTCCCATACCTAGAATCACACTATTATATTTATTTTATTCAGGGTTATAAATTTTATCTGTTTCTTCAAGATGTTTAGCCATCATCAATCTTGTGGGCCTAGTTACACATTGGGAAATGTAATAGACAACAATTTTATAAAATAGACAGTATATAAGTAATACAGCTAGTAACGTTAATAAAGTCACGAGTAAGAATTTAATAGTCAAGAAGTTGTATTTTTGGGTTAAAATTTTGCTTGTGTTTCTGAGTTTGATCCTATGAGAAAGTTCATATTTATGGTCAGGGTCAGAGCAGGTATTAATTGGCCAGTTGAAATGTCCCACCTTGTAAGATCAACAGTGGCCTAAACAGAACTATAATTTCTTTTTAGAATAATGTTTCTGAGGGCTACCTAGTTAGAGCCTTGTATTAGGGAAACCCACCAAGGTAACACAGAAGTACTAGACATAGGTAATTTATCATAAACTTAACAATTGGAGTAGTTCATAATCAAAGGTTGGAGAAATTATCAAAGTAATTGGTATACAGTCCTGGTCCGGTGTCTTGGGTCAGCAGTCTAGCTCAGATGTCGTCTTCTTCTCATCCTGGTATGGAAGCTTTTTCTCCATTTGGGCATTGTTTTAAGGTGAGCAGCGCTCTATAGGCCAGTGCACTGCAGGGGCTGTTTCAGATAGGAAATGAATCCGAGACTCCATTTCCTTCAGCTTTGGTGTGTATGGTCTAGTTAAGAGTATCTGAAAAAGGGTCTTTCCATTCAGGTTGGAGACAGTTCTTTAAGTCATGCCTGTTGCAGTATGCATAATCCCCTGGCTGCAGGTCATGGGGCATTGGAATTTTACCCAAGGATAGATTACTGAGCTTCAGAATCAAACCTAGAGTATTCTTTTCATAATTCAATTAAACTGTACAGCAGTGTGACATAACAGCAAGGAATGATCTGGGAAGTGTCTTAGTAAATATGGACCTCAATTAACAAAACTAGAATTTAATATCGACTAAAATATAATTTTTTTCTCTCTAAAGTTACCCTCAGTTTTCTCAAATATAGCCAAATCAAGATTAATTTCTTTACAAATTAAATCTGATTATTTGATCATATAGGCTTTTTAAATTGACTGTGTTGGAAGTTTTAATACGGAGTCTCAGGGTAGAATGTTAATAAGGTTTTCTAAGGCCAAGAAAGCCACGTCAAGGCTTTTCATGGATTTTTGCCTTACAGATTTAGGTAAATTCTTTTCTCTTTAAAATCCTTAAAATACCTTTATACTCCTATATCTCTTAGGAGATGATCTCCCTAATTTGTCTGATAGAGCCACTGGGGACCTAAGTATTTTTAGTCTTTTGAGGGACCAGATAGAGAGAAGAGATAACTGTTCCAAGTCTGTATACATAGTTATAATTTATCAAATTGCTGTGAACCATAACTAGCTTAAGGAGAAGAGATTCTTTATGTCTGGGAAACAGGTTAAAAGGCAGTAGTATTTCAAACAATATCAAAAATTATAACCATATTCAGCTGGTTAATCAGTCCCATGTAACTAATTCTTTTAATGAGAGTTTTCATTAGAACTTTAAAATTTCTTACCCAGTTTAGTTCAGTGCTGTAGTTTGAAATTTATTAGAAATCAGTAAATCTCCTTGAAGAGAAAGCATTTTGCAAAACCATCAGAAGAAAACAATTAACTGTCTATAAATGACAAAAGATTTAAAAGCATGGTTAAACACCGTTACACTATAATCAATAAAGAAACCTGTTCACTATACCCATAATTATCACTGGTAACATTTCAGATAAACCAGAATTTTAGGGAGTCCATATAATTTCTACAATACCTATATTAATAATATTTCTCATTCAATATAACCTTAGAAGTTTTATGATTCATTTGACAATTCCATGTTATTTAAAATGCCAAATGAAACTTTATAGTTAAAAATCTCTCTTTGGGATGTTTCAGGGGCCTTCTGTAGCATCCCAAACTTAACTGGAGATTAAAAGAATTTTAATTAATTAAATTAATTTTTATTTAATTAATTAGAATTTTATATTTGGGGAGCTTTTTGAAAGATTTCAGAACACTTGATCAGATAAACATATAGATCACTAATGTAGTACTAATTCATTAACAAGAAAATATGTCAAATGTAAAGGCAGAACAGATCAGCTAAGTGGTATAAGAAGTTTTACAATCTGTTACTGAAGGTGGATTAATATTTTAAGAAAAATTTTTCCTCTTAACAGAGAGAAAACCAAATCTAATCTTGTTCCAGCTAACTTCTAAGATTCATTTACGTTGCCCAATTTGATTCTAAACTTAGCCAATTCTGACCACGTACAAAACTTTCCTCAGGGTTCCTTTTCCACAAGCCTTCCACAGCTTTCTATACTTATATTAGTGTGTCCTTTATTTTGTCTTCCATTCAGAGGTAACCAGCTTCAGGAGAAAGTCACTATTTTTCATTAACAAAGTATTATTCCATTCTTACATCTTCCTTTACGCATTTATATTACTTTCCTAGGATACTGAGATCATTCCCTTACTAATAGAGACTATTTCTGTGTGACACCAACCATTTATTAATATTTCTAAACACCTTTAATTTCACTGTAAGAGGAAGTTAAATGTTAAGTAATTCATATTTCAATCATTTTATCTGAAAATGGCATAGATATTTAATAAAATCTTGTCATTTAACTTAATTTAGCACAACTCTAGAATTTAAAGATATCAAACATTTAGAGATTATTTTAAGCATACATTTTAAAAATATATTTTAAATATTTACCCAAAGCTCTCATCTCATTTGCATTTAATTTACTTAAAATTTTACCACAGCACATTACTGTTATTTTTTTTTTGACAAATCTGCAACAGATATAACAGGATCTTATTTGACTTTCATTAAACCTAGGTACAGTAAAGGTATTATAGTTAAGATGGATGATTTTAAAGATGTCTATATTTATTAGAACATACTTAAACTAAACAATATCAAATATTACCTTAATATTGAATATTTTCCAATTCACATGACACTGAAAGTCAATTTGTTAAGTTTTTATTTTAAAAATACTTAATTTTTAAGCTCTTATATTTTTACATCAATTAAGCAGAGCTCTTTGACTTCGAAATTTTTTTTTTTTTAGCAGTAGAAATATCTCACTTCTATAATCTGTATGCAGGCTTATAAACAGACAAAAGCTAGAGATCTCATAGCTTCACTTTAAAACTTACTTATATTTATAATAATAGTTGGAGTAAGCTGAATTTGCTTGCTCAAACCACTAAGGCTTACTATTTATGAAACAGATAATTAAGATTTCCTCACAAAGTCTGAAGGACCCGTCAGAGTTCTGAGTTCTAAAATGCCAAAAATTTCATGGCCTCAAGTTTTATTTCGTTGAGCTAATTAGGCTCAGTCCTAGGCCACTGTTTGTTGTATTTATATTTCTGATCTGCAAGACAAAGACACTCTCTTCCAGGTCCCCAGATAACTGCTCTGTCACCCAGACCCAATTTTATCTCCTTAATTGGCATTTTTGTATCAGTGAGAAGAGCTGTAAACAAAGAATTCCATGTTTTAAAACTAAGGTTTTCTTTATTTTGTCTTCCAAAGCTTGCATAAGACATTTATTAAGGTCTCTTTTCCTTGAGTTATAAGTTAAACCCAGGGTAAACCTATATTTTTTTTTTAGCTACTCAAATTACTTTTTAGATTTACGTTATATTGGACGTCTCAAGTAACTATATTGGTTTCCTTTAATTTGTTCAATTAATATTTTCAGAGGGATAGACATGTGCCCAGCCTTATAATACCAAGAAGGGGAAGCGTTTTTCCACTGAAACATATCTATCCCACAACATAAGCAAAAGGTTTATATAAAGACCATCTAAATATACCAATTTCACAAACTTTTATCTCAATTTTATTAAATCTTATGCCTTTAATTTTTATATTTATTAAGTTTAATCAATAATTCTTATTTCTAGAAGGAGTGACAGAAACCTTTTTTTTGTGGGTGTACATTGTATATAATTTTATAGAAGTCTCTAGGATGCCCAAGTTTCAGCCAAAGAGCTTAGGCCCTTCTCGATTTTTAATTTCATTAATTGGTCTGTTGTCCCAATCCTTGATCAAGTATTTCAGTCTACATATAAATATATTTTAAATTGTGGTAAATAAAACGGACTTGTTTGAACTTTAATGTTGGGGGGGAGTAGGTGAACTCTTTGGCCCTTTTTTTTTAACTTTACGTAGTGTAGTATCAAAACCCTGTATGTAAATCCAAAAATGTCCATTTTATTTATCTCATTCAAAATAACCATATAAAAATATTTATCCTTTTGGGATAAGCCACTTATCTGTTTTTTTTGACAATTTTACAATCCTTTTTCCAGTTATTCAACCTAATTAACATTAATTATACTAAGTTTTTATTAGCATCTCTAGAAACATTTATCAGAAAGGAAAAACAAAAATGTAGCTTTTCAAACCAGTTATATTTTTATATCTGAGTTCTTAGGTTAACCATTAGATATATTTTTCTGCATTTAAACTTTATTTTAATAGGTACCAATAAAACAGCCGTTTATAATGAGATCTCTTTAAACTTTCACTGATTAAAAAGTTTTTCCAAATTAAAAAATCCATCATATGGCCATCAATTTATATATATATAAATATATATATATATATATATATATATATATATATATATAGTGATTTTAAACCAATAAGATGAAGAGGCCCTTCCACATGAGAGTCGGGGTGTTGCCTAAATAAAATTCAAAGGTTTACTCTCCAAAAGCTTAAAGCCTTCGTGGTCCAGGCTGATGCAACAAAGTTTAAGATGGCAAAATATCTGAAAATTGGTACAATCAAAGAATTGCTTAGAATCCCAATTTATTTGCGTGGCCACCGTATGTACACAATACTTGAACCTTTTGTATGGCAGAGTCCAAGGTTTCCTTTAAAAACTAAACTAAACATATATATACTTACATGCACACACTTAAAGCATCCAGAGAAAGATAAAACGTTTACATTTCAAGGACACAGGAAGAGAAATCCAAGTTCCCACTAAAGGGGATTTTGTTTTTATAAGTTCAGAATGCCAAAAAATGTTTTTATCAGGCCTGGTTATTTCCAGAGTGAGTTTTTTTTTTTTTCTTATTCCCGATTAATGTTGTAAGTTTTGTATGTACATAAATCTGGCTGGGGTTTTACTTGGAGACTGGCAATCTGTCATTTCTTTTTCTTTTCTTTTCTGTTCTGTATTTTTTTTTTTTTGAAAGTTCTATTCCCCATTGTAAGGTCGGGTTCTCAGAATAAATTTGCTAGTAAGATTTCCCACAGGGACAACTCTGTGGCATGAAGTCTTTGTGTCTACCACTCCCGGAAGATTCCCTGTCACCCGAGAATGCTGTTACCAGCCAGGAGGATGGTCCAAAATTTGGAGTTGAAAGTTTCCTCATAAGAGTTTTACTTTTATCCTGAAAAATTCAATGGAGGTAACCAAATTGAGGAAAACATTAGACCAGCCTCTTACCTAACCACTCAGTCCTGAACCCAGTGTCTTTCAACTTGGACCCACTCGGGATGTCTCCACTGGGTGGGTAATTCACCTCAGTTTCTTTCAAATGGAGGGCCACGTACCTGGATACACCGCCAGATAAAACTTAGGATCATCAAACAATATGTGAGATCTGAGAACCAGGAGAGACTCAGCCAAATTCATCTGGACCCCCCGAGGAGGCGGATGAGCACAAAGGGCCACTGCTGGTACCAAGGCTCTGGTTACTTGGAGAGTTCAGGTGGAGAGAAATCTGCTGTGGTGCTTCATGGTGTCCAAAACTGTTGACTGAAATAAACGTGCAGCCTAAAAGTTAAGAGTTATGTTTTATTTGGCGGGAGGACTCGAGCCAGGATGACCGTCTCTCAGAACTCTCTGAGGGACTGCTCCCAAGAGGTTGAGGCAGAGCTAGGATATATAGGAGCACTACAACAAAGACCAGGTTGTTGGAACAATAAAAGATTACTTGTTATCTAAAGAAAGCCAGGTATCTCAAGTTCAAGTATTTAGTGATTTTGTATGAATGGGAGGAAGCAAATATTAGGACTCACTGAATTCATTTTTTAGACAAGCACCTAGCTATCTCGGGCCAGTAGCCTGTCCTTTCTTATTCTGAGTCTGCTCAGAGGGCACCATTGTGAGTTGCTGCAGTGGCTGGGCTGCAGTCCTGTCCTCGCCGGGGAGTGGCGGAAGCCTTTAATGACTTGGTATCAGTATTCTTTGTTTACGGACATGGTTGCAGTATTCTCATTCACATTGTAGTATTTTCGTTCACAGACCGAATATGGATAATCTGCAAACTTGGAAAGCAACCGAGATGGAATTACTGCAGATACCTTCTGCTTTAATAAGCCGTGTGCAAACATAAACATGGAGGAAGCATACACTTGGATTTGGAGGTGTAGGAAAGGGATCCTGCACATTGCAGGAGAACGCAATGCAGAATTCCTTAAGTCCAATTTTCTTTACTGTAGTGGTTTCTGAGAACAGTTTATGGTAATTAAACAACATTGACAAACGGTGGCACACATTGCTTTTAAGAGATGGCCGGCTGCAAACTTTTATATTGGACAGGTGGAATTCATAGGCAAGTGGTCAGGTGGATGGCAGAGAGATGGAGCCAAGGCCTGGGCCCAGATTCCGGTTTAAATTGCCATTTCTTCACCATAGGGCCTTGGAATAGTATGCATACTCTCAACCTGTTGGTGAATCTGTGAAATGGGCATGATAATATTCATTTCTTCCTGGGATTGTTGTAAGATCTAAAGAGTATTATAGCACACATGAAGCATTTAACACCCTGGCACTTAGCAGTGTTCACTGTGTGGGGCCGCCCCGCTTAGCGTGCATCAGAGCCGTAAAGGCAGCATTTGTCTGTTGAGGATGCACTTGTAGCCCCTTGGCTAGGTTGTGAATTTGTTGATTTCCTTTAATACTTGTAACTCTGTGTGACATGGGCAGTTATTTTCATGGACAGATGAGGAATCTCAGGGTAAAGAAGACTGTGTAATTTGCCCAAGGTCAGACCATAATTTTGGGTGCAGGGGCCTCAGTTCAGCATGGGCCCCTGGGCCTTCTGCTCTCTCCGTTCAGCACCAGAGCCAGATATGGAGTTGGCTGTTTCCCTGCCCAGAATATCCGGCAGGACCCAAGACACACCTGGCCCTGTGCTGCTTGAGCAAAAACTCCGGAGGAGAGGGAGTTACAAAAGGGATAAACATAAAAACATACGACAGCAAACTGTGATCAGCTCTGAGAAGGAAAGGAACACGTCTCGCCGTACAGAGCTGGGAGCTTTCCCGTCTGGGCTGCTCTGGGGGTGTTCATCTCAGCTAAACAAGTTCTGCTGTTGCAGCAAGGCAGGAAGGCAGGGCGCGTGTGGGCAGGTAGACAGGGCCTCATTGATCGTACTCATTCCCCATTAAGCGGCAGCTTTCACGGGCACTTACCTAGTAAACATTGGCCATAATCTTCACGCAATTTGCTTGGTAGTTTTATTGACCCCAGCTTTGAGATGAGGTCATTGAAGCTGGGGAGTTTGCTGCATGCCCGTGATTACCTTGCAAATACCCCCACTGGTCTTTCAACCCAGACTGGTGTGGCTGTCATGCCCCATCCCTGTGAATGGCATTGTGTAGCTTCTCCCAAGTGGCCCAAATGACTGACATTGATATGCTTAATTCGTAGGAAATGGTATGTGGCAATAAGAGAAAAAGGTAGTAAGAAATTGTTTGGAAAACAAGAAAAAAACCTATTCTTCCCCAGCTGGGGGAGCGTAACCTGTTTCACCCACCCTAATCACTGCCTGTCACCTCCTCCCTGAGGATTCTGTGTTCAGAAGCCACTCTGAGCCTTGGGAGAACATTTTTCCTCATGACACTTTTGACTAGGACCAGCGACATCTCTGTCCCTGGTTAACACTCTCTTCAAAGCCGTTTAAATTTTTTGCAGGTTCCTCCACTCTGATGTAAGAATAGCCTGTATAACTTCTTGATGCAGCTCCTTAATGAAGATCTTGTGATGGAAACCTAGCCAAAACTGGGATGTATGCACATAGTGACTGCAACTTCAGCACATTGTGAGTTCATAATCAGAGGGGTGGGTGACTCAGGAAAGGCTTTTTTAAGGTAACAAGGGGAAAGTGAAAGGACGCTTGCTGTGTGAGAAAGAAACATCTCGATCACAGCCAGCAAGACACCTGTGTTCATGATGGGGTGTGGCGAGTGCAGAGTTCTCACAAAGAAAGAACTGATGTGATGGGAGGGAGGACAGTTGGGTAATTTATTGGGGAGGAAAAAAGTGGGCTGAACATTTCCTGGTTGAACAAGAGGATTGTGACATGACGTGCTTGTATTTTGGAGAGAAGGGTTTTGTGGGGACAGGCCTAGGAGTACGCTGTATGGCTGGGGAGTCAGCACAACAGAGAAACACAGAGAACCGGGCAGACCCCAAGGCCCAAGCTGGGGGAGAGGCTACCCGCAAATTGGAACCCTGGAAGCTGGTTCTGTCCCTTAGCTGGGGCCTCAGACCTCCCTTCACAGCCCAGTCCTGTTGATACAAGAATAAAAAACGTTGGGCATGAGAAGGGCTGTGTCCCAGGCTTACTTTGAGCCCCTGGGATGTGCCCCACCAGATTTTGTTCTTTGACTTCATGCAGTAAAGAATTCAAGAGCAAGCCAGTGTTGAGTAAAGGTATATATATTCAGACAGATACATTGAAATGCAAGAGAAACGTCACGAGGTGTGGGGGTTTGATGCTCAGATTAGAAGTAGGTACACACCCCACAGACAGAAGGTCTGTCTTCTCCAAAGAGGGACAGAGAGTGGTGACCGCGAGGTGGCGCTGTGTTGCTTGTTTTCTTGGGCTTGGTGGTTTCATATGCTAATAAGTAGAAGGACCAGCCTTAGGGCAAGGGGCTAGGATTCCCAGGGAGTTGGCCATTTCCCACCCTTTGACCTTTTGTGGCTAGCATTGGGACTGCCATGGTGCCTGGGGCATGTTATTCACCAGGTTACTATTACAATGGATGTTTACTGAATCTCAAGATCTGCTAGAAGTTAAATCTCTTCATCCTGAGCCTCAAGGCCTATTGGGGGTTGAATCCTTCACCATTTTGATGTCAATGGCTGAGGCCTTCCTTGAATGGCTGTGCTCTTCCCCCTTCCATCCTGTATCACTGTGATGACACAAAGACAGCAAAGGCCGGGCCCTAACCGTGCTCCTGCATTTAACGGCAGGAAGTGTGGTGTGGGCTTATGATGACTCTGAGTGGTGAGAAGGATGTTTCAGATTTTCCCACGTGAGACATGGGCATTTACCAGCAGCCTCCCCAGATTTATCTCACGGGCATTATCGCTTGTGTTGTTATGGAAACAAAAGGCCAGCCAAGAAATAAAAATCACACAGAGGGTTGGAGTACTGAGATTTATTACGCTGGCGGGCTCAGAGGGGTTTCTTTTCCAAAGCTCTGAGCACCTCCAAGACGTGCACATGAGGTTTTATAGGGTTAGTTACAAGTATGGGGCTATTACCCAATAAGGCTCAAACAACAAAAAGCAAGGAATCAGTACACTGAAGCTTATCAATTTGGAACAGATCACGTTACTGACAACAGTTGACCTTGGATTTTCGGGTTAGCTTATTAGCCCAGTAAACTGACACTAAACTTCAGATTTACCAGGTAGCCCAGCAAAACTTAGATCAGGAAACCGACACTTATCACACTTTGATTTGTGACTTAGCTTGTTAGACCAGCTGTGGTTTTCCTTCAGTGTCACTTATCTTTTGAATTTTTCTTTTTTTCTTTTTTTAAATATTTAATCCAAATTTAATATCAGGGTTCTTTGGGAAAGAAATTTCTCTTTTACTTTTCTTTGGTGATCTTTTAGGGGGGCAGTTAATTAGATGTATGAACCTGTTAGTGGAAGCCCTGGGGCTTCAACCCAGGACCCCGTGCACGCTAAGCACACGCTCTACCACCCGCCCCATCATCTTTTCTTTTTGGTTTAGCTGCCAAGAATCCTACAGCTGAATTTCTAGTCAGCCTTAACACTTGCCCTGACTTCATGGAATCCATTTTTATGAGTTTACTTCCCCCTGGTTTCATTTAAGTATTGAATCTTCATTTTCTCTTCACTCTCAGTTTTGCCTTTTTGTTGTTATGGTTGTTAAGCTGTGTTTAACAGAATTGTTTAAATTCTCTTTTAGCAAGAGGCTGAATGTAAATAAATATGTAAGCAAACAGCACAATTAAATGCTTTTATAAATTCTGAGCTGTTTAGTAGTAACTTAAAAACCGAATTGAATATTAAAGTGATAGCATTTTAAAAATATTTTTTAATTTTTCATAAAAATATACCTGATTTAAAATATGATATTAGTTTCAGGTGTACAATAGATGCTCCATTTATAGTTACTGTAAAACATTGTCTGTATTCCCTGTGTTGTAAGATACATCCCTCTAGCGTGTTTACATTACATGTTGCAGTTTGTATAAGAAAGTTGGGTAACGCAGAGTCTGGAAAGTGGCTGTGTATGACTCAGGTTCACGCTCACCCTGCCTGTCAGAGCTCAGGCCTTCACTCCTTTCTGCAGGGGAGCGAGTGGAGGCAGCTCTCATCAGCGCTGTCACCACCCTCTGAGTGGCAGTGACAGCAGTGACTGTGTGTGGACGTGCAAATTGTTTTTCCAAGAGCTTTATATGCGTTTCTGCATTTAATAATTAAAGCCCTCCTGTGAGGAAGCGTTTTAATTTTTAATGCATAATACATTTTATTTTGATATTGATAGATTTCAAACCTCTGGAAAATTTACAGGAGTAGTACAATAAACGCTTAGATACAGTTCACTTTAAAGGGCACTATTTGGCTTTTTGTGTCTGGCTTATTTTAGCATAAAATTTCAAGGTTCATCCATAATTGTAGCCTGAATCAGTACTTTATTCTTTTTCCTTGATAATATCCTTTTCCTTTTTTTTTCGTTTTTGGTCTATTTAAAAATATTTTCATTGAAGTCTTGTTAGTTTATAATTTTGTGTTAGTTTCTTGTGTACAGCACAACACTTCAGCTAAATAGGAACCTACCTGTATTCATTTTCATCCTCTTTTTAAACATAAGTTACTATAAGATATTAAATATATTCTCCTGTGCTATACAGTATAAACTTGCTGTTTATTCTTTACATACTCAGTATCTGCAAATCTTGAACTCCCAGTTTATTCCTTCCCACACCCTCTCCCCACTGGTAACCATAGTTTGGTTTCTATGTATCTGTGTCTGTTTCTGTTCTGTAGATAAGTTTATTTTTTTGTTTCTTTCTATTTTTTTTTTAGAGTCCACATGTGAGCAATCTCATATGGTATTTTCCTTTCTCTTTCTGGCTTACTTCACTTAGAATGACATTCTCCACGTCCATTGATGTTGCTGCCAATGTCATTATTTTATTATTATTTTATGGCTGAATAGTAGTCTATTGGACAAATATGCTACAACCTCTTTATCCAGTCATCTCTCAGTGGACATTTCGGTTGCTTCCATGTCTTGATATTGTAAATAGTGCTGCTGTGTACATTGGGATGTAGGTGTCTTTTTCAATTAGGGTTCCTTCTGGATATATGCCCAGGAGTGGGATTGCTGGGTCATCGGGGAGGTCAATTGTATGTCTTTAGAGGAACATCTATACACTTTTCCACAATGGCTCCACCAAACTGTATCCCCACCACAGTATAGGTGTGTTCCCAATTCTCAGCAGACTTTCCAGTATTTATTGTCAGTGAACTTCTGAATGATGGCTATTCTGACTGGTGAGAGGTGATACTTGATTGCAGTTTTGATTTGCATTTCTCTGATAATGATATTGAATATTTTTTCATGTGGCTACTGGCCATTTGTACGTCTTCATTGGAGAAATGTTTCTTTAGGACTTCTGCCAATATTTGAATTGAATTGTTTGTTTTTCTTTCTTATTAAGTGTAAAAGCTGTTTACATATTCTGGGAATTAAGCCCCTAGCAGTTTCATTTATTGTAAATATTTTCTCCCATTCCATAGGTTGGTTGTCTTTTTGTTTTGCTTACTGTTTCCATAGCTGTGCAAAAGCTTGTAAGTTTAATTAGATCCCTCTTGTATATTTTTGGTTGTTTTTCTATTGCTTGAGTAGACTGCTCTAGGAAAACATTGCTGAGATGTATGTCAGATGTTTTGCCTATGGTTGCTTCTAAGAGGTTTATAGTGTCTTGTCTACATGTTTAAGTCTTTAACACATTTTGTATTCATTTTTGTATATTCTGTGAGGGAGTAGTCTAACTTCAATGATTTATATTCAGCTGTTCAGTTTTCCCTACACCATTTGCTGAAGAGGCTGTCTTTACTCCATTGTATTTTCTCACCTCCTTTGTCAAAGTTTCAATGACCAAAAGTTTGTGGGCCTATTCTTAGTAATTTTGCTTATCCGTTCATTGATGGATGGATATTGTTAGTAACTTTTGGCTACTCTGAATGATACTGCTATGAATATTGATGTGAAATTTTTTATGAGAATATGTTTTCATTCTGTTGGCTGTACATTTGCCCCGCCATATCTGTAGTTTCCACTACATGAATCCAGATGGTTGATTGTAAAGGGACTCGAACATCCTTGGATTATGGTATCCAGGGTGTGGGGTTCCTGAAACCAACCCCCCAAGGATATTGAGAGATGACTCTATATGTAGGAGTGGAATTGCTGAGCCATATAACTCTAAGCTTTTGAGGAAATACCAGACTTCTCCAAAGAAGCTGCAACATTGTTCCTTTCCCCTGGCCACATATGAGGTTTCTCTGCCTCCTGAACGACATTTGTTATTGTCCATGTTTTGGTTATAACCATCCTAGTGGGTGTAAAATGAGATCTCATTTTGTTTTTGACTTTCCTAGTGAAGCTGAGCATCTTTTCATATGATTATTGGCCATTTGTATATCTATTTAAATTCGTGGTAAATTTAAAAATTGGGTGTATTTTTTTGTATGGTTCAGTTGTAAGCATTCGTTATGTATCCTGGATACTACTCTCTTATTAGATACATGCTTTGCAAAATTTTTCTTCTATTCTGCACATTGTCCTTTAACTATATTTTTTTTAAACATTAAAACAATTTCTTTACAAGGGAGGTAGTTAGATGTAAAGATTTATTTTATTTTTTTGCAAAGCACGCACTCTCTGACTTGAGATACCCTTTTCCCCTGTCATTTCACTTTCTTGATGATGTCCTTTGTAAGAAAAAGGTTTTAGTTTTGATGAAGTCCAGTTTATCTGCTTTTTCCTTCTATCACTTGTGCTCTTGGTTTTGTATCTAGGAAACCAAAGCCTATCCTAGGCCCACAAAGATTTATACTGTGTCTTCTTTTAGAAAGTTTATAGGTTTAATTTTTACATTTCTGTCTGTGATCTATTTTCAATTAATTTTATTTGTTATATAAAATATGGGTGTTCAGATTCCAGATTGATTCTTTTGCCTGCAGATACCCAGCTGTCCCTGAACCATTAGTTGAATAGACTATTCTTTCAATGGAGTGTTTTTGGCCCCCTAGTGGAAAAGTGTCTGTAAATGTAAGTTTTTCCCCGTGGGTTTTTATTGTGTCTTTTAGATTTATTTATCCAAACTTATGCCAGTATCATACTGACTTAGTACTATAGCATTTTAGTACACTTTAAAGTGAGTCCTCCAACTTTACTCTTCTTTTTCAAGGTTGTTTTTGCTGTCCTGGGCCCCTTGCACGTCCATGTGAATTTTGGGATCAGTTTTTCAATTTTGCATAGAAGTCAGCTGGAATTTTGATAGGGATTCCACTGAATATATAGTTCACTTTGAGGATTCTTAACATTTTTAATAATATTGTCAATCATTCCATGAAAATGGGATGTCTTCCATATATGTAGATCTTTTAAAATTTATTTTGGTGATACTTCAAAAAGTTCAATGTACAAATCTTGTAAATTTTTGTTAAATGTATCTCTCACTTTATTTTTAATGCTGTTGTAAATGGAAAGGCTGAATTTCTTATGGGTGGGACTATGTATCAATCTTCTTATTTGTAGAATTCCTTCACAACAAATACCCTTGGTATATATTTGCTACATAAATCTATCCACAACTATTCCCCGCCCCGTGTTATAAGAAACCAAGACCCAAGGTAAGCTACTTGAAAACACCTATGTGGAAGTGAGAAATGAGACCCTTGGGTGGGTCTTTGTGCAGATGATACTGAGAGCTTATTCTGAATGGCTTCTTCTTAATTACTTTTAAACAACCCTTTCAGTGTATTTAGTCAGATACATTAAGATTATGCCCTTTTGATATGCGGAGTAGCTAAGACTATAATTTTCAAATAAATTCTAGTGAGAGTGTTGTACTTGAAACCTAATTTGCATCAATCTTTGAAGATTTATGTTTCAGGAGCTTTGAATAAAGAACAACTGTCTTTATTCTATAATGAGAACTAAATGCTCAAGCAACATGTAAGAGTTTGAGCAAACTGCCCCCGCCCCGTAGTGCTGGGTGGCTGCAGCTGTAACTGGAGTCAGCACTTACCTCTCCCAGTATGCTTGTGCTGATCTGCTCAAAGTGGTTCATCCAACAGTTTGTCAGTAGTCTGTTGGACAAAGTCATAAAACATTGATTGAAGGTTGCTAGAATGCAATATATTCTTATTAATATTAAGTAAGCACATATTGAATGCTTACTGTATGATGGAATTGCCCCTCAGCCTCACATGAATATTATTTCTCTTGAAACCTCACATATTTCCTTGTTATTCTCACTTTACAGATAAGGAGACTGGGAATTAGGTCTTCTCTTTTTTGGGGGGAGCTCATTATTAATGATGGGCAGTTGTAAGGAAAAAGATATTGATTCATCATGAGAAAACATTTTTGTGAGAGTCAGCAATGAAGAAGATGAACACTGAAGAAGGTGATCATTGTTCGAGTGAGACAAGCCCTGGGTTGTGCGGAGTCAGCATCCCTGTCCTAGACACGGCACGTGTAGAGCTGCGTGGTGGGTGAGGCGGCGCGGCCGTGCAGGGAAAGTGGATGCTGGGGCCTTAGGCTGTGCTCAGGCCTGGTTGGGCTTTCTCCTAAGGGGAGTGAACCATCATTGACAGATTTTAAGTAGGAGAGTGGGGTGCTCTCATAGTTCATATTTGTCTTCTAGAATGTTTGGAAACATTTAGAAGGCTTGGCAGGAGATGATGTGATGAGTCAGAGTAGGGTGGCTGCGAGGTGTAGCAGTGTCCAATTTTCAAGTGGTTTTCAGGCCCAGGCTTGTGGCTTAGTAGCCGTGTCAGTTTGAATGACGCACGCAAGGAAGTGAAACAATTTATCTAATCAATTGAAGCAGTGATGTACCCAATTCCCAGGACTATTGTGGAGATCCAGTGAGATACACTGTGCAGTGTGCAGCGTGGTCTCCAGCAGAGAGTCAGTGCTGAGTGAGTGCCAGTGAGTATCTGGTAGGTCAGTTGAGGGTAGTGGGACTCGGTGTCTGAGGATATCTGGTCCCTGAAGGAGGGGTCCATTCACATCTGTGAGTGATGGGCCTGAGTTGGGAGACGCAGGGAGACCTTACCCTCCGACCAGGGGCCCTGGTAAGGACGGCTATTGGAGGAACACCGTGAAGTCAGCTCTTTGCATGTGGAGTTGGAGCTGCCTTTGAGACAACTAACTGCAGTGTCACGAGCTTAAAGAGGAGATCTGGGCCCAGGTTGTGCATTTTCCTAAAATCTCAACTCCTAAGGACGGCGAAGTATTGATCACTGAACGTGAAGTCATACTTTAAAGGACAAACGAATAGTAGTATTATCTCTGTCATCAAAGCTCACGTCTATTTATTCATCACTCACTTTGCTAATTGGGTACTTACAGAGCTCACTTCACCGTCCTCCCGTGGGATCAGGCTCCACAGAAAAGAGCTGGTGAGACTCCCTCTTTTCTAGAATAAGACACATTTAGCTTGTAGACTTCTGTACCTCGCCAGACTTAGGAAATTAGTTTGTTGGTTTAATTGTATTTTCTGTTGGCCATGTCCTGACAGGAGAGAAATTTTACCTCATGGTCATGTTTCAATTAGCTGTTACTGAGAATTGCTGATCTGATACATAGTGTATGTATTACATTAACTTTGTAGAGTAGTTATCATTTTTCTGTCTTTGCCCTTTAATTTTGTTTGCCCCTTCAGTGTTCTATTCTTTTTGGGGCCTTATTTTTTTTTAATTAAAAAATGTCTGTTAGCAGTTAAGAAAAAAAAAGCAAAGAAAAAATGCACATGAGAACTAAATTTAGAAAATGTCTAGTGTGTTTTCTGTCTCGGCAATGGAGGGTACTAGAAACTCCTGAAATCCTTCATTACACAAGTTCCTTAAAATGCTGATTGAGAAATAAAACCTTCCTTCCTCATCTTTCAAGCTGCACAACTCATTGTCAAGAAAGTGAGGGAAAATTCTCAGAAGCCAAGACAAACGAGAAAGCAGGGTTTCTGAGAGATACGTGAGCGTTAGAAGCCGTGGTGTGCTGGTTGGCTCCTG
The DNA here is from genome assembly GCF_048564905.1 of Vicugna pacos. Classification (NCBI taxonomy): domain Eukaryota; kingdom Metazoa; phylum Chordata; class Mammalia; order Artiodactyla; family Camelidae; genus Vicugna; species Vicugna pacos. The sequence continues at coordinate 6,277,734 of NC_133004.1, forward strand.
AATTGATTTTCAGTTGCCTTGACAGGAGGGAAGGATGTGAGCCCCAGACCTCTCACACTAGGAGTTGGATGGGTGATCATATAATGGGCCAAGCCCATCCTGAGAATCTTGCTTTACTAAAGGGTGAAATAGGAAAAAAAAATTCCTCAAGACAAGAAAGTAAGAAAAGTCAATTTTGTTGGAAGAGGGGAAAAATAACAAATCCAAAGTAAGGATATAGTTTAAAGCTGTTCTGGCATGAGAGTGACCACAAACTCCTGGCAGAAAAGCACAGCTACTCCTTGATTGATAAGTTGTATTTTGAATGAATCAGTGAACAGCTATTCCGAAAAAGGCCTCCAGAGTCTTGTGGATCAAGATACTGGACAGCAAACACCTCTCTTCCAAGGTCTCATTCAAATAACCAGAAAGGTTTTAAAGGAAACTAACAATAATCTAAGTTGTATTTATTGACATTACTATATGCTAAGAATTCAGAGGTGACTATGGAGTTGTCTCCTCTATTATGGACCTTATTTTCTCTTTGGGGAGAAAAATGACATAGTTGGGTATCTTGGTGGAGGGAGGTGTTAGTCTGTTGCACTTAGCCAGGAGAGGAGATTAAGAAAACAGTGAAAGATGGGTGAACTTTTTAGCTGAGGACAGTCTTGTTCACTTGGCTTTTAATTGCAGGCTCAATGAGCTGTCACTGGAGGGACTAGATCTTACGGAGGATGGACTTAGCTCAGTCCTCTTTTGAATGGACAAGTGAACCTGGAAAAAGACAGTCAAATCTGTGCAGACATTAAAGTTCACTTGAACGTGCTGCATCCCTGAGCCAAAGATAGGACAAATATGCAGCAATTCTTGAGGACAGAAGAGTGGTTTTTAAGGTTCTCCAAGAATGAATCCCATGGAACCGAGATGGCCAGTTGTCAAACTGAGACTTTGTTCTTTGGACGGTGTACCCAGCAAGGGTATTGGCCTTTTATATGTTTCCATTTGTCTTTAATACATGTCTGTTGATGAGGACATGGGCACAAATGTTTGACACCTTGTCGAGGCGATTTTGGATACCTGCCTAGAAGCACGGGCACAGTTGTGGCTGCTTCATACATCTTGCAGCCCATCCCTTTCCCCGGCTCCGTGATCACGGCAGAGTGGTTCCTTGTTGACCTGTCCGTTTCCTCTGTGACATCATAACCCATGAAAAGACCGGAGCATATTAACTTGGCTTTGTTAAAGTCAAAGAAACAGATCAAATATGGAGTCAGATTTGTTCTTTCCTATTTCAGTAGTACCATGGAGATGGCAGTTTGGGCAGCTTTTTGTAGTGTCCTGGAGGCTTTCTCTCTCAGCTTCTGGGTGCCTCTATTGAAAACCCTTCATTGCTGTCTGGCCTGCTGGTAATGCACACTGCCTGTTTTGCCCTGAAGATGTGTTCTGTTTATAAACTCATCTCTACTCCTTGGAAAACAACTCAAGAAAAACTCAGTTGGTTTTCCACCAGCCATGGGCAGGGGTGAGGTAAACCGTGTTATTATTTCATAAAATAATAGTAATAATAGTAATAGTCATAGTAGTAGTACTTGTAGTAATAGTAATAATAATAATAATAATAAAAATAATAATAATAATAATATTAATAGAAGTCTTAAAACAGGACAGAGCACATTGGAGAGAGTCAAAAAATGCTTTCTGGCTTAAATCAAAGTGATGACTAGTGATTCCATGGCTGCTGTATTTGCTAAGCTAATTACTCCTTTGCTCCATTACACATTTCTTTTATCTGAAAAAGAAATACAAGGAAATGGTTTAAAAAAAACTCAAACAGAGCACAAAAATACACAAGTGAAAGAAGTTTTCCCTCATCCTCTGTTCTTTCAGCCCTCTCTGGAGATGCCTCTGTTTACTATCCTTTGGGTGCTTTTCCAGATATGCTTTGCACATTCCCACCTATGTATGTAAATTCCTTTAAAATTTTAGTTATTTTTAACTTAAAGGGATTTAAATCCTCAAGTGGCTTCTGGCCGGGTAATATAACAGAACAAATCTGACTCCATATTAGATTTGTTCCTTTGAATTTAACCCTATGCTCTGTCACCTAGGCTTCATCTTGCTTGTAAAACAATGTTGCCTAGAGCCTGAAATAAACAGGAGACCCTATTCTGAAGGCTCTGACCTTTAAGGATATTTAACACTTTTTCATTCATTAAAAGATAGCAAATTGCAGAATAGAAAATAACGTTTCTTTTGTTGGAGGTTTACAGGGATCTGACTCACGCAGATAGCTGCAAGAACAAAGGATTCTAACAAGAAGGAATTCCTACACTAAGAAGTTTGCACTAACCAAGCACATAGGAAAGGAGCCTGAATTGTGACTTGGGGAGATGGTTTTCCAGGACATTAGTTTGCCATCTAGGTCTACAGAAACTTGCTATTCCATGCCCCAACATCTGGTCTCCCAACTTATTGGCCTGTCCTGCACTGAGGAGAAAGAATTTCGACTTGGTAACACTCCTATCTACCTAGAAAGCTGGGTACTGGAGCTGAGTGTTATGGAAACAGGCCAGCCAAGAAAAAAGCACCAATCGGAGTGTTGGAGTACTCAGAATTATTATGCCGGTGGGCTCAGAGGGGCTTCGGCTCCGAAGTTTTTAGTACCTCCAAGACGTGCACATGAGGTTTTAAAGGCTTTATTACAAGTAAGGGGGAATTAGCCAATAAGGCTCAAAGAACAAAAAGCAAGGAATAAGTACACTGGAGCTTATCAATTTGTAACAGATCACATTACTGACACTTGTTGAGCTTGGAATTACGAGTTAGGTTGTTAGGCCAATAAACTGACACTAAACTTCAGATTTACGAGATAACCCAGCAGAATTTAGATCAGTAAACTGACACTTATCACACTTAGATTTGTGACTTAGCTTGTTAGCCCAGCTGGACTTTTCCTTCACATGAGGACAGCTCTCCCACACCCAGGGAACTACTGTGAGCCCTTGATGTTTCCACTAGGGTGGGTATGGTTTACCCAGGAGGGATGGGGACTATGCACCAACACTCAGGCAGTCTGCTCTGTCTGGGGCTCTGATCTTGTACCATCCCGCTCCCCGCCAGCCCAACACCTGGGACAGTGGAGCTAAGGCAGAGATCCTTCCTGCCTGTTTCCCAGCGTGTAAAAGGGGAATATGTGCTCTTCCCAAGGTAGTTCTGAGCGACAACCCCTGCGGGTGCTTGGTTCTCAGAGCAACAGAAAACCCAGCTCCGCGTGGGGGCAACGGGTGTGATCTCCCTAGGGTTTCTGCAGAAGCATCGGACGGAGGGTTGGATCACGGTGGTAAAATTGAGCTGCGGGGCTTGAAGGGTAACAGAAGGGTACAGAGGCAGGTCTGCCGCCTAGGGGTGCCCCAGAGGTAAAGCTTTTTTTCTCCAACTCCGCTAAGACCCTCCCTTCTCCAGAGCCCTTCCTTCTCTCTGCTCATCCTGTCCATCTGTATCCCTCCAATTTTCCCGTCCTCTCCACCCGCTCCCATCTTCTCCCTCCCTCGCTGTCCCACCTTCTCTCACAGAACCCAGAGAGGATCGCTGGCCCTCCTGCGCATGCGCAGTCAGTGCCAAGTGGTCCGCTGGTTGGGAGCTCCATATCCGAGCCGGGGATCGGGCCCAAAGGCTTCTCAACTACGTCGCCCGGTAGGCCTTTGGTTCCTGCCTGGGGCCGGGGCCTCTGACTGTGGAAGTGCAAGGTGGGGGGCTCCCAGGAAAGGGGTCAGGCGGCTGCGGGAGGGCGGTCCGCCTGTCACAGACCCCAAGGGCGCTAGTCAGCCCGTGTTCAGATGAATTGCTCAGGCCAGACCCCTCTGCCAGCGCCACCTGCCCCGGCGCCCCGGCCACAGTGTCCAGGGCCTGGTGCGCACCTGCCACCTCTCACCCAGCCGGGATCCCCTCAGTCCGCGGCTGGCGTCCCATTCCCCTCTCCCTCCCGCTAGTCCTCTCCTCCCGGGCTTCCTCTCCTCGTCCGCCGGCCCGTCCCCGCCCCTGGGCGGTCTGTGTCCCGGGCGGGCGGGGTCTGCGGACCCGGACGGGGGCGGGCGCCTGGGACTGGGGCTGGGGCTGTCCTCCGAGCGAGGCTGCAGCCCGCGTCCCCCTCCCCGCTTTCCCTGCCCCGCGACCCCGGGGCTGCCCTGCTCTCCCTTTCCCGCTCCCTGAGGACCAGCTCTGTGGCGTGGGCGCTGCTACCTGGGCTGAAAGCCTCCGGCTCTAACGCCCAGCTTCTCCTGGTGGAGTTGGGAAAAGGGAGCGTCACTGCTAAGCGAGGTTCTGTCTCCCCCCTCCATGTTTCTGCCGCAGGTAAGTACCTTGAACACTTTCAGGTGTTATGATGGAGGTGCTTGTTGATGTCACGTGTTTTTATAGTGAGAGGGATTGCAGTGGTGAAAGCAGGGCTTGGTTCTCTTAAAAATGTGCTGAAGGCATGAGGCTGTGACATCCTCCTTCCTTCCCTCTCCCAGGGTGAAAGGAGTGATCCTCGATTTTCAAAAGGTAGTTACAGTCCCTAACTAGCCCAGCCCAGCTAGTGTGTGTTAACAGGAACAGCACCACCAGAGGCCTTGGAGACCCAGGGATATTGCAGTCCTAAAGTGCTCCTGGCATAGTTTGGCTTGTTTAGGTTTTTTGTTTTTCTTAAATTGTGGGAAAGACTAGTGTATAAACTGAAAAATAATTGTCAAGAAATAATTTTCATAGGACAGTTTTATTGTGATATAGTTCACACACCATGAATTCCATCCATTTAAATGGTACAATTCAGCAGCTTTTTGCATATTCACAGTGGTGCATGCATTATTATTCCAGAACGTTTTCATCACTTCAGAAAGAGCAGTGGAAATGAATGACCTATCCACCCCTCCCAAGTGGTGGTTCTAAAGAAATTTCTTGGCTATTCCTGACCATAAATTAACTTGTTATATTCCAAGAAAAATCTGGCAGGAATTCTAACCAGAATTGAAATGAATCTGTCTATCAAAACAGGAAGAATTTATACCTTTATGGCATAAACTTCTTCTACCCATGAATATATCTGGGAGCCTATCTTTTCATCTGACCAGAGCCTGGCCCATGTGAAGTCCTCACTACTTTTTGGGCTTGTGAATGATGAGATTCTATACATCGTTAGTTGCAACTGTAGCCTTTCACAGAAGAGAAAATTAACCTCAGTGAAGCAAGTGACTCTCTGATGGTCAGAAAGAGTGACAGCCAGTGCTGGAGTGATCCAGTGGACTTGGTGTTTGCAGCTAGATTTCTCGACCACCTACAGTTAAGGGGATTAGAGAGTTCTTTTATTTTTTCTTAATGGCATTGCATTTATTTTTACTTATTTTTTAAAATTATTTTTTATTTAAGTGTAGTCAATTTACAATGTTAGTTTCCAGTGTACAGCAGAGATTCAGTTATAAACATATGCATATGTATATATATATATATGTTTTAGATTGTTTTTAGTATAAATCACTACAAGAAATTGAATATAGTTCCCTGTGTTATGTAGCAGGTCCTTGTCATTTATTTTATATTTACTAATTTGTATCTGTTAATCCCCCCTTTCCTGCCTGCTAAACACAGTTTGCTTTCTATGTCCATGAGTCCATTACTAGGAGCACCGTTTTTCCTAGTAATATATGCTCTTTTGCTGCTTTCAGTTTCAGTAATTCCATCTTATCTGTGGGCGCTTTTCTTCTGGTGGCCTTAATGTGGTTTGCACACGTGGTAATAGAGATCTGTGTTTGGGAGAACCCCAGGCCTCGTGTAGTCCCTGGTACATAGTGCCCACTGAATTGATGCTTGAACTGGGAAAAAAGCACAGTAAATGTTGGAATTTCCACTATGGTTGAGAATTCTATAACCTCTTTTGACAAACTTAATATTGGCTGCACCCATTCTGGGTAATTTGGTGGAAATTCATGTTATGGTGGTGAAGAGACGGGGCCTTGTATGCTTCTTCTCTTTCTGTTTTCTAACACTCATTCTCCTGGGCCTCCCAGATCCTCCCCTAGAAGTGCCAGGTCTGGCTTGGTGCTGCGCTGAGGCAATATTTGTTAATAAGGCCCTTTCCTCATCTCTTCTGAGCCTCCGGTTCTTTCTCTGCACAATGAGGGCTTAGACTAGATAACTACTTTTCAGTTTCTTTTAAAGCCATGTTTCCTTTGAGAAACAGAAAATGCAAATCTCTCCTCTCAAACCAACCCTTTAGATTTTGAAAAGTCCTCCAAGGAGTGACATAACTCTTTGTGGAAAATGAATGTGATTGTGATTCCAGGTGACACAGAAAAGACTATTCAGAGATTGATTGCAGGGAGAGGGCAGGAAAGGGGCAGTATGTCACACTTTCTAGTGTGAGCACTGGAGCAGGGGCTTGGATTTAAATACGGTGTCTGACGTGGCCTCTCTCTAATCTTGTAGAATGTGATAAACTACTCTACCTCAGTTTCTTGATGTGTCAAGTTGGGGTGATAATATTTTAAGGCTTTTGTGAAACATTATGCACATAAGCCATTTGTGTATGGGTAGAAACAAGACCTGCTAGGGATTCAGGGATTTGTTTAAAAAAAAAAAATCTTGTCCATAGCACTCTGTCTGTGTGTATTTAGTAGTTCCTGAAGGGTGAGGGTGAGTCTAAAGTCCATCGTGGGACAGGTGGCCCATGATTCTCTGTGCCCCTGAATGCCCCCTCCTCCCCAGTCCTCTTCCTCAGTCCAGGATGAAGTTCCCTAGTAGATTTACTCAGAGGTCTTGTGAAAATGGCTATTCATTTTATTGTTTCACCAAGAAGGGCTGCCATCATGATCTCTGTGGTCAGGTTTTGAAGGGCTGCCATCATGATATCTGGTAAGAATTCTATAGAATTGGGTGTTTCTATTTAATGAAAAGAAAAAAATTACAAATAGAAAATTAGAACAAGGATGGTCACATGGGCTCTTGGAAGTGGACACCATTAGAAGTTGGAGGGACTAGTGGGCTCAGTGGGAATGTTAACTGAGTGTATCTCATGGGCTGGGCATTGTCCTATTTGTACTGTGTGTTCCTTATTTGAGACAGTGAGCTCACCTAACCTCGAAAACCTCTTTAAAAAATTAGACTTTTTATTTTGAGATGTAATGTAGATTCCCATGTGGTAGTAAGAGATAATATGGAGAGAGCCTATGGACTCTTTGCCCAGTTTTCCTTAATGGTTCCATCTTGCAATATTGGGGTACAATTCATTACTGACTCACTAACAATTTGAGGTTTGTGTTATTACCCTCATTTCTATCCACGATTAAATTGGGGCTTAGAGAAGCACACAGGCCTGCCCAGGTCACCCACATTGTTAGTGCAGAGTCTGGTGAACGTGGGCTTGGGATTTCCAGGAAGTATCATTATGATGGTCTTTGGCAGGGAGCAGCATTCACTTTGCTTGTTTATTCATTCATTCAATAAACATTTATTGAGTAAATTCTGTGGGTCAGATGGTTTCTTAGGGTTATCTGATTCTTCAGCAGTACTGAGAACCAGGTAATGTTTATATTTTTTAAACTGAGAAAATTAGCTCTGAGAGGTTATAACTCCCCCAAAGGAAGAATAGCTCATAAAGGGGGGATAGTACATTTGTACAGTCACCACTTTTTATGCAGGTGGTACCCTAGGCATTTTACATTTGCAAACATCCGTAATCCAGATATATTCTTGCAAGGCAAGGATTTTTTTTAATTGATGTATAGTCAAGTTTACAATGTTGTGTCAATTGCAAGGTGTTTTTTGACTTTTGAATTAAAAAATACTTTTTCAGGAGGGAAATTAGGTGTATTTATTTGTTTGATTTTTTAAAATGAGCTACTGGGGTTTGAACCCAGTACCTTGTACATGCTAAGCATGTGCTCCACCAATGAACAGTACCCTCTACCCCAAGGCAAGTTTTCTTATCCATTACTATGAAGCTAAGGGGTTCAAATAAATTGAATAGAATTCCAGATCTTTTGATCCTACTGTGGTCCTTTTCTTTATATTCTGCTGAAGGGGGTTGGGGAAGCATTTCCTTTGTTCATTTCTTTATTCAGCATTTTTGAGTAGTGACTTTATATCAGAGCCTTGCTAGGTGCTTGGAAATATAAAATAAGTAATGACACTTCTCTGCAGGGGCAGGAAGCCTAGACCAAAAACTGGGTAATGTGATCCGAGCTACAGTAGCCATGTGCAGACTATGAGGACAAACTGTACCCCCGGATTTGCTTTGGCTTCCCTTGCCTTCTGGCTGGTACACACCAGGTCACCGCAACCCAGATGGGCCCATAGCACACAGCAGAGTATGTACCTCGATCTCCTCTCCTGTCTCGGCAGGGCCTGCAACATGAGCATCCCTGACTACGTGCAGTGTGCTGAGGACCACCAGACTCTTCCCGTTGTAGTCCAAACCATGGAGATAATCTCAGAGGAGAATATCTTTTGCATCTATCAGCTACTCACCTCGGTGAGCCATATCAGCCCATGTGGCTCCCAGTGGACACTCTGTATCCACTACAGGCACCGCTATGTGCCCGAGAATGGGTGGAGCGTCTTCCAGAAACACTGCAAGGTCGTGGGCCTTGTCACCATTACCGAATGTCTCTCTGCCAAGGCCTTGGAGAAGCTCCACGTGCAGAGGAGCTGTATGGCACCTCGATAATGACTCTCAGCTCTTTGTCTTTGTACTGCATGTGGAGGAATTCGAGCAGCCGCGCACCGACGTTGCCTTCAAATTTAGAGGACTGCAGGGTGGTGGAGAAGAGGATCGAGGACTTCACTGAGTCACTCTTCATCTTGCTCAAGTCCAAGTGGCTGGATGGTGGCCCCAAGAATTCTGGGGACAAGATTCCCCTCCTCTGCATCCTGTTTGAGAAGGAGGACTTCATGGGACTGGACACAGACAGCAGGTAAGTTTACCTGGAGGCCAGTCCACCCTGGCTTTGTGCCGGATTGCTTCCCTACATCCAGAAAGGGATCAGCAAGGAAGAAGTCTGTCTTGTAGCCAAGGGGGTAGGGAGGTGCAGCCCGCCGGTTTACAGACATTTCAAAGTGAATCCGCCTTTGTTTCAGAGAGATCCTTTTATGGTTATTGTGGACACTTACTCCCGCTTTACAGCCATGACCATGGTGGGACCCATGGGGTTGCTGTCCAATAAAGTAGCCAAAGCCACTGATGCTAGGAGCACTGGGGAGGAGGCTGGACTGAGCTGAGATGTGCTGTAGGTCAAATGCACATCAGACACTGAGGCTTGTCTAGTAAAAGTATATAAACTATCTCTTTACTTCCTATATTGCTTACATGTCAAAATGATAGTATTTTACATACAGTAGATTAAGTAAGATCTGTTCTTAAAATCAGTTTCTAGTATTTGTATTTTGTTTGTTGGTTTGTTTCTTTGTTTACCATTTTAAACGTGGCAAATGGGAAACGTTATTTACATGGCTCTCATTTCATTTCTGTTGGGCAGCCTGTCCTGGGACAGTCTCATTCCTTTGCTTATAGATGAGATGCTGAACCCCGAGAGGTGGAACGAGGAGCTGGTTGAGCTGCGGCTGGAGCCAGTGTCTCCTGCCTCCCAGGCCCAGCACCTATTCTGCTCAGGCCCTCTCTTCTTGCCCGACAGCCTCCATGCCAAGTTAGGACATCAGAAACACCGCCGGGGACTTCCGAATGAACTCCTTATGCAGGGAAAGGCGTATCACGGTGTATGGGACAGAGCAGGGAAATGTTCATTCTCACTTTTTCCCTGTGATTAAGTCAACGGCCCCACATTGCCTCGGAAGTACAGACGATCTCTTCTGGGCTGCCTACCCCCCCAACTTCAGCTCTGTTTCCCGGTGTATCTGTTGTGCTGTCCCTCGGGCAGAAGAGGGTGAGATGCCTTTTCTGAGACGTGGAAACCTTTGCTGGGGAGAGTGAGGGAAGCTGTGTTCCCCCGGCCTACGGCCTCTGTCCTTGAGTCTGGAGAGGGCTCATGGTGGTCCCACAGGTGACGGTCGGAGAACCTGGCACATTTTTCTGGGCCAGCTGTGAAGGAAGTGCTCTGTGACTCTTGAACTTAGCTAAGATCAGATCCTACTCTCTGGTTGTTGGTAAGTTGGAGGAGAAGATGCTAGAGAATTGATAAAAAGAATGTCTAGACCAGCCCTGTGAGTGAGAAGCACAGGGGACACGAGTCCCACCTGCGAGAGACAATGTTGCGGGCTCTGGATGAATTTTCTGTTCCTCCCAGACATACCTCTATGACTTAAGGAAGGGGAGAGGCATGCTGTAGCCATGATCTGTACTTGTCCTCTCAGGGCCCTGTGATCTACATGCCCGCACTCCCCATCTGCTTCTTAAGATGAGCTGGCATGTATAGGAGCCTGGGCACTGCTGAGGGCATAGCTGCCAGCACCGTGCTACACCAAGTCTGGCTCCATTCACCTCTCCTGTCAACACCTGCTGAGGCCCCAGGCATTAGTCAAGGTAGGTGCATCGGTGCAACATAAGCAGGGACCACATCTCCCCCTGGACAGACTGGTGAGTGAGCAGTGGAAGCCTGGAGCCCTGCCCCAGCCCCCATGCCAGTGCCTCCTCTTTTGTCATAGGAGGCACTGGTGATATTTTTGCTCAACAAATGCTTGTCTCTGAGTCTGCAGCCCCACCAGAGAATGCCAGATTGTTTTTGTCTTTTGAAGTCTGCCCTTGGGACTTGGCGGAGTATCCGGATGTGTAATTAGCCCACAGTGGTTGACACTGTCCCCATTGTTTACGCAGAACCTCGTGTACCAGGCATGGCTCCCAGTATCGAAATACAGCAGCGCATTAAACCTCCCTCCTTTTGGGTCTGTCTGTTCTGGTACCATAAGGGCTCAGCCAGCTTCTGAACGTCAGTGAGATAACGCGGCCAGTGAGCTCGGGTCAAGCACATTCTCCTCCAGTCACTTTTACCCCATTGTTGCTTTTAGTATTCCACAGTCATTAATTATTTAAACAATTCTTTGGTACAGGAGCAGAGCCTAATTCTCTCCTGCTACTCTTGGTGGAAGTGAGTAAAACGGTCCAGACTGAAATGCGACCACAATTTGTAGCTCAAAAGCTGTCTTGAAGCTTGTAGGTGGAATTTTGGTTAGGGGCGCTGACCACGTTGGGGTCCCCCGGCAGCGCCGCTCCCCTCAGGTCCCTGCTTTCCCTGGAGCAGGGGGTGAGGGTGGGTTCCACCATCCCCTCGTCCCTGGCCTCACACACTCACGTAAATTCTTGTACATGCTGTCAAAATCATTTTTGTTCTTGTGTGTTTCTAATTTTCTCTTGTTCCTCTTTTCCTTTTTCTTTATTCCTTTTTCATTTGTACTGCCCAGTGAGCATGTTGTTGCATCTGAAAATGTGGGCTGTGCACACCCTGCATTGGAAATAGCCAGATTGCCCTCCATACTGTCTCCATCGCTTTAAAAAGCAAAATCTTAATATCTGTCTTGATCCATGTATTATCCTAGTCATTTTGTATTTTCTAATGTTTTGGAATATTTGCTTTGTTAGCACATTACCCACTGGTGTTAGATACCTGTTAAAATCCTTGCTTTGAGGGACCTGTTTGGTCCTCCTTTTATTTGGTGACAAATGCGCCCTTATTAAATTTGTTTGATTGTTTTGAAGAAGTAAGATGCGAATTGATTTAGTCGGCTGCTCAGGGATTCTTTTCATGGAGTATTTAAACTTGTAAGGTCAAACTCTGCAGCATTTTGCTCGATTCCTGCTTTTACACAAACGTGCTCGGCACGCGGTTCCTGGCTGTCGCTGTGTGACGTGCGTGACGGCGCTTCATGGCCGGCGGTCACTGGTGAGGAAGTGGCCGCCACAGAGGTGACAGCTGCAGGGGACGCTGTTGGAGGAAGCGGTCACCGTTTGGTTCTTTAAATTTTTTTTTTGCATTCAACTTCCCCGTGCCATTTACTTTACTTTGCCTTCATAAAGGGGCAGAATTGGGTCTAAAATCCATGACACTATTTGTTCCCTTTACGAGGCTGGTTTTTCTGGGTATCAGGACAACATGACCTTCTCCTAAGTAGCTGGCTCACCTGGATCTGTTGGACACAGGGACAGCTAAAAGGGCCGTAGCTCCCTCTCTGCTCCAGCCAGTGGGCATTCAGAGCTGGGTCTGTGGTTTGCCTCAGCAGCCGTGCAGACCTCCCTGCCCCGGCCTTTACTTTTAACCCATGTTGGCAGTAAAGAGTTGAATCCGTTTCTGTTGCAGCTGATATCCACCACTGACAGCCGTGTCGTTAGTTTGTGGTAGTCAGTCTCCAACACCCCAGACAACCGTGAAGGAAGATGATTTGGCCGACCTAGGACCCTGGATTCTCACCCTCACCATGGTTCATCTCACCCGGTGGAAGGGTTTGGCCACCACCATCATGCTGACCATGAGGCCTTGTTTCTCCTTTCATGCTCTGGTCCAAATGTGGACACTTCATTTTTCACTGAATTTGTCTCGCTTGAGACAGGCCAGAATATCTGAATGAGTCCATCACATTCTGGGTGGGGAACAGAACAGAAGTAAGTGTCGCAAGTAGATGGAGTCTAGGCTGTCTGGGTTGGCAAATGCAGGCTGGGATCTGTGATGGCTGGGCTGTACACTGGACACAGGTCTTTCCCGTGGCTCCCGAGAGCCCAGGAGTTGGAGTGATAACAGCCTTGCGTGGGTTCCCCCATCCTCATTTGCTCACTGGCAAGTGTGTCTGCTAATTAGGAGCTCCCCCAGACCTCGGGCCCTTCAAAGCTCAGACCACGGGAAAATCTTGAGTCCCTTCTCCTGGGCCTCCTGTGTGAGAATCCAGTGCCTTCTGAGGTGACCAGCGGCAGGAGATGCCTCCCCCTCCAGGGAGCACCCTACGGCGGACTGTTAGTGAACCATGCTGTGAGCTTGTGTGTTTCCGTCCATTGTCCCTGCAAAACCACACTTGAGATCAGCTTATTGGCGAAAATAACAGGACTGATTCCAGGGCAGGGCCTGGGGGAGGGAACAGTGGAAATTTAATGTGACCTGAGATAACTAGGTGGGTGCTGAGGCTGTTACTAAACTGGGGAGTCTGGGAGGGACCTGCCAGGAATCGAATTCCAGAGTAAATGGTGGACATGAGGCATTTTTAAGATGCCATTTTTCATCCAAGTTAGGACTTCAAAGAGGCACTCGGCTCTATGAGACTGGGGCTCAGGTGAAGGAGCTGGACTAGAGATACAAGTTGGGAGTCGTCATTCTTAGCTGGTGTTCACAGCCTTGCATGTGAATTAGATCATCTCGAGAGCTGCAGACTGAGGCTGAGGGAGGGGAGGGCTGTGCCTCGGTTGGAGGAAAGCCCAGACCATGCAGCTTTGGTGTGTCAGCCAGCGGCGTTTGTCATTTTCAGAGCAATCCCATTTATCCTTAAGGGGCCTGGGGGTCAGCAGGGCCAGCCAGAAAGAAATCCAAAGGGAGAGTCTTGGCCACGTGTGCGTCTTAGGAAGGTGCAGAGGCTGCAGGATACGGAAGGTTAGAATCCTCAGAAGCTGGAGTTGGAGTGGGAAGAAGGTATTCACAGTCACCTGTGAGGGAGGGAGGGAGGCCTAGGGAGTCCCCACCCTACCGGACTCGCTTTCCCATGAACAGGAGGCAGTCAGACAGAGGATCTGAGGTAAGAAGGATGGGCACTGGGAGGGGAGCCAACCTGGAGAATGGTGCTTGGAAAGTTCTGGAATAGTCTCCCTGAAAAATAGAGTTAAAAATACCCAGACTCTTAAGAATATTGTTAGTGACTTGGGAGGAGGCAGTTGTTTTTCTGGCCTCCTAAGTGTAAGTCATGTATCCAGGGATACACAGAAGATACGGGCAGTCTGTTCCGGGGACTTGATCCTTACCAGGGGGATCAGTGCAAGTTTAAACGGGCAGAAGGGCAGCGGAGGGAAACTAGCCAGGCCCCGTGTCAGGTAGCAGTCGGCCGCCCTACTTGCATGTTTCATTCACATCCATGACTCCCAGGTGGGCGCTGACAGCCCCCTTTTGGGGATTGGGAAGCCTTCTCAGAGGGGTTAAGGAATTGGTTTGTTTAGCGGTTGATAAATGCTGTAGCAGGATTCAAGCAGAGCCTTGTCAGACTTCAAGGGCATGTTCTCTCTACTGTTTCCAGTACTTCCCTGTTATACCTGGAATGGTGAAGTGGGTCAGATTTGGGGCCTTTCAGAAAAAGTATGATTTAAGTGCCTCAGGACTGTTTCACAAAGCTCAGCGTTCTTTGATGGTTCTGAAGCATGCAGTGCTTTTCGCCCCACAGAGGTAACGTCTAACTCCATTGTCGATGATGTGGTTGCAAATGATATACAGGTGTAAAACCACACTTCGCAGCTTCTAAAGGGAAACTCTCCAATTCTCCCTTGGTCGGCTTTCTTCCACGGGGTGTAACTGTGCTGCAGCATAGGCCTGAGCTTCCGTATGGAGTGAGGATTTAATATCCGATGTTAGCATAAAATGGTCAGATGAAGAAAACCGACATTGACAATTTATTTTGGGTTTCATTAGTCAAGATATACTATCAGTTAATGGCCCATATAGCAAATGAAATTCAGTATAGGACATTGCATTTCTTCCTTTCTATTTAGAGTTCTCTTACCGAATAAGGTTGCCTGCTTTGGAACATCAGTTTCACCACCACGGTACCTATCAGTGTGTTGGTGTGATTGCATTTACAGAGTGAATCTAATCTGGTCTTCCTCAGCCCCAAACACTCCAGTGCAGAATCACGGGCTGTAGCCATCTGTTAGTCACGCAAATACTTCTAAAATTATATGATGCCAGAAAAGAAAGAAGAGAGAGAGAGATTGCCTTTATCAAAGTTCCTTTCAGTTCTAACTGCAAACTGTTGTTGAGCAGCTCTGGTTTCCTTTGGATATGAATATATACATTTCTTTGCATGTAACCTAGGTTTTGGACTAGAACACCAATTCTTGCTGTCCACAAGCCACAAAAATAGTAGCCAAATTGCACACGTGTGAAATAGTTTATACTTTTTTCTGAGAAAGTATCCTTGAATTTGGGACTTGGACTGTGATTTCTGCTTTTTGCTTCCCCCACCTGTCTTGTAATCTCTCACTCCTTCCCACGTGGTTCCCAAGTGTTCGTGGTCTCAAAGGAGCGGGCAAACACCCAGTTGGTCACCATGTACTGCTGCTATAGATAGAGACCAGACAAGACCTAAAGGACATTATCGGAGAGGAATTCCTGGAAGAAATGGGCTCTACATTCAGTTGTGAGGACAGAGTAAGAGTCAGCCAGGAGAAGGAGTCAAGAATGTGTCTCAGATCACAGGTGCAGCCCGGGCAGAGGCCTGGAGGCTTTTGGCGTGGGCACCCGTGGAGAGTGCCCTGTGCGGTCCAGGGTGGAGGGAGCCCCTGCTGGGTAGGACACTGGAGAGAGTCCGGGATGTAGGGCTTTGGAAGAAGTTGAGTTTTACTAGAACTGACACAGTAGGCAGTGAAGGGTGTCAACAGAAGTGACCCTCAGGAAAGGTACTTCTGGTTTTGCTTCTGATATTCTACAGACCGAAGGATCGGGACGGGCGAGAGCAGTTATGTCTGTCCCTTTGAGACCCAACCGGTCATTCATTTATACATTACACGTGCACTTCTGTGAGTCTAGGGGAGAGAGTGTGTAGCCACATTAGTAAGCAAAATGTATTTGCTTCTTGAGAGCTTAGCATTGTCAGAAGTTGACTTAGCCTAGAATGTTCTAGGAAGAGAGGAACAAATTGTGGAGGTTGGAGGGAGGGAAGGCTTCCTTGGGAAACAGTCAAAATGAGACTGGAGCAAGTGGGAAGTAGGAGCAGGTCAGGGGCCCCTGTGGTCACTGGGGACCTGTGTACTTAGGTGAGGATGGGCGAGCAGGGTCTGGGGTGGGGCTAGAACTCTAACAGGGAGCCTCTAAAGGGTTTGAAGTGGGGGTTGATGTAATCAAATTTGTGATTTGGGAAGGCTGCCGTGGCTCTCTGTGTTTGTATAGCGGGGAAGAGGGGGTGGGTGCCACCAACTGGGGGATCATTAGAAGACCATTCACAGGCTGGGATATGGGCATCGGGGCTACTTGGGGATGGCAGGGGCAGTGTGGATGCCGGCTTTCCTTATTGGGGGACTTGTTAGCGGGCCGACCTAGAGGCATTTTGTGGCTGGAAGAAAACTGATGGAGGCCGCCAGGTGGATTTTCCTCTTCTCTCCTTCCCTGCCTAGTGTGATGATCTTAGCTCAGCCAACATTTGGAACAAAAGAGCTAATTTCCAGGGTTGCCCAGGACTTTGTAGAGCTCCTTCGAGTGAGATCTGATAGGATTTAGGTTGGTGTTCAGATCTGGATGTTCACTTAGCTAGAAACGTCCTGTCATTTCGATTTCCATAGGGGTTTTTTACTTCATAAAGATTGCTTTCTTGGTGAGAGGAAATTTAATAGAGCTGTTGTCTTTTTCAAAAAAATCATATCATTTAAGAACTTTAATATTCAAAAGAATAGAAATATATAAAATATTTAAGGAAGTCTTTGGTGTAGTTTCTTTGCTTTCTGAGCTAATGTGGAGTTAGAGCCTTTGCATTACTTAATAGCACATCCTTGTCAGTATTTAAAGAGCTGATAGTGGGCTCCCCAGGCCCCACCTCTCAAAGAATCGTTAAAGTTTTCTCTGAAATAGTGAGGTCATAAAGGTCTTGTTTTCAGAAATCAAACGGTTTATAATACGCAGCATAGCCACATTTATAAAATAATAATTAGTTCAAAATTAAGAAAGTGGAGGATAATTGATTTTTTTAAAGCCTATACATAAACTTTCTTGTGCTAATGTTGCAACTGGAAAGTTTGAAAAGAAAAATCCTACTGCAATATCATCTACATGGAATACATATATGAGTTTTACGCTTGAAAAGTAACTGCGCAGTGGTTTTCAAAGTCAGGAGCATTCCAGCTCAGATACTGGCAGTGATGGTTGCTGGTTTTCAATGAAAGAGCCTAAATTTGCTTCTTAGTTTTTTTATTTTTGTATTGAGAGGGTTGATTAGTGCTTTGCGAGCATGATTTTGGGTCAAATTGAGGGCAGATGTCGTGTAAAAACAGTGAGATATTTCCATGCATTTTATTTTCTGGACATCACCAGGGCACATGTGGGGTTTGTGCCTGCAGGCTGGAATGCTGCAGGACTCCCTAATCCATCACCATTATGTCCTGGAGCTGCTCAGGTCATTGAATGCTTTTCTGTTGCTTGGAGGAAAGGTGGTCTGATGGAGATGATCAGATGTGCAGTTAAAGTGCTATTACTTGAAATAAGAGTAACCTAGAAACATTGCTCTAACAATACAGGATGAGGGAGGAGAATTGTCTGAGCTACTTGCAGTGGGGAGTCTTCTCATGTTTCTCCCACACCGTGACTCCTGCCAATATCGGCCACAGTCCTGCACGGTAGTCCTGCCGAAGCAAGCAAGCACTTTGCTCAGAAACGCACTGAATTTCCTTGTGCCTCTGTTTGTTGGCTTTTTTTTGAAAGCACATTTTGCCCTTTGCTTAAATGCCATCCATGCTAGTCAACTCTTACACTCATTTTTCTGTAACTCGTCCATAAATAGCTGCTGAATGGATGAACAGAATGTAGTATTTCCCTGTAGTGGAAGATTATTCACACGTAAGAGTGAATAAAAAAGAAAAAAAGAAGAGGAAAATGAAAAAGGCCACCTGTTTTTGGAAGTCCACCCTGACTGTTCAACCCACACTTTTCCCTTTGAAACCCAATCACTTATGCTCCACTCTACTCTTTTTGATAGTGCTTACCACCTTCTAATAATCTTTAACGTTTTCAAAAAAAAAAAAAGAAAGAGATGCTGATACCACTTCAAAATATACAAGCCTTGATAACAGCTTGTTAATTGAAAGGAAGCAGACACAAACGGTCAAATATTGTTGATTTCAGTGATCTGAAATGCCCAGAAAAGGCACATGCAGAGGCAGAGAGCAGGTGATGGCTGGAAGGGGCTGGTTGGAGGGGGATTAGGGAGTGACTGCTAGTGATAGGCGGATTCTTTAGGGGTGATGAAGTGTTCTGGAAATAGAAGGTGATGGGTGCTACACAACCGTGATTGTGCAGAAGACTGCTGAGCGCTGTGTCTGGGAGTGCCTGTTGTTGGGGCATCTTTATTTTGTTCTCATCCTGCAATGTGAAGAGCCATCTTCTGCTGTGGCTGTTCTACTCCTGTGAGTGGTGAGGGTCAGAGACTTTGCAGAGTCATGTTTCTTTTTTCCCCCTGGGTGAGTGTAGGCAAAAAAAGATTTAAGCCTAAGAAAGTGCTCCATCTGCAGAAATGTCTTTTTGTTTTGCATGATGTAAAAACCTTGAGAGCTTTTAATCGTTGAGGCCAGTCTGTGGGAGGAAATAGCCCATGAAGCCTGTTTGAGCCCGGGAAGCACCGTGCATCTCTCCCAGACACGGGTGGGGATTTCACCCCCGTTCAGGCAGTGAAGGGCCCAGACCCGTGAGCAGACTTGACAATCGTGAATATTTACGTGTATCCGCTGCTTCATCTTGGATATTAATTTCAAGCTGAGTCAGTTTGTGGCGGCAGCCTCATCCTACATCAGGAATTTATAGTATCTGCTCTTTGAGGTGAAGACCTGACAGACTTGATTATTTAACAGTCTGCCTTGAATTGATATCTCAGATTCCTTTGTCAAAAGCAAAACAGCAGAAATACAGACGTCCTTTAATGCCAATGTGACCTGGAACGGGATTAGCTTCTGTGCCTCAGTCGCCTTATCTGTGAGTGGGTAAGATGATAACAGTGCTTCCCTCAGAGTAGCTGGTGAGGGGAGAGTCAGAAGCACAAATGGAGGACTTACACGAGGTGCTCATGAATGACCTAGTTTAGTGCTGTCAGTCTGGTGAGGCCTCAGGGGCAGAGATGTCAGAACAGAGCAGTCCTAGCCGGAGCTCGATCCGTGATGGCAGCTGTTATGATCAGTATCACCACTGTTGATTATCAGGTAGTTTATGACTTGGTAATATGAATTCATGAATAATGTTAAAGAACTAGATATCTCAGATCCAGTTTACATAGTCCTCAAAATTTCCTCTGAGAAATAGATGGTATCTTCCCCATCTTAAATCTGAGATGAGTCTCTAAAAAAGTCTGTATTCCTCCATCTTTTTGCTTTAATTCCCCATTTCTTAAAAAACAAAGTTTTTAAATGGAGTTACTGGGGACTGAACTGAGTGCCTCATGCATGCTAAGCACATACTCTCCCACATGAGGTATAACCTCCTCCCTGATTTTTTTTTAATTTACTTTCTTAATTTACGGAGTTTAGAGGCCTCTAATTCTTTTTCTGGAGACTTGTCCATGAACCTGTAAATCTATAATTAATGGACAAAATTTGGTTTATTAAAAAAATCAATAGAATATTGTGCAATCCATCCAAAAAGAAATGCTCATTGACTTAAAATGTTTCTCCTTTAAGGTGATTTCTCCTTTGTGGTCTAGCTTAATTTATTAACAGGCATCCTCATCATCATAATGACCAAACTCGCTGTGAGTGGACACCTACCTAAGGCTAAAATGCGTTCCTCATGTTTTAGTTCATAGCAGGTGTTTGATTGTAGGTATCAGTGTCTCCTTTTTTGCAGCTGAGGGATTGAGAGATGGAGCAGCTTGTCCCAAATTACACGCAGCAGGCTGTGGCTAGCTCGGTGCTGGAACCCAGGCTGCACAGGATGCTTTCTTAATTGCTCCTCTAATCAGCCTCCCGTTAAGTGGTTACCCAAACACCTGTGACTCCATAAATGGCCGAGTTTAGTGATCTCAGCTTGATGATGCCTTCAAAGGAGAGACACCATTGAGAAGGTGAGACAGAGTGGCAGAAATTACAATTGTTTATTTTCACAAATTTATAATTCTCAGATAATTACTTAAAAAGTTAATTTTATATTTTAGTGCTCTGTAAGCACTAAAAACATAACATTAAAAATAATTATAGTGCAAAAGAGAAGTGGGCTCTGAAAGTCCAACCACTGCTATTGATGTTACTTGTTTTTCTCTAGTGGCCCTTATTGACAGAAATACTTACAAAGACTGAATTGGTTTTATGTAGTCTTAATATGGAAGAAAAGATTGTCAGTGAATATTGTAAGTAAAGTCTTTACTCTTTTCTTTCCTGTTGATGAATATGTAAGTTGTTTTCATGGCTTAAGTACATTTCCTCATTTGTGAAATTTTAGTAATATTGTTTAATTTGTCTGACTGTGAGAGTTAGACGCCTTGTATACAAAGAACACAAGAGGTGATTAATAAAAGTGCTGTCACAATGACAGATATTTTAGATTGATCAACTCTGAATACTAAAGAGTGTCTCTTATTTCTGATGCATATTTAATATGTATATGTATGATATATTTGAATATGGTTTAAAGTAACAAGGATTCATTTTTTTTTGGTGTAGTATGAAGTTTTAATGAAATCTGTATCATTCTAGTGAGACAGGGACTAGTTAAATTGCCTTAATCAGATGACCTTGAAGATTATTTACACAGAATATGTATTGTTACAAATCAGAATTTATGTTGCCGTGTAACAATCCACTCAGATATTTAAATTCGTGGGATTCTGACCAGATAAATTAAGTTTAGTAAAATCCACATTGATCATTTTCAGGGAATAAGCTCCTCTCTTTTGTGATTAAAGAAAATTTTGATTTTTTTCTACACTCTTAACAGGTTTAAAATATCAAAACATTGATTTGACACATTACTTTTTTAATAGAGAGAATAAAGCTCATGCTGTTTTATTATGTAAATAAATATTTTTGTATGTCGACAAACTTGTATGATATCCTGGATCTTTGAGAAGTATTTTGCAAGATATTAGATAACCTACTGTTGGAAAAATACAAACGTGACTTTTATGAACATAGGCGTAGTACAGATCTGTTGGTTTTTGCTACAGTGCAAGACATGAGGCCTAGGATGCCTTTGCTGCCGATTGCCAGGAGGACACATTCCATGTCTCAGTTTCCCCTCCTGTAAAATGAAGTGGCTGAACTGGATTCTTTCCTCTTCTAAGATGAGTTTCCATGAGCCTGTGTCTTCTGTTTATATTCAGGAGTATTAGCAGTATCAAATTAAATACTGAATATCCCTCCCTTCCCCCGAATCAAAGTGCAGTATATGCTACATATGCTTTTAGTTATCTGATTCTCCTTTCTGATCCTACAGGCAATTTTTGTGTTGCATCTTTCCCGGCAACCTGGAAGGTCATTTTAGCCATAGGTGGCACTGTTGCACCTTCTTACAGTCTTAACATTCCTGTTTGTAAAAGAAGGCTTAAATAACTTCATTTTATTTTGATTTCTTTACTTAATGCTTCAGAAGAGCCCAATGTCTTTTATGTGTGTCTACCTGGAAAAGTTATTCTGCTTATATCTTAGATTTATTCTGTCATCTCACTGTGAACATTTCAGACTTGCTGTGCAAGCAATGGGAAAATCGGGCTTTTCTTCTAGTGTTAGAAACCAGTGAGCCGGGATTTTATAAAACAGCTAGAAGCGGCATCTGGAGGACCTTAAAGGTGAAAAGTGTATTGAGCTCCCTGAGTTTGACCCCGCCGCTGTGTGTTAATTGGTGGTAGGAGATTTGGTACATATACGAAGGGGTGTAGTTTTTTGACTTGGGTTTGGTTGCACGTGCTGCCACTGAGCCACGTGAGCCTGAGACAGTTCGTTTTGAGTTTTTCCCTCGTCTGTGAGATGGGGACATTCATATATGAATTGTAGAATTGTGAGAATTAGAAATTATGTGCAGTGTTTACCACAGTGAGTATGTCAAGAGGGCTCTTAAACTTTAGCTGCTGTTTTGTGTGAAGCCATCATTTGGGAGTCTTTGGCAATTACTAAGAAACAGGAAAATAAGAAGAGCTGTTTTTATGATGAAAGATATTTGAGGAGGTTCCATAGTTCCTATACCCATAATTTAGCTTCAGCAGAGTCAGGACAGTTACACAGTCGCCCTGAACCAATGTTAAGCCACAGAATTATTTGTTGCTTCATATATTTTGGGGCTTAAGGAGATCCAATACTTATACACATGTTGTCTCCAGCAGCCAACTGAGAGATGACACAAAAGAGTAGACAGGCGATAAATGTCTTCTTTGTTACTGATGAAGCCACCTTCTTCATGAACTTCAAGGCTGTGGGAAAATGCGTGTCATGATACTGTGTCCCAGAAATACAGACTCACCCTGTCCCATGTAGCTCTGGGCCACAGCGAGCCTTCCCTTGAGAGGACCTGCCCCTTCATGCACAGGGCTTTCCTGCCATGGAGCTGAGCATCCCAGGTGCTTCCCAATGGTGACCAACACTGGAGTGAAAGGAAGGGTTTCACATGCCCCGCTTGTCTCCCCGGACTCACACCTCACTCTGTTAGTGTGATGAGTGCTAGCTGTGGGCCAGGGGCCAGGGGTGTGAAGGGAGAAGCACTCGCCATGGCCCAAAAGAGCGGTTAGGAGGCATCCCCTCCCTCAGTTTAAACAGGTGGTGGGGTGGAACATAAGGGTACTCCCCAATTGTTTATAAAAGGAGAAATAAGGATGTTCTTTGGGACTTAGGCTAGCCAGGAAACACATAAGATGATTAGAGGGGAGACTTGTAAATCACTTTGATATTAAGTTGACATTTGTTGAACACCCAAAATGTGCTACATTCTTTTCTGAGCATTTTACAGAAATGAATCCTTCAATCTTCTCAACAAGCGAGTAAGGAAGGTTTGATTGTTATCCCAGTTTTACAGTGTGGAAATTGAGGCACACAGAGGGTAATTAAGTTGGCAAAATCACAGAACTAGTAATTGGCAGAGCTGGTATTTAAACCCTGGCTGTCTGGTTTTGAGGCTCCCAGAGATGGGCTTTTTGTGTTTAGCGTTATCAGCATCCCTGAATCTTTGTACCTCTGTGCATCAGTTAGCCTATAAAGGACAGGGAAAGGAGAGTTACATGGGTGCTCATAGTCATGTCTTGCCGCTGTCCACGGAGAGTGCACCGTGATTGGCGTTAATTGTCTTCTGGGCAGTAGATCTGTTCGTATAATAGAAATTTAGTTCATTGAGTTAATCTAGAAAACCTTCCTGCTCCGTTTCTGTCCATACTTGCCATGTGACTGCCTGCCCGTTATTGGGCAGTGGAGGAGAAAATGTACTCATGGTTGAACTCTGATATTTCAGTCTGGTTCATAGATTCACGTCTCCTGTTACATTAATAAGCTAAGTTTCTGGTTTTCTTGCATCAGTGTCTCATGACTTTGGTTAATGTGAAACCAGTCCATGGGAGCCCAGGGGTGATGACGGTATAATTTCTGAGCACGCTGTGGCATTTCTACCCATGCAGACGTGGCTGAAGGATGTCCACCTTCCTCACTGATTTCCCCCAACAGCAGGGTCCTCTCCCACCCCTGGATGTGAGGTTGGGAGCTCTCTGAGTAGGCCAGTCAGAGGCCCAGTTAACCAATCAGAAAATGATGAAGTACCTGGAAGTGGGTTTAATAGAAGAAAAGGGCTTCCAGGTAGTCAGATGGGCTGTTCGAGTCCATTTGGTGAAAAGCTGTCCACTGTCTGTGGTTTAGCTGCTTCTTTGCTATTGAAAAGTCTGGAGTAGATGAAGGGATTTTAAAAAGCAGAAAGGAGTGATTTCAGGTGGTACGTCCACACTGGTGAGAAGTGATGGATGACCACCAGTGTGAGGCATAGACAGAGTCTTACAAACTTCATAAAACAGCATTAAAAGCTCTGCCATCTGAGTGCACTTCATATGGGGTCCAGATCATCACTGGTGACGCAGTGAGGGCAAGTAACTGATGATGGCAGAAAGAACATGGACGCATCAAAAAGGTCTCGTTCACGTTCCCTGTTTAAGGGATGCGGCACAGTGTAATATATTTGAGCTGGTTTTTCACTGAAAAATTTTTAGTGTTTTCTGGGACTCCCCAGTACCCCAAGGGTCCATGCAGCTGGGTGTCCCCTCAGTGCAGCACTGTCAGCGCTTGCCCTGGGCTGACGCGGTGTCACACGGAGTAGGACGGTCAGCGTCCCCGGCTCCTCTGAGCTCCGTCTCCTCATCCGCAGAGACGGGTTTCTCATCCGTGTCTACTTAGTAGGGTTGTTGAGAATCACACGTGAAGCTTCAGGGGTGACTTGTGGTTGTCTCTGTGATTGGCATATAGTGAATATTTGATAGAAACACTTGTTTTTTTAGTATAATTGTAGTACCTAGGTTGCAGTGGTTTTTAGTCTGCGTTTTTTTATAACTTTATTCTTATTTTTTTTGTTTTGCAACTTTGTTTATTTATTTTTATTTTTATTTTTTAACATTTTTTATTGATTCATAATCATTTTACAGTGTTGTGTCAAATTCCAGTGTTCAGCACAATTTTTCAGTCATTCATGGAAATATACACACTCATTGTCACATTTTTTTCTCTGTGATTTATCATAACATTTTGTGTATATTTCCCTGTGTTTATTCTTTTTTTTTTACATTTTTTATTGATTCATAATCATTTTACAGTGCTGTGTCAAATTCCAGTGTTCAGCACAATTTTTCAGTCATTCATGGACATATACACACTCATTGTCACATTTTTTTCTCTGTGATTTATCATAACATTTTGTGTATATTTCCCAGTGCTATACAGTGTAATCTTGTTTATTTATTCTACAATTTTGAAATCCCAGTCTATCCCTTCCCACCCTCTACCCCCCCCCCGGTAACCACAAGTCTGTATTCTCGGTCCATGAGTCTATTTCTGTCCTGTATTTATGCTTTGTTTTTGTTTGTTTTTGTTTTTTAGATTCCGCATATGAGCGATCTCATATGGTATTTTTATTTCTCTTTCTGGCTTACTTCACTTAGAATGACATTCTCTAGGAGCATCCATGTTGCTGCAAATGGCATTATGTTGTCGGTTTTTATGGCTGAGAAGTATTCCATTGTATAAATATACCACATCTTCTTTATCCAGTCACCTGTTGATGGACATTTAGGTAGTTTCCATGTTTTGGCTATTGTAAATAGTGCTGCTATGAACATTGGGGTGCAGGTGTCATCCTGAAGTAGTTTTCCTTCTGGGTACAAGCCCAGGAGTGGGATTCCTGGGTCATATGGTAAGTCTATTCCTAGTCTTTTGAGGTATCTCCACACTGTCTTCCATAGTGGCTGCACTATTCTTATTTTTAAATATGCACTTAGTTTATTTATTTTTTTGGAGGTATTGGGGACTGAAGCCAGGACATTGTGCATGCTATGCAGGTGCTCTACAACTGAGTAAAACACACCCTCCTTTTCTGCACTTGAAGGTAAATATTGCTATACACAAAATAGCTCTTAAACACCATCATGGGACCTAGTCACTGTATAGACAATTGAACACGTATGCTATTTCAATAGGAATAAATGTTGATGAGACATACATTTCTGAATCTGTTAATGTGCTTAAAAACGATCATAGGTAGTGATAAACACGAATCTTTGATCCAGTACTTCTTAGGGTCTGTTTTGCCATCAAGGGAAATTACATTCTACAGAGAAGGCTAATTGGGTCTCTTTGATATTTGGATGGTTTAGCAGATGATGAAGACTTTCAAAAGCTGAAAGTTTTGTATTTTAAATTAACTACAAAGTTATTTTCTACAAGTTGTAAGTACTAAGCTTGTGAAGTGCTCAGTAATCCAGGGGGTATGTGTCTGTGTCTGTGTGAACGTTTGTGTGTGTGAAATCAGGAATATAGAAAGAAGTTCCATATAGACTTCTGATAACTTTCTCCTCCATTTCAAGGTGTAGGCATATATTTACATAAATAAATTGATATTCTTTTGTCATTTGGCATGTTGGGAATAAGACTTTCTCATACTTGTTTCAGAAGGGTTAGGGAGGTTGAGCTTAGGAAATGGGAGGATATAGAGACAGGGAGGTTCTTTAAACTGTGCAGAATGAGAAATAGTAACTTTTCTCTTTTCTTCTAGAGCAAACTGGCACTGAATTGTAACATAATATTACTCAGAATTGCTTTTCTGATCAGATACAAGTACCTCAGATTTTTTAAGGCAACATGAAAGATGAAATATGTTTTAGCATTTATCTTTAAAAGAAGTTTTATTTTTCAAGTAAAAGGTTATAGCCTGTTCTTTCTTCCAGCGGTACAAGAAATTCTCATTGATCTATCTAAATGACCTCTGTGCTTAGATTCTTTGTGTTTTTTTTTTTCTTTAAGTGCTTGTTTCATTGTGGTTTGAATGAATGTTTAAAATTTCTGGATTTTGATCTTTAGAACATGCTGATTTATCAAAACTGTTAAAAACCTGATTGTTCTCTGCTCCTGGTTTGGTGGGACAACCTACTGATTTCTGTTGTCTGTTCAAGAGGGAAATTCTTCCTCTAGCCTGCAGATCATTAAGTGAATGGTTTGCAGTGTGCCTTTAAAATTATTTGTATGCATTGAGCATGTTTGTCCAGTGAAATTTAAATTGACTCATTGTAATGACTTTGCTTTGATTCTGTGGTTTTGATCCTCTCCACAAGAATTTGAATTCTCTGTTGCATTTTGTATACGTGTTCTTAACATGGGAAGAAATTTTACATTTTTTACAGAGGTGGGTTTTCCTATCCCCTCTGAATGCCTTCTAAAATTGATACATTAAAAATCTGTTATTGCAGTGCATAATTATTTCATAAACTATTTTTTGGCATAATCAGAAACAATGACCAAGAATGATAATAAAAAATACGAAAATCTTCCTTCCTTTGAAGAATAGAAATCAGGTAGTCAGGCTCCCTCATGCTTTGTGCCTGACACAGTTACTCTCATGTCATTGTGTATCATGATTCGGAGATGGAGTTGCTTCAGGTTTATAGATTTTTGTTTTAAAATTTGTGTTGAATACTTTCTCCAGACTGATGTTTCCTGTTGGGTTTGTGGAAAGAGTAGAAGGGAAAAAAATACTTTGTTTTGTTTTCAGGAGGCCTGAGTTGATGAGAAAAGTGTTGAGGGTGGGCTGAGGAAAAGAGTGACACTCCCTCTCCTCCTGGCTGAAATTGATGAACAAAGAAATCAATTAAGTATATCGATATTTGACCAATAGAATTTAGCGAGCCCAAACTGGCTAGAAATGCACAACGGAAATTACTGAATTCAGCTTCAGAATGAGGTGCTTTACCAAGTAGAAGCAGCAGAGAGCAATCAGAAAAATCAGTAATATGATGAGATATAAAAGGAATATTATATCTTTTATTTCTGAAACTTTTCTACGGAAAGTTGTGTAGAGCTAAAATTAAGTTTCAAGCATCAGGAGTTAAGAGAGTGGGTGGTTCCGTAGGATCGTTATTCTCGGATATGCGTAGACCCTGATAGAGTGGCTGAAGATGGCAGGAAGAGACACACATCCAGGATTTTCATCCTAGGGTGTCCTCCATAATGGTTCCATGTGGGAGCCCATGGTTGGGTTAACAAATTATAACACAGCACAGTCGCCTCTGAACTATAAGAAGAAAAAATATGCTTTGGTACTGCTTTGCAAGCAAGTTCCTGTGCATCTTCACTCCAGTCTCCTTTCCTTAAAAAGCAGAGACAATGCTTTGCTTGTGTAGTTGAGGTTTTAGGTAGCACTCTGCTGGTTGCAAAGCAAGGACCGAGACCCTCAGCTATAAACGCTGGGCTTGTGTGTTGTTAGTCTATTATCCTCAAAACAAAGACCTGGCTGGTCTGGTGGTGTGCTTTGTAATGAACATATCTAAAAGTGTATCTTGTTCCCCTCACCCCATGACTTCCCTAAACATACACTAATCCTTTGTACTCATGGTGGATTCTACAATCTCTGTCTCATCCTTCTTTCCCCAAGTTCCTGCTTACTATCACACAACTGTTAATGACGTTTTCCTTTGATTATACACAATAAATATGGGAACATTTGAGAGGCTCATGGAGATGGCTCCCTACACCCTCTCGATTTCTTGACTTTTTCCACAGAGTCTTGAATAATCATTCCGTGTCGGTAAGACTTCTGCCAGCCAGAACCCACAGTTCCAGGTGAGAAGGATGCAGGCTTTATCTCTCCTACCGGAGGGAGAGACAGAAGAGAATTGAGATATGGTCCCCCGTGATCCCTTCCTGCCCCAGGTCTACTGCAGTTCACCTGCAGCCTTCTGGCCTCTGCTCAGCGGGCCTCTGTCCCAGGACTAAACTCATCCTTTTCTTCCCTTGTCAACATTTCCGGTACCTTTCAGAACTTGGTCTCTTCCCTGCAATTCAACCCTGGCAGATGTGATGGTGGTCAGCGTGCTGGTGGGCAGTCCTTTGGGGACCCCCAGGAGCCATGCTGATTCTCCTGAGTCTATCAATCTGGGTTACAGAACAGTCGAGCACCGAAGGAAGCCCATTCACGTGATGTCAACACAGCATTTCATCACTTTCATTTTATTTTTAAATTTTCGGTGGAGAAAATATTTGTAGCAAACTCTTCCAGATATTCACCGCCTGCTTTCCTCACCACCATTTCCTTGTTGGCTCTGGTGCTAGTTTTATGAATCAGGATTCTTCTCTGCTCATTTCTGGCAGCAGGGCTTGCCGAATCCTTGATCTGCATTTGAAGCAGAATGCTTCTTCGTGATGTCAAGGTGATTCTCCTATTTCTGAATATTTCGTGTACACTCAGCAACTGTTTCAAGTGAAATGCTCTTGTCCAATTTCGGTTAACTCACATTTGCTGATCTCCTGCTTTCATGCTGAGGGCAGTTTCTTTTTCCTCTAATAAAAGTTAGCAATTTGCATTTACTCTGGAAGGTACTGCCCCGAGATGCTTTTGTTCTTAACAGTTTTAATACAATTCACCCATTAAAATGTACATCGGTTTATACTCTATGCCCAGAATTGTGCATCCCATTCAATCTTAGAACATTTTCATCCCCCCAACAGGATGCCCCGTAGACATAAGCAGACATTCCCATCTTCCCCATCCTCCCCCAGCCCCAAGGAGCCACTTTTCTCTCTGTGGATTTGCCTGTGCTGGACATTTAATGTAAATCGAGTCACTTCATGTAAGTGGAACCGTCTATTGTGACCGACTACTTTCACACTGAGTAACGTTTTCAATGTTTGTCCATGTTGTGGCCTGAGTCACTATTCTATGCTTTGCTATTGCTGAATAACATTCCACTGTATGGCTGGGCCCCTCTGTTTACCCATTCACCAGGTGATAGGCATTTGGGTTGTTTCTGCTTTTTGGCTGTGATGAGTAATGTCGCCGTGGACACTCATGTGGGATTTTTTATGTGGATATCTGTTTTCACTTCTCTTTCGTGTGTGCCCAGAGAGCAGAATTGCTGGGTAAGTCAGAAACGAAATGTTCAACTCTCTGAGGCCCTGCCAGGCTGTTTTCCAAAGTGGCCACGCTGTGTTACGTCCTCACCAGCAAGGGCTGTGCGCTCCACTTCCTCTGTGTCCTCATTAGTGCTTGTTACCATTTTTTTTTAATTATAACCTATTGTTGTGAGTGTGAAGCGGTTTCTCCTAGTGGTTTTGACTTGATTTTCCTTACAGCTAATGCTATTGAACATCATTTCATTGTGCTTATTGGACATTTCTATGTTTTTCTTGAAAAATACCTTTTCAGAACATTTATTAATTTTTTAATTGAGTTGCCTTTTTATTGTTGAGTTGTAGGGGTTTTTTTTCTTCATTTGGAGATACAAATTCCTTATGAGATAAATGATTTGAAAAAATTTTCTCTAGTGTGTTGTTTTTTCACTTTCTGAATGGTGCCCTTTGAAGCAAAGTTTTAAATTTTGATGAACTCCAATTTATCTCTGTTTTCTTTGTTCCATGTGTTTTGGGGTATTATTTTAAATCTGAAGTATTTTATTTAAGCTTTTATGTATAAAATATCTAAATTTGTAGAAACAGTCTAGGAGATGGGTGCGGTTGTTTTCCCCCGTCTTTGGATAGGAGACTGAGGTGCAGAAAATTTCACTGAAATATCAGTGTCACAGCTACCCAGTGCTGTGGGAGTTCAGACCCCTCATGTTTTTCCCCAGAATATGTGATCTTCACCACCATGCTCCACTACTGCCTGGAATCATTAATGAAAACATCTTTCCTTTTTTGATTTCTTGTGAGTTTGTTTTCTCATTGGGGACCTCATCTCCTTATTTTCCTTTCGGATGTCAGTGTAGATTTATTATAGGGCTCATGTAGGCAGAAGCATTGCTATCAGTTAACTTCTATATTACTCACTCTCCAGTGATGATTGTTGCTAGTTGACCTAATCAAGTCATGCTTAAGTCTTTCCTGCTCATGACACTAAAAACAGTCATGACTTACAGAACGCTCAAAGAAGAAAGTACTTGATTGATTTTATTTTGCTACCCAATCAAACCAATCAAGTAAAAACCCCAGTGTTGACACAGACTATAAGCCCTCCAGAATAGGGTCACTGTCTTCCTTGTGTTTCATTTATTTGGTCACAGTGTCTGGATAGTGCTTTGCTGTCCAGCAGTTTTGTGAGGATACTGTGCTCGTGAATATTTGTAAGCACAGAATTTTGACAACAGACTGTGTTGTTCATTTCACAAGGGAAAAGATAATATAGAAATACTGCTCAGATCTATTTTAAAATTAAGCTTGGAAATTTGAGAAGAATTCAAGAAGCCATACAAAGCTCTTTTTCACTAATTTTAGATCTATCTTAGACACTTTATGGTTACATAGCAGAGTAACTTATCAAGTAGATTTGACAAGAGGAGTGTTATATTGATTATTTGATTTAGTTGAAATATTCTACCAGGGATAAAGTCATAAGTGCCCATAAATGAACAAATATGTTTGTATTTCTATGCAACATGGGAGCAGACTACATATGTTTCTATATAATATATATGACTGTGTGTTTTAATCTGCCTGTCAGTGTTTTTTATAGTTTTTCAGCAATGTTATAACTTCAGAATTCTTCTAAGTTATTCACTCCCGATATTACTGCAGTTTGTACTGTGTATTCTATCTTATGGATGGGATTCCACTGTCCCCTCAGTGAGACATTTCCTCTCCTATTCCGTTAGTAGCAGAGTTAAAGGAACTGTGATTTCTAGGCCTTTGCTTTCCATGTGTTTGCAGTTGGCTGTAAATCACGAATTTCCCTTTCTTGAGTTTTCATTTTTCAATAAGAATTTTTAAAATAATTGTTAATATGTTTCACCAGTCTTCCTAGAAACTTGATGTGTTTGTGCTTTTCAGTTTTCAATTTATGAAAATTGTAAATGCACACTTGTTTTTAAGTAGTCCTTTTTCACTAGATATTTGTTTACTTCTCTAGAGTTAAAATAAATTTTTCCCAATGAATGAATCGGTGTTCATGTTTTAAAAGATAACTTACTTTTTATTTTTCTTATTTTAACAGGTATATTTGTTGTACAGAATTTAGAAAATAAGGATAAACAAAATAATAACTTAAAAATGGCCTCTAATCTCACTTGGAGATACAGATGTAAGGTTTGAAATTGAGAATTACAAGTCCTCTCACGTTGTACTTCTCTTTCAAGTACGTTTTGGTTACTGAGACCCTCGAATTCCCATATGAATTGTAGCAGCAGCTAGTCAGTTACTGCAGAGGAGCCCGCTGGGATTGTGATCGAGACCACGTTGTATGTATGCATCGCTCTGGAGAGCACTGCCATCCCAAGAATGCTGTCATCTGATCCAGGAATCTGCGTGGTGTGTCTTTCCAGGTATTTAGGTATTCTTTAATTTTTTTCAGCAATGTGTATGGTTTACATAGTATTATTTTATTTATTTTTTGCCTTTATACTGAGGACAAGTGTGCAAGGTACCAGGATTAGAGTTGTATTATAGCCCCGCAACTTGCTGCCACCATGGACGCTGTGGTCTCTCTTTGCCCTTTGTAAAATCTCGCACAAAATAGGACCTAAGTAACTCTCTCTTGAAAGAATGATTATATGATTGCTGGATGATGCTTGAGAGTCCTTGTGATGATGTCTTTTTCCCAGACTTTCCTCTCTTCTTAACTATGCCCTTTCCCTTCCTTTCTTCCAGCCTGGGTTTCAGCATGCCTGTGGCATTGATTTTTCTTGTCTGTGGACTCATCCTTTCACTAGTTCATGATAATGTTACATGTGGGCTGTGGAAACTTGCTAGATGTCAAGAAAGAGCAAATCCATTGCATGCTAGATTTTTTAGAGTGTGTTATTGTATTATCGATTGAAATTAAATCAGGCTGACCCATTGAGCCATCCCCTGAGCTCTTTTCGCCTTCCTACAGGTGATACTGCTCTCGTTGCTGCATGTGCCCTTCCCCCAGACTCGGTTTTGGAGTTGAGTAAGTCACCATCACTGGAGCCCTCTCATTAAAAGATGAAGAAAACCTTTGCTCCTTCTCCCTGCTTGGGGACTTGGATGAGATGAGGTAACAGATAAAGAATGGAGCCCCACCTCATTCTGACCACCGCTCTTTCCGTTCATTTCTCCAGGGGAAGGGTACAATTCAAAAATATAAAGATTGTGAGCTAATGAGATAGACAAGACAACCGATCATTTATTAAATATCCTTTCATGCCAGAAACAAATGTATTATACACACAAAAAGCACATAAATTACGGTAGTACTGTGGTTACAAACGTGGGTCCGAGTTCGATTCCTGCTCTGGAGTGACAAGTCCTGTGAGATGGAGAAATGGTAGATCGGCTTAGCCTCTCTTGGACTTGTTTTCTGTCCTGCAGAGATGGGGTTCGCTAGGCATCCCTACCCCGTAGAGGTGCTGTGGGGTGTAAATGACGTGAGTGGGCAGCCCGAGCACACCTGCTCGTTACTCGTAAGTGCAGGATAGCACAGCTTTTGCGGTGATGCCTTTATGACCACACCGTGTAGACTCTCAGTGCTCCGAAGGGATGCCTTGTGGATTGGAGATGGGATTCTCACTTCTGTAAATACCCAAGAATTGGGTTATTGGGCCTTGCTGATTTGAATCTATTCTTTAGAAAGTACATAATGTAGATATATTTTTCAAACATGCATGCTTTTTT
The DNA here is from genome assembly GCF_048564905.1 of Vicugna pacos. Lineage (NCBI taxonomy): Eukaryota > Metazoa > Chordata > Mammalia > Artiodactyla > Camelidae > Vicugna > Vicugna pacos. The sequence goes on from NC_133004.1 coordinate 6,310,846, forward strand.
TCTTTTATTATTTATACTTCTACCCTCTCATCTCTTGGTGTGACATTTCATGGAATCCAGGAAACAGTCCTAAGCCACCTGCCTCTTCACACTTCTTTGTGGTGGTTTTCTTCCCTGACTAGAAGAGGGTTTTGCATAGGAAATTTTGTTTGCTCCCCTTCTCTTGGAGTCTCCCTGTTTGTCTGCCCATCTCTCACCTGTCCATCTGTCCATTTCTCTACCCACTCATTCTTCTGACTTGTTCCAAGAAGCATTTCAGGCAGCTTACAGAAGAACAGATACCAAATAAACAGGTGAGAAAATGGGGCCAATTTCAGACAGTGAGGCTTGCAGTTGAGCCTGTGTGAGATTTGCAGGCGTGAGACACACGCCTCTGCCTTGTGCCTTATAAGATAGACAGCATCAATATGCCTGAGGCTCCCAGCAGACACAGGGAAACAGGGTTTGTGGGAGATGCTTACTGTCTGTGAAATAAATAAGTGGCTTAGGAGAAGCCCAGACTTTCCAACTACTAAGGCTTAGGAGAATATATTGAGTGTCTTCCAAAATCAGATTATTGCATCTTTTCTTTTTCAGAGTTTTATGTATAGTTGGTTTACATTCTATACCTGGAAATTTCTCCAAAACTGCTGCCCACGTGAGTCCCATGACTCGGGAATGGGGTGGTTCTGCTCATTGACGGGTGTTGGCCAGAAACGGAAAATGACAGCCTCAAAGGAGCCTGGGATTAAGCAGTTATGTTTTGTCAGTGCTGTAGATTTCAGAAAATACTTTTACCATTTCTCTCCGCCTGAGGAAGCAGCGTGCTCTCTTCCCAGCATCAGGAGCTCAGGGCCACGTGATGGTGGGGCTGACTGCACTGCCGTCAAAACAGCTGTGCTAGTCACTGCAGGTGTGGTGCTTTCACGTAGTGCATTTCATGTTCTTAATAGGTTTCAACAGGTAGTTAATTAACTGAGTTAATTAACATTTAATAAATATAATGCTTTGTTGAAAAGACAGTTATAGGCAGAATATAAGTTGTGAACAATATAAAAAATGTTTCAATACTGAAATTTCAGTAGGGAAGATTCAGTTTATCTTATTTCCGCCTCTCTTTAAAAGAGAAAAGAAACAAGACAGAAAAAGCAGAGGATGATTTCTGTTCTTCCTCTCGGCTTGCAGGTGCCTTCACCTCCAGTGGCATCCATCCAGACACCAGCACTGACACTGGCCGTGCTCAGAACTGCCTCAGCCCTGAAGACACAACTGACAAATGGAAGGGGGACGCGCCCTGTTACAGCGGGTGCTTTCAATTTTTGAGTCCTTATGTAACTGCGCGGTGTTATTCAGGATCACCCATTCTGCACTGTGTGACGGTGCTTCGGTATCTCCTAGTTATTTATTTCTGTAAGTACTCATGTATTTTTTCCAATGTGTGTTACTAGACATCTAAAAATGCATTTTTCAGATGAAAAATAATGTGTATTTAATATAAAATTCTGAAAAAAGGGTCAAAAGGGTCTATCCTGTTCCCAGTATTCAGAGATAATAATTAACACTTTAAAATCTATTTTCTGTTCTTTTCATCAGTGTGTATTACCTCTGTCATAAAAACCAGCAAGCACTGTGTGCCTGTTTGCTGTGTGGAGACCTCCATTTTCCATTCAGCTTATGACAATTTTTTTTACAGTATTCTATCTCCGCTGGCATGATTTTTAATGACCAGTATAGCATTCTGTCTTGTGGAGTCCTCGTCCATTTTACTTTGGACTTAAGTAAACTTTTATATTCCAAGTAAACTTAACTGGAATACTGAAAAGAGAACTGTGGTGGTACCGAAAGTCCCCTACTTCCCTTCCCCTTTTTTCCTGAGAGTAAAAACTGCTGACAATATGGAGTATATATTTCATGACCTTTATGCCTATGTCATATATATATACACATACATAAACGTATATGAGAAATCTATGTATATGTGTGTGTATATATGCTTTATTGAAAAATAAGGCCATACTATATGTTTTCTGCAGCTCGGTTTATTCACTCAGGTATGTATCACAGACTTCCTCTCCCTCCAGACTCACCCGGTCCTTTCAGATAGAGTAGAGTGGTCTCCTGATGTGCAGGTTTGGTCTCTTGTGTAAGGACACCTTTCGTGGGAGAGAACTGTGGACAAGGCCTTGGACCACGCCGAAACACCGGAACTTTAGTGGCCACAGCTCACCGTGATTTACCGCATCATTGTCTTGATGGTGGACACTTAAGTTTTCTCCATTTTCCACTGTCAGAAAGGGTGTCTGACTGGCATCCTTCTTGTACAAACATTCCTGTGATCTTGTATAAGTATTCCTTTAGTTAAGGTTTCTGGAAATTTAGTCCTTGGATGTGACAACTACATAAATCACAGGCTCCTTTCAAGTGAATCTAGAAATTCCTTCTCCTGTGGGGAATGAAAAGATGTAGAATAACTTATGTAACCAATTCTCTATCCGTGGGTATGATTCCACTTCAGCTTTTCTTCCCACCAATGTAAACAGTGCTGTGTAAATTCTCTGATGAGTACATCTATTTGAACTGATTATTTTGTAAATGAAACGATTCCTAAAAGTGAAGTTCAGCCTGTGTGTACACACGTTTTCCAGGGTTTACATATCCATTGACATGTCGTCCTCCAAAAGATCGCTCACAGTTTGTTGTCTCAAAGATGGACACTAGCTAGAATATCTTTTAAAAATATTTGCCAATATGATGAGCAAAATGATTTTCATTGTTTTAGTTTGCACTTTATGACCAGTGTGCTATTGAGCATTTTTCACTCATTAGCCATCTGACTTTTAAAAAGTGAATGATCCCTTTTGTCCTTTGCAAATATTTAAGTGAGGGAGCTTCTTGTTGCTTTGTGACAGCTCTATGTATATTATGAACATTAGCCCCTTGTCTTCATCAACATGTATCACAGAGCTTTCCCTTGTCATTTTTTGCCTTTCATTTTGTTCAGTAGGTTCATTTTTGTTATGGCCCAAAATAAACTTTAGATAGTAAATGTCTTCTTTTTTGGTTTTATTCTTGATATTATTCTTAGAAATGCTTTCTTATAATGGTATAAATTTCTTCTGTAGGTTTTCTTAATCTCTAAGATGGAGATGATAATGGTGCTTGTCATAGTGAGGAGAAGCTGAATTGATATGAGCAAAGAGTTGTATTTGCTCTTATTAGTACTTTCTAATATTTACATCACTTTCTGTAATTTTTCTTGCAGTCATTTTGACCGGAATAGAATTTGTTTTTTCAAGGGGATTCTGTGATTGTCCCAAGACAATTATTGAATTCCTACTTTGCTCTTTAATTTGAAATCCCACCTGTAAAAATACTTATGTACACTAGAGTCTCATTTTGAGTTCATGATTTATTTCTGTCAATCTTACTTTCCTACACTAGCACTATATCTTACATATTGTAAAAATTTATTTAATATCTGACAGTGCAAATTTTTTGATTTGCTTTTCGATCCCTATTTTTCTTTGCTAGTATTATGACTTCATTTTTCCTAAAGAATTCTAATATAATTTTTTCAAGTTAAAAAAAAGGATAAGTGTTGTCATGGGATTTTTTAGTAATTTTGAATTATCTTTAGGAGAACGTACATCTTTACAAAACTGTTTTCCTCCATACAAAGGTTGATGTCTCTACTTTCACACTTCTTACTTTACCCCTCAGTACAGTCCTGTACTTCCTCCATATACAACATGGGCATTGTTTTTGAGTTTATTCCAGATTATTGTTGATGTTTTTGTTAATTTTTTAAGTGAGAAATTTTTGCTATTATATTTTTTAACTGTTAAAACTGACACCTAGGAAGGCAGATTCGGTTTGTAAATACTCACTTTGTAACTTCTCATTTAAAATTGTAAGTATTAAGTACTCGATACACAATCCTTTCTTTTCTGTTTTTAAAAATTTGTTTCCAAGATTCTCAAAATGGTCATAGCTAAGTAGTATAGGTGGGGAGAGAGATGGAGAGAGGTTGTGTGGCTCATGTACAAACTGTGAGCACTTTCATGGCTGCCTTTATGCTGGAAAAGCTGCTGAAGAGTCCAGGTTAGACCAGGGGTGGCTTTGTATGCACTTGAAAGCCAGCTTTCCTGCCTGTATGGTGAAGCCTGGTGGGCGTGGCAGGTAGATGATCAAGGTCGAATGGAGGTTATTGGCTGCACAGAGCGCTGTGTCTGAGAACTGGAGACCATCGCCATGGGAAATGCTTGGTGCCAGGAACAATGCAGAGGAGCTGGGGACCCTGTGTGTTAAGGATTTTCCAGCCCTCGGAGTGGGAAGTTCAGACTCTGCATTCAGATCTGAGTTTGAATTCATCCTCTTTAGTTTACTTGTCCTCTGACTTTGGTCAAGCTATATACCCTCTTTCACTTCCTGTTTCCTTGTCTCTCAAAGTAGGAGAATTACAGCCTGCTGCTAGAGTGTTTGATCAGGTTAAATAATTTGTGTCTATAAGATGTCACGTACAGTCACAAGCTCAGTGAGAAAAGGGCTGTTGCCTGTTCTTCTGCAACTCAGTGCTTGACAAGACATGGGGGAAAGCCAGTCCGTAATTTGTGTGTGATGCAAGTAGGAACAAAAATAATGTCTTGCCTTTCCCTAGAAGTACTCTTACAGCTTTGCTTCATTTACATCTTTCCTCCTTTCCTTTCCTCTTTCCCATCCTCCACCAAAAGAGCCTGAGACTCTCTCAGAATAATAGATTCAAATTAATTTAAAGGTAGGCTCATTCTCACGAAATAATAGTAACATAAAAAAAAATCTGTGCACATCCCAGAATACGTTGTATTTGATTTACACACACACACGTGTGCACACACACAAACACACACAATCAGGCTACCTCCCACTTGCAGAGGGAGAAGGACCACTTTTTCTGAGTTTTCACTCACTGAGCGTGAGAACAATGTCTCTTACACAGACTTTCACCAGGCTTCGTGCATGGTGTTTTTAATTGAATTTTGGCTTTGTAGCCATAGATATAGTCTCCTAATAGAAGAGAGAAAGTGGAGACATAGACATTCTGCTGAGATATTGGTGTTATCATATTTTAGTTGGAACGGACTTAAGACAGCATAGAGACATAACATTTCATGGGTGAGAATCCATTATGTTGTCACTTGGACAAGAACCTGGATCTTCTGCCATCTTGTCCACGTGGGTGAAGAGGCAACTGGGCAGGGGATGGCAGGCATCCTTCTTGCTTGAGTTCCATGTTCTTGCTATTTTTCATTGCTCAGCTGCCTTTAGTTTATGTACATGAGGCCTCACATGGGAAGGTCACTCTGTCCTGATAGAATGAGTTTCTTATCAGCAAAAAGCTCTGGACCCACTCATATTTCCCAGAGTTTTCTGCTGATCTGCTGACACTTTATATAATTGAGACTTAAGAAAATACTGAATATAAAATCCTTATTGTTATTGTTTGCCCTCGAGTTCCATAGGAATGAGGTGCTGTCTCAGGCTGTCTAAAGTTAGATCTGAACAATGATAGGGTGATAGGTTGTGCTGCTTTACCTCCAAAGTCAAAGGGGATTTCCACCTTAGCTTTTAGAATCAGGCAGATTAGTTCAAATCTTGCCTTTACCAATTATTATCTTTGTGTCTTGGGGGAGAAACTGTACTTTTTTGTGTCCAAATTTGTTTATCTGTAAATAAGTTCAGTATTTATTTTAAGGTTTCTGTTTCAGAATTGAATGAGCTAATACTCTCATTTATACCTAAAATAGTGATTGCATGGTTCTATGCTGGTGCCTTGGTAGTTGATTACTAAGGGACTCCGCAGTGAGAATGGGGGTGGGGGACTCCGGGGTAATAGAGCTTATATTCCAGGATATGCTTGTAAAAGACTGGATGTGCAGTGGATTTTTAGTAAATATCTACTCCTTTCCTAATCTGCATTGATTGTGTATATATCTTTATACTAATATATGAACAATTTTTATTGCAATTTAAATATCTTTGTAGTACTTACAATATGTAGCTTTAAAAAATACGTGAAATAAAATGATTTGACTTTTATTTTCTTTTCAATAAGCATAACAAAACAAAATAAAAAGAAGAAAATGTTTGAAGGAGTAGAAATAATTTTATTTCTTGGAATCAGTTCCGTATAATAGGTTTTTTGTTTGTGTTGTTAAACAGCATATAAAACTGATAAGTTGTGACATTCTGGAAATGAGGAAACAGTGGAGACATACTACCTCTGATGCAGTCACTTTGTTACCAAGTTCAAACTCGTTCTGCTTGCTGCATGACAGGCAAATAAATCGGGAGATGAGATGTTGGAGTAAGGAATAGTGACTTTATTTGAAAAGACGGCAGACCCAGAAAATGGCATATTGATATCCAGTAGAACTCTCTTCCCCAAGGCAGAATTCAGTCTCCTTTTATACTAAAAAGCGGCGGGGATGTGGCTGGTTGTTGCAAACTTCTTGCTGTACGAATTGTTTCTAGTTGAAACCCTTTGTTCCTGCAGCTGTTCATGTGGGTCAAATTATGGTGCCCCCGTATAACCTCCAAAAAAAAGAATTTTTTTGCAACTTGCCATCTGTACATAAGTGTAGAAGAGCTAATATCCTTAAAGATCAGAGCCCGGAGAATAGGCCCTCCTGGGTATTTCAGGCTAAAGGCAACATTCTTTTACAAAAGGTGCAGAAACAGCAAGTCTGAGCCTAGAAAACAAGGTACAGGTTTAAAGTCAGACGAACACATCTAACATGGAGTGAAATTTGTTCTTTTCTATTAGAATTACTTTTTCTACCTCATAAATAATTTTAGTAAGAAACATGAGCAATTTTTTTTATTTTTGCTTCTTAATAAAGGACTACAACTACACTTTAGTGAGCAGGGATGCTGTGCGTGCTTTGGGGTCACAGCAAACTCTTGTTGGGGGTGCTCGACCCTGCAACATGTCTGATGCCCCGTGAGTGTTGGTGAATGTCCCCCTAACCAGGGGCTCTCTTCAGGAACCACCATATGGGCATTGACCTCTGGAGACCTGTTTTTCAGCTGCAGGAAAATTTTTCAGAATCTGTGATGGGAAAATCACTCCAGCTGGGGATAATCAGGGAATAAAGGAAGAGGAAAAGGGCTTGAATTAGAGTAGAAGAGAAAGACAGAAGATCAGGGAGCCTGGGGGCTTGGCAGCGGGGCCTCGGGAGAGAGAGTAGCAGAGAAATGGAAGTGACCGTCTACGGAACCAGCTCCTGCACCTTTCCCCGCACCCAAGCCACACAGCTCTTAATTGGACCCAGGAATCTCTCCTGTCTGGATGTCACCCTGGGCAGAACCTTGAGAATCGAAGGTAAGGGGTGGGCAGCACTCACCTAGCGAGTCACTGAGGACTTTGATCAAGTCCACATTGACATTCCCAGTCATATGCCTTCACCTGTTCTTTATCTCAGGATCTGAGAAGCAGGAGCAAGGAACACAGGGAGAGATCCAGGAAGACATCTGACTGTGTTAAGAGACGACAGTCACAGCGACACTGGGAGTGAAAACACTTGTAGCAAAATAAAATAAATTCACAACTATTGCATCAGAGCTGCATGTGTGAGAGAGCCTAAGCCTGTCTCAGAGTGCAGGGGACAAGAGGAAAGGAATGGTAAAATTAACACTGATAATTGAAATTTTGTTAAATAGCCTGCTACAATTAATTTTATCACGTGAATTTATGCAGGTTTATTTCTATGAGCATTTATAGGTTCACACAACCCCACCAGCCCGTCTTGCCCCCATCGGGGATGGGATTTCTCAAGCACAGTGCCCCTCCTGCTTGCGTGGACCACGCTGCGGGTCCTCGCCTGGGGCCGCACTGCTACAGGACACTGAGTCCCCGAGGCACGATCTGGGATACATGACAGGAACATCTGTGCTCTTGGCTGAGGGCCTCCGTTTCACCCTACTGTGTAAGAATGCCGGTGACTCAGTTAGAAGCATGCATCCAAGCCGTCCTTCCGTGTCATCACCATGTAGAAGCAGTGTCTGAATCTTCTGAATTTCTGCAGAATGCGGCTTACAGTCACCTTCAACAAGTGAGTGTGTGTCCTCTTTCAAGTGGAGGAATTACTGCCGTTTTCCTGGAACTTACTCACCACTAGTCCATCTGATTTTTCTGTGCTAGGATTCAGTATGGCCTGCTAATAACTCTGCAGTCAGATCTAGAAACCCTGATGAAGAGGATTATTTATTTTCTTTCTTTAGATGATAGAATTTTATTTTCAAAATTGTGAGTTTTCTGTTCTTGGAGGAATTTTTTCGGGGGTTGGATAAACAACTTTGCTCTTACCATCTTTGTGACCTGTTGCTATATGCGTTTCACCTGTCTTCTGTCACTTGTGAGGCGGTTCCATTTGTGACCCTGTCCTGGTTGTTCATGTAATAAAACATAAAATCTGTAAAAGTACAGTCCCTTTTACTCCGAAGACATTCCACAAATACTCCTTTAATCTGTGTGTGGTTTTAACAAGACACAATCATTAGAACATATACTTGCAGGTTGCCAGTGCAAAATCCCCAAATCAATTGTCTAGCTCAACATCTAAAATCTTTCTAATCTACGTTGGATTTGTATGGATAAGTGATGTTGTTTGCTAAGAACTCAAGACCAGGTTTATAATACAGGCTGATTTAGCTCAGCAGGTCCTCCCAAGCTGAAGCTCTGCCAGAGGGCGGGGCCAAGGGGAGAGGGCGGGTCCTGCCCTCCCTGAGCTGACAGTTTCATGGCAAAGACCTTCACCAGGTGAAGAAATTGAAGTTTCTTCTAAGAAAATTGGGTCTGAAGAGTCCAAAAAGCGCTGGAGTGACACAATCCCATTTGTCTAAAGTAGGGAAGAGTGGCTGTGGGGCCACTTGGGAGACTCATGAGTCCAGGTGCGCAGTGTTGGTGGCTTCCACTTGAGTGGTAGGACAGTCAGTGGGTAAAAGCGAACAGATTGAAGGCATGTTTTGATGGTTAAAATGAAAGGATCAATGCTGTCTGTGAAGGTAGGATGGAGTAAGGCCCAGGTTTCTGGGTGGATTAATGAGTTAAATAATGGTCCTGCTGTGTTCTGAGGACGGAAAGCTGCAGAGGGAGTTCTGGGGGAAAACTGATGAGTTCAGCTGTGGGTAAAGTGAAAAGGTATTAGATGTGTGATCTGGGAGCTCTGGTGAGAGCCAGTAGTGAGTAGGGGGCGGGGAGAGAGACTTTCAAATCATTTTGTCTTCTGAACATACATATAAGAATGAGTAATGACATAACCCCTCTATATTCTGGATTTAAAACCCAGTAACATTTTGCTATATAGGCTGCAGGGGTTCTCAATTTTTTAATAGAAATAAAATAAATTGAAACAAAACAGTGGAGTTAATGAACATCTTAGAGTTGATGTGTGTCCTTGTATGTATTTTGATTTCTCATCTGTTTATAAACATAATCTACAAAAAGTTAACTTGCTTAGCATAACTGTTAAATAGAGGGACGTGACACACTCTGTTGGTGGCTCAAGGTGATTTCTTGGGCAAATTATGTAGCCTCTCTGTGCCTTAGTTGCATCTTCTGTGACTGCCCCCGGGCCCCTCATCACAGCTGATTCCCTAGAATAGATGTTGGGAGGGAGGCTGCTGAAGGGAGTAAGAGGTGGCAACTGCTAGGGACACTCAAGAGAGAGAGAAAAACAGATTAAAGCCAAGAAACTGAGTGCTAATACACTCAAAGGAGAAAGAATCCCGCAGTGTTTTGAGTCCCTTAGCATAAGGGAAACAAAATCACGTGGATCCAAACTCTTGAGCATATGAGTATTGTGGGTGGGAGGGTGTTATCAGAAAAGGGTTGAAAGAGGCCTTTTGGTTTCCCTTAACGTTTCCAGTAAGGATGGGGCACAGAAGCAAAAACCACCCACTTCACAGTAGAAGGTGCTGTTTTGTGCAAAACTGACGAAGGTTGGAGACCAGTGATCAGTTGTGCTGGCAAATGAAGAGACTTCTGGATTGGGGCACTTGCTGTGACTTCCAGGTGACCTGCTGGCTGGGGGCTGTGAGGCGGGCAGTAGGTTTGCAGTGTGACCTGGGCATAATCCCTGGCTCTGAGGCCCCTGCAAGTTTCTGCAGCAGCTGCTCTTGCCCTGCGATGGGAGGGCATAAAAGGGCATTGTAGCACACGAGGGCAGGAAGGGGCTGCTTTAAAAGCAGACATGTAGCCTCCTGCAGCTGCAGACCTGCAGGCAGTTTGGTTCATTGTCGTGGAGTGGACTTTGGAGGCCTTAGTGTCGTCTTAAGACTTGTTTTCCCTTGGGGACCGGGTGTGCCTTTGCATATTAATATTGAAGGTTTGGGCTTCTGGCAAAGCTGTTTTCACAGATGGGTATATACGTAACATATCGTATAAAATAAAACGTTTTTATTTAATATGTGGGACTTTGCAGTTTTGGGGAACAGCTCTTTTGACCTGGTCTCCACGGAGGACACTAGCGGTCGGCAGAGCGTGCGGGAGGGCAGGCGGCCTGCAGTGCTGCTGCGGGGGGTTCTCCCCAGCATGGCGCTCTGCTGAGTTCACTCTTCTATGAGTTTGGTTGCCAGAGGAGCAGACAGCATAGTAATGAGTTCTGGTGGGATTGTATAATGACAGGAAGAAAGAGGGAGCCGTAGTTCTTCGGGACTACTACACTCTTTTGGTTCCTGATCCAGTGTGTCCCATTACAGAATTGATGAGTTGTGTCTATTTTGGGACTTGATTGAAATAAACGTGCAGCCTGAATGTTAAGAGTTATGTTTTATTTGTCAGGAGGACTCGAGCCAGGATGACTGCCTCTCGGAACACTCTGAGGGACTGCTCCCAAGAGTAGGGGAGAAGCTAGGATTATATAGGAGCTTTACAACAAAGACCAGATAGTTAGAACAATAAAACATTGCTTGTTATCTAAAGAAAGCCAGATATCTCACGTTCAAGAATTTAGTGCTTTTCAATATATGGGAGGAAGCCAACATTTGGGCTCACTGAATATATTCTTTAGACAAGCACCTAGCTATCTAGGGCCAGTAATCTGTCCTTTCTTATTCTGAGTCTGCTCAGAGGGCACCGTTGTGAGTGGCTGCAGGCCTGTTTTCACTGGGGTGCGGCAGCAGTCGCTGATGACTTGTTTTCAGCATTCTTTGTTTAGTGACATGGTTGCAGTATTTTCATTCACATTGTAGTATTTTCGTTCACAGAAAATTATGATATTACCCTGATTATGGATAATCTGGAAGCTTGGAAAGGAACCGAGATGGAATTACTGCAGGTAACTTCTACTTTAATAAGCCGTGTGCAAACATGAACACGGAGGAAGCATACAAAAGGATTCGGTGGTGAATGGGAAGGGTTTCTGCACGTTACAGGAGAAGGCAAGGCAGAATTCCTCTTCTTTGTGGGCAGGGACGTGAGTCCAACTTTCCTTTCTGAAGTGCTTTCTGAGAACAGTTTATGGTAATTAAGGAACATAGACAAACGGTGGCACACATTGCATTTAAGAGCTGGCCGGTTTCAAACTTGGGTATTGGACAGGTGGATTTCATAGGCAAGTGGTCAGGTGGATGGGACAGAGATGGAGCCCAGGCCTGGGGCCATATTCACGTTGAAATCGCCATTACCTCACCATAGCACCTTGGACTAGAATGTAACCACTCTTAACCTGTTGGTGAATCTGTGAAATGGGCATGATAATATTCGTTACTTTCTGGGATTGTTGTAAGTTCTAAAGGGTATTATAGCACACATGAAACACTTAACACACTGGCACTTAGCAGTTTACACTTTGTGCGGCCACCAAGCTTGGCGTGTGTCAGAGCCGTAAAGGCAGTATTTATCTGTTGAGGATGCACTGGTAGCCCCTTGGCTAGGTTGTGAATTTGGTGATTTCCTTTAATACTTGTAACTCTGTGTTCCATGGGCAGTTATTTTCATAGACAGATGAGGAATCTCAGGGTAAAAAAGACTGTAATTTGCCCAAAGTCAGACCATAATTTTGGGTGCAGGGGCCTCGGTTCAGCATGGGCCCCTGGGACTTGTGCCTTCTCCGTTCAGCACCAGAGCCAGATGTGGGCTCGGCTGTTTCCCTGCCCAAAATATCCGGCAGGCCGCAAGACACAACTGGCCCCGTGCTGCTTGAGCAAAATCTCCGGAGGAGAGGCAGTTACAAAAGGGATAAACATAAAAACAGACGACAGCAAACTGTGATCAGCTCTGAGAAGGAAAGGAACACGTCTCGCCGTGCAGAGCTGGGAGCTTTCCCGTCGGGCTGCTCTGGGGGCGTTCATCTCAGCTTAACAAACTCTGCTGCTGCACCAAGGCAGGAAGGCAGGGCGCGTGTGGGCAGGTAGACAGGGCCTCATTGATCGTACTCATTCCCCATTAAGCGACAGCTCTCACGGGCACTTAACTAATAAACAGATGTTGGCCATAATCGTCACGCATTTTGACTGGTAGCTTTATTGGCGCCAACTTTGAGAGGAGGTCATTGAAGCTGGGGAGTTTGCTGCATGCCCGTGATTACCATGGAAATATTCCCACTGGTCTTTCAACCTAGACTGGTGTGGCTGTCATGTCCCGGCCCTGTGAATGGCATCGTGTAGCTTCTCCCAATTGCCCCAAATAACTTACATTGATATGCTTAATTCGTAGGAAATGGTATGTGGTAATAAGGGAAAAAAGGCAGTAAGAAATTGTTTGGAAAACTAGAAAAATACCTATTCTTTCCCAGCTGGGGGAGCGTACCCTGTATCACCCACCCTAATCACTGCCTGTCACCTCCTTCCTGCCGACTCCATGTTCAGAAGCCACTCTGAGCCTTGGGAGAACATTTTGCCTCATGAAACTTTTGACTAGGACCCGTGACTTCTCTGTCCCTGGTTAACTCTCTCTTCAAAGCCATGTAAATTTTTTGCAGGCTCCTCCACTCAGATGTAAGAATAGCCTCTTTAAACTTCTTGATGCAGCTCCTTAATGAAGATCTTGCGATGGAAACCTAGCCAAAACCTGGGAGGTATGCACATAGTGACTGCAACCACAGCACTTTGTGAGTTCAGAATCAGTGGGGTGGGTGACTCAGGAAAGGCTTTTTTAAGGTAATAAAGGGAAAGAGAAAGGACGCAGGCTATGTGAGAAAGAAACATCTCGGTCACAGCCAGCAAGACACCTGTGTTCAGGATGGGGTGTGGCGAGTGCAGAGTTCTCACAAAAAAAAGAACTGATGTGATGGGAGGGAGGACAGTTGGGTACTTTATTGGGGAGGAAAAAAGTGGGCTGAACATTTCCTGGTTGAACAAGAGGATTGTAACATGACGTGCTTGTATTTTGGAGAGAAGGGTTTTGTGGGGACAGGCCTAGGAGTACGCTGTCTGGCTGGGGAGTCAGCACAACAGAGAAACACAGAGAACCGGGCAGACCCCAAGACCCATGCTGGGGGAGAGGCTGCCTGCAAGCTGGAGCCCTGGAGGCTGCTTCTGTCCCTTAGCTGGGGTCTCAGACCTCCCTTCACAGACCAGTCCTGTTGATAGAAGAATAAAAAACGTTGGGCATGAGAAGGGCTGTGTCCCAGGCTTTTGTTGAGTCCCTGCGATGTGCCCCACCAGATTTTGTTCCTTGACTTCATGCAGTAAAGAATTCAAGAGCAAGCCAGTGTTGAGTAAAGGTATATTTATTCAGAGAGATACATTGATAGGCAAGAGAAACTTCACGAGGTGTGGGGGTTTGATGCTCAGATTAGAAGTAGCTACACACTTCACAGACAGAGTGTGGGCCTTCACCAAAGAGGGAAAGAGTGGTGACCGCGAGGTGGCGCTGTGTTGCTTGTTTTCTTGGGCTTGGTGGTTTCATATGCTAATAAGTAGAAGGACCAGCCTTAGGGCAAGGGGCTGGGATTTCCAAGGAGTTGGCCATTTCCCACCCTTTGACCTTTTGTGGCTATCATTGGGACTGCCATGGTGCCTGGGGCATGTTATTCACCACGTTACTATTACAATGGGTGTTTACTGAATCTCAAGATCTGCTAGAAGTTACATCTCTTCATCCTGAGCCTCAAGACCTATTGGGGTTTGAATCCTTCACCATTTCTATGTTAATTGCGGTGGCCTTCCTTGAATGGCTGTGCTCTTCCCCCTTCCATCCTGTCTCACTGTGATGACACAGAGACAGCAAAGGCCAGGCCCTACCTGTGCTCCTGCATTTAAAGGCTGCAGGTTTGGGGTGGGCTTATGATGACTCTGAGTGTTGAGAAGGATGTTTCAGATTTTCCCACGTGAGACATGGGGACCTGCCAGCAGCCACTGCAGATTTATCCCACGGGCATTATCCCTTGTGTTGTTATGGAAACAACAGGCCAGCCAAGAAACAAGAATCACTCAGAGGGTTGGAGTATTGAGATTTATTACGTTGGCGGGCTCTGAGGGGCTTCTTTTCCAAAGCTCTGAGCCCCTCCAAGATGTGCACATGATGTTTTATACGGTTAATTACAAGTATGGGACTATTAGCCAATAAGGCTCAAACAACATAAAGCAAGGAATCAGTACACTGAAGCTTATCAATTTGGAACAGATCACGTTACTGACAATTGTTCACCTTGGATTTTCGGGTTAGCTTATTAGCCCAGTAAACTGACACTAAACTTCAGATTTACCAGGTATCCCAGCAAAACTTACATCACTAAACCGACACTTATCACACTTAGATTTGTGACTTAGCTTGTTAGCCCAGCTGGGGTTTTCCTTCACAGTGTCACTTATCTTTTCTATTTTTCTTTTTTGCTTTTTTTAAGTATTTAATCCAAATTTAATATCAGGGTTTTTTGGGAAAGAAATTTCTCTTTTTCTTTTCTTTGGTGATCTTTTATGGGGGCAGGTAATTAGACGTATTTATCTGTTAGTGGAAGCCCTGGGGCTTGAACCCAGGACCCCGTGCACGCTAAGCACACGCTCTACCACCCGCCCCATCATCTTTTCTTTTTGGTTTAGCTGCCAAGAATCCTACAGCTGAATTTCTAGTCAGCCTTTAACACTTGCTCTGACTTCATGGAATCCATTTTTATGAGTTTATCTCCCCCTGGTTTCATTTAAGTATTGAATCTCCATTTTCTCTTCATTCTCAGGTTTGCCTTTTTGTTGTTAAGGTTGTTAAGCTGTTTTTAAAAGAATTGTTTAAATTCTCTTTAGCAAGAGGCTGAATGTGAATAAATATGTAAACAAACAGCACAATTAAATGCTTTTATACATTCTAAACTATTTAGTAGTTACTTAAAAACCGAATTGAATATTAAAGTGATAACATTTTAGAAATACTTTTTAATTTTTTAGAAAGATATAGCTGATTTAAAATATGATATTAGTTTCAGGTGTACAATAGATGCTCCATTTATAGTTACTGTAAAACATTGTCTGTATTCCCTGTGTTGTAAGGTACATCCCTCTAGCGTGTTTACATTACATGTTGCAGTTTGTGTAAGAAAGTTGGGTAATGCAGAGTCTGGGACGTGGCTGTGTCTGACCCAGGTTCACGCTCACCCTGCCTGTCAGAGCTCAGGCCTTCACTCCTTTCTGCAGGGGAGCGAGTGGAGGCAGCTCTCATCAGTGCTGGCACCACCCTCTGAGTGGCAGTGACAGCAGTCACTGTGTGTGGACGTGCAAAGTGTTTTTCCAAGAGCTTTATATGCGTTTCTGAATTTAATAATAAAAGCCCTCCTGTGAGGAAGCGTTTTAAGCTTTTAATGTATAATACATCTTATTTTGATATTGATAGATTTCAAACCACCGGAAAATTTACAGGAGTAGTAAAATAAAAGCTTAGATACAGTTCACCTTAAAGGGCACTATTTGACTTTTTGTGTCTGGATTTTTAGCATAAAGTTTCAAGGTTCATCGATATTGTAGCCTGAATTAGTACTTTATTCTTTTTGTTTGATAATATCATTTTCCTTTTTTTCATTTTTGGTCTATTTAAAAATATTTTCATTGAAGTCTAGTCAGTTTATAATTTTGTGTCAGTTTCTTGTGTGCAGCACAACACTTCAGTTAAATAGGAACATACCTGTATTCATTTTCATACTCTTTTTAAACACAAGATACTATAAGATATTAAATATATTCTCCTGTGCTATACAGTATAAACTTGCTGTTTATTTGTTACATACTCAGTATCTGCAAATCTTGAACTCCCAATTTATTCCTTCCCACACCCTCTCCCCACTGGTTACCATAGTTTGGTATCTATGACTCTGTGTCTGTTTCTGTTATGTAGATAAGTTTATTTTTTTGTTTCTTTCTTTTTTTTTTAGATTCCACATGTGAGCAATCTCATATGGTATTTTCCTTTCTCTTTATAGCTTACTTCACATAGAATGACATTCTCCAGGTCCATTGATGTTGCTACAAATTGCATTATTTTATTATTATTTTATGGCTGAATAGTAGTCTATTGGACAAATATGCTACAACCTCTTTATCCAGCCATCTGTCAGTGGACATTTCGGTTGTTTCCATGTCTTGCTATTGTAAATAGTGCTGCTGTGAAGATTGGGGTGTAGGTGTCTTTTTGAATTAGGGTTCCTTCTGGATATATGCCCCGGAGTGGAATTGCTAGTTCATATGGGAGGTCAATTTTTTGTCTTTAGAGGAACATCTATACACTTTTCCACAATGGCTCCACCAAACTGAATTCCCTCCACAGTGTAGGAGTGTTCCCAATTCTCCGCAGCCTCTCCAGTATTTATTGTCAGTGAACTTCTGAATGATGCCTATTCTGACTGGTGAGAGGTGATACTTGATTGCAGTTTTGATTTGCATTTCTCTGATAATGATATTGAACATTTTTTCATGTGGCTACTGGCTATTTGTACATCTTCATTGGAGAAATGTTTCTTTAGGACTTCTGCCAATTTTTGAATTGATTGTTTGTTTTTTTTCATATTAACTGTAAAAGCTGCTTACATATTCTGGGAATTAAGCCCCTAGCAGTTTCATTTATTGCAAATATTTTCTCCCATTCCATAGGTTGGTTGTCTTTTTGTTTTGCTTACTGTTTCCATAGCTGTGCAAAAGCTTGTAAGTTTAATTAGATCCCTCTTGTATATTTTTGGTTGTTTTTCTATTGCTTGAGTAGACTGATCTAGGAAAACATTGCTGAGATGTATGTCAGATGTTTTGCCTCTGGTTGCTTCTAAGAGGTTTATAGTGTCTTGTCTACATGTTTAAGTCTTTAACACATTTTTAATTCTTTTTTGTGTATGTTGTGTGGCAGTAGTCTAGCTTCAATGATTTACATGCAGCTGTTCAGTTTTCCCTACACCATTTGCTGAAGAGGCTGTCTTTACTCCATTGTATGTTCTCACCTCCTTTGTCAAAGTTTCAATGACCAAAAATTTGTGGGCCTATTCTTGGTAATTTTGTTTATCCGTTCATTGATGGATGGATATTGTTAGTAATTGTTGGCTACTCTGAATGATACTGCTATGAATATTGATGTGAAATTTTTTATGAGAATATGTTTTCATTCTTTTGGCTGTACATTTGGCCCGTCATATCTGTAGTTTCCACTACATGGATCCAGATGGCTGATTGTAAAGGGACTCGAACATCCTTGGATTATGGTTTCCAGGGTGTGGGGTTCCTAAAACCAACCACCCAAGGGTATTGAGGGATGACTCTACATATAGGAGTGGAATTGCTGAGCCATATAACTCTAAGCTTTTGAGGAAATACCAGACTTCTCCAAAGAAGCTGCACCATTGTCCCTTTCCCCTGGCCGCATATGAGGTTTCTCTGCCTCCTGAATGACATTTGTTATTGTCCATGTTTTGGCTATAACCATCCTAGTGGGTGTAAAATGAGATCTCATTTTGTTCTTGATTTTGCTAGTGATGCTGAGCATCGTTTCATATGCTTATTGGCCGTTTGTATATCTATTTAAATTCGTGGTAAATTTAAAAATTGTGTCTATTTCCTTGTATTGTTCAGTTGAAAGCATTCGTTATATATCCTGGATACTACTCTCTTATTAGATACATGCTTTGCAAAATTTTTCTTCTATTCTGCAAACTGTCTTTTCACTATATTTTTTTTAAACATTAAAACAATTTCTTTACAGGGGAGGTAGATAGATGAAATGATTTATTTTATTTTTCTTGCTAAGCACGCCCTCTCTGACTTGAGATAACCATTTCCCCTGTCATTTCACTTTCTTGATGATGTCCTTTGTAATAAAAAGATTTTAATTTTGGTGAAGTCCAGTTTATCTGCTTTTTTCTTCTATCACTTGCGCTCTTGATTTTGTATCTAGGAAACCAAAGCCTATCCTAGGCCCACAAAGATTTATACTGTGTCTTCTTTTAGAAATTTTATAAGTTTAATTTTTACATTTCTGTCTGTGATCTATTTTGAATTAATTTTATTTGTTATATAAAATATGGGTGTTCAGATTCCAGATTGATTCTTTTGCCTGCAGATACCCAGCTGTCCCTGCACCATTTGTTGAATAGGCTATTCTTTCAATGGAGTGTTTTTTGCCCCCAGTTGGAAAACTGTCTGTAAATGAAAGTTTTCCCCGTGGGTTTTTATTGTGTCTCTTAAATTTATTTATCCAAACTTATGCCAGTTTCATACTGACTTAGTGCTATAGCATTTTAGTACACTTTAAAGTGAGTCCTCCAACTTTACTCTTCTTTTTCAAGGTTGTTTTTGCTGTCCTGGGCCCCTTGCATGTCCATATGAATTTTGGGTTCAGTTTTTCAGTTTTTGCAATGAAGTTGGCTGGAATTTTGATAGGGATTCCACTGAATATATAGATCACTTTGAGGAGTCTTAACATTTTTAATAATATTGTCAATCATTCCATGAAAATGGAATGTCTTCCATATATGTAGATCTTTTAAAATTTATTTTGATACTTCAAAAAGTTCAATGTACAAATCTTGTAAATTTTTGTTAAATGTATCTCTCACTTTATTCTTAATGCTGTTGTAAAAGGAAAGGCTGAGTTTCTTATGGGTGGTACTATATATCAATCTTCTTATTTCTAGAATTCCTTCACAGCAAATACCCTAGGTATATATTTGCTACATAAATCTATCCACAACTATTCCCCGCCCCGTGTTATAAGAAACCAAGACCCAAGGTAAGCTACTTGAAAACACCTATGTGGAAGTGAGAAATGAGACCCATGGTTGGGGCTTTGTGCAGATGATACTGAGAGCTTATTCAGAATGACTTTTTCTTAATTACTTTTAAACAACCCTTTCAGTGTATTTAGTCAGATACATTAAGATTATGCCCTTTTGATGTGCGGAGTAGCTAAGACTATAATTTTCAAATAAATTCTAGTGAGAGTGTTGTACTTGAAACCTAATTTGCATCAATCTTTGAAGAATTATGTTTCAGGAGATTTGACTAAAGAACACCTATCTTTATTCTATAACGAGGACTAAATGCTCAAGCAACATGTAAGAGTTTGAGCAAACTGCCCCCGCCCCGTAGTGCTGGGTGGCTGCAGCTGTAACTGGAGTCAGTGCTTACCTCTCCCAGTACGCTAGTGCTGATCTGCTCAAAGTGGTTCATCCAACAGTTTGTCAGTAGCCTGTTGGACAAAGTCATAAAACATTGATTGAAGATTGCTAGAATGCAATATATTCTTACTAATATTAAGTAAGCACACATTGAGTGCTTACTGTATGATGGAATTGTCCCTCAGCCTCACATGTATATTATTTCTCTTAAAACCTCATATATTTCCTTGTTATTCTCACTTTACAGATAAGGAGACTGAGAATTAGGTCTTCTCTCTTTTGGGGGGAGCTCATTATCAATGATGGGCAGTTGTAAGGAAAAAGATATTGATTCATCATGAGAAAACATTTTTGTGAGAGTCAGCAATGAAGATGAACACTGAAGAATGTGATCATTGTTCGAGTGAGACAAGCCCTGGGTTGTGCGGAGTCAGCATCCCTGTCCTGGACACGGCACGTGCAGAGCTGCGTGCTGGGTGAGGCAGCGCGGCCACGCAGGGAACGCGGATGCTGGGGTCTTAGGCTGTGCTCAAGCCCGGTGGGGCTTTCTCCTAAGGGCAGTGCACCATCATTGACAGATTTTAAGTAGGAGAATAGGCTGCTCTCGTAGTTCACATTTGTCTTGTAGAATGCTTGGAAAAGTTTAGAAGGCTTGGCAGGAGGTGATGTGCTGAGTCAGAGTAGGGTGGCTGCGAGGTGTACCAGTGTTCAATTTTCAAGTGGTTTTCAGGCCCAGGCTTGTGGCTTAGTAGCCGTGTCATTTTGAATGACACACACAAGGAATTGAAACAATTTATCTAATCAATTGAAGCAGTGATGTACCCAATTCCCAGGACTGTTGTGGAGATCCAGTGAGATACACTGTGCAGTGTGCAGCGTGGTCTCCAGCACAGAGTCAGTGCTGAGTGAGTGCCAGTGAGTATCTGGTAGGTCAGTTGAGGGTGGTGGTACTCTGTGACTGAGGATATCTGGTCCCTGAAGGAGGGGTCCATTCACATCTGTGAGTAATGGGCCTGAGTTGGGAGACGCAGGGAGACCTTACCCTCCGACCAGGAGCCCTGGGCAGGACGGCTATGGGAGGAGCACCGTGAAGTCAGCTCTTTGCAGGTTGAGTTGGGAGTGCCCTTGAGATATCTACGCAGAGTCACGAGCTTAAAGAGGAGGTCTGGGCCCAGGCTGTGCATTTTCCTAAAATCTCAACTCCTGAGGACACCGATGTATTGATCACTGAAAGTGAAGTCATACTTTAAAGGACAAATGAATAGTAGTATCATCACTGTCAACAAAGCTCACGTCTATTTATTCATCACTCACTTTGCTAATTGGGTACTTACAGAGCTCACTTCACCGTCCTCCCGTGGGCTCCGGCTCCACAGAGAAGAGCTTGTGTGTCTCCTTCTTTTCCAGAAGAAGACACATTTAGCTTGTAGCCTTCTGTACCTTGACAGACTTAGGATATTAGTTTGTTGGTTTAATTGTATTTTCTGTTGGCCATGTCCTGACAGGAGAGAAATTTTACCTCATGGTCATGTTTCAATTAGCTGTTACTGAGAATTGCTGATCTGATACATAGTGTATGTATTATATTAACTTTGTAGAGTAGTTATCATTTTTCTGTCTTTGCCCTTTAATTTTGTTTGCCCCTTCAGTGTTCTATCCTTTTTGGGGCCTTATTTTTTTTTTAATTAAATAATGTCTGTTAGCAGTTAAGAAAACAAAAGCAAAGAAAAAATGCACATGAGAGCTAAATTTAGAAAATGTCTAGTGTGTTTTCTGTCTCGGCAATGGAGGGTTGTATAACCTCTTGGAAACCTTCATTAGACAAGTTTCTTAAAATGCTGATTGAGAAATAAAACCTTCCTTCCTCATCTTTCAAGCTGCACAACTCATTGTCAAGAAAGGGGAAATTCTCAGAAGCCAAGACAAACGAGAAAACAGGGATTCTGGGAGATAAGTGAGCGTTAGAATCCGTGGTGTGCTGGTTGGCTCCTGAACTGATTTTCAGTTGCCTTGACAGGAGGGCAGGAGTTTAGCCCCAGGCCTCTCACACTAGGAGTTGGATGGGTGATCATATAATGGGCCTTGCCCATCCTGAGAATCTTGGTTTACTAAAGGGTGAAAGAGGAAAAAGAAAATTCCTCAAGACAAGAAAGTAAGGAAAGTCAATTTTTTGGAAGAGGGGGAAAATAACAAATCCAAAGTAAGGATATAGTTTAAAGCTGTTCTGGCATGAGAGTGACCACAAACTCCTGGCAGAAAAGCACAGCTACTCCTTGATTGATAAGTTGTGTTTAGATTGAATCAGTGAACAGCTATTCCGAAAAAGGCCTCCAGAGTCTTGTGGATCAATATACTGGACAGCAAACACCTCTCTTCCAAGGTCTCATTCAAATAACCAGAAAGGTTTTAAAGGAAAGTAGCAATAATCTGAGTTCTATTTATTGACATTACTATATGCTAAGAATTCAGAGGTGACTATGTAGTTTTCTCCTCTTTTATGGACCTTACTTTCTCTTTGGGGAGACAAAATGACATAGTTGGGTATCTTGGTGGAGGGAGGTGTTAGTCTGTTGCAATTAGCCAGGAGAGGAGATTAAGAAAACAGTGAAGGGTGGGTGAAATTTTTAGCTGAGGACAGTCTTGTTCACTTGGCTTTTAATTGCAGGCTCAATGAGCTGTCACTGGAGGGACTAGATCTTACGGAGGATGGACTTAGCTCAGGCCTCTTTTGAATGGACAAGTGAACCTGGAAAAAGACAGTCAAATCTGTGCAGACATTAAAGTTCACTTGAACGTGTTCCATCCCTGAGCCAAAGATAGGACAAATATGGAGCACTTCTTGAGGGCAGAGGAGTGGTTTTTAAGGTTCTTCAAGAATGAATCCCAGGGAACCGAGATGGCCAGTTGTCAAATTGAGACTTTGTTCTTTGGACGGTGTACCCAGCAAGGGTATTGGCCTTTTATATGGTTCCATTTGTCTTTAATACATGTCTTTTGATGAGGACGTGAGCACAAGTGTTTGACACCTTGTCGAGGCGATTTTGGATACCTGCCTAGAAGCACGGGCACAGTTGCGGCTGCGTCATACATCTTGCAGCCCATCCCTTTCTCCGGCTCTGTAATCACGGCAGAGTGGTTCCTTGTTGACCTGTCCATCTCCTCTGTCACATCATAACCCATGAAAAGACCGGAGCATATTAACTTGGCTTTGTTAAAGTCAAAGGTACAGATCAAATATGGAGTCAGATTTGTTCTTTCCTATTTCAGTAGTGCCATGGAGAAGGCAGTTTGGGCAGCTTTTTGTAGTGTCCTGGAGGCTTTCTCTCTCAGCTTCTGGGCGCCTCTGTTGAAAACCCTTCATAGCTGTCTGGCCTGCTGGAAAAGCACTCCTGCCTGTTTTACCCTGAAGATGTGTTCTGTTTATAAACTCATCTCTACTCCTTGGAAAACAACTCAAGAAAAACTCAGTTGGTTTTTCACCAGCCATGGGCAGGGGTGAGATAAACCATGTTATTATTTCATAAAATAATAGTAATAATAGTAATATTAATAGTAGTAGCAGTAGTAGTAGTAGTAATAATAATAATAGTAATAATTATATTAAAAGAATTCTTAAAACACGACTGCACATTGGAGAGAGTCAATAAATGCTTTCTGGCTTAAATCAAATGTGATGACTCAGTGATTCCATGGCTGCTGTATTTGCTATGCTAGTTACTCCTTTGTTCCATTACACAGTTTTTTTAACTGAAAAAAAATACAAGCAAATGGTTAAAAAAAGAAACTCAAACAGAGCACAAAAATACACAAGTGAAAGAAGTTTTCCCTCATCTTGTGTTCTTTCAGCCCTCTCTGGAGATGCCACTGTTTGCTATCCTTTGGGTGCTGTTCCAGATATGCTTTGCACATTCCCACCTATGCATGTAAATTCCTTTAAAATTTTATTTATTTTTAACTTAAACGGATTTAAATCCTCAAGTGGCTTCTGGCCGGGTAATAGAACAGAACAAATCTGACTCCATATTAGTTCTGTTCCTTTGAATTTAACCCTATGCTCTGTCTCCTAGGATTCATCTTGCTTGTAATCAATGTCGCCTGGAGCCTGAAATATACAGGAGAGCCTATTCTGAAGCCTCTGACCTTTAAGGATATTTAACACTTTTTCATTCATTTAAAGATAGCAAATTACAGAATAGAAAATAACGTTTGTTTTGTTGGAGGTTTGCAGGGATCTGACCCACGCAGATAGCTGCAAGAAGAAAGGATTCTAACAAGAAGGAATTCCTACACTAAGAAGTTTGCAACAACCAAGCACATAGGAAAGGATCCTGAATTGTGACTTGGGGAGATGGTTTTCCAGGACATTAGTTTGCCATCTAGGTCTACAGAAACTTGCTATTCCATGCCCCAACATCTGGTCTCCCAACTTATTGTCCTGTCCTGCACTGAGGAGAAAGAATTTGAACTTGGTAACACTCCTATCTACCTAGAAAGCTGGGCACTGGAGCTGAGTGTTATGGAAACAGGCCAGCCAAGAAAAGCACCAATCGGGGTGTTGGTGTACTCAGAAGTATTATGCCGGTGGGCTCAGTGGGGCTCCTGCTCCGAAGTTCTGAGCACCTCCAAGACGTGCACATGAGGTTTTAAAGGCTTAATTACAAGTAAGGGGGGATTAGCGAATAAGGCTCAAAGAACAAAAAGCAAGGAATCAGTACACTGGAGCTTATCAATTTGTAGCAGATCACATTACTGACACTTGTTGAGCTTGGAATTACGAGTTAGGTTGTTAGCCCAATAAACTGACACTAAACTTCAGATATATGAGATAGCCCAGCAGAATTTAGATCATTAAACCGACACTTATCACACTTAGATTTGTGACTTAGCTTGTTAGCCCAGCTGGACTTTTCCTTCACATGAGGACAGCTCTCCCACACCCAGGGAACTACTGTGAGCCCTTGATGTTTCCACTAGGGTTGGGTATGGTTTACTCAGGAGGGATGGGGACTATGCACCAACACTCAGGCAGTCTGCTCTGTCTGGGGCTCTGATCTTGTACCATCCCGCTCCCCGCCAGCCCAACACCTGGGACAGTGGAGCTAAGGCAGTGATCCTGTCTGCCTGTTTCCCAGCGTGTAAAAGGGGATTATGTACCTTTCCAAGGTAGTTCTGAGCGACAACACCTGCGGGTGCTTGGTTCTCAGAGCAAGAGAAAACCCAGGTCCGCATGGGGGCAATGGGTGTGATCCCCATAGAGTTTCTGCAGAAGCATCCCATGGAGGGCTGGATCAGGGAGGTAAAACTTGAGCTGCGGAACTTGAAGGGTTACAGAAGGGTACAGAGGCAGGTCTGCCGCCTAGGGGTGCCCCAGAGGTAAAGCTTTTTCTCTCCAACTCCGCTAAGACCCTCCCCTCTCCAGATCCCTCCCTACTCTCTGCTCATCGTGTCCATCTGTATCTCTCCAATTTTCCCGTCCTCTCCACCCGCTCCCATCTTCTCCCTCCCTCCCTCCCTGTCCCACCTTCTCTCACAGAACCCAGAGAGGATCGCTGGCCCTCCTGCGCATGCGCAGTCAGTGCCAAGTGGTCCGCTGTTTGGAAGCTCTATATCTTAGCCGGGGATCGGGCCCAAAGGTTTCTCAACTCTGTCGCCCGGTAGGACTTTGGTTCCTGTCTGGGGCCGGGGCCTCTGGCTGTGGAAGTGTAAGGTGGGGGGCTCCCGGGAAAGTGGTCAGGCGGCTGCGGGAGGGCGGTCCGCCTGTCACAGTCCCCAAGGGCGCCAGGCAGCCCGTGTTCAGATGAATTGCTCAGGCCAGACCCCTCTACCCGCGCCACCTGCCCCGGCGCCCCGGCCACAGGTGCCAAGGGCCAGGTGTGCCCCTACCACCTCTCACCCAGCCGGGATCCCCTCAGTCCGCGGCTGGCGTCCCCTTCCCCTCTCCCGCCCGCGAGTCCTCTCCTCCCTGGCTTCCTCTCCTTGGCCGCCGGCCCGTTCACGCCCCTGGGAGGGCTGTGTCCGGGCGGGCGGGGACTGCGGACCCGGACGGGGCGGGGGGCTGGGGCTGGGGCTGGGGCTGACCTCCGAGCAGGGCTGCAGCCCGCGTCCCTCCCCTTTCCCTCCCCCCCGGGGCAGCCCTCCTCTCCCTTTCCTGCTCCTGGAGGACCAGCTCAGTGGCCTGGGCACTGCTCCCTGGGCTGAGAACCTCCGGCTGTAACGCCCTGCTTCTCCAGTTGGAGTCGGAAAAAGGGAGCCTCAGTGCTGAGCGAGCTTCTGTCTCCTCCCTCAGTTTTTCTGCTGCAGGTAAGTACTTTTAACACTTTCAGGTGTCATCATGGCTGTGCTTGTTGATGTCACGTGTTTTTATAGTGAGAGTGATTACAGTGGTGAAAGCAGGGCTTGGTTCTGTTAAAAATGAGCTGAAGGCATGAGGCTGTGACATCCTCCTTCCTTCCCTCTCCCAGGGTGAAAGGAGTGATCCTCGATTTTCAAAAGATAGTTACAGTCCCTAACTAGCACAGCCCAGCTAGTGTGTGTTAAGAGGAACAGCACCACCAGAGGCCTTGGAGACCCAGGGATATTGCAGTCCTAAAGAGCTCCTGGCACAGTTTGGTTTGTTTTGGTTTTTTGTTTTTCTTAAATTGTGTGATAGACTAGTGGTATAAACAGAAAAATAATTGTCAAGAAATATTTCTTCATGTAACAGTGTTATTGTGATATAGTTCACACACCATGAATTCCATCCATTTAAATGGTACAATTCAGCAGCTTTTAGCATATTCACAGTTGTGCAACCATTATTATTCCAGAACGTTTTCATCACTTCAGAAAGACCAGTGGAAATGAATGACCTATCCACCCCTCCGAAGTGGTGGTTCTAAAGAAATTTCTTGGCTATTCCTGATCATAAATTATCTTGTTACATTCCAAGAAAAATCTGGTAGGAATTCTAATCAGAATTGCAATGAATCTGTCTATCAAAACTGGAAGAATTAATGTCTTTATGGCATAAACTTCTTCTACCCATGAATATATCTGGGACCCTATCTTTTCATCTGTCCAGTGACTGGCCCATGGGAAGTCCTCACTACTTGTTGTACTTGTGAATGATGAGATTCTATACATCGTTAGTTGCAACTGTAGCCTTTCACAGAAGAGAAAAGTAACCTCAGTGAAGCAAGTGACTCTCTGATGGTCAGAAAGAGTGACAGCCAGTGCTGGAGTGATCCAGTGGACTTGGTGCTTGCAACCAGAATTCTCCACCACATACAGTTAAGGGGATTAGAGTGTTCTTTTATTTTTTCTTAATGGCGTTGCTTTTATTTTTACTTATTTTTTTAAATTCTTTTTTATTTAAGTTTAGTCAATTTACAATGTTAGTTTCAGGTGTACAGAAGAGATTCAGTTATAAACATATGCATATGTATATATATGTTTTAGATTGTTTTTAGTATAACTCATTACAAGAAATTGAATATAGTTCCCTGTGTTATACAGCAGGTCCTTGTCATTTATTTTATATTTACTAATTTGTATCTGTTATTCCCCCCTTTCCTGCCTGCTAAACACAGTTTACTTTCTATGTTCATGAGTCCATTTATAGGAGCACCGTTTTTCCTAGTAATATATGCTCTTTGGCTGCTTTCAGTTTCAGTAATTTCATCTTATCTGTGGGTGCTTTTATTCTGGTGGCCTTTATGTGGTTTGCACACGTGGTAATAGAGATCTGTATTTGGGACAAATTCAGGCCTCTGTAGTCCCTGGTACAGAGTGCCCACTGAATTGATGCTTGAACTGGGAAAAAGGCACAGTAAATTTTGGAATTTCAACTATGGTTGAGAATTCCAGGGTTCTATAACCTGTTTAGACAACCTTAATATTGGCTGCACCCATACTGGGTAATTTGGTGGAAATTCATGTTATGGTGGTGTAGAGACAGGGAATTGTATGCTTCTTCTCTTTCTGTTTTATTACACTCATTCTCCTGGGCCTCCCAGATCCTCCCCCAGAAGGGCCCAGGGCTGGCTTGGTGCTGCTCTGAGGCAATATTTGTTAATAAGGCCCTTTCCTCTACTCATCTGAGCCTCCGGTTTTTTCTCTGCACAATGAGGGCTTAGATTGATAAGTACTTTTCAGTTTCTTTTAAAGCCATGTTTCCTTTGAGAAACAGAAAATGCAAATCTCTCCTCTCAGCCCAACCCTTTAGATTTTGATAAGTCCTCCAAGGAGTGACATAGCTCTTTGTGGAATATGAATGTGATTGTGATCCCAGGTGAAACAGAAAAGACTCTTCAGAGATTGATTGCAGGGAGAGGGCAGGAAAGGGGCAGTATGTCACACTTTCTAGTGTGAGCAGTGGAGCAGGGGCTTGGATTTAAATATGGTGACTGACGTGGCCTCTCTCTAATCTTGTAGAATGTGATAAACTTCTCTACCTCAGTTTCTTGATGTGTCAAGTTGGGGTGATAATATTTTAAGGCTTTTGTGAAACATTATACACATAAGCCATTTGTGTCTCGGTAGAAACAAGACCTGCTAGGGATTCAGGGATTTGTTTAAAAAAAATCTTGTCCATAGCAGACTGTCTGTGTGTATTTTAAGTTCCTGGAGGGTGAGGGTGAGTCTGAAGCCCATTGTGGGACAGGTGGGCCATAGTTCTCTGTGCCCCAGATTACCCCCTCCTCCCCAGTCCTCTTCCTCAGTCCAGGATGAAGTTCCCTTGTAGATTTACTCAGAGGTCTTGTGGAAATAGCTTTTCATTTTATTGTTTCACCAAGAAGTTCTGCCATCATGATCTCTTTGGTCAGGCTTTGAAGGGCTGCCATCATGATATCTGGTAAGAATTCTATGGAATTGGGAGTTTCTATTTAATGAAAAGGAATAAAAATTACAAATAGAAAATTAGAACAAGGGTGGTTTCAGGGGCTCTTTGAAATGGACACCATTAGCTTTGTTAGCTTCAGGTGCTGTGGCCTGTTGCCACGAGGACCCATTCTCTTGCTCTGAAGTTGGAGGTACCAGTGGGTCCAGTGGGAATGTTAACTGAGTGTATCTCATGGGCTGGGCATTGACCTATTTGTACTGTGTGTTCCTAATTTGAGACAGTGAGCTCACCTAACCTCAATAACCTCTTTAAAAAATTAGACTTTTTATTTTGAGATGTAATGTTGATTCCCATGTGGTAGTAAGAGATTATATGGAGAGGGCTTATGGATCCTTTTGCCCAGTTTTCCTTCATGGTTCCATCTTGCAATGGTGAGGTACAATTCATTACTGACTCACTAACAATATGAGGTTTGTGTTATTGCCCTCATTTCTATTCATGATTAAACTGGGGCTTAGAGAAGCACACAGGCCTACCCAGGTCACCCACTTTGTTAGTGCAGAGTCGGGTGAACGTGGGCTTGGGATTTCCAGGCAGTACCATTATGATGGTCTGTGGCAGGGAGCAGCATTCACTTGCTTGTTTATTCATTCATTCAACAAACATTTATTGAGTAAACTCTGTGGGTCATATGCTTTCTTTGGCTTATCTGATTATTCATCACTACTGAGAATCAGGCAATGTTTATATTTTTTAATCTGAGAAAATTAGCTCTGAGAGGTTATAACCCTCCGAAAGGAAGTATAGCTCATTAAGGAGGGATAGTACATTTGTACAGTCACCACTTTTTATGCAGGTGGTACCCTAGACATTTTACATTTGCAAACATCCGTAATTCAGATATATTCTTGTAAGGCAATGATTTTTTTTTTAATTGAAGTATAGTCAAGTTTACAATGTTGTGTCAATTGCAAGGTGTTTTTTGACTTTTGAATTAAAAAATACTTTTTCAGGAGGGTAATTACGTGTATTTATTTGTTTCATTTTTTAAAATGAGTTACTGGGTTTTGAACCCAGGACCTCGTACATGGTAAAAATGTGCTGTACCACTGAACTGTATCCTCTTCCCCTAGGCAAGTTTTCTTATCCATTATTATGAAGCTTAGGGGATCAAATAATTTGGATACAAATCCAGATCTTTTAATCCTACTGTGGTCCTTTTCTTTATATTCTGCTGAAGGGGTTTGGGGAAAGCATTTTCTTTGTTCATTTTTTATTCAGCATTTTTGAGCAGTGACTTTGCATCAGGGCCTTGCTAGGTGCTTGGAAATAGAAAATAAGAAATGACCCTTCTCTGCAGAGGCAGGAAGCCTAGACCAAAAGCTGGGTAATATGATCCGAGATACATTAGCCATGTGCAGACTCTGAGGACAAACTGTACCCCCGGATTTGCTTTGGCTTCCCTTGCCTTCTGGCTGGTACACACCAGGTCACAGCAACCCAGATGGGCCCGTAGCACACAGCAGATTATGTACCTCGATCTCCTCACCCCTCTCGGCAGGGCCAGCAACATGAGCATCCCTGACTACGTGCAGTGTGCTGAGGACCACCAGACTCGTCCCGTTGTGGTCCAACCAATGGAGATCATCTCAGAGGAGAATTTCTTTTGCATCTATCAGCTACTCACCTCGGTGTGCCATATCAGCCCATGCGGCTCCCAGTGGGCATTCTGTATCCACTACAGTCACCACTATGTGCCCGAGAATGGGTGGAGCGTCTTCCAGACACACCGCAAAGTCGTGGGCCTTGTCACCATTACCAACTGTCTCTCTGCCAAGGCCTTGGAGAAGCTGCACGTGCAGAGGGGCTGTATGGCACCGCGCTTAATGATTCTCAGCTCTTTGTCTTTGTGCTGCATGGGGAGGTAGCTGAGCAGCCGTTCACCGACGTGTCCTTCAATCTACGAGGACTGCAGGGTGGTGGAGAAGAGGATCGAGGACTTCACTGAGTCACTCTTCATCTTGCTCAAGTCCAAGTGGCTGGATGGTGGCCACAAGAATTTTGGGGCAAGATTCCCCTCCTCTGCATCCTGTTTGAGAAAGAAGACTTCATGGGACTGGACACAGACAGCAGGTAAGTTTACCTGGAGGCCAGCCCACCCTGGCTTTGTGCTGGATTGCTTCCCTACATCCAGAAAGGGATCAGCAAGGAAGAAGTCTGTCTTGTAGCCAAGGGGGTAGGGAGGTGCAGCCCGCTGGTTTACAGACATTTCAAAGTGAATCCGCCTTTGTTTCAGAGAGATCCTTTTAGGGTTAGTGTGGACACTTACTCCCGCTTTACAGCCAGGACCATGGTGGGAACCCTGGAGTTTCTGTCCAATAAATTAGCCAAAGCCACTGATGCTAGGAGCACTGGGGAGGAGGCTGGACTGAGCTGAGATATGCTGTAGGTCAAATGCACATCAGACGCTGAGGCTTGTCTAGCAAATGTATATAAACTATCTCTTTACTTCCTACATTGATTACATGTCAAAATGATAGTATTTTACATACAGTAGATTAAGTAAGATCTGTTCTTAAAATCAGTTTCTAGTATTTGTTTTTTGTTTGTTGGTTTGTTTTTTTGTTTACTATTTTATACGTGGCAACTGGGAAACTTTCTTTACATGGCTCTCATTTCATTTCTGTTGGGCAGCCTGTCCTGGGACAGTCTCATTCCTTTGCTTTTGGATGAGATGCTTAACCCCGAGAGGCGGAACAGGGCACTGGTTGAGCTGGGGCTGGAGCCGGTGTCTCCTGCCTCTCAGGCCCAGCACCTGTTCGGCTCAGGCCCTCTCTTCTTGCCCGACAGCCACCATGCCAAGTTAGGACATCAGAAACACCGCCAGGGACTCCCGAATGAACTCCTTATGCAGGGAAAGGCGTATCACGGTGTATGGGACAGAGCAGGGTAATGTTCATTCTCAGTTTGTCCCTGTGATTAAGTCAAAGTCCCCACTTTGCCTCGGAAGTACAGACGAGCTCTTTTGGGCTGCCTACCCAACACCTTCTGCTCTGTTTCCCGGTGTATCTATCGTGCTGTCCCTCGGGCAGAAGAGGGTGAGATGTCTTTGCCGAGAAGTGGTCCCCCTTTGCTGGGGAGAGTAAGGGAAGCTGTGTCCCCCCGTCCTATGGCCTCTGTCCTTGTGTCTGGAGAGGGCTCATGGTGGTCCCACAGGTGACGGTCCGAGAACCTGGCACATGCTGCTGGGCCCGCCGTGAAGGCAGTGCTCTGTGATTCTTGAACTTACCTAAGATCAGATCCTACTTTCTGGTTGGTGGTAAGTTGGAGGAGAAGATGCTAGAGAATTGATAAAAAGAATATCTAGACCAGCCCTGTGAGTGAGAAGAGAAGTGGACCCGAGTCCCACCTGTGAGAGCCCACCTAGCGGTCTCTGGATGAATTTTCTGTTCCTCCCAGAAATACCTGTATGGCTTAAGGAAGGGGAGAGGCTTGTCGTGGCCATGATCTGTGCTTGTCCTCACAGGGCCCTGTGATCTACATGCCCGCACTCCCCTTCTGCTTCTTGGGGATGTGCTGGTATGTTTAGGAGCCTGGGCACTGCTGAGGGCATAGCTCCCATCACCGTGCTACACCGAGTCTGGCTCTGTTCACCTCACCTGTCAACACCTGCTGAGGCCCCAGGCATTAGTCAAGGTAGGTGCATCGGTGCAACGTAAGCAGGGACCACCTTCTCCCCCTGGACAGACTGGTGAGTGAGCAGTTGAAGCCTTGAGCCCTGCCCCAGCCCCCACGCCAGTGCCTCCTCTTTTGTCATAGGAGTCACTGGTGACATTTTTACTCAACAAATGCTTGTCTCTGAGTCTGCAGAGCCACCAAAAAATGCCAGCTTGTTTTTGCCTTTTGAAGTCTGCCCTTGGGACTTGGCGGAGTAGCCGAATGTGTACTTAGCCCACAGTGTTTGACACTGTCACCATTGATTACCCAGAACCTCATGTACCAGGCATGGCTCCCGGCATCAAAATACAGCAGCGCATTAAATCTCCCTCCTTGTGGGTCTGTCTGTCCTGGTAACATAAGAGCTCAGCCAGCTTCTGAACGTCAGTGAGATAACGCGGCCAGTGAGCTCAGGTCAAGCACATTCTCCTCCAGTCACTTTTACCACATTGTTGCTTTTAGTATTCCACAGTCATTAGTTTTTTAAACAATGCTTTGGTGAAGGAGCAGAGCCTAATTCTCTCCTGCTACTCTTGGTGGAAGTGAGTAAAACGGTCCAGAATGAAATGCGACCACAATTTGTAGCTCAAAATCTGCCTAGACGCTTGTAGGTGGAATTTGGGTTAGGGGCGCTGACCACGTTGGGGTCGTCCAGCAGTACCGCTCCCCTCAGGCCCCTGCTTTCCCTGGAGCAAGAGGTGAGGGTGGGTTTCACCATCCCCTCGTCCCTGGCCTCACACACTCACGTAAATTCTTGTACATGCTGTCAAAATCATTTTTGTTCTTGTGTGTTTCTAATTTTCTCGTCTTCATCTTTTCCTTTTTCTTTATTCCTTTTTCACTTGTACTGCCCAGTGAGCATGTTGTTGCATCTGAAAATGTGGGCTGTGCACATCCTGCATTGGAAATAGCCAGATTGCCATCCGTGCTGTCTCAATAATTTTAAAAAGCAAAAACTTAACAGCTGTCTTGATCCATGTATTATCCTCGTCATTTTGTATTTTCTTAATTTTTGGAATATTTACTTTGTTTGCACATTACCCACTGGTTTTTGATACCTGTTAAAATCCTTGCTTTGAGGAACCTGTTTGGTCCTCTTTTTATTTGGTGACAAATGCGCCCTTATTAAATTTGTTTCATTGTTTTGAAGAAGTGAGATGCGAATTGATTTAGGCGGCTGCTGAGGGATTCTTTTCATGGAGTATTTAAACTTGTAAAGTCAAATTCTGCGGCAACTTGCACGATTCCTGCTTTTATACAAACGTGCTCGGCACGAGGTTCCTGGCTGTCGCTGTGTGACGTGCGTGACGGCGCTTCCTGGCCGGTGGTCACTGGTGAGGAAGTGGCCGGCTCGGGGGTGAGCATCTGCAGGGGACGCTGTTGGAGGAAGCAGTCACCGTTTGGTTCTTTAATTTTTTTTTTTTTGCATTCAACTTCCCCGTGCCATTTACTTTACTTTGCCTTCATAAAGGGGCCGAATTGGGTCTAAAATCCATGCCACTATTTTGTTCCCTTTACGAGGCTGGTTTTTCTGAGTATCAGGACAACATGGCCTTCTCCTAAGTAGCTGGCTCACCTGGATCTGTTGGACACAGGGACAGCTAAAAGGGCCATAGCTTCCTCTCTGCTTCAGCCGGTGGGCATTCAGAGCTGGGTCTGTGGTTTGCCTCAGCAGCCGTGCAGACCTTCCTACCCAGGGATTTACTTTTAACCCATGTTGGTAGTAAATAGCTGAATCCGTTTCTGTTGCAGCTGACGTTCACCACTGACGGCCGTGTCATTAGTTTGTGGTAGTCAGTCTCCAACTCCCCAGACAACCATGAAGGAAGATGATTTGGCCGACCTAGGACCTTGGATTCTCACCCTCACCATGGTTCATCTCACACGGTGGAAGTGTGTGGCCACCACCATCATGCTGACCATGAGGTCTTGTTTCTCCTTTCATGCTCTGGTCCAAATGTGGACACTTCATTTTTCACTGAATTTGTCTCACTTGAGACAGGCCAGAATATCTGAATGAGTCCATCACATTCTGGGTGGGGAACAGAACAGAAGTAAGTGTCGCAAGTAGATGGAGTCTAGGCTGTCCGGGTTGGCAATTGCAGGCTGGGATCTGTGATGGCCGGGCTGTACCCTGGACACAGGCCTTTCCCGTGGCTCCCATGAGCCCAGGAGTTGGAGTGAGAACAGCCTTGCCTGGGTTCCCACATCCTCATCTGCTCACTTTCAAGTGTGTCTGCTAATTAGGAGCTCCCCCAGACCTCGGGCCCTTCAAAGCTCAGACCACGGGAGAACCTTGAGTCCCTTCTCCTGGGCCTCCTGTGTGAGAATCCAGTGCCTTCTGAGGTGGCCAGTGGCAGGAGATGCCTCCCCCGCCGGGGAGCACCCTACGGAGGACTGTTATTCAGTGCACCATGCTGTGAGCTTGTGGGGTTCCGGCCATGGTCCCTGCAGAACCACACTTGAGATGGACTTATTGTCATAAATGGACTGATTGCAGGGCAGGGCCGGGGGGAGGGAAGCGTGGAAATTGAATGTGACCTCAGACAACTAGGTGGGTGCAGGGGCTGTTACTAAAATGGGGAGTCTGGGAGATACCTGCCAGGAATCGAATTCCAGAGTAAATGGTGGACATGAGGCATTTTTAAGATGCCATTTTTCATCCAAGTTAGGACTTCAAAGAGGCACTCGGTTCGATGAGCCTGGGGCTCAAGTGAAGGAGCCGGACTAGAGATACACGTTGGGAGTCGTCATTCTTAGCTGGTGTTCACAGCCTTGCATGTGAATTAGATCTTCTCGAGGGCTGCAGACTGAGGCTGAGGCGGGGCAGGGCTGTGCCTGGGTTGGAAGAAAGCCCAGACCATGCAGCTTTGGTGTGTCAGTTAGCTGCATTTGCCATTTTCATAGCAATGCTATTTATCCTTAAGGGGCCAGGGGGTGGGCAGGGCCAACCAGGAAGAAATCTGCAGGGAGGGTCGTGGCCACATGTGCGTCTTGGGAAGGTGCAGAGGCTGCAGGGTCTGGGAGGGTAGAGTCCTCAGAAGCTGAAGTTGGAGTGGGGAGTGGGGAGAATGTAGTCACAGTCACCTGTGAGGGAGGGAGGGAGGCCTAAGGAGTCCCCACCTTACCGGACTCTCTTTCCCATGAACAGAAGGCAGTCAGACAGAGGATCTGAGGTGAGAGGGGATGGGCACTGGGAGGGGAGCCAACCTGGAGAATGGTGTTTGGAAAGTTCTGGAGTTGTCTCCCTGAAAAATAGAGTTAAATATACCCAGACTCTTAAGAACATTGTTAGTGACTTGGGAGGAGGCAGTTGTTTTTCTGGCCTCCTAAGGTTAAGGCATGTATCCAGGGATACACAGAAGATACGGGCAGTCTGTTCCGGGGGCTTGATCGTTACCGGGGGAACAGTGCAAGTTTAAAGGGGGAGAAGGGCAGCGGAGGGAAACTAGCCAGGCCCCGTGTCAGGTACCAGTCGGCCGCCCTACTTGCGTGTTGCAATCACATCCATGCCTCCCAGGTGGGCAGTGGCAGCCCCCTTTTGCAGATTGGGAAGCCTTCTCAGAGGGGTTAAGGAATTGGTCTGTTTAGCGGCTAGTAAATGCTGTAGCAGGATTCAAGCAGGGCCTTGACAGACTTCAAGGTCATGTTCTCTCTACTGTTTCCAGTACTTCCCTGTTATACCTGGAATGGTGAAGTGGGTCAGTTTTGGAGCCTTTCAGAAAAAGTATGATTTAAGTGCCTCAGGACTGTTTCACAAAGCTCAGCGTTCTTTGATGATTCTGAAGCACACAGTGCTTTTCGCCCCACAGAGGTAACGTCTAACTCCTTTGAAGATGACGTGGTTGCAAATGATGTACAGGTGCAAAACCAAACTCTGCAGCTTCTGAACGGAAACTCTCCAGTTCTCCCTTGGTCAGCTTTCTTCCGCGGGATGTAACTGTGCTGCAGCGTAAACCTGAGCTTTCCGTATGGAGTGAGTGTTTAATATCCAATGTTAGCATAAAACGGTCAGATGAAGAAAACCGACGTTGACAAATTATTTTTGGGTTCCATTAGTCAAGATATACTATCAATTAATGACCCATATAGCAAATGAAATTCAGTATAGGACATTGCATTTCTTCCTTTCTATTTAGAGTTCTCTTACAGAATAAGGTTGCCTGCTTTGGAACATCAGCTTCACCACCACGGCACCTATCAGTGTGTTGGTGTGATTGCATTTACAGAGTGAATCTAATCTGGGCTTCCTAAGCCCCAAACACTCCTGTGCAAAATCACGGGCTGTAGCCATCTGTTAGTCACGCAAATACTTCTAAAATTATATGATTCCAGAAAAGAAAGAAGAGAGAGAGAGAGATTGCCTTTATCAAATTTCCTTTCAGTTCTAACTGCAAACTGTTGTTGAGCAGCTCTTGTTTCCTTTGGATATGAATATATACATTTCTTTGCATGTAACCTAGGTTTTGGACTAGAACACCAAGTTCTTGCTGTCCACAAGCCACAAAAATAGTAGCCTAATTGGACCCGTGTGAAATAGTTTATACTTTTTTCTGAGAAAGTATCCTTGAATTTGGGACTTGGGCTGTGATTTTTGCTTTTTGATTCCCCCACCCGTCTTGTAATCTCTCACTCCTTCCCACGTGGCCCCCAAGGGTTCGTGGTCTTATTAGGAGCAGGCACCCAGTTGGTCTCCATATATTGCCGCTATAGATAGAGCCCAGACAAGACTTAAGGACATTATCAGAGAGGACTTCCTGGAAGAAATGGGCTCTAAATTCAGTTGTGAGGACAGAGTAAGAGTCAGCCAGGAGAAGGAGTCAAGAATGTGGCTCAGGTCGCAGGTGCAGCCTGGGCAGAGGCCTGGAGGCTTTTGGCGTGGGGACCCGGGGAGAGTGCCCTGTGCAGTCCAGGGTGGAGGGAGCCCCTGCTCGGGAGGACACTGGAGACAGTCCGTGGTGTAGGGCTTTGGAAGAAGTTGAGTTTTACTAGAACTGACACAGTAGGCAGTGAAGGGTGTCAACAGAAAGTGACCCTCAGGAAATGTACTTCAGGTTTTGCTTCTGATATTCTACAGACAGAAGGATCGGGATGGGCGAGAGCAGGTATGTCTGTCCCTTTGAGATCCAACCCGTCATTCATTTATTCATAACACGTGCACTTCTGTGAGTATAGGGGAGGGAGGGTGTAGCCACGATAATAAGCAAAATGTATTTGCTTCTTGAGAGCTTAGCATTGTCAGAAGTTGACTTAGCCTAGAAAGCTCTAGGAAGAGAGGAACAAATTGTGGAGGTTGGAGGGAGGGAAGGCTTCCTTGGGAAACAGTCAAAATGAGCCTGGAGGCAAGTGAGAGGTAGGAGCATGTCAGGGGACCCCTGAGGTCACTGGGAACCTATGTACTGAGGTGAGGCTGGGCAAGCAGGGTCTGGGGTGGGGCTAGAACTCTAACAGGGAGCCTCTGAAGCATTCGAAGTGGGGTTGATGTAATCAAATTTGTGATTTGGGAAGGCTGCCGTGGCTCTGTGTGTGTAGCGGGGATGAGGGGGTGGGTGCCACCAACTGGGGGATCATAAGAATACCATTCACAGGCTGGAATATGGGCATCGGGGCTACTTGGGGACGGCAGGGGCAGTGTGGATGCCGGCTTTCTTTATGGGGGGCTTGTTAGCGGGGCCGCCCTTGAGGCACCTTGTGGCTGTAAGAAAACTGATGGAGGCTGCCAGGTGGACTTTCGTCTTCTCTCTTTCCCTTCCTTGTTTGATGATCTTAGCTCAGCCAACATTTGGAACATAAGAGCTAATTTCCAGGGTTGCCCAGGACTTTGTTGAGCTCGTTCGAGTGAGATCTGATTGGATTTAGGTTTGTGTTCAGATCTGGATGTTCACTTAGCTAGAAACGTCCTGTCATTTCGATTTCCATAGGGGTTTTTATTCTTGATAAAGATTGCTTTCTTGGTGAGAGGAAATTTAAAACAGCTGTTGTCTTTTTCAAAAAATCCTCTTTTAAGAATTTTAATATTCAAAAGAATACGAATATATAAAATATTTAAGGAAGTCTTTGGTGTAGTTTCTTTGCTTTCTGAGCTAATGTGAAGTTAGAGCCTTTGCATTACTTAATAGCACATCCTTGTCAGTATTTAAAGAGCTGTTAGTGAGCGCACCAGGTCCCACCTCTCAAAGAATCGTTAAAGTTTGCTCTGAAATAGTGAGGTCATAAAGGTC
Source organism: Vicugna pacos (assembly GCF_048564905.1). Taxonomy (NCBI): domain Eukaryota; kingdom Metazoa; phylum Chordata; class Mammalia; order Artiodactyla; family Camelidae; genus Vicugna; species Vicugna pacos. The sequence continues at coordinate 6,349,143 of NC_133004.1, forward strand.
TTGTTTTCAGAAATCAAACGGTTTATAATACACAGCATAACTCCATTTATAAAATAATAATAAGTTCAAAACTAAGAAAGTGGAGGATAAATGATTTTTTTAAAGCCTAAACATAAATTTTCTTGTGCTAATGTTGCAAGTGGAAATTTTGAAAAGAAAAATCCTACTGCAATATCATCTATTTGGAATACATATATGAGTTTCACGTTTGAAAAGTATCTGCGCAGTGGTTTTCGAAGTCAGGAGCATTCCTGCTCAGATACTGGCAGTGATGGTTGCTGGTTTTCAATGGAAGAGCCTAAATTTGCCTTCTTAGCTTTTTGGTTTTTTTATAGTGAGAGGGTTGAGTAGTGCTTTGCCAGCATGGTTTTGGGGCAATTTGAGGGCAGATGTCGTGTGCCAGCAGTGAGAAATTTCCATGCATTTTATTTTCTGGACATCACCAGGGCACATGTGGGGTTTGTGCCTGCAGGCTGGAATGCTGCAGGACTCCCTGATCGTTCACCTTTATGTCCTGGAGCTGCTCCGGTCAGTGAATGATTTTCTGTGGCTTGGAGATAATGTGGTCTGATGGAGATGATCAGATGTGCAGTTAAAATGCTATTACTTGAAATAAGAGTAACCTAGAAACATTTCTCTAACAATACAGGATGAGGGAGGAGGATTGGCTGAGCTGCTTGCAGTGGGGAGTCTTAGTTGACTCCCTCACCGTGACTCCTGCCAATATCCATCCCAGCCCTGCACGGTAGTCCTGCCGAAGCAAGCAAGCACTTTGCTCAGAAACAGACTGAATTTCCTTGTGCCTCTCTTTGTTGGATTTTTTTGAAAGCACATTTTGCCCTTTGCTTCAATGCCATCCATGCTAGTCACCTCTTACACTCATTTTTCTGGCCTCGTCCATAAATAGCTGCTGAATGGATGAACAGAATGTAGTATCTCCATATAGTGGAACATTATTCACACGTAAGAGTGAATAAAAAAGACAAAAAAGAAGAGGAAAATGAAAAATGCCACCTGTTTTGGGAAGTCCACTTTGACTGTTCAACCCACACTTTTCCCTTTGAAACCCAATCACTTATGCTCCACTCTACTCTTTTTGATAGTACTTACCACCTTCTAATAATCTTTAAAGTTTTCAAAAAAAAAAAAGAAAGAGATGCTGATACCACTTCAAAATGTACAAGACTTGATAACAGCATGTTAATTGAAAGGAAGCAGACACAAATGGCCACATATTGTTGATTTCAGTGATATGAAAAGCCCAGAATAGGCACATGCAGAGGCAGAGAGCAGGTGATGGTTGGAAGGAGCTGGTTGGAGGGGGATTAGGGAGTGACTGCTAGTGACAGGGGGATTCTTTTGGGGTGATGAAGTGTTCTGGAAATAGAAGGTGATGAGGGCTGCACAACCATGAGTGTGCAGAAGACTGCTGAGCACTGTCTCTGGGAGTGCCTGTTGTCGGGGCATCTTTATTTTTTCTCATCCTGCAATGTGAAGAACCATCTTCTGCTCTGGCCATTCTACTCCTTTGAGTGGTGCGGGTCAGAGACTCTGTAGAGTCATGTTTCTTTTTTCCCCCAGGCTGAGTGTAGGCAAAAAAGATTTAAGCCTGAGAAAGTGCTCCATCTGCAGAAATGTCTTTTAGATTTGCATGGTGTAAAAATCTTGAGATCTTTTAATCATTGAGGCCAGTCTGTGGGGGGAAATACCCCGTGAAGCCTGGGTGAGCTGGGGAAGAGCCGCGCTTCTCTCCCAGACACGGGTGGGGATTGCACCCCCGTTCAGGCAGTGAAGGGCCCAGACCCGTGAGCAGAGTTGACAATCGTGAATATTTACGTGTATCCGCTGCTTCATCTTGGATATTAATTTCAAGCTGAGTCAGTTTGTGGCGGCAGCCTCATCCTACATCAGGAATTTATAGTATCTGCTCTTTGAGGTGAAGACCTGACAGACTTGATTATTTAACAGTCTGCCTTGAATTGATATCTCAGATTCCTTTGTCAAAAGCAAACAGCAGAAATACAGAATTCCTTTAATGCCAATGTGACCTGGAACGAGTTTAGTCTCTGTGCCTCAGTGGCCTTATCTGTGAGTGGGAAAGATGATAACAGTGCTTCCCTCAGAGGAGCTGGTGAGGGGAGAGTCAGAAGCACAAATGGAGGACTTACAAAAGATGCTCTTGAATGACCGAATTTAGTGCTCTCAGCCTGGTGAGGCCTGAGGGGCAGAGATGTCAGAACAGAGCAGTCCTAGCCGGAGCTCGATCCGTGATGGAAGCTGTTATGATCAGTATCACCACTGTGCGTTATCAGGTAATTTTAAGACTTGGTAATATGAATTCTTGAATAATGTTAAAGGACTAGACATCTCAGATCCAGTTTACATAGTCCTCAATATTTCTTCTGAGAAATGGATGGTTTCTTCCCCATCTTAAATCTGAGATGAGTCTCTAAAAAATTCTGTATTCCTCCATCTTTTTGCTTTAATTTTCCATTTCCTAAAAAACCATGTTTTTAAATGGAGTTAATGGGGACTGAACTGAGTGCCTCATGCATGTTAAGCACTTACTCTCCCAAATGAGGTATAATCTCCTCCGTGATTTTTGTTAAAATTTACTTTCTTAGTTTACAGAGGTAAGAGGCCTCTAATTCTTTTTCTGGAGACTTGTCCATGAACCTGTAAATCTATAATTAATGGACAAAATTTGGTTTATTAAAAAATCATTAGAATATTCTGCAATTCATCCAAAAAGTAATGCTCATTGACTTAAAATGTTTCTCCTTTAAGGGGATTTCTCCTGTTTGGTCTAGCTTAATTTGTTAACAGCCATCCTCATCATCATAATGACCAAACTCACTGTGAGTGGACACCTACCTAAGGCTAAAATGTTTTCCTCATGTTTTAATTCATAGCAGGTGTTTGATTGTAGATATCAGTGTCTCCTTTATTGCAGCTGAGGGATTGAGAGATGGAGCAGCTTGTCCCAAATTACACGCAGCAGGCTGTGGCTAGCTCGGTGCTGGAACCCAGGCTGCACAGAATGCATTCTTAATTGCTCCTCTTATCAGCCTCCCGTTAAGTGGTTACCCGAACACCTGTGACTCCATAAACGGCCGAGTTTAGTGATCTCAGACTGATGAGGCCTTGAAAGGAGAGACACCATTGAGAAGTTGAGACAGAGTGGCAGAAATTAAAATTGTTCATTTTCACAAATTTTTAATTCTCAGGTAATTACATAAAAAGTTATTTTTTTTATTTTAGTGCTCTGTAAGCACTAAAAACAAAACATTAAAAATAATTATAGTGCAAAAGAGAAGTGAGCTCTTAAAGTCCAACCACTGCTAATGATGTTGCTTGTTTTTCTCTTGTGGCCCTTTTTGACAGAAATACTTAAAAAGACTGAATTGGTTTTATGTAGTTTTAATATGGAAGAAAAGATTGTCAGTGAATATTGTAAGAAAAGTCTTTACTCTTTTCTTTCCTGTTGATGAATATGTACGTTATTTTCATGGCTTAAGTACATTTCCTCATTTGTGAAATTTGAGTAATATCGTTTAATTTGTCTGACTGTGAGAGGTAGATGCCTTGTATACAAAGAACCCAAGAGGTGCTTAATAAAAGTGTGCTGTCACAATGACAGATATTTTAGAAGGATCAACACTGAATACTAAAGAGTGTCGCTAATTTCTGATACATATTCAATATGTATTTGTATGATATATTTGAATATGGTTTAAAGTAACAAGGATTCATTTTTTTTGGTGTAGTATGAAGTTTTAATGAAATCTGTATCATTCTAGTGAGACAGGGACTAGTTAAATTGCCTTAATCAGATGACCTTGAAGATTATTTACACAGAATATGTATTGTTACAAATCAGAATTTATGCTGCCGTGTAACCATCCACTCAGACATTTAAATTCGTGGGATTCTGACCAGATCCGTTACGTTTAGTAAAATCCATATTGATCATTTTCAGGGAATAAGCTCCTCTATTTTGTGATTAAAGATAATTTTGATTTTTTTCTACATTCTTAACAGGTTTAAAATATCAAAACATTGATTTGACATGTCACTTTTTTAATAGAGAGAATAAAGCTCATGCTGTTTTATTATGTAAATAAATGTTTTTGTATGGCAACAAAAGTGTATGATATCCTGGCTCTTTTAGTATTTTGCAAGATACTTAGATAACCTACTGTTGGAAAAATACAAACGTGAATTTTATGAATATAGGCCTAGTACAGATCTGTTGGTTTTTGCTACAGTGCAAGACATGAGGCATAGGAGAGCTTTGCTGCTGATTGCCAGGAGGACAGATCCCATGCCTCAGTTTCCCCTCCTGTAAAATGAAGTGGCTGAACTGGATTCTTTCCTCTTCTAAGATGAGTTTCCATGAGCCTATATCTTCTGTTTATATTCAGGAGTATTAGCAATATCAGATTAAATACTGAATATCCCTCCTTTCCCCCGAATCAAAGTGCAGCATGTGCTACATAAGTTTTATTTATCTGATTCTCGTTACTGATCCTACAGGCAATTTTTGTGTTGCATCTTTCCTGGTAACCTGGAAGGTCATTTTACCCATAGGTGGCACTGTTGCACCTACTTACAGTCTTAACTTTCCTGTTTGTAAAAGGAGGCTTAAACAACGTTATTTTATTTTGATTACTTTACTTAATGCTTCAGAATAGCCCAATGTCCATTATGTCTGTCTAACTGGAAAAGTTATTCTGCTTATATCTTAGATTTATTCTGTCATCTCACTGTGAACATTTCAGACTTGCTGTGCAAACAATAGCAAAATCGGGCTTTTCTTCTAGTGTTAGAAACCAGTGAGCCGGGATTTTATAAAACAGCTAGAAGCGGCATCTGGAGGACCTTAAAGGTGAAAAGTGTATTGAGTTCCCTGAGTTTTGACCCCGCCGCTGTGTGTTAATTGGTGGTAGGAGATTTGGTACATATACGAAGGGGTGTAGTTTTTGATATGGTTTGCCTGCACGCGCTGCCACTGAGCCACTTGAGCCTGAGACAGTTCGTTTTGAGTTTTTCCCTCGTCTGTGAGATGGGGACATTCGTATCTGATTTGTAGAATTGTGAGAATTAGAAATTATGTGCAGTGTTTACCACAGTGTGTATGTCAAGAGGGCTCTTAAACTTTAGCTGCTGTTTTGTGTGAAGCCATCATTTGAGAGTCTTTGGCAATTACTAAGAAACAGGAAAATAAGAAGAGATGGTTTTATGATGAAAGATATTTGAGGAGGTTCCATAGTTCCTATACCCATAATTTAGCATCAGCAGAGTCAGAAATGTTACACAGTTGCCCTAAACCAACGTTAAGCCACAGAATTATTTGTTACTTCATATATTTTGGGGTTTAAGGATATCCAATACTTATACATATGTTGTCTCCAGCAGCCTACTGAGAGATGACACAAAAGAGTATACAGGCAATAAATGTCTTCTTTGTTACTGATGAAGCCACGTTCTCCATGAACTTCAAGGCTGTGGGAAAATGCGTGTCATGATACTGTGTCCCAGAAATACAGACTCACCCTGTCCCATGTAGCTCTGGGCCACAGCGAGCCTTCCCTTGAGAAGACCTGCCCTTTCATGCACAGGGCTTTCCTGACATGGAGCTGAGCATCCCGCGTGCTTCCCAATGGTGACCAACACTGGAGTGAAAGGAAGGGTTTCACATGCCCTGCTTGTCTCCCCGGACTCACACCTCACTCTGTTAGTGTAATGAGTGCTAGCTGTGGGCCAGGGGCCAGGGGTGTGAAGGGAGAAGCACCCTCCATGGCCCAGAGGAGTGGTTAGGAGACATCCACTCCCTCAGTTTAAACAGGTGGTTGGATGGAACATAAGGGTGCTCCCCAAGAGTGTGTAAAAGGAGAAATAAGGATGTTCTTTGGGACTTAGGCTAGCCAGGAAACAGATAAGATGATTAGAGGGGAGACTTGTAAAACAATTTGTTATTAAGTTGACATTTGTTGAACACCCAAAATGTGCTACATTCTTTTCTGAGCATTTTACAGAAATGAATCCTTCAATCTTCTCAACAAGCGAGTAAGGAAGGTTTGATTGTTATCCCAGTTTTACAGTGTGGAAATTGAGGTACACAGAGGGTAATTAAGTTGGCAAAATCACAGAACTAGTAATTGGCAGAGCTGGTATTTAAACCCTGGCTGTCTGGTTTTGAGGTTCCCAGAGATGGGCTTTGGGTGTTTAGCATTATCAACATCCCTGAATCTTTATACCTCTGTGCATCAGTTAGCCTAGAAAGGACAGGGAAAGGAGTGTTACACAGGAGCTCATAGTCATTTCTTGGCTGCTGTCCACGGAGAGTGCACCGTGATTGGCGTTAATTGACTTCTGGGCAGTAGATCTTTTCGTATAATAGAAATATAGTCCATTGAATTAATCTAGAAACCCTTCCTGCTCCGTTTCTGTCCATGCTTGCCATGTGACTGCCTGCCCGTGATTGGGCCGTGGAGGAGAAAATGTACTCATGGTTGAACTCTGATATTTCAGTCTGGTTCATAGATTCACGTCTTCTGTTACATTAAAAATTTAAGTTTCTGGTTTTCTTGCATCAGTCTCTCATGAGCTTGGTTAATGTGAAACCAGTCCATGGGAGCCCAGGGATGATGACGGTATAATTTCTGAGCACGTTGAGGCACTTCTACCCGTGCAGACGTGGCTGGAGGATGTCCAGCTTCCTCACTGATTTCCCCCAACAGCATGGTCCTCTCCCACCCCTGGATGTGAGGTTGGGAGCTCTCTGAGTAGGCCAGTCAGAGGCCGAGTCCACCAATCAGAAAATGATGAAGTACCTGGAAGTGGGTTTAATAGAAGACAAGGGCTTCCAGGTTGTCAGATGGGCTGTTCGAGTCCATTTGGTGAAAAGCTGTCCACTGTCTGTGGTTGAGCTACTTCTTTGCTGTTGAAAAGTCTGGAGTAGATGAAGGGATTTTAAAAAGCAGAAAGGAGTGATTTCAGGTGGTACGTCCACACCGGTGAGAAGTGATGAATGACCGCCTTTGTGAGTCATAGACAGTCTTACAAACTTCATAAACCAGCTTTAAAAGCTCTTCCATCTGAGTGCACTTCATATGGGGTCCAGATCATCACTGGTCGCACTGTGAGGGCAAGTAACTGATAATGGCAGAAAGGACACGGAGGCATCAAAAAGGTCTCAGTCACTTTCCCTGTTTAAAGGATGCAGCACAGTGTAATATATTTTAGCTGGTTTTTCACTGAAAAGTTTTTAGTGTTTTCTGGGACTCCCCAGTGCCCCAAGGTTCCATGCAGCTGGGTGTCCCCTCAGTGCAGCTCTGTCAGCGCTTGCCCTGGGCTGACGCGGTGTCACGGGGAGCAGGACAGTCAGCGTCCCCGGCTCCTCCGAGCTCCGTCTCCTCATCCGCAGAGCCTGGTTTCTCATCCGTGTCTACTTAGTAGGGTTGCTGAGAATCACACGTGATGCTTCAGGTGTGACTTTTGGTTGTCTCTGTGATTGGCATATAGTTAATATTTGATAGAAACACTTGTTTTTTTTAGTATAATTGTAGCACCTAGATTGCAGTGGTTTTTAGTCTGCATTTTTTATAACTTTATTCTTATTTTTAAATATGCACTTATTTTTATTTATTTTTTTTGGAGGTACTGGGGACTGAAGCCAGGACATTGTGCATGCTAAGCAGGTGCTCTACAACTGAGTAATACACACCCTCCTTTTCTGCACTTGAAGGTAAATATTGCTATACACAAAATAGCTCTTAAACACCATCATGGGACCTAGTCACTGTATAGACAATTGAACACGTATACTATTTCAATAGGAATAAATGTTTTTGAGACATACATTTCTGAATCTGTTAATGTGCTTAAAAACGATCATAGGTAGTGATAAACACGAATCTTTGATCCAGTACTTCTTAGAGACTGTTTTGCCATCAAGGGAAATTACATTCTACAGAGAAGGCTAATTGGGTCTCTTTGATATTTAGATGGTTTAGCAGATGATGAAGGCTTTCAAAAGCTGACAGTTTTGTATTTTAAAGTAACTACAAAGTTACCTTCTACAAGTTGTAAGTACTAAGCTTGTGAAGTGTCCAGTAATCCAGGGGGTATGTGTCTGTGTCTGTGTCTGTGTCTGTGTGAACGTTGGTGTGTGTGATTTCAGGAAGGTAGAAAGAAATTCCATATAGACTTCTGATACCTTTCTCCTCCATTTCAAGGTGTTGGCATATATTTACACTAATAAATTGATATTCAGTTGTCATTTGGCATATTGGGAATAAGACTTTCTCATACTTGTTTCAGAAGGATTAGGGAGCATGAGCTTAGGAAATGGGAGGAGATAGAGACAGGGAGGTTCTTTAAACTTTGTGCAGAATTAGAAACAGTAACTTTTTTCTTCTAAAGCAAACTGGCACTGAATTGTAACATACTATTACTCAGAATTGCTTTTCTGATCAGATACATGTACCTCAGATTTTTAAATGCAACATGAATGATGAAATGTGTTTTAGCAGTTATTTTTAAAAGTAGTCTCTTTTCAAGTAAAAGGCTATAGCCTGTTCTTTCTTCTAGCGGTACAAGAAATTCTCATTGTTCTGTTGCAATGATCTACGTGCTTACTTTCTTTTTTTTTTTTTCTTTAAGTGCTTTTTTCATTGTGGTTTGAATGAATGTTTAAAATTTCTGGATTTTGATCTTTAGAACATGCTGATTTCTCAGAACTGTTAAAAACCTGATTGTTCACTGCTCCTTGTTTGGTGGGGCACCCTATTGATTTCTGTTGTCTGTTAAAGAGTGAAATTCTTCCTCTAGCCTGCAGATCATTAAGTGAATGGTTTGCAGTGTGCCTTTAAAATTATTTGTATGCATTGAGCATGTTTGTCCAGTGAATTTTAAATTGACTCATTGTAATGACTTTGATTTGATTCTGTCTTTTGCTCCTCTCCACAAGAATTTGAATTCTCTGTTGCATTTTGTATACGTGTTCTTAACAGGGGAAGAAATTTTGCATTTTTTACAGAGGTGGGTTTTCCTATCCCCTCTGAATGCCTTCTAAAATTGATACAATAAAAATCAGTTATTGCAGTGCATAATTATTTCATAAATTATTTTTTGGCATAATCAGAAACAATGACCAAGAATGATAATAAAAAATACGAAAACCTTCCTTCCTTTGAAGAATAGAAATCAGGTAGTCAGGCTCCCTCATGCTTTGTGCCTGACACACTTACTCTCATGTCATTGTGTATCATGATTCGGAGATGGTATTGTTTCAGGTTTATAGATTTTTGTTTTAACATTTGTGTTGAATTCTTTCTCCAGGCTGATGTTTCCTGTTGGGTTTGTGGAAAGAGTAGAAGGGAAAAAAATACTTTGTTTTGTTTTCAGGAGGACTGAGTTGATGGGAAAAGAGTTGAGGGTGGGCTGAGGAAAAGAGTGACACTCCCTCTCCTCCTGGTTGAAATTGATAAACAAAGAAATCAATTAAGTATATCGATATTTGACCAAAAGAAGTTAGCGAGCCCAAACTGGCTAGAAATGCACAATGGAAATTACTGAATTCAGCTTCAGAATGAGGTGCTTTACCAAGTAGAAGCAGCTTAGAGCAATCAGAAAATCAGTAATATGATGAGATATAAACGGAATATTATATCTTTTATTGCTGAAACTTTTCTATGTTAAGTTGTGTAGAGCTAAAATTAAGTTTCAATCACCAGGAGTTAAGAGAGTGAGTGGTACTGTAGGATCGTTATTCACGGATGTGCCTAGACCCTGATAGAGTGGCTGAAGATGGCAGGAAAAGACCCACATCCAGGATTTTCATCCTAGGTTGTCCTCCATAATGGTTCCATGTGGAAGCAGATGATTGGGTTAACAAATTGTAACACACCCCAGTCGCCTCTGAATTTTAAGAAGAAAAAATATGCTTTGATACTGCTTTACAAGCAAGTTCCTGTGCATCCTCACTCCAGACTCCTTGCCTTAAAAAGCAGAGACAATGCTTTGCTTGTGTAGTTGAGGTTTTAGATAGCACTCTGCTGGTTGTAAAGCAAGGACCGAGACCCTCAGCTATAAACGCTGGGCTTGTGTGTTATTAGATAATGTATTATCCCCAAAACAAGGACCTGGCTGGTCTGGTGGTCTGCTTTTTAATGAACATATCTAAAAATGTATCTTGTTCCCCTCACCCCATGACTTCCCTAAAGATACACTAATCCTTTGTACTCATTGTGTATTCTACAATCTGCCTCATCCTGTCTTTCCCGAATTTCCTCCTTACTATCTCACAACTGTTAACGAAGTTTTCCTTTGATTATACCCTATAAATATGGGAGCATTTGAGAGGCTCATGGAGATGGCTCCCTAATCCCTCTCGATTTCTTGACTTTTTCCACAGAGTCTTGACTAATCATTCCTTGTCAGTAAGACTTCTTCCAGGCAGAACCCACAGTTCCAGGTGAGAAGGATGCAGGCTTTATCTCTCCTACCGGAGGCAGAGACAGAAGAGAATTGAGATATGCTCCCCCGTGATCCCTTCCTGCCCCAGGTCTACTGCAGTTCACCTGCAGCCTTCTGGCCTCTGCTCAGAGGGCCTCTGTCCCAGGACTGACCTCAGCGTTTTCTTCCCTTGTCAATATTTCCTGTGCCTTTCAGAACTTGGTCTCTTCTCTGCAATTCAAACCTGGCAGATGTGATGGTGGTCAGCGTGCTGGTGGGCAGTCCTTTGGGGACCCCCAGGAGCCATGCTGATTCTCCTTAGTCTCTCAATCGGGGTTACAGAACAGTCGAGCACCGAAGGAAGCCCATTCTCGAGATGTCAACAGAGCATTTCATCACTTTCATTTTATTTTTCAATTTTTGGTGGAGAAATTATTTGTAGTGAACTGTTCCAGATATTTGCCGCCTGCTTTCCTCATCACCATTCCTTGTTGTCTCTGGTGCTAGTTTTATAAACCAGGTTTCTTCTCTGCTCATTTCTGGCAGCTGGGCTTGCCGAATCCTTGATCTGTATTTGAAATAGAATGCTTCCTCGTGATGTCAAGGTGATTTTCCTATTTCTGAATATTTCGTGTACACTCAGCAACTGTTTCAAGTGAAATGCTCTTGTCCAATTTCGGTTAACTCACATTTGCTGATCTCCTGCTTTCATGCTGAGAGCAGTTTCTTTTTCCTCTAATAAAAGTTAGCAATTTGCATTTACTATGGAAGATACTGGCCCAAGGTCCTTTTGTTCTTAAGAGTTTTAATACAATTCACCCATTAAAATGTACATCGGTTTTTACTCTATGCCCAGAATTGTGCATCCCATTCAATCTTAGAATATTTTCATCCCCCCAACAGGAAGCCCTGTACGCATAAACAGACATTCCCATCTTCCCCATCCTCCCCCAGCCCCAAGGAGCCACTTTTCTCTCTGTGGATTTGCCTGTGCTGGACATTTCATGTAAATCGAGTCACTTCATATAAGTGGAAACGTCTATTGTGACTGACTTCTTTCACACTGAGTAACGTTTTCAATATTTGCTCATGTTGTGGCCTTAGTCACTATTCTATGCTATGCTATTGCTGAATAACATTCCACTCTATGGCTGGGCCCCACTGTTTACCCATTCATCAGGTGATACGCATTTGGGTTGTTTCTGTTTTTGACTGTGATGAGTAATGTCGCCGTGAACACTCATGTGGTATTATTTATGTGGATATTTGTTTTCAGTTCTCTTACGTGTGTGCCCAGAGAGCAGAATTGCTGGGTAAGTCAGAAACGAAATGTTCAACTCTCTGAGGCCCTGCCAGGCTGTTTTCCAAAGTGGCCACTCTGTGTTACATCCTCACCAGCAAGGGCTGCGTGCTCCGCTTCCTCTGTGTCCTCTTTAGTGCTTGTTACGCTTTTTTTTTATTATACCCTATTGTAGTGAGTGTGAAGCGGTTTCTCCTAGTGGTTTTGACTTGATTTCCCTTACAGCTAATGCTATTGAACATCATTACATTGTGCTTTATGGACATTTGTATATTTTCCTTGAAAAATACCTTTTCAGATACTTTATTAACGTTTTAATTGAGTTGCCTTTTTATTGTTGAGTTGTAGGGTTTTTTTTTTCTTCATTTTGAGATACAAATTCCTTACCAGATAAGTGATTTGAAAAAATTTTCTCCTCTGTGTTGTTGTTTCACTTTCTGGATGGTGCCCTTTGAAGCAAAGTTTTAAATTTTGATGAACTGCAATTTGTCTCTGTTTTCTTTGTTTCTTGTGCTTTTGGGGTATTATTTAAACTCTGAGGTATTTTATTTAAGCTTTTATATATAAAATAACTTAATTCTTAGGACCGTTATAGGAGATGGGTGCAGTTGTTGTCCCCAGTCTATGGATAGGAGACTGAGATGCAGAAAATTTCACTGAAATATCAGTGTCACATCTACCTAGTGCTGTGGGATTTCAGACCCTCATGTTTGTCCCCAGCATTTGTGATCTTCACCACCATGCTCCACTACTGCCTGGAATCGTTAATGAAAATGACTTTCATTTTTTGATTTCTTGTTAGTTTGTTTTCTCATTGGGGACCTCATCTCCTTATTTTCCTTTCGGATATCAGTGTAGATTTATTTTAGGTCTCATGTAGGCAGAAGCATTGCTATCAGTTAACTTCTTTATTACTCACTCTCCAGTGATGATTGTTGCTAGTTGACCTAACCAAGTCATGCTTAAGTCTTTCCTGCTAATGACACTAAAAACAGTCATGACTTATAGAATGCTCAAAGAAAGTACTTGATTGATTTTATTTTGCTACCCAATCAAACCAATCAAGTAAAAACCCCAGTGTTGACACAGACTATAAGCCCTCCAGAATAGGATCACTGTCTTCCTTCTGTTTCATTTATTTGGTCACAGTGTCTGGATAGTGACTTGCTGTCCAGCAGTTTTGTGAGGATATGGTGCTCGTGAATCATTGTAAGGACAGAATTTTGACAACAGACTGTGTTGTTCATTTCACAAGGGAAAAGATAATATAGAAATACTGCTCAGATCTATTTTAAAATTAAGCTTGGAATTTTGAGAAGAATTCAAGAAACCATACAAAGCTCTTTTTCACTAATTTTAGATCTATCTTAGACACATATGGTTACATAGCAGAGTAAGTTATCAAGTACATTTGACAATAGGAGTGTAATATTGATTATTTGTTTTAGTTGAAATATTCTACCTGGGATAAAGTAATCAGTGCCCATAAATGAACAAATATGTTTGTATTTCTATGCAACATGGGAGCAGAGTTCATGTTTCTATATAATATGTATGACTGTGTGTTTTAATCTGTCTGTCAGTGTTTTTATAGCTTTCAGCAATGTGGTAACTTCAGAATTCTTCTAACATATTCACTCCCGATACTACTGCAGTTTGTACTGTGTATCCTATCTTATGCATGGGATTCCACTGTCCCCTCAGTGAGGAATTTCCTCTCCTATTGAGCTAGTAGCAGAGTTAAAGGAACAGTGATTTCAAGGCCTTTGCTCTCCACGTGTTCGCAGTTTCCTGTCAATCACGATTTTCTCTTTCTTGTGTTTTCATTGTGCAATTAGAATTTTTGAAAATAATTATTAATATGTTTCACCAGTCTCCCTAGAAATTTGATGTGTTTGTGCTTTTCAGTTTTCAATTTATGAAAATTGTAAATGCAGACTTGTTTTTAAGTAGTCCTTTTTCACTAGATATTTGTTTACCTCTTTATAGTTAAAATAATTTTCCCCAATGAATGAATCGGTGTGCATGTGTTAAAAGATACTTTAGTTTTTATTTTTCTTATTCTAACAGGTATATTCGTTGTACAGAATTTAGAAAATAAGGATAAACACAATAATACCTTAAAAATGGCCTCTAATCTCACTTGTAGATACAGTTGTAATGTTTGATATTGAGAATTACAAGTCCTCTCACTTTGTTCTACTCTTTCAGGTACGTTTTGGTTACTGAGACCCTCGAATTCCCATATGAATTGTAGCAGAAGCTAGTCAGTTATTGCTGAGGAGCCCGCTGGGATTGTGATCAAGACCACGTTGTATGTGTGCTTCACTCTGGGGAGCACTGCCATCCCAAGAATATTGTCATGTGATCCAGGAATTTGCGTGGTTTGTCTTTCCAGGTATTAAGGTCTTCTTTAATTTATTTCAGCAATGTGTATGATTTACATAGTATTATTTTACTTTAATTTTTGCCTTTATACTGAGGACAATTGTGCAAGGTACCAAGATTAGAATTGTACTATAGCCCCGCAACTTGCTGCTACCATGGACGCTGTGGTCTCTCTTTGCCCTTTGTAAAATCTCGCACAAAATAGGACCTAAGTAACTCTCTCTTGAAAGAATGATTATATGATTGCTGGATGATGCTTGAGAGTCCTTGTGATGATGTCTTTTTCCCAGACTTTCCCCTCTTCTTAAATATGCCCTTTCTCTTCCTTTCCTCCAGCCTGGGTTTCAGCCTGCCTGTGGCATTGATTTTCCTTGTCTGTGGACTCTTCTTTTCACTAGTTCATGATAATGTTACATGTCGGCTGTGGAAACTTGCTAGATGTCAAGAAAGAGCAAATCCATTGCATGCTAGTATTTTTAGAGTGTGTTATTGAATTATCAATTGAAATTAAATCAGGCTGACCCATTGAGCCATCCCCTGAGCTCTTTTTGCCTTCCTACAGGTGATACTGCTCTCGTTGCTGCATGTGCCCTTCCCCCAGACTTAGTTTTGGAGTTGAGTAAATCACCATCGCTGGAGCCCTCTCTTTAAAAGATGAAGAGAACATTTGCTCCTTCTCCCTGCTTGGGGACTTGGATGAGATGAGGTAACAGATAAAGAATGAAGCCCCACCTCATTCTGACCACTGCTCTTTCCGTTCATTTCTCCAGGGGAAGAGTACAATTCAAAAATATAAAGATTGTGAGCTAATGAAATATACAAGACAACCGATCATTTATTAAATACACTTTCATGCCAGAAACAAATGTATTATACACACAAAAAGCACATAAATTACGGTAGTACTGTGGTTACAAACGTGGGTCGAGTTCGAGTCCTGCTCTGGAGTGACAAGTCCTGTGAAATGGAGAACTTGTAGGTCGGCTTACCCTCTCCCGGACTTTTTTCTTTCCTGCAGAGACAGGGCTCGCTAGTCATCCCTCCCCCGTAGAGGTGCTGTGGGTTGTAAACGACGCGCGTGGGCAGGCCAAGCACAGCTGCTCGTTCCTCGTAAGTGCAGGATAGCACAGCTTTTGCGGTTACGGCTTTATGATCGCACCGTGTAGACCCTCAGTGCTCGGAAGGGATGTCTTGCGGATTGGAGATGGGATTCTCACTTCTGTAAATACCCAAAGATTGTGTTATTGAGCCTTGCTGATATAAATCTATTCTTTAGAAAGTACATAATGTAGATATATTTTTCAAACATGCATGCTTTTTTTCTTTTATTATTTATACTTCTACCCTCTCATCACGTGGTGTGACTTTTGATGGAATCCAGGAAACAGTCCTAAGCCACCTGCCTCTTCACACTTCTTCGTGATGGTTTTCTTCCTTGACTAGAAGAGGGTTTTGCATAGGAAATTTTGTTTGCTCCCCTTCTCTTGGAGTCTCCCTGTTTGTCTTCCCATCTCTCACCTGTCCATCTGTCCATTTCTCTACCCACTCATTCTTCTGACTTGTTCCAAGAAGCACTTCAGGCAGCTTACAGAAGAACAGATACCAAATAAACAGGTGAGAAAATGGGGCCAAGTTCACAAATTGAGGCTCGGAGTTGAGCCTGTGTGAGAGTTGCAGGCGTGAGACACACGCCTCTGCCTTGTGACTTATAAGATAGACAGCATCAATGTGCCTGAGGCTCCCAGCATACACAGGGAAGCAGGGTTTGTGGGAGATGCTCACTGGCTGTGAAATAAATAAGTGGCTTAGGAGAAGCCCAGCCTTTCCAAATACTAAGACTTAGGAGAATATTTTGAGTGTCTTCCAAAATCTGAGTATTGCATCTTTTCTTTTTCAGAGTTTTATGTATAGTTGGTTAACATTCTATAACTGGAAATTTCTCCAAAACTGCTGCCCACGTGAGTCCCATGACTAGGGAATGGGGTGGTTCTGCTCATTGACGGGTGTTGGCCAGAAACGGAAAATGACAGCCTCAAAGGAGCCTGGGATTAAGCAGTTATGTTTTGTCAGTGCTGTAGATTTCAGAAAATGCTTTTACCGTTTCTCTCCATCTGAGGAAGCAGCGTGCTCTCTTCCCAGCATCAGGAGTTCAGGGTCTCGGGATGGTGGGGGCTGACTGCACTGCCGTAAAGACAGCTGAGCTAGTCACTGCATGTGTGGTGCTTTCACGTAGTGCATTTCATGTTTTTTAAAAGGTTTCAACAGGTAGTTAATTAACTGAGTTAATTAACATTTAATAAATATGAGGCTTTTTTGAAAAGACAGTTATAGGCAGAATATAAGTTGTGAACACTTTAAAAATGGCTTCATTACTGAAATTTCAGTAAGGAAGATTCAGTTTATCTTATTTACGCCTCTCTTTAAAAGTAACAAAGAAACAAGACAGAAAAAGCAGAGGATTACTTCTATTCTTCCTCTCGGCTTGCAGGTGCCCTCACCTCCAGTGGCATCCATCCAGACACCAGCAGTGACACTGGCCGTGCTCAGAAATGCCTCAGCCCTGAAGACACAACTGACAAATGGAAGGGAGCCGCGTCCTGTTACAGCGGGTGCTCTCACTTTGTGGGTCCTTATGTAACTGCGTGGTGTTATTCAGGATCGCCCTTTCTACACTGTGTGATGGTGCTGCGGTGTCTCCTAGTTATTTGTTTCTGTAACTACTCATGTATTTTTTCCAATGTGTGGTACTAGACATCTAAAAATGCATTTTTCAGATGAAAAATAATGTGTATTTAATATAAAAGTCTGAAAAAAGAGTCAAAAGAGTCTATCCTGTTCCCAGTACTCAAAGATAATAATTAACACTTTAACATCTATTTTCTGTTCTTTTCATCAGTGTGTATCAGCTCTGTCATAAAAACCAGCGAGCAATGTGTGCCTTTTTACTGTGTGGAGACCTCCATTTTCCATTCGGCTTATTACACATTTTTCTACAATATTCTATCTCCCCTGACATGATTTTTAATGACCAGTATAGCATTCTGTTTTGTGGAGGCATCGTCCATTTTACTTTGTACTTAAGTAAACTTTTAAATTCCAAGTATACTTAATTGAAATTCTGAAAAGAGATCTGTTGTGGTACCGAAAGTCCCCTACTTCCTTCCCCTTTTTTCCTGAGAGTAAAAGCTGCTGACAATGTGGTGTCTATATTTCATAACCTTTATGCCTTTGTCATATATATATACACACATACATACACGTATATGAGAAATCTATGTATATGTGTGTGTATATATGCTTTATTGAAAAATAAGGCCATACTATATGTTTTCTGTAGCTCGGTTTATTCACTAACGTATATATCATAGACCTCCTCCCACTCCAGACTCACCCGGTCCTTTCAGATAGAGTAAAGGGGTCTCCTGATGTGCAGGTTTGGTCTCTTGTGTAACGACACCTTTCGTGGGAGAGTACTGTGGACAAGGCCTTGGACCACGCTGAAACGCTGCAACTTTAGTGCCCACAGCTCTCCGTGATTTACCGCATCATTGTCTTGATGGTGAACACTTACGTTTTCTCCATTTTCCACTGTCAGAAAGGGTGTTTGACTGGCATCCTTCTTGTACAAACATTCCTGTGATCTTGTATGAGTATTCCTTTAGCTAAGGTTTCTGGAAATTTAGTCCTTGGATGTGACAACTTCATACATCACAGGATGCTTTCAAGTGAATCTTGAAATTCCTTCTCCTGTGGGGAATGAAAAGATGTAGAATAAATTATGTAACCAATTCTCTATCGCTGGATATGATTTCACTTCAGCATTTCTTCCCACCATTGTAAGCAGTGCTGTGCAAATGTTCTGATGAGTACATCTTTTTGAACTGATTTTTTCTAAATGTAACGATTCCTAAAAGTGGAGTTCAGCCTGTGTGCACACACGTTTTTCAGAGTTTACATATCCATTGACATGTCATCCTCCAAAAGATCGCTCACAGTTTGTTGTCTCAAAGATGGACACTAGCTATAATATCTTTTAAACATATTTGCCAATATGACGAGCAAAATGATTTTCATTATTTTAGTTTGCACTTGATGACCAGTGAGGTTTTGAGCATTTTTCACTCATTAGCCATCTGACTTTTAAAAAGTGAATGATCCCTTTTGTCCTTTGCAAACATTTAAGTGGGGGAGCTTCTTGCTGCTTTGTGACAGCTCAATGTGTATTATGAACATTAACCCCTTGTCTTCATCAACATGTATCAGAGAGCTTTTACTTGTCATTTCTTGCCTTTCATTTTGTTCAGTAGGTTCATTATTGTTGTGGCCCAAAATAATCTTAAGATAGTAAATGTCTTCTTTTTGGGTTTTATTCTTAGAAATGCTTTCTTATAATGGTATAAATTTCTTCTGTAGGTTTTTTTAATCTCTAAGATGGAGATGATAATGGTACTTGTTACAGTGAGGAGAAGCTGAATTGATATGAGCAAAGAGTTGTATTTGCTCTTATTAGTACTTTCTAATATTTACATCATTTTCTGTAATTTTTCTTGTGGTCATTTTGACGGGAATAGAATTTGTTTTTTCCAGGTATTCTCTGATTGTAACAAGACAATTATTAAATTCATACTTTGCTTTTTAATTTGAAATCCCACCTGTAAAAAATACTTATGTATACTAGAGTCTCTTTTTGAGCTCATGATTTATTTCTGTCAATCTTACTTTCTTACTCTAGCACTATATCTTACATATTGTAAAAATTTATTTAATATATTACAGTGCGAATTTTTTGATTCTTTTTTCGATCCCTAAATTTCTTGGCTTGTATTATGACTTTATTATTCCTGAAGAATTCTAATATAATTTTTTCAAGTTAAAAAAAACCAGATAAGTGTTGTCATGGAATTTTTTAGTAATTTTGAATTATCTTTAGGAGAACGTACATCTTTAAAACTGCTTTCCTCCATACAAAAGGTTGATGTCTCTACTTTCACACTTTTACTTTACCCCTCAGTACAGTCCTGTACTTTCTCCATGTACAACATGGGCATTGTTTTTGAGTTTATTCCAGATTATTGTTGATGTTTTTGTTAATTTTTTAAGTGAGAAATTTTTGCTATTATATTTTTTAACTGTTAAAACTGACACCTAGGAAGGCAGATTCGGTTTGTAAATACTCACTTTGTATCTTCTCATTTAAAATTATAAGTATTAAGTACTTGTTACAGAATCCTTTCTTTTCTGTTTTTAAAAATTTGTTTCCAAGATTCTCAAAATGGTCATAGCTAAGTAGTATAGGTGGGGAGACAGATGGAGAGAGGTAGTGTGGCTCATGTACAAACTGTGAGCACTTTCATGGCTGCCTTTATGCTGGAAAAGCTGATAAACAGTCCAGCTTAAACCAGGGTGGCTTTGTATGCACTTGAAATCCAGCTTTCCTGCCTGTATGGTGAAGCCTGGTAGGCGTGGCAGGTAGATGATCAAGGTCGAATGGAGGTTATTGGCTGCACAGAGCACTGTGTCTGAGAATTGGAGACCATCGCCATGGGAAATGCTTGGTGCCAGGAACAATGCAGAGGTGATGGGGAACCTTGTGTTAAGGATTTTCCAGCCCTGGGAGTGGGAATATCAGACTCTGCATTCAGATCTGAGTTTGAATTCATCCTCTTTAGTTTACTTGTCCTCTGACTTTGGTCAAGCTATATACCCTCTGTCACTTCCTGTTTTCTTGTCTCTCAAATTAGGATAATTACATCCTGCTGCTAGAGTGTTTGATCAGGTTAAATAATTTGTGTCTATAAGATGTCACATACAGTCACAAGCTCAGTGAGAAATGGGCTGTCGCCTGTTCTTCTGCAGCTCAGTGCTTGACAAGACATGGGGGAAAGCCAGTCCCTAATTTGTGTGTGATGCAAGTAGGAACAAAATTAATGTCTTGCCTTTCCCTAGCAGTATTCTTACAGCTTTGCTTCATTTACTTCTTTCCTCCTTTCCTTTCCCCTTTCCCATCCTCCACCAAAAGAGCCTCTCAGAAAAATAGATTCAAATTACTTTAAAGGTTGGCTCATCCTCATGAAATGATAGTATCATAAAAAAAACTGTGCAAATCCCAGAATATATTTTATATGATTTACACACACACATGTGCGTGCAAACACACACACACACAAAATCAGTCTACCTCCCACTTGCAGAGGGAGAAGGTCCACTTTTTCTGAGTTTTCATTCACAGAGAGTGAGAACAATGTCTCTTACACAGACTTTCACCAGGCTTCGTGCATGGTGTTTTTAATTGAATTTCGGCTTTGTAGCCATAGATATAGTCTCCTAATAGAAGAGAGAAAGTGGAGACATAGACATTCCGCTGAGATATTGGTGTCATCATATTTTAGTTGTAAAGGACTTAAGACAGCATAGAGTCGCAACATTTTATGGGTGAGAATCCATGATGTTGTAACTTAGACAAGAACCTGGGTCTTCTGCCATCTTGTCCACGCGGGTGAAGAGGCAACTGGGCAGGGGATAGTAGGGATCCTTCCTGCTTCACTTCCATGTTCTTGCTAGTTTTCATTTCAGCTGCCTTTAGTTTATGTTCATGAGGCCACTCATGGGAAGGTCACTCTGTCCTGATAGATTGAGTTTCTTATCAGCGAAAAGCTCTGGACCCACTCATATTTCCCAGAGTTTTCTGCTGACCTGCTGACACTTTATATAATTGAGACCTAAGAAACTACTGAATATAAAATCCTTATTGTTATCGTTTCCCCTCGAGTTCCATAGGAATGGGGTGCTGTCTCAGGCTGTCTAAAGCCAGATCTGAACAAAGATAGGGTGATGGGCTGTGCTGCTGGACCTACACAGTCGAAGGGGATTTCCACCTTAGCTTTATAATCAGGCAGATTAGTTCAAATCTTGCCTTTACCAATTATTATCTTTGTGTCTTGGGGGAGAAACTGTACTTTTTTGTGTCCAAATTTGTTTATCTGTAAATAAGTTCAGTATTTATTTTAAGGTTTCTGTTTTAGAATTGAATGAGCTAATTCATTCATTTATACCTAAAATAGCGATCGCATGGTTCTATGCTGGTGCCTTGGTAGTTGATTACTAAGGGAATCGGCAGTGAGAATGGGGGTGGGGGACCCCTGGATAATAGAGCTTATATTCCAGGATATGCTTGTAAAAGACTGGATGTGCAGTAGATTTTTAGTAAATATCTACTCCTTTCCTAATCTGCATTGATTGTTTATATATCTTTATACAAATATATTAACAATTTTTATTGCAATTTAAATATTTTTGTAGTATTTACATTATGTAGCTATAAAAATACATGAAATAAAATGATTTGACTTTTATTTTCTTTTCAATAAGCAAAACAAAATAAAATAGAAAAGAAAAATTCTTGAGGGAGTAGAAATAATTTTATTTCTGTGGAATCAATTCCGTATAATAGGTCTTTGTCATGTTGTTAAACAGCATATAAAATTGATAGGTTGTGACATACTGGAAATGAGGAAACAGTGGAGACATACTACCTCTAATGCAGTCATTTTGTTACCAAGTCCAAACTCGTTCTGCTTGCTGCATGACAGGCCAATAAATGGGTAGATGAGATGTTGGAGTAAGGAATAGTGACTTCATTTGAAAATCTGGCAGACCCAGAAAATGGCATATTGATATCCAGTAGAACTCTCTTCCCCAAAGCAGAATTCAGTCTCCTTTTATACTAAAAAGCGGCGGGGATGTGGTTGGTTGTTGCAAACTTCTCGCTGTACGAATTGTTTGTCCTTGGAATCCTTTGTTCCTGCAGCTGTCCATGGTGGGTCAAATTAAGGTGCCCCCGTAAAACCTCCAAATAAAAGAAAGGTTATTACCTATTTTGCAACTTGCCATCTGTACATAAGTGTAGAAGAGCTAATATCCTTAAAGATCAGAGCCCGGAGAATAGGCTGTCCTGGATATTTCAGGCTAAAGGCAACTTTTTTTTACAAAAGGTGCAGAGATAGCAAGTCGGAGCCTAGAAAACAAGGTACAGGTTTAAAGCCAAACGAACACATCTAACATGGAGTCAAATTTGTTCTTTTCTTTTACAATTTCTTTTTCTAACTCATAAATAATTTTAGTAAGAAACATGAGAAATTTTTTTTATTTTTGCTTCTTAATAACGGATTACAACTACACTTTAGTGAGCAGGGATGCTGTGCATGCCTTGGGGTCACAGCAAACTCTTGTTGGGGGTGGTCGACCCTGTAACATACCTGATGTCCTGTGAGTGTTGGTGAGGGTCCCGCTAACCAGGGGCTCTCTTCAGGAACCACCATATGGGCATTGACCTCTGGAGACCTCTTTTTCAGCTGCAGGAAATTTTTTCAGATTTTGTGATGGAAAAATCTCTCCAGCTGCAGATAATCAGGGAATAAAGGAAGAGGAAAAGGGCTTGAAGTAGAGTAGAAGAGAAGGACAGAATATCAGGGAACGTGGGGGCTTGGCAGCGGGGCCTCGGGAGAGAGAGGAGCAGAGGTGTGGAGGGTCCCGGCTACGGAACTAGCTCCTGCAACTTTCCCCGCACCCAAGCCACACAGCTTTTAATTGGGCCCAGGACTCCCTCCTGTCTGGATGTCACCCTGGGCAGAACTTTGAGAATCGAAGCTAAGGGGTGGTCAACACTCACCTAGGGGGTCACTGAGGACTTTGCTCAAGTCCACATTGACTTTTCCAGTCATGTGCCTTCACCTGTTCTTTATCTCAGGATCTGAGAAGCAGGAGCAAGGAACTCATGGAGAGATCCAGGAAGATATCTGACTGTGTTAAGAGACGACAGTCACAGTGACACGTGGAGCGAAGACACTTGCAGTAAAGTAAAATAAGTTCACAACTATTGCATCAGAGCTGCAAGTGTGAGAGAGCCTAAGCCTGTCTCAGAGTGCAGGGGACAAGAGAAAAGGAATGGTAAAATTACCACTGACATTTGAAATTTTGTTAAAAAGAATGCTACTGTTAATTGTATCACTTGAATGTATGCAGGTGTTTTTCTATGAGCATTCATAGGTTCACAAAACCCCACCAGCCACTCTTGCTCCCGTCTGGTGTGGGCTTTCTCAAGCACAGTGCCCTTCCTGCTTGGGTGGGCCACGCTGCTGGTCCTCGCCTGGGGCCGGACTGCTACAGGACACTGAGTCCCCGAGGCACGACCTGGGATACATGACAGGAACATCTCTGCTCTTGGCTGAGGGCCTCCGTTTCCCCCTGCAGTGTAAGAATGCCGGTGACTCAGTTAGAAGCATGCATCCAAGCCATCCTTCCGTGTCATCACCATCTAGAAGCGGTGCCTGAATATTCTGAATTTCTGCAGAATGTTGTTTACAATCACCTTGAACAAGTGAGTGTGTGTCCTCTTTCAAGTGGAGGAATTACTGCCGTTTTCCTGGAACTTACTCACCAGTAGTCCATCTGATTTTTCTGTGCTAGGATTCCGTATGGCCTGCTAATAACTCTGCAGTCAGATCTTGAAACCCTGATGAAGAGGATTATTTATTTTCTTTCCTTATATGATAGTATTTTACTTTCAAAATTCTGAGTTTTCTGTTCTTGGAGGAATTTTTTTGGGGCTTGGAGAAACAACTTTGCTCTTACCATCTTTGTGACCTGTTGCTATATGCGTCTCACCCGTCTTCTGTCACTTGTGAGGCGGTTCCATTTGTGACCCTGTCCGGGTTATTCATGTTATAAAACATAAAATCTGTAAAAGTACAGAACCCTTTTACTCCGAAGACATTCCACAAATACTCCTTTAATCTGGGTGTGGTTTTAGCAAGACACAAACATTAGAACATATACTTGCAGGTTGCCAGTGCAAAATCCCCAAATGAATAGTCTAGCTCAACATCTAAAATCTTTCTTATCTACCTTGGATATGTATGGATAAGTGAAGCAGTTTGCTAAGAACCCAAGACCAGGTTTAGGATACAGGCTGATGTAGCTCAGCGGGTCCTCCCAAGCTGATGCTCTGCCAGAGAGTGGGGTTGAGGGGAGAGGGCGTGCCCTGCCCTCCATGAGCTGACAGTTTCATGGCAAACACCTGCACAAGGTGAAGAAATTGGAGTTTCTTCTATGAACAGTGGGTCTGAAAAGAGCCCAAAAAGCATGGGAGTGACACAATCCCATTTGTCTCAAGTAGGGGAGAGTGGCTGTGGGGCCACTTGGGAGACTCGTGAGTCCAGGTGGGCAGTGTTGGTGGCTTCCACTTGAGCGGTAGGATAGTGGGTAAAAGCGAACAGATTGAAGGCATGTTTAGATGGTAAAAAGAAAGATTTAAAGCTGTCTGTGAAGGTAGGATGGAGTAAGGCCCAGGTTTCTGGGTGGATTAATGAGTTAAATGATGGTCCTGCTGTGTTCTGAGGAGGGAAAGCTGCAGAGGGATTTCTGGGGGAAAACTGATGAGTTCAGCTGTGGGTAAAGTGAAAGGTTGTTAGATGTGTGGTCTGGGATCTCAGGTGAGAGCCAGTAGTGAGTAGGGAGAGGGGAGAGAGACTTTCAAATAATTTTATCTTGTGAACATACATATAAGGATGAGTAATGACACACTTAACCCCTCTATATTCTGTATTTAA
The DNA here is from genome assembly GCF_048564905.1 of Vicugna pacos. Lineage (NCBI taxonomy): Eukaryota > Metazoa > Chordata > Mammalia > Artiodactyla > Camelidae > Vicugna > Vicugna pacos. The sequence continues at coordinate 6,373,899 of NC_133004.1, forward strand.
AACCCAGTAACATTTTGCTATATTGGTTGCAGGGGTTCTTAATTTTTTAATACAAATAAAATAAATAGAAACAAAATAGTGGAGTTAATGAATATCTTAGAGTTGATGTGTGTCCTTGTATGTATTTTGATTTCTCATCTTTATAAACATAATCTACAAAAAGTTAACTTGCTTAGAATAAGAGTTAAACACAGGGACATGACACACTCTGTTGGGGGTTGAAGGTGATATCTTTGGCAAATTATATAGCCTCTCTTTGCCTTTGTTGCATTTCTGTGAATGCCCCCGGGCCCCTCATCACAGCTGATTTCCTAGACTAGAAGTTGGGAGGGAGGCTGCTGAAGGGAGTAAGAGGTGGCAACTGCTAGGAACAAAGAAGACAAAGACAAAAACAGATTAAAGCCGAGAAACTGAGTCCTAATACCCTCAAAGGATAAATAATCCCGCAGTGTTTTGAGCCACTTATCGTAAGGGAAACAAAATCACGTGGATCCAAATCTCTTGAGCATATGTATATTGTGGGTGGGAGGGTATCATCAGAAAAGGGTTGAGAAGAGGCTTTTTGGTTTCCCTTAACGTTTTCAGTAAGAATGGGGTGCAGAAGCAAAAACCACCCGCTACACAGTAGAAGGTGTTGTTTTGTGCGAAACTGACCAAAGTTTGGAAACCAGTCATCAGTGGTGCTGGGAAATGAAGAGGCTTCTGGATTGGGTGGGGCACTTGCTGTGACTTCCAGGTGACCTGCTGGCTGGGGTCTGTGAGACGGGCAGTAGGTTTGCAGTGTGACCTGGGCATAATCCCTGGCTCTGAGGCTGCTGGTCTGACTAGCAGACCTGGGCAGATGCAGTCCTATTGGGGCATCTCGTGATGTGGCCTGGGACACCTGCCATGCTGAGGGCGAGAGGAGGGATCCCCTAAGGGGGTGTCCCTGTGAAGAGTAGAAACGTCCTCCTGCAGGGGAGGAAGAGCCTCTGAGCAGCGGGCCGGATGCACAGGCAAGACCAGCCTGAGCACGGAGATTTCGGGGACCTGGAAGTCATAAAGTGGCCCGAACAGCCTTGTTCCTGAGAAACTGGAGGGAAAAGATGCTGCAAATGCAGGCTAATTTCAGACCCTGTGGTGGGTCATGAGTGATAGGAAAGAACTGGTCAGGCAGGCACGAAAGAACCCTGTGGTTGTCCCAGTTGGGGCGTCACACCAGAGGGAGGAGCAGAGTTATAGACTTTGTCACTTTTTATCTGTGTGACTTTGAACAATAACACCCCACCTCTCTCTATATATATCTTCATCTGTAAAGTGACAGAGTGACAACTCGTGTCATCAGAAGGCTTAGTTTAGCTCTGATCCTCATTGTCCAGTCCTGTCAGTGCTGCCCTGCAAGGTTCTGCAGTGGGTGCTCTTACCCTGAGATGGGAGGGCGTAGAAGGGCATTGTAGCACCCGAGGGCAGGAAGGGGTTGCTTTAAAAGCAGACATGTAGCCTCCTGCAGCTGCAGACCTACAGGCAGTTTGGTTTATGGTCGTGGAGAGGACTTTGGAGGTCTTAGCATCGTCTTAAGACTTGTTTTCCCTTGGGGACCTGATTTGCCTTTGCAGATTAATGTTGAAGATTTGGGCTTCTGGCAAAGCTGTTTTCAGAGATGGGTATATATGTAACATATAGTATAAAATGAAAGGTTTTATTTAATATTTGGGACTTTGTAGCTGTAGGGAACAGCTCTGTTGGCCTGGTTTCCACGGAGGACACTAGCAGTCGTCAGAGCGTGCGGGAGGGCAGGCAGCCTGCAGTGCTGCTGCGGGGGTTCTCCCCAGCAGGACGCTCTGCTGAGTTGACTCTTCTCTGAGTTTGGTTGCCAGAGGAGCAGACAGCAAAGTAATGAGTTCTGGTGGGATTGTATAATGACAGGAAGAAAGAGGGAGCCGTAGTTCTTAGGGACTACTACACTCTTTTGGTTCCTGATCCAGTGTGTCCCATTACACAATTGATGAGTTGTGTCTATTCTGGGACTTGATTGAAATAAACGTGCAGCCTGAATATTAAGAGTTATGATTTATTTGTCAGAAGGACTCGAGCCAGGATGACCGCCTCTCAGAACACTCTGAGGGACTGCTCGCAAGAGTAGGGGAGAAGCTAGGATTATATAGGAGCTTTACAACAAAGACCAGGTAGTCAGAACAATAAAACATTGCTTGTTATCTAAAGAAAGCCAGGTATCTCAAGTTCATGAATTTAATGCTTTTCAATATATGGGAGGAAGCCAACATTTGGGCTGACTGAATATATACTTTAGACAAGCACCTAGCTATCTAGGGCCAGTAATCTGTCCTTTCTTATTCTGAGTCTGCTCAGAGGGCACCGTTGTGAATGGCTGAAGGCCCGTCTTCACTGGGGGGTGGCGGCAGCCGCTGATGACTTGTTTTCAGCATTCTTTGTTTAGTGACATGGTTGCAATATTTTCATTCAATTTGTAGTGTTTTCATTCACAGAAAATTATGGTATTACCCTGATTATGGATAATCTGGAAGCTTGGAATGGAACCGAGATGGAATTACTGCAGGTAACTTCTACTTTAATAAGCCATGTGTAAACATGAACACGGAGGAAGCATACAAAAGGATTCGGTGGTGAATGGGAAGGGTTTCTGCACGTTACAGGAGAAGGCAAGGCAGAATTCTTCTTCTTTGTGGGCAGGTATGTGAGTCCAACTTTCCTTTCTGAAGTGCTTTATGAGAACTGTTTATGGTAATGAACCAACATTGACAAACGGTGACACACATTGCATTTAAGAGCTGGCTGGCTTCAACTTGGGTATTGGACAGGTGGAATTCATAGGCAGTGGTCAGGTGGATGGGACAGAGATGGAGCCCAGGCCTGGGCCCATATTCAGGTTGAAATCGCCATTTACTCACCATAGCGCCTTGGACTTGAATGTAACCTCTCTTAAACTGATGGTGAGTCTGTGAAATGGGCATGATAATATTCGTTACTTCCTGGGCTTGTTGTAAGTTCTGAAGATTATTATAGCACACATGAAGCACTTGACACACTGACACTTAGCAGTGTACACTTTGTTCGACCACCACGCTTGGTGTGTGTCAGAGCCTTAAAGGCAGCATGTGTCTGTTTAGGATGCACTGGTAGCCCCTTGGCTAGTTTGTGAATTTGGTGATTTCCTTTAATACTTGTAACTCTGTGTGCCATGGGCAGTTATTTTTATGGACAGATGAGGAATCTCAGGGTAAAAAAGACTGTGTAATTTGCCCAAAGTCAGACCATAATTTTGTGTGCAGGGGCCTCGGTTCAGCATGGGCTCCTGGGCCTTCTGCTCTCTCCGTTCAGCACCAGGGCCAGATGTGGGCTCGGCTGTTTCCCAGCCCAGAATATCCGGCAGGCCACAAGACACACCTGGTCCTGTGCTGCTTGAGCAAAATCTCCGGAGGAGAGGCAGTTACAAAAGGGATAAACATAAAAACAGACGACAGCAAATTGTGATCAGCTCTGAGAAGGAAAGGAACACGTCTCGCCGTGCAGAGCTGGGAGCTTTCCCGTCGGGGCTGCTCTGGGGGCGCTCATCTCAGCTAAACAAGCTGTGCTGCTGCACCAAGGCAGGAAGGCAGGGCGCGTGTGGCCAGGTAGACAGGGCCTCGTTGATCGTACTCATTCCCTATTAAGTGGCAGGTGTCACAGGCACTTAACTAATAAACAGATGTTGGCCAGAATCATCACGCATTTTGCTTGGTAGTTTTATTGGCGCCAACTTTGAGAGGAGGTCATTGAACCTGGGGAGTTTGCTGCATGCCCGTGATTACCATGGAAATACCCCCACTGGTCTTTCAACCTAGACTGGTGTGGCTGTCATGTCCCAGCCCTGTGAATGGCATCATGCAGCTTCTCCCAAGTGGCCCAAATGACTGACATTGATATGCTTAATTCGTAGGAAATGGTATGTGGCAATAAGAGAAAAAGGTAGTAAGAAATTGGAAAACTAGAAAATAACCAATTCTTCCCCTGCTGGGGGACCGTACCCTGTGTCTCTCACCCCACTCACTGCCTGTCACCTCCTCCCTGCCGACTCCGTGTTCAGAAGCCACTCTGAGCCTTTGAAGAACATTTTGCCTCATGACACTGTTGACTAGGACCTGCGACCTCTCTGTCCCTGGTTAACTCTCTCTTCAAAGCCATTTAAATTTCTTGCAGGCTCCTCCACTCAAATGTAAGAATAGCCCCTTTAAACTTCTTGATGCAGCTCCTTAATGAAGATCTTGGGAAGGAAACCTAGCCAAAACCTGGGAGGTATTCACAGAGTGAATGTAACCTGAGCATTTTTTGACGTTCAGAATCAGAGCGGTGGGAGACACAGGAAGGCCTTTTTAAGTTAGAAAGTGGAAAGAGAAAGGACTCAGGATGTTTGAGACTGAAACATCTCGGTCCCAGCCAGCAAGGCACCTGCGTTCAGGATGGTGTGTGGGGAGTGCAGAGTTCTCAAAAAGAAAGAAGTGGTGGGATGGCAGGGAGGACATTTAGGTACTTAACTGGGGAAGGAAAAAGTTGGCTGAACAATTCATGGTTGAACAAGAGGATTGTGACATGATGTGCTTGTATTTTGGAGAGAAGGGTTTTGTGGAGCCAGGCCTAAGGAGAAATCTCTCTGACTGGGGAGTCAGCACAACAAAAAAACACAGAGAACCAGGCAGACCCCATGGCCCCTGATGGGGGAGAGGCTGCCCACCAATTGGAGACCTGGAGGCTGCTTCTGTCCCTTAGCTGGGGCCTCAGACCTCACTTCACATCCCAGTCCTGTTGATACAAGAAAAAATATGTGGGGCATGAGAAGGGCTGTGTCCCAGGCTTCCGTTGAGCCCCTGGGTTGTGCCCCACCAGATTTTGTTCCTTGGCTTCATGCAGTAAAGAATTCAAGAACAAGCCAGTGTTGAGTAAAGGTAGATTTATTCAGAGAGATACATTGACAGGCATGAGAAACGTCACGAAGTATGGGGGTTTGATGCTCAGATTAAAAGTAGGCACACACTCCACAGAAATAGTGTGGGCCTTCTCCGAAGAGGTAGAGAGAGGGGTTCCTGGGAGGTGGCTCTATGTTGCTCCTTTTCTTGGGCTTCGTGGTTTCATATGCTAATAAGTAGAAGGACCAGCCTTAGGGCAAGGGGCTGGGATTCCAGGGAGTTGGCCATTTTCCACACTTTGACCTTTTGTGGCTAGCCTTGTGACTGCCATGGTGCCTCGGGCCGTGTTATTCACCATGTTACTATTACAATGGGTGTATAATGAAGCTCAAGATCTACTAGAAGTTAAATCTCTTCATCCTGAGCCTCAAGACCTATTGGGGGTTGAATTCTTCACCATTTTGATGTTAATTGCTGTGGTCTTTCTTGAATGGCTTGCTCTGCCCCCTTCCATCCTGTCTCACTGTGATGACACAGAGAGAGCAAAGGCCGGACCCTGCGTGTGTTCCTGCATTTAACAGCGGGAGATGTGGGGTGGGCTGAGGATGACTCTGAGTGGTGAGAAATATGTTTCAGATTTTCCCACATGAGACATGGGGACCTGCCAGCAGCCATCGCAGTTTTATCTCACGGGCATTATCGCTTGTGTTGTTACGGAAACAACAGGCCAGCCAAGAAATAAGCAGCACTCAGAGGGTGGGAGTACTGAGATTTATTATGCCAGCGGGCTCAGAGGGGCTTCTGTTCCCAAGCCCTGAGCACATCCAAGACGTGCACATGAGGTTTTATAGGGTTAATTACAAGTATGGGGCTTTTAGCCAATAAGGCTCAAACAACAAAAAGCAAGGAATCAGTACACTGAAGCTTATCAATTTGGAACAGATCACGTTACTGACAATTGTTGACCTTGGATTTACGAATTAGCTTGTTAGCCCAGTAAACTGACACTGAACTTCAGATTTACGAGTTAGCCCAGCAAAACTTAGATCAGTAAACCGACACTTATCACACTTAGATTTGTGACTTAGCTTGTTAGCCCAGCTGGGGTTTTTGTTCACAGTGTCACTCATCTTTTCTATTTTCCTTTTATTTTTAAAGTATTTAATCCAAATTTAATATCAGGATGTTTTTGGAAAGAAATTTCTCTTTCTTTTCTTTGGGGCTCTTTTGGGGGGTAGGTAATTAGGTATATTTATCTGTTAGTGGAGGCCCTGGGGCTTGAACCCAGGACCCTGTGCACACTAAGCACACGCTCTACCACCTGCCCCATCATCTTTTTCTTTTTGCTTTAGCTGCCAAGAATCTTACAGCTGAATTTCTAGTCGGCCTTTAACACTTGCCCTGACTTCATGGAATCCATTTTTATGAGTTTACCTCCCCCTGGTTTCATTTAAGTATTGAATCTCCATTTTCTCTTCACTCTCAGTTTTGCCTTTTTGTTGTTATGGTTGTTAAGCTGTGTTTAAAAAATTGTTTAATTTCTCTTTTAGCAGGAGGCTGAAGTAAATAAATATGTAAACAAACATCACACTTAAATGCTTTTATATATTCTAAGCTGTTTAGTAGTTAATTAAAAACCAAATTGAATATTAAAGGGATAACATTTTTAAATTATTTTTTAATTTTTTATAAAGACATAGCTGATTTAAAATATATGTTTCAGGTGTACAATAGATGCTCCATTTATAGTTACTGTAAAACATTGTCTGTATTCCCTGTGTTGTAAGATACATCCCTCTAGAGTGTTTACATTACATGTTGCAGTTTGTATAAGAAATTTGGGTAACGCAGAGTCTGGGACGTGGCTGTGGCTGACCCAGGTTCACGCAAACCCTGCCTGTCAAAGCTCAGGCCTTCACTCCTGTCTGCAGGGGAGCGAGTGAAGGCAGCTCTCATCAGCGCTGGCACCACACTCTGAGTGGCAGTGACAGCAGTGACTGTGTGTGGACGTGAAAATTGTTGTTCCAAGAGTTTTACATGCTTTTCTGCATTTAATAATTAAAGCCCTCCTGTGAGGAAGGGTTTTAAGTTTTTAATGAATAATACATTTTATTTTGCTATTGATAGACTTCAAAACTCCGGAAAATTTACAGGAGTAGTACAATAAATGCTTAGATACAGTTCACCCTAAAGGGCACTATTTGCCCTTTTGTGACGGGCTTATTTTAGCATAAATTTTCAAAGTTCATTCATATTGTAGCCTGAATCAGTACATTATTCTTTTTGTTTGATAATATCCTTTTCCTTTTTTTTTCGTTTTTGGTCTATTTAAAAATATTTTCATTGAAGTCTAGTCAGTTTATAGTGTTGCGTCAGTTTCTTGTGTACAGCACAAAACTTCAGTTAAATAGGAACATACCTGCATTCATTTTCATATTCTTTTTAAACATAAGTTACTATAAGTTATTAAATATATTCTCCTGTACTATACAGTATATACTTGCTGTTTATTGTATACATACTCAGCATCTGCAAATCTTGAACTCCCAATTTATTCATTCCACACCCTCTCCCCTCTGGTAACCATAGTTTGGTTTCTATGTCTCTGTGTCTGTTTCTGTTCTGTAGATAAGTTTATCTTTTTGTTCCTTTGTTTTTGTTTTTTTTTTTTGTTTGTTTTAGATTCCACATGTAAGCGATCTCATATGGTATTTTTCTTTCTCTTTCTGGCTTATTTCACTTAGAATGTCATTCTCCTGGTCCATTCATATTGCTGCAAATGGCATTATTTTATTATTATTTTATTGCTGAACAGTAGTCTATTGGACATATATACTACAACCTCTTTATCCAGTCGTCTGTCAGTGGACATTTAGGTTGTTTCCATGTCTTGATATTGTAAATAATGCTGCTGTGAACATTGGGGTGAAAGTGTCTTTTTGAATTACGTTTCCTTACGGATATATGCCCTGGAGTGGGATTGCTGTGTCATCTGGGCCCCCAAGGTTTTGTCTTTTGAGGAACCTCTATACAGTTTTCCACAATGGCTCCACCAAACTGCATTCCCACCACAGTGTAGGAGTGTTCCCAATTCTCCACAGCCTCTCCAGCATTTAGTGTCTATGAACTTCTGAATGATGGCTATTCTGACTGGTGAAAGGTGATACTTGTTTGCAGTTTTGATTTGCATTTCTCTGATAATGATATTGAGCATTTTTTCATGTGCCTATTGGCCATTTGTATGTCTTCATTGGAGAAATGTTTCTTTAGGTCTTCTGCCCATTTTTGGATTGAATTGTTTGTTTTTCTTTTTTATCAAGTGTAAAAGCTGTTTACATATTCTGGGAATTAAGCCCTTGTCACTTTCATTTAATGCAACTATTTTCTCCCACTCCATAGGTTGTCTTTTTGCTTTAATTTTTGTTTTCTTTTCTGTGCAAAAGCTTGTAAGTTTAATTAGAACCCACTTGTATATTTTTGCTTGTATTTCTATTGCTTGAGTAGACTGCTCTTGGAAAATATTGTTGAGATATATGTCAGATGTTTTGCCTATGTCTTCTTCTAAGAGGTTTATAGTGTCTTGTCTACAATTTTAAGTCTTTAAGCCATTTTGAATTCATTTTTTTGTATGTTGTGAGGGAGTAGTCTAACTTCATTGATTTACATGCAGCTGTGCAGTTTTCTCTGCACCATTTGCTGAAGAGGCTGTCTTTGCTCAATTGTATGTTCTCACCTCCTTTGTCAAAGATTCAATTACCAAAAGTTTGTGGGACTATTCTTGGTAATTTTGTTTATCCATTCATTGATGGATGGATATTTTTAGTGACTTTTAGCTACTCTGAATGATACTGCTATGAATATTGATGTGCAAGTTTTTGTGAGAATACATTTCCATTCTGTTGGCTGTACAGTTGGCCCACCATATCTGTAGTTTCCACTTCATGGATCCAGATGGCTGATTGCAAAGGGACTTGATCATCCTTGGATTATGGTATCCAGGGTGGGGGGTTCCTGAAACCAACCCCCCAAGGACACTGAAGGATGACTCTACATGTAGGAGTGGAATTGCTCAGCCACATAACTCTAACCTTTTGAGGAAACATCGGGCTCTTCCAAAGAAGCTGCACCATTGCCCCTTTCCAACGGCTGCATATTGAGGGTATCCATTTCTCTGCCTCCTGACTGACACTTGTTATTGTCCATGTTTTGATTATAACCATCCTAGTGAGTTTAAAATGAGATCTCATTTTGATTTTGATTTCGCTAGTGATGCTGACCATCTTTTCAGATGCTTATTGGCCAATTGTGTATCTATTTAAATCCTTGGCAAATTAAAAAATTGGGTCGATTTTCTTTGTATTGTTCAGTTGTAAGCATTTGTTTTATATCCTGGATACTAGTCTCTTATTAGATATATGCTTTGCAAGATTTTTCTCCTATTCTGCAGATTGCCATTTCACTTTAATTTTTTTAAACATTAAAACAATTTCTTTCTAGGGGAGGTAATTAGATTTATTCATTTTGTTTTTCTTCCTTAGCACGCACTCTATCATTTGAGCTACCCCTTTCCCCTTTCATTTCACACTCTTGATGTTGTCCTTTGTAACAAATGATTTTAATTTGATGAAGTCCATTTTATCTATTTTGTTTTATCACTTGTGCTCTTGGTATTGTATCTAGGAAGCCATAGCCTATACTATGACCACAAAGATTCATACTATGTCTTCTTTTAGAAAGTTCATATATTTAGTTTTTACGTTTCTGTCTGTGATCCATTTTGAATTAATATTTGTTATATAAAATACGGGGTCCAGATTCCAGATTCATTCTTTTGACTTCAGATACCCAGGTGTCTCTGCTCCATTTGTTGGATAGACTATACTTTCAATGGAGTGTTGTTGGCACATTTCTGGAAAACTGACTGTAAATGTAAGTTTCCCCCCAGGATTTTTTATTGTGTCTCATAGATTTCTGCATCCAAACTTATGACAGAAGCATAATGACTTGAGTGCTATAGATTTGCTGTAACCTTTGAGTGAGTCCTCCAAATTTGCTCTTCTTTTTCAAGATTGTTTTGGCTGACCTGGGTCCCTTGCTTTCAATATGAATTTTGGGATCAGTTTTTCAATTTTTGCAAAGAAGTCAGCTGGAATTTTGATAGGGATTCCATTAAATATGTAGATTACTTTGGGAAGTCTTAACATTTTTAACAATATTTTCTACCATTGCATGATCATGGGATGCCTTCCATATATGAAGATATTTTAAATTTTTTTTGGTGATACTTCAAAATATTCAATGTACAAATCTTGTAAACTTTTGTTAAATGTATCTCTCATTTTATTTTTTATGCAGTTGTAAACGGAACGGCTTAGCTTCATAAGGGTGGGACTATATATATCAATTTATTTATTTCTAGGATTCCTACATAGCAAATACACTAGGTTTATATTTGCTACATTGATCTATCCACAATTCTTCCCACCCCCGTGTCATAAGAAACCAAGACCCAGCTTAAGCCATCTGAACACCTATGTGGAAGTGAGAAATGAGACCTTTGGCTGGGGTTTGTGTAGATGATACTGAGATCTTATTCAGGATGGCTTCATCTTAATTTCTTTTAAACAATCCTTTCAGAGTATATAGTCAGATACATTAGGAAAATGCTGTTTTGATGTGCGGAGGAGCTAAGACTATAATTTTCAAGTAATTTCTAGTGAGAGTGTTGTACTTGAAACATAATTTGCATCAATCTTTGAAGATTTATGTTTCAGGAGCTTTGAGTAAATAATACCTGTCTTTATTCAATAACTACAACTAAATGCTCAAGCAACATGTAAGAGTTTGAGCAAACTGCTCCCGCTCCGTAGTGCTGGTTGGTTGCAGCTGTAACTGGAGTCAGCGCTTACCTCGCCCAGTACACTTGTGCTGATCTGCTCAAAACAGTTCGTCCAACAGTTTGTCGGTAGTCTTTTAGACAAAGCCATAAAGCATTGATTTAAGGTTGCTGGAATGTAATCTATTCTTATTAATATTAAGTAAGCACATATTGAGTACTTACTGTATGTTGGGAATTGTCCCTCAGCCTCACATGAATATTACTTCTAATAAAACCTCTCATATTTCCCTGTTATTTGCACTTTACAGATAAGGAGACTGAGGATTAGGTCTTCTCTCTTTTGGGGGGAGCTCATTATCAATGATGGGAAGTTGTAAGGAAAAAGATATTGATTCATCCAGAGAAAATATTTTTCTGAGATTCAGTATTGAAGAAGGTAACCACTGAAGAGGGTGATCATTGTTTGAGTGAGACGAGCCCCGGGTTGTACGGAGTCAGCATCCCTGTCCTGGACGCTGCACGTGTAGAGCTGCGTGGTGGGTGAGGCGGCGCGGCCGCGCAGGGAAAGCGGATGCCGGGCCGTTGGGCTGTGCTCAGGCCCGGTGGGGCTTTCTCCTAAGAGCAGTGGACCGTCATTGACAGATTTTAAGTAGGCTAGTGCGATGCTCTTGTAGATCACTTTTGTCTTGTAGAATGCTTAGAAACATTTAGAAGGCTCGGCAGGAGGTGATGTGATGAGTCAGAGTAGGGTGGCTGCGAGGTGTAGCAGTGTTCAATTTTCAAGTGATTTTCAGTCCCAGGTTTGTGGCTCAGTAGCCGTGTCACTTTGGATGACACACCCAAGGAAGTGAAACAATTTATCTAATCAATAGAAGCAGTGATGTACCGAACTCCCAGGACTGCTGTGTAGATCCAGTGAGATAACGTGTGCACAGTGTGCAGCATGGTCCCCAGCACAGAGTCAGTGCTGAGGGAGTGCCAGTGAGTACCTGGTAGGACAGGTGTGGGTGGTGGATCTCATTGACTGAGGAAATTTGTCCCTGAAGGAGGGGTCTTGTCACATCTGTGAGTGATTGGCCTGAGCTGGGAGAGGCAGGGAGACCTTGCCCCCGACCAAGGGCCCTGGGCAGGATGGCTATGGGAGGAACACCGTGAAGTTAGCTCTTTGCAGGTGGAGTTGGAGGTGCCCTTGAGACATCTAAGTGCAGTGTCACAATCACAGAAGTGGTCTGGTCCCGGGCTGTGCATTTTCCTGCTGAGATACTGATCTCTGAACGCGAAGACATACTTTACAGGACAAGTGAATAGTAGTATCATCTCTCATCAAAGCTCACATTTCTTTATTCATCACTCACTTTGCTAATTGGGTACTTACAGAACACACTTCACTGTCCTCCCCTGGGCTCAGGCTCCACAGAAAAGAGCTGGTGAGTCTCCCTCTTTTCCAGAAGAAGACACACTTAGCTGGTAGACTTCTATACCTCGCCAGACTTAGAATTTTAGGTTGTTGATTTAATTCTATTTTCTGTTGGTCATCTCCTGACAGGAGAGACGTTTTACCTCATGGTCAGGTTTCAATTAGCTGTTACTGAGAATTGCTGGTCTGATCCATAGTGTATTTATTCTATTAACTTTGTAGAGTACTTATCATTTTTCTGTCTTTGCTCTTTAATTTTGTTTGCCCCTTCAATTTTCTATCTTATTTGGGACCTTATTTTATTTTTTAATTAAAAAATGTCTATTAGCAGTTAACAAAACAAAAGCAAAGAAAAAATGCACATGATAGCTAAATTTAGAAAATATCTTGTGTGTTTTCTGTCTCAGCAATGGAGGGTTCTAGAAACTCGTGAAAAGCTTCATTACATAAGTTCCTTTAAATTCTGATTAAGAAATAAAACCTTCCTTCCTCATCTTTCAAGCTGCACAGCTAATTGTCAAGAAAGTGAGGGGAAATTCTCAGAAGCCAAGACAAACCAGAAAGCAGGGTTTCTGGGAGATACGTGAGCCTTAGAAGCCCTGGGGTGCCGGTTGGCTCCCGAACTGAGTTTCAGTTGCCCTGGCAGGAGGGCAGGAGGTGAGCCTGTGGCCTCTCACACTGGGAGTTGGATGGCTGTTCTTATATAAGGCCAAGCACATCCTGAGAATCCTGCTTTATAAAAGGTTGAATTAGAAAGAAAAGAATAAAAGCATTCCTCAAGGCAAGGAAGTAAGGAAAGTAAAATTTTTTGGAAGCGGGAAAAATTAACATATCCAAAGTAAGGATTTAGTTTAAAGCTGTTCTGGCATGAGAGTGACCACAAACCCATGGCAGAAAATCACAGCTCCTCCCGGAAAGAGAAGGTGTGTTTTGAATGAATCAGTGGACAGCCATTCTGAAAAAGGCCTCCAGAGTCTTCTGGATCAAGATACTGGACTCAAACACCTCCCTTCCATGGTCTCATTTAAATAACCAGAAAGGTTTTAAAGGAAAGAAGCCAAAATCATAGTTCTATTTATTGACATTACTTTATGCTAGGAATTCAAAGGTGACTATGGAGTTGTCTCCTCTTTTATGGACCTTACTTTCTATTTGACATAGTTGGGGAACTTGGTGGAGGGTGGTGTTAGTATGTTGCAATTAACCAGGAGAGGAGTTTAAGAAAGCAGTGAAGGGTTGGTGACATTTTTTGCTGAGGACAGTCCTGTTCAGTTGGCTTGTAATTACAGGCTCGTTGAGTTGTCACTGGAGGGAATTAATCTTAAGGAATTTGGTCTTAACTCAGGCCTCTTCAGAATGGACAAGTGAACCTGGAGAAAGACAGTCAAATCTGTGCAGACATTGAAGTTCACTTCAACATGTGGTATCCATGAGCCAAAGATAGGACTAGTAGGCAGCACTTCTTGAGGACAGAGGAGTGGTTTTTAAGGTTCTTCAAGAATGAATCCCAAGGTACCGGGATGGCCAGTTGTCAAACTGTGTCTTTGCTCTTTGGACGGTGTATCCACCAAGGGTATTGGCCGTTTATAAGTTTCCATTTCTCCTTAATACATGTCAGGTTATGAGGACGTGGGCATAAACGTTTCACACCTTGTCAAGGTGACTTTGGGTACCTGACTAGAATCATGGGCACAGTTGCGGCTGCGTCATACATCTTGCCGCACATCCCGCTCCCCGGCTCCGTGATCACGGCAGAGTTGTTCCTTATTGAGCTGTCCATCTCCTCTGTGACATCGTAACCAAACAAAAGATTGGAGAGTATTAGCTTGGCTTTTTTCTTTTCTAACATTCCCTTCAAATTATGATGACTGATAGTGGACCCAGTTACGTTTGCAGATGATTTACAAGTAGGGCTGTCAGTACAAACCTTGTAATCCCCGCTGTGTGATCTAGAGAAGAAAGTTACACTTTCCAAATTGTTTTGATGCACTTATGTGGGAAAATGATGTATGTTTGAATATGTATTTCCTCTCTTAATCATCATGGCTAGAGATGAATATTTGTAGACATGGAATGAGTACTCTGTATTTGAACTGTATGGTCCCCTAAATTCTCCCCAGCTTTTTAAAGTCATCACTGGAGTGCTACCTCCAGAGTGCCGCAAAGCATCCAACACTGCCTGCTCTTCGGACACTGTAAGTTTCCAAGTTGGAGAAGGCTGCTGGCTGGTGAGGCATTCTCTCGCATATCTCTGGTTGGGTGATGTGAGCTGAGAACACAAGAATTGGCAGACAGTAACTAACCACGATCACGTCCATTTCTGGAACACTCATGGAGGATTTTACACCTATGCTAGTGGAATACGTTATTTCATTTAGTTTTCCCAAAAATCATAATTAGATTTTATCACCTGTATTAAAAAGGAAACTGTCAAAGCGAGTGACGTGCAGACTTTGGACTGGAACACGGGTCTTTCTGATCCCTGTCTCTGTTCCCTCCCCGGCCTATCCTTGCAAATGACCAGGAGACTCTTCCTCAGTCTTGAGTTTCCCTCTGATGTTACCGCTCTCTTTGTTTCTAAGAGAGGAAAACAAGTCTAAACTTACTTTCCAGTTGGAAATGGAATGGAGAGTTAACGTTGGAAGCCGGGAGAATCTGTCCTGTGATGAAGTGGTCTCCGAGCCACTTCCACTGGGATGTCACATCACTGTCTGGGCCCCTTGCTCAGCCTGTGCACAGGTGACAGCGCAGTTGTGCCGAGCAGTCCTCCCGGACAAGGCAGTGGGTTGGAAATGAGTTTGGGGATTTGGTTTCATTACACAAGTTCCTGAGGGCCTTGACCTGGCACTTCGAGTGGGAGCATTCCCTGTCCCACAGACTGTGCTCTGGGCCCGTGCAGACCTGACGTGGCCTCAGCCTGAGTCTCAGGGCCCGTGGTGATGAGGAGCATTTTAGCCCAGGGTCTGCCGGAGGCTCTGAGACTACTGGGCTGTGGGACTTTGTCCAGGATGATAATAATTCCTCCCCGAGTTTCAGATTTCCTTGCCTGTGAGCCGGGGTAGTAGTTGTTTCTGAGATGATTGTAATGATTCAGTAACAGGCACAGCGTGTGCTGACAGGTAGCTGGGTGCTTTAGGAGCAGAAGTCGCAGTCACTCTGTCAGCCTCTCCCTGTGCGCTCTGTGCTTTGAGAAGTTGTGTATTTGGTGAAAGTCGCGCCCAGACCCTAGGGTCTAGATGAACTGTTGTTCCTTTACTTTCCCTTCCTTTTCCTCTTTCCCTTCTCTGTGTCCCATGTTTAGGTAGCAGATTCCTCTATTTCAGGGAATACGGGCTTTTCTAATAAAGGGACAGGTGGAATGCGGAGAGGTGGGGCCCAGAGGGGGTCTGGAGTGTCTGCACAGTGCTGCTTCCCTGCGTTTCTGCATCCGGTCCCATCAGTGCACTAAGTCAGCCTTCCTCTTCCTTCCTGTGTCATCGGGTCTCTGTTTTAAGGGAAAACCATTTTTATGGGTCTTTTTTCACTTACATGTTTCATTCAGATGCTTGTTGCTTTTCTCCCTGTGCTTCAGCGTTCCGAGGAGGGAATTCAGCAGTGCCGCCTCCTCTCCGAGCTCTATGAGTTGATCAGCTTCCACTGCAAGTCCGCCTCCTTCAAGCGGGTGGCCCCCGTGCGGCACGCGGCCCCCGGCATCCCGGAGCCTGGCGGGAAGGCCTGCTCCCGACTCCTCCTGCAGATGCTTCCTGGCTACAGTCTGTCACTGGACTTGCAGGACTTCAGCAAATGTGTTGGAACTAAAACATTGCTTCAGCCCCATTAACCATGCCTGGTTTGGGCCCTGCTGTCCTGCCTCATCAGGGTGAATCTTGATTCATTTAGAACAGGGCTCAGCAGACTTTTCCTTTCAAGGGCTTGGGGGTAAATATTTCAGGGTCTGAAAACCTCCTGATCTCTGGTGCAGCTGCTCAGCTCTACTGTTTAGATGCCAGAACAGCCAGATAGTCCACACACCCATAGAGCTTTATTAACAGCGGTGGCTGGGGCTGGATTGGGTGTATGAACTGCAGTTTGCCCCCACAGCCTCCTCAATATTGACACCTGCACCAGAGTGTACATTTGTGACAATGGGTGAACCTACACTGACATGTCATCATCACCCATAGCCCATAGTTGACACTAGGATTTACACATTGTGTTGTGCACTCTGTGGGTTTGGACAGATGTACAATGACATGTATCCACCATCACAACATCATACAGAGTCGTCTGTCTTAGTGACCTTAAAATGCTCCGTGCTGCACCTCATTCATTGCTCTTTCCCCTCTAGCCTCTGGCAGCCACTGATCTTTCAGTCTCTGTGTTTTTCCCTTTCCCAGAACACCATACAGTTGGAATCAGACAGTTGCTGAAACTTCCCAGATTGGCTTCTTTCACTTGGTAATATGCATTTAAGGTTCCTCCATGTCTTTCCATTTCTTGATAACTCATTTCATTTTAGCACCAAATAATAGTCCATTTTCTGGTGGGACCACAGTTTATTTATCCATTCACCTACTGAAGAAGAGCTTAGTTGCTTCTGAATCCTGTTGAGTATGAATAAAGCTGCTATTAACATCTGTATGCAGATTTGTGTGTGAACATAAGTTTCCATTTCATCGAGTAAACACCAAGGAGCACAGTTGCCTGATCATATGTTAGAATTACGTCTAGCTCTGTAAAAAATTGCCAGACCGTCTTCCAAAGTACCTGGGCCATTTTTCATTCCCACCAACAATGCATTATAATTTCTGGTGCTCCACATCCTCACCAGCATTCGGTGCTGTCAGTGTTCTGCATTTTGGCAGTTCTGACAGGTGTGCAGTGGTATCTCGCTGTTTCAGTCTGCATCCCCTTGATGACAGGTGCTGTGGAGCATCTTTCCAAAGGCTTCTTTGGCATCCAGATTTCTTCTTTGATGAGGTGTGTGTTCAGGCATTTTGCTCATTTTTTAATCAGGTTATTCATCCTTCTTGTTGAGTGTAAAGAAATTTTGGTATATTCTGGATTTCAGCCCTTTATCAGTGTGTCCCTGCCCTTCACCTTCAGTGCCAGAGTTGTCCTTTGGGTCTCAGTGGAGTGTCAGATCTTCAAAGAGATTCCCTGTCTTCCCTCAGCCTAAATACTGTCCTTGTATTTTTCACTTTCATTGACTCATTTTGTTCTTTTTAAATAGCATTTCCCATAATTTGTAAGTATATTAAAGAGAAAAGGGCAATGATTGAACACCGCCTGCCCCACCAGGCTGTGTGCCCTGTGAGAGCAGAGGCCCTGTCCCCACTCACCGTTTCCCATGACAGCACATGTCACATGTCCATGTAAAAGTGTGTAACGTGGGGCCAAACCTGATGAGCAGCTATGGCGACATGTGTTATCTACCATTTATTGAGTAGACTTTGTTTCTGATCTTAATTATTAAATCATATGAATGAAACTTGGTTGTTTTGAAAAATAAAACAACAAAGCACACCTCAATGTGATAGGTAATTTCTACTTAGATTTCTGACCCAGGAGGGGATGTTCACCATCATTTTGTGGAGGAGGTTGGGAAGGTAAAGTAAGAGAGTGAGATCAAATAAAGTAAAAATGATAACAGTCAGTTGGCTTTATTTTCACTGAAATAAAAGTTATTTTAAACCCTATCTCAGCTGTTGTTCTGTTGTTTTAAACATTTCTCATAGAATTAAATGGAAGCCCACTAAACCCTGAAAGGGAAACTGTGTGCTCAGGTCCTGAAAATAGTTTATGTCTGTTTCTTGAGATATAAATTTCCCTGCTGGTTACTGAAATTCGAGGCGGGAACACAACAGTGCACTGCATGTGTCTGCCAGATTCACGGGCTGCTCAGTGTCAATTTCATTTTCTTGGATTGCAGTTTAGGACGGATTTCCATGAGAAATATTGCTCAGAAATTTCCTGAATGAAGGATTGAATTTTCCACAGGAAATATTATGAAAGAGAGTGACAAGGCACAAGGGTTTCCCATAAAGGAATAGTTCATGTAATAAATTCTCACTATGGTGAATAATTTTAATAAAAGCCAGTGGAAAATTTTCTCACTAGGTCAAATGGCACAAATCCGTCTGAAGAAAAAAGATACAAATTTTGTAGAAGAAGCGGTTTGAATCAAGTAGAAATTATGATTTCTACACTATTTGTTGAAAGAACTTATACTCAGTCTTATCATAATTGCCGGTGGTAGGAAGAGGATCATTATTTATTTATTAAAAAAAAAATCCACAAGGTGCTATTTGCCCCATTATTGATGCGGCAGTCCTGTGGTTAGTTAAGTTCGGACATTTAGGAAAATTAGCTAGGTTTTCCGGACATTGATTTCAGCCACTTTATCTTTACTACAATCTATTCTTTTGTGTCGCCATATGGTCCATACATATTTATGGGGAGGAACAACATCCAACTCGGTTTTAGAGTGCAAACCGCAGGCAATTCAAACCGGCACTAGGAAACAGACTGAGAAACCAGAGTAAGGGTTTATCCTGCAACCCGTTCCCTTTGTGCTGGATGAACGAAAGTCTCTCCACATGCTCAGTTCTGAGAGATAAGTGTGTGTGAAAGCCGTCCTTCACCTAGCTGGAAGGGAACACAAAGTTTCTTTTCAGTTGCCAACTCCACTCCATACATATATATGGGGAGGTACAAGCTCCAACTCGGTTTTACAGTGAAAACGGCAGGCACTTCAAACCGGCACTAGGAAACAGACTGAGAAACCAGAGTAAGGGTTTCTCCTGCAACCCGTTCCTTTGTGCTGGATGAACGAACGTCTCTCCACATGCTCAGTTCTGAGAGATAAGTGTGTGTGAAAGACGTCCTTCACATAGCTTGAAGGGAACACAAAGTTTCTTTTCAGTTGCCAACTCCAATCCATACATATATATGGGGAGGTACAAGCTCCAACTCGGTTTTACAGTGAAAACGGCAGGCACTTCAAACCGGCACTAGGAAACAGACTGAGAAACCAGAGTAAGGGTTTCTCCTGCAACCCTTTCCCTTTGTGCTGGATGAAAGAACGTATCTCCACATGCTCAGTTCTGAGAGATAAATGTGTGTGAAAGCCGTCCTTCACCTAGCTGGAAGGGAACACAAAGTTTCTTTTCAGTTGCCAACTCCACTCCATACATATATATGGGGAGGTACAAGCTCCAACTCGGTTTTACAGTGAAAACGGCAGGCACTTCAAACCGGCACTAGGAAACAGACTGAGAAACCCGAGTAAGGGTTTCTCCAGCAAACCGTTCCCTTTGTGCTGGATGAACGAACGTCTCTCCACATGCTCAGTTCTGAGAGATAAATGTGTGTGAAAGCCGTCCTTCACTTAGCTTGAAGGGAACACAAAGTTTCTTTTCAGTTGCAAACTCCACACCATACATATATATGGGGAAGTACAATCTCCAGCTCGGTTTTACATTGAAAACGGCAGGCACTTCAAACCGGCACTAGGAAACAGACTGAGAAACCAGAGTAACGGTTTCTCCTGCAAACCGTTCCCTTTGTGCTGGATGAACGAACGTCTCTCCACATGCTCAGTTCTGAGAGATAAGTGTGTGTGAAAGCCGTCCTTCACCTAGCTTGAAGGGAAAACAAAGTTTCTTTTCAGTAGCAAACTCCACCCCATACTTATATATGAGGAGGTACAAGCTCGAACTCGGTTTTACAGTGAAAACGGCAGGCAATTCAAACCGCACTAGGAAACAGACTGAGAAACCAGAGTAAGGGTTTCTCCTGCAAACAGTTCCCTTTGAGCTGGATGAACGAACGTCTCTCCACATGCTCAGTTCTGAGAGATATCTGTGTGTGAAAGCCGTACTTCACCTAGCTTGAAGAGAACACAAAGTTTCTTTTCAGTTGCAAACTCCACTCCATACATTTATATGAGGAAGTACAATCTCCAGCTCGGTTTTACATTGAAAACGGCAGGCACTTCAAACCGGCACTAGGAAACAGACTGAGAAACCAGAGTAAGGGTTTCTCCTGCAACCCGTTCCCTTTGTGCTGGATGAACGATCGTCTCTCCACATGCTCAGATCTGAGAGATAAGTGTGTGTGAAAGCCGTCCTTCACCTAGCTTGAAGGGAACACAAAGTTTCTTTTCAGTTGCAAAATCCAACCCATCCATATATATGGGGAGGTACAAGCTCGAACTCGGTTTTACAGTGAAAACGGCAGGCACTTCAAACCGGCACTAGGAAACAGACTGAGAAACCAGAGTAAGGGTTTCTCCTGCAACCCGTTCCATTTGTGCTGGATGAACGAACGTCTCTCCACATGCTCAGTTCTGAGAGATAAGTGTGTGTGAAAGCCGTCCTTCACCTAGCTTGAAGGAAACACAAAGTTTCTTTTCAGTAGCAAAATCCACCCCATACTTATATATGAGGAGGTACAAGTTCGAACTCGGTTTTACAGTGAAAACGGCAGGCACTTCAAACCGGCACTAGGAAACAGAATGAGAAACCAGAGTAAGGGTTTCTCCTGCAACCCGTTCCCTTTGTGCTGGATGAACGAACGTCTCTCCACATGCTCAGTTCTGAGAGAAATGTGTGTGTGAAAGCCGCCTTCACCTAGCTTGAAGGGAACACATAGTTTCTTTTCAGTTGTCAACTCCACTCCATATATATATATGGGTAGGTACAAGCTCCAATTCGGATTTAAAGTGAAAACGGCAGGCACTTCAAACCGGCACTAGGAAACAGACTGGGAAACCAGAGTAAAGGTTTTTCCTGCAACCCGTTCCCCTTGTGCTGGATGAACGAACGTCTTTCCACACGCTCAGTTTTGAGAGATAAGTGTGTGTGAAAGCCTTCCTTCACCTAGCTTGAAGGAAACACAAAGTACCTTTTCAGTTGCAAACACCACTCCATACATATATAAGGGGAGATACAAGCTCCAACTCGGTTTTACAGTGAAAACGGCAGGCACTTCAAACCGGCACTAGGAAACAGACTGAGAAACCAGAGTAAGGGTTTCTCCTGCAACCCGTTCCCTTTGTGCTGGATGAACGAACGTCTCTCCACATGCTCAGTTCTGAGAGATAAGTGTGTTTGAAAGACGTACTTCACCTAGCTTGAAGGGAACACAAAGTTTCTTTTCAGTTGCAAATTCCACTCCATACATATATATGGGGAGGTACAATTTCCAACTCGGATTTACAGTGAAAACGCAGGCACTTCCAACCGGCACTAGGAAACATACTGAGAAACCTGAGTAATGGTTTCTCCTGCAACCTGTTCCAATTGTGCTGGATGAACGAACGTCTCTCCACATGCTCAGTTCTGAGAAATATCTGTGTGTGAAAGCCGTCCTTCACCTAGCTTGAAGGGAACACAAAGTTTCTTTTCAGTTGTAAACTCCACGCCATACATATATATGGGGAGGTACACTCTCCAGCTCGGTTTTACATTGAAAACGGCAGGCACTTCAAACCGGCACTAGGAAACAGACTGAGAAACCAGAGTAAGGGTTTCTCCTGCAACCCGTTCCCTTTGTGCTGGATGAACGAACGTCTATCCACATGCTCAGTTCTGAGAGAAAAGTGTGTGTGAAAGCCGTCCTTCACCTAGCTTGAAGGGAACACAAAGTTTCTTTTCAGTTGCAAACTCCACTCCATACATATATATGGGGAGGTACAAGCTCCAACTCGGTTTTACAGTGAAAACGGCAGGCACTTCAAACCGGCACTAGGAAACATACTGAGAAACCAGAGTAATGGTTACTCCTGCAACACGTTCCCTTAGTGCTGGATGAAAGAACGTCTCTCCACATGCTCAGTTCTGAGAGAAAAGTGTGTGTGAAAGCCGTCCTTCACCTAGCTTGAAGGGAACACAAAGTTTCTTTTCAGTTGCAAACTCCACTCCATACATATATATGGGGAGGTACAAGCTCCAACTCGGTTTTACAGTGAAAACGGCAGGCACTTCCAACCGGCACTAGGAAACATACTGAGAAACCAGAGAAAGGGTTTCTCCTGCAACCCGTTCCATTTGTGCTGGATGAACGAACGTCTCTCCACATGCTCAGTTCTGAGAGATATCTGTGTGTGAAAGCCGAACTTCACCAAGCTTGAAGAGAACACAAAGTTTCTTTTCAGTTGCAAACACCACGCCATACATATATATGGGGAAGTACAATCTCCAGCTCGGTTTTACATTGAAAACGGCAGGCACTTCAAACCGGCACTAGGAAACAGACTGAGAAACCAGAGTAAGGGTTTCTCCTGCAACCGTTCCCTTTGAGCTGGATGAACGAACGTCTCTCCACATGCTCAGTTCTGAGAGATAAGTGTGTGTGAAAGCCGTCCTTCACCTAGCTTGAAGGGAACACAAAGTTTCTTTTCAGTTGCCAACCCCACTCCATACATATATATGGGGAGGTACAAGCTCCAACTCGGTTTTACAGTGAAAACGGCAGGCACTTCAAACCGGCACTAGGAAACAGACTGAGAAACCAGAGTAAGGGTTTCTCCTGCAACCCGTTCCCTTTGTGCTGGATGAACGAACGTCTCTCCACATGCTCAGTTCTGAGAGATAAGTGTGTTTGAAAGACGTACTTCACCTAGCTTGAAGGGAACACAAAGTTTCTTTTCAGTTGCCAACTCCACTTCATACATATATATGGGGAGGTACAAGCTCCAACTCGGTTTTACAGTGAAAACGGCAGGCACTTCAAACCGGCACTAGGAAACAGACTGAGAAACCAGAGAAAGGGTTTCTCCTGCAACCCGTTCCCTTTTAGCTGGATGAACGAACGTCTCACCACATGCTCAGTTCTGAGAGATAAGTGTGTGGGAAAGCCGTCCTTCACCTAGCTTGAAGGGAACACAAAGTTTCTTTTCAATTGCCAACTCCACTCCATACATTTATATGGGGAGGTACAACTCCAACTCGGTTTTACAGTGAAAACGGCAGGCACTTCCAACCGGCACTAGGAAACAGACTGAGAAACCAGAGTAAGGGCTTCTCCTGCAACCCGTTTCCTTTGAGCTGGATGAACGAACGTCTCTCCACATGCTCAGTTCTGAGAGATAAGTGTGTGTGAAAGCCGTCCTTCACCTAGCTTGAAGGGAACACAAAGTTTCTTTTCAGTTGCCAACTCCACTCCATACATATATATGGGGTGTTACAAGCCCCAACTCGGTTTTACAGTGAAAACGGCAGGCACTTCAAACCGGCACTAGGAAAGAGACTGAGAAACCAGAGTAAGGGTTTCTCCTGCATCCCGTTCCCTTTGTGCTGGATGAACGAACGTCTCTCCACATGCTCAGTTCTGAGAGATAAGTGTGTGTGAAAGCCGTCCTTCACTTAGCTTGAAGGGAACACAAAGTTTCTTTTCAGTTGCCAACTCCAATCCATACATATATATGGGGAGGTACAAGCTCCAACTCGGTTTTACAGTGAAAACGGCAGGCACTTCAAACCGGCACTAGGAAACAGACTGAGAAACCAGAGTAAGGGTTTCTCCTGCAACACGTTCCTTTGTGCTGGATGAACGAACGTCTCTCCACATGCTCAGTTCTGAGAGATAAGTGTGTGTGAAAGCCGTCCTTCACCTAGCTTGAAGGGAACACAAAGTTTCTTTTCAGTTGCCAACTGCACTCCATAGATATATATGGGGAGGTACAAGCTCCAACTCGATTTTACAGTGAAAACGGCAGGCACTTCAAACAGGCACTAGGAAACAGACTGAGAAACCAGAGTAAGGGTTTCTCCTGCAACCCGTTCCCTTTGTGCTGGATGAACGAACGTCTCTCCACATGCTCAGTTCTGAGAGATAAGTGTGTGTGAAAGCCGTCCTTCACCTAGCTTGAAGGGAACACAAAGTTTCTTTTCAGTTGCCAACTCCACTCCATACATATATATGGGGAGGTACAAGCTCCAACTCGGTTTTACAGTGAAAACGGCAGGCACTTCAAACCGGCACTAGGAAACAGTCTGAGAAACCAGAGTAAGGGTTTCTCCTGCAACCCGTTCCCTTTGTGGTGGATGAACGAACGTCTCTCCACCTGCTCAGTTCTGAGAGATAAGTGTGTGTGAAAGCCGTCCTTCACCTAGGTTGAAGGGAACACAAAGTTTCTTTTCAGTTGCCAACTGCACTCCATACATATATATGGGGAGGTACAAGCTCCAACTCGTTTTTACAGTGAAAACGGCAGGCACTTCAAACCGGCACTAGGAAACAGACTGAGAAACCAGAGTAAGGGTTTCTCCTGCAACCCGTTCCCTTTGGGCTGGATGAACGAACGTCTCTCCACATGCTCAGTTCTGAGAGATAAGTGTGTGTGAATGCCGTCCTTCACCTAGCTTGAAGGGAACACAAAGTTTCTTTTCAGTTGCCAACTCCACTCCATACATATAAATGGGGAGGTAAAAGCTCCAACTCGGTTTTACAGTGAAAAAGGCAGGCAATTCCAACCGGCACTAGGAAAGAGACTGAGAAACCAGAGTAAGGGTTTCTCCTGCAACCCGTTCCCTTTGTGCTGGATGAACGAACGTCTCTCCACATGCTCAGTTCTGAGAGATAAGTGTGTGTGAAAGCCGTCCTTCACCTAGCTTGAAGGGAACACAAAGTTTCTTTTCAGTTTCCAACTGCACTCCATACATATATATGGGGAGGTACAAGCTCCAACTCGGTTTTACAGTGAAAACGGCAGGCACTTCAAACCGGCACTAGGAAACAGACTGAGAAACCAGAGTAAGGGTTTCTCCTGCAACCCGTTCCCTTTTTGCTGGATGAACGAACGTCTCTCCACATGCTCATTTCTGAGAGATATGTGTGTGTGAAAGCCGTCCTTCACCTAGCTTGAAGGGAACACAAAGTTTCTTTTCAGTTTCCAACTGCACTCCATACATATATATGGGGAGGTACAAGCTCCAACTCGGTTTTACAGTGAAAACGGCAGGCACTTCAAACCGGCACTAGGAAACAGACTGAGAAACCAGAGTAAGGGTTTCTCCTGCAAACATTTCCCTTTGAGCTGGATGAACGAACGTCTCTCCACATGCTCAGTTCTGAGAGATATCTGTGTGTGAAAGCCGTCCTTCACTTAGCTTGAAGGGAACACAAAGTTTCTTTTCAGTTGCAAACTCCACACCATACATATATATGGGGAAGTACAATCTCCAGTTCGGTTTTACATTGAAAACGGCAGGCACTTCAAACCGGCACTAGGAAACAGACTGAGAAACCAGAGTAACGGTTTCTCCTGCAAACCGTTCCCTTTGTGCTGGATGAACGAACGTCTCTCCACATGCTCAGTTCTGAGAGATAAGTGTGTGTGAAAGCCGTCCTTCACCTAGCTTGAAGGGAACACAAAGTTTCTTTTCAGTTGCAAAATCCAACCCATACATATATATGAGGAGGTACAAGCTCGAACTCGGTTTTACAGTGAAAACGGCAGGCACTTCAAACCGGCACTAGGAAACAGACTGAGAAACCAGAGTAAGGGTTTCTCCTGCAAACAGTTCCCTTTGAGCTGGATGAAAGAACGTCTCTCCACATGCTCAGTTCTGAGAGATAAGTGTGTGTGAAAGCCGTCTTTCACCTAGCTTGAAGGGAACACAAAGTTTCTTTTCAGTTGCAAACTCCACTCCATACATATATATGGGGAGGTAGAAGCTCCAACTCGGTTTTACAATGAAAACGGCAGGCACTTACAACCGGCACTAGGAAACAGACTGAGAAACCAGAGTAAGGGTTTCTCCTGCAACCCGTTCCCTTTGTGCTGGATGAACGAACGTCTCTCCACATGCTCAGTTCTGAGAGATAATTGTGTGTGAAACCCGTCCTTCACCTAGCTTGAAGGGAACACAAAGTTTTTTTTCAGTAGCAAACTCCACCCCATAATTATATATGAGGAGGTACAAGCTCGAACTCGGTTTTACAGTGAAAACGGCAGGCACTTCAAACCGGCACTAGGAAACAGACTGAGAAACCAGAGTAAAGGTTTCTCCTGCAACCCGTTCCCTTTGTGCTGGATGAACGAACGTCTCTCCACATGCTCAGTTCTGAGAGAAAAGTGTGTGTGAAAGCCGTCCTTCACCTAGCTTGAAGGGAACACAAAGTTTCTTTTCAGTTGCAAATTCCACTCCATACATATATATGGCGAGGTACAAGTTCCAACTCGGTTTTACAGTGAAAACGCAGGCACTTCAACCCGGCACTAGGAAACAGACTGAGAAACCAGAGTAAGGGTTTCTCCTGCAACCCGTTCCATTTGTGCTGGATGAACGAACGTCTCTCCACATGCTCAGTTCTGAGAGATATCTGTGTGTGAAAGCCGTCCTTCACCTAGCTAGAAGGGAACACAAAGTTTCTTTTCAGTTACAAACTCCACGCCATACATATATATGGGGAAGTACAATCTCCAGCTCGGTTTTACATTGAAAATGGCAGGTACTTCAAACCGGCACTAGGAAACAGACTGAGAAACCAGAGTAAGGGTTTCTCCTGCAACCCGTTCCATTTGTGCTGGATGAACGAAAGTCTCTCCACATGCTCAGTTCTGAGAGATAAGTGTGTGTGAAAGCCGTCCTTCACCTAGCTTGAAGGAAACACAAAGTTTCTTTTCAGTAGCAAAATCCACCCCATACTTATATATGAGGAGGTACAATTTCGAACTCGGTTTTACAGTGAAAACGGCAGGCACTTCAAACCGGCACTAGGAAACAGAATGAGAAACCAGAGTAAGGGTTTCTCCTGCAACCCGTTCCCTTTGTGCTGGATGAACGAACGTCTCTCCACATGCTCAGTTCTGAGAGAAATGTGTGTGTGAAAGCCGCCTTCACCTAGCTTGAAGGGAACATATAGTTTCTTTTCAGTTGTCAACTCCACTCCATATATATATATGGGTAGGTACAAGCTCCAATTCGGATTTAAAGTGAAAACGGCAGGCACTTCAAACCGGCACTAGGAAACAGACTGGGAAACCAGAGTAAAGGTTTTTCCTGCAACCCGTTCCCCTTGTGCTGGATGAACGAACGTCTTTCCACACGCTCAGTTTTGAGAGATAAGTGTGTGTGAAATCCTTCCTTCACCTAGCTTGAAGGAAACACAAAGTACCTTTTCAGTTGCAAACACCACTCCATACATATATATGGGGAGGTACAAGCTCCAACTCGGTTTTACAGTGAAAACGGCAGGCACTTCAAACCGGCACTAGGAAACATACTGAGAAACCAGAGTAATGGTTACTCCTGCAACACGTTCCCTTAGTGCTGGATGAAAGAACGTCTCTCCACATGCTCAGTTCTGAGAGAAAAGTGTGTGTGAAAGCCGTCCTTCACCTAGCTTGAAGGGAACACAAAGTTTCTTTTCAGTTGCAAACTCCACTCCATACATATATATGGGGAGGTACAAGCTCCAACTCGGTTTTACAGTGAAAACGGCAGGCACTTCCAACCGGCACTAGGAAACATACTGAGAAACCAGAGAAAGGGTTTCTCCTGCAACCCGTTCCATTTGTGCTGGATGAACGAACGTCTCTCCACATGCTCAGTTCTGAGAGATATCTGTGTGTGAAAGCCGAACTTCACCAAGCTTGAAGAGAACACAAAGTTTCTTTTCAGTTGCAAACACCACGCCATACATATATATGGGGAAGTACAATCTCCAGCTCGGTTTTACATTGAAAACGGCAGGCACTTCAAACCGGCACTAGGAAACAGACTGAGAAACCAGAGTAAGGGTTTCTCCTGCAACCCGTTCCCTTTGTGCTGGATGAACGAACGTCTCTACACATGCTCAGTTCTGAGAGATAAGTGTGTGTGAAAGCCGTCCTTCAACTAGCTTGAAGGGAACACAAGGTTTCTTTTCAGTAGCAAACTCCACTCCATACTTATATATGAGGAGGTACAAGCTCGAACTCGGTTTTACAGTGAAAACGGCAGGCAATTCAAACCGGCTCTAGGAAACAGACTGAGAAACCAGAGTAAGGGTTTCTTCTGCAACCCGTTCCATTTGTGCTGGATGAACGAACGTCTCTCCACATGCTCAGTTCTGAGAGATAAGTGTGTGTGAAAGCCGTCCTTCAACTATCTTGAAGGGAACACAAAGTTTCTTTTCAGTTGCAAACTCCAGCCCATACTTATATATGAGGAGGTACAAGCTCGAACTCGGTTTTACAGTAAAAATGGCAGGCACTTCAAACCGGCACTAGGAAACATACTGAGAAACCAGAGTAAGGGTTACTCCTGCAACAAGTTCCCTTAGTGCTGGATGAACGAACGTCTCTCCACATGCTCAGTTCTGAGAGAAATGTGTGTGTGAAAGCCGTCCTTCACCTAGCTTGAAGGGAACACAAAGTTTCTTTTCAGTTGCAAACTCCATTCCATACATATATATGGGGAGGTACAATCTCCAACACGGTTTTACAGTGAAAACGGCAGGCACTTCCAACCGGCACTAGGAAACATACTGAGAAACCAGAGTAAGGGTTTCTCCTGCAACCCGTTCCATTTGTGCTGGATGAACGAACGTCTCTCCACATGCTCAGTTCTGAGAGATATATGTGTGAGAAAGCCGAACTTCACCAAGCTTGAAGAGAACACAAAGTTTCTTTTCAGTTGCAAACTCCAGCCCATACTTATATATGAGGAGGTACAAGCTCGAACCCGGTTTTACAGTGAAAACGGCAGGCACTTCAAACCGGCTCTAGGAAACAGACTGAGAAACCAGAGTAAGGGTTTCTCCTGCAACCCGTTCCCTTTGTGCTGGATGAACGAACGTCTCTCCACATGCTCAGTTGTGAGAGAAAAGTGTGTGTGAAAGCCGCCTTCACCTAGCTTGAAGGGAACACAAAGTTTCTTTTCAGTTGTCAACTCCTCTCCATCCATATATATGGGGAGGTACAATCTCCAACACGGTTTTAAAGTGAAAACGGCAGGCACTTCAATCCGGCACTAGGAAACTGACTGAGAAACCAGAGTAAGGGTTTCCCCTGCAACCCGTTCCCTTTGTGCTGGATGAACGAACGTCTCTCCACATGCTCAGTTCTGAGAGATAAGTGTGTGTGAAAGCCGTCCTTCACCTAGCTTGAAGGGAATACAAAGTTTCTTTTCAGTTTCAAGCTCCACGCCATACATATATATGAGGAGGTACAATCTCCAGCTCGGTTTTACATTGAAAACGCAGGCACTTCAAACCGGCACTAGGAAACAGACTGAGAAAACAGAGTAAGGGTTTCTCCTGCAACCCGTTCCTTTCTGCTGGATGAACGAACGTCTCTCCACATGCTCAGTTCTGAGAGATAAGTGTGTGTGAAAGCCGTACTTCACCTAGCTTGAAGGGAACACAAAGTTTCTTTTCAGTTGCAAACTCCACTCCATACATATATATGGGGAGGTACAAGCTCCAAATCGGTTTTACACTGAAAACGGCAGGCACTTCCAACCGGGTCTAGGAAACATACTGAGAAACCAGAGTAAGGGTTTTTCCTGCAACCAGTTCTATTTGTGCTGGATGAACGAACGTCTCTCCACATGCTCAGTTCTGAGAGATAAGTGTGTGTGAAAGCCGTCCTTCACCTAGCTTGAAGGGAAACCAAAGTTTCTTTTCAGTAGCAAACTCCACCCCATAATTATATATGAGGAGGTACAAGCTCGAACTCGGTTTTACAGTGAAAACGGCAGGCACTTCAAACCGGCACTAGGAAACAGACTGAGAAACCAGAGTAAGGGTTTCACCTGCAACCCGTTCCCTTTGTGCTGGATGAACGAACGTCTCTCCACATGCTCAGTTCTGAGAGAAAAGTGTATGTGAAAGCCGTCCTTCACCTAGCTTGAAGGGAACACAAAGTTTCTTTTCAGTTGCAAATTCCACTCCATACATATATATGGCGAGGTACAAGTTCCAACTCGGTTTTACAGTGAAAACGCAGGCACTTCAACCCGGCACTAGGAAACAGACTGAGAAACCAGAGCAAGGGTTTCTCCTGCAACCCGTTTCCTTTGTGCTGTATGAACGAACGTCTCTCCACATGCTCAGGTCTGAGAGATAAATGTCTGTGAAAGCCGTCCTTCAACTAGCTTGAAGGGAACACAAAGTACCTTTTCAGTTGCAAACTCCACTCCATACATATATATGGGGAGGTACAACCTCCAACTCGGTTTTACAATGAAAACGGCAGGCACTTACAACCGGCACTAGGAAACAGACTGAGAAACCAGAGTAAGGGTTTCTCCTGCAACCCGTTCCATTTGTGCTGGATGAACGAACGTCTCTCCACATGCTCAGTTCTGAGAGATATCTGTGTGTGAAAGCCGTCCTTCACCTAGCTAGAAGGGAACACAAAGTTTCTTTTCAGTTGCAAACTCCACGCCATACATATATATGGGGAAGTACAATCTCCAGCTCGGTTTTACATTGAAAACGGCAGGCACTTCAAACCGGCACTAGGAAACAGACTGAGAAACCAGAGTAAGGGTTTCTCCTGCAACCCGTTCCATTTGTGCTGGATGAACGAACGTCTCTCCACATGCTCAGTTCTGAGAGATAAGTGTGTGTGAAAGCTGTCCTTCACCTAGCTTGAAGGAAACACAAAGTTTCTTTTCAGTAGCAAAATCCACCCCATACTTATATATGAGGAGGTACAAGTTCGAAATCGGTTTTACAGTGAAAACGGCAGGCACTTCAAACCGGCACTAGGAAACAGACTGAGAAACCAGAGTAAGGGTTTCCCCTGCAACCCGTTCCCTTTGTGCTGGATGAACGAACGTCTCTCAACATGCTCAGTTCTGAGAGAAATATGTGTGTGAAAGCCGCCTTCACCTAGCTTGAAGGGAACACATAGTTTCTTTTCAGTTGTCAACTCCTCTCCATATATATATATGGGGAGGTACAAGCTCCAACTCGGATTTAAAGTGAAAACGGCAGGCACTTCAAACCGGCACTAGGAAACAGACTGGGAAACCAGTGTAAAGGTTTCTCCTGCAACCCGTTCCCCTTGTGCTGGATGAACGAACGTCTTTCCACACGCTCAGTTCTGAGAGATAAGTGTGTGTGAAAGCCGTCCTTCACCTAGCTTGAAGGGAACACAAAGTACCTTTTCAGTTGCAAACACCACTCCATACATATATATGGGGAGATACAAGCTCCAACTCGGTTTTACACTGAAAACGGCAGGCACTTCAAACCGGCACTAGGAAACAGACTGAGAAACCAGAGTTAGGGTTTCCCCTGCAAACCGTTCCCTTTGTGCTGGATGAACGAACGTCTCTCCACATGCTCAGTTCTGAGAGATAAGTGTGTGTGAAAGCCGTCCTTCACCTAGCTTGAAGGGAACACAAAGTTTCTTTTCAGTTGCAAATTCCACTCCATACATATATATGGGGAGGTACAATTTCCAACTCGGTTTTACAGTGAAAACGCAGGCACTTCAAACCGGCACTCGGAAACAGACTGAGAAACCAGAGTAAGGGTTTCTCCTGCAACCCGTTTCCTTTGTGGTGGATGAACGAACGTCTCTCCACATGCTCAGGTCTTTGAGAAAATTGTGTGTGAAAGCCGTCCTTCAACTAGCTTGAAGGGAACACAAAGTTCCTTTTCAGTTTCAAACTCCACGCCATACATATATATGGGGAGGTACAAGCTCCAGCTCGGTTTTACATTGAAAACGGCAGGCACTTCAAACCGGCACTAGGAAACAGACTGAGAATCCAGAGTAAGGGTTTCTCCTGCAACCCGTTCCCTTTGTGCTGGATGAACGAACGTCTCTCCACATGCTCAGTTCTGAGAGATAAGTGTGTGTGAAAGCCGTCCTTCAACTTGCTTGAAGGGAACACAAAGTTTCTTTTCAGTTGCAAACTCCACTCCATACATATATATGGGGAGGTACAAGCTCCAACTCGGTTTTACAGTGAAAACGGCAGGCACTTCCAACCGGCACTAGGAAACATACTGAGAAACCTGAGTAATGGTTTCTCCTGCAACCCGTTCCAATTGTGCTGGATGAACGAACGTCTCTCCACATGCTCAGTTCTGAGAAATATCTGTGTGTGAAAGCCGTCCTTCACCTAGCTTGAAGGGAACACAAAGTTTCTTTTCAGTTGCAAACTCCACGCCATACTTATATATGGGGAGGTACACTCTCCAGCTCGGTTTTACATTGAAAACGGCAGGCACTTCAAACCGGCACTAGGAAACAGACTGAGAAACCAGAGTAAGGGTTTCTCCTGCAACCCGTTCCCTTTGTGCTGGATGAACGAACGTCTATCCACATGCTCAGTTCTGAGAGATAAGTGTGTGTGAAAGCCGTCCTTCAACTAGCTTGAAGTGAACACAAAGTTTCTTTTCAGTTGCAAACTCCAGCCCATACTTATATATGAGGAGGTACAAGCTGGAACTCGGTTTTACAGTAAAAACGGTAGGCACTTCAAACCGGCACTAGGAAACATACTGAGAAACCAGAGTAATGG
Source organism: Vicugna pacos (assembly GCF_048564905.1). Lineage (NCBI taxonomy): Eukaryota > Metazoa > Chordata > Mammalia > Artiodactyla > Camelidae > Vicugna > Vicugna pacos. Next base: position 6,406,512 of record NC_133004.1, read on the forward strand.
TTACTCCTGCAACACGTTCCCTTAGTGCTGGATGAACGAACGTCTCTCCACATGCTCAGTTCTGAGAGAAAAGTGTGTGTGAAAGCCGTCCTTCACCTAGCTTGAAGGGAACACAAAGTTTCTTTTCAGTTGCCAACTCCAATCCATACATATATATGGGGAGGTACAAGCTCCAACTCGGTTTTACAATGAAAACGGCAGGCACTTCCAACCGGCACTAGGAAACATACTGAGAAACCAGAGAAATGGTTTCTCCTGCAACCCGTTCCATTTGTGCTGGATGAAAGAACGTCTCTCCACATGCTCAGTTCTGAGAGATATCTGTGTGTGAAAGCCGAACTTCACCAAGCTTGAAGAGAATACAAAGTTTCTTTTCAGTTGCAAACACCACGCCATACATATATATGGGGAAGTACAATCTCCAGCTCGGTTTTACATTGAAAACGGCAGGCACTTCAAACCGGCACTAGGAAACAGACTGAGAAACCAGAGTAAGGGTTTCTCCTGCAACCCGTTCCCTTTGTGCTGGATGAACGAACGTCTCTACACATGTTCAGTTCTGAGAGATAAGTGTGTGTGAAAGCCGTCCTTCACCTAGCTTGAAGGGAACACAAAGTTTCTTTTCAGTTGCAAATTCCACTCCATACATATATATGGCGAGGTACAAGTTCCAACTCGGTTTTACAGTGAAAACGCAGGCACTTCAACCCGGCACTAGGAAACAGACTGAGAAACCAGAGCAAGGGTTTCTCCTGCAACCCGTTTCCTTTGTGCTGGATGAACGAACGTCTCTCCACATGCTCAGGTCTGAGAGATAAATGTGTGTGAAAGCCGTCCTTCAACTAGCTTGAAGGGAACACAAAGTTTCTTTTCAGTTGCAAACTCCACTCCATACATATATATGGGGAGGTACAACCTCCAACTCGGTTTTACAATGAAAACGGCAGGCACTTACAACCGGCACTAGGAAACAGACTGAGAAACCAGAGTAAGGGTTTCTCCTGCAACCCGTTCCATTTGTGCTGGATGAACGAACGTCTCTCCACATGCTCAGTTCTGAGAGATAAGTGTGTGTGAAAGCTGTCCTTCACCTAGCTTGAAGGAAACACAAAGTTTCTTTTCAGTAGCAAAATCCACCCCATACTTATATATGAGGAGGTACAAGTTCGAAATCGGTTTTACAGTGAAAATGGCAGGCACTTCAAACCGGCACTATGAAACAGACTGAGAAACCAGAGTAAGGGTTTCCCCTGCAACCCGTTCCCTTTGTGCTGGATGAACGAACGTCTCTCAACATGCTCAGTTCTGAGAGAAATATGTGTGTGAAAGCCGCCTTCACCTAGCTTGAAGGGAACACATAGTTTCTTTTCAGTTGTCAACCCCTCTCCATATATATATATGGGGAGGTACAAGCTCGAACCCGGTTTTACACTGAAAACGGCAGGCACTTCAAACCGGCTCTAGGAAACAGACTGGGAAACCAGAGTAAGGGTTTCTCCTGCAACCCGTTCCCTTTGTGCTGGATGAACGAACGTCTCTCCACATGCTCAGTTGTGAGAGAAAAGTGTGTGTGAAAGCCGCCTTCACCTAGCTTGAAGGGAACACAAAGTTTCTTTTCAGTTGTCAACTCCACTCCATCCATATATATGGGGAGGTACAATCTCCAACACGGTTTTAAAGTGAAAACGGCAGGCACTTCAATCCGGCACTAGGAAACTGACTGAGAAACCAGAGTAAGGGTTTCCCCTGCAACCCGTTCCCTTTGTGCTGGATGAACGAACGTCTCTCCACATGCTCAGTTCTGAGAGATAAGTGTGTGTGAAAGCCGTCCTTCACCTAGCTTGAAGGGAATACAAAGTTTCTTTTCAGTTTCAAACTCCACGCCATACATATATATGAGGAGGTACAATCTCCAGCTCGGTTTTACATTGAAAACGCAGGCACTTCAAACCGGCACTAGGAAACAGACTGAGAAAACAGAGTAAGGGTTTCTCCTGCAACCCGTTCCTTTCTGCTGGATGAACGAACGTCTCTCCACATGCTCAGTTCTGAGAGATAAGTGTGTGTGAAAGCCGTCCTTCACCTAGCTTGAAGGGAACACAAAGTTTCTTTTCAGTTGCAAACTCCACTCCATACATATATATGGGGAGGTACAAGCTCCAACTCGGTTTTACACTGAAAACGGCAGGCACTTCCAACCGGGTCTAGGAAACATACTGAGAAACCAGAGTAAGGGTTTTTCCTGCAACCAGTTCTATTTGTGCTGGATGAACGAACGTCTCTCCACATGCTCAGTTCTGAGAGATATCTGTGTGTGAAAGCCGTCCTTCACCTAGCTTGAAGGGAACACAAAGTTTCTTTTCAGTTGCAAATTCCACGCCATACATATATATGGGGAAGTACAATCTCCAGCTCGTTTTTACATTGAAAACGGCAGGCACTTCAAACCGGCACTAGGAAACAGACTGAGAAACCAGAGTAAGGGTTTCTCCTGCAACCCGTTCCCTTTGTGCTGGATGAACGAACGTCTCTCCACATGCACAGTTCTGAGAGATAAGTGTGTGTGAAAGCCGTCCTTCACCTAGCTTGAAGGGAAACCAAAGTTTCTTTTCAGTAGCAAACTCCACCCCATAATTATATATGAGGAGGTACAAGCTCGAACTCGGTTTTACAGTGAAAACGGCAGGCACTTCAAACCGGCACTAGGAAACAGACTGAGAAACCAGAGTAAGGGTTTCACCTGCAACCCGTTCCCTTTGTGCTGGATGAACGAACGTCTCTCCACATGCTCAGTTCTGAGAGAAAAGTGTATGTGAAAGCCGTCCTTCACCTAGCTTGAAGGGAACACAAAGTTTCTTTTCAGTTGCAAATTCCACTCCATACATATATATGGCGAGGTACAAGTTCCAACTCGGTTTTACAGTGAAAACGCAGGCACTTCAACCCGGCACTAGGAAACAGACTGAGAAACCAGAGCAAGGGTTTCTCCTGCAACCCGTTTCCTTTGTGCTGTATGAACGAACGTCTCTCCACATGCTCAGGTCTGAGAGATAAATGTCTGTGAAAGCCGTCCTTCAACTAGCTTGAAGGGAACACAAAGTTTCTTTTCAGTTGCAAACTCCACTCCATACATATATATGGGGAGGTACAACCTCCAACTCGGTTTTACAATGAAAACGGCAGGCACTTACAACCGGCACTAGGAAACAGACTGAGAAACCAGAGTAAGGGTTTCTCCTGCAACCCGTTCCATTTGTGCTGGATGAACGAACGTCTCTCCACATGCTCAGTTCTGAGAGATATCTGTGTGTGAAAGCCGTCCTTCACCTAGCTAGAAGGGAACACAAAGTTTCTTTTCAGTTGCAAACTCCACGCCATACATATATATGGGGAAGTACAATCTCCAGCTCGGTTTTACATTGAAAACGGCAGGCACTTCAAACCGGCACTAGGAAACAGACTGAGAAACCAGAGTAAGGGTTTCTCCTGCAACCCGTTCCATTTGTGCTGGATGAACGAACGTCTCTCCACATGCTCAGTTCTGAGAGATAAGTGTGTGTGAAAGCTGTCCTTCACCTAGCTTGAAGGAAACACAAAGTTTCTTTTCAGTAGCAAAATCCACCCCATACTTATATATGAGGAGGTACAAGTTCGAAATCGGTTTTACAGTGAAAACGGCAGGCACTTCAAACCGGCACTAGGAAACAGACTGAGAAACCAGAGTAAGGTTTTCCCCTGCAACCCGTTCCCTTTGTGCTGGATGAACGAACGTCTCTCAACATGCTCAGTTCTGAGAGAAATATGTGTGTGAAAGCCGCCTTCACCTAGCTTGAAGAGAACACATAGTTTCTTTTCAGTTGTCAACTCCTCTCCATATATATATATGGGGAGGTACAAGCTCCAACTCGGATTTAAAGTGAAAACGGCAGGCACTTCAAACCGGCACTAGGAAACAGACTGGGAAACCAGAGTAAAGGTTTCTCCTGCAACCCGTTCCCCTTGTGCTGGATGAACGAACGTCTCTCCACATGCTCAGTTCTGAGAGATAAGTGTTTGTGAAAGCCGTCCTTCACCTAGCTTGAAGGGAACACAAAGTTTCTTTTCAGTTGCAAATTCCACTCCATACATATATATGGGGAGGTACAATTTCCAACTCGGTTTTACAGTGAAAACGCAGGCACTTCAAACCGGCACTCGGAAACAGACTGAGAAACCAGAGTAAGGGTTTCTCCTGCAACCCGTTTCCTTTGTGGTGGATGAACGAACGTCTCTCCACATGCTCAGGTCTTTGAGAAAATTGTGTGTGAAAGCCGTCCTTCAACTAGCTTGAAGGGAACACAAAGTTCCTTTTCAGTTTCAAACTCCACGCCATACATATATATGGGGAGGTACAAGCTCCAACTCGGTTTTACATTGAAAACGGCAGGCACTTCAAACCGGCACTAGGAAACAGACTGAGAAACCAGAGTAAGGGTTTCTCCTGCAACCCGTTCCCTTTGTGCTGGATGAACGAACGTCTCTCCACATGCTCAGTTCTGAGAGATAAGTGTGTGTGAAAGCCGTCCTTCAACTTGCTTGAAGGGAACACAAAGTTTCTTTTCAGTTACAAACTCCAATCCATACATATATATGGGGAGGTACAAGCTCCAAATCGGTTTTACAGTGAAAACGGCAGGCACTTCCAACCGGCACTAGGAAACATACTGAGAAACCAGAGAAATGGTTTCTCCTGCAACCCGTTCCATTTGTGCTGGATGAAAGAACGTCTCTCCACATGCTCAGTTCTGAGAGATATCTGTGTGTGAAAGCCGAACTTCACCAAGCTTGAAGAGAATACAAAGTTTCTTTTCAATTGCAAACACCACTCCATACATATATATGGGGAGATACAAGCTCCAACTCGGTTTTACACTGAAAACGGCAGGCACTTCAAACCGGCACTAGGAAGCAGACTGAGAAACCAGAGTTAGGGTTTCCCCTGCAACCCGTTCCCTTTGTGCTGGATGAACGAACGTCTCTCCACATGCTCAGTTCTGAGAGATAAGTGTGTGTGAAAGCCGTCCTTCACCTAGCTTGAAGGGAACACAAAGTTTCTTTTCAGTTGCAAATTCCACTCCATACATATATATGGGGAGGTACAATTTCCAAATCGGTTTTACAGTGAAAACGCAGGCACTTCAAACCGGCACTCGGAAACAGACTGAGAAACCAGAGTAAGGGTTTCTCCTGCAACCCGTTTCCTTTGTGGTGGATGAACGAACGTTCTCCACATGCTCAGGTCTTTGAGAAAATTGTGTGTGAAAGCCGTCCTTCAACTAGCTTGAAGGGAACACAAAGTTCCTTTTCAGTTTCAAACTCCACGCCATACATATATATGGGGAGGTACAAGCTCCAGCTCGGTTTTACATTGAAAACGGCAGGCACTTCAAACCGGCACTAGGAAACAGACTGAGAAACCAGAGTAAGGGTTTCTCCTGCAACCCGTTCCCTTTGTGCTGGATGAACGAACGTCTCTCCACATGCTCAGTTCTGAGAGATAAGTGTGTGTGAAAGCCGTCCTTCAACTAGCTTGAAGGGAACACAAAGTTTCTTTTCAGTTGCAAACTCCAGCCCATACTTATATATGAGGAGGTACAAGCTCGAACTCGGTTTTACAGTAATAATGGCAGGCACTTCAAACCGGCACTAGGAAACATACTGAGAAACCAGAGTAAGGGTTACTCCTGCAACAAGTTCCCTTAGTGCTGGATGAACGAACGTCTCTCCACATGCTCAGTTCTGAGAGAAATGTGTGTGTGAAAGCCGTCCTTCACCTAGCTTGAAGGGAACACAAAGTTTCTTTTCAGTTGCAAACTCCATTCCATACATATATATGGGGAGGTACAATCTCCAACACGGTTTTACAGTGAAAACGGCAGGCACTTCCAACCGGCACTAGGAAACATACTGAGAAACCAGAGTAAGGGTTTCTCCTGCAACCCGTTCCATTTGTGCTGGATGAACGAACGTCTCTCCACATGCTCAGTTCTGAGAGATATATGTGTGAGAAAGCCGAACTTCACCAAGCTTGAAGAGAACACAAAGTTTCTTTTCAGTTGCAAACTCCAGCCCATACTTATATATGAGGAGGTACAAGCTCGAACCCGGTTTTACAGTGAAAACGGCAGGCACTTCAAACCGGCTCTAGGAAACAGACTGAGAAACCAGAGTAAGGGTTTCTCCTGCAACCCGTTCCCTTTGTGCTGGATGAACGAACGTCTCTCCACATGCTCAGTTGTGAGAGAAAAGTGTGTGTGAAAGCCGCCTTCACCTAGCTTGAAGGGAACACAAAGTTTCTTTTCAGTTGTCAACTCCACTCCATCCATATATATGGGGAGGTACAATCTCCAACACGGTTTTAAAGTGAAAACGGCAGGCACTTCAATCCGGCACTAGGAAACTGACTGAGAAACCAGAGTAAGGGTTTCCCCTGCAACCCGTTCCCTTTGTGCTGGATGAACGAACGTCTCTCCACATGCTCAGTTCTGAGAGATAAGTGTGTGTGAAAGCCGTCCTTCACCTAGCTTGAAGGGAATACAAAGTTTCTTTTCAGTTTCAAACTCCACGCCATACATATATATGAGGAGGTACAATCTCCAGCTCGGTTTTACATTGAAAACGCAGGCACTTCAAACCGGCACTAGGAAACAGACTGAGAAAACAGAGTAAGGGTTTCTCCTGCAACCCGTTCCTTTCTGCTTTATGAACGAACGTCTCTCCACATGCTCAGTTCTGAGAGATAAGTGTGTGTGAAAGCCGTCCTTCACCTAGCTTGAAGGGAACACAAAGTACCTTTTCAGTTGCAAACACCACTCCATACATATATATGGGGAGATACAAGCTCCAACTCGGTTTTACAGTGAAAACGGCAGGCACTTCAAACCGGCACTAGGAAACAGACTGAGAAACCAGAGTTAGGGTTTCCCCTGCAACCCGTTCCCTTTGTGCTGGATGAACGAACGTCTCTCCACATGCTCAGTTCTGAGAGATAAGTGTGTGTGAAAGCCGTCCTTCACCTAGCTTGAAGGGAACACAAAGTTTCTTTTCAGTTGCAAATTCCAGTCCATACATATATATGGGGAGGTACAATTTCCAACTCGGATTTACAGTGAAAACGCAGGCACTTCCAACCGGCACTAGGAAACATACTGAGAAACCTGAGTAATGGTTTCTCCTGCAACCTGTTCCAATTGTGCTGGATGAACGAACGTCTCTCCACATGCTCAGTTCTGAGAAATATCTGTGTGTGAAAGCCGTCCTTCACCTAGCTTGAAGGGAACACAAAGTTTCTTTTCAGTTGTAAACTCCACGCCATACATATATATGGGGAGGTACACTCTCCAGCTCGGTTTTACATTGAAAACGGCAGGCACTTCAAACCGGCACTAGGAAACAGACTGAGAAACCAGAGTAAGGGTTTCTCCTGCAACCCGTTCCCTTTGTGCTGGATGAACGAACGTCTATCCACATGCTCATTTCTGAGAGAAAAGTGTGTGTGAAAGCCGTCCTTCACCTAGCTTGAAGGGAACACAAAGTTTCTTTTCAGTTGCAAACTCCACTCCATACATATATATGGGGAGGTACAAGCTCCAACTCGGTTTTACAGTGAAAACGGCAGGCACTTCCAACCGGCACTAGGAAACATACTGAGAAACCAGAGAAAGGGTTTCTCCTGCAACCCGTTCCATTTGTGCTGGATGAACGAACGTCTCTCCACATGCTCAGTTCTGAGAGATATCTGTGTGTGAAAGCCGAACTTCACCAACCTTGAAGAGAACACAAAGTTTCTTTTCAGTTGCAAACACCACGCCATACATATATATGGGGAAGTACAATCTCCAGCTCGGTTTTACATTGAAAACGGCAGGCACTTCAAACCGGCACTAGGAAACAGACTGAGAAACCAGAGTAAGGGTTTCTCCTGCAAACCGTTCCCTTTGTGCTGGATGAACGAACGTCTCTACACATGCTCAGTTCTGAGAGATAAGTGTGTGTGAAAGCCGTCCTTCAACTAGCTTGAAGGGAACACAAGGTTTCTTTTCAGTAGCAAACTCCACTCCATACTTATATATGAGGAGGTACAAGCTCGAACTCGGTTTTACAGTGAAAACGGCAGGCAATTCAAACCGGCTCTAGGAAACAGACTGAGAAACCAGAGTAAGGGTTTCTTCTGCAACCCGTTCCATTTGTGCTGGATGAACGAAAGTCTCTCCACATGCTCAGTTCTGAGAGATAAGTGTGTGTGAAAGCCGTCCTTCAACTAGCTTGAAGGGAACACAAAGTTTCTTTTCAGTTGCAAACTCCAGCCCATACTTATATATGAGGAGGTACAAGCTCGAACTCTGTTTTACAGTAAAAATGGCAGGCACTTCAAACCGGCACTAGGAAACATACTGAGAAACCAGAGTAAGGGTTACTCCTGCAACAAGTTCCCTTAGTGCTGGATGAACGAACGTCTCTCCACATGCTCAGTTCTGAGAGAAATGTGTGTGTGAAAGCCGTCCTTCACCTAGCTTGAAGGGAACACAAAGTTTCTTTTCAGTTGCAAACTCCATTCCATACATATATATGGGGAGGTACAATCTCCAACACGGTTTTACAGTGAAAACGGCAGGCACTTCCAACCGGCACTAGGAAACATACTGAGAAACCAGAGTAAGGGTTTCTCCTGCAACCCGTTCCATTTGTGCTGGATGAACGAACGTCTCTCCACATGCTCAGTTCTGAGAGATATATGTGTGAGAAAGCCGAACTTCACCATGCTTGAAGAGAACACAAAGTTTCTTTTCAGTTGCAAACTCCAGCCCATACTTATATATGAGGAGGTACAAGCTCGAACCCGGTTTTACAGTGAAAACGGCAGGCACTTCAAACCGGCTCTAGGAAACAGACTGAGAAACCAGAGTAAGGGTTTCTCCTGCAACCCGTTCCCTTTGTGCTGGATGAACGAACGTCTCTCCACATGCTCAGTTGTGAGAGAAAAGTGTGTGTGAAAGCCGCCTTCACCTAGCTTGAAGGGAACACAAAGTTTCTTTTCAGTTGTCAACTCCACTCCATCCATATATATGGGGAGGTACAATCTCCAACACGGTTTTAAAGTGAAAACGGCAGGCACTTCAATCCGGCACTAGGAAACTGACTGAGAAACCAGAGTAAGGGTTTCCCCTGCAACCCGTTCCCTTTGTGCTGGATGAACGAACGTCTCTCCACATGCTCAGTTCTGAGAGATAAGTGTGTGTTAAAGCCGTCCTTCACCTAGCTTGAAGGGAATACAAAGTTTCTTTTCAGTTTCAAACTCCACGCCATACATATATATGAGGAGGTACAATCTCCAGCTCGGTTTTACATTGAAAACGCAGGCACTTCAAACCGGCACTAGGAAACAGACTGAGAAAACAGAGTAAGGGTTTCTCCTGCAAACCGTTCCTTTGTGCTGGATGAACGAACGTCTCTCCACATGCTCAGTTCTGAGAGATAAGTGTGTGTGAAAGCCGTACTTCACCTAGCTTGAAGGGAACACAAAGTTTCTTTTCAGTTGCAAATTCCACTCCATACATATATATGGGGAGGTACAAGCTCCAACACGGTTTTACATTGAAAACGGCAGGCACTTCCAACCGGGTCTAGGAAACATACTGAGAAACCAGAGTAAGGGTTTTTCCTGCAACCAGTTCTATTTGTGCTGGATGAACGAACGTCTCTCCACATGCTCAGTTCTGAGAGATATCTGTGTGTGAAAGCCGTCCTTCACCTAGCTTGAAGGGAACACAAAGTTTCTTTTCAGTTGCAAATTCCACGCCATACATATATATGGGGAAGTACAATCTCCAGCTCGTTTTTACATTGAAAACGGCAGGCACTTCAAACCGGCACTAGGAAACAGACTGAGAAACCAGAGTAAGGGTTTCTCCTGCAACCCGTTCCCTTTGTGCTGGATGAACGAACGTCTCTCCACATGCACAGTTCTGAGAGATAAGTGTGTGTGAAAGCCGTCCTTCACCTAGCTTGAAGGGAAACCAAAGTTTCTTTTCAGTAGCAAACTCCACCCCATAATTATATATGAGTAGGTACAAGCTCGAACTCGGTTTTACAGTGAAAACGGCAGGCACTTCAAACCGGCACTAGGAAACAGACTGAGAAACCAGAGTAAGGGTTTCACCTGCAACCCGTTCCCTTTGTGCTGGATGAACGAACGTCTCTCCACATGCTCAGTTCTGAGAGAAAAGTGTATGTGAAAGCCGTCCTTCACCTAGCTTGAAGGGAACACAAAGTTTCTTTTCAGTTGCAAATTCCACTCCATACATATATATGGCGAGGTACAAGTTCCAACTCGGTTTTACAGTGAAAACGCAGGCACTTCAACCCGGCACTAGGAAACAGACTGAGAAACCAGAGCAAGGGTTTCTCCTTCAACCCGTTTCCTTTGTGCTGGATGAACGAACGTCTCTCCAAATGCTCAGGTCTGAGAGATAAATGTGTGTGAAAGCCGTCCTTCAACTAGCTTGAAGGGAACACAAAGTTTCTTTTCAGTTGCAAACTCCACTCCATACATATATATGGGGAGGTACAACCTCCTACTCGGTTTTACAATGAAAACGGCAGGCACTTACAACCGGCACTAGGAAACAGACTGAGAAACCAGAGTAAGGGTTTCTCCTGCAACCTGTTCCATTTGTGCTGGATGAACGAACGTCTCTCCACATGCTCAGTTCTGAGAGATATCTGTGTGTGAAAGCCGTCCTTCACCTAGCTAGAAGGGAACACAAAGTTTCTTTTCAGTTGCAAACTCCACGCCATACATATATATGGGGAAGTACAATCTCCAGCTCGGTTTTACATTGAAAATGGCAGGCACTTCAAACCGGCACTAGGAAACAGACTGAAAAACCAGAGTAAGGGTTTCTCCTGCAACCCGTTCCATTTGTGATGGATGAACGAACGTCTCTCCACATGCTCAGTTCTGAGAGATAAGTGTGTGTGAAAGCTGTCCTTCACCTAGCTTGAAGGAAACACAAAGTTTCTTTTCAGTAGCAAAATCCACCCCATACTTATATATGAGGAGGTACAAGTTCGAAATCGGTTTTACAGTGAAAACGGCAGGCACTTCAAACCGGCACTAGGAAACAGACTGAGAAACCAGAGTAAGGGTTTCCCCTGCAACCCGTTCCCTTTGTGCTGGATGAACGAACGTCTCTCAACATGCTCAGTTCTGAGAGAAATATGTGTGTGAAAGCCGCCTTCACCTAGCTTGAAGGGAACACATAGTTTCTTTTCAGTTGTCAACTCCTCTCCATATATATATATGGGGAGGTACAAGCTCCAACTCGGATTTAAAGTGAAAACGGCAGGCACTTCAAACCGGCACTAGGAAACAGACTGGGAAACCAGAGTAAAGGTTTCTCCTGCAACCCGTTCCCCTTGTGCTGGATGAACGAACGTCTTTCCACACGCTCAGTTCTGAGAGATAAGTGTGTGTGAAAGCCGTCCTTCACCTAGCTTGAAGGGAACACAAAGTACCTTTTCAGTTGCAAACACCACTCCATACATATATATGGGGAGATACAAGCTCCAACTCGGTTTTACACTGAAAACGGCAGGCACTTCAAACCGGCACTAGGAAACAGACTGAGAAACCAGAGTTAGGGTTTCCCCTGCAACCCGTTCCCTTTGTGCTGGATGAACGAATGTCTCTCCACATGCTCAGTTCTGAGAGATAAGTGTGTGTGAAAGCCGTCCTTCACCTAGCTTGAAGGGAACACAAAGTTTCTTTTCAGTTGCAAATTCCACTCCATACATATATATGGGGAGGTACAATTTCCAACTCGGTTTTACAGTGAAAACGCAGGCACTTCAAACCGGCACTCGGAAACAGACTGAGTAACCAGAGTAAGGGTTTCTCCTGCAATCCGTTTCCTTTGTGGTGGATGAACGAACGTCTCTCCACATGCTCAGGTCTTTGAGAAAATTGTGTGTGAAAGCCGTCCTTCAACTAGCTTGAAGGGAACACAAAGTTCCTTTTCAGTTTCAAACTCCACGCCATACATATATATGGGGAGGTACAAGCTCCAGCTCGGTTTTACATTGAAAACGGCAGGCACTTCAAACCGGCACTAGGAAACAGACTGAGAAACCAGAGTAAGGGTTTCTCCTGCAACCCGTTCCCTTTGTGCTGGATGAACGAACGTCTCTCCACATGCTCAGTTCTGAGAGATAAGTGTGTGTGAAAGCCGTCCTTCAACTTGCTTGAAGGGAACACAAAGTTTCTTTTCAGTTGCAAACTCCACTCCATACATATATATGGGGAGGTACAAGCTCCAACTCGGTTTTACAGTGAAAACGGCAGGCACTTCCAACCGGCACTAGGAAACATACTGAGAAACCTGAGTAATGGTTACTCCTGCAACACGTTCCCTTAGTGCTGGATGAACGAACGTCTCTCCACATGCTCAGTTCTGAGAGAAAAGTGTGTGTGAAAGCCGTCCTTCACCTAGCTTGAAGGGAACACAAAGTTTCTTTTCAGTTGCAAACTCCAATCCATACATATATATGGGGAGGTACAAGCTCCAACTCGGTTTTACAGTGAAAACGGCAGGCACTTCCAACCGGCACTAGGAAACATACTGAGAAACCAGAGAAAGGGTTTCTCCTGCAACCCGTTCCATTTGTGCTGGATGAAAGAACGTCTCTCCACATGCTCAGTTCTGAGAGATATCTGTGTGTGAAAGCCGAACTTCACCAAGCTTGAAGAGAATACAAAGTTTCTTTTCAGTTGCAAACACCACGCCATACATATATATGGGGAAGTACAATCTCCAGCTCGGTTTTACATTGAAAACGGCAGGCACTTCAAACCGGCACAAGGAAACAGACTGAGAAACCAGAGTAAGGGTTTCTCCTGCAACCCGTTCCCTTTGTGCTGGATGAAAGAACGTCTCTACACATGCTCAGTTCTGAGAGATAAGTGTGTGTGAAAGCCGTCCTTCACCTAGCTTGAAGGGAACACAAAGTTTCTTTTCAGTTGCAAATTCCACTCCATACATATATATGGCGAGGTACAAGTTCCAACTCGGTTTTACAGTGAAAACGCAGGCACTTCAACCCGGCACTAGGAAACAGACTGAGAAACCAGAGCAAGGGTTTCTCCTGCAACCCGTTTCCTTTGTGCTGGATGAACGAACGTCTCTCCACATGCTCAGGTCTGAGAGATAAATGTGTGTGAAAGCCGTCCTTCAACTAGCTTGAAGGGAACACAAAGTTCCTTTTCAGTTGCAAACTCCACTCCATACATATATATGGGGAGGTACAACCTCCAACTCGGTTTTACAATGAAAACGGCAGGCACTTACAACCGGCACTAGGAAACAGACTGAGAAACCAGAGTAAGGGTTTCTCCTGCAACCCGTTCCATTTGTGCTGGATGAACGAACGTCTCTCCACATGCTCAGTTCTGAGAGATATCTGTGTGTGAAAGCCGTCCTTCACCTAGCTAGAAGGGAACACAAAGTTTCTTTTCAGTTGCAAACTCCACGCCATACATATATATGGGGAAGTACAATCTCCAGCTCGGTTTTACATTGAAAACGGCAGGCACTTCAAACCGGCACTAGGAAACAGACTGAGAAACCAGAGTAAGGGTTTCTCCTGCAACCCGTTCCATTTGTGCTGGATGAACGAACGTCTCTCCACATGCTCAGTTCTGAGAGATAAGTGTGTGTGAAAGCTGTCCTTCAACTAGCTTGAAGGAAACACAAAGTTTCTTTTCAGTAGCAAAATCCACCCCATACTTATATATGAGGAAGTACAAGTTCGAAATCGGTTTTACAGTGAAAACGGCAGGCACTTCAAACCGGCACTAGGAAACAGACTGAGAAACCAGAGTAAGGGTTTCCCCTGCAACCCGTTCCCTTTGTGCTGGATGAACGAACGTCTCTCAACATGCTCAGTTCTGAGAGAAATATGTGTGTGAAAGCCGCCTTCACCTAGCTTGAAGGGAACACATAGTTTCTTTTCAGTTGTCAACTCCTCTCCATATATATATATGGGGAGGTACAAGCTCCAACTCGGATTTAAAGTGAAAACGGCAGGCACTTCAAACCGGCACTAGGAAACAGACTGGGAAACCAGAGTAAAGGTTTCTCCTGCAACCCGTTCCCCTTGTGCTGGATGAACGAACGTCTTTCCACACGCTCAGTTCTGAGAGATAAGTGTGTGTGAAAGCCGTCCTTCACCTAGCTTGAAGGGAACACAAAGTACCTTTTCAGTTGCAAACACCACTCCATACATATATATGGGGAGATACAAGCTCCAACTCGGTTTTACACTGAAAACGGCAGGCACTTCAAACCGGCACTAGGAAACAGACTGAGAAACCAGAGTTAGGGTTTCCCCTGCAACCCGTTCCCTTTGTGCTGGATGAACGAACGTCTCTCCACATGCTCAGTTCTGAGAGATAAGTGTGTGTGAAAGCCGTCCTTCACCTAGCTTGAAGGGAACACAAAGTTTCTTTTCAGTTGCAAATTCCACTCCATACATATATATGGGGAGGTACAAGCTCCAACTCGGTTTTACAGTGAAAACGGCAGGCACTTCCAACCGGCACTAGGAAACATACTGAGAAACCTGAGTAATGGTTTCTCCTGCAACCCGTTCCAATTGTGCTGGATGAACGAACGTCTCTCCACATGCTCAGTTCTGAGAAATATCTGTGTGTGAAAGCCGTCCTTCATCTAGCTTGAAGGGAACACAAAGTTTCTTTTCAGTTGCAAACTCCACGCCATACATATATATGGGGAGGTACACTCTCCAGCTCGGTTTTACATTGAAAACGGCAGGCACTTCAAACCGGCACTAGGAAACAGACTGAGAAACCAGAGTAATGGTTTCCCCTGCAACCCGTTCCCTTTGTGCTGGATGAACGAACGTCTATCCACATGCTCAGTTCTGAGAGATAAGTGTGTGTGAAAGCCGTCCTTCAACTAGCTTGAAGGGAACACAAAGTTTCTTTTCAGTTGCAAACTCCAGCCCATACTTATATATGAGGAGATACAAGCTCGAACTCGGTTTTACAGTAAAAACGGCAGGCACTTCAAACCGGCACTAGGAAACAGACTGAGAAACCAGAGTAATGGTTTCTCCTGCAACACGTTCCCTTAGTGCTGGATGAACGAACGTCTCTCCACATGCTCAGTTCTGAGAGATAATTGTGTGTGAAAACCGTCCTTCAAATAGCTTGAAGAGAACACAAAGTTCCTTTTCAGTTACAAACTCCACTTCATACATATATATGGGGAGGTACAAGTTAAAACTCGGTTTTACAGTGAAAACGGCAGGCAATTCAAACCAGCACTAGGAAACAGACTGAGAATCCAGAGTAAGGGTTTCTCCTGCAACCCGTTCCCCTTGTGCTGGATGAACGAACGTCTCACCACATGCTCAGTTCTGAGAGATAAGTGTGTGTGAAAGCCGTCCTTCACCTAGCTTGAAGGGAACACAATGTTTCTTTTCAGTTGCAAACTCCACTCCATACATATATATGGGGAGGTACAAGCTCCATCTCGGGTTTACAAAGAAAACGGCAGGCACTTCAAACCGGCACTAGGAAACAGACTGAGAAACCAGAGTAAGGGTTTCTCCTGCAAACCGTTCCCTTTGTGCTGGATGAACGAACGTCTCTCCACATGCTCAGTTCTGAGAGATAATGTGTGTAAAAGCCGTCCTTCACATAGCTTGAAGAGAACACAAAGTTTCTTTTCAGTTGCTAACTCCTCTCCATACATATATATGGGGAGGTACAAGTTCCATCTCAGAATTTCAGTGAAAACGGCAGGCACTTCAAACCGGCACTAGGAAACAGACTGAGAAACCAGAGTAAGGGTTTCTCCTGCAACCCGTTCCCTTTGTGTTGGATGAACGAACGTCTCTCCACATGCTCAGTTCTGAGAGATAAGTGTGTGTGAAAGCCGTCCTTCACCTAGCTTGATGGGAACACAAACTTTCTTTTCAGTTGCCAACTCCACTCCATACATATATATGGGGAGGTACAAGCTCCAACTCGGTTTTACAGTGAAAACGGCAGGCACTTCAAACCGGTACTAGGAAACAGACTGAGAAACCAGGGTAAGGGTTTCTCCTGCTACCCGTTCCCTTTGTGCTGGATGAACGAACGTCTCTCCACATGCTCAGTTCTGAGAAATAAGTGTGTGTGAAAGCCGTCCTTCACCTAGCTTGAAGGGAACACAAAGTTTCTTTTCAGTTGCCAACTCCACTCCATACATATATATGGGGAGGTACAAGCTCCAACTCGGTTTTACAGTGAAAACGGCAGGCACTTCATACCGGCACTAGGAAACAGACTGAGAAACCAGAGTAAGGGTTTCTCCTGCAACCCGTTCCATTTGTGCTGGATGAACGAACGTCTCTCCACATGCTCAGTTCTGAGAGATAAGTGTGTGTGAAAGCCGTCCTTCACCTAGCTTGAAGGGAACACAAAGTTTCTTTTCAGTTGCAAACTCCACTCCATACATATATATGGGGATGTACAAGCTCCAACTCGGTTTCACAGTGAAAACGGCAGGCACTTCAAACCGGCACTAGGAAACTGACTGAGAAACCAGAGTAAGGGTTTCTCTTGCAACCCGTTCCCTTTGTGCTGGATGAACGAACGTCTCTCCACATGCTCAGTTCTGAGAGATATGTGGGTGTGAAAGCCGTCCTTCACCTAGCTTGAGGGGAACACAAAGTTTCTTTTCAGTTGCCAACTCCACTCCATACATATATATGGGGAGGTACAAGCTCCAACTCGGTTTTACAGTGAAAACGGCAGGCACTTCAAACCGGCACTAGGAAACAGACTGAGAAACCAGAGTAAGGGTTTCTCCTGCAACCCGTTCCCTTTGTGCTGGATGAACGAACGTCTCTCCACATGCTCAGTTCTGAGAGAGAAGTGTGTGTGAAAGCCGTCCTTCACCTAGCTTGAAGAGAACACAAAGTTTCTTTTCAGTTGCAAACTCCACTCCATACATATATATGGAGAGGTACAAGCTCCAACTCGGTTTTACAGTGAAAACGGCAGGCACTTCAAACCGGCACTAGGAAACAGACTGAGAAACCAGAGTAAGGGTTTCTCCTGCAACCCGTTCCCTTTGTGCTGGATGAACGAACGTCTCCCCACATGCTCAGTTCTGAGAGATAATGTGTGTAAAAGCCGTCCTTCACATAGCTTGAAGATAACACAAAGTTTCTTTTCAGTTGCCAACTCCTCTCCATACATATATATGGGGAGGTACAAGTTCCAACTCGGAATTTCAGTGAAAACGGCAGGCACTTCAAACCGGCACTAGGAAACAGACTGAGAAACCAGAGTAAGGGTTTCTCCTGCAAACCGGTCCCTTTCTGTAGGATGAACGAACGTCTCACCACATGCTCAGTTCTGAGAGATAAGTGAGTGTGAAAGCCGTCCTTCACCTAGCTTGAAGGGAACACAAAGTTTCTTTTCAGTTGCCAATTCCATTCCATACAAACTTATGGGGACGTACAAGCTCCAACTCGGTTTTACAGTGAAAACGGCAGGCACTTCAAACCGGCACTAGCAAACAGACTGAGAAACCAGAGTAAGGGTTTCTCCTGCAACCCGTTCCCTTTCTGCTGGATGAACGAACGTCTCTCCACATGCTCAGTTCTGAGAGATAAGTGTGTGTGAAAGCCGTCCTTCAACTAGCTTGATGGGAACACAAACTTTCTTTTAAGTTGCCAACTCCACTCCATACAAATATATGGGGAGGTACAAGCTCCAACACGGTTTTACAGTGAAAACTGTAGGCACTTCAAACCGGCACTAGGAAACAGACTGAGAAACCAGAGTAAGGGTTTCTCCTGCAACCCGTTCCTTTTTTGCTGGATGAACGAACGTCTCTCCACATGCTCAGTTCTGAGAGATAAGTGTGTTTGAAAGC
Source organism: Vicugna pacos (assembly GCF_048564905.1). Classification (NCBI taxonomy): domain Eukaryota; kingdom Metazoa; phylum Chordata; class Mammalia; order Artiodactyla; family Camelidae; genus Vicugna; species Vicugna pacos. Next base: position 6,424,502 of record NC_133004.1, read on the forward strand.
CGTCCTTCACCTAGCTTGAAGGGAACACAAAGTTTCTTTTCAGATGCCAACTCCACTCCATACATATATATGGGGAGGTACACGTTCCAACTCGGTTTTACAGTGAAAACGGCAGGCACTTCAAACCGGCACTAGGAAACAGACTGAGAAATCAGAGTAAGGGTTTCTCCTGCAAACCGTTCCATTTGTGCTGGATGAACGAACGTCTCTCCACATGCTCAGTTCTGAGAGATAAGTGTGTGTGAAAGCCGTCCTTCACCTAGCTTGAAGGGAACACAAACTTTCTTTTCAGTTGCCAACTCCAATCCATACATATATATGGGGAGGTACAAGCTCCAACTCGGTTTTACAGTGAAAACGGCAGGCTCTTCAAACCGGCACTAGGAAACAGACTGAGAAACCAGAGTAAGGGTTTCTCCTGCAACCCGTTCCCTTTGTGCTGGATGAACGAACGTCTCTCCACATGCTCAGTTCTGAGAGATAAGTGTGTGTGAAAGCCGTCCTTCATCTAGCTTGAAGGGAACACAAAGTTTCTTTTAAGTTGCCAACTCCACTCCATACATATATATGGGGATGTTCAAGCTCCACTCGGTTTTACAGTGAAAACGGCAGGCACTTCAAAACGGCACTAGGAAACAGACTGAGAAACCAGAGTAAGGGTTTCTCCTGCAACAAGTTCCCTTAGTGCTGGATGAACGAACGTCTCTCCACATGCTCAGTTCTGAGAGATATATGTGTGAGAAAGCCGAACTTCACCAAGCTTGAAGAGAACACAAAGTTTCTTTTCAGTTGCAAACTCCAGCCCATACTTATATATGAGGAGGTACAAGCACGAACCCGGTTTTACAGTGAAAACGGCAGGCACTTCAAACCGGCTCTAGGAAACAGACTGAGAAACCAGAGTAAGGGTTTCTCCTGCAACCCGTTCCCTTTGTGCTGGATGAACGAACGTCTCTCCACATGCTCAGTTGTGAGAGAAAAGTGTGTGTGAAAGCCGCCTTCACCTAGCTTGAAGGGAACACAAAGTTTCTTTTCAGTTGTCAACTCCACTCCATCCATATATATGGGGAGGTACAATCTCCAACACGGTTTTAAAGTGAAAACGGCAGGCACTTCAATCCGGCACTAGGAAACTGACTGAGAAACCAGAGTAAGGGTTTCCCCTGCAACCCGTTCCCTTTGTGCTGGATGAACGAACGTCTCTCCACATGCTCAGTTCTGAGAGATAAGTGTGTGTGAAAGCCGTCCTTCACCTAGCTTGAAGGGAATACAAAGTTTCTTTTCAGTTTCAAACTCCACGCCATACATATATATGAGGAGGTACAATCTCCAGCTCGGTTTTACATTGAAAACGCAGGCACTTCAAACCGGCACTAGGAAACAGACTGAGAAAACAGAGTAAGGGTTTCTCCTGCAACCCGTTCCTTTCTGCTGGATGAACGAACGTCTCTCCACATGCTCAGTTCTGAGAGATAAGTGTGTGTGAAAGCCGTCCTTCACCTAGCTTGAAGGGAACACAAAGTACCTTTTCAGTTGCAAACACCACTCCATACATATATATGGGGAGATACAAGCTCCAACTCGGTTTTACAGTGAAAACGGCAGGCACTTCAAACCGGCACTAGGAAACAGACTGAGAAACCAGAGTTAGGGTTTCCCCTGCAACCCGTTCCCTTTGTGCTGGATGAACGAACGTCTCTCCACATGCTCAGTTCTGAGAGATAAGTGTGTGTGAAAGCCGTCCTTCACCTAGCTTGAAGGGAACACAAAGTTTCTTTTCAGTTGCAAATTCCAGTCCATACATATATATGGGGAGGTACAATTTCCAACTCGGATTTACAGTGAAAACGCAGGCACTTCCAACCGGCACTAGGAAACATACTGAGAAACCTGAGTAATGGTTTCTCCTGCAACCTGTTCCAATTGTGCTGGATGAACGAACGTCTCTCCACATGCTCAGTTCTGAGAAATATCTGTGTGTGAAAGCCGTCCTTCACCTAGCTTGAAGGGAACACAAAGTTTCTTTTCAGTTGTAAACTCCACGCCATACATATATATGGGGAGGTACACTCTCCAGCTCGGTTTTACATTGAAAACGGCAGGCACTTCAAACCGGCACTAGGAAACAGACTGAGAAACCAGAGTAAGGGTTTCTCCTGCAACCCGTTCCCTTTGTGCTGGATGAACGAACGTCTATACACATGCTCATTTCTGAGAGAAAAGTGTGTGTGAAAGCCGTCCTTCACCTAGCTTGAAGGGAACACAAAGTTTCTTTTCAGTTGCAAACTCCACTCCATACATATATATGGGGAGGTACAAGCTCCAACTCGGTTTTACAGTGAAAACGGCAGGCACTTCCAACCGGCACTAGGAAACATACTGAGAAACCAGAGAAAGGGTTTCTCCTGCAACCCGTTCCATTTGTGCTGGATGAACGAACGTCTCTCCACATGCTCAGTTCTGAGAGATATCTGTGTGTGAAAGCCGAACTTCACCAACCTTGAAGAGAACACAAAGTTTCTTTTCAGTTGCAAACACCACGCCATACATATATATGGGGAAGTACAATCTCCAGCTCGGTTTTACATTGAAAACGGCAGGCACTTCAAACCGGCACTAGGAAACAGACTGAGAAACCAGAGTAAGGGTTTCTCCTGCAACCCGTTCCCTTTGTGCTGGATGAACGAACGTCTCTACACATGCTCAGTTCTGAGAGATAAGTGTGTGTGAAAGCCGTCCTTCAACTAGCTTGAAGGGAACACAAGGTTTCTTTTCAGTAGCAAAATCCACTCCATACTTATATATGAGGAGGTACAAGCTCGAACTCGGTTTTACAGTGAAAACGGCAGGCAATTCAAACCGGCTCTAGGAAACAGACTGAGAAACCAGAGTAAGGGTTTCTTCTGCAACCCGTTCCATTTGTGCTGGATGAACGAAAGTCTCTCCACATGCTCAGTTCTGAGAGATAAGTGTGTGTGAAAGCCGTCCTTCAACTAGCTTGAAGGGAACACAAAGTTTCTTTTCAGTTGCAAACTCCAGCCCATACTTATATATGAGGAGGTACAAGCTCGAACTCGGTTTTACAGTAAAAATGGCAGGCACTTCAAACCGGCACTAGGAAACATACTGAGAAACCAGAGTAAGGGTTACTCCTGCAACAAGTTCCCTTAGTGCTGGATGAACGAACGTCTCTCCACATGCTCAGTTCTGAGAGAAATGTGTGTGTGAAAGCCGTCCTTCACCTAGCTTGAAGGGAACACAAAGTTTCTTTTCAGTTGCAAACTCCATTCCATACATATATATGGGGAGGTACAATCTCCAACACGGTTTTACAGTGAAAACGGCAGGCACTTCCAACCGGCACTAGGAAACATACTGAGAAACCAGAGTAAGGGTTTCTCCTGCAACCCGTTCCATTTGTGCTGGATGAACGAAAGTCTCTCCACATGCTCAGTTCTGAGAGATATATGTGTGAGAAAGCCGAACTTCACCAAGCTTGAAGAGAACACAAAGTTTCTTTTCAGTTGCAAACTCCAGCCCATACTTATATATGAGGAGGTACAAGCTCGAACCCGGTTTTACAGTGAAAACGGCAGGCACTTCAAACCGGCTCTAGGAAACAGACTGAGAAACCAGAGTAAGGGTTTCTCCTGCAACCCGTTCCCTTTGTGCTGGATGAACGAACGTCTCTCCACATGCTCAGTTGTGAGAGAAAAGTGTGTGTGAAAGCCGCCTTCACCTAGCTTGAAGGGAACACAAAGTTTCTTTTCAGTTGTCAACTCCACTCCATCCATATATATGGGGAGGTACAATCTCCAACACGGTTTTAAAGTGAAAACGGCAGGCACTTCAATCCGGCACTAGGAAACTGACTGAGAAACCAGAGTAAGGGTTTCCCCTGCAACCCGTTCCCTTTGTGCTGGATGAACGAACGTCTCTCCACATGCTCAGTTCTGAGAGATAAGTGTGTGTGAAAGCCGTCCTTCACCTAGCTTGAAGGGAATACAAAGTTTCTTTTCAGTTTCAAACTCCACGCCATACATATATATGAGGAGGTACAATCTCCAGCTCGGTTTTACATTGAAAACGCAGGCACTTCAAACCGGCACTAGGAAACAGACTGAGAAAACAGAGTAAGGGTTTCTCCTGCAAACCGTTCCTTTGTGCTGGATGAACGAACGTCTCTCCACATGCTCAGTTCTGAGAGATAAGTGTGTGTGAAAGCCGTACTTCACCTAGCTTGAAGGGAACACAAAGTTTCTTTTCAGTTGCAAACTCCACTCCATACATATATATGGGGAGGTACAAGCTCCAACTCGGTTTTACATTGAAAACGGCAGGCACTTCCAACCGGGTCTAGGAAACATACTGAGAAACCAGAGTAAGGGTTTTTCCTGCAACCAGTTCTATTTGTGCTGGATGAACGAACGTCTCTCCACATGCTCAGTTCTGAGAGATATCTGTGTGTGAAAGCCGTCCTTCACCTAGCTTGAAGGGAACACAAAGTTTCTTTTCAGTTGCAAATTCCACGCCATACATATATATGGGGAAGTACAATCTCCAGCTCGTTTTTACATTGAAAACGGCAGGCACTTCAAACCGGCACTAGGAAACAGACTGAGAAACCAGAGTAAGGGTTTCTCCTGCAACCCGTTCCCTTTGTGCTGGATGAACGAACGTCTCTCCACATGCACAGTTCTGAGAGATAAGTGTGTGTGAAAGCCGTCCTTCACCTAGCTTGAAGGGAAACCAAAGTTTCTTTTCAGTAGCAAACTCCACCCCATAATTATATATGAGGAGGTACAAGCTCGAACTCGGTTTTACAGTGAAAACGGCAGGCACTTCAAACCGGCACTAGGAAACAGACTGAGAAACCAGAGTAAGGGTTTCACCTGCAACCCGTTCCCTTTGTGCTGGATGAACGAACGTCTCTCCACATGCTCAGTTCTGAGAGAAAAGTGTATGTGAAAGCCGTCCTTCACCTAGCTTGAAGGGAACACAAAGTTTCTTTTCAGTTGCAAATTCCACTCCATACATATATATGGCGAGGTACAAGTTCCAACTCGGTTTTAAAGTGAAAACGCAGGCACTTCAACCCGGCACTAGGAAACAGACTGAGAAACCAGAGCAAGGGTTTCTCCTTCAACCCGTTTCCTTTGTGCTGGATGAACGAACGTCTCTCCAAATGCTCAGGTCTGAGAGATAAATGTGTGTGAAAGCCGTCCTTCAACTGGCTTGAAGGGAACACAAAGTTTCTTTTCAGTTGCAAACTCCACTCCATACATATATATGGGGAGGTACAACCTCCTACTCGGTTTTACAATGAAAACGGCAGGCACTTACAACCGGCACTAGGAAACAGACTGAGAAACCAGAGTAAGGGTTTCTCCTGCAACCTGTTCCATTTGTGCTGGATGAACGAACGTCTCTCCACATGCTCAGTTCTGAGAGATATCTGTGTGTGAAAGCCGTCCTTCACCTAGCTAGAAGGGAACACAAAGTTTCTTTTCAGTTGCAAACTCCACGCCATACATATATATGGGGAAGTACAATCTCCAGCTCGGTTTTACATTGAAAACGGCAGGCACTTCAAACCGGCACTAGGAAACAGACTGAAAAACCAGAGTAAGGGTTTCTCCTGCAACCCGTTCCATTTGTGCTGGATGAACGAACGTCTCTCCACATGCTCAGTTCTGAGAGATAAGTGTGTGTGAAAGCTGTCCTTCACCTAGCTTGAAGGAAACACAAAGTTTCTTTTCAGTAGCAAAATCCACCCCATACTTATATATGAGGAGGTACAAGTTCGAAATCGGTTTTACAGTGAAAACGGCAGGCACTTCAAACCGGCACTAGGAAACAGACTGAGAAACCAGAGTAAGGGTTTCCCCTGCAACCCGTTCCCTTTGTGCTGGATGAACGAACGTCTCTCAACATGCTCAGTTCTGAGAGAAATATGTGTGTGAAAGCCGCCTTCACCTAGCTTGAAGGGAACACATAGTTTCTTTTCAGTTGTCAACTCCTCTCCATATATATATATGGGGAGGTACAAGCTCCAACTCGGATTTAAAGTGAAAACGGCAGGCACTTCAAACCGGCACTAGGAAACAGACTGGGAAACCAGAGTAAAGGTTTCTCCTGCAACCCGTTCCCCTTGTGCTGGATGAACGAACGTCTTTCCACACGCTCAGTTCTGAGAGATAAGTGTGTGTGAAAGCCGTCCTTCACCTAGCTTGAAGGGAACACAAAGTACCTTTTCAGTTGCAAACACCACTCCATACATATATATGGGGAGATACAAGCTCCAACTCGGTTTTACACTGAAAACGGCAGGCACTTCAAACCGGCACTAGGAAACAGACTGAGAAACCAGAGTTAGGGTTTCCCCTGCAACCCGTTCCCTTTGTGCTGGATGAACGAATGTCTCTCCACATGCTCAGTTCTGAGAGATAAGTGTGTGTGAAAGCCGTCCTTCACCTAGCTTGAAGGGAACACAAAGTTTCTTTTCAGTTGCAAATTCCACTCCATACATATATATGGGGAGGTACAATTTCCAACTCGGTTTTACAGTGAAAACGCAGGCACTTCAAACCGGCACTCGGAAACAGACTGAGTAACCAGAGTAAGGGTTTCTCCTGCAATCCGTTTCCTTTGTGGTGGATGAACGAACGTCTCTCCACATGCTCAGGTCTTTGAGAAAATTGTGTGTGAAAGCCGTCCTTCAACTAGCTTGAAGGGAACACAAAGTTCCTTTTCAGTTTCAAAATCCACGCCATACATATATATGGGGAGGTACAAGCTCCAGCTCGGTTTTACATTGAAAACGGCAGGCACTTCAAACCGGCACTAGGAAACAGACTGAGAAACCAGAGTAATGGTTTCCCCTGCAACCCGTTCCCTTTGTGCTGGATGAACGAACGTCTATCCACATGCTCAGTTCTGAGAGATAAGTGTGTGTGAAAGCCGTCCTTCAACTAGCTTGAAGGGAACACAAAGTTTCTTTTCAGTTGCAAACTCCAGCCCATACTTATATATGAGGAGGTACAAGCTCGAACTCGGTTTTACAGTAAAAACGGCAGGCACTTCAAACCGGCACTAGGAAACAGACTGAGAAACCAGAGTAATGGTTTCTCCTGCAACACGTTCCCTTAGTGCTGGATGAACGAACGTCTCTCCACATGCTCAGTTCTGAGAGATAATTGTGTGTGAAAACCGTCCTTCAAATAGCTTGAAGAGAACACAAAGTTCCTTTTCAGTTACAAACTCCACTTCATACATATATATGGGGAGGTACAAGTTAAAACTCGGTTTTACAGTGAAAACGGCAGGCAATTCAAACCAGCACTAGGAAACAGACTGAGAATCCAGAGTAAGGGTTTCTCCTGCAACCCGTTCCCCTTGTGCTGGATGAACGAACGTCTCACCACATGCTCAGTTCTGAGAGATAAGTGTGTGTGAAAGCCGTCCTTCACCTAGCTTGAAGGGAACACAATGTTTCTTTTCAGTTGCAAACTCCACTCCATACATATATATGGGGAGGTACAAGCTCCATCTCGGGTTTACAAAGAAAACGGCAGGCACTTCAAACCGGCACTAGGAAACAGACTGAGAAACCAGAGTAAGGGTTTCTCCTGCAAACCGTTCCCTTTGTGCTGGATGAACGAACGTCTCTCCACATGCTCAGTTCTGAGAGATAATGTGTGTAAAAGCCGTCCTTCACATAGCTTGAAGAGAACACAAAGTTTCTTTTCAGTTGCTAACTCCTCTCCATACATATATATGGGGAGGTACAAGTTCCATCTCAGAATTTCAGTGAAAACGGCAGGCACTTCAAACCGGCACTAGGAAACAGACTGAGAAACCAGAGTAAGGGTTTCTCCTGCAACCCGTTCCCTTTGTGTTGGATGAACGAACGTCTCTCCACATGCTCAGTTCTGAGAGATAAGTGTGTGTGAAAGCCGTCCTTCACCTAGCTTGATGGGAACACAAACTTTCTTTTCAGTTGCCAACTCCACTCCATACATATATATGGGGAGGTACAAGCTCCAACTCGGTTTTACAGTGAAAACGGCAGGCACTTCAAACCGGTACTAGGAAACAGACTGAGAAACCAGGGTAAGGGTTTCTCCTGCTACCCGTTCCCTTTGTGCTGGATGAACGAACGTCTCTCCACATGCTCAGTTCTGAGAAATAAGTGTGTGTGAAAGCCGTCCTTCACCTAGCTTGAAGGGAACACAAAGTTTCTTTTCAGTTGCCAACTCCACTCCATACATATATATGGGGAGGTACAAGCTCCAACTCGATTTTACAGTGAAAACGGCAGGCACTTCATACCGGCACTAGGAAACAGACTGAGAAACCAGAGTAAGGGTTTCTCCTGCAACCCGTTCCATTTGTGCTGGATGAACGAACGTCTCTCCACATGCTCAGTTCTGAGAGATAAGTGTGTGTGAAAGCCGTCCTTCACCTAGCTTGAAGGGAACACAAAGTTTCTTTTCAGTTGCAAACTCCACTCCATACATATATATGGGGATGTACAAGCTCCAACTCGGTTTCACAGTGAAAACGGCAGGCACTTCAAACCGGCACTAGGAAACAGACTGAGAAACCAGAGTAAGGGTTTCTCTTGCAACCCGTTCCCTTTGTGCTGGATGAACGAACGTCTCTCCACATGCTCAGTTCTGAGAGATATGTGGGTGTGAAAGCCGTCCTTCACCTAGCTTGAGGGGAACACAAAGTTTCTTTTCAGTTGCCAACTCCACTCCATACATATATATGGGGAGGTACAAGCTCCAACTCGGTTTTACAGTGAAAACGGCAGGCACTTCAAACCGGCACTAGGAAACAGACTGAGAAACCAGAGTAAGGGTTTCTCCTGCAACCCGTTCCCTTTGTGCTGGATGAACGAACGTCTCTCCACATGCTCAGTTCTGAGAGAGAAGTGTGTGTGAAAGCCGTCCTTCACCTAGCTTGAAGAGAACACAAAGTTTCTTTTCAGTTGCAAACTCCACTCCATACATATATATGGAGAGGTACAAGCTCCAACTCGGTTTTACAGTGAAAACGGCAGGCACTTCAAACCGGCACTAGGAAACAGACTGAGAAACCAGAGTAAGGGTTTCTCCTGCAACCCGTTCCCTTTGTGCTGGATGAACGAACGTCTCCCCACATGCTCAGTTCTGAGAGATAATGTGTGTAAAAGCCGTCCTTCACATAGCTTGAAGATAACACAAAGTTTCTTTTCAGTTGCCAACTCCTCTCCATACATATATATGGGGAGGTACAAGTTCCAACTCGGAATTTCAGTGAAAACGGCAGGCACTTCAAACCGGCACTAGCAAACAGACTGAGAAACCAGAGTAAGGGTTTCTCCTGCAAACCGGTCCCTTTCTGTAGGATGAACGAACGTCTCACCACATGCTCAGTTCTGAGAGATAAGTGAGTGTGAAAGCCGTTCTTCACCTAGCTTGAAGGGAACACAAAGTTTCTTTTCAGTTGCCAATTCCATTCCATACAAACTTATGGGGACGTACAAGCTCCAACTCGGTTTTACAGTGAAAACGGCAGGCACTTCAAACCGGCACTAGCAAACAGACTGAGAAACCAGAGTAAGGGTTTCTCCTGCAACCCGTTCCCTTTCTGCTGGATGAACGAACGTCTCTCCACATGCTCAGTTCTGAGAGATAAGTGTGTGTGAAAGCCGTCCTTCAACTAGCTTGATGGGAACACAAACTTTCTTTTCAGTTGCCAACTCCACTCCATACAAATATATGGGGAGGTACAAGCTCCAACACGGTTTTACAGTGAAAACTGTAGGCACTTCAAACCGGCACTAGGAAACAGACTGAGAAACCAGAGTAAGGGTTTCTCCTGCAACCCGTTCCTTTTTTGCTGGATGAACGAACGTCTCTCCACATGCTCAGTTCTGAGAGATAAGTGTGTTTGAAAGCCGTCCTTCACCTAGCTTGAAGGGAACACAAAGTTTCTTTTCAGATGCCAACTCCACTCCATACATATATATGGGGAGGTACACGTTCCAACTCGGTTTTACAGTGAAAACGGCAGGCACTTCAAACCGGCACTAGGAAACAGACTGAGAAATCAGAGTAAGGGTTTCTCCTGCAACCCGTTCCATTTGTGCTGGATGAACGAACGTCTCTCCACATGCTCAGTTCTGAGAGATAAGTGTGTGTGAAAGCCGTCCTTCACCTAGCTTGAAGGGAACACAAACTTTCTTTTAAGTTGCCAACTCCAATCCATACATATATATGGGGAGGTACAAGCTCCAACTCGGTTTTACAGTGAAAACGGCAGGCTCTTCAAACCGGCACTAGGAAACAGACTGAGAAACCAGAGTAAGGGTTTCTCCTGCAACCCGTTCCCTTTGTGCTGGATGAACGAACGTCTCTCCACATGCTCAGTTCTGAGAGATAAGTGTGTGTGAAAGCCGTCCTTCATCTAGCTTGAAGGGAACACAAAGTTTCTTTTCAGTTGCCAACTCCACTCCATACATATATATGGGGATGTTCAAGCTCCACTCGGTTTTACAGTGAAAACGGCAGGCACTTCAAAACGGCACTAGGAAACAGACTGAGAAACCAGAGTAAGGGTTTCTCCTGCAACCCGATCCCATTGTGCTGGATGAACGAACGTCTCTCCACATGCTCAGTTCTGAGAGATAAGTGTGTGTGAAAGCCGTCCTTCAACTAGCTTGAAGGGAACACAAAGTTTCTTTTCAGTTGCCAACTCCATTCCATACATACATATGGGGAGGTACAAGTTCCAACTCGGTTTTACAGTGAAAACGGCAGGCACTTCAAACCGGCACTAGGAAACAGACTGAGAAACCAGAGTAAGCGTTTCCCCTGCAACCCGTTCCCTTTGTGCTGGATGAACGAACGTCTCTCCACATGCTCAGTTCTGAGAGAAAAGTGTGTGTGAAAGCCGTCCTTCACCTAGCTTGATGGGAACACAAACTTTCTTTTCAGTTGCCAACTCCACTCCATACATATATATGGAGTGGTACAAGCTCCAACTCGGTTTTACAGTGAAAACGGCAGGCACTTCAAACCGGCACTAGGAAACAGACTGAGAAACCAGAGTAAGGGTTTCTCCTGCAACCCGTTCCCTTTGTGCTGGATGAACGAACGTCTCTCCACATGCTCAGTTCTGAGAGATAATGTGTGTAAAAGCCGCCCTTCACATAGCTTGAAGATAACACAAAGTTTCTTTTCAGTTGCCAACTCCTCTCCATACATATATATGGGGAGGTACAAGTTCCAACTCGGAATTTCAGTGAAAACGGCAGGCACTTCAAACCGGCACTAGGAAACAGACTGAGAAACCAGAGTAAGGGTTTCTCCTGCAACCCGTTCCCCTTGTGCTGGATGAACGAACGTCTCTCCACATGCTCAGTTTTGAGAGATTAGTGTGTGTGAAAGCCGTCCTTCACCTAGCTTGAAGGGAACACAAAGTTTCTTTTCAGTTGCAAACTCCACTCCATACATATATATGGGGAGGTACAAGCTCCAACTCGGTTTTACAGTGAAAACGGCAGGCACTTCAAACCGGCACTAGGAAACAGACTGAGAAACCAGAGTAAGGGTTTCTCCTGCAACCCGTTCCCTTTCTGTAGGATGAACGAACGTCTCACCACATGCTCAGTTCTGAGAGATAAGTGAGTGTGAAAGCCGTCCTTAACCTAGCTTGAAGGGAACACAAAGTTTCTTTTCAGTTGCCAACTCCATTCCATACATACATATGGGGACGTACAAGCTCCAACTCGGTTTTACAGTGAAAACGGCAGTCACTTCAAACCGGCACTAGCAAACAGACTGAGAAACCAGAGTAAGGGTTTCTCCTGCAACCCGTTCCCTTTGTGCTGGATGAACGAACGTCTCTCCACATGCTCAGTTCTGAGAGAAAAGTGTGTGTGAAAGCCGTCCTTCACCTAGCTTGATGGGAACACAAACTTTCTTTTCAGTTGCCAACTCCACTCCATACATATATATGGGGAGGTACAAGCTCCAACTCGGTTTTACAGTGAAAACGGCAGGCACTTCAAACCGGCACTAGGAAACAGACTGAGAAACCAGGGTAAGGGTTTCTCCTGCTAACCGTTCCCTTTGTGCTGGATGAACGAACGTCTCTCCACATGCTCAGTTCTGAGAAATAATTGTGTGTGAAAGCCGTCCTTCACCTAGCTTGAAGGGAACACAAAGTTTCTTTTCAGTTGCCAACTCCACTCCATACATATATATGGGGAGGTACAAGCTCCAACTCGGTTTCACAGTGAAAACGTCAGGCAATTCAAACCGGCACTAGGAAACAGACTGAGAAACCAGAGTAAGGGTTTCTCCTGCAACCCGTTCCCTTTGTGCTGGATGAACGAACGTCTCTCCACATGCTCAGTTCTGAGAGATATGTGGGTGTGAAAGCCGTCCTTCACCTAGCTTGAGGGGAACACAAAGTTTCTTTTCAGTTGCCAACTCCACTCCATACATATATACGGGGAGGTACAAGCTCCAACTCGGTTTTACAGTGAAAACGGCAGGCACTTCAAACCGGCACTAGGAAACAGACTGAGAAACCAGAGTAAGGGTTTCTCCTGCAACCCGTTCCCTTTGTGCTGGATGAACGAACGTCTCTCCACATGCTCAGTTCTGAGAGAGAAGTGTGTGTGAAAGCCGTCCTTCACCTAGCTTGAAGAGAACACAAAGTTTCTTTTCAGTTGCAAACTCCACTCCATACATATATATGGAGAGGTACAAGCTCCAACTCGGTTTTACAGTGAAAACGGCAGGCACTTCAAACCGGCACTAGGAAACAGACTGAGAAACCAGAGTAAGGGTTTCTCCTGCAACCCGTTCCCTTTGTGCTGGATGAACGAACGTCTCCCCACATGCTCAGTTCTGAGAGATAATGTGTGTAAAAGCCGTCCTTCACATAGCTTGAAGATAACACAAAGTTTCTTTTCAGTTGCCAACTCCTCTCCATACATATATATGGGGAGGTACAAGTTCCAACTCGGAATTTCAGTGAAAACGGCAGGCACTTCAAACCGGCACTAGGAAACAGACTGAGAAACCAGAGTAAGGGTTTCTCCTGCAACCCGTTCCCTTTCTGTAGGATGAACGAACGTCTCACCACATGCTCAGTACTGAGAGATAAGTGAGTGTGAAAGCCGTCCTTCACCTAGCTTGAAGGGAACACAAAGTTTCTTTTCAGTTGCCAACTGCATTCCATACATACATATGGGGACGTACAAGCTCCAACTCGGTTTTACAGTGAAAACGGCAGGCACTTCAAACCGGCACTAGCAAACAGACTGAGAAACCAGAGTAAGGGTTTCTCCTGCAACCCGTTCCCTTTGTGCTGGATGAACGAACGTCTCTCCACATGCTCAGTTCTGAGAGATAAGTGTGTGTGAAAGCCGTCCTTCAACTAGCTTGATGGGAACACAAACTTTCTTTTCAGTTGCCAACTCCACTCCATACAAATATATGGGGAGGTACAAGCTCCAACACGGTTTTACAGTGAAAACGGTAGGCACTTCAAACCGGCACTAGGAAACAGACTGAGAAACCAGAGTAAGGGTTTCTCCTGCAACCCGTTCCTTTTTTGCTGGATGAACGAACGTCTCTCCACATGCTCAGTTCTGAGAGATAAGTGTGTTTGAAAGCCGTCCTTCACCTAGCTTGAAGGGAACACAAAGTTTCTTTTCAGATGCCAACTCCACTCCATACATATATATGGGGAGGTACACGTTCCAACTCGGTTTTACAGTGAAAACGGCAGGCACTTCAAACCGGCACTAGGAAACAGACTGAGAAATCAGAGTAAGGGTTTCTCCTGCAACCCGTTCCATTTGTGCTGGATGAACGAACGTCTCTCCACATGCTCAGTTCTGAGAGATAAGTGTGTGTGAAAGCCGTCCTTCACCTAGCTTGAAGGGAACACAAACTTTCTTTTCAGTTGCCAACTCCAATCCATACATATATATGGGGAGGTACAAGCTCCAACTCGGTTTTACAGTGAAAACGGCAGGCTCTTCAAACCGGCACTAGGAAACAGACTGAGAAACCAGAGTAAGGGTTTCTCCTGCAACCCGTTCCCTTTGTGCTGGATGAACGAACGTCTCTCCACATGCTCAGTTCTGAGAGATAAGTGTGTGTGAAAGCCGTCCTTCATCTAGCTTGAAGGGAACACAAAGTTTCTTTTCAGTTGCCAACTCCACTCCATACATATATATGGAGAGGTACAAGCTCCAACTCGGTTTTACAGTGAAAACGGCAGGCACTTCAAACCGGCACTAGGAAACAGACTGAGAAACCAGAGTAAGGGTTTCTCCTGCAACCCGTTCCCTTTGTGCTGGATGAACGAACGTCTCCCCACATGCTCAGTTCTGAGAGATAATGTGTGTAAAAGCCGTCCTTCACATAGCTTGAAGATAACACAAAGTTTCTTTTCAGTTGCCAACTCCTCTCCATACATATATATGGGGAGGTACAAGTTCCAACTCGGAATTTCAGTGAAAACGGCAGGCACTTCAAACCGGCACTAGGAAACAGACTGAGAAACCAGAGTAAGGGTTTTTCCTGCAACCCGGTCCCTTTCTGTAGGATGAACGAACGTCTCACCACATGCTCAGTTCTGAGAGATAAGTGAGTGTGAAAGCCGTCCTTCACCTAGCTTGAAGGGAACACAAAGTTTCTTTTCAGTTGCCAACTCCATTCCATACATACTTATGGGGACGTACAAGCTCCAACTCGGTTTTACAGTGAAAACGGCAGGCACTTCAAACCGGCACTAGCAAACAGACTGAGAAACCAGAGTAAGGGTTTCTCCTGCAACCCGTTCCCTTTGTGCTGGATGAACGAACGTCTCTCCACTTGCTCAGTTCTGAGAGATAAGTGTGTGTGAAAGCCGTCCTTCATCTAGCTTGAAGGGAACACAAAGTTTCTTTTCAGTTGCGAACTCCACTCCATACATATATATGGGGAGGTTCAAGCTCCACTCGGTTTTACAGTGAAAACGGCAGGCACTTCAAAACGGCACTAGGAAACAGACTGAGAAACCAGAGTAAGGGTTTCTCCTGCAACCCGTTCCCATTGTGCTGGATGAACGAACGTCTCTCCACATGCTCAGTTCTGAGAGATAAGTGTGTGTGAAAGCCGTCCTTCACCTAGCTTGAAGGGAACACAAAGTTTCTTTTCAGTTGCCAACTCCATTCCATACATACATATGGGGAGGTACAAGTTCCAACTCGGTTTTACAGTGAAAACGGCAGGCACTTCAAACCGGCACTAGGAAACAGACTGAGAAACCAGAGTAAGGGTTTCTCCTGCAACCCGTTCCCTTTGTGCTGGATGAACGAACGTCTCTCCACATGCTCTGTTCTGAGAGATAAGTGTGTGTGAAAGCCGTCCTTCACCTAGCTTGAAGAGAACACAAAGTTTCTTTTCAGTTGCAAACTCCACTCCATACATATATAAGGAGAGGTACAAGCTCCACTCGGTTTTACAGTGAAAACGGCAGGCACTTCAAACCGGCACTAGGAAACAGACTGAGAAACCAGAGTAAGGGTTTCTCCTGCAACCCGTTCCCTTTGTGCTGGATGAACGAACGTCTCTCCACATGCTCAGTTCTGAGAGATAATGTGTGTAAAAGCCGTCCTTCACATAGCTTGAAGATAACACAAAGTTTCTTTTCAGTTGCCAACTCCTCTCCATACATATATATGGGGAGGTACAAGTTCCAACTCGGAATTTCAGTGAAAACGGCAGGCACTTCAAACCGGCACTAGGAAACAGACTGAGAAACCAGAGTAAGGGTTTCTCCTGCAACCCGTTCCCCTTGTGCTGGATGAACGAACGTCTCTCCACATGCTCAGTTTTGAGAGATAAGTGTGTGTGAAAGCCGTCCTTCACCTAGCTTGAAGGGAACACAAAGTTTCTTTTCAGTTGCAAACTCCACTCCATACATATATATGGGGAGGTACAAGCTCCAACTCGGTTTTACAGTGAAAACGGCAGGCACTTCAAACCGGCACTAGGAAACAGACTGAGAAACCCGAGTAAGGGTTTCTCCTGCAACCCGTTCCCTTTCTGTAGGATGAACGAACGTCTCACCACATGCTCAGTTCTGAGAGATAAGTAAGTGTGAAAGCCGTCCTTCACCTAGCTTGAAGGGAACACAAACTTTCTTTTCAGTTGCAAACTCCACTCCATACATATATATGGGGAGGTACAAGCTCCAACTCGTTTTCACAGTGAAAACGGCAGGCAATTCAAACCGGCACTAGGAAACAGACTGAGAAACCAGAGTAAGGGTTTCTCCTGCAACCCGTTCCCTTTGTGCTGGATGAACGAACGTCTCTCCACATGCTCAGTTCTGAGAGAGAAGTGTGTGTGAAAGCCGTCCTTCACCTAGCTTGAAGAGAACACAAAGTTTCTTTTCAGTTGCAAACTCCACTCCATACATATATATGGAGAGGTACAAGCTCCAACTCGGTTTTACAGTGAAAACGGCAGGCACTTCAAACCGGCACTAGGAAACAGACTGAGAAACCAGAGTAAGGGTTTCTCCTGCAACCCGTTCCCTTTGTGCTGGATGAACGAACGTCTCCCCACATGCTCAGTTCTGAGAGATAATGTGTGTAAAAGCCGTCCTTCACATAGCTTGAAGATAACACAAAGTTTCTTTTCAGTTGCCAACTCCTCTCCATACATATATATGGGGAGGTACAAGTTCCAACTCGGAATTTCAGTGAAAACGGCAGGCACTTCAAACCGGCACTAGGAAACAGACTGAGAAACCAGAGTAAGGGTTTCTCCTGCAACCCGTTCCCTTTCTGTAGGATGAACGAACGTCTCACCACATGCTCAGTACTGAGAGATAAGTGAGTGTGAAAGCCGTCCTTCACCTAGCTTGAAGGGAACACAAAGTTTCTTTTCAGTTGCCAACTCCATTCCATACATACATATGGGGACGTACAAGCTCCAACTCGGTTTTACAGTGAAAACGGCAGGCACTTCAAACCGGCACTAGCAAACAGACTGAGAAACCAGAGTAAGGGTTTCTCCTGCAACCCGTTCCCTTTGTGCTGGATGAACGAACGTCTCTCCACATGCTCAGTTCTGAGAGATAAGTGTGTGTGAAAGCCGTCCTTCAACTAGCTTGATGGGAACACAAACTTTCTTTTCAGTTGCCAACTCCACTCCATACAAATATATGGGGAGGTACAAGCTCCAACACGGTTTTACAGTGAAAAAGGTAGGCACTTCAATCCGGCACTAGGAAACAGACTGAGAAACCAGAGTAAGGGTTTCTCCTGCAACCAGTTCCTTTTTTGCTGGATGAACGAACGTCTCTCCACATGCTCAGTTCTGAGAGATAAGTGTGTTTGAAAGCGGTCCTTCACCTAGCTTGAAGGGAACACAAAGTTTCTTTTCAGATGCCAACTCCACGCCATACATATATATGGGGAGGTACACGTTCCAACTCGGTTTTACAGTGAAAACGGCAGGCACTTCAAACCGGCACTAGGAAACAGACTGAGAAATCAGAGTAAGGGTTTCTCCTGCAACACGTTCCATTTGTGCTGGATGAACGAACGTCTCTCCACATGCTCAGTTCTGAGAGATAAGTGTGTGTGAAAGCCGTCCTTCACCTAGCTTGAAGGGAACACAAACTTTCTTTTCAGTTGCCAACTCCAATCCATACATATATATGGGGAGGTACAAGCTCCAACTCGGTTTTACAGTGAAAACGGCAGGCTCTTCAAACCGGCACTAGGAAACAGACTGAGAAACCAGAGTAAGGGTTTCTCCTGCAACCCGTTCCCTTTGTGCTGGATGAACGAACGTCTCTCCACATGCTCAGTTCTGAGAGATAAGTGTGTGTGAAAGCCGTCCTTCATCTAGCTTGAAGGGAACACAAAGTTTCTTTTCAGTTGCCAACTCCACTCCATACATATATATGGGGAGGTTCAAGCTCCACTCGGTTTTACAGTGAAAACGGCAGGCACTTCAAAACGGCACTAGGAAACAGACTGAGAAACCAGAGTAAGGGTTTCTCCTGCAACCCGTTCCCATTGTGCTGGATGCACGAACGTCTCTCCACATGCTCAGTTCTGAGAGATAAGTGTGTGTGAAAGCCGTCCTTCACCTAGCTTGAAGGGAACACAAAGTTTCTTTTCAGTTGCCAACTCCATTCCATACATACATATGGGGAGGTACAAGTTCCAACTCGGTTTTACAGTGAAAACGGCAGGCACTTCAAACCGGCACTAGGAAACTGACTGAGAAACCAGAGTAAGTGTTTCTCCTGCAACCCGTTCCCTTTGTGCTGGATGAACGAACGTCTCTCCACATGCTCTGTTCTGAGAGATAAGTGTGTGTGAAAGCCGTCCTTCACCTAGCTTGAAGAGAACACAAAGTTTCTTTTCAGTTGCAAACTCCACTCCATACATATATATGGAGAGGTACAAGCTCCAACTCGGTTTTACAGTGAAAACGGCAGGCACTTCAAACCGGCACTAGGAAACAGACTGAGAAACCAGAGTAAGGGTTTCTCCTGCAACCCGTTCCCTTTGTGCTGGATGAACGAACGTCTCTCCACATGCTCAGTTCTGAGAGATAATGTGTGTAAAAGCCGTCCTTCACATAGCTTGAAGATAACACAAAGTTTCTTTTCAGTTGCCAACTCCTCTCCATACATATATATGGGGAGGTACAAGTTCCAACTCGGAATTTCAGTGAAAACGGCAGGCACTTCAAACCGGCACTAGGAAACAGACTGAGAAACCAGAGTAAGGGTTTCTCCTGCAACCCGTTCCCCTTGTGCTGGATGAACGAAAGTCTCTCCACATGCTCAGTTTTGAGAGATAAGTGTGTGTGAAAGCCGTCCTTCACCTAGCTTGAAGGGAACACAAAGTTTCTTTTCAGTTGCAAACTCCACTCCATACATATATATGGGGAGGTAGAAGCTCCAACTCGGTTTTACAGTGAAAACGGCAGGCACTTCAAACCGGCACTAGAAAACAGACTGAGAAACCAGAGTAAGGGTTTCTCCTGCAACCCGTTCCCTTTCTGTAGGATGAACGAACGTCTCACCACATGCTCAGTTCTGAGAGATAAGTGAGTGTGAAAGCCGTCCTTCACCTATCTTGAAGGGAACACAAAGTTTCTTTTCAGTTGCCAACTCCACTCCATACATATATATGGAGAGGTACAAGCTCCAACTCGGTTTTACAGTGAAAACGGCAGGCACTTCAAACCGGCACTAGGAAACAGACTGAGAAACCAGAGTAAGGGTTTCTCCTGCAACCCGTTCCCTTTGTGCTGGATGAACGAACGTCTCTCCACATGCTCAGTTCTGAGAGATAATGTGTGTAAAAGCCGTCCTTCACATAGCTTGAAGATAACACAAAGTTTCTTTTCAGTTGCCAACTCCTCTCCATACATATATATGGGGAGGTACAAGTTCCAACTCGGAATTTCAGTGAAAACGGCAGGCACTTCAAACCGGCACTAGGAAACAGACTGAGAAACCAGAGTAAGGGTTTCTCCTGCAACCCGTTCCCCTTGTGCTGGATGAACGAAAGTCTCTCCACATGCTCAGTTTTGAGAGATAAGTGTGTGTGAAAGCCGTCCTTCACCTAGCTTGAAGGGAACACAAAGTTTCTTTTCAGTTGCAAACTCCACTCCATACATATATATGGGGAGGTACAAGCTCCAACTCGGTTTTACAGTGAAAACGGCAGGCACTTCAAACCGGCACTAGAAAACAGACTGAGAAACCAGAGTAAGGGTTTCTCCTGCAACCCGTTCCCTTTCTGTAGGATGAACGAACGTCTCACCACATGCTCAGTTCTGAGAGATAAGTGAGTGTGAAAGCCGTCCTTCACCTATCTTGAAGGGAACACAAAGTTTCTTTTCAGTTGCCAACTCCATTCCATACATACATATGGGGACGTACAAGCTCCAACTCGGCTTTACAGTGAAAACGGCAGGCACTTCAAACCGGCACTAGCAAACAGACTGAGAAACTAGAGTAAGGGTTTCTCCTTCAACCCGTTCCCTTTGTGCTGGATGAACGAACGTCTCTCCACATGCTCAGTTCTGAGAGATAAGTGTGTGTGATAGCCGTCCTTCAACTAGCTTGATGGGAACACAAAATTTCTTTTCAGTTGCCAACTCCACTCCATACAAATATATGGGGAGGTACAAGCTCCAACTCGGTTTTATAGTGAAAACGGCAGGCACTTCAAACCGGCACTAGGAAACAGACTGAGAAACCAGAGTAAGGGTTTCTCCTGCAACCCGTTCCCTTTGTGCTGGATGAACGAACGTCTCTCCACATGCTCAGTTCTGAGAGATAAGTGTGTGTGAAAGCCGTCCTTCACCTAGCTTGAAGAGAACACAAAGTTTCTTTTCAGTTGCAAACTCCACTCCATACATATATATGGAGAGGTACAAGCTCCAACTCGGTTTTAAAGTGAAAACGGCAGGCACTTCAAACCGGCACTAGGAAACAGACTGAGAAACCAGAGTAAGGGTTTCTCCTGCAACCCGTTCCCTTTGTGCTGGATGAACGAACGTCTCTCCACATGCTCAGGTCTGAGAGATAATGTGTGTAAAAGCCGTCCTTCACATAGCTTGAAGATAACACAAAGTTTCTTTTCAGTTGCCAACTCCTCTCCATACATATATATGGGGAGGTACAAGTTCCAACTCGGAATTTCAGTGAAAACGGCAGGCACTTCAAACCGGCACTAGGAAACAGACTGAGAAACCAGAGTAAGGGTTTCTCCTGCAACCCGTTCCCTTTGTGCTGGATGAACGAACGTCTCTCCACATGCTCAGTTCTGAGAGATAAGTGTGTGTGATAGCCGTCCTTCACCTAACTTGATGGGAACACAAACTTTCTTTTCAGTTGCCAACTCCACTCCATACATATATATGGGGAGGTACAAGCTCCAACTCGGTTTTACAGTGAAAACGGCAGGCACTTCAAACCGGCACAAGGAAACAGACTGAGAAACCAGGGTAAGGGTTTCTCCTGCTACCCGTTCCCTTTGTGCTGGATGAACGAACGTCTCTCCACATGCTCAGTTCTGAGAGATAAGTGTGTGTAAAAGCCGTCCTTCACCTAGCTTGAAGGGAACACAAAATTTCTTTTCAGTTGCCAACTCCACTCCATACATATATAAGGGAGGTACAAGCTCCAACTCGGTTTTACAGTGAAAACGGCAGGCCCTTCAAACCGGCACTAGGAAACAGACTGAGAAACCAGAGTAAGGGTTTCTCCTGGAACCCGTTCCCCTTGTGCTGGATGAACGAACGTCTCTCCACATGCTCAGTTCTGAGAGATAAGTGTGTGTGAAAGCCGTCCTTCACTTAGCTTGAAGGGAACACAAAGTTTCTTTTCAGTTGCCAACTCCACTCCATACATATATATGGGGAGGTACAAGCTCCAACTCGGTTTTACAGTGAAAACTGCAGGCACATCAAACCGGCACAAGGAAACAGACTGAGAAACCAGAGTAAGGGTTTCCCCTGCAACCCGTTCCCTTTCTGTAGGATGAACGAACGTCTCTCCACATGCTCAGTTCTGAGAGATAAGTGTGTGTGAAAGCCGTCCTTCACCTAGCTTGAAGGGAACACAAAGTTTCTTTTCAGTTGCCAACTCCATTCCATACATACATATGGGGAGGTACAAGCTCCAACTCGGTTTTACAGTGAAAACGGCAGGCACTTCAAACCGGCACTAGGAAACAGACTGAGAAACCAGAGTAACGGTTTCCCCTGCAACCCGTTCCCTTTGTGCTGGATGATCGAACGTCTCTCCACATGCTCAGTTCTGAGAGATAAGTGTGTGTGAAAGCCGTCCTTCACCTAGCTTGATGGGAACACAAACTTTCTTTTCAGTTGCCAACTCCACTCCATACAAATATATGGGGAGGTACAAGCTCCAACACGGTTTTACAGTGAAAACGGCAGGCACTTCAAACCGGCACTAGGAAACAGACTGAGAAACCAGAGTAAGGGTTTCTCCTGCAACCCGTTCCTTTTTTGCTGGATGAACGAACGTCTCTCCACATGCTCAGTTCTGAGAGATAAGTGTGTGTGAAAGCCGTCCTTCACCTAGCTTGAAGGGAACACAAAGTTTCTTTTCACTTGCCAACTCCATTCCATACATATATATGGGGAGGTACAATCTCCAACTCGGTTTTACAGTGAAAACGGCAGGCACTTCAAACCGGCACTAGGAAACAGACTGGAAACCAGAGTAAGGGTTTCTCCTGCAACCCGTTCCCTTTGTGCTGGATGAACGATCGTCTCTCCACATGCTCAGTTCTGAGAGATAAGTGTGTTTGAAAGCCGTCCTTCACCTAGCTTGAAGGGAACACAAAGTTTCTTTTCAGATGCCAACTCCACTCCATACATATATATGGTGAGGTACACGTTCCAACTCGGTTTTACAGTGAAAACGGCAGGCACTTCAAACCGGCACTAGGAAACAGACTGAGAAACCAGAGTAAGGGTTTCTCCTGCAACCCGTTCCCTTTGTGCTGGATGAACGAACGTCTCTCCACATGCTCAGTTCTGAGAGATAAGTGTGTGTGAAAGCCGTCCTTCACCTAGCTTGAAGGGAACACAAACTTTCTTTTCAGTTGCCAACTCCATTCCATACATATATATGGGGAGGTACAACCTCCAACTCGGTTTTACAGTGAAAACGGCAGGCTCTTCAAACCGGCACTAGGAAACAGACTGAGAAACCAGAGTAAGGGTTTCTCCTGCAACCCGTTCCCTTTGTGCTGGATGAACGAACGTCTCTCCACATGCTCAGTTCTGAGAGATAAGTGTGTGTGAAAGCCGTCCTTCACCTAGCTTGAAGGGAACACAAAGTTTCTTTTCAGTTGCCAACTCCACTCCATACATATATATGGGGAGGTACAAGCTCTAACTCGGTTTTACAGTGAAAACGGCAGGCACTTCAAACCGGCACTAGGAAACAGACTGAGAAACCAGAGTAAGGGTTTCTCCTGCAACACGTTCCCTTTGTGCTGGATGAACGAACGTCTCTCCACATGCTCAGTTCTGAGAGAAAAGTGTGTTTGAAAGCCGTCCTTCACCTAGCTTGAAGGGAACACAAAGTTTCTTTTCAGATGCCAACTCCACTCCATACATATATATGGGGAGGTACAAGCTCCAACTCGATTTTACAGTGAAAAAGGCAGGCACTTCAAACCGGCACTAGGAAACAGACTGAGTAACCAGAGTAAGGGTTTCTCCTGGAACCCGTTCCCTTTGTGCTGGATGAACGAACGTCTCTCCACATGCTCAGTTCTGAGAGATAAGTGTGTGTGAAAGCCGTCCTTCACCTAGCTTGAAGGGAACACAAACTTTCTTTTCAGTTGCCAACTCCACTCCATACATATATATGGGGAGGTACAAGCTCCAACTCGGTTTTACAGTGAAAACGGCAGGCACTTCCCACCGGCACTAGGAAACAGACTGAGAAACCAGAGTAAGGGTTTCTCCTGCAACCCGTTCCCTTTGTGCTGGATGAAAGAACGTCTCTCCACATGCTCAGTTCTGAGAGATAAGTGTGTGGGAAAGCCGTCCTTCACCTAGCTTGAAGGGAACACAAAGTTTCTTTTCAGATGCCAACTCCACTCCTTACATATATATGGGGAGGTACAATCTCCAACTCGGTTTTACAGTGAAAACGGCAGGCACTTCAAACCGGCACTAGGAAACAGACTGAGAAACCAGAGTAAGGGTTTTTCCTGCAACCCGTTCCATTTGTGCTGGATGAACGAACGTCTCTCCACATGCTCAGTTGTGAGAGATAAGTGTGTGTGAAAACCGTCCTTCACCTAGCTTGAAGAGAACACAAAGTTTCTTTTCAGTTGCCAACACCACTCCATACATATATATGGGGAGGTACAACTCAAACTCGGTTTTAAAGTGAAAACGGCAGGCACTTCAAACCGGCACTAGGAAACAGACTGAGAAACCAGAGTAAGGGTTTCTCCTGCAAACCGTTCCCCTTGTGCTGGATGAACGAACGTCTCTCCACATGCTCAGTTCTGAGAGATAAGTGTGTGTGAAAGCCGTCCTTCACCTAGCTTGAAGGGAACACAAAGTTTCTTTTCAGTTGCCAACTCCACTCCATAAATATATATGGGGAGGTACAAGCTCCAACTCGGTTTTACAGTGAAAACGGCAGGCACTTCAAACAGGCACTAGGAAACAGACTGAGAAACCAGAGTAAGGGTTTCTCCTGCAACCCGTTCCCTTTGTCCTGGATGAAGGAACGACTCTCCACTCGCTCAGTTCTGAGAGATAAGTGTGTGTGAAAGCCGTCCTTCACCTAGCTTGAAGGGAACACAAAGTTTCTTTTCAGTTGCCAACTCCACTCCATACATATATATGGGTAGATACAAGCTCCAACTCGGTTTTACAGTGAAAACGGCAGGCACTTCAAACCGGCACTAGGAAACAGACTGAGAAACCAGAGTAAGGGTTTCTCCTGCAACCCGTTCCCTTTGTGCTGGATGAACGAACGTCTCTCCATATGCTCCGTTCTGAGAGATAAGTGTGTGTGAAAGCCGTCCTTCACCTAGCTTGAAGATAATACAAAGTTTCTTTTCAGTTGCCAACTCCACTCCATACATATATATGGGGGGGAAAAAGCTCCAACTCGGTTTTACAGTGAAAACGGCAGGCACTTCAAACCGGCACTAGGAAACAGACTGAGAAACCAGAGTAAGGGTTTCTCCTGCAACCCGTTCCCTTTGTGCTGGATGAACGAACGTCTCTCCACATGCTCATTTCTGAGAGATAAGTGTGTGTGAAAGCCGTCCTTCACCTAGCTTGAAGGGAACACAAAGTTTCTTTTCAGTTGCCAACTCCACTCCATACATATATATGGGGAGGTACAAGCTCCAACTCGGATTTACAGTGAAAACGGCAGGCACTTCAAACCGGCACTAGGAAACAGACTGAGAAACCAGAGTAATGGTATCTCCTGCAACCCGTTCCCTTTGTGCTGGATGAACGAACGTCTCTCCACATGCTCAGTTCTGAGAGATAAGTGTGTGTGAAAGCCGTCCTTCACCTAGCTTGAAGGGAACACAAAGTTTCTTTTCAGTTGCAAACTCCAATCCATACATATATATAGGGAGGTACAAGCTCCAGATCTGTTTCACAGTGAAAACGGCAGGCACTTCATACCGGCACTAGGAAACAGACAGAGAAACCAGAGTAAGGGTTTCTCCTGCAACCCGTTCCCTTTGTGCTGGATGAACGAACGTCTCTCCACATGCTCAGTTCTGAGAGATAAGTGTGTGTAAAAGCCGTCCTTCACCTAGCTTGAAGATAACACAAAGTTTCTTTTCAGTTGCCAACTCCTCTCCATACATATATATGGGGAGGTACAAGTTCCAACTCGGTTTTACAGTGAAAACGGCAGGCACTTCAAACCGGCACTAGGAAACAGACTGAGAAACCAGAGTAAGGGTTTCACCTGCAACCCGTTCCCTTTGTGCTGGATGAACGAACGTCTCTCCACATGCTCAGTTCTGAGAGATAAGTGTGTGTGAAAGCCGTCCTTCACCTAGCTTGAAGGGAACACAAAGTTTCTTTTCAGTTGCCAACTCCACTCCATACATATATATAGGGAGGTACAAGCTCCAGATCTGTTTTACAGTGAAAACGGCAGGCACTTCATACCGGCACTAGGAAACAGACAGAGAAACCAGAGTAAGGGTTTCTCCTGCAACCCGTTCCCTTTGTGCTGGATGAACGAACGTCTCTCCACATGCTCAGTTCTGAGAGATAAGTGTGTGTAAAAGCCGTCCTTCAACTTGCTTGAAGATAACACAAAGTTTCTTTTCATTTGCCAACTCCTCTCCATACATATATATGGGGAGGTACAAGTTCCAACTCGGTTTTACAGTGAAAACGGCAGGCACTTCAAACCGGCACTAGGAAACAGACTGAGAAACCAGAGTAAGGGTTTCTCCTGCAACCCGTTCCCTTTGTGCTGGATGAACGAACGTCTCTCCACATGCTCAGTTCTGAGAGATAAGTGTGTGTGAAAGCCGTCCTTCACCTAGCTTGAAGGGAACACAAAGTTTCTTTTCATTTGCCAAATCCACTCCATACACATATATATGGGGAGGTACAAGCTCCAACTCGGTTTTACAGTGAAAACGGCAGGCACTTCAAACCGGCACTAGGAAACAGACTGAGAAACCAGAGTAAGGGTTTCTCCTGCAAAACGTTCCCTTTGTGCTGGATGAACGAACGTCTCTCCACATGCTCAGTTCTGAGGGATAAGTGTGTTTGAAAGCCGTCCTTCACCAAGCTTGAAGGGAACACAAAGTTTCTTTTCAGATGCCAACTCCAATCCGTACATATATATGGGGGGTACACGTTCCAACTCGGTTTTACAGTGAAAACGGCAGGCACTTCAAACCGGCACTAGGAAACAGACTGAGAAACCAGAGTTAGGGTTTCTCCTGCAACCCGTTCCCTTTGTGCTGGATGAACGAACGTCTCTCCACATGCTCAGTTCTGAGAGATAAGTGTGTGTGAAAGCCGTCCTTCACCTAGCTTGAAGGGAACAAAAACTTTCTTTTCAGTTGCCAACTCCACTCCATACATATATATGGGGAGGTACAAGCTCCAACTCGGATTTACATTGAAAACGGCAGACTCTTCAAACCGGCACTAAGAAACCGACTGAGAAACCAGAGTAAGGGTTTCTCCTGCAACCCGTTCCTTTTGTGCTGGATGAACGAACGTCTCTGCACATGCTCAGTTCTGAGAGATAAGTGTGTGTGAAAGCCGTCCTTCACCTAGCTTGAAGGGAACACAAACTTTCTTTTCAGTTGCCAACTCCACTCCATACATATATATGGGGAGGTACAAGCTCCAACTCGATTTTACAGTGAAAACGGCAGGCTCTTCAAACCGGCACTAGGAAACAGACTGAGAAACCAGAGTAAGGGTTTCTCCTGCAACCCGTTCCCTTTGTGCTGGATGAACGAACGTCTCTCCACATGCTCAGTTCTGAGAGATAAGTGTGTGTGAAAGCCGTCCTTCACCTAGCTTGAAGGGAACACAAAGTTTCTTTTCAGTTGCCAACACCACACCATACATATATATGGGGAGGTACAAGCTGCAACTCGGTTTTACAGTGAAAACGGCAGGCACTTCAAACCGGCACTAGGAAACAGACTGAGAAACCGGAGTAAGGGTTTCTCCAGTAACTAGTTCCATTTGTGCTGGATGAACGAACGTCTCTCCACATGCTCAGTTCTGAGATATAAGTGTGTGTGAAAGCCGTCCTTCACCAAGCTTGAAGGGAACACAAAGTTTCTTTTCAGTTGCAAACTGCACTCCATACATATATATGGGTATGTACAAGTACCAACTCGGTTTTACGGTGAAAACGGCAGGCACTTAATACCGGCACTAGGAAACAGACTGAGAAAACAGAGTAAGGGTTTCCCCTGCAAACCGTTCCCTTTGTGCTGGATGAACGAAAGTCTCTCCAGATGCTCAGGTCTGAGAGATAAGTGTGTGTCAAAGCCCGCCTTCAACTAGCTTGAAGGGATCACAAAGTTCCTTTTCTGTTGCAAACTCCATTCCATACATATATATGGGGAGGTACAAGCTCCAACTCGGTTTTAAAATGAAAACGGCAGGCACTTCAAACGGGCACTTGGAAACAGACGGAGAAACCAGAGTAAGGGTTTCTCCTGCAACCCGTTCCCTTTGTGCTGTATGAACGAACGTGTCTCCACATGCTCAGTTCTAAGAGATAAGTGTGTGTGAAAGCCGTCCTTCACCTAGCTTGAAGGGAACACAAATTTTCTTTTCAGTTGCAAACTTCACTCCATACATATATATGGTGAGGTACAAGTTCCCACTCGGTTTTACAGTGAAAACGGCAGGCACTTCAAACCGGCACTAGGAAACAGACTGAGAAACCAGAGTAAGGATTTCTCCTGCCACACGTTCCCTTTGTGCTGGATGAACGATCGTCTCTCCACATGCTCAGTTCTGAGAGATAAGGGTGTGTGAATGCCGTTTTTAACCTAGCTTGAAGGGAACACAAAGTTTCTTTTCAGTTGCAAACCCCACTCCATACATATATATGGGGAGGTACAGGCTCCAACTCGGATTTACAATCAAAACGGTAGGCACTTCAAACCGGCACTAGGAAACATACTGAGAAACCAGTGTAAGGGTTTCTCCTGCAACCCGTTCCCTTTCTGCTGGATGAACGAAAGTCTCTCCACATGCTCAGTTCTGAGAGATAAGTGTGTGTGAAAGCCGTCCTTCACCTAGCTTGAAGGGTACATAGAGTTTTTTTTCAGTTTCAAACTCCAAACCATACATATATATGTGGAGGTACAAGCACCAACTCGGTTTTACAGTGAAAACGGCAGGCACTTCAAACCGGCACTAGGAAACAGACTGAGAAACCAGAGTAAGGGTTTCTCCTTCATCCCGTTCCCCTTGTGCTGGATGAACGAACGTCTCTCCACATGCTCAGTTCTGAGAGATAAGTGTGTGTGAAAGCCGTCCTTCACCAAGCTTGAAGGGAACACAAAGTTTCTTTTCAGTTGCCAACTCCACTCCATACATATATATTTGGAGGTACAAGCTCCAACTCGGTTTTACAGTGAAAACGGCAGGCACATCAAAACGGTACTAGGAAACAGACTGAGAAACCAGATTAAGGGTTTCTCCTGCAACCCGTTCCCTTTGTGCTGGATGAACGAAAGTCTCTCCACATGCTCAGTTCTGAGAGATAGGTAATTGTGTGTGAAAGCCGTCCTTCACCTAGCTTGAAGGGAACACAAAGTTTCTTTTCAGTTGCAAAGCCAACGCCATACATATATATGTGGAGGTACAAGTTCTAACTCGGTTTTACAGTGAAAACGGCAGGCACTTCAAACCGGCACTAGGAAACAGACTGAGAAAACAGAGTAAGGGTTTCTCCTGCAACCCGTTCCCTTTGTGCTGGATGAACGAAAGTCTCTCCACATGCTCATATCTGAGAGTTAAGTGTGTGTCAAAGCCGTCCTTCACCTAGCTTGAAGGGAACACAAAGTTTCTTTTCAGTTGCCAACTCCACTCCATACATATATATGGGGAGGTACAAGATCCAACTCGATTTTACAGTGAAAACGGCAGGCACTTCAAACCGGCACTAGGAAACAGACTGAGAAACCAGAGTAAGGGTTTCTCCTGCAACCCGTTCCCTTTGTGTTGGATGAACGATCGTGTCTCCACATGCTCAGTTCTGAGAGATAAGTGTGTGTGAAAGCCGCATTTTACCTAGCTTGAAGGGAACACACAGTTTCTTTCAGTTCCAAAACCCACTCCATACATATATATGGGGAGGTACAAGCTCCAACTCGGTTTTACAGTGAAAACGGTAGGCACTTCAAACCGGCACTAGGAAACAGACTGAGAAACCAAAGTAAGGGTTTCTCCTGCAACCCGTTCCCTTTGTGCTGGATGAACGAACGTCTCTCCACATGCTCATTTCTGAGAGATAACTGTGTGTGAAATCCTTCCTTCACCTAACTTGAAGAGAACACAAAGTTTCTTGTCAGTTGTAAACACCACTCCATACATATATATGGGGAGGGTCAAGATCCAACTCGGATTTACAGTGAAAACTGCAGGCACTTCAAACCGGCACTAGGAAACAGACTGAAAAACCAGAGTAAGGGTTTCTCCTGCAACCCGTTCCCCTTGTGCTGGATGAACGAACGTCTCTCCACATGCTCAGTTCTGAGAGATAAGTGTATGTGAAAGCCGTGCTTCACCAAGCTTGAAGGGAACACAAAGTTTCTTTTCAGTTGCAAACTCCACTCCATACATATATATGGGTATGTACAAGTACCAACTCGGTTTTACGGTGAAAACGGCAGGCACTTAAAACCGACACTAGGAAACAGACTGAGAAACCAGAGTAAGGGTTTCCCCTGCAACCCGTTCCCTTTGTGCTGGATGAACGAACGTCTCTTCACATGCTCAGTTCTGAGAGATAAGTGTGTGTGAAAGCCGTCCTTCACCTAGCTTGAAGGGAACACAAAGTTTCTTTTCAGTTGCCAAATCCACTCCATACATATATATGGGGAGGTACCAACTCCAACTCGGTTTTACAGTGAAAACGGCAGGCACTTCAAACCAGCACTAGGAAACAGACTGAGAAACCAGAGTAAGGGTTTCTCCTGCAACCCGTTCCCTTTGTGCTGGATGAACGAACGTCTCTCCACATGCTCAGTTCTGAGAGATAAGTGTGTGTGAAAGCCGTCCTTCACCTAGCTTGAAGGGTACACCGAGTTTCTTTTCAGTTTCAAACTCCACTCCATACATATATATGGGTAGGTACAAGCACCAACACGGATTTACAGTGAAAACGGCAGGCACTTCAAACCGGCACTAGGAAACAGACTGAGAAACCAGAGTAAGTGTTTCTCCTGCAACCCGTTCCCTTTGTGCTGGATGAACGAACGTCTCTCCACATGCTCATTTCTGAGAGATAACTGTGTGTGAAAGCCTTCCTTCACCTAACTTGAAGGGAACACAAAGTTTCTTTTCAGTTGTAAACACCACTCCATACATATATATGGGGAGGGTCAAGATCCAACTCGATTTTACAGTGAAAACGGCAGGCACTTCAAACCGGCACTAGGAAACAGACTGAGAAACCAGAGTAAGGGTTTCTCCTGCAAACCGTTCCCTTTCTGTAGGATGAACGAACGTCTCTCCACATGCTCAGTTCAGAGAGATAAGTGTGTGTGAAAGCCGTCCTTCACCTAGCTTGAAGGGAACACAAAGTTTCTTTTCAGTTGCCAACTCCACTCCATACATATATATGGGGACGTAAAAGCTCCAACTCGGTTTTACAGTGAAAACGGCAGGCACTTCAAACCGGCACTAGGAAACAGACTGAGAAACCAGAGTAAGGGTTTCTCCTGCAACCCGTTCCCTTTGTGTTGGATGAACGATCGTGTCTCCACATGCTCAGTTCTGAGAGATAAGTGTGTGTGAAAGCCGCCTTTAACCTAGCTTGAAGGGAACACAAAGTTTCTTTCAGTTGAAAAACCCACTCCATACATATATATGGGGAGGTACAAGCTCCAACTCGGTTTTACAGTGAAAACGGTAGGCACTTCAAACCGGCACTAGGAAACATACTGAGAAACCAGAGTAAGGGTTTCTCCTGCAACCCGTTCCCTTTGTGCTGGATGAACGAACGTCTCTCCACATGCTCATTTCTGAGAGATAACTGTGTGTGAAAGCCTTCCTTCACCTAACTTGAAGAGAACACAAAGTTTCTTTTCAGTTGTAAACACCACTCCATACATATGTATGGGGAGGGTCAAGATCCAACTCAGATTTACAGTGAAAACGGCAGGCACTTCAAACCGGCACTAGGATACAGACTGAGAAACCAGAGTAAGGGTTTCTCCTGCAACCCGTTCCCTTTGTGCTGGATGAACGAACGTCTCTCCACATGCTCAGTTCTGAGAGATAAGTGTATGTGAAAGCCGTGCTTCACCAAGCTTGAAGGGAACACAAAGTTTCTTTTCAGTTGGAAACTCCACTCCATACATATATATGGTTATGTACAAGTACCAACTCGGTTTTACGGTGAAAGCGGCAGGCACTTAAAACCGGCACTAGGAAACAGACTGAGAAACCAGAGTAAGGGTTTCCCCTGCAACCCGTTCCCTTTGTGCTGGATGAACGAACGTCTCTCCACATGCTCAGTTCTGAGAGATAAGTGTGTGTGAAAGCCGTCCTTCACCTAGCTTGAAGGGAACACAAAGTTTCTTTTCAGTTGCCAAATCCAATCCATACATATATATGGAGAGGTACCAACTCCAACTCGGTTTTACAGTGAAAAGGGCAGGCACTTCTAACCAGCACTAGGAAACAGACTGAGAAACCAGAGTAAGGGTTTCTCCTGCAACCCGTTCCCTTTGTGCTGGATGAACGAACGTCTCTCCACATGCTCAGTTCTGAGAGATAAGTGTGTGTGAAAGCCGTCCTTCACCTAGCTTGAAGGGTACACCGAGTTTCTTTTCAGTTTCAAACTCCACTCCATACATATATATGGGTAGGTACAAGCACCAACTCGGATTTACAGTGAAAACGGCAGGCACTTCAAACCGGCACTAGGAAACAGACTGAGAAACCAGAGTAAGGGTTTCTCCTGCAACCCGTTCCCTTTGTGCTGGATGAACGAACGTCTCTCCACATGCTCATTTCTGAGAGATAACTGTGTGTGAAAGCCTTCCTTCACATAACTTGAAGGGAACACAAAGTTTCTTTTCAGTTGTAAACACCAATCCATACATATATATGGGGAGGGTCAAGATCCAACTCGGTTTTACAGTGAAAACGGCAGGCACTTCAAACCGGCACTAGGAAACAGACTGAGAAACCAGAGTTAGGGTTTCTCCTGCAACCCGTTCCCCTTGTGCTGGATGAACGAACGTCTCTCCACATGCTCAGTTCTGAGAGATAAGTGTGTGTGAAAGCCGTCCTTCACCTAGCTTGAAGGGAACACAAAGTTTCTTTTAAGTTGCAAACTCCACTCCATATATATATATGGGTATGTACAAGTACCAACTCGGTTTTACGGTGAAAACGGCAGGCACTTCAAACCGGCACTAGGAAACACTCTGAGAATCCAGAGAAAGGGTTTCCCCTGCTACACGTTCCCTTTGTGCTGGATGAACGAACGTCTCTCCACATGCTCAGTTCTGAGAGATAAGTGTGTGTGAAAGCCGTCCTTCACCTAGCTTGAAGGGAACACAAAGTTTCTTTTAAGTTGCAAACTCCACTCCATACATATATATGTGGATGTACAAGTTCTAACAAGATTTTACAGTGAAAACGGCAGGCACTTCAAACCGGCACTAGGAAACAGACTGAGAAACCAGAGTAAGGGTTTCTCCTGCAAACCGTTCCCTTTGTGCTGGATGAACGAACGTCTCTCCACATGCTCAGTTCTGAGAGATAAGTGTGTGTGAAAGCCGTCCTTCACCTAGCTTGAAGGGTACACCGAGTTTCTTTTCAGTTTCAAACTCCACTCCATACATATATATGGGTAGGTACAAGCACCAACTCGGATTTACAGTGAAAACGGCAGGCACTTCAAACCGGCACTAGGAAACAGACTGAGAAACCAGAGTAAGGGTTTCTCCTGCAACCCGTTCCCTTTGTGCTGGATGAACGAACGTCTCTCCACATGCTCATTTCTGAGAGATAACTGTGTGTGAAAGCCTTCCTTCACCTAACTTGAAGGGAAAACAAAGTTTCTTTTCAGTTGTAAACACCACTCAATACATATATATGGGGAGGGTCAAGATCCAACTCGGTTTTACAGTGAAAACGGCAGGCACTTCAAACCGGCACTAGGAAACAGACTGAGAAACCAGAGTAAGGGTTTCTCCTGCAACCCGTTCCCCTTGTGCTGGATGAACGAACGTCTCTCCACATGCTTAGTTCTGAGAGATAAGTGTGTGTGAAAGCCGTCCTTCACCTAGCTTGAAGGGAACACAAAGTTTCTTTTCAGTTGCAAACTCCACTCCATATATATATATGGGTATGTACAAGTACCAACTCGGTTTTACGCTGAAAACGGCAGGCACTTCAAACCGGCACTAGGAAACACTCTGAGAATCCAGAGAAAGGGTTTCCCCTGCTACACGTTCCCTTTGTGCTGGATGAACGAACGTCTCTCCACATGCTCAGTTCTGAGAGATAAGTAAATGTGTGTGAAAGCCGTCCTTCACCTAGCTTGAAGGGAACACAAAGTTTCTTTTCAGTTGCAAACTCCACTCCATACATATATATGGGGAGGTACAATCTCCAGCTCGGTTTACACTGAAAACGGCAGGCACTTCAAACCGGCACTAGGAAACAGACTGAGAAACCAGAGTAAGGGTTTCTCCTGCAACCCGTTCCCTTTGTGCTGGATGAACGAACGTCTCTCCACATGCTCAGTTCTGAGAGATAAGTGTGTGTGAAAGCCGTCCTTCACCTAGCTTGAAGGGAACACAAAGTTTCTTTTCAGTTGCAAACTCCAATCCATACATATATATGGGGAGGTACAAGTTCCAACTCGGTTTTACAGTGAAAACGGCAGGCACTTCAAACCGGCACTAGGAAACAGACTGAGAAACCAGAGTAAGGGTTTCTCCTGCAACCCGTTCCCTTTGTGCTGGATGAACGAACGTCTCTCCACATGCTCAGTTCTGAGAAATAAGTGTGAGTGAAAGCCGTCCTTCACCTAGCTTGAAGGGTACACAGAGTTTCTTTTCAGTTGCAAAATCCACTCCATATTTATATATGGGGTGGTACAAGCTCAAACTCGGTTTTACACTGAAAACAGCAGGCACTTCAAACCGGCACTAGGTAACAGACTGAGAATACAGAGTAAGGGTTTCTCCTGCAAACCGTTCCCTTTGTGCTGGATGAACGAACGTCTCTCCACATGCTCAGTTCTGAGAGATAAGTGTGTGTGAAAGCCGTCCTTCACCTAGCTTGAAGGGAACACAAAGTTTCTTTTCAGTTGCAAACTCCACTCCATATATATATAGGGGGAGGTACAAGTTCCAACTCGGTTTTACAGTGAAAACGGCAGGCACTTCAAACCGGCACTAGGAAACAGACTGAGAAACCAGAGTAAGGGTTTCTCCTGCAACCAGTTCCCTTTGTGCTGATTGAACGAACGTCTTTCCACATGCTCAGTTCTGAGAGATATGTAAGTGTGTGTGAAAGCGGTCCTTCACCTAGCTTGAAGGGAACACAAAGTTTCTTTTCATTTGCAAACTCCACGCCATACATATATATGGGGAGGTACAAGCTCCAACTCGGTTTTACAGTGAAAACGGCAGGCACTTCAAACCGGCACTAGGAAACAGACTGAGAAACCAGAGTAAGGGTTTCTCCTGCAACCCGTTCCCTTTGTGCTGGATGAACGAACGTCTCTCCACATGCTCAGTTCTGAGAGATAAGTGTGTGTGAATGCCGTCCTTCAACTAGCTTGAAGGGAACACAAAGTTTCTTTTCAGTTGCAAACTCCACTCCATACATATATATGGGGATGTACAAGCTCCAACTCGGTTTTACAGTGAAAACGGCAGGCACTTCAAACCGGCACTAGGAAACAGACTGAGAAACCAGAGTAAAGGTTTCTCCTGCAACCCTTTCCCTATGTGCTGGATGAAAGAACGTCTCTCCACATGCTCAGTTCTGAGAGATAAGTGTGTGTGAAAGCCTTCTTTCACCTAGCATGAAGGGAACACAAAGTTTCTTTTTAGTTGCAAAATCCACTCCATAAATATATATGGGGTGGTACAAGCTCAAACTCTGTTTTACACTGAAAACAGCAGGCATTTCAAACCGGCACTAGGAAACAGACTGAGAAAACAGTGTAAGGGTTTCTCCTGCAACCCGTTCCCTTTGTGCTGGATGAACGAACGTCTCTCCACATGCTCAGTTCTGAGAGATAAGTAAATGTGTGTGAAAGCCGTCCTTCACCTAGCTTGAATTGTACACAAAGTTTCTTTTCAGTTGCAAACTCCACGCCATACATATATATGGGGAGGTTCAATCTCCAGCTCGGTTTTACAGTGAAAACGGCAGGCACTTCAAACCGGCACTAGGAAACAGACTTAGAATCCAGAGTAAGTGTTTCTCCTGCAACCCGTTCCCTTTGTGCTGGATGAACGAACTTCTCTCCACATGCTCATTTCTGAAATTTAAGTATGTGTGAAACCCGTCCTTCAACTTGCTTTTTGGGAACACAAACTTTCTTTTCAGTTTAAAGCTACACATTTGGAGTGACTTTCGTACATCTAGCACAATTGAAACTTGTTTCTGTTGGAACCCTCACCCTGCTTTCTCAGACTTTTTCTTAGTGCCGATTTTAAATTCCTGCGATTTTCAATATTAAACAGTTGGAGCTTTTACCTCCCCTTATATATGTTTGTAGTCTAGTTTCCAAATGAAAAGCATCTTTTTTCCCTCAAAGCTTGATGTTTTTTTTTTTTCACACACACTTCTCTGTAATAATTGAGCATGTTTTTTGTCATTCGTCTATCTAGCATTAAGTGAATTTTTGTCAATTTTATCACTTACTCTTGTTTCTGATTATGTTTCCAAAACTGCTTAGACGTTCATGCAGTTTTCACTGTTAAATCGATTTCGAGTTATTACCTCCCAATACATATCTATATAGTTTTTTTCCAGTAGAAAAAACTATGTGTTCACAACATGCTTTGTGATTCACAGGTTTCACACAAACTTTATTCTCCGAGTTCAGCATGTGAGCAGACGTCCTTTCATCTAACCTAAAGTGACTGGGTTGCAGTTGATTCACTTACTCTGGTTTCTCAGTATGTTTTTTGTGTCAATTTGAAGTTCATGCAATTTTCACTGTAAAACACGGTTGAGCTATTTCCCCCATATATATGTATGTAGATTGTTTTCCCAGTGAATTAAACTCTATGTTCCCTTCAAGCTAGTTTATTGATGGCTTCCACACAGTCTGAACTCTCAGTACTGAGCAAATGGAGTTACGTTTGTTCATATAGGATAAAAAGAATTGGTACCACTAGAAACTCATACTCTGTTGTCGCAGTATATTTAATATTTTTGGTTTGAAATTCATGATGTTTTCACTGTATAACCTAGTTGAAAACTGTACCTGCCAATGTATATTTATGTAGTGTGTTCCTCACTGTAAACAAACTATTTGATCCCGAGAAGATTTGTGATTTTCGGCTTTCACACACATTCAATTTTTGAAACTGAGTATATGAGGTGGGATTCGTTCATCTAAACTAAACAGAATGGATTCTTGTAAATACACTTACTGTGGGGTCTGAATATGTTTCCTAATTCCGGTTTGAAATTGATGCATTTTTCACTTTAAAACCAATTTGGAGCTAGTACCATCCCGTATATATATATATACAGTGTAGTTTCCTGCTGAATAAAACTTTGTTTTCCCAAAAAACTAGCTAATTGATGACTTTTACACTGACCTAAATCTCAGAATTAACATGTGGAGAGATATTCGTTCATCTAACCTTAAGGGAATATCTTGCAGTAGAAACGCTAACTTGGTTTCTCAGTATGTTTCCTAGTGCCGGTTTTAATTTCATGCAGTTTTCACTGTAAAACCGAGTTGGAAATATTACCTTCCCATATGTATTTATATAGTGTAGTTTTCCAGTGTAAAGAAAGTGTGTGTTCCAAACAAGCTAGTTGGTTGACGGCTTTCACACACACTTAACTCTCAGAATTGAGCATGAGGTGTGAATTTTTTCATCTAACATGAAGGGAATGTGTTGCAGTTGAAACATTTACTCTGGTTTCTCAGTATGTTTCCTATTGCCGTTTTGAAGTTCATACACTTTTCACTTTAGACACGAGTTTGAGCTTGTATCTCCCTATATATATAGAGAGAGAGATTAGTTTCCCACTGGATAGAATCTGAGTGTTCCCAAGTTGCTTGATGATTGACGGCTTTCACACACAATTAATTCTCAGAATTGAGCATGTAGAGAGACGTTCATTCTTTTAGCAAAAAGATAATGGTTTGCAGTAGAAAGAATTACCCTGGTTTCTCAGGATGTTTCCTAGTGTCCTTTTAAAGTTCATATATTTTTCAGTGTAAACCCGAGTTGGAGGTAGTACGCCAATATATATGTATATATGTAGTGTCGTTCTTCACTCTTTAGAAACTATGTTTTCCCTTCAAGCTAAGTGATGTTTTACATTTGCACACATTCATCCCTCATAACTGAGCATGTGTAGACGCTTTCGTTCAATTACGATAAAGGGAATTCTTTGCAATTGAAACACTTACACGGGTTTCTCAGTCTGTTTCCTCATGCCGGTTTGAAGTTCATGCAGTTTTCACTGTAAAACCGTGTTGGGGCTAGTACCTCCCCATATAAAATCATGTCATGTATTTTCCCCATGAAAAAGATTGTGTTTCCCCAACAAGCTAGGTGTTTGACGGCTTTCACACTCACTTACTCTCAGAATTGAGCAAGTTAAGATACGTTCTTTCATCTTGCATAAAGAGAAGAGGTAGCACTTGAAATATTTACTCTGTTTTCTCAGTATGTTTCCTAGTGGCGGTTTGAAATTCATGCAGTTTTCAGTGTAAAAACGACTTGGAGCTATTACCTTCCAATATAGATATATGTAGTGTATTTCCCCACTCAGAGGAAACTATGTTTTCCCTACAAGCTAAGTTATAGTTTACATTCACCCTTATTCAACACTCAGAACTGAGCATGTGGAGAGGTATTCTTTCAACTAGCTTAAAGGGAATGATTTGCAGTAGAAACACTTACTTTGTTTTCTCAGTATGTTTCCTAATTCGAGTTTGCAGTTCATGCAGTTTTAACTGTAAAACCAATTTGGAACTAGTACCTCCCCATATATAGGTATTTAGTGTTGTTTCCCACTGAAAAGAATTTGTGTGTTCCCAAAAGTTAGCTTCCTAACGGGTCTCACACTCATTTAACTCTCAGAATTGAGCATGTGTAGAGACGTTCATTCATATAGCATAAAGGGGATAGTTAGTAATAGAAACACTTACTCTGGTTTCTTAGTATATTAACTAGTGCTGGTCTGAACTTCATGCATTTTGCACTTTTGAACCGACTTGGAACTAGTACCTCCTCATTTATATGTATGTAGTGTATTTCCCCAATCAAAAGTAACTGTGTGTTCCCTACAAGCTAAGTGATAGATGGCTTTCGCACAGAGTCTGCTCTCAGAACTGAGCATGGGGTGAAGCGTTAGTTCATCTAGGATGAAGGGAATGGGTTGCAGTTGAACCACTTATCTGGATTCTCAGTTGTTTCCTAGTGCCAGTTTGAAGTTCATTCAGTTTTCATTGTAAAATCGACTTCGGGCTAGTACCTCCCCGTATATATGTATGTAGTTAGTTCGGCACTCAAAAGACACTGTGTTCCCTACAAGCTAAGTGATAGATGGTATTCGCTAGCATTAAACTCAAAACAGAGCATGTGGACAGGCTATCGTTCATCTAGTATAAAGGGAATGGGTTGCACTAGAAATAATTACTCTTGTTTCTTAGTATGTTTCCTAGTGTCGGTAAATTTGCTGCAGGTTTCACGGTGAAACACTTGGACCTAGTACCTCTCCATATATATGAATATATTGTAGTTTTCCACTCAAAAGAATATGTTTGTTTCCAACAAGCTAGGTGACTGTCGGCTTTCACACACACTTAACTCTCAGAATTGAGCATGTGGAGTCTGGTTCGTTCATCTAGCATAAAGGGAATGGGTAGCATAAGAAACACTTACTCTGATTTCTCAGTATGTTTCCTATTGCCGGTTTGAAGTTCATGCAGTTTTCACTGTAAAATCGACTTGGAGCTAGTACCTCCCCATATATATATGTAGTGTAGTTCCCCAGT
This sequence comes from Vicugna pacos, assembly GCF_048564905.1. Classification (NCBI taxonomy): domain Eukaryota; kingdom Metazoa; phylum Chordata; class Mammalia; order Artiodactyla; family Camelidae; genus Vicugna; species Vicugna pacos. The sequence goes on from NC_133004.1 coordinate 6,464,033, forward strand.
CAAAAGAAACTGTGTGTTCCCTACAAGACTAGTGATAGATGATTTTGCACACATTCAACCCTCAGAACTGAGCCTGTGGAGAGACGTTCGTTCATCTATGATGAAGGGAATGATTTGCCGTAGAAGCACTTACTGTGGTTTCTCAGTATATTTCCTCGTGCCGGTTTGAATTTCATGCATTTTTAACTGTAAAACAGAGTTGGAGCTAGTACCTCCCCATATATATTTATATAGTGTCATTCCCAACTCAAAAGAAACTGTGTGTTCCCAAAAAGTTAGGTGATTGACGGCATTCACGCACACTTAAGTCTCAGAATAGAGCATTTTAAGATACGTTCATTCATCTACCATAAAGGGAATGGGTTGCATTTGAAAGACTTACTCTGGTTTCTCAGTTTCGTTCCTAGTGCTGGTTTGAATTTCATGCAGTTTTCACTGTAAAGTTGGCTTGGAAATATTACCTCCCATATATATGTGTATATTGTTTTTCTCCACTCAAAAGGATCTGTGTGTTCCCTACAAGCTAACCGATAGATGGCTTTTGAACACATTCATCTCTCAAAACTGAGCATGGAGAGAGGCGTTCATTCATCTAGGATGAGGGCAATGGGTTGCAGTAGAATCACTTAGTCTGGTTTCTCATTATTTTTCCTAGGTCCAGTTTGAATTTCATGCAATTTCCACTGTAAAACCAAGTTGGTGCTAGTATCTCACCATATAGATATTGTGTAGTTTCCAATAGAAAAGAAACTGTGTTTTCCCAACAAGCTAGTTGTTTGATGGCTTTCACACACATTCAACTCTCAGAATTGAACATGTGTAGAGGCATTCGTTCATGTAGCATAAATGGATTTTGTAACTTTAGAAACACTGCGATTTGTACGTATGTTTTCTAGTGCTGGTTTGAAGTTCATGCAGTTTTCAGTGTAAAATCGTGTTGGAGCTACTAGCTATACATATATATATATATATATATATATATTTAGTTTAGTTCCACACTCTAAAGAAACTGTGTGTTCACAACAAGATAGGTCATTGACCGATTACACGCACATTCAACTCTCAGAATTGAGCATGTGGAGACGCGTTCGTTAATGTCGCATAAAGGGATTGAGGAGCCATAGAAACACTTAATGTGATTTCTCAGTATGCTTCTTAGTGTGAGTTTCAAGTTCATGCACTTTTCTCTGTTAAACCGAGTTGGAGCTAGTACCTCCCCATATATATTTATGTCGTGTATTTTCCCACTGAAAAGAAACTGTGTGTTCCCAACTAGCTAGGTGATTGACGGCTTTCACACACACTCAGCTGTCATAATTGAGCATGTGGAGAGGCGTTCGTTCATCTAGCATAAATGGAATTTGAAAGCGATTATAATGACCTATGTTGGTATTAAAACAGTAAAGGGAGGATTAATTTAGAGCCTGTATAGTTATGATCAGCATACATGACAGAATTTCATTTTCAGCATAAATTTCTTTTTTTAACGTTCAGAAATCTTAATTCTTTCCTGTAACTGGATATAGATAGTGAATGTTTTAAAGTCTTTGAGCAACTGCTTTAAACTAGAATTGTTACTTTGCTTCTGGTCTTTAACCTAAGGGAATATCCAGAATTCCAGTGGCAGTTCAAAGCAAGGGCCTGAAACTTGCCTATTACTTGTTTTAAGTACAGTAAGAATAACTGTATACTAGGGTACTGTGGATAACTGAAGGGCTGCTTGGATATGTTATATGTAAGTTATATTTTCAAAAATTATTAATATCATGAAAATCAATCAACCTTGGTGATCTATTTGGTATAATTTAATCTTTAATAATGTAAATTTTGATAGCCCTTTTATTTATGTAACTTATGAAAAATAAGTTGGCTTTATATAACTACTTTTTAAATAAATGATTAAATTTTGGGTTTTTTATCATTTGCTTATTAAAAATAGGATATTAATTACAAAATATGTATTTTCCTTCAAGTTCATACATTTTTCCCAAAACTATCTTGACTTGTTTAGATAAGTTAACCCATAGTCTGATTTATTTTAAACACTCAGAATGTTCTTATGTATGTTGCTTTATTAGAGAGCAAGATTTCCTTATTATTTTTAATAAAATATACTTGCAGGAAACTATACTGGGATTCTTTCATTCACAGAGTCAAGCAATGATTCCTGTTTTGTTAGATCAGGTGTCTAGGTCTCTCAACTTCCAAAAGATTACATGGACAAAGTTAAAAACGCCATTAATGATCTACTAAGAAAGTTTATTGTGTTCCTTGATTAAAAGTGTAAATATGGGTCAGCCTTAAATTCGGATGTAAAACTGTTATGAATTACATGAGTCTTCTCCAAAATTCTTTTTTTAAACATTTTTTATTGATTTATAATCATTTTACAATGTTGTGTCTAATTCCAGTGTTCAGCACAATTTTTCAGTCATTCATGGACAATAACACACTCATTATCACATTTTTTCTCTGTGAGTTATCATAACATTTTGTGTATATTTCCCTGAAAAATTCTTTAATTTGATCTTTAAACCCTCCAGTAAAATACTGGTTTGAAGGAAGAAGAAAGTTGAGAAATGATTCAATCCAAATTCTATGGGAATAAACAAAGCTAAATGTTTCAGTCATTATTTGAAGCAGAACAGATATGTTTTCTGCACCATATGATTTTAATATTATTCATCTGAACATACGGTCTAGACACCATGAGACCACAAGCCAACAAACAAGATGTCAGGTAAAGCAAGAAAAACAACTGAGGGGATTTTCTACTGCAAAATTTCCCCTAACTCGAAATGTAATAGAGAACAAATCTGACGCCACATTGGATCTGTTCCTTTAGTTTGAAGCACTGTGCCCTGTTTTCCAGGCTTAATCTTGCTGGCTCTGCACCTTTTGTAAAACAACGTTGCCTTTAGCCTAATACCTACAGGAAAGCCTATTCTTGGGGCTCTGACCTTTAATGATGTTAGCACTTCTGCACTTATGCAGGGATGGCAAGTTGCAAAATAGAGAATAACCTTTGTTTTGTTGGAGATTTACAGGGACACCACAGCCTGACACACATGGATGACTGCAAGAACAAAGAATGCCTGCAGCAAGAAGTTTGCACAGCCAACCACACTCCCTCCCCTTTTTAGCTTAAAAGGGGCCTGAATTCTGACTTGGGCAAGATGATTCTCCAGGACATTAGTCCCCCATCTTCTTGGTCTGCCAGCTTTCTGAATAAAGTTACTATACCTTGCTCCAAAACCTTGTCTCCTGATTTATTTTTTTATCGCTGTTGTGTAGCGAGCAGAACAAGTTTGGCCTCGGTAACAGAACCAGCTTTGTGATTTCGTCTGATGTGAAATCTCTCTGGGTGTACACGTGCTTGCCTGGTGGTGGTGGTGGTAGTAGGCAAAAATATTTCACTTCTCCTGATTTCAATAGGCTAAAATTTCCTGCTATTTAAGTCAACTCTAGACTTTTACAGAATCACCTGCAGATGTGCTTCTGGAAGCTAGAAAAATTCCAACAATGAAAATAATTGTATTGTCTCCAGACAAGATACTTTTCCTCAAAACTGAGTAGCTGTGAGACACAATTCAGGAGTACAGATAGATGCAGTGTGCTTCATTTCCCATGTTGTTCCAACACAATTTTCCAGTTATATCAAAGTAAATTAAAATCAGTCTTCAATAGCAGATGCTCTGGCATGATACAACAATGTCAATTCCACATATTGAGCCAGAGCAGCTTTAGAGTAAATAATTTTATACCAAATCCTGCTTGATGTCCTGTCTTCTCCCTGGTGGCTAATTCCTTCTTCTGTCTTCCTAAAAGTTCTCCTGTTATGGGAAGTTAGCCTTTACTGTGCACATTCAATTGAGAAGACACAAATTAAATATAGGAGGGGATGACATGCATATTTAATTCTTACTTATACATAAATACAAACACACAGGACCTGTGTCTTGGAAGACGTCACTTCCTAATATGGGCAAGAGGATGGTCTATAGTTCAATCAATGATCTAAAAGCAGTTTTCTAGGATATAATAAAGCAATGCCTGAGTTATAAGACAGAACAACCCCTGGATATGAAACAGTGGCAACAATCAGTGGGGGCACATGTGTGCACACACACGCCCATGCACACAGAGCAGCCTTGGAGACACTCCATCTGTGCTGATGGAGCAAAGTCATGCTGGGGAGATGAGGAAAAAGTGCCTAATACAATCAAACCAGGACACCTGAGGAATGGGTCATAGGAGTCAATTAAATTTTCTGGTTAGCTGAAGGTCAAACAAAAACACTTTTAGTTTCAAACGTCATTATTAAAAATGTTGTTAAAGCACAGGAGCCTGTTTTCCTGCCTTGCTTAGTGTCATATGCCATATTAAACATGACAGATTCATGCTTCTCTGACTGTGGAATGGGAAAGGCCTTGTTGTCCTATTCAGAATATTAGTCTATGTTTTGCAGCACAGTGGATACTGAAAATGGGGCAATTTGAGTGAATGGGAATGGACATAACCTAGCAGTCATTGACTGTGTGTGATCTGCCAACTTTCTCCAAAAAGAAGGGGTAGCAAGCAAATCAGATTAATTCAGGGATCTTGGGGTGGGGAGTCGGGTGGGCTGACAGCTGGGTGGTCTCATGTAGCTGTTATACTGTGTAAAATAGTGACTATGAGCCACAGTGACACATTGTCAAATTCTTGTGCCTGTAGCTGTGATACCTGGCCAAGTCTGTGCAGCCAATTTTATCGATGGTGCATAATGAAAATAACTAACCTTCCCTGAGGACCATCTTATGTGAAATCCATTCATTGTCTCACTGAATTCCCTAAGCACACTTTTTGGTACATAACAGTCTTAAAATATGAAGCAGGGATAAAATGAAGCTCTGAAGTGTTGAAGCCTTGCCCGAAATCATGCAGTTGGGAAGACGCGGTGCTGGGAGCTAAGCTCGAGCCAGACTACAGAACCTGAAGGGCCCAGCAAGTCCCCTCACCCAGGAACCTGGCCCACAGCCACTGCCAGGTCCTGTTCTGTTTCTATGAGTGCTCATGGGAAAGTGCCAGGGACTTAGCGTAAATATGACTTGATTAAGAAATTCAAACTGGGATAGCCTTTTGTTTGGGACTGCAACCTGGGAGTGAAACTGGCAGTGAAGTAAGGGAGGAAACAGCCCTGGTTGTAAGAACATTTCCAGGGAAGAAGGCTCCCTGATGGGCTGGCATGGGAATCGCTGTGGTTGTGAGCCCCCTGTTGCCCTGTGGGGGTGTGGGCAGGGAAGGAGAGAGACTGTTCAAACTGGTCATAGTCACTACAGTTTGTAAACAGCTGAGTTCTGTTCCCTCACAGCTCAGACACATGCAGGACATGAGGCTGCTTAGCTAATGACCAACAGTGGGTAGCAAAGGCCAAGAGTGGGGTGGGGAGGAGAGATGGGACCACCTTCTAGAAGAACCTCTGCCCCAGGGGTCCAGGAATGTAATGAATGATTGGGGATTCACAAAGGGTTTATATGACCTCATCAGGTAGTTCCTACTTTAAACTGAGAGTCTGGAATATATGGTAAAATACGGTGGAATGACTGCTCTTATTTTAGGTTCTGCAAAAACTTAAACAGATGGATTTCTATCTCCATTATACAAGCACTGCTGGGTAACCTTTAGAGCCATGTGAGGATCAAACGAGTGAGTACTTATTAATACTATTACCATGCTTCTACTGAATTAACACTTCTGCAACAGTATAATGGCCACGCTTCTTAACAACTGCCTCTGTAAGAGCTCTTGTAAGTCATAAATAATAATTATAAAGAAAATATATTAAAATAATAACAGTTACAACAAATATGTTGTTTATAGCGATGTCAGTGTTAGCATCTGCCTCTCATATTAAACAATGCCCAACACTGGATTCCTTAGGAAGTAATGCCAATGCATGTTTGGACTTTTCAAAGTCTTCAGCCCATGAAGACTTTTTACTCACATTGGTCCACCACAGCCAGAATTGCTGTTCCTTGCATGGTGGGCTGCCATGCTGCGATGTCCTGGGCTTTTTCTGGTACCATGCGTCTATACAGGGTGGTCAAGTTTCCACATACCCACTCTGTTTGCAATATATTGTTCTCCAGAGCCAACAGATTGGCCACTGGAAAGAGGCCACAGATAAGGTGGTGAACCCAAACTGAATACCTGTTGAAGGAATGGACACACAACATGGAGTGGTGGATGGATGGAAGGACAGCATCAATTCCTTTACTCCTGTAAAGAGAGAGGGGCAAATGGTGAACTAAATCCCAAAGAGAAAAGACATTCATGGTAATAATAATGTTCAACAGTGAAAGAATCCAAACAAAAGGCAAATATAAAATCTCTCGGAAGAAGACACATTACAACCTGTTTCTTTCACGTATATACCCTTAGTAGGAATAACATACTTAAAAATCTTCAACCAATCATAGTTATTTTCTGGTAACAAACTTGGGAATCTTGAAGCATATTATTCACTCTCAGTGTTGAAATAATACAATCTTGGAAGATGATTTGTCATTGAGGATTAAGAAAAAGAATATTGTGGTTGTATATAAGAATTTAAAAAGGAATATGGAATGTACTTTTGGGAAAGCTCTGCATAGAGAATGTTGGAGGAAATGCACTGAAAATAGGCAAGTGAGCAAGCTCCCTTGAGTCTGGGAAGGTGAGTGCAGCACATTCAGAGAGTCTATGAAGTTATTACAAGTCACAGAAAGGTATGCAATTAAAATGTCTTCCTAAGCAAAATATCCTTCTTCAGGAATTTTTATCTTGATATTTCTATGGTCTGTGTGGTCACAGGAAGTCATAGTTATGGTGGTGGCTTAGAAGTTCTTTTCTCTCTGTCTGTAATTTACAGGGCATTGCTACAGATGGGGCAGCAGAGATCTGCGGTAAGCTGTTCCATGGGGTGGGGGAGCAGTTAGAAATGATAAGGCCAGAGATCTAAAAGACTTTTAGACCCTAACTGGCAGACTTTTAAGTAAACTACCACAGGTATGTAACTAAGACAGTGGATGAAAGGCAAGTTTGTAGTTCCTTTAGTGTTACTGCTCAGTCAAGGGATAGGGACCACTCTGGCCAGGAACGGCAAGACTGTGGATTGGGTGGATGAGTAGGAGGAGCTGACATTTGCTTCTGACCTGAGAGGCAGGGGTGTGTTGCCGAAAAACCGACAGTGCTGGAAAGAAGCCTCATGTCCCCAGCCTAAAAGGAGATGTCATATTCAGGGAAGTCACAGAGAAAGAACCAGAGTTAGTGATGCCACAGGGTCAGCAGCGTGGCAGCAGTGATGTCAGTATCTGTTTCCATAACCCACCTAACCCTACATGAACAAGTCTGCCTACAGGGGGCGGGTAAGTATCAGAAAAATGTGGAGTAGGTGCAGCCACTGGCAAATTGGCAAGTGGACATCTTAATGAAATGCACTGCTCACAGTCACCATATTGGAAAGAGGGCCCCACACTGTCAGATCCCTTTCTAATTCAAGAGAAACTAGAAATTAAGACTTCATTAGCAATCATCCCTGTTCAAACCCAGAAAAGATATCATTTATAATGACAACCAAGGCACAGACTATTCAGAAATAAATTAATGAAAAATGTTAAAATGATTCTGATAAATGACTTAAAAAAGAAAAAAAATGATGATTGAATGAACAATAGAATGCACCATCCTCTTCAGTTGGCAGACTCAAATTTGGGGGACATAGAACATTTTTTCTCCAAAATAAATTTAGTATCTGAATGCAAATTTACTTAATAAACCCGAATGGATTTAAGAAAAATTTCTGAAAGGTGATCCTAAATTACTTCCAGAAATATACACAAATATACAAATAAAATAATGAGGAGGGATGTTTGAATTTGTAATATTAGGCACACTCTGGAAAAGGATAAAATAAGACCAACTGTAGGAGATATTAATCTATGGTCATGGAAACAGTATAGAAATAGTGCACTGAGAGTATGAATGAAATAGAATACATTTCAAGAATAGATGTGGATATTTAAGAGATTTTAGTAATATTATAAAACTGACACTTAAAATCAGTGGATTCAGGTACTGGTGTAATTAACTAAATCATTAGAAGGCCTGGTACATTGTCCGCACTTTTGACATTAAAATAAATTCCAGAAAATTTTTTAATTAAAAATAAAACACTAGAAATAACCCAACATGATTTAATCTGTTCAGATAGTCAAGCGAGAAGAACTTTCTAAAAAGCTTTTGGAACAAATACCAACAAGAGCAAAGGCCTAGCAACACAGCAAGGCCAGAAACGCCCCCTGTAAAACAAAACTGACCCTTGCCCAACCCTCTCTCACTGCCCTGTATTGCTCTCTGATACTTTCTATACTTTCTTCTTCCCTTTAAAGTCCAGTATCTTGGAGAAGTGCCTGCGCTGATGACTCCTCCAGGGCTCAGAGCCCTGCATCCCCCACGGCCCTCACCGCGGCACTGAGAAAGGAGTTGCACTGCCTGTGGCTGCGTGTTTCAAACCAGTGGGCATTTTCAGCTCCTGTTTATTTGATTACCAGGTAGCTTTTGCCGTGGACAAATATTTTCCTCTCAGTGGAATGTTTTCCCCCCTTAATTTTTGTTTTAATTAAATAAATATTAAAAGCCCAGGCAGAAAAGTGTGTGTGCACATATGCACACACACAGATACACACAGATCTGTTTTTTAAAAGCTACCTAAGTGTAGTCCTCCTCCGCCTTTTCCTCAGTTTAGACAATTAGAGGTGGGCTTTAGCCCTTGCTTTTATGCCCCACACAACCCCCTTTCTCACTACACTCCTTTTATTCAGTGTTCAAATCCCTCTTAAGCCAGGTTACAGCCTTCTCTGTGTTGCCTCAACTCGTTTTCTCTCAACTGCACTGCTATTCTTCTTTCTCTTGGTGGACCTCTCTTCTCCCATTTGCCATGTACATGGCCCTTTTCCCCAAGGCCTCGTCTTCAGTCCTCCACCTGGCAGGACTGAATCGCCCCCACAGCCTCACCCACAGCTCCTCTGAGCTCCTGACTGGTGAAACCAGCTTAACAATGGACATCACCCCTTAGATGTCCCATAGACACTTCACACTCAAAATGTCACACACAGAACCATCTCCTCGAAACCAGCTCCTCCCCTTACACTCCCCCTGCAGATCTGCTCTCTGGATGGGTCACTGAAAGTCAACTCAGCAGCTCTGCGGCCCGCCGCCCCGGTCCTGCAGTCCCCACTGCAGCAGTCACCACTTATGCCGCCCATGTCTCTCTCCTTCTGCCCACGGCCTCTCTGCAGGCATGTGCCAATTGTTGTCTGGGTTACCTGGGTTGGTCCCCGAAATATCCTTTCCCCCAAAATATGGGCCTCCCCCCAAAAATAGTATCTTCCATTCTGCTGCCAGAATAAGCAGATATTCTGCAACATAAACATTATGCAATTCTCTTACAAATATTCCAATATATCCCTGCTTCCTTAAGGATATATTGAAGTCTAAGCACACAAGGCCCATCGTGACAGAGGCCTTGTGCACCTGATATTCCCACCTATGGATCCTTTGTTCTAGCTCTACTTGTTGTTCTTCAGTCTGGCCAAGCCACTTCATGCTGTGTACACATACATGTCTCTACCTCTCTGCATGAAGTGTCCACTCCCTCTACCACAAAATTGAGAGCTAACTTCCTTTCACCTTTCAAGATTCAGTTCAAATATTTCCAGCTCTAGGAAGTCCAATTTGTGTTCACCTGCTTAGCAATCCATTAACTACTTGCCATGCCTCGCCTGGCCTGGGAAGTGCAGACACCAAGTCTTACCTGTCTTGGTCTCCCCAGCAGTTGATGCAGTGTTTGGCATAGCAGTACTCAATGTTTGTTGGTTGGATAAATGAATGAATCAGTAAAGAGATAAGAGGTCTAAAATCGCCCCCAGTTACTCAGCTGCCATTTTGGAAAGTTTATTCTGCGGAGTTAAGGAAATGTCAGTGCAGGTGGTGGGCAGTCAGAACAGAGGTGAGGGCGTGGGGGAGACAGGCCTGTTCCTGGAGAGCGCAGGAGAGGAGTGGGTGGGAGAGCACTGGAGAGATAGGGAAAGGAGGGGGCGGGTGCAAGGAGATGTTGAAGAACAACTGATATTAAATGCAGTAAATTAAATGGAGAACATAATATATGAAGGGAAGATCAAGTTAACACAGCAAGGGTGGAAAAGGCAGTACCAGGGATGCAGAGCTCTCACTTCATCCCTCACAGCATTCCACTTATGGCACCCACTCTCTGGGAAGGCAGCGTCAAATTCTTGAGAGACTGGTGTTTGTGCTGTGGGTGCTCTAAGTACAAAACGGTATCTTATGGCTTCCAGATTTTAAGACTGATAGATTATTTCTCTTATGTCCCATGTCTGAGTTCTCAGGCAGCAGGATCATTCACTGGTGGGGGGAGAGATATTGTGGTTAACAACTCAGGGTTACTCTAATAATCTCAAAGGACAGTGGGGAATTCATGAAAACAAATAGAAGAGAAATTTCACTCAGAAAAAACCATTTGCTATATAGAACCTTGTGGGGGCATTGGGGGCAATGTTACCGCCACCTCATCTAATAGTTGTATGTGAGTGTGTTGAAACTCCAAGCTCAAGTCACTTAAACACGTAGGAGAACCAGGGTCCAGGCTGTGGTGCTCCAGACATGGATGGGAAGATGAAAAGTCTGACTACTGCCTCCGACAGGATCACTACAGTCGGGGAGCACAATGGACATGGACACGATCATGCACCATCAAGACAAGAATCAAGTACAATTCATGCCTAGACAGGAGAGCAGATAATCTCTAAAAAGTGGAGGGGTCCCTGTCAAGGCTTGGCAAGAGTCCTTCCAGGCAGAAAAGCAGAGAAAGGTAATTCAGGCGAAGGAGACTAGGGTTGGTGGCTGCGTGCAAGGCCTAACGAAGCACGGGTGGAGGGCTCCAGGGTCATCTATCAGTAGCTGTTCCCCTTCAGCAGCTAAGAGGCATAACTAAAAGGCAGGTGGGGTGTCATTAATGATCATGGGGAAAACTGGGAGGAGGAAACTGAGGTCAGGAGATCACCACCAAAGGCAATTTATTTTAGAGGAACAAAAATAATTCAAAAAGCACCTGGAAATTCTATCTCCCATGAATGAAAAGAACACAAAATAAGTTTCACTCCAGCATTGAATACAGAATAACAGACTTCCTACTCTCAGAAATGGATTGAATTTTCTAATTCGTCAGGGATTATTTAGATAATAGGAAAACGAATAAATCTGAAAAATCTCTCTAGAATAGCTGTTACTCCATCCTGTTATGTAGGGTAGAGTTAGGCTGAATTATTTAATTGGTATTTTAATGAGACTATAAAGTTCTAAAAGCCCTATCAATTTCTCCCAAAAGCATACAATTTTTCCTTTCATGACATTTATTTGACTTAATTAGAACAATAACTTTTTTCCAAGGCTTTTTTTGTGTGTGTTAAAATACCTAATGATATGCTGCCCCCAGAATGTTGTTGTTATTATTAATGCTGATAATACCCCCAATAAGACATATTTACCATTATGACTCATTTTGGAATAACAGGTCATTGGCTTAAAGTCCTTTTGAAAATAAGAAGAATAAACGAACATAATTTCTACACCAGGGACAGCAGCTGCACCCTTCATGGAACCTGGTCACTAAACACAGCAAAATCAAAGATGAAACTCAAATCAGACACCAGGCCACAAAGCATAGCTGACTGAAGATGCCACAATATGACCTTTCATTCACCGAGGGAACCAGATGCATTTCTATGTATAATGTATATTTTTAAAAGCAATTATTTTATATATAGAATGTAATTTAGGAAAAAGAAAACTCCATCTGTAGACTTATAAACAGGAAGCACAAAGGGTGCCTTTGCAGACAAGAACCTGCATGCATAAATGCAAAGCCTATTGACAAAAATCCTTTCCTGTCTCCTAAGTTTAAAAAAAAAAACTACTTCAAGGCAGTGGTGAGCTGAAAGGTTTCAGATACAAAACGTGCACATCAACAGCCTTCTAGTAGATAAAAGTGCACCATGCATAATAGAAAAGATAACGTTTCCTATGGAAATCTATTTTGAGATGCAACAATTTAAAGGCAACTGAGAGCTCAAAACCAAGTTCAACCAAGAGGAACAGAGCCCAAGCAAATGTACGGAAATGGACAAAGACATTGGAGAAGGAGGGGATCTGTGTTCTACCGATACTCCAGATCAGCAAATTCATCCTGAATTCAAGCCAGTGATGTGTCATGAGGTCACTCAAGGAACCAGGCAGAAACCATCAGCCAGAAGAAATAGGAACAATATCAAAGGCAGGTGTGAGATGTGGAAGGGGTGACCCGGTGCACCTTGCTGCAATGAGGCAGGATGCGCTTGCGGGCTTTCTGTACAGGCTGACTGGCTCACATGACTCTGTTTAGAAGGATATCAGCCAACAGCTGTGCCACACGGGCTACAGCCTGAGCTGAGTCACATCTAGTAACGGTTCTGAGTTCATCCTTAGACGACATGACCAGAAGGATCTGAGAATCAATGGTGGAGACATATCTGAATAAGTATTCCATTTCATTCCTTGGCAGTAAATCTTCGGCTTTGTACAACATAAATATTGACAAAGATATACACAGGCACCCTATTTGAAAGCCTGACTGCATAATTGCATCTAATGGAAAAAAGCGGGCTCCGTTTCGGTATGCTAGGACATTGTTTGGCTTGGTAACTGATGCTTCTGAGACCCAAAGCATACTCTAGTATAACCGAGAGCACAGAAATCTCCACTGATGACTTACTCATTTCAGGGTATTCATAAAATAACCCCAGTTTGCTCATGGGATACAGATGGTTTTCCCGTTCCCATCGTGGGTTGGTCTGTTCTGCTCCCGAAATTGTGGCATCATTAGACTCATGATCCAGCTGTCAAACAGATCAAATTATAAGGCAGGATATTATCAGACCAAGGTCATAAAAGTATTACTGATATCTCAAGCTGAACACATCATCTTCCCAAGAATTTAATTTCTTGTTTTCAGGATAAATTTCTTTTTATTGCTGCCTCCCTACCCTCAAATATTGTGAAAACTAGTCCTGACTACGTGCCTTGGGTTTACCAAAATTGTAACGACTACTACTACTTTATCTCCTACCTCCTTTTCAGGTGGGCATTTTAGCTTTTAGAAGATGCCTTCCCTCATTTGTCTTTTTTACCCCCACTTTTCTGCTATTATCCACCATGGCCTTTCCAGTCTGAAAATCGTCAGAGAAAATAAGTAAAAGAAAGAAATACAGGTTCTGTGAGCTGGTGATAAGTGCTGTGGAGGAAAATAAAGGAGAGTGAAGAATGTGTGCTAGGGAGGAGTGGGGATGGGGCAGTGACCTTTGAATAAGGCAAAGACGGGAGCAAAGGGGTTTGCAGAGAATGGGCAGAGGAAACAGTGATCACAGGCCTGGAGGTCCCTCACGCTGGACAGACAGCATGGAGACTGGTGTGGGCCACAGTGAATAGGAAATAAGTGGTGGTTTTGGGGGTGGAGCCTTAGAGGCTGCCGTGAGGATGTGGGCATTTTTCCCTTTGAAGGAATTGCGGAGCCCTGGAGGGTCACCGAGCAAAAAAGTGATACTCTAATTTGGATAGAACAGGTCCAAGACCCTAATATAAGCTGAACAAATCAAGGGCCAAAGAAGTGACATGCCACCTCAAATTCAGTGCAGAGCTTGAAAGAAACACAGCCTCGACTCGCAGCCCAATGCTCTGCCCCCTTCTGGATGCTGTCCCACAGAGCTGTCTCTAACGTTATGTTTTTTCCTCACTCAGAGGCTTGTGGGCCAACTGAATGCTTCCCCCTTTTTCAAATGGCAATTTGTCCTGAAAGGAAATCAGAGTTGGCAGTGAAACAAGGCATGGACCTGTAGCCTACAGAGCTGTTGTCTCTGAAAGCAACAGGTGGCACGTGGTTTACTCGTGGAGTTCAGCAGAAGAGACAGAGCAACAACAGACAACTTAGCATCTGGCTGAGCTTCGGCTGACTGCACTGCACGTTTGGATGGATTTCAAATTTGGACAGTGAGGCGGCTTCACACGAAAGGCAGGTGTATACATCATACATGCCCACACGTCTGTATGCATACACACGTAGACACACACAGAGCATATGATGTGACTTGTAAAGAGCTGCCTCTGCTTGGTTTCCCACGGCCTCTAATTTCAGCATTAACCTTTCATTGGCCATGCTCCCAGGTCTGCTATGAGATTTCTTTGCAATGGAACACGCCCTTCGCTTCACAATCTTTCCCCACTTCTTTCAATGACATTAGGGGAAGAGCAGGGAGCCCTGGGAAATGCTGGGGATATGGACTCGAGATACCGCTGAATCTGAATCCACACTTCATGGCTTATTTGTTATTTAACTTTATTTACATTCAAAATGCAATTGTTGCAGATCTCAGAAGATGATTTACACTCACTGCTATGGCAGAATGTTGTGGTTAGTAGACTCACCACTGGATTCTCTTATTCAACACGTTCTTCCAATATTTCAGATATTACTGTATCACAAATGCCCATTTCTATATTTTGATATCTGCTTTTCAGTATAATTATCTTCCTTCTTTATTCTCTAAATCTTATGGTTTTAAAACATTTTTCTGAGAAGTGTTCCACAGGCACTTTACATATGATAATTTGATAAAGAGATCCTGGAGATCAAAACCACATTTAAATCCTGAGATAAACTCAACTGTGTCATATACATGGCTAGGTTTAGTCTGCTTACTTTGTTACTTTGTTTAGTAATTTTTGTTTCAAACAACAAGATCCTTCTGTATAGCACAGGGATCTACACTCAATAACTTTTAATAGCCTTTAGTGGAAAAGTATATGACAAGGAATATATAGATATAGTCCAAGAATTAAACAAGAATTAACACAATATTGTAAACCGACTATAGTTTCAACAAAAAAAGTTGAAATAAAATTGAGAGATGAAACTTCCACTGCCCAGGCTGCTATGAGGATGAAAAAATTCAAAGCAGGCCAGGTATTAGCAACCCCCCTGACACAGCAAAACCCCATGTGGGGTCTTCCTTTTGAGCAGCACAGGCTAACCGGCTGTGGTCACCTGTAAATAAGGTTGAAGTCACTTAGACCCTTGGCTTGGAATCACCGTGGCCACAGGGGTGGGGGTCACTGTAGCACCTACGAAAATGACGGGGCCAGCCTGCTGCTGAAGCCACTCCCCAGGCTGCAGCCCAGAGCGCTGCAGGCAGGTCTGTGGTCCGGCCGGGGGCGCACAGCTCCACAGCCCCTCGGAGCCCTGCAGTGCGGGTGGCGCTGGGACCGCACTCGTCCATCACCCTCCCTGGCACCCAGACTCGGGATTCTCCTGGGGGAATTTTTCTCTGCCTCATACTTCCTGTCTCAGCCACTTGTGGAATCCGGTCCATGCCCCAGGGAAGAAGGGCTTTTACCCTCTGGGACCCAAATCCATCACGTTTTGGATCCAGAATGAAACTTCCATGTTAACTCACCTGGCGCTCCCTTCTTGTGCTGAACTGCCCTCCCCCGTCGATGGCATTAGGTCATATTAGAAGTCCCGACTTGCTTGTCCTTAGCTAAGACTCTGAGCCTCTTGCTCAGTGTTCCTGAGTGGAATCACTCATCTGTGGCAGAAAAGCTTGGGCTGTCGTCTACCCATCATTGTCCACGGTCTTTTGGGCTTTCTGTTGGTTTAAGGTTCTCGTGCAGGGATATCAATTTGCACATGAGAAGCAACTGTAGACATTTTAAAAAATACAGACACTGGATCCTCCCCCCTCTCCTGCCAAGGCTGGAAGCTTTCTCCCTCTAGCAGGGGTTACAAAATCATTTGCTTGGGAATTGACCACACATATTGGCATAATCATAGTATATTGCCCTTTACTCTGTGCTTGCCATGTGGCATTTTCTACTTCATGTTGTCTTTGTACCTTCATTATCACATTTAATCCCTGCATTATAGATTATCACCATTTCTGTTGAGGACACTCCTACTTGCTAATCTTGAATACAAGTATCTTTGATTCTCTTAAACTATTTCATTCCTGAGTTTCCTGTTCCTGAATTTAAAGAGTGAATTATGGACGCATGTATTTAAGATTCTCTTATTATATGTATCTGACTCATCCTCTAACCAAATCATATCTGGAGAAGAGAAATTTTCTCTTTTAAACATTTGCTTTTTCTTATTATATAGTAGTGCATACACACAGTGGAAAATGTAGAAACATATAAAGTAAGAAAATTACAGCCATACATTATCTAAACACCAAAGGACTATGCTATGTCATTTTGGGCATTTAACTATTTTTCTTTATATTTTATCATAAAATTTCCCTAGGAAAGTTGCTTAACCCTGGAATTGTACTAGCCTTTTGTCCAGTACAGAATAACATTCCCAGAAATGACCCCAACATCAAAATAGTATGTGAGGCTGGGAAGGCCACAGGGCACTCAGCTTATTGTCTGAGTCCTACAAAGAATGCTGTTAATTCACTGATGTTACGCATTCGATGCCTGTGAGTCATTCACTCACTCAGCTGGCTCGGACTGAGACCTACTTTATACCAGGTGCCGATCCAAGTGCTGGGGAGACCCCAGAGGGAGCCTGGATCACGGCATCACTGTCCTTAATTTGCTCCCAGAATCCTACTCAAGAACCCTACATGGGATGGGGGGGCGGAGGCAGGTGAGATATGGTGAAATTCATTTCATTATGTTCCTTTAGACATATTTAAAAAGCATGAAAATAGTCGCTAATTTTGGTAAGTTTTCTTTTCCTTTCCTATGTATTTTTGAGGATGGGTATAGTTTTGGTGCAGCAAGAGTAATTGATAGATCTTTGGTATGTTAGGATTTTATATGAAAAATTAAGAAGGAAACTGCACTTATACAAAGAGAAGAGGCAGTGAGGAAAAAACAAGCCACCCTCGAACTTGGCTACAATTCAGAATTCCTGGTTTTCAAAAAAGGGAAACATAATTCAAAATAAATTCCCTAAATATTTTAGCCCATAGTAGAAATACATGGAGGCAAAGTTCAGCTCACTGGAACCTAGAACAATGTGCTTACTTAAGCGAAGGTATAAACAGACCACAGATACTATAATGCATCCTTTATTTTAAACTAGTTCATGTGAGCAAGTTTCATTTCACATAAATTGCTAAGTAACAGTTTTGGAAATATATCCTTCTTGATTGGTAAAAATAGCTCACGGATTACCAGATTCAACAAAATTTAGTATTAAATAATTTACTTATTTCCTTCAGGAAATTCTTTTGAGTAATCTGAGTTAAGTGTTTCCTCTATCTGATCTATTACTTTTCACAGAGAAAAGTAGTATTATTTGCACATGACCTACTTTTACTCCTCTGGAAATATCTGACTGTGAGCTCAGGTTAAGGGTTGTCTACTGCACAGTAGGGAAAAAAAAGTTTCATTTCACAGCGGAGATCAGAATCATTTTTTTGAGGGGCGTGGTGAGCTGGGGGACAAGGGAAATGCCTTTGTTTCGAGAAAGACCCCAGGAATCCACACTGAAGCTGAAAGATGAAGCCCTTGTGAAGAAATGTGGAAGGACACACTGACACGAAAATGTGTTCACTCTGCAAAAACAGAAAGAAAGAAAGAAAAAATAATTTAACTGCCCTATAAAGAGAATGGACAGAAACTTGGTAATAAGGGAGAGAGAAGGAAGGTTAAGAAAGGGAGGAGAAACAATGAAAGGAAACTTGGATGCGGTGGGCAGAATACCAGTTTTCTGGAGCCTACAATGAAGGATGATAAGAAAAAAAGTACAGTTTAAAAAAAGTTACAAAGTTTAAAATAGTTTAAAAATTAAAAAACAAAGTTAAAAAAATAAAATTTTATAGTGGCATGGAAGATTTTAAAATGATGGAGGTTTTTTATTTCAAAATTCAAGTTGTTTGAGTTTCTCCCCCATGCTACAAACAACAATAACACCTGCTTGTGTAAATGGTTTTGGGGGACACCACAGAGAGGGACGAGCTCTGCAGTTAGGTTGGCCAGGAGCATAATGCTGGTGTGGAAGGCAAGACAGAAGAGAGATCAACAGTTTCATGAAAACAGATACTCAAAGCCAGAAATTATCTTAAAAAGGTTAGTGTGGTAGGCAGAAAAATGTTCCCCACCAATATGTCTATGTCCTCATCCACAGAACATAGGAAGAGGTCAGATTCCCTGGCAAAGGGGCCTATGGTTGCAGATGTGGTTAAGGTTGCTAACCAGTCGACTCTAAGAGAGACCAGCTGGATTATAGATTTGGGCTCAGTGTAATCACCAGGGTCGTTAAAGGAGGAAGAAGGAGGCAGAAGAGGGGAGAGAGGAGAGGAGATCTGACCACAGGTTCAGAGTCAGAGGCACACAACCATGCTAACCTTGAGACAGAGAAAAGAGGTCACAGGCCAAGAGACGCAGGTGGCCTCTGGAAGACAGAAAAGTCAAAGATACAGTTTCCCCTGAGACCTTCAGAAACAGCCGTGTCAACACTTTGACTTCAGCAGGCTTCTGCGTTCAAGAACCCTACAAGGTTAAATTTGTGTTGTTTAGTGGAGACTTTTTCTTTTTTCTTCCTACTACCATGATGTTTGGGGATACTAGTTACAACAGCAACAGAAAGCGAATACAGTAAGCTCCTTGAAATGTTCAGAAATTGCAGATAACACCGGACTGTCCACTTTGATGTGGGATTGGGCTTATGTGAAAATCAAAAGGACAGTGTGACCTTTGCTAACATCTGCTTTTCTCATTTTTAGGAAGAGAACAGTAAGTCAAAACCTCTGTTGTTATTATTTTAGACAGTGTCTCTTAAAACATTATGTAACCCTGTGCCTTAGGACCCTAAGAGAGTCTCTGTTCTTAGAAGAACCTGGATTCAGAGAGATAGGGTCTTACATCTGAGTCCCACAGTGGTCTGTTATTGGCAATGAGAGCTTGGGCAAATCAGTTACCCTCTTTAAGCCACAGGATCTTCATTTGCAAAAGGAAGATAAGAATAAGGATTGTTTGGGTGATTAAATTGTACACACACACACACATGCACACATACATATATGTACAACATTTAATACAGTGACTAGCACATACTAGGCACTCAACAAATTCCTGTTATAGATTTTTAAATGCATATATAAAAGGAGGAGAAATTTGCAGGAAGTTGTAGGAAAACTTAGTTCATGGCCCCAAAAAGGGCTCTGATCAGTCAGTCCCCAGTGCTGTGCTAATAAGCAGAGACTATAGCACTTGAGGATTTATGTTAAACACAAAAAGGAAGGTATTTAAACATAATTATTAAACAGCAGGTACATTTATAATGTTGGCTGGATCATCTTATCTGGAGAGCTTTAATAAGCAGAGAGTCTCCCCTGTTCTAGAGATGGCCACGCAGGAAAATGACGTGGGTGGGTGGGCCGTTCTCACCCCAAGATCACATGACTGAGTACTCACGGAAGTAACACCTCTTGTATGTTATTCCAGATGGACTGTCCTCCCATGATTATTGTCAGCTGTGTCATCAGTTCAAGGAGACAGCCACTTGAGTCACACTGCAATATTAGAAAGAAAATCTCATTTAAATTTTGGATAGCTCTAACATGAAATAAAGTCATTATTTTATGCCTAAAATATCTAAGGAACAGAGAGTAAAGACACTCTTCATTGGGCAACTAAGAGAAAACCTGAAACAGGTTAGACTGTCAGAACACAAAGCTGTATTCACACCTCTTCATTTCTGTATTTTTACAGCCAATACACCAGATCTCACAGATAAGTCACAAATCTGCCCTTAAAGAATGTGTTGTAGAAACACGAGGAGTAGTAGTTGACAAAGTGGAACAAGAACACCTTCATGGCTGGGTTGTTCTCATAGTCAGTCTCGTCCTTGGGAGCTCTGCAGCTAGAATAAAGAAAAGTTAAGTCTGCAAAATTGTGAACGGCTTTGAGACCCTAATCAAAGCCACGGACACATGAGTTAACACGCTAAATATGTATATATATATATATATATATATATATATATATATATATATACACACACACACAATTCACACTGTTTTCATATCAGCTCTTTTGAATTTCTTAACATATCCACTATGTTAATTCCAACTGTACACACTGTTGTAAGAGTTTCTCCCACTAAGAACGAAATATCCCACAAGGCAAAAAAAAAAGTCACACGTTCCTTAAAATTTATAAGCACAAAAGTATCTAATGGGCAAGAAATTTCCTTTGTCAGGTGTAATTTGAAAGAAAGCTACTTCTAAACATCCTGCTAAATAATATTCTCTTGTCTCCCTGAACGGCAGTAAGGTAGGACTATTGAAGAAGACAAACAAAACACGGGGCAACTTGCTAGAAGCATTTGGGGAACATAAAACGGGTCATCCTTCTAGTTCAGAATTTGAATTGGTCTTAGTATTTTCAGAAGATGACAACTGAGCAGACCACTGGGAGAACCACCCAGCCACATGCAACGTGTGGGAAGCACTTAACTTAGGCCTCTAAGCCGCTGGGTGGGATACAAGCCAGAGAGAAGAAACATTTATTATAGAAGTCGCAGCTGATGAGAATAGAGCTACACTAACGGGAACAGCATGGGGGGAAGACATATAACAGTGTGATTACTTGTCCTCTCCGTAACGCACAAGCAATTCTGCCACTGGAACCACGACCCTCTTCCACTTATTTGCAATACAGAGACTATTTACTTTCAACAATAGGGTACATTATCTAATGTAATTGAAATTATTATTAAGCACTGACATATTTACACAGAGTTTGGACATTCTAAAGCTTCCTTTGTCCCTTTTACTAATGCAAAAATGGAGCTAATTCACTTCTCACATAGGCTAGAGAAAATACGTTTACACTTGAAGTTAACTAAAGACTGTAATGTACTGCAATTGAAGTGCTTAAAAGATAGTCTCTGTTTTGACCTGGTTCTAAAACTAGTGTAGAAATTATCTCAGCTGCAGGAGGACCTTACCAGAGTCAGTCATCATGATTGCCACTTTCTCATATATGGCGTTCAGGGTCACCATGATGATAAAACTGATGAGGGAAGCAGTGATGGGCGTGGCCCACCTGCACAGTCAGGTACTTTTGAATTGGGTCTGTTCCATTCAGGTTCTTGGGAAGTTTTGCAGAAAATACAATGAACACTGAAAGTCCTTAGACAATGATCCCAATAACTGAAGCAATGGTCAACAGGACCTGACAACCCAAAAACCCAGCAGCATAAGACTCACTAATGATCGTATTTTTACACAGAAAACTTGCCCCAACCCAGCTTAAACAGAAAACATGCATGTGTTGTAAACCTCACATAAACGTGAGAAGTGATATAAATCGCACGTAAATGCCATGAGACGTGAATATCAGGCATGTTAAATTTTAGGGGAGGAGGAATGAAAGATGTCAAAAAGAATGAGTGCATCCAGTAATGTAACATGCTGACAGCAGGAGCAGCTGTGTGCAGGGCATAGGGAATATATGGGAACTCCACTTTCTGTGAATTTTTCTGTAAACCTAAAACTGCACTAAAGAAGGAAGCCTGTTAAGTATATTTTAATGGGTGAAAATGGGGTAACTGGTGGCATGATCTTTTGGAGGGAAGTCTGTGATAGCAGAACCAATGAAAGTATCCCTTCTACATCTGTAGAATTACTTAGGTTATGAACTAGTTGTAACCCATGAAGGGGATATGCTTCCTTTCAAGGGAGAACCTATCACTGATTCAGGGGTCAGCAGGTGCTAGCTATCGTCTTCATTCTGAATAAAACCAGTGAAGCTGTGGACATGCCCTGAGGGAAACAGTGGAAGTGACAGCAGGTCTCTGCTGATGAAAGCTTCACATGCTTTTCATACTCCTTGAGATCTTAAAATGGCAGGTATTCCTACTCCCTGCATTTACATAAGTTTCATGTCCCTGATCCCCTGTAGTTCTGACTGTGTGGACCCAAGGGCAGCGGGGGTGTCTGAAGCATAATTTGCACGTGGCTGATAGGGTTTCAGTTCCTCACTTGGCAGGTTTTTTCCTGCCCATTGAAGAATGCACATTAAAGATCCCACTTTAAACTGTTTTCCTTCCATCTACCTTCTTGGTCATAGTCCAGAAGCATGTACTCAGTGTCCCTGGCTGCTCCTGATGACTGCCCCAGAGAGAAAGCTACAAAGAATGTGAATTTCAGGACTAAGTGAACCACATCATGTTATTTACAGTAACAGCGGGTGGCTGGCTTGCACCTGCAGGGGAGAGCAGAGGGAGTGTTTACAAGCCCCCCCTGGAGCCACACTCCTGCATCTGGATCCCAGCTCCGATGCTAGCTGTGGGGCCTTGTGGAAATTTCTTAACCTCTAGGGGCTTCAATCTCCTCACCCATATAATGGGAGGATAATAATAGCAATTTATAGGACCATTGTGATGAGTCAATTAGTTACTAATTGTGAAAACAATTGGAACATTAACCGCAGGCATGTGAAAAACTCTACCTAAGTATTAGCTATGAATATGGTGACCAAAGTCTTTTTTTAATTATTATTATTATTTTTTTACATTTTTTATTGATTCATAATCATTTTACAGTGTTGTGTCAAATTCCAGTTTTCAGCACAATTTTTCAGTCATTCATGGACATATACACACTCATTGTCACATTTTTTTCTCTGTGATTTATCATAACATTTTGTGTATATTTCCCTGTGCTATACAATGTTATCTTGTTTATCTATTCTACAATTTTGAAATCCCAGTCTATCCCTTCCCACCCTCTACCCCCCCATAACCACATGTCTGTATTCTCTGTCCATGAGTCTATTTCTGTCCTGTATTTATGCTTTGTTTTTGTTTGTTTTTGTTTTTTAGATTCCACATATGAGCGATCTCATATGGTATTTTTCTTTCTCTTTCTGGCTTACTTCACTTAGAATGACATTCTCTAGGATCATCCATGTTGCTGCAAATGGCATTATGTTGTCGGTTTTTATGGCTGAGTAGTATTCCATTGTATAAATATACCACATCTTCTTTATCCAGTCACCAGTTGATGGACCAAAGTCTTAAAAAGGCGTTTTTCTTAGTTTTTAAGCCATCAGTTTGTAGAGAAAGCATTTTATTTTCTCCTCTACACTCTTTCATCATCCTTTTCTTCACAGTTAAGTCTTCATGCTTGTGAAAGGAATAACTTTTTGGTGTGTGTGTGATTAAATGTGAAAATTAGTTAAGGCTGAGAAAAATGTATTATAGAAGGTATATTAAGCCTTCCTCTCTTGTACAGCACATATAGGCCATTTAAATAGTATGCATTTTTTAAAAGTCTGCATAATAATTTTTTAATTATGTATTAAGTAAACATAAAAGTTAAGAATCCTTAAATGCTTACTATTGCTTCAGCACACATCTATTTTTCAAAATCCTCACAATTACCCTGTGGGGAAGGTAATATTATATCTCTTTTACAGATGAGGAAATAGAGCCACGTGGAAATGATGCAATTTGCCCCAAATGAAGCAACTTTTATGTGAAAGTACTGAAATACTCAAAGAGCCCAAAGACACACTAACTGTATAGCACTGTCTCCTACATGGTCTGTAAAATCAATTCTAATTCATTTCAGAACTTTTACAAACTTGAAACATTTCCATTTTTCTTCCAAGCACTTAATGGGTTCAATATTTCTTAAGAAACAGGAAAGCATTCCATTCTCCTTCCTTAAGTTTCTTATTTATCATCTTTTCTGATCATAAATTTAACATTTGCTCATTAAAGAAAATTTGAAAGTACTCAGTAATGGACAGAACTTCTGTCCTGTATCTGTCCCCAGTCTTAGAAGAGGACCCAGAACTTGCTTTAGGATAAGTAACCTCCCTTTCATTTTTAGTCCTGTGATTTAACCTCGATTGACCCACTCTTTCTGAAGCACCAGAAGTAGATCTCAGTTGGTTTAAGACAAATAATACCCCTCATTGTATTGGCCTCGCACATGATTGGAGAATTGGCAAATAACCCAGGAAGAGCCACTATTATGTGAGGAGATATGTGCTGGTGCCCATGTGAATCATAAGCTTCCTCTATCAAGAGAGAAAGGGGCCAAAAGGGACCTGTCTTGGTTTGGATGGATGATCTGGGATGCTGCGTGCCTAGAAGCATCATGCTGAGACATCTTTGGACACAGAATGAAGACAGGACAAAAGCAGCCCTTGACATCATCTGGGCTAGAGTATCTCTCCTTGACTGAAGCCAGACCTCAGACTGGAGGTTTTCATTTACAGGAACCAATAAATCCCATGAATCCCCATTTTTTGGTTGTTATTTAAACACATTGGAGATTGATTTTGTCACCTGCAATCAAAAGACCCCAACTCTGAAAATGAATAAAAAATAAAATAAGAATAATTGCTTCGACCTTTAGACATAATTCCTTCAGAACGGTGCATTGTTTGTATATTACAAATCATTTTATATATTAATTTTATCCTCAAATCTATCATAACACTTTGACATGTCATAAAATATTTTCATGGACACACTTTTTCATGACTGCATACTATTCTACTTTGGGAAGGGTTGGAAGAATATTTTGGCTGAGATTTTATATATATATTTATACACATACATATAAAAGTATGTCTGTGACTTGCATCCATGCTGACTTTTCCCTGCCATTTTGAAATAATTCCTGATTAAAAGTTTTTCAAAGCTGAATTAGTGGATTAAAACATATGAGTATTTTTGACTCTTGATATCAACTGCTAGACTGCTTTCTAAGAAGGCTTGAGGAGTACACCAGAATTTAACACAGCATTGTAAATCAACCATACTTCACAAAAATTATCCAGTAACTAGGCATGGTATTGGTGATCACTGGCATTTCATCCTCATAAACAGAGCTGTGTCACTTGAGAGGTGGAAAACTATTTCATTTTGATGTGCACTGAGTGAATTACCATTGAAGTGTGACATCTATTTTTTCCTTTGTGAATGTGTGTTCATCTTTTCGGCCTTCTGTGCTCCTGAGATTTTTTGATGTTACCTTTGAAGTGATCTGAACTCTCTATGTATTGAAGGAATTAGCCCCTGGTCAGATTTGTAAACAAATAACATCCTCTGGTGTTTTGTTTAAAATTAGGATGCTTCTGATGCATGGAAATCTTTGTATACATTCCTCTGAAACTTACTGTTCATCTAGAGGCTGTATACTCATCCATATTTATTTCTAGTTTTTTTTTTTCTAATTGTGTTACTTTTTAAGTGTTTCTGGAATTTATCACAATATATGGTTCACTGTATGATTTCAATCTTTTCTTTTCCCCCCAAGTAGCTAACAAGTGTTCTATTCACTGAATAACCTTTATTTATCTCCCTGATTTGTAATGCCTTCCATCTCTTATATTAAATTATTATTGATATCAGAGCCCATATCTGGACTTCCTGCCCTATTTTCTAATCTGGCTATTCTTGAACAAGTAAAACTCTCATTATCTTATTAATTATTATATTACTAATATTATTTTATTCACAATAAACCCAAAAGAATTTTATAATTTCTGATACTTTGGAGATATGATCTTTTAATCTAGAATCATGTGATTAAAGCACCTTTTATACCTTTCAGTAGTTTTTACTTTTATTTTTTGATAGTTCCTACTATCCTTTTGTTAGGCTATTTTTGGATATTTTACCTTGGCTGTTACACTTGGAAAATTTTAGAAATCTTAATGCCTCCAACTGGTCTCTTAATCAGACCCTGGAGAATCCTAAACCACTGATCTGATTTGAACAAATGAGGTGAAAAGAATTGGGTGAAGCACTGTGAGCAGAAGAGACTGTGGAACCTCCAGAGTGGCACCCTGCATTGGCTCAGATGTTCTCTGGAAAAAGTTTTCTCTATGAGACTACATAGTTCCAGGCTTGACTTTCAGTTTTCTCAGCATTTCACATTAGATTTTAAAAGTCTGTGGCAGGTTCTTACCCAGAAATAGAGCACTTGCACAAAGGGTTATATGTATACACTTTCCCCAGGTGGTAAAGGGAACACGCTCTTCTTCCTAATTAAAAAAACAAGTTTAGTCAATCAAGGGATTACACCAATGAAATGATATTTTTCCTAACTGGTCACTAAATCCTAAACATAATATAAAAAAAATAATAATTTTCAGACATAGCCTCATTGTTTGTAAATGCATGGGTTTTTTTCTGTTTTTTTTTCTTTTTCTTTTCTGTTAACGATGTCAAACACACAACAAAATATGTACAGTGTTCGTTTTAATACTATTTTTGAAAATTCACATGTGAACAGTAAACTGTTTCCCTGCCATGGTCTGAACACCTGACCAGGCCAAGCTTTAAAGCTCTATTCCTTAGCTTGCCTTTGATTTCAGAAGTGACGGTAGTTACAGCTTAGAGTCTGTGCAGGACAGAAAATATCACAGCTGTCTGCAGCTAACTGGTCTCTACTGTGTGTTTCTTGGTTGAACTTTATGTGTTAATTAGCTACAACTATGAAGTTTAAGAATTTCCATTTTAGAGTTTATATTTAGAATTTTTTAAGAGATGAAATCAGTAAGACTCAAGATTTACCTGGATTATAAAACCAGATATAGTATAATAATAGCTGTAACTAAGTACATGGCCCTTCCTCTCTGCCAGGAGGCCTTCCAAGTAGATTCTGTACATTACTTCGACCCGTCTTTACCACTGTCATGAAGAAGTAACTCTCTTATTCTTATTTTATAGGAAACTATGGCACAGAGAAGTTAAGTTGTCCAAGATCACTCAGGAAGTAAGCTGCTGTGTTCAAATATGAATTTAGGCAACTTCATTCGCAAGATCTCACTACCACAACGCTGGCCTCTCTAAACAATGGAGCATGCTTTCGCAAGTAAAGTAAAATACTTCAAATAAAAAACTAAAAAAAAATAAGGCAATTTTTTTAAATAAGGAAGAACGATAAAGTTAAATGAGTCTTCATCTTCAATTTTTCAACAAGCATGTTTCAATGAAAATTTAAACTTATTAGTTGGCAATTTTAAATTTAAACTTGGCAGTTTAAATGACCAAAAAACTTTTCTTCAGTATTTTTTGTATGCTGCCAATATGATAAGTTTTTGTTTTTCAGGACTCAAAAGCATTATGAACATCTAATTTTGTCTTAGTTTCAGCTTTCATCTCTGAATGTACAGTCTTTCACCAACATACGCTTTTATCCACATCTTCAGTTGTAAACAATGGGAACTATTCCTAGTGGGGATTATTAGAAGCTTATTACATTGTAAAAGACCAATGTCACTTTCTATTGGTAGCTGAACCTCATTTTTTTTCATTTATAAAAAGAGGAGTTTGACCTACTCCCTCCATATCTTTTCAGTGCCAACATTCTGTAGATCTGTGATTCAATTTATTAAATCAATATTTGGAGACATTTTCAGATGATCCTAGTAAAAGCATTTTTTTCCCAAGAGTTATTCATGCTCACAACCTACTGTCCTGTTGCTGCTGACCGCAAGCACCATCAGCTCTAAATTATCTCAGCTGATGGAAAGAAGCAATAATACAGATGACTCAAAAATCATCTTTTCATAGCTCTGGAATGTTGATACAAAGATATATAGTTTTATTTTTTTTAATTTTGCAGCAGGAGTGGCAGCAATAAATTTACATTTCCAATTATGTAAAATGCCTAGCTCAAACACTGCTCAAATACTGATGGCACCTCAACAAATGTTTCCCTGCTTCTTCTACCCTTTCTCTGACTTTAGGATGAGAGTCATGCTTCTTTGTGCACATCCCAATAGGAAGGGGGAGCAGTGACCGGGACTTAGTTCAAGACAAAGGGGCACCTAGTCTACGATGAAAAGGAGGCCGCAATAATGAAGGTGCATGTGAAAAAATGGGAGTCAACTATAAAAACCAATTTGTCTTTCCTTCTACATCTGTGTCATTGCAGCTAATTTATATTTTGCATTTTTTTATTGGTGTTATGAAAGGATACAGATCAATGCCTCTTTTCATATACACTTATACCAGTCTTTTTCTTTTCCCCTTTTTTCTGTTATTATGAAGGAATAATCACTTCTCTTCTGTGTCCACCATTCCAGGCAGTGCTCCTTCAACTTGGCTGCACATTAGAATAACCAGAGGAGCTTTAAAAACTTCCCTATGCCAGAATGCACCCCAGGCCACTGAGTACCATCAGAGTTTGCAGTGATGGAATCCAGGCACCAACATTTTTTAAGGTCCCCTGGTGATTCCAACATGCAGCCAAGGCTGACAAGTCCAGAAGTAAACACACTAAAGTGCATCTAAACAGCACCCGCTTTTCCTGGGTAATCTCATCTATCTCCACGTGGGGACAACGTGCCTCCTATTCTGGCCAGACTTGTTCTTCCTGCTCAACCGTGTCCCATTTGTACTCAAGCACTGCCTGGCGCCGATTCCAGAACTCCAGAAGTAAGGTGACTAACAGAGAGAGAGAACAGCAGAATGTGGATCTTCAGTGATGACTGATGCTTCAGAAATCTGTACTTAATATTTATTACACTTAACACTTTGGTAAATGGTTAATAAAATCACATTTTATTTATAGGCGATACTAAAGAGAAAAATGAGTTAATACCTTTTTTTTAAGAAAAAAGAAAATGAAGATAATTTATTGAACTTTTGGAAACAGACAAGCTCTCTAGCTCAAGGGAAAGGTATTAACGTGATGGTCAGAGGCAGGTGACTGTCTGATGCTAAAGTACCTGCTTCCAGCATATTATGCCCACTAAAAACACAAATATCGGGGGGAAGGGTGGGTATATCTCAGTGGTAAAGCACGTGCTAAGCATGCACAAGGTCCTGGGTTCAAGTCCCATTACCTCCATTAAAAAAATTTAAAAAAAGCACAAGTAACTGTCACAATTTAAAAGCAATGCACGGTGCACCCTCCAAGCCTTCTCCTCACATCACTCTGTCTCTTCTGTCCAAAGGATCTGAGGGTGGGGAAGGGGATGAGAATACTTTAGTAGCCCCTGCATTTCTATTTTCCACCACCCCAGTCACACAAACTTAAAATAATATTCTTAAATATGGAAAACTGCCATTTTCCTCAATCATCGGTAATTTTTAGAAATCATCATTCTGTTTTAAGACTCGTAATTTTAAATAGTAGACAAAAACAACATGAAATGTTAATTGAAAATGTGGCTTCAGGGTGAAACCCCTAAGCCCTTCTTCCCACCAGACTGTTACCCCTAGGCCCCAACTCTAGAGAAATTGCAGAATAACCACTGTGTCCTCCACCATTGTACCTGAGTCTCTACAATGCTCTGAGAATAAAGAGGAAAAAGACACAGTCCCTGCTTCCGGGAGCTCCTAGGTGCACAGGACTCATTGTGAAATGATGGCTGAGGAGGCGTGTTAAGAGGGCTTGGATAACAGTCAGCAGAGGGTGCTCGGGGCAGGGAGCCGGAACTGTAGCCAAGGCTCTCCCAGAGGAGAGAACCACTGTGGTGAGCTCTGAGATGCCCTAGAATTGATCAGGTGAACTTATAATGTTAAGGCCATTTCTCCCTGGGGAGCTGCACATGCAAAGGAGCGAGGCCAAAGAGAGCCAGGTCCCTTCCAGGAACTGCAAATAGTCTAGAAGCGAGCACAGGGTGTGGGAGGCAGGTGAGGCAACCAGGTGGAGAGATCACAGGGGCACATCACAAAGGGCTCTGTGTGCCTCCAAGGTAGAGGAGACATGCAAAGTGATCTAGAAAGAGACAAGATAGAGGCAGGGAGGACTATTGGCAGGTTCATGTGAAGGCCTGCTGAGGCCCTGCCAGGAGGAGAGAGAAGAAAACATTTCAGCAGGTGGACGGATTGGCCACAGGTGTGATGGAAGGGCAGGAAGGGGACAAAGATGCCGACCAGCTTTCTGGCTTTGGCAGTGTCTAATTTATAATGCCATTCCCTGAAATAAGAAAGGCAGGAACCTCCTAGAGGAAAACATAGGCAAAACATTATCTGACATACATTTCAAAAATTTTCTCCTAGAAGAAATAAAAGCAAGAAAAAACAAATGGGATCTAATGAAACTTACAAGCTTCTGCAGAGCAAAGGAAACCAGAAATAAAACAAGAAGAAAACCTACGGAATGGGAGAAAATTTTTGCAAGTGAAACCGACAAAGGCTTGATCTCCAAAATATATAAGCAGCTCATACGACTCAATAAGAAAAAATTAAACAACCCAATCCAAAAATGAGCAGAAGACCTAAACAAGCAACTCTCCAAGGAAGACATACAAATGATCAAAAAGCACATGAAAAAATGCTCAATATCACTAATTATCAGAGAAATGCAAATCAAAACTACAATGAGGTATCACCTCACACCAGTCAGAATGGCCGTCATTCAAAAATCCAAAAATGACAAATGCTGGAGAGACTGTGGAGAAAGGGGAACCCTCCTACACTGCTGGTGGGAATGCAGTTTGGTGCAGCCACTATGGAAAACAGTGTGGAGATTCCTCAAAAGACTAGGAATAGACTTAACATATGACCCAGGAATCCCACTCCTGGGCTTGTACCCAGAAGGAAATCTACTTCAGGATGACACCTGCACCCCAATGTTCATAGCAGCACTGTTTACAATAGCCAAAACATGGAAACAGCCTAAATGTCCATCAACAGGTGACTGGATAAAGAAGACGTGGTATATTTATACAATGGAATACTGCTCAGCCATAAAAACTAACAACATAATGCCATTTGCAGCAACATGGATGCTCCTGGAGAATGTCATTCTAAGTGAAGTAAGCCAGAAAGAGAAAGAAAAATACCATACGAGATCACTCATATGTGGAATCTAAAAAACAAAAACAAACAAAAACAAAGCATAAATACAGGACAGAAATAGACTCATGGACAGAGAATACAAACTTGTGGTTACCAGGGGGGTAGAGGGTGGGAAGGGATAGACTGGGATTTCAAAATTGTAGAATAGATAAACAAGATTACACTGTATAGCACAGGGAAATATACACAAAATGTTATGATAAATCACAGAGAAATAAATGTGACAATGAGTGTGTATATGTCCATGAATGACTAAAAAATTGTGCTGAACACTGGAATTTGACACAACCTTGTAAAATGATTATAAATGAATAAAAAATGTTAAAAAAAAAAAAGAAGGGCAGGAAGAGGGGCAAGTCATGAGAGGAGACAACTGATTCAGTTCTGGCTGGGTGCCTGTGGGCTCCAGGAGAGATGTGCAGTAGGAAAATAAAACTCTAGAAATCGGGAGAAAGTTCTAGGCTGAGCCAAGTAGTTTTCCTGTTTCAAGAGGCTAATTGGTGTGAGTGGACAAGCTCACAAGAGGTGTATAGGGATAGCTCTCACCCTCCTGCATATGGGATGCATTTGGGAGCCTTTAAAAAATAGTGCACCACAGACTGGAGTGGGGCCTTTGTACTGTTTATTATTTTTTAAATACTTCTTTTCTTTTTGTGGGGAGTATTGAGCTTTATTTATTTTAATGGAGGTACTGGGAATTGAACCCAGGACCTCTTGCATGCTAAGCACGTGCTCTACCACTAAGCCATACCCTCCCCACCTTTTTTTGTTTTTAGACGTTAGCTCTACCCAGCAGTCAGGGTTGAGAATCAACCTGCAGAGAGCAGAGAGCCTTGGGGTTAGAGAACAAGGAGAAGCTGCCCAGAGCCCTGTAGACCCCACCAGGGGCAGCCGGAGACGCAGGGAGCCTCAGAAGGGCTATGAGGAATGTGAACTCAACACTCCCCAATGGCAAAGACGTCAAACATGTTTCAAGCACCCACTTCCCAGCAGTGTTTGTTCTGACTTTACTAGTATTCCAGTAATACTGAGTGAGAATAGAAATTATCTGGACACAGGGATCAAATTCAAATGCTGATTATGACCATTCTTAGTTGCGTGATTACTGATTAAAAATTACTCGTCTGCCACGTGTAAAACGGGGGACCTAGCACAGTGCTCGTGGGCTGCTGTGAGCGTAATGAAATGACATCTATAAAGGCGCTCCTGACTCTCAGAGGTAATTGCTACTATTGTCCCCATTTGGGACACCAAGAAACAGAGGCACAGAAAGCTTCAAACATTTGCCCAAGATGAGGGTTGAGGTCAGGAATCAAGCCAATGACTTCTTGGATCCAGAGCCCAGGATCTTCTTACGAACAACACGGCACTGCCCAGGCTCCCTACTTCAAAACCAGCCTCCCTTTGGCTCAGTTCCATGGCACCTGCACTGCACAGATGTCCTCACTGCCTGCCTGCCCTCCCGGTGTCTGACCCCAGCACTCCTCCCTCTGTCCCACACAGTGCTTCCTTGGGCACACCATCGCTCATGAGGCCATTGCTGTGGCTACTCAGATGTTTACACGGAAACGCAGGTGGCAGCCCAGCTTTTTGCTATACATGCTGCTGTCAGTGGAGGCAAAAAGCTCACAGTTGGTGGGGGAGGCCACTTGTGGTCTCCTCCTTGGCTGGAGAGCTGGATGAAATCCAGTTTTCCTTTGCAACTTAGACATCCAGCATGAGAGATATGTAAGGCCATCTGGCCTCTCAACATAGAAATGATGCCCCCGCAGTCGTTCTTAACATTGTAATCTCCTGGCTCCACCAGGGAGCAGAGGCCATGGCCTGTTGTCCACCAAGTTTTGTTTCCTTGCACAACAGCTACAATGGGGTGAGTTAACACCGGACCAGAAAATCTACAAAGCCCTCGTGTACTATTTCCTGACACTTGCAGGTCACCAAAATACCCCAGATCCTCCAAGTAAACAACTAGTAAGAGGAACTGAGCTGGCTCGTCTGTCAGACCCCTGATGGCAGGACTGATTTGGCCTCTCCTGCTCTCGGGATGATCCGTTCTCCTTCTGTGTGCCCTTCCCCGAGTGAAAGGGACTGTTCTTTGTTTATGGGCTAGGGAGTATTTATGGCTGTCTGACCAGAACCTTCAAAAGTAGAGCTCTTGGTGAGAGTGGAAGCATGGCACCCACGTCTCATGAGCTCAGCTACTCAACAGCCTCATCTAGCCAAGACTGTGGCCAACACGAGGGGTCCATGCTTTTGAGTGTTGGGTCTGGAGAGCAATGCCTTCGCCACTGAGAAGCTGCCCCACCACTTGTGACCTTGTCCCCATCGAGGGGGAGGTGACGCATCCATGGGATGAAAGCCGCGAGGGCACTAGGTGACTGTGGACCAAGCTGTGACTGGCTGGTCCTGCCCCCCCATGTGACCCATGTTATCCTCAAGTGCAGAAAATCCCCAAAAAGACCCCTGCTTGAGTGAATGGGTCACCTATAAGCCAACTGTTCTTGAGCCGCCTAAGAAGCAACACAGTATATACAGTGAGCCACCCACTCACTGAAGTCCCCAAGGCTCACAGCTCCCTAATGTGACACCAGGTAATCCCAGCAAACAGAAGACCCTTACTTTATAATTGACTTGAGAATTCTACTACCAACACTGCCTTCCACCTTCCACTTATGAAGTTCTTTCCACTCTATCCCCTGCTCTGCAATTGTGCAATCAGTCCAGAGCTGCTTCATGAGACAGGAGGGAAGGGGGAAGGGCAATGCCATTAAAAGAATGGCACAGCCATTAGCACCGAGACGGTGGAAAAGTCAACTCCCAGTAGAACTTGAGCTTCAATACACACTCACTGAAATACAGCAGGATGCTATATGGCACTCCCACAGGTGCCAGGACAGGTTCAAGGCTGACCATGAAAGGTCAAAGGGTGATTGGTGGCCCAATTTCTGGTAATCGCAACACCTTCCCCAAAGCGGTTGGAATATTCTTCCCACTTATTAGCATATGAAGATACTGAGTGCATAAAAACTAACAACCACACCTCGTGGCTGCTCTTTCTGCTGAGGGAGACAGCCCACACTATGTCTGTGGAGTGTGTATCTACTTTTCCTTTAAACTGGAGCACCCAACCCTCACGCCTCATGGCCTTTCTGTTGCCTTCTGAAACAGCCCACTCTGTCTGTGGAGTATATATCTCTCTGAATAAATCTACATTTACTGAATTGTGGCTCTCTCTTGGATTCGTTCCTGTGCAAACCAAGGACCCACACATCACGAGGTGCATCTCAGGGACCCAAATAAGACCTGGGATACGGCCATCCTCTCCCCCACATTTTCCTGTATCATATATTCCTTCCCAAAGGATCTCACCTTGTGCACTCCAAAGTAGACGGCACTCATGTGTCCTGACGTGGATCTGCTTCTGCGTTTATCATTTCTTATGTCCACTAGAACGTCATCTTCATGAGGACAGGGATTTGGTTCTGTTCACAATGGAAGCACCAGCACATGACAGGTGCAGAAGAAGTATTAGCTGAATGAATGAGCTGTGGGAAGTCCTGGGAATTCAACCTGGAACTCCTAGCCACTTGGGCCCCAGCTCACTCCAGTTGCTCCCTCCTACTCATGGCTGACCTCTTGCCACCACTCTCTGCTCTGCCATCACCTGAGCCTGGATGAGCTGAGATGAGCACACACCACGGAGAGCATGGTGAATGGTTCACGTCGTTGCAACACACTCGCCCTCTGACTGCCAGGGGTTACTTAGGATGGACAAACTGAAGGGAGCACCATGTGCACCGCCCTAACCTACAACTCACTTGAAGCACCAGGAATGCACACATGGGAAGCGCAGGCCCTTTCCAACCTAAGGAGAGGGACTATGGGTGAGAAGAGGGTCTCTGTCAACTAACAGTCTCTTTATAAGCCCAGTCTTAGAAAAGCTCTTTAAAGACACTTTTGGTATCTTCCTTGTGTTTCTGTAATCCCTCTAGATTTTGTCATTTTAATCTATGCATCAGAAATACATATGCTCTTGAAATCTCTATTGATTTTCAATGAAGAAAATCCTCAATTTCCTTCTCTGCTAGGAAAATTACTGCACTTTATATAAAAAAAGGCAGCTTCCTTTCATGAGTTTCTATCTTCAAACACCTAATTTCACAAGAATCAGTGAAGCAGGACATGAAAATCTCGCTGTGCTTTATCACCTACTGGTGGGCAGGAATGAAATGAATGAGTACTGATCTCATGAGATGGGAAGGCTGGGGCTGTCTTATTCCTGCTACAGATGGAAGGGTCCATATCTGTGAAGGGGAGGAAGGACCAAGGATGAGAAACCAACATTTTCTAACCCATTTCTCTTTTTCAGAGTCTCAGACAAAACACTGTGATTTTATAAACAAAACAAGAACATCTGCACCCTTTTAAAAGCACGCTACAACTCTACTACTACACATGGCACTCTGTCATTGACCTAAAGGCGAATGACAGCCAAGAAATTTGCGGGGATCTTATTCTGTGCTCATACCTTTTGGTCTTTGGAACCTCAGGAAGTTTGCCTCCTCTCCCTGAGTGTCGTTTTTCTCATCCTTCAAATGGGAGTGTAACAGTCATTCATTTGCTCAGTGCCCATTCGACAACAGGAGACGGCTTATGAAAACAATAATAAAAAAAAGCAAAACAGCATTTCTGATCTGTGCTTCTTCCTCCTCCTCCCTGAACATGAACTTACAGGCTAAAATGGCATCTTTCACTAAATCCCGAACGTAAGGAGCAGTTCTGATAAGGAAGTCACAGGACTGCAGGTGTAACCGAGAAATGACCCAGTGAAAAAGAATGAGTTGCCAGCAAATCCTCAAAACCCGTAAGGGTGCAAACCCTGGGAGTTACAGCCATGGGTGGGAGTTCCTTAGTTCCCCATTTCACAAAGCCGAGAACTTTGCAGGGCCCATGAAAGACACAGATAGCCCAGTAAAACCACACCATGTTTTGGAGTACACCGGGGCCACATTGCTGCTGACCTGCACTGCTGTGTGTCCCAGAGCAAGAGCCCTCGGCGGGGGTGACTGTGTTTGAGGCTGGACAAGAACTTCCTGTTCTGTCTCTTTTGCTCTCTCTCTTCCTGCAATAAAACAACTGGTAGGACTCTGGTGCGGAGCACTGCATCCACATTCTCTGGGAAACCACACACCAGACAGCTCTAGCTGATCTGAAAGAGGACTCTTCAATGAACATATATACTCCAAAGTCAGGCAGAAGGCTGCCTGTGGCCTTGGGAATCCAAACTAGCTTGTCCTGTTAATCAGGATATTACACATCTAAAGAAAGTGTGCACCAGATGAAGACGATGCCTTAGACAGCGTCGGTGGTTATGTCCAGCAGTGTCTAAGGACAAGTCATGCTCTGGTAGATGGGAGCATTTTGGTTGCTTTAAGAGTTTGCTACTGAAGGGCTGGGACATTTCATTGGGACTTGAAACTCCAGACCTCTTTACTCACAAAGGCAGACAAGTTAGGTGAGCCAGGTCAGCCTTTATTCCAACTTCCTAACCAAAAGGCTATGAGGTCGAAAATATATTTCTCAGACTCTTCCGCAACAAGGATTCCAGATGTGGCTTTAAAAATTCCCATCAGAGACTGAGATTTGCAAATATTAACTACTATATATAAAAATAGCTAAAAAAACTAAATTTCTTCTGTATAGCACAGGGAACAATATTTAATATCTTATAATAAACTTTAGTAAAAAAATATGAAAAGGAATTCATACATATATATGTGAATATGAAAGACTGGAACATTGTGCTGTACATCAGAATTTGACACATTGTAACTGACTATACTTCAATTAAAAAGAAAATATATATATATATATATATATATATATAATGCCCATCAGCAGCATCTGAGTGTCACTGAAAGAAGAAACCCAGATGAATGGACGCTGAGGTGGTTGGATGAGCTACGTTATTTTGCTGGGGTGGATGCAGCGTGCATGGCAGAGATCTAGAAGGAATGCTCACAATAGCCACTCACTGATCTGAAAGTGAGTTAGGTTAACAGCTTTCTGAAATCCTCACTGCCCCTCCTGATGAGCCAAGTGTCTGGCGTTTCTCTGGAAATCACTAGGAGCAGTCTGGAACTCAAAGGTAAAAATTAAAAACTGCAGTCAGGTAGCAAAGAGACTGGCAGGACGCGTTGGACAAAAGTAGGTCAGAATCAACAAGGAATGGGGAGGGGATAGAATGTGTGTTGAGGACCCTGAATTCAGGGGTGGATTGTCTATGTTGAGGACTCTGAGTCAGTATGAGTAGATGGATTTGTGTGGACTATGGACTAAAATGGTGGCCATTGTTCAGATAAGTGTGATTTGGAGTATATTTATTTGAGGAGGGTTTTTTTTTTCCCCTTCAACATTGATCATTTCTAGGGAGCAGAATAATACTCTGCCACACAACATCTAAGTGCAAAAGAGATGCTATGGGATGATGGTGGTATGAAAAATTTCAGTACTGCAATTTCAAGCTTTCCTTAATGAGGTGCACAGCAGTAGGTACTTAAAATAAAATAAGGTACTTATATTAAAGACATCATCATATGTACATATCCTTTAAGATACACATATGGTGCTATAAGTGGGCCTGAAATGTGTTCTGCATTCTAAAATCCGATGAAATAAAATCAGTAGTTCAATATGCCTGTCGGCTCTAAAAACATGATGTAGCTCATGATCACAGAAAGCAAGATCAGCTAGGGAATTTGAGATTTGTCGTTTCCAGTGTCAAAGTTAATATTTTTTGCTTTACTTAAAAAGCATTTTTTTAATTAGGTCTGTCAGCATCCATTGGTATACGGGGTTCAGTAGATGTGTTCAGATATTCCAGACAGTGAATCAGAGCAAAGACTGAGGTTTAGACAGTAGTTAAATGCCTCACCCGTGTGATCAGCATCCACAAACTGCTTTACTGAAAATCCTTAAAAGTGAGAACTTCATTAAAGCAACGATAAGTGAGGGGAAAAAATAGCTAAAGACTAGTGGAAGTTTTATAACGTGTAAAAATGACAAAAGGCTATTCATGAGCATATTTTTAAAAACCCCTACACTTTAATAAGAAAAACAACAATCTGACAACAGGTTGTACACTGCTGTAGGAGAATCCATGCAGATGGACTCTTATGTGAATGGGGCTGGAGCTGTAGAATTAGTTAGTCTTGCAAGTAACTCAGTTAAACACAAATGCAAATGGGATACACTTCTAGAATATCTGAGGAAATATCTTGGAAAACTTACTCCTCTATGAAGCAATGACAATGGCAAAATTTGTCAAAATTAACCTCTGTAGAACTCTGGAAATTAAACCAAGACTTCCAGCAATCCGGGGAGTCTTTATTTGAGAAAGAAAAACAGCTAAATCTCCATAAAGATAGTGAGTTTTGAGGCATTGTAACTTGATCTACCCCATCCCTGTATCCACACCTAAATGGTGGCCTTTATAAGCAATAGTCTCACAATCAAGGTAGGGGCAGAAGTGATTTAAAGTTACCCAAAAAATCCGCCCCCAGAGAGCTGTCACTATGTGACCTGTCACAAACTCATGCTGTGCAAACAGCCTGTCCCCAGAGTGTGTGTGGGAAAAAATCAGCAGTGAGTATCTAACATTACAACTGCCTGAGGCAGTGGGACCAGTAGAGGCTAACTAGGTGCTGACTAGGAAACTTAGAAGGCAAAATTGAGTAATGAGAAGTTCTGGGGGTGAAGGTAGGGTTAAAAAGCTCCAAAAAATTCTGAGAATTGTAGAAGGCAATATACATGTGTGGCACATGGCAAGGAAAGATCTGAGAAAATCCTAAGCCTTCAACACTGGCTGAACTTGAGGTTCTGCATAAGCAAGAACTAAAGGCTACGGAAGAGCTGCTGACTGCATGCTGGTGCTGAGGGCATCCCTCAGCATGCGGACACACAGCCACCTGGCAACAGCTCAAACGATTGGCTCCAGGCATTGAAAGAAATCACTGTCCAATTATTACTACAGTGATGACAACTAGGCTTTCTTCACACACACTGATCTCATGGTCATGCATGATAAAGAAAACAGACTTTAAAGAATTTGTTCAGGAAAGTAACTAAATAAATAGCTGCAGCAGCAATGACAATGGAAGCAACAATAAACCCTTGAGATGAGGAAAATCTGGCTTTCAGATCTGCCACATTGTAATATTTTAAATGTCCAGTTTTCAACAGAAAATTAGAAGATGTACAAAGAAACAGAAATGTTTGGTCATAACAGATAGGGAAAAAGTAGTCAATAGAAACTCCCTGAGGTAGCCCAGACACTGGACTTACTAGACAAAGATATAAATAAGCAATTACACACATGTTCAAAATACTAACAGAAACCATGCCTAAAGGATTAAATTATGTGCACATCTCATTGTACAGAGAATATCAATAAATAAAATTTATAATAAAAACCAACTAGAAATTCTAGAGATACAAATATGACTAAAATAAAAACGTCAATAAGAGGTTTCTCTGTAGATATGAACTTGTTGGAGAAAAAGTCAGTTAAATTAAAACTACTGAAATTATCCAGTCTGTGGAACAGAAAGAAAAAGGAATAAAAAAAAAATAGAACACTGTGTCAGAGATAGGTGGGACACCATCAACAATATCAATACACACATAATGGGAGCGCCAGAAGGAGGGAGAGAAAAAAAGGGGCAGAAAGAATATATAAAGAAATAATGGCTGAAAACTTCCCAAATTTGATGACAGCATTAATTTGTACATCCCAGCAGTTCAACAAACTCCAAGTGCTATAAACGTAGAGACATCTAAAATAGGCACATCAGACTCAGTGTGTCAAAAGACAAGAATAAAGTATCTTGACAGCTGAAAGAGAAAAGTGGTTCAACATATAGAAAGGCTCCTCAGTAAGACAGTTGATTTCTCATCAAAAACCATGGAGACCAGAAGGCAGTGGATGGTATCGTCAAAGAGATAAAAGGAAAAGACTGTCACCAAGTATTTTATAGCCAGCAAAATGATTCTTTAAAAAAAATTAAAGGAGAAATTAAGACACTCCTACAAAAACAAAATCTGAAAGAATTCATTGCTAGCAGGCCTGCCCTACAAGAAATACTAAGGATAGTCCAGCAGGTGTAAATGAAAGGACACTTGCCTAAAAAATAAAGAGCACTACTACATGAGTAAAAAAATAAAACAGTATAAATCGAGTATTACATGTAAATGTTTTGTTCTATTTGATGTAAAGGACAACTGCATAAAACAATACTTATGAAACTGTGTAGATGAGCTTATAAATGCATAAAGGTGCAATTTGTATGACAGTGACAGCATGAGGAGGGGGAGGGAAAAGACTGATACCAAAGCAAAGTTTTTGTGTACTGTTGAAATTAAGTTGGTATTCATGTCAACTAGATTGCTTTAAAACAAGATGTAAATTATAATCTCCAGGGCAATGGAAGAGAAGGAGGAGCAGGAAGAGGAGGAGGAGAAGAAAAAGATAAAATAAACAAATTAAAATGACACACTTGAAAATGCTTACTTTGTACAAAAATGTGTAGTAATAGAGGAATGGGAAAAAAAGACATATAGAAAGTAGACAGCAGTTGTAACTTCAATCTGATAAGAAATTACATTAATGTAAATGAATTAAACATTCTAATCAAAATACTAAAGGCAGAAATAAATGGAATAGACAATAGATGAACAATAGAGAATAATCAACAAAAGGAATAGTTGGTTCTTTGAAAAGATCAATAAAATTGACAAATTTTATCTAGTACTGAAAAAAAAAAAAAGAGAGAAGATTCAAATTACTAAAATGAGAAATGAAAGGAAGGATGTCACTACTGCCCTTACAAAAATAACAAGGAATGTAAGGGAATACCATGGATAATTATATAGCCAATACATGAGATAATGTAGATGAAATGGATAAATTCCTAGAAGGACATAAATGACTGAAGCTAATTCAAGGAGAAATAGAAAACTCAAATAATCCTACAGTAAGTAGTAACTGAAATAGCAATCCAAAACTTTCACACAAAGAAATGCTAGGCCCGTATGGCTTTGTTGGTGAATTCCATCAACTACTTAAAGAAAAAACAAAAACAAAAACAAAAACAAACAAAAAATGCTTCACAAATTCGTCTGAAAATAAAAAGGTGGTCACACTTCCCAATTCATTCAATGAGACTAGTATCACACTGATACGAAAACCAGACAAAGGGATCACAAGAAAACTAAAGACTATCTCTTATGAATATAAATGCAAAAAATCCTCAACAGAATACAAGCAAATCCAAAACAGTAACATATAAAATAGACCACCATTAAGTGGGATATATCCAGGTATGCAAAGGCAGTACAACATACAAAAGTCAATTCATGTAATACACCATATTAATAGAATAATGGATAAAAACTAGGAATAGAACTTCCTCAACTTGACAGAGAACATCTATGAAAAACCTGAAGCAAAGATCATACATAATGCAGAAGCACTGAATTATTCCCTCCCAAAATCAACATTGTACTGGAGGTTCTAGTCAAATCAATCAGACAAAGAAAATAAAGCCTCTAGATTAGAAAGAAAGAAATAAAACTGTTTTGATTCCAGATGACATGATATTATATATTGAAATCACAAGGAATCCACAAAGGAAAAATAGAAAAGAAAAGAAAAATCCTCTTAGAATTAATAACCCAGTCTGACCAAAATTGTAAGACACAGATGAATATATGAAAAGTAATTACATTTCTATTCAACAGCAGTGAATAATCTAAAAATAAAATGAAGGAAACCTTTTCATTTACAATAGCATCAAAAAGAATAAAATAATTAGTAATATTAAGAAAAAATATGTGGAATACTGAGAAAAATATCTGAAACTTGTATATTGAAAACTAAAATACTACTGATAGAAGTTAAAAATGACCTAAAATAAATGGAAAGCTCTTCTGTGTTCATGGATCAGAAGCCTTATTATTGTTAGGATGGCCATTGTCCTCAAAATGACCTATACATTCAATGCAGCTCTGGCTTTTTGGCAGAAATGAACAAGCTGTTCCTAAAACTAATATGTAAATGCAAGATACCCAAAACAGTCAAAACAATCTTGAAAAATAACAAAGTTTTGAAGTTTCCAAATTCAAAACTCACTAACAAAACTGTGATCCATACAGTGTGGTACTTGCAGAAAGGACAGAAAAATAGATTGAGAGAAAAGAACTAAGAGACCATAAACAAAGTCTTACATGCAGCCATTTAATTTTTGACAAAGGTGCCATGACAATCCAATGGGGAAAAATAATCTTTACAAAAATGATGCTGGGACACCTGTACATACACCTGGAAAGAAAGAAAACTGAACTTTTATCTTAACACCATTTATGGAAATTAACTCAAAATAAATCACAGACCTGAAACTATAAAACATTTAGAAAATGAACAATGAGGAAATCTTCAGGACTTTGGATTACAAATACTTGTAATATATGACACCAAAAGCACAAACAACAAAAGAAAAAAATCAAGTAAACTGGACTTCAGTGAAATTAAAAACTTCTGTGCTTCAAAGGACTTCATCAAGAAAGTAAGAAGACAATCCACAGGATGGATGAAAATATTTCCAAAATTTTCCCTGATAAGGGACTTTTATCCAGAATAGACAAAGAAGACTTAAAACATGACAATACAAAGACAAATGTAATTAAAATGGGCAAAGAATTTGAATATATGTTTCTCCAAAGAAGACATACGAATGGGAACTAAGCACATAAAAAGATGTTCAACATCAGTAGGCATTAGGGAAACAGAAATCAAAATCACAATGACATACCACTTCATACCAACTAGGATGACAAATATATATGATATATGATATATAAATATGAATCTATAAACCCAGTAATAAAAAGTGTAGATGAGGATTTGGAGAAACTGGACTCCTCATACATTACTTCTGGACATATACAATGCTTCAGTCACTTTAAAAGCTATATTAGCAATTCCTCAAAATGTTAAAAGCAGAATACATCCCAGCAATTCCATTTTTTGATATATCCTGAAGAGAAGTGAAAATATGTGTTCACACAAAAACTTGTCCATGAGCATT
Source organism: Vicugna pacos (assembly GCF_048564905.1). Lineage (NCBI taxonomy): Eukaryota > Metazoa > Chordata > Mammalia > Artiodactyla > Camelidae > Vicugna > Vicugna pacos. The sequence continues at coordinate 6,507,101 of NC_133004.1, forward strand.
TACAGCAGAATTATTCATCATCAACTGATGGATGGATAAGCAATGTGGTGTATTTATAACTACGGCATATTATTTGAATACAAAAAGGAATTTGGGTATTGATATATGCTACACTATGGATGAGCCTTGACAACGTCACACTAAATGAAAGACGATAATCAAAAAAGGCAGCATACTGTATGGTTCTACTTATATGAAATGCCTAGAACAGGCAAACCTGTAGAGGCAGAAAGTAGAGTGGTGGCTGTTGAGGGCTAAGGGAAAGGAAGGTTAGGGACTGACTTACTAAAGGGTACTGGTTCCTTTTGGGGGTGATGGCTACACAACCCTGAAATGTACATAAAACCCTAATGCACACTTTCAAAGGCTGCATTTTACGGTATGTGAATTATATCTCCATAAACCTGTTATTCTTGAAGCTGAGCCCACCTATGGAGCAACTGACACAGCACTGACTGTGGCATCCGAACGGGGAGTGACCCACCCGCCCACCGCGAAGGAGAGCAGCACCTGACCCAGTGTTGGAGGGGTGCAGTCTTCTTGCCAATGGACACTGTGAGCAGCACAGATGAGGGGGCCAACAGAGCAAGCTGAGTTCATGAAACAGGGAGAAGACACAAAGACCTCTCAATAAAACCATTAAGAGCGTTCAGTCTCTAGGAGAACACATCTTTGTTTTTAAAATCTTTTTATACCTGTTTTATTTTCTATTAGCTTTTTAATCTTTACTTTTTAAACAGTTCTATATGTTTACAATTCTCATTTCATTTTTAATTCTCCTGGATTTGATCTGTTATTGATTATTCACAGGTTTTAAATATTGTGTTTTGAGTTTTTTCTTCTTTGCATTAAGGTTTTAAAAAGACATCTCAACTCGATTCCTATTCTTCTTCAACTTGCTCTTCTATTATTGATTATACACTGTTTTCAAACCTTCTTTTCCTCCATTCTTTTAAAATTCTATTTCTCTCTCTCATTTTTAAGTTTTATTCCAGCATAGGCCTTAGATAGATAAAGAAATAAACCCCTTTAAGGGCCACAATAGATAACTGATACTCCTTAAGCCACAGTGCCAGAGAGATATGAGCAGTTGAAGAAGCAGAGAAAGTATTCCCAATTAAAAGAGAAAGAGAAATCCCCTGAAAGAATGATCAATGAAATAGATATTAATGGCCTATTAGATCAAGATTTCTAAAAAGAAGTGATCGAATTACTGAAGGAACTAAAAGAGATAGTATTTAGAGACATAAAATATGTCAAAAACAAAATAGTAGCTATAAAGAAGAGCCAAGTAGAATTGGTAAATTCATTGGCTGAAATGAGATCTGACCTAAAGGCAGTACAACTCAGGCTAGATAATGCAAAGGAACGAATAAGTGACCTAGAAGACAGGACAACAGAAAGCACACAATCAGAACAGTTGAGAGAAAAAAATAAAAAACAATGAAAACAATATATGGAACCTATGGGATAATATAAAGCATGCCAATCTATGCATCATAAGAGTTCCAGAAGGGGAAGAAAGAACAAAGGGGATGGAGAAGGTATTTAAAGAAATCATAACTGAAAAATTCCCAAACATAAAGAAAGAATCAGACACCCAAGTACAGGAGGCTCAGAGGTTCCCAAACAGGAAAAGCCTAAAGAGACACACACCAAGACATAACAAAATCAAGATGGCCAGACTGAAGGATAAAGAAATGATCCTAAAGGCAGCAAGAGAAAAACAAAGAGTGAGTTACAAGAGATGGCTCTCAGCTGATTTCTCTACAGAAACACTGTAGGCCAGAAGGGAGTGGAAAGATATATACAAAGTCCTGAATGAAAAAACAGATGCAGCCTAGGATACTTTCTGCAGCAAGGCTATCCTTTAGAACAGAGGGAGAGGTAATGAATTTCACAGAGAAGAAAAACTAAAAGACTTTAGCAACACTAAACCCATGCTAAAAGAAATATTGTAAGGTACACTCTAAATAAAAAAGAAGCAGGATGATACAGAAATGAGAGCTCATAACTGGAAAGGTGATAACTACCATGAATTACAAATAGAATGAACATGAAATTGTAAAAGAAGACATCTAAATCATTGAGTGGGAGAGGGAAGCAAGAAAATATAGAGTATTTTTTCTTTCTTCTTTTTTCTTAAATTTTTCATTCTAGGTAGGATGGGTTAGAGATTGCATTACTATCTGTTTAGTACACACAGTTACAGTAATTGCTTAACAGACTTACAAAAAAGTGTAACCACAAGCCAAAAACTTACAAGTGAGTAACAAAAACTAAATACAATCCAAGATAACAGAAAGGAAAATTACCATACCACAAAAGGAAGAAGAAAGGAACAAAGAAGAAATATGAAATCAACTGCAAATAAAAGTTCAAATAGCAATAAACACTCATTTATCATTAATTACTCTAAATGATAATGGACTAAATGCTCCAGTCAAAAGACAGAGTGGCAGACTGGATAATAAAGCAAAAAACTTCAATAAACTGCATACAAGAGACACATTTTAGGGAGAAGGACACATATAGATTGAGAGTGAATGGACGGAAAAGGATATTCCATGCAAATGGAAACTCCAAAAAAGCAGGTATAGCAGTTCTGATTTCAGACAAAATAGACTTTAGAACAAGGGCCATAAAGAAAGATAAATAAAGGCATTTTATAATGATTAAAGGAGCAATACAAGATGAGGATATTACAATCATGAATATATATGCATCCAACATGAGCACCTAAGTACATAAAACAACTACTAACAGAGATAAACGGGGAAATTGATGGGAATACAATCATTGTCAGAAGTTTTAACACCACATTAACATCACTAGACAGATCTTCCACACAAAAAATAAATAAGGCAACAGAGAAATTAAATGATACAATAGAAAAATTAGATTTAGTGGATATTTTCAGAGCATTACAACCCCCCAAAATAGGATATACATTCTTTTCAAGTGTGCGTGGAACATTTTCTAGGATTCATCATGTACTTGGTCACAAAAGAAGCCTCAAAAATTTTAAGAAGATAGAAATTATCTCAAGTATCCTTACTGACCACAATGCCATTGAAACTAGAAATCTCTTCAGAGAAACAAAGCATAAAAAAAAGGAAAGCATAGAGATTAAACAACATGCTATTAAAAAAAATGGGTCAATGATGAAATCAAAGTTGAAATTAAGGAATACATTGAGACAAATGAAAATGAAAACAACCACAAAAAACTTATGGGACAAAGCAAAAGCAGTGCTAAGAGGAAAGTTTAGGGCGATACAGGCCTTCCTCAAAAATGAAGAACAATTTCAAAAAAACAATCTAACCCACCAGTTAAAAGAACTAGATACTGAAGAGTAAAAACACCCAAAAAGTCAGCAGAAGGAAGGAAATAATTAAGATCTGGGAGGAAATAAATAAAATAGAGATTAAAGAAATAGAGAAAATAATCAATCAAACCAAAAGCAATTTTTTGAAAGAGTAAATAAAATCGAGAACCTCTGGCCAAACTCACAAAGAAGAAAAAAGAGAGAGCACAAATTTGCAAAATAAGAAAGGAAAATGGAGAAATTACAACAAATAACATAGAAATATAGACTATCATATGAGAATATCATGAAAAACTACATAAAAAAAGGGATAACCTAGAGGAGATGGACACGTTTCTGGAAACATACAGTCCACTAAAACTGAATCAAGAAGAAACTGACCACTTGAACAAAATGATCACTAGGAATGAAATCGAATTAACAATAAAAAAAATCCCTACAAATAAAATCCAGAACTGGACAGCTTCACCAGGGAATTCTACCACACATACAAAGAAGTACTCATACCAGGCCTTCTCAAACTCTTCCAGAAGATTGAAAAGAAGGAATATTCCCAAACTCATTCTATGAAGCCACAATCACCCTGATACCAAAACCAGGCAAAGACACCACCAAAAAAGAGAATTACAGAACAATATCACTGATGAACACAGATGCAAAAAAAGTCCTTACCAAAATACTAGCAAATAGAATTCTACAGCACATAAAAAAGATTATACAACATGCTCAATTGGGGTTCATCTCAGGGACACAAGGGTGGTTCAACATATGCAAATCAATCAATGTAATACTTCACATCAACAAGAGAAAGGACTAAAACCACATGATCATCTCAATAGATGCATAAAAGCTTTTGATAAAATTCAACACCCATTTATGATAAAAATTCTCACCAAAGTGGGTATTGAGGGAACATAACTCAACATCATGAAAGCTATATATGACAAACCTACAGCCAGCATAGCACTGAATGGTGAAAACCTCAAAAGCTTCTCACTAAATTCTGGGACAAGACAAGGATGCCACTATCACCACTCTTATTCAACATAGACTTGGAAGTCCTGACCATAGCAATCAGGCAAGTAAGAGAAGTAAAAGGGGTCTAAATTGGAAAAGAAGAGGTAAAAGTGTCACTACATGCAGATAACATGACACTATATATAGAAAACCCTAAAAGGTCCACACCAAAACTACTAGAGCTGATCGAAGAATTTAGCAAGGTAGCAGGTTACAAGATTAATGTTCAAAAATCAGTTGCATTTCTTTACACTAATGATGAATCAACAGAAAAAGGAAGTAAAGAAATAAAACACTTTAAAATAGCACCCAAAGTAATAAAATTTCTAGGAATAAATCTAACCACAGAGGTGAGAGAATTTTACACAGAAAACTATAAACCATTGGCGAAGGTAATTGAAGAAGACTTTAAAAAATGGAAAGGTATCCCAAGCTCTTGGATTGCAAGAATCAATATTGTTAAAAGGGTCACACTGCCCAGGGCAATATACAGATTTAATGCAATCCCTGTAAAATTACCCAAGACATATTTCATAGAACTAGAACAAATCACAATAAAATTTATATGGAACCATCAAAGACATAGAAATTCCAGGGTATTACTGAAGAAAAAAAAGAAAGAGCCTGGAGGAATGACTCTCCCAGACTTCAGACAATACTATAGAGTTACAGTCATCAAGACAGCATGGTATTGGTACAAAAACATACATATAGACCAATGGAACAGAATAGAGAGCCCAGAAATGAACCCAGAAACTTTTGGTCAACTAATCTTCGACAAAGGAGGCAAGAATATACAATGGAATAAAGACAGTCTCTTCAGCAAGATAAACATAAGACAAGATACAATAAACCTCCTAGAAGAAAATACAGGCAAAATATCTGACATACATCTCAGAAATGTTCCCTTAGGGCAGTCTACCCAAGCAATAGAAATAAAAGCAAGAATAAACAAATGGGACCTAAAGAAACTTACAAGATTCTGCACAGCAAAGGACACCATATGTAAAAAAAAAGACAACCTACAGAATGGGAGAATATTTTTGCAAATGAAACTGACAAAGGCTTGATCTCCAGAATATATAAGCAGCTCAAATGACTTAATAAGAGACAACCAAATAACCTAAACCAAAAATGGGCAGAAGACCTAAACAAGCAATTCTCCAAGGAAGACATACAAATGATCAATGGGCACATGAAAAAATGCTCAATGTCACTAATTATCAGAGAAATGCAAATCAAAACTACAATGAGGTATCACCTCAAACCAGTCATAATGGCCATCATTCAAAAATCCACAAATGACAAATGCTAGAGAGGCTGTGGAGAAAGGGGAACCTCCTACACTTCTGGTGGGAATGCAGTGTGGTGCAGCCACTGTGGAAAACAGTATTGAGTTCCCTCAAATGTCTAGGAATAGACTTGCCATATGACCCAGGAATCCTGCTCCTGGGCATGTATCCTGAAGGAACCCTACTTCAGGATGACACCTGCATCCCAATGTTCATAGCAGCACTATTTACAGTAGCCAAGACATGGATACAGCCTAAATGTCCATCAGCAGATGACTGGCTAAAGAAGTGGTATATTTATACAATGGAATACTACTCGGCCATAAAAACTGACAATTTAGGGCCATTGGCAGCAACATGGATGCTCCTGGAGAATGTCATTCTAAGTTAAGTAAGAACGGTAACAAGGAATAAAGACAATTACCCACAGGTACAGTTATTTTGATTAAAATATCCACACAGAAAGCAAGTCACCCCCACGACTGCTGCCAGGAGGAGCATCTGAGTGTAATAGCCCAGCCAAGCAAAGTAGATTCTGAACTTCTCTCCTTAGAATTTCCGGCAGAAAGACAGAAGGAAGTTTCAGAAGACACAAATAATCACTCTGTAGCTTCATCCTCATGTTAATTTATTTTTTTTCTTTTTTGGGGGGCATAACTAGGTTTATTTATTTGTTTTTAAATGGAGGCATTGGGGATTGAACCCAGGACTTCATGCATGCTAGACATGCACTCTACCACTGAGCTATACCCTCCCTCCATCATATTAATTTCTGATTCTAAATCAAGGGGGCTTTAAGTTTAATCCTCCGACTCAATTCACTCTTAAAACATATGCGTTTTCATAGCAGCCCCCAAATTCTACCGTGAAATAAGAAGTGTTTTATGTATCATAGAAGTACAGATCACTGGCTCACCTGCTGAAGAGAGATAAATGAGAACAGAGCAAAGGAGAGGACGAGGCTGACTCCAGAGCAGATGCAGGGGATCATCACCACTCACTGGACAGTCTGGCACATTCAACAAATCCCCCCAAAAATCATTCTTAACAGGCTTGACACAAGTGGACATCAACAAGTGGCTCAGTCATCTGCTCCTGCCTTATCTCGGGAATGTCCCTGGAGCAAATACATCGTAAACCACAGATAATAAGGAAATGGCTGATAATGATAACAACTGGGAGTGCAATGTCTGTCTGACAAAATATTTATAAAACTCATTGTGGGAATGGGAGAGGGCAGGAGGGATGTGACTGAGGAAGGCACTGCCCTGTATTCTTTGTATCTAGCACGTCTGTTGTTCCTAGGTTTTAAAACCTCTTCTCAGTTAACCTGGAGTAGATGGAACAGGCCAGGGAGGCAAGATTAGAAGAAAGGAGGCAGGGCATTAAGTGGTGCCAGGCTGATCCTAAAAGGGAGACCGACACAGACAGGCAGACACAGAGAGTTTAGGGATGAGGCGGAACAATGAGACGGCGGCTCAGGTGTGTCTTGCTGTTGCTGAACCTTCCCTCAACTGGCTCACTGATGACTTGGCAGTGCTGGGTAAAACCTGTGGATTTCCTCAGCTCTGAGTTCTCTCTGAGGCTTCCGGCTCAGTCTGGAGCTGAGATGAGTTCCGTGGGCTTAGCCTAGGGGGGACTCAGCTCCGAGAATAGCCTGGAATCCTGGAAAACTTCACGCAGGAACCCCGGAGGCTGGACCAGCACTCACAGGGCTGCTGTGAGACCAGCTCCATAGTCAGAGCCCTGGGCATGGACCATTCCATGGGGAAAAGGGCTGAGCCCGATGCCAAATCAGATAGGAGCGAAAAAGTGTGTTCATTCTCATGTGACTGGGCTTTGTGGCCTGGCTCATGGGTGGCAGGCTCAGGATGGTGTCTGGCAGAGAAAACCCTGGCAATGGGTTTGAGATGTCTTGGACTCTTTCTTGTTAAGCTTTTTGTAATACATTCTTATCAACTATCCATCCTGAAAATGCCAAATTCAAAACTGAAAGAATGTTAGAAGTTGCCTGCTCTAACTGCCCAATGGTAAACACACCCTGCTACAGTTAGAGAGCTGGTCAGGCAGCCTCTGCCTGGATATTTACAGTGACGGGTAGTTCATTACTTCCAAAGGTTACAAGTCGGCAGGAAGGTCAGACAGAATTTTTGAACCTTAAACAGATATCTGCCTCCTAGTCCTTGCTGAAAGGCAAGGAATAATGAGGATCCCTTCAAATGTAGTTTTGCCTGATTGTTATCTCTCTCTGTCAAAAGCACCCCAATTTTTTTTTCAAAATTCAGCTTTGATTTCTTTTTATCAAAGTAATGCCATACATTTAATAAAGAGTCAAACAGTTCTCGAACACCGATTGTAAAAAGGAGCAGTTCCCATCAACCGCCCCATTTCCTGGCCAGAAACAACCACGTTCAGCTCCTACTGCTGACTCTTGGAATACTTACTCCCTTTCTCTGACTAATATCCTTGTAACACAGCCTACTGACTTTTTCAGCTTTATGTATCACCTATTTAACTTTCTATTTTGGAAAATGAGGATTCAGCTCTCTTTCAAACCCCATCTCATCTACACACCCAGACCTTCATTCTTCCAACCTTTTGATACAATTACATTATAATTTTCATCAGCTCAGTATCCTTGATTTACATTATTATTACTCTGTACAGACTATTCAAAGCTGTAGCAATTTGTGCTAGTCTTACCTTTTCTTCCCTACTTCATTTTCCTGGAGTTAATAATTGTCTTGGTTTTTCATAGCTTAGATTTCTGTGCACTTAATAATTCAACCTCAGACCTTCTCTTAACGAACAACTTTCACAATACTTTCCAATACATTGTCTACAAATTTCATCTCCTTGAATAAATCTCTTCAGATCTCCTTCCACATGGATTAACGACATGCTAGTCTTGTCACAGAGCTCATGGGGCCACTAGTGGGAAGTAACATGGGAATACATGGACCAGGATCAGGGAAAAGATCAACATAATTGCCTTAGCAATACATACTTAAAATAGTAGGAAAATTGTTTTCTTTACAAACACAAACACACACACAAACCCCAAAAGCCCATAAAGAATGATTAAAGAGTGGTCAAACCCATTGCCCTGCCTTCAAATTCTGTATAACATAAAACAAAAATAACAGAAGGAAGATATCATATAAATATGAATCTCAAGGGGGATTGGGTACACTCAGTGGCAGAGTGTGTGCTCAGCATGCTTAAGGTCCTAGATTCAATCTTCAGTACCTCCATTAGAAAAAAAAATTAAAAAGAAAAAAAAATTATCAATTTTAAATATTTACATATTAACAAATATCCTCCTTTAAAACTGTGTTCTAAAGGATAACCCGGGTTAAGGAGAAAGTACCTCTTCATGACTGTGATCCTGCTGATAATTGAGGGAGGAAATTAGAGTATGACCACATGAAATAAAATTCCTTATGAAATAATGATCCCGGGTGACAATCATTATTGGCTGCTGTCATCACAAAAAAGAGAGTCAAATGTAATATTATGTACCTTATGACAGGAGTACAAAACTTCACATAACAATTATTTTTGCACAAAGTTGAACCTCAATCAGATCAAGCTTTTAGGGGAGGATTAAATCACTTAGCTAAAGCCAATACATAGGATGGAGAAACAAGTCTAACACCATAGGGGAGAATGAAATCAGCCAAACAGGAAATAGAGAAACCCCTCAGCAATTTCAAGGAAAATGAGAAACAGGAAAATTATAGATTAGAACGCACTTGAGAGATATGCTAGCTGCAATGTCTGAATCTTGTCTGGATCTTGATTTCAACCCCAAAACTACTTAAAAGTGTATTTTTGTGACAAGCAGGGAATTATTTTGTAACCCTAAAAAAAAGGAATATTCCAATTTTATTTGAAAGAGACCTTGTCATTTCACTAATGAAAGGTTAAGCTATGTAGGATTGTCTTCAAAATGACCCCATAGTGGGGGAGGGGAGGAGATGGAGATGAAAGATGCAACAACAGTGACTCTGAGTATATAATTCTGGAGCTGGGTGACTGATAACACCCAGGCAGGCTGGCTGTACTGTTCTCTCAATTTCTGTACATGTTTGAATCTTTCCATAAAATGTGAAACAACAAATAGACTTCAGTGTTTTAAAACCCTCACTTTGATGGTTAAGAGGTTTGCCCAAGTAGGTGGGCACCTGCATGGGGCACTGAGATAAGAAAGAACAGACACCTGGCTCCAGACCGACCTGGGGCTACCTTGACCCTCCTCTTCTCCTAACCATCCACAGCCAGCCCATAACTGCATCCCGTCAGCCCCACTCCCCAAATGCATTCCTCATTGGCTCCCACCATCTCTCAACTGGCCCAATCCAAGAGCCTCCTACCTGGCCTCCCTGCTTCCTGGGTCCCTGCCATACATTCTCCACATTATCTTTGCAAAATGTGAGTGAGAGAAAATTACTTAAGTGCTTAAGCTATCATGACTGCTTCTCACTGCGCTTAGAGTCTACACTCCTTTCCGTGCTCCTGATGTCCTTCTAAACCTCACGTCTCATCACTCTCACCAGCGCTGGCTCCAGTGTCTCCACAAACCTGCTGAGCACATTTGTGCCTCGGGGCCAATGGACAAGCTGCCTCTATTCCATGGGTGACTTTTCCCAGATCTTCAAATTCCAGCCTCCTTATCGCCATCTCAGCTCACATGTAACCTACTCAAAGATAGCTTTCTTAACTCACTTCCCCCCAAGTCTCCCATCTCAACACTGTGTTATTTCTTCATTTCAATCTGACATTGTTTCCTTATTTGCACGATTATTTTTGTTTTCTCGGTTGTCCTTGGCCTCCATCCCCCCAGCAGCCTTGCCCAAACAGCATAAGCCCCCGGGGAGCAGCCGGCGCTGGTGCTCTGAGAAGACACATGCTGAGCGCGACATTACAATCACGTGGTGTAGTGAAACGGTGTCGAACAGCAGATACAGAAAAGCAGTGAGAATTTCTCTCTTATTTTATAATTTAAATGAAATATAACATTTACTCCTATGTAATGAAGAATTTGGTAGGTCTTTGTTCCCAGTTCCTAGGCAGCAACCGCTAAAGCCTCGAAATTTCCCAAGATAAGAGTGTCTTTGCTATTCATGGTGGAACCTTGGATGGCTTGTGTTCATGAGATGACTCAGGATGGGGACTGGCCAGCCAGAGACACCAACCATGTGATTAGAGGAGTGGGGCTTTGAGCTTTGTGACAAGTGAGTGGCCACCAGGAGAGGAAGGGGCTCAAAATTTAGGGCTAAGGAAAGGTTTGACTTACAGTTAGGGTTTGGGTTAGCCATGTCGGTAGTGACCCAATAAATCATGGCTTTGTAATAAAGCCTGCAGTAAAAACTTGGGGCAACGAAGCTCAGAGCTCCTGTGAGCTTCCTGGTTGGTAACACTCTTGGAGGACTGTCACACTCAGATGCCATGAGGACAACCCTGAGCCCTTCCCACTGGGGTGCTCTCCACAACAGCTCACCTGATGAGACCTAAGGGCTGCTGCTTGTCTGTGCTTCGAGGAGGAGCCCATTCCCTGTACAGAAGGCCCTGATCACTGGGGCAGCTGAGGTCCTCTGACGGAGGCTGAAGTGGCACTGGGAATCAGAAGCAAACAGGTGAGCGTCACTGTCACAACATGTTCACATGTTCTGTTGATAAAATTTGGTGCTAACACTTCATGGTCATTTGTAAATAAGGGGCCCTCACTTGCCAGGAGGGATGGAGGTACCATATAATTTTTCATAATTCTCACCCAGGATTAATATTAACCCCTTGAGGGTCATTTGCAAACGTGGGTGGAAAGGAACGCTTGGATGTCACAGTCCTGGGACCACCGTGGGTACCTGGTGAGAGCCTTGTAGATGCTTAATGTTCTACAACCGGGCCAGTGTTCCACAGCAAAAATCTAGTCCACCCAAGTGCCCAAACTGCTGCAGTGGAGGGACACCTGATGGTCCAGCCCCCTCTTTGGAGACCCGGAGGAACTTGGACCCTGACAGGTTAGGGGCAGGGTCAATTCTAAAACCCAGGCATTTTTGTCCCCACAATTCAGTAGTTATTCGGTGACAGCACATGGAATATAAACAACAAAGTAACTTGACATGATGTTATATATTTAGCTTACTCAAGAAACAAAGTTTAAATCCAGTCATTCTCCTTCCCACCTGACCTACTTTCCTTTGTCTTGTACTAGCACCAGATTATTACCCACCCAGCCTTAACAAGGGTCCTGACTCCACTTACCTCCCTCCCAAACACCACATGAGATGATTCCTCAGCCTGGATGTGGGACCAGCAATTACAAGAAGCTTTAGTGGAAAAGAACTGGTTATGCACAGATACCAACTAAACACTGTAGTTTCCTGGTGTCCCACAATAGTAATCATGACAGCTGTTTGCAAGTGTCCCCAAAGTTCATTTAAGACTCTCACTGCTAATTTTGCTGGGACATAAATATGAAACATGTGGACTGCTGGGCTGGACTGCTAAGCTGGGTCTCTAATCCAGGAAGCTCAGTGTCTGCTCCCTGCACCCAGCTCCCTGTTCTGTTCATGCATATGCGTCAAGAAGCTGTTTAGTGTCCATTTTAATATCTTAAACAGTGCATTTCAATATTGTCTTCATCCACAAATACGTGTACCACATAGTAGTAATGATCAATCTTAGTATTTGCTTTCTTTGGTCTTAGAGAGTCAGATAAATGGATAGCAAAGATAACAAAGTCATAGAGGGCTATAATATAGTATTTCCTTTATTTCAATGACAGGATTTATTTAAAGAGCTTAGATATAACATCCTTGCATTTATGGCATCATTAAGCGTCTGAAGCTGTTACATTATAAAAACTTCATTTCTAGCGAGATGTTATCAGTTAGAGAAGAGCTCCTAAATTTGAGGGGTTGCTGTCATCTCAGACAGAGTCCCTAAAAAATGTCAGCAATCTGCAGTATTGCCATCATGACAAGAACCCAGACAGATGAAATTTGGAAAGCCCTGTGGCTTTCTAGTGTACAGACATAAAATGGTATTTCAGAGGGAAAAGCCTGAATTACAGAAAGTGATAAATGAAATGGTCTAACATGCATTTCCCTTTCAAAGAACTAATATGTCTTTTGTCGATAATAACATCTGTCAGTAATTATGAAAAGAGCTGACAGATGCATAGTACTTAATATAAGCCAGGGCAGTTGTATCACTGACACAGATTCATTAATCCCCATAGCATCTCTACGAGGTGGGTACTACAATTATCCCCATTTTATTGGTGAGGAACTTGATAGACACAGAGGGTAAATGACATTTACAAGGTCGACAGCGAGAAACCAACACAGGTGTTCCAGCTTGAGTCTACGCTCTTGGTCACTTCTCTTTTTTTTTTTTTTTTGGTGGTGGGGAGATAATAAGGTAATTCTGGTGGGGGGTGGGGAGGTAATTAGGGTTATATGTCTATTTTAGAGGACGTGATGGGGGCTGAACCCAGGACCTTATGCTTGCTAAGCATGTGCCCCATCACTTGAGCTGTGCCCTCCCCTCTAGAGTCTATGCTCTTAGCTGCTAATCCTCACTGTCCCACATGGTAACTGTGGGGGAAGTACAGTTCATTCATTCACTCGTTAAACTCAGCCTTCCCGGTGCCTGAGATTCAGCAGTGAACAAGACACATGTTTCCTGCCTTAAATGAGCTTGTCGCCTCCTGATATATTATCTTCATTTTACCCAGGAAGAAACAAGGTCAAGAAGATTAGCCTTTTCCTGTTAACACCGGAGGATACATGAGGTGCTTTATTTCAATTCTGCCATTTGACTTACACCATGGGGAGGGAAAGCTGCCTTGCAAATCCTGGAGCTCACAAACCTGTTAATCCTGAATTTTTTTTAACACTGTCCCTTACTTGATACTTGATCTGAGAAAGGATGAAGTAAACCTAAAAATGTTCTAAGAGAGCTTGTGGCTTATACAAGGTAACTAACCAGCCACTGTTTACTATCCTAACAGGAATCTGTAGGCATATTTCTTTTCTTTCTCTTTTTTCCTTTTTATGGGCAGCTTTTAAAAACCAAATCAAACCAACCAAACCAAATCACTGATAATTCAACAGCAGGTTCTAAATCACCCCCAAGACAGCAGCTAAACTCGGTTTAGACTTACAATGCGGTTTCTGGTGGTTGGATTGAAGAATGTATCTCTATCCTGAATATAAAAGTCTTTCATGGAGCTCTTCTCAAATAGGGCAATGAAAAACTCTTGTTCCGGTTGTTGATACTTTCATCCACTTGGAGGACTTTCATCAAACAGCGGAAGTTATCAAAGGCTGAGGACCGGTTTTTCAAATCATTGGGCTTCAGAGGCAATATTATGTGCAGTATCTCAGCGTATGTACGGAACACCTCCCACAGGGGGTGTACTTTTGCAAATACAAGCTTGTCATCCAAAACCTATATTGGGAGAATGAAAACACAAACCAGGAAAATATTTTCACATTTTTAGTATACAGATTTTTCCTACGTTGCTGGTAGTTGGAGCACTTGTGCAAACACACACATATGTCACACTGGTAAAAGTGAAGATATAATAAAAATAGATTTGCAATACATCATACATTTTTGCCTTAAAGATAATTTCTTTGTTGAAATTACTGAAAAGTTTTTTAAATTCCTTACAGTTCCTTCATAAAATAACCAATGTTTTAGATAAAGAAAAGCAAACTTGTTAATTTTTAGTCCAAATTAGTAACTAAAAATAGAAACACCAAAATATTCTTTGCAGTGGTATTGTAATGACAATTTTTTAAATTTCTGAAACCTAGAACATTTTACATATCTGTTCAATATATTGTTAAACAGCCATTAAAAGGGATTTAAAAGATTTATATTTATTGATATGGAATATATAATAAAAGGAGAAAACAAAATAATGTGAAATAATAATTTTCCTTTTTGGAAGGGAAAAATATCTTCATTTGAACAAAAAAAAGTTTAGAAGGATTTTATGATCCTTTATATATAATTAAGGTACAGATGGTTTTTAATTCCACTGTTCTTTCACTTTCAATTTTGGGGGTAACTTTTTATAATAAAAAAATCTTTAAAAAGGTTCTTGCATAAATACATTAATAGATATATTTATGACTATATTCTCTGGCTATTAAAAAAGATCTCCTAGCTGTGGATCTGAAACTTACATTCCATAATGCAGATTCTGACTGACTCGCCTCCCAGCCCACAGCAAACGCACGGCTAGTGTGACATGTTTCAAATACCATTCCAAGGAACATGCAGGCTCCCAGCCAATGGCTGCAAGGGGACTGACACTGATCTGGTTGCTCCCAGCTGCAGACCATCACAGATGAGGTTAGATCCACAGGCTCATATTTTCTCTGTCAAAAGAAATCAGAAAGTGTTAGGCTTTTACTTACACCAGGGAACAAGAATTTGTTTTTTTATGCAAAAAAATAACAACAAACCAATTTGAACCTGATGAAAAGACATTTACTCAAAACAGCACAGTAGCAATGAAGGTGCTCTGGCAGACAGGGACTTGTTGGATTCCTGTGAGTGCTGGACTCCTCACATGGAATTTCCTTGGCACTCCAGAAGGCCTGTGGTTGTCCTCATGGGTTTGTGGCCACAAGTGGCGCACAAAAGTCTCTGGCTTTGCCACAGTTTCAAAGCCTTTTTGGCTTATGAAAGATTTTGCCCTCAAATGGAGTTTTCTTGAGTCCAGTCACTGATGTCATTTACCAGAGTTACAGTCCAGATCTGATATTCTAGACTCTTAATATCTTGCAGACATTCAAATGGTTCAGGTTTGGATGTGTATTCACCTCTGCAGGCCTGGACCAAATCCGATAAAGACACCCAGACAAGTTCAGCAAAATACAAAGAAATTTTTCTCTCTGCAAGACTGAAATGTCTGTGAAGCTATAAAAACATCTGCACCTACAAAAATAGGGAACCAACTCATCAATAACATATCTATCCATAATGCATGGACATTCAAAATAAATACTGTATTTACTCCTATTAAATTCTATCTTGCTTTTGCCAAACTGTGTCCTAAACTGAAAGGAAAGTAGGTAAATGTAGAGAATTTTTTACCTTTTAAGAGAAAAAGGAACCCTCCTACTCGGTTGGTGGGAATGTAAATTGGTGCAGCCTCTATGGAGGACAGAAAAGAGGTTCCATAAAAAAATGAAAATAGACTTCCGTGTGATCCAGCAATCCCATTCATGGATATATGTTTGGAGAAGAATTTAATTCAAAAAGACACATGCACCCCAATGTTCACAGCAGCACAATTTAAAATAGCCAAGACACTGAAACAACCCAAATGTTCACTGACAGATGACTGGATAAAGAAGTTGTGGTATATTATATATATATATATATATATATATATATATATATATATGTATATATACATGTATGCATATATATACACACGCATATATACACATGAACACACACACAAATGGAATACTGTTCAGCCACTAAAAAATAAAATAATGACATTTGCAATAACATGGATGGACCTACAGGGTATTATGCTAAGTGAAATAAGTCAGAGAAAGAAAAACAAATATTCTATGTATTAACTTATATGTATATCTAAAAAATAAAACAAATTAATGACTATAATAAAACAGAAATAGACTCACAGGTACACAGAACAGACTGGTGGTTACCAATGGGGAGAAGGAGAAGAGGGGAGGCAGGAAGGGGTTAGGGGATTGAGAGGTAAAAAGTACTAAGTATAAAATGGATAGGTTACAGGGCTGTATCATACAGCACAGGGAAATATAGCCATTATTTTATGGTGACTTTAAATGGAATATAATCTATAAAAATGTTGAGCCTCTGTTTTGTACACCTGAAACTAATATGATGCAAATCAACTACTCAATTACAAAATTTTTAATCAAAGTTTTCTTTTCATATTATTTGCAATAAGTTAGAAGCCAGCACTGTCAATAGAAACATAGTGCAAGTCACAATTTTCCAGTAATCCCATTTAGAAAATAAAAAGGAACAAGTGAAATTAATTCCAGTAATAATTACATTTATCCCAAAATATCCAACATACTATCATTTCAAAAGTGTGATTGACACTTTTAAAACTTATTAATAATATTTTACATTATTTTTGTTGTACAAAGTCTTGAAAATCTATTATGTATTTTCCACTTATAGAACATCTCAATTCACAATAGCCACATGTGGCTGGTGGCTACCATACTACACAGACCAGATTACACCATTCACACTTCTGATAAATTAACTGCTCTTACTTATTTAAAAAACTTGCAGAAAAGGGTTTAGATATTCCCTCTATCAAACAAAGCAACCTTGACAGGTGGGGATTATTTTCACTATAAAGTGAAAAATAAAGGTAAGAGAGCCATGCTTACATGTATGTTAAGGTAACAATACCTTCTTAATTCATTCAGGACTTTACAATCTTTCTTCATATGCCAAGGATTCACTGTCACTGCGCAATGTTTTTCACTACTATCATCTTTGTGATTGAGAGGCTTCTGATGACCCTGCTTTGTGCTTCTGTACATAAAGTAACAAAACAGAGAAAAAGACCTTATTAAAGATAATTTAGGGGGGAGGGTATAGCTCAAGTGAAAGATCATGTTCTTAGCATGCACAAGGGCCTGGGTTCAATCTCCAGTAATTCTTCTAAAAATAAAATAAATAAATAAAAACCTAATTACCACCCCCCAGCAAAAAATTAATTTATTACTTTAATTAAAAGTTTAAAAAAGATAATTTAGTGCAGGCTTATCAGGCTACAAGAGCTACAATGAATGCCCCCACCCATTAATTTAGAAGAAGTCTCACAGTATTTCTCAACATAAAGGCTAAAATATAATTGAGAACACTTCCTGATGGTCAGCATCATTTTAACAAAAATGTAGATAATTACGTCCCTGTTGTCAAATTTCTGTCAGAGTTGGGCATGGAACATTTAGTTAGTAAAAGTGATTTTGCAGCTCTCTTTGAAAGAAATGCTGAGAAATGATCTTTTCTGTTGGAAATTAGCCTGCTTTTAAATTCTTCAGTAGGCATAAGTGTTTACAAACCAGGCAGGAACTGGATTATATTTTACATATAGTTTAGAAACTGATTTAAATTTTGCTCTCTACCTGCAAGGCTATTTCTTAGGTAATAACATAAGCAGGCCACTATACTAAATTTTGTTTCCCTGTTTGCTTAATCCTCACAACAACTCTGTAAGCTGCTATTATTACCCCCATATAACAGATAAAGAGCTTGAGGCAGAAAATAATTTGGGTAACTTGGTAAATGGTGGAGCTGGGTAAGACTGCAGCCAGTCTGACACTCAGGTCCATTCTTCTCACCAATGTCTGATACTGCTACCTACATTCAGCAATGACTGCTAATTTCATATTTAAGTGTGTCATTTCTAAAAGTGCAAAGCTATATTAGTACTGCTGTGTAAATTATCCGTTTGAGATGTGATTGCCAAAAAAAAAAAAAGAAATAAAATCAGGGTGCCACTGAGGGGGGGGCAAACTGCATATGGACGGACACAAGGGGACTTTGTGAGGACAAAGTTGCACAAATCTAGAAATAGCTAAAATGGCTGACTTGTACAATTATAATGTGTGAATTTTATGGCCTGTAAATTACACCTTAATACAGATATTAAATTAAGAAACTGGGATACAAAATTAAGACTAAAACACATATATAAATCACACAAAGAACAACAGGCAAATATCATTATTTACTGCACCATTGTCCTTGATGCAGCTTCCTATCCTCACCCATTCCTGAAAGGATGATTCATTTTTAAAATAGTCTTTTAATTTATTCAGCAAATAATTTTTGATTGCCTACTATGTACCCAGGACTAGTCTAGGCAGTTGGAATAGATAAACAATACAAAAGTCCTGTCCTCACGGAGCTTTGTTGGAGTCTAGCTGGGATGGGGGTGGAGATGACAATTCACACAACAGAGCAGCAGAGGAGGTGGCATGTTAGGAAAGAGGAACCATGGAAAAATCAAAAAAGGGCAAGGTAAAGAGAGTTTAGGGTATGGGATGAGGGTGATGTTGTATTAAATACCAGAGCAGGCCACACTGAGGACTGAGGTTAGAACTAAGACTTGGAGGTGAGAAGTCCCAGGTGGACGGACTAACCATCACCGAGGCCAGCGTGCACTTCGCATGTTCCAGAATGGGGGCACGGCTGGAGCTGCGGAGAAGGGTCAGTGCAGATCCTGTATGGCCTTGGAGGACGTTGTAAGGACTGTGGCTTTTACCCAGAGTGAAATGGGGAGGCACTGCAGAAGGACGACACAATCTAACTTAGGTTTTCGAGGCTCACTTGACTGCCAGGTGAGAATAGTCGAAACGGGTCAGAGATGAAAGGAGGGAAGCCTCTGAGAAGGGCTGTGCAGGAGGAGAGGACAGTGGCTCAGGGTAGGGAAGCAGCAGTGGAGGCAGGAACCATGGTGAGAAGTGGCTGGGTTCTGGATATGTTTTAAAGGCAGTGTTAAACCAGATCTATTGACAGAATTCATGTGGTATGTCAGTGAAAGTCAGAATAACTCCAAGTTTTTTGACCCAAGCAGCTGGATGGATTAAGTTTCCACTAACTGAATGGGGGAGGTTGCAGGAAGAACCAGTTTGGGGTGTAGGAGAACAAAGAGCTCAGTTTTTACACATGTTGCTTTTAAGATATCAGAGTTTCAAGTGAAGATGTCAAATCAGCAGAAGATTGTAAGAGTCCAGAGTTGGAGAGAAAAATTCTAGCAGGAGACAGAAATGTGGGAATCATGGGTCACACAGGTGGCACAGGAAGACATGAAACCCAGGTACTCAAACATTAAGATAACCTGGCATTAACCATAGAAGTTGTCCTTGAGGGCCTGCCTACTAGGTGTGGATATCAGTCCTATTTCCTGACCACTCGAGTTTTAAAAAGCAACTTACAAATTAATTCGTGCAAGACACTGCCTCCAGTGGGTGGGTCCAGAGCTGGAGTGGGAGAATTGGATGGTGCACACTACTCCCTACAGTAGAATGTGTGTGTGTGTGTGTGTACACATGTGTGTGTGCGCAGGGGGATGAGATACACCTGGCTTAAGAAAAAGAGCTAGTAAGTCTAGAAGCTGAAAGATGAAAGAACATCCAGATATGGTAGAGGGAACAGGGGAAGCACTGTGTACTGTAAGACATATCCCCATAATGCCATTTCCCACCATTCTTTCATCAGGAACACAGTTGGAAAGGGGGGAATTATGTAGATACATGTGATGTACACAAACTTTCTGAGTATGTAACACAGAATATCTACATATGTAGCAAGTTAGTGATATTTATATATGCTTCAAGTTTAAAAACAAGTTCACAACAGAGGGAAAATAAAATATTGAGGAGTGGTAGAAGTATCATAGAAGGCCTTTCAATGCTCAGAATGGAAGCAAAAGCAGCTTCACCCAACAAAGAACGTCAATAAGAGTCAAGAATGTTTATATTTGCTTAAGAAATTGAGAGTTACAACTTCCTGCTTTAAAGAATTAACATAAGACAGATACCACACTATAAGCAACGCCTATACTGGAGCTTTCTTAAAGCTATTTTAGTTCCTGCTTGTTCTGATGTACTCCAGACACTCTGCAAAGAAAACCTTCTATTCAAAGGCTTAAAGGAATAAAATAAGAAATAACACTGCATTCTTTTCAGTGGTCTCTGTACTGAAAATCACTTGCAAATGCAGCACCCTGCCACAGGTCCACATTTTTAACAATAAAGACCTTTGCACAATTTTTCAATTGCTATGTGACTTTGGGTCAGTCTCTCACTAAGAAGCAGAATGGAGTACCAGAAAATGACACATCAGGTCTAAAACTACAGATGTGGGAG
This sequence comes from Vicugna pacos, assembly GCF_048564905.1. Lineage (NCBI taxonomy): Eukaryota > Metazoa > Chordata > Mammalia > Artiodactyla > Camelidae > Vicugna > Vicugna pacos. The sequence goes on from NC_133004.1 coordinate 6,527,662, forward strand.
ATGAACCTACACCAGGAAACAGCTAAGTGGGAGGGTAAGGTTTACCTTTTAAGTTACCGTAAGTGCAGTTACACCTGCTCCCTGCTTCCCCTGTGAAGTGAAGAGCTAGTCTTTTCCAGAAAAGCTCTCAATCTGAGAACTGTCTTCTTTAAAATATTCGGAGATTCTCTTTTAAGGTTCTTGCACTTTTAAGCCTTTCCCCAACTCTACATCCTATAACAAGTGTAAAAATTATCCTATAGCCTATTGTTACAGAACATACTCTACAAAAGCTGAGGTTTCCCAGGGTTTGGATCCCAGAACTCTGCTACCAGATAATCCTAAAGCTTTCCTTCCATAACAGACTCTTCCGCCAATTCCCAGCTGTGGGCAAATTCGGCTTCTCAGATCAGGTAACTTTCTAACTCTGCCTACGAACACTCTGGTGCCAGTAAAGGAACTCTCAGACAGAAAGCACACAATGCCCCTAGTGAGGGTTGCCTCCTTCAATCAATCAAGATGCCATCACCAAGCAAATATTTAAACCTACTGCAAAACCTCTAAAGACATCTTACAAACAATATAGTTTGTATAGATGCATACTATTTGCTCTGGAATAGTGATTTCCAATGGAAGGAACAAAGGACCACATGACCCAAGCAATTTTTTAAAACTGCACATAACCATCCCTCTTCACGTGAGGATTCAGGCAAGACGGTCTTACAGGCCTAGGTGTAACAGAATGACAGCACCTCTAGGAGTAGGTTGAAAAGCAGCGAGGTAGACTTCTAGTGAAAGGGGGTGATGTAATAGGCCCCATCGCCCACTTACCTACCAGCACAGGACAGTCATCTCAGATGGAGAACAAACACTTTGGGAAACAGAGGTTGTTTATATTTTTATGGTATTCTGGTGGAAATAATGCCCTGAGTCATGTGAAGTTGTGGCTGCAAAATTGAACAGGGGACTGGACATTTTCACATTCAGGACAAAAATAACCCCTGGATAGCCACCATATCTGCTCTCCCCTTTGCCTGTTCACCCCAAAAGCTGCAGGACTCTCCTGCTTGCAATGACACCCACCACTTCTCACAAATTCTTGCCAAGTTCACATCAGCAGCTGGTGGTGTCAAAGTCACCATTTGTACTGCTATGAAGTCCCTCCATTTCTTTATATCCCTTCTATTTTCTCTGTTGTCTTCCTAGCTACACTTGCATTCACAAGATAGTTACCGCACTAACATTGCCTCTGTAATCAGTCCAGGATATAGGAAGTAGAGATTCAACTGTAACCAGTCCCAGAATACTTGTCATGCCACACTAGTGTCCCAAAAAATACTCTGGCATCCCTCATCTCACTCAAAGAACCACTGCATTACTTAGAGGTTGTAAAATTAGAGGGCTTTCTCTACTGGGAAACACTGTGGCTTGTGGTAGAGTTGTGATTTCAGTTTTTGCAACTACTTACAGGCAAAAAGACATGGCCCGCAAATTTTCTTCAAGCGTTTGGTATTTAAACTTTCATTAGATACAGAGCCGGTGGACTAACCGTAATCTATGAACATATGGTCATATTATCAAATAATGTTCATGTCTACCTTACAGACATGTAAGAACTTGGATTACACCTGCAAGCCTCTAGGACTTTAGAATTAGATGTGAAACATCCTGTGAGATAAAAAACCTCCTATCCAGTCACAGAACACAATTATAGACAACATGACACTAATGTCAATGAATACATTAGTATAGTCCATGTATGGTTAAGTTACATCTCCAATTTCTCAGAGCTGGAAAGGAGATGTCTAGAAAAGCTGGAAAAGCCCAATTACCAAAACAGCTCAAAAGTTAATGCAGACTCCTGCACCTCCCAGAGCAGAGGGCGGAGGGGGCATTGCCCAACACTCTGTCCTCCCCCAGGATGTGGCATGTGGGGAAGCAGGCAGGAATGGGTGGCTGGGACTCGGAGGTGGAGAGGTGATGAAAGCAAGAGTGGAACTGCTCTGGTCCTAGAACAACAGAGCTGTAAAAAGCTCGGCTTCAGTTCAACCAACTCCCTCTCCCACTTTCCCTCCCACCTACGTGACAAACAGAGCACAGCCAGGCACTTTCTGCCCATGACGGTGACTACTAGTAGGAAAGGGACCAGGATAAAAGCATGTCCTATAAAAGATCAGTCTGATTTTAAGGCTATGTTATAAACAATGAACAGCACTGTCAGAGTGGGACACTTGTGTGGCGCTCAAGTAGGGAGGAGGAGGTTGAGGATCCATTTCCAGCACTTCCATGTCTTTTATCACTCCTATTTCTGACCTTTCCTTTGCCACTTTTTGAAGCACTGCCATCACTGGCAGGTAAAGGGGCAGCAATGTGACTTGGCCGTTTGGCTGATGGGGCTACATTTCCCAGCAGTGGAATGAAAAGGCACTGGAAGAGGATCAGCTGGAAGATGTGAACTGCGGTCCTGGCCTGTGCCAAACACTAACCAGGTGACCCTGGGTTAGGCTCTTAGTCTCTCTGGGCTTCTGGCTGTTTACTTATAAAAGAAGGTTTTGTCATTGCACAAATATATCCAATATGAAATGTAACATGAAAGTCAAACATAATGACATCTCACCTGCTTGCTTCAGGGAACTGTACAAGCACTGAACACTATGTGAATGTAAACACAGTCTTAAGAATACTATTGAGGTAAAGCACTAAACTGAACATGGAGATAAAGTTTTATGGATTTTCTTGGCTTTCTTTTTTAATTGCAACACTGAATTAATAGTTATTAGCTATAATCCACACCACCACCACTGCGAATAAATAAAGAAGGTAAGCACTGCCTGGATGCCTGTTATTGCCCGATGCTAAGCAGGGTGAGGGGTATAAAGGAGGCTGAACAAGTGAGTCTTCTCCAGTTACCAGCTAAGTGAGGAGACACATTGGAAACCACCCAGGAATGGTACCAAGTCAGTACTCAAATCCAAGATTACAGACTACTGATCATAAACAGTACAGGAATACAAAGAGGAGCTAGAAGTATTTGGAATAAATAGGGAAGACTCTATGAAGGGGATGGGGCTCCAACTAGTTCTCAGGGCAATTCTAAGCTGTTTTAACTGAGGACTGGATAGGAAAAGGCTGGTGACTCCTGGTTTTTAATAAGGCACAGGTTACCCTAGGAGGCTAAGTTACATAATGATTGGAACAAATAAGGTAAGTCCAAAATGATGAAGGGTCGAGACTCCCTGGCTGAGATCTGGTTGTGTTAAGTCTTTGACTTGACTGTAGATGTGGGAGCACCAAAACTGTAGGTTGACTGAAAGGGGGGGAGAGAATATCCAAGAATTCAGCAGAAGGAAAAATTCATGTATCAGGGATGAAAGCTCTTCATCAGAGTATCAGCAATCAGAATAGACACTTGAAACCAAAAACATACAGTTCAAGAAGCTGACAAAATGTGGAGGGTGGTGAGAGAAAGATAAATCAAAGACCACTCCAAGCCTTTGTGTATTCAAGACCGAAAGAATGATTATCCCACTGAATAAGTGGAGACGCTGCAAGAAAAAAGATTATGAAATCAGCTTTAGACATGTTGAATCTGACGTATGAGCTAAGAGTAGGTTTTCTCTAAGAAGCTCAAAATTCAAAACTGAAGCACAGATGTTGAGTACAGGCTTAAGATGCAGATGGACAAGACATGATAAATCTCCTAAAAGAAAACATAGGCAAAACATTATCTGACATAAATCTTAGCAACATTCTCCTAGGGTAATCTACCCAGGCAATGGAAATAAGAGAAAAAATAAACAAAAGGGACATAATTAAACTCATAAATTTCTTCACAGCAAAGACAACCATAAGTAAAACAAAAGGAAACAACAACCTACGAATGGGAGAAAATATTTGCAAATGATACGACTAACAGAGGCTTAATTTTCAGAATATATATAACAGCTCATACAACTTAATAACAAAAAAACAAACAACTCAATCTTAAAATAGGCAGAAGACCTAAACAAGCATTTCTCCAATGAAGACACAAATGGCCAATAGGCACATGAATGAATGCTCGATATCACTAATAAACTGAGAAATTCAAATCAAAACTATAATTAAGTATCAGCTCCCATCATTCAGAATGGCCATCGCTCAAAAGTTCATGAATGATAAATGCTAGAGAGGCTGTAGAGTGAAGGGTACCCTCTTACACTGCTGGTGGGAATCTAGTTTGGTGTAGTCATTATGGAAAGCATGGAAATCCCTGAAAAAACTAAAAGTAGACTTACCCTATGACCCAGCAATCCCACATCTGGGTATATAACTGGAAAGAACTCCAATGTGAAAAGATACCTGCACACCAGTATTCACAGCACCACTGTATACAAGAGCCGAGACATGGAGGAAAGCTAAATGTAGCAACAGATGACTGGATAAAGAAGTTGTGGCATATTTATACACTGGAATACTACTCTACCATGAATAGGACAAAATAAAACCATTTGCAGCAACATGGATGGAGCTAGAGATCGTCATTCTAAGTGAAAGCAGCCAGAAACAGAAAAATACCAAATGATACCACTCATATGTGCAATGTAAAAAAAGAGAGAAAAAGACACTGTGAACTCATCTACAGAACAGAAACAGACTTGCAGACTTAGTAAACAATCAAGGTTACCAGGGAAAGGGGATAGGAAGGGATAAATTTGGGAGTTCGAGATTTACAAATGTCAGCCACTATATATAAAAAGAGATTTTAAATTAAGTTTCTTCTATATAGCACAGAAACCTATGTTCATTATCTAGCAATAACCTATAATGAAAAAGCTGATACAGCCACCAACTGAGGAAGCAGGAGAAGAAAGGAGAGTTAGTTATGCTGGGCTAGAGCCCACTTCTAAAATCCTTGTCAGCCACTGAGGCTGCCCCGAGTACACTGAGCTTTCCTCCCACGGACAGTCTGACATGACATGCGTCCTGCAAACCTGGGGCAGCAGAGGCCGTCCCCAGGTCTGGCCCTAGGGGAGATGGGAGCAAGTCCACCTGCTCCCCTTGGGGCAGCACCCCTCCCTGCAGCCCCCGTCACCTGACTGCACCACGCCTGCATCTCAGGAAACCACTGACTTGAAAACAACTGATCCACGAACCTGGGGCAGCGGCAGGGAGATGGGCAGCGACCTGGCAAGCTGGTAGACTTGCCCCCATCTCCCCCATGGCCTGTCCAGGGCTCGGCCTCTGCTGCTCCAGGCACGGTCCGCAGGTCAGCCTGCTCTCGGGAGGAGGGCACGGTGTGGTTGAAGGCAGTGGCGGGTTATGGGGTCTGCCCATGGGAGCCCTTGGATTTGCTTCAAACTCCCCAGCGCATGGCCTGAGCTTGGCCTCTGCTGCCTCAGGTTCGTGGAACTCAGGTTACAGGTCAGCCTGCTCCTGGAAGGCGGGTGCTGTGCTGTCAGGGAAAGGCGGCAGCTGCGATGGCGGGATTGGGGCTGCCCTGTGAGAGCGCGGGGGTTGCAACAATTTCCCGCTGCTGCTGCAGCCATCCCAGCACACTCATCGCACCGAGCCCATCTCCCAGGAGCAGACTGACCTGTAACCTGAGTCCCACTAACCTGGGTCTTTAGAGGCCGCCCCCAAGGTCAGGCCGCAGGTAAGATGGGAGCAAATCCATGGGCTCTCATGGGGCAGTCCCCATTCCATCCGAGGCCCCGCGACCGCACCGCACCCACCTGCAAGGAGCAGGCCATCGTCTGAGGGCCAGTCGGAGATGCTCTGGAACCGTCCGGCGCCCTCCCAACTCCCGGGGCTGTACCTGCTCTCCTAAACCCGTGTATAAGCGGCGGCAAAACCACGGTGTTCAGGAACTACTAATACCGGGGTTACCACGAACCACAGCGGCGGCTGGGACCCGCCTCAGGGTCCTAACGGGACGCGCGGCCGGGACCTCACCTCCGCACCCCTCCCTGGGCGTCTCCTCAGCTGCACAGCCCAGGCGTCACCCGCCGGCTCCCCGAGCAGCGCGCCCCCACCAGCGCCCTCTTAACTGTCCGGCAGCGGCAGCCGAGCCGCGGGCAAGCGGAGGCCCAGGCCCCAGGCCGTGTTCCTCTTCCAGGAGCTGGTCCAGGAGCAACCGGCTGCCGCCAGCTTCCACGCGTTCTGGGTGGGTTCCGGCGTCCGCGCGTCTGTCCGTCTGCGCGTGCGCGCCCCTCCTCCTCCCGCCCGCAGCGCAAACTGCTCGGGTGGGTCTCCTGCTTTACCGGCCCTGGCCGCTGGGTCCGGGAGGAGCCAGGTGGGGCCCCTCCTGCTTGTCCCGCCGGGTCTCCATCCCCAGAGCCTTCACCCAGCCACCGACTGGGTCCTGGCATTGAACTAGAACCACGACTGCCCTAGGCCAGGCCTCACCCACCCAGCCCCACTTTCCCTGCTCAACTTCCCCTCCCTGTTACTACCCTCCTACCACTGGCCAGGCCCAGTCTCCCACCAGACTTTGAAGACAGGGCTCCTTCTCCTCACACCATGGTCCCTGCCCTGACACTCCATCCTGCTAGGTCCTAACCTATGGCCCCTACACCCACAAGCTTACCCCTCATGCCTCAGCACAGGACACCCAACATCCTGAAATTATCCCCCTCACCTCTCAGCCAGGTCATTTCCACTCTGATCGGGCCCCACACCTCTCAACCTGTACCCCCACACCATGGGATCCCCTTAAATCTGAGTGCACCCCTACCCTGAGCTCACTCACTCACCCTTCACCCTGTGGTTGGGGTGGGGAAATCCGTGCTCCAGTAATGATGACTACTGCCACCAGTGGGGGATCGAGCCTAGTGTGCACCTTCAGAGTTAATGTCTGAGGCTACAGGGTGAGGCAGGCTGGGATGAAGGTGGTTCCAAATCCTGCCTTGGCACCCTGATCCCCGCAGCCTGTGCCTGAACTGACCTGATGGGTCAGGTTGATCCCAGACTGCCAGCCACTGTCCTTGGGCTTTCGGTGGTTGATGGTCCTGATGGTGATCTGGACTCCTAGGGCGGAGGCACTGGGCACGCGGACCTTTGGGGTGGGGGAGTTCAGAGTATGCACTTAATCCCAGGGTTAGACATCAGATGGTGGGCTGTGTGCATGGGGCTTTGTGCATGGCATGGACTCAGCACAGGTGGGTGCAGGGAACTTGTTCATTCACACCAGGCCAGAGGGAAGAGGGAAGGGAGCTTTTAAAGTGTCAAAGTGAGGAAGCCAAAGCTTTAGAGCAAAGTAGGAAGGTGCACTGGCCAGGCCACCATGGATCTCGCCGCAATGCTTGTCCCTTGCATCAGGGGAGACTGGCAGTTGACTGGCCAATGAGACATCCCCTGCTGTGGTATAGTTTACAGGCAATTGAAGGGATTTTGAAAGGTAATTTTAATCCAATAATTTTCAGTTTCTCTGTGGTAGATTAGGTCCAAAATCATGGTGAATCTGGCAGGGATCCTGCCTGAAATCCAGCCTGGGACAGTGGAGGACCCACCCAGGAATCATCCACTTAGCTCTCACCAAAAGTCACTGTAATAGAGAAGAACAAATCTGACTCCATATTGGATCTGTTCCTTTTCCTTTAACCCTCTGCCGTGTTTTCTAGGCTTAGACTTGCAAGCTCTGCACTTTTTGTAAAACAGTGTTGCCTTTAGCCTGAAATAAACAGGAGAGCCTATTCTCAAAAGTCTGAGCTTCAAGGATATTAACACTTTGCACTCCTATAAAGATAACAAGTTGCAGAATAGAAAAAGTTTGTTTTGTTGCAGGTTTTGCAGGAACACCATGATCTGACCCACGTGGACAGCTGCAAAGGATTCCAAGAACAAAGAATTCCTACACCAACAAGTTTGCAACAACCAACCACAGCCCCTCCCCTTTTTAGTAGAAAAGGAGCCTGAAGTTGACATGGGGAAGATGGTTCTCCAAGATATTAGTCCGCCATTATCTTGGTTTACAGCTGTTTACGTAGACCAGGTCATAGTGCCTCTGTAAATCCCCTAACAAAACAAAAGTAGTTTTCTATTCTACAACCTGTTGTCTTTATATAAGTGCAAAAGTGTTAATATCCTTAAAAAATCAAAGCCTTGAAAGTAGGCTCTTCTGTATATTTAAGGCTAAAGGCAACATTGTTTTACAAAAGGTGCAGAGCTAGTAAAACTAAGCCTAGAAAAGAGGGCAAAGGGTTAAAGCCAAAAGGACAGATCTTCTATGGAGTCAGATTTTTTCTTTTCTATTATACTATATTCTATTTTTGTTTTAAGTATATAAGAATAAAGTTTAGCCTTTTCCCATTTTAAATTGTGCAATTTTAAGGAGCATTAATTGCATTCACAGTGCTGTGAGACCAGCACCACTTGTTTCAGACTATTTCCTTCCTCAAAGTAAAAGCTTGTATACAAAGAGCACCCCACGTCCTACCTCCCCTAGCCCATGACAAGCCCTAATCCCCTTTCTCTCTCTATGTCTTTACGTATCCTGGAGGTTCCCTATCAGTGAAATCGTATAAAAGGTGGCTTTTTTTTGGTTTGTCTGCCCACATATCTTAAGTAGGGACGGGTGAATTATTTTTTTGTTTTGTTTTCACGTGAATTAGCATTTTTGTATTTTGAGAGGAAAGTCCAGATGGATTAAAGATGAGACGTACCAAATGAAGCCCTTTTAGTAACTCTGTGTATAATCTCGGGGTAGGCACTGCTGTTCTAACTGTGAAACCAGAGCCAGAAGGGAGATGCTTAGCTCTTCTTGTGGCAAAATAAATCCAAACAAAAGCAGAAAACAAAGGCCAAGAAAGACAGCTGGAAAGACAAACCACAGCCTGGAAAAACCTTTCCTCATGACCCAAGATCGGAAAAAAGCTTCACATCCCTGTGGTCCAAAAAGCTCTTGAAGCCCAGTGTTCTGAAAAGAAACAAAACACACAGAGTCAGTTCCAACGAGAGGAAGTGCAGGTGGCCGGTTTGTACTGGAGATGCTTGACCTCTCAGGTGAGGACACAGGCAGACAGACAGACTGCAGAGACAGCATTGGCCACCATCACCCTGGCAGGTCTTTAGCCCGGTGACAACCAGCCCTGGTGACAACGTGAGCAGGCAGAGGCCCCAGGAGGTACCCTGGAAGGAAGAGCAAATGGACGCTCCTCTCCGGCAGAACAAGGTGTAGGATGCATCAAAGTGCCACAGGTGCATCCCTTCCCTAGCAGTGCTGAGCCTTAGAGAAGATCCCACCAAAGTGCTTGCACAATTTTCAAAGATAATGTTTCTTCAGTAACATGAATTCAAAATAATCAATATGTCGTCAAGGGATTTTCAGAAGTGACCTGCCCTGGACCCGTACAATACACACACATAAATACACACATATACACATAAATATATACACACATACATACAGGAAAAGAGACAGACAGACTGAAACACAGAGAAGCAGGGGGAGACAGAGAAACAGAGAGAGAGACAACTCAGAGAGGCACTGAGAGACAGAGACAGAGAGAAGGAACACTGGAGCTGGTAATGAGTGGAACTCACATACATTTTCACAAGTCAGTCTATGTGTCAGAACCTGGTCCCAAAGTCGATCCACCCTCCAGGGGAGGGTGTGGGGATCCCACAAGGGTGTGGGGATCCCACAAGGGTGTGGGAACAGAAGGCAAAAAATAGGAAGCCATTGTGGGGCCGCCCACCACAGAGGCCGAGATGGGACACTGGGCCTGTATGTCAACATGACAGAATGACCTAGGAGGTTGTATGCCAGAGCGGACGATGTCAGAGTTGTATTTAATTTCGGTCTCACGACTGGGAGCGGGGAAGCAAGCAGCAAGGAAAGTGACTTTCTCCAGACCCCAGGGCAGACCCCGGCCTGTGTGGGGTGTGCTTTGCACTCCGCCAGCCCTCTGTGGGTTCCTTCCTTTGCTGAGTCTGTGCACGATCTCCCTGTGATGCCAGCCCGTGGGGGTGACAGATGCAATAGGTGTTTCTAGGTCTAGAGACAGGATGGCTTCTCTAGGAAGCATGGGCCAGAATGATCCCCACTGTGCTGATGGGGGATTGGGGAGACCCTGAGAGGCACGTGGCTTGTCCAGGATGATAACACTGCTGAGTAGGGGGAGCCAGGTCTGAACCCAGCTGTGTCTTCAGAGCTGCGGCACTGGTTGCATCCAGGACTCCCCAGGGCTATGGGGGGAGCTGAGTTGGTGTCACTGTGTGTGGACATGGCATGGAGTGAGAAATGAGAGATTGGAAGCCCAGAAAGGCCCTTGAGGAGCTTTGTGTCAGGAGGAAGCTTGGAGAAGTGGACCCCAGGAAGTGACCTCACTTCCCTGGCAATAGAGCCCAACAGAACTTGGAACCGAAGTCACCAGGCACCCGCTCTGTAGAGAAGTCCCTACTCAGCTCACCTGGTTGGAGACAGAGGCATGTTCTGCTGCATCCCATTATCCTGAGGCCACAGGCCCCGGAAAGCCCTCAGCGAGGGTCTCTACCAACGCTGCCGGCACTGGGTCAGGTCTCACCCAAGGCGCCTCTGGCCTTTTGGCCAGAGAGACCCAAAGGTAACACAGGGAGGCCCAGGGCAGGCCCCCCCAGGCTGGGCCACCACTCAGATCCCATCCAGGTAGCCACACGGCCCCATCCTGCCTGGTGGAGGTGGAGCAGTCATGTTGGGGATGGGTATCTGCCTCAAGAAAGAGCAGGACAGAGGCCTGGGGGCCCAGTCACGTAGACAGCCCAGGACAAAGCTGGCTGGCTGGGATGTGGAGAGCCGGGGAAGGGTCCTGCCGCCCGAGGTGGAGCCCATGCTCTCTGGGTATGCATTTTCCCTCCCGGATGTCTGAGCTGAACAAGGTTCCGGTCTGATCTAGCAGCAGAGGGTAGAGTCTACAGAATCAGGAGTGTTCCTGGCCGGGAAGGACTCTGAGACTTCCATGCTGGGTCAGCTGCTGGTCACTATCATTGCAGAGCCAGATACCACATGTTGAAAAGAAGCTGATGAATAAGAACACCAACGCCCCCTCCCCAAGTGAAGGACTGGTGTGTCACTCTTCTGAGGGCCAGCGCAGACTCCTGGTGGTTCTGGATATGGAGGGGTCCCCACCACCATGGCCCACAAATCAGTGGGGGCAGGCCTCCAACCCAGACATCACCCAGGGCTCTCCCAGGGACCTACCCGGGGCTGACGGGTAGCTCAGCACACCCTGGTCTGACCTGGAGCACTGTGCCCACCTCGCTGCAAGTCAGGTGGAGGACCGGGAGCCCCCGAAGCAGAGACCAAAGGTCAAAAAAGCAGGGCTGGTGTATGTGTGTAGGTGAGGGTGGGGCGAAGGCTGGGCCACACAGGGAGGTGTCCCTAGAGGCTATTGTTGGGACCAGAAAAAAGAATGGCCTCAGAACACCTGTCTGGAAAAATTGAGTCACAGAATACATCCTGTGGGCACTTTCTGGGTGGGAGCTGTCTGGAAAGCTCTGGGAAGATTTCTGTCCTTGTAGAGGCACATGGAAAGGGAGGCAGGTGCGTAAATTTTTCCTCTCTCACAGCATGAGATCTTCCACAAGACTTAAAACTCTCTCCACTTCCAATAGTTACAGAGGAGGCAGGGGCAGGGGAAGATGTCAGAGACCAAAAATGGGACGAACTGGATCCAGCAGGAGACCTCGAGCTCCCTCCTGCCGCTCCTGCAGCTCCTCCTGAACCTGCGTCTGCAGCTGGACTGCTGGGCAACGGAGAAACAGTTCAGGCATCACCACCACCTGGGATAGAGCCCCCTCTGCACCCACCCACACCTTCTTCTCCAAAATGTTCTCCAAAATTCCACCGTCAGTCCCCCCACAAACTTGACGTCCCTTCCGCTGGAGATGTTTTTGTTTCATTTTCTTTAGTTTCCTTTGCTTGTTTCACATCATTTATGACATCCTTTATTTTTCTTTTTAGAGTTTCATGTAATAAAATGTAGACTTTTCCCCTTTTAAATTGTGCAATTCAGGAGCATTAGGGGCATTCACAATGTTGTGCGACCATCACTACCATCTAGTTTCACACTATTTCTTTCCTCAAAGTGAAACCTTGGATCCAGAGCATGCACTCCCCTCCCTCCTCACCCAGCCCCTGACAACCCCAGGTCCTCTTTCTCTTTGCATGTCTTTACCTCTACTGGTTGTTCCCTGCCAATGAAATTTTAAAAAAGGATTTTTTCCTTCCTGCCCACATGTTTTCACCTGGGGCTGAGGATTTTTGTTTGTTTTCACTTGAAACAGCATTTTTATTATTTTCAGGGGATATGCAGGGGGATTAAAGATGTGATGCACAAAATGAAGCCCTTTTGGTAACTCTGTGCATAATCTCAGGGTAGACACTGCTGTTCCCCCTGTGACACCACAGCCAGAAGACACAAGGGAGATGCTTAGCTCTTCCTGTGGCAAAAACAAAACCAAACGAATCAAAAAAATTAATAAAAGCCCAGAAAAATTGCTTGAAAGGCAAACCACAACCTGGAAAATGCATTCCTCATAACCCAAGGTTGGAGAAATTTTTCCCATTCCTGTAGTCCAAAATCCTTTTGAAACTCAGTGTTCTAAACAGAAACAGAACAGACATGGGCAATTCCAATGAGAGGCAATGCAGGTGGCCAGTGTGTGTTAGAGATGCTTGACCTCTCAGGTGAGAACAGAGGCAGACGGAAACACTGCAGAGACAGCATTGGTCACCATCACACTGGCGGTTCTTTAGTCAGGTGACAACCAGCCCTGGTGACAATGTAAGCAGGCAGAGGCTCCAGCAGATCCCCTGGAGGGAAGAGTGAAGGGACGCTCCTCTTCAGGAGAACAGGGTGCAGGACGCATCAAAGGGCAACAGATGCATCTCTTCCTCAGAAGATCTGATACTTACAGTTCATCCCGCTAAAATCCTTACACACCTATTCAAAGATGCCTTTTCAAGGGTGTTCATCACAGCACTGGTTGAAACAGTCGGAATTAAAGCAACAATAATATTGATGGAGAGGGGATGGGGTCCATTCGTTCTGGTTCATGTGGATGAATGAATGCTGTTCAGTTGGAAAAGTGGGTGCCTGGTCTCAACCCAATGTCAAGGGAGGCCTCAGGGTGGAAGTATGCAGACCCACTCTCTGCATCCAGGGTCCCATCTGCACGACCACATGTGTGTGAAATCAGTATAGATGGAAATTGATCTGATTGTGAGTGTGTGAGAGACAGAGATGGAGAGAGACATACTGAGAGACACAGAGACTGAGACATAAGCACCAAATCATTCATGACAGACACCGCTGTGGGTGGGAATTACAAATCACTTCTTTTTTAGGCAATATTTCAATTTTTTGTACTGTGTCTGTATTACTCTACTAATTCTAAAAGGATTAAAATCCTATGCTAATGTGACCCATTCATTACTCATCTATGGAGTAATTAAAGTACATTAATCCTATTTTTAAAAGAATTTAAAGCCTTCTCAGGACTCAGTTCCATTTCAGCTCAGTGGAAGCAGAGGTTCTCCAGGAGGTCGTGTCTCTTCTGAATCAGCATCCAATACAGGTGAGCAAGAAGTACCCGACTTGGACACTGAAGACTACAATAGATGAGAGAGTCTGTTGAGAGAAATTAAGACCTAAATTCAAAGAGAATAATCCCATATTCATGGAGCAGAAGGCTTCATTCTACTAAGATGACAAAGGTCCATGAATAGATCTAAGGATTCAAAGAATGCCTACCCAAATCCCAGGTGGTATTTTGCAGGAATTGACAATCAATCTAAAATTCACGTGGAAAATCCAGGGGGTCAGAATACATGAGTGAATCTTGAAAAAGAAGAACAAAGTTCGAGGAATGGAAAGTCAGATGGAACCCACGGTTAATACAAAACCTCTTTAAGCTGAAGATAACTGAGATTCAAAAGATGCAGAAGAAAACCTGTCATGGAAGCCAATTCTCTCCTTTCCCTTTTCCCTATTAAGTTAGGTTGATAAAAAAGCCTTTAACTTTCACCATTTAACATGGTAGGTACTTTTCTGGTTGGCTCCTGCGTGTGTATAAATAAAACGTTTCTCTCGTTCATCTCCTCTTTACTTCTGTGGGCTCTTTGGGAGGGACTCTGGATTATGGGGACCTGCTCTTTTCTCACCTTCTTTAGTGACATCTTTTGCCCATGGTGAAGTTCTTAAAAAAAAGAAAAGTCTCATTGGTTTTGGGTCAGATTTGGAACATGTATACCTTTGGAGACCCCCTGGAGGAACAAGGGGGTTCAATACTGCCTGGAGAATTCACTTGTCAAAATGCCTAACAAGACGCTATTTGCAAGGTTTTTTTTTTTTTAAAGATTCTTACCCTAAAACAAATCCCCTATCTAAACCTCTTGGATGATCAAATATAAAGAAAAAAGGAGAATCATGTCTGGCCTAAGAACACTTGCTTAACAAAACAGAAGGACAGAATCAGTTTCAGAGCAAAAATTAAAATGCATTTATACCATCAACCCTCCCACCCTTTTGTACACTGTCCTCATGTAATCTGCCAGATGGCCCCCTGGAGAAGGCCCTTTGCCCGGAACTCGTGCTCATTTTCAGAGCTCGGCCAAGTGGGAGGTTGGTCCCCAGGGCCTGAGAGGGGCTATGTGTGAAATCTTCTCTGCTGAGACCCAGCGGGCTGAAGGGAACTGTGTTCTCTGAGGGAGAGAGAGCACACCGAGCCTCTGTGGAGGCATCTCTGAGATCCTCCCAAAGGCACAAATCTCTAACTCTGGACACGGGAATTTTTGATTAGCATCTTAGTTGGAAATCTCCTCCTGGATAGAAAGAAGCAGATTCAAGATGTTGCAATTGGATGGGCAGGTCGGCCTCTCGAATTAGTCGATGAGGAGGACACGCAATTCTCTGCAGAAGTAGGAACACCCATCCCTGCTCGGCTGACGTCATGTACAGAGAAACAGACGCGACTCTAGGGGGAATTCAAAACCCACCAACCTTTCTTACCGACGTCAACATCCCCACTTTATTCTCCTGTCAGGTCTCTGCACAAAAACTGTGGCTCATCCCCAAATATCACATACCCATCACCCTGTACCACTCTGTGTCTGTGTCCAACTCGAGCATTAAGGCCTGTGACCGTTACTGTTAATTCGTGTCCCCCTTTCTGCCCGTCTCCCGCCATCATCCCAGTCCAACCTCGGTGTCTCTCTCCAGGTCAGCAGTACTCTTCCCACTGGCTTCCCATCAGCTTACCTTGCCCTGCTTCCATTGCTTATTCCCCATACGTTACCCACAACGGTCTTATTAAAGTATTAATCAGATCAAGTTGTTCCGCATTGCAAAATACTTTTGTGATTTTCCATTGTATTCAGAAGGATATCCAGAGTCCCTACCAAGGCCCTATGTGATCCGGGCCCTCACCGATCTCTGCAGTCTCAGCTCTCACCGTTCTTCTCCAGCCCATCTTCACCGCCCCGATGGTCCCCACCAGGACAGCTGCGTTTCTAACTCCAAGTCTAGTACTTACACTTCTTCCGGCCTGGGAGGCTTTTCTTGTCTGTTACATACGTGGCTTATTCTTTTGCTTTATTCAGGACTTTGTTCAAATTATTTACCCTCAGAGAGGACTTATCTGACCAGATTATTTAGAATAGCATGCACATATTTCCTATTCAAACATTTTCCCTCCTAAAATGCTTTATGTTTCTTTGTGGCAATTATTAGTACCTGGCAGTACATCATATATTTATTTGCTTACTGGTTTACTGTCTGTCTTTCTTACTAGACCTATATTCATGGAACCACAAATAACTGTTTTAACCAGTAACTTTCAAACCACCTTTAAATGAATTCTTTTATAAGATGAGAATTTCAGAGGCTTCCACGGGTTGCTCAGGGGAAAAAAGAAAAAGGATTCAGGTTGAAATAATTTATTAAGGACCTGAGAGTTGGTTATTTATTTTATACATAGTAGTGTGTACCTGTTAATCCCAAACTCCTAATCTAGCAAAAGACCTAGCTGACTACTATTTTTAAAGGAATTTTTTTTCTTTTTAAACTGGGGTTGTTTGAGATCTCTTTTCTTCTTCATTATTTTTCTTTTTTTAAAGATTTTTTCTTATTATTTTTTTACATTGAGGTTCCGCAAATTGAATCCAGCATGTACTCTACCCCTTGAACTATACCATCCCCTCCAAAGACAATTATTTTTATACTTTGACAATACCATATTGAATTAAGATTTTTGTTCCATTTTCCCTTCATAGAGTTTATAACTGAGGGAGAGAGTCAGAGGAAGCCCTGGGCCAACCCTTCCTTCTCAGCGGGTCACTACACAGCAGAGGAGCTTGGCTGTCTCCAGGCCCAGCTCACCTTTCTGCTCTGAGGGCCGACTCAGGCCACTTCTCTTAAAAGCGGCGTGTTAGAAGCAGCAGAAAGCCAACTAGCGAGCAACAATGACAAAACTGACCCACCTGCAGTTGGACATCATCTGCTCTGAAACGAACCTCTTAAATTTCTTCTTATTAGTGGATGGTTTTCAAAAATATTCCCAAGGAGATGAATCTCACTCCATTTTTCTGGATTTCTTAGGCCTTCTATGACTTTAACTGCAGGCTTCATTTTCTGCACAACATCTGCAGGGAAGCCAGGCAGAAAACGTGAACAGACCCTGCAGGCCACGGCTGAGGCCTCCCGTCAAACATCCTTGTTGTGCAGAGCCTACGTTCATGGGACCAGTTTCATTACTGCTGTAATTAGTTCTTGTCCAAGTGTCCCACCGGAAATGTTTCTAGATAGAACGTGGCCTGACGCAGATGAGCAGTGGGGATGTGGGGTGCAGATGACACACAGACTGGAAGGAGAAAAGGGAAATGTTTCTTCAGGCTTCAGTTTGGAAGATTTCTGATTTTTATATGGACATTAAACTTGGTCAGGCTGAAGCACCATTTGCTCTAAGACGGGGTGATGTACACGTATCCCTACAACTTCAAAAAATATGTTGAAGCTGGGCGTAACAGCCTAGGGGACAGACAGCTTTGAGTGACACCTCCGTTCCAGGATGCCTATGATCTAGGGCTCACAAAGAGGAAAAGAATACACATATTTTGCCTCTGTAGTTCTATGTGAAATTATTTTGACCCTTGCCGGATGGTGTAAGATCAGAGAGCATGTAGTCTTTCGTACATCGCAAAGACGACAAGTCTTCTTGATGAGTCAGCAGACTGTTTCCGATGGCCCGGGGTCTATGCCAGACATTAGCTGTCTAGACAAATACCACACAGCCCCCCATCCCTCAAGGAGATCACAGTGTGTCGTGGAAGATACAAATTTAAATAGATTTTCAAAACAATGTGGTAAGAGTCACTTTGCATCATATATACTATATGTTCAGAGGGGCTCTTGCACTGCCTGGGGCTGTGTTCTAGAAGGTAGGGAAGGTGTCAGAGAGGAAATGCTTTCTGCACTGACATCTGACGGATTCCAGCAAATCTTTAGACCAGGAGAGTGCGTGGTGGGGACGGGATTCTCAGCAGCTTGCGTGTCTCGTGCAGACCCCTGGTCATGTCTAAGAACACTTTGCACTTAGGGAAGGAAGGTCAGTGAGGCTAGAGGCTGTGAGGAACTAACAGAAGCTGAGGCTGAAAAAAAGCAGCAACGAGGTGATGAGAAGTTGTGACGTTAAATCAGAGAGCGTGGACTTCCTCACACACGCAGCGTGGAATTCTTTGCGGTTTTAAGGAGGAGAGTGACACAGATTAGTCATTAAAAGTGAGCAAAGTGGATTGTTCACTCTAAAGTACAGCACTGGGGAGACTAGAAAGGGGTGGGAATTAATGCAGTGGGGAGCGAGGAGCAGGGACTTAGTTGGGGGACATTAAGGAATAGAATTGTAGTACTGATGGGGGTGAGGGAGTGGAAAAGTAAAGGAAAACTCCCAGATGTTTGGCACAGAAAAGAGATGGGACAGTGATGCCATTGTTTGAAAAAGTAAAACTAGTTCTGGGCGAATGTAAATCCAGACAAACAGAGCTTGAGATTTTTATGTGCTAACCAAATGTGAATGTCTACTTGTCAATTAGAAATATATTTCTGGGACTGAACTGAGATGTCCATGCTGGAAAAGATTTGACAGTTAATCATTGGACAGAGAGCAGTTGAAGCCACGGGAATAAATGCCACCCACTGACAGTTTACCAAAGAAAAGGGAAGGAGGGCACTTCTGGTTCAGAAAATATGGCAGACCAGAATCTTGAAGACCCACTCACTTAAGACACATAAAAACGTAGGACAAAATGCTGCCAGTGTTTTCCTGTTTTTTTTTTAAGGGCACATTTATTGTGGTATGATACCTGTACAATAAAATACACATATTTCACATGTACTACTTGGTGAATTTGATAAATGTCTACACCCAGAAAACCATAACCACGATCAAGATAGCTAACATTTCCATCACTCCCCAAGAGGGGCACTTTTCGAATCCCCATATTTATCCCTTCCCATCCCCTTCTCTCCCTGTGAACCGTAAGTTTGTTTCTCTATGTCTGTGGGTCTGTTTATCTTCTGTATTTAAGTTCATATGTTTCTTTTTTTGATTCCACATATAAGTGATATCATATGGCATTTTTCTCTTTTTCTGGTTTACTTCACTTAGAATGACTATCTCTACGTCCATCCATGTTGCTGCAAATGACATTATTTGTTTTTTCATGGCTGAGTAGTATTCCATTGTATAAATATACTACTACTTCTTTATCCAGTCACCTGTCAATGGACATCTGGGTTGTTGCCATGTCCTGGCTATTATAAATACTGCTGCTGTGAGCATTGAGGTGCATGTGACTTTTTGAATTAGAGTTTTCTTCTGACATATGCCCGGGAATGGGAAGGCTGGATCATGAGTTAAGTCCATTTTCAGTTTTTAAAGGAACCTCCACACTGACTTCTCTAGTGACAATGCAGCCCATCTTGTGAAAGCAGAGCCATGCTCAGAAAGTAATGGGTATTTCTAAGGGCCAGACATGAAGTGCAGTGAGTGTGGCCTGTTCAAGAATCAGAGGGCAGTCTGCCAGGGCTGGAGGAGAGTGACAAGGGAAGTGTGGTACAGGTAGGAGCCAGACCATGTGGGGACATGGCAGGCTGGGATAAGGAGCCTGGACTTCCAGTAATCCCTTGGTAACCATGGGGCACTGGTTCCAGGACTCACCCTGAAGTCAACATCCATGGATGCTGACGCCTCTTGTATAAAATGACATAGGACTTGCATGGGACTCATGTACATCCCCCCATCTACTTTTATATATATATATATACAAACTTTTTTTATTGAGTTATAGTCATTTTGCAAAGTTGTATCAAATTCCAGCATACAGCACAAGTTTTCAGTTATACATGAGTATACACATATATTTGTTGTCACTTTCTCTTTCACTGTGTCCTCCTGTGTACTTTAAGTTATCTCTAGATTACTCATGGTATCTAATACAACATGAATGCTATGTAAGTAGTTGCCAGTGTATGGCAAATTCAAGTGTTGCTTTTTGAAACTTTCTGTTTTTTCAACAATATTTTCAATCCACCATTAGTTGAATCTGCTGGATAGGGAGGCCCTAGATATTGAGAGTCCCCAAGCTCCTCCTTCCCACATCCTATATTTTCACTGCAAGCACTGAAGGGGTCCAAACATAGAAGAGACCCATCTACCTGCTGGAAACCCTGAGGAATTCCGTCAGCGTATGTAGAGCAGGAGAGAAGGTTTAGGGCCAACTAGTGGGAAAGGAGGGCCTGCCTGGAGAGGATGGAGGAAGGACAGTAGTGGAAGCCATCACGTACTCTTACTGGAACTAGCTGACAGCAGTGAGGGACGCCAAGGATCTGGGTACACGTCACGTGTGGGGCGATCCTGGCCACCAGGTGCAGGGTTCACATAACTGGGACCCAGTTTGCAAGATCAAAATAACAAGGAGGCAAAGGGGCTGCCTCAGTCCCAGGATCCTGACAACGGCCACAGCGACGTGACCCCAGCTAATGCGGTTCCCCTAGTAAGCCAGAAAAACGAAACTCTGAGCCAAGATATTGCAGATTCCACTGCAGCCACATGGATAACTAGATCTCTAACCTGACAAAATGTAACCACCAGAAACAGGAATCTTTCCTTTTCTCTTCCTTTGGAACTTTGGACAGGGAGTCACACATCTTTGACGGGAACCACCTATAAACCAATAGAGAGCTCACTTTTTCAGGAATAAGCATGGAGAAAAAGAGTGGGGTGATGGTTTAAAGCAGAAGTCAAAGTTGAAGCCCATCTGAGAAATGGTAAAAACATGTTTCTCAATGAATTCGAGTTATGGCAAAAAGAAGGAGGAAGGTTAAGGAAATCTCTATTAATATCCATTCACCATAAAAGACTAGCCAGCCATAAAAAGACAACACCTTAAATTAATAATTTTTTTTTTTGGTGATGAAAAACAATGCCTTAATTTAAAACAAGGCTTGGGCCATCAACAACACTCTGAGAATTGTTGACGAGGAGAACATAAATCTGCATATAGATATGTAAGTGTTCCAAGTCCACCACTCAAAAACAATTAGTCAATCATGTGTCCAGTTGATTGGGAAATCCCAATAAGTAAATAACTCAAAAGTGGGAAAGACATGGGATTAAATAGTGGTAGTGAGCAATGAAATCCAAGATGTATATACCTATATTTTCTTTGTTAATGTAACAAACTTAAAGCAACTATCTAAAAAGTAGTAACTGGAGCACACAAACACACACACACACAATTTAGAACAACAGAGAGGTAAAATATGCTAAATTTATCATTATTGAGGAACAGGATCTAATAGATTATTTCATTTTTGAGACTCTTATAGGAATACTGGTCCAATTGCATAAAAATTTATGAACTTAGAGATGATTTATAAAGATTTAGAGAGAATTTTCTTTAAGAGGCAATATAGCTTCCAAATCACTGAAGAGAAAATTAACAATAAAAAAATTAATTAATCTAGGTAATATGGAGTAACACTGACCATATTTACCACCCTAAAATAAACCACAAAATGGATAAAATATATGAAGCAATGATTTTTAAGACACGTGGAAACGATCATCCACTAGGACCTTGCCTTGCCACCTCGATACCAAGGCTCCTAGGCCTCCTACTGCCATCACAAAGGATGTCCACCAGGAGGCGACATTTCCTTCCTCTGCTCCTACTGCAGAGCCAGTCCTGAGCAGTCCTTTTCCAGGTGTTGGCAGGCAGCTCCCAGAAGTGCTCTCATGGGCCTTGGTCCCTTTTGGCCACCAGCAAAGGGATCAAGGATGAGCAGTGAGCCTCCTTCCTCATCCAAGACCTAGGAAACTATCTGACTTCTGAGCAGCCCTTCACTCTTGTCTGCTGTCTGGTACTCCCCACCCGGCTTCCCGAGTCCCCGGCACGGGCAGCCTGCACGCTGGCCACAGCCCATCAGAATCTGTTCCCTCGCCAAGAGGCCACGCATGATCATGAGCAGGGCTCCAGGCCTCTGGAGCAGCGCGGCTTGGACTGGGTCCTGGCCCTTGGCGCGTGAGCTCCATGCCCTTGGTTGAGTCAGTCAACATCTCTAAGCTACAGTTTCCTCATCAGTAAAATGAGGACATAATCAATATGGAAAAAAAACAGAATCTGAGGGGGACTAAATTTCTGGTGATTGAAGATAATTTTAATTTTGATTTATACAGCAAAGGACATCATACAATTTTTACTACATCGTATTTCTAAAGGACAGCTTCTACTATTAAAAGTAATGCATGCACGTACACACAAACACACGTGCAGACACACTGGCTCTAGTCCACATACATCCCCACGGGCACACACACATGGAGTCATGTACCACCCACACACCCATAACATACGCACAACCACACACATCCTCAGGCGCACACACACACATAACATACAGAACCACATACATCCCCAGGTGCACGTGAGCACACACAAACACACAGTCATGTACAACACACGTCCCCAGGTGCGCGCGTGCACACACACACGTCTTACACACTTTGGCGTTATTCTAAATCAATTTACAATTGAGGGTCACAGTGTCCATTGTTTTATCCATTCAGAAGATCCTGACTTTGGAGCGTGAAGCAGGAGCTCTCCTCTCTGGAGATGGTCTTTACCAATTACAGTCTCAGTAGAGCCAACATAACTGCTCTGGACCTTTGGAAGTGCAGGCCAGAGCATACCTGGGAGCTCACATCCTGTACATGTAAACATGTTAAGTGCAGTAAGTTCTAAAGTCCTGCCTTTACAAATATACGTTCATTATAAGGGGGAAGACCAGGTTCAAATTTAGAATTCCAAGACACAGGGGAGTCCGGCAAAGAAAGTGAGCGTGTGGGGAGAGCTGATTCCCAGTCTCTGACCACTAGCCTGATCCTTTTCTTCCCAATGCTGGGTCCATCCCTTGCCACAAGTGGCCTTGGATGTTCACAGGGGGACACTCAAAACTCACATTCGGGATCTGCTCATACCCTCCATACATACAGCTGCCCTTTGGCCTCTCTGTGAGTCCTGGGAATCTGAGCTTCCGGGAGAGCCGGTGCAGGCACTAGGAATGGGTCAGGGGCTGCTGAGACAGGGCATCTGGGGTCCTGGGCTTCTAGAGCATGGGATGGAGCCAATGACCCTGCCCCCTTGGCCCTGCTGACTCCACCCCATGGAGGGCGTGGCTAGAGGAAGTGTCAGGGCCAGAGGGACCCTCTGCAGTGCAGGACCCAGGGCAGCGGGCCCCCTTGCCGGGGTCTAAGAGCAGAAGGCCTAAGGAAAGGTCTGAAGAGGCTGTAAGGTATCTTCATTCCCATTAATTAAACAAAAATAAAAGCATACCACAGGCGTGAGTGGAAAGGGATTTGTTAGAACAAGGGAAGGCACTTGCCAAGGTCTGGCCATAGAGGGCTGGTGGGTTTGTCAGGTTGATGAGGAACCAAGAGGCTGTTAGTCCCTTCTGGGTCTAAACACCTCTTGAATTCCTCCGGGTGACACTGAAATGCAGTGAGACACGGAACTCTCTTAAGTTGTTAAAATCTTCATGGTGAACCATTCAACTCTCTCCTCATTCTTGGCTGCGAAAGCACGATAAACACAGGCCAGAAACTCATCAGCCTGTTGGTTGGTTCACTATCCGTCTGGCGCCTCCTCTTGTAGGAGCCTTTATCACATCACCCAGGGCTGACCCGGCTCAGGATTATAGCTGATTTTCCGCAGGTGGCATCACTTGCTAGTGACATGAAGCAGGCACGTTAGCCACCTCCCAAACACTGAGGCTCCTCCTGGGAGGAGCCTTCAGACCCCCAATCCAGCCTCTGCACCACGATGTTCCTTAGTGTCACTACCGGTTTGCTGCCTTGGCCTCTAGCTTTGACCAGATCCTCGCCAGATTGTCGATAAATATCACCCATATACCACATCTAAGCTTGCGGTCCAGATGTGACCATGGTTCTTATTTTCTTCCCATCGATGGATTGTTTGATCTTTGTGTAATCATGTCGACAGCAAGGCCAGTACAGCCCTCTTGAGGCCTCCCCGAGCCGCCTCTGTGTATAACTGTCCTAGCACCCCAGGGGATCGGGTCTGAAGCCTGGCACTCAGACACGAGGATGTCAGCTGGAGAGACAGGAATCCACTCCTGCTGTGGCTTCTGCTGTGGCTCAATGTGGCCATAAAAACGGATCCCACAGGCCCTGACGTCACTTGACTCACTGCAGGGATGCTCCCACACTGCCGCGTTCCCCCAGAGACTGAGGGCTTTCTGCTTGTTCCGGAAGGCCCCACCCCCGAGGGGACACTGGGTCCAGTGGAGCGTCCAGCCTGCTTCCCCGCCAGCCCTTAGGGCCTTTGTGGGGCCTGGAACATCAACTAACCTCCCCTTAGGGACCCCTTTGTCCTTTGCAGCCAACAGACCTAGGTCATAAGCACTTTAACTCACCTGAGGGTGTTTTCCTCACTTCAGGGGCAGTGAGGACTGGGCTTCTTCACACTCCAAGTGCCCCCGGTCTGGATGCAGACAGTCTGGCTCTCCCCCCAGTCCTGCAGGTTCCGGTCACACCTCCTGCTGGTCACGGAGTCTGTGCTGTATTCTCTTCCAGGACAACAGGTGCACTCTGCCCCCCGCCCCGTCCCCACCAGCAGTGGCAGAGGTGGAGGACAGGCGGGTGAGCTTGGGCCTGAGACACTGCCCTGAAATCAGTGCCCCAGAGGCCGCTGGTGACTAGAGGGACCACGGGGAAGAAGGCAGCATGGGATGGGAGGGGGAGGAAGGTTCAGGATAACGAGATGAAAAGGGGAACAGATAGCACCGTGAGGACCTCGACCATGAAAGGGAAGAAGATAGACAGTGACAGCTGGAGCGGTGTTGGCGTTAAAAGCTGCGGGCATTTTCATTTAATTTTATTAATTACCATTACATATAGTGACATATTTTTATTTGATTAAAGATTAGGTGCCATGTCATATAACAGGATATAGTATATTATTTATTAAATAATACATAATAGTAGATATACTAGCATGTTATGTTCTGTTTATTTATTATCAGATAGTATATAATACATATGTAGTTATTTATATACATAATATATAATTCATGCATATATTTAATATATATCACATAACAATGTAGGATTATGAATATTATATTTTATAACAAGATTACATAACAATAATGATGTAATATTATCCATTGTATATCTTGGCTCATGACACATTCTCACCTTAGGTGCCTGTCAGAAGTATTTATGTATTAAAATTAATATTATAAGAAACAGTTGTGAACCTGTCACCCAGCACCAGAACAGGACTATTGACAGTGACATACTGTGTCCTATCCTGCCCTAGGCCTCTTCTCACAGGAAGTAACTAGCATCCTGAATCCTGGCTTACACTTGCCTTGTGTTACTTTCACACACACAACATTTAAGATCAGTTAAAACAAATGAACTGCAGGTACATGCAACGAAGTGGATGCATCATACACCCTATGTTAAATTGAAAAAGTAAGCCCAAGAAGGTAGCCTATAGTGTGCTAAGCTTTTAACTGTGTATATATATGTCAACTAAACTCACTAAATTAAGAACAACTACAGCTAGAGTCCAGGTGGGAGAGGGACAGATAAAAGGTGAGGTGAGCAGATTTGCTGCAGGTGAGCGAGTTCCCTTCAAGTAACATGTCATTCTCTCTGAAGCAGGAGGCAAGGCCATCTGCTGGGAGTCAGGGAAGAGACAGAGGGAAGCTTAGAGGTGTGCAGAGAGCATAGAATGTTGACACCACTGTGTGGCAAGTGGGGAAATGTGCTCACTAGAGAAATCCTGGAGGATTGCCTGGCAGTGGCAACATGCTGGGCATTGATTTGTAGTCTTAGAAATCTGTGCTGGGAGAGCCTGCTGCCTGCAGGCTCAGAACAAATAGAGCTGGGTGAACCGAGATGGAAGTCATCCTGGTGAGGAAATGAAAAGGTCAAGGGTCAAGGGAGTTTTGTTTGTCATAAAGAGAGTGCTGACTGTGGATGCAGAGCTGGAAGGTGGGGAAGTGGAAGTAAGAGGAACGTGGACAGGTAGGAAAGCAGAGGAGTCAGTGCATGATGCCCCAGTGAGGGTGAAGGAGGGCCAACGAGGCTGGTGGAGAAGCAGCTGGATGGCTAGAGTTGGGCACATAAAGGAGAGAGGCTGGACCTGGGGTGGAGACACGCCCGGGTATGAGCCCGCGGGTAGGATGAATGGGAGGTGTCTGGCTCAGGCTGACGGAGAAGACCCTACAATGACCATACTTGGTGGTGGAGGGAGAATCATCATTGACGTCTTGATGGTAGGCGGTGAGGCAATACAGAGTTGGTGGTCCAGCTGCTCCTGACTGAGGCAGATGAGCAGGGAGGCCAGGGTGGCAGGCACTGCTAGGAATGGACTGGGTTTTCCAGGTGTTCCCAAGAGAGGAGGAGAAATCACCTCATGGGGGAAAGTGAGCACAAGGAGGTCAACCCAGGCTCCTGATCAAACGGAGAGTGTGAGGGGGCAAATCGTCAACTCCAGAGATGGTGGCCTAGGAAGCAGGGACCATGGGTGAAGTGAGGGGACACTCAGAGAAGAGAGAGAGATGAGTCTTCTGGGTGTAGGGGGAAGAGAGGCCCCAGGACAAAGGAGCACAGGGGCACAGTGATGAGGATGGTCTGGCTCTGTTGTGACACTGCAGGAATGGCTGGATCTTTGTCCTGAGGGCTTAGTTTGGGGGGGCTACTGGCCTCATGAGGGCCCCCCTCTCAGCAGCCTGGACAGATGCTCCCGCTCCTGATAGCTCTGTGGCCACCACTGTTCCCGGAAGGGCTCTGCCTCCATCTTCTATCAGACATTCCTGCCCAGTCCCCGACTGCCAGCGAGGGAGCCTGGGCCTCACAGCCGTTTGCCGTGGAGGGACACAGGCTCCTTGGAGAAGCAGGCTGATCTTATTTTTCTCCGTAACCCACGGCCTAGCAAAGCACCAGCCTATGGGTGGGCCATTCAGGGGCTCGGATACTTCTTAAATTAACTCAAAGCAGTAGAATAGCAGAGCTAGAGGAAGTGACCACTGAGCTCACAGAGTTCACTGCCCACACCCCCATTCTACAGATGAAGAAACAAAGGCCAAGCAGCCAAGGACATGCTGCTCTTTAATGCTGGCCTCTGTTGGGCATACCAAGTGATGAGCTGCACTGAAGGGCCTGAGAGGGGGCTCTGGGGTCAGACAGCTTGGGTTCAAGTCCCCCCCCCTGCCATTTACTAGCTGTGTGATTAATGACTGTCCTTCCTGTAAAGTGCCACCTCATTTTTTTGTCGTGAACACAGAGTTCCTTGAACAGCAGGACAGAATTCTTTAAAGGTTTGCTGTTGCTTTTGTTACTATTATCACCAAGTGAACCCTGAAATGAAGAACAAAGACAGCAAGATTTTTTATTTTAAAAGATTTTAAAATACGATGATGACTGTTTGATTTAATCTATTCAAGTTTGCATTTGACCCTTATTAACAACTGCACAATGGATGACTTTTGAGGAAATGTTACTTCATGTCTTTAATTCTCACTAACTACACAGGCTATTCAACAGGAAGCAATTTTTTTTCCAGGAAGAGGGACAAAAAGTTAACAATATCTCTGTACCTCTCGGTTCCCAGTGAGTTGGTTGTGATCTGTCAACCCAACTTTGGGGAAATGCCCGCTCCTCCTGGGCTCGCTGCACTGCCACGTGGCCTCCAGGGGGCGATTTACCCCCACACGAATCCAGTATCTTGGTTCATATCTTTGCTTCAGATCCCTCAAGGACTGCCCTTGCACCAGGGCCCCATCTGCCCCGCCAGTCTCACCTGCTGGCCTCCAGGAAACTATCCTGGGTCTCAACCATCCTCTGTTCCTATGCCCGCCCCACTACTCTTCATTTTGTCCTTCAAGTGTGGGCTCCTGTGGCTTGCCACCAAGCAGGGGTCTCCCAGTCCTCCACCTTGGGGAACTGCATCGTCCTGCACAGTGCCTAGCGAACCTGTGTGGAGGCCGGAAGAATACAGAACAACAGGTGCTCAGAGGGGCTGCCTTTCCCAATGCAGGGGCCCTGGAGAGCTTTCTCCCAGCTGGTTATTCACAGGCGCTGAAGCTGTGGAATCTCGATCTTACCAATTTAAAGGGCATCATCACTAATTACAAAACAAATCATTTTTTCAGTAGCAAAAGGAGAAAAGACTTTGTGCCCCATGCCCCCATCTTTCTTCCTCCGCCTTCAGAGGTGATTCTCACTCTCTGGGCAAGGGTAGAAAGCAACAAACAGAATATTATTTTTCAATGATTCTTCTTTCCCACTCTGAAGATTGCATCCCAAGACTGATG
This sequence comes from Vicugna pacos, assembly GCF_048564905.1. Lineage (NCBI taxonomy): Eukaryota > Metazoa > Chordata > Mammalia > Artiodactyla > Camelidae > Vicugna > Vicugna pacos. The sequence goes on from NC_133004.1 coordinate 6,555,504, forward strand.
AAGGCTAGGATGGTTTGGCTTCCCTGTACTGAGTATTCAGAGGCTCAGGGTGGAGGGGGTTAGGGAGATAATTCAGCATTATGGAACCAAACAGAGACATTAAAAGGTTCTACTCTAAACAGAAAGGAAGCAGGATGCTATAGAAATGGGAAAACCATCATTGGAAATGAAATAACGAGTTACAAGACAATAAACATGAAGATGTAAAAAAGAAAAAGTATATCAAAATACAAAAATGTGGGAAAGGGAGACGGTAGCAAGAAAAGATAGATTTTTTTCTCTTTCTTTTTCCTTTTTCTCATTATTCTTAGGATGTGTTGGAGCCTACGTGATTATCAGTCTAAAGGAAATAGATATGATAATGGGTTGATATACTTGAAAAATAGGGTAACCACAAATCGAAAGCATATAATAGAGTTGAAAAAAAAAACAAAAAAGAAACAAACTCTAAATGGCTTAAAGACTTAAACATTAGACAAGACGCTAAAAAACTCTCAGAAGAAAACATAGGCAAAACATTATTTGACATATATCTCAGCAGTGTTTTCCTAGGGCAATCCACCCAAGCAACAGAAAATAAAAGCCAAAATAAACAAATGGGACCTAGTTACACCTATCAGCTATTTCAAAGCAATAGAAACCATAAGCAAAATGAAAAGACAACCTATGGAATGTGAGAAAATATTTGCAAAAGATGAGACTGAACATGGCTTAACTTGTAGACTATAAAAATAGTTCATACAACTTAATAAGAAAAAAAAATAAACAACCCAATCCAAAAATGGGCAGAACAACTAAACAAGCAATTCTCCAATGAAGATATACAAATGGCCAATAGGCATATGAAAAAAAGGCACAATATCGCTAATTATCTTAGAAATGCAAATCAAAACTACAATAAGTTATCATCTCACACTACTCAGAATGGCCACCATTCAAACATCCACTCACCATAGATGCTGGAGAGGCTTGGAGAAAAGGGAACCCTCCTACATTATTGCTGGGAATGTAGTTTGGTGAAGCCAATGTGGAAAACAATATGGAGATACCTCAAAAGACTAAAAAAAGACATCATTTGATCCAGCAATCCCACTCCTGGGCATATAGCCAGAGGGCACCTTAATTTCAAAATATACCTGCACCCCAATGTTCACAGCAGCATTGTTTTCAATGACCAAGACATAGAAGCAACCTAAACGCCCACTGACAAATGACTGGATAAAGATGTAGTATTTAGATATAAAAGAATATTACTCAGTTGTAACAAAGAAGGAAATAATGCCATTTACAGCAACATGGATGGACTTGGAGATTATCACACTAAAGTGAAATAACTCAGACAAAGACAAGTAACATATGATACCACTTATATGTGGAATTTTTAAAAAAGATACAAATAAACTTATTTACAAAACAAAAACAGACTCACAGACTTAGAAAGCAAACTTAGGAGTTTGGGATTAACAATTACAAACTACTATATGTAAAACAGACAAACAGCAAGGATTCACTGTAGAACACAGGGGAAAATGTTCAGTATCTTGCAACCTATAATGGAAAAGATCCTGAAAAAGAATAGACTATGTATATGTACAACTGAATCACTATGCTGTATACCTGAAACTAACAAAACAGCTGTATATCTGAAACTAACTAAACATTGTAAATCAACCACATTTCAATTTAAAAAAAAAGATAAGCTCTAAATAGCTGTATTCAAAGAAAATCTTCAAATCTTACCTCCTACAAAAAGTAAAATGGGAAGCTTGAGCAGGACCAAATTATACTGAATGAGAGGTTACATACCTTCTCCAGCACGTGGCCCATGGTACACATACATCGTGTTTTCCTTCAGGTAAGAATGGCCCTTACTGCCCAGGGAGCGAGTCCTGCTGGGACAAGGCCTCTGTGGCAGTGGCCTCCTTGTCACCGCTCCATCTCACCAGAAGGCCAGGGTTTTCAGAGGGGAGGGAACACAGAGCTCATACACTTCAGATATATTTCCTGAGAAAAACTGTGGAAAGACCAAATTCACCTGCAGTGCAGGAAACATGAGCACGGCCCCTAAGCAGACTGACAAACCCGAAGCAAGACGGCCCGATGTTCACATCGGAACCAGAACAAAAACCGTCTGGCCCCAGTTAAACGATCACCATCTCACCTGCAATGAACTGTTCGTACTCATTGTCAGGGATGTTTCTGTTGAGACTTGAGAGATCAAAAAAGTCAGACCAGGGAATCCGGACCTGGTGGATGTCCAGGCTCTGCCAATGGTAGAGGCGGCCCCAAGGGGGTATCACCAGCACCGACTCTTCCATTTTCAACAGGGTCTTCAGGAGGAAGGCGATGTGGATACAGACGCCCCTACGGAGGCTGAAGCCCTCCGGAGGGTTGACATAACACAGAAGGTACCTGGCAGGGAGCAAAGGAGAGCGGGTCTTCAGAGCCAGGTCTCTGCACAGGAATCCCGGCTTAGATAGAACAGATACAATGGGAATCTCTGCACAGCACATGGCCTAGACTCAAGACACGTTCAGCAGCTTCTGGTTTGTATAGTGGAGGCACTGCCCACCGATCTCTGTGTGGCCAATTATTTCGAGTCCGGGAGCACATGCAGAAGACATCTTGGCATCTGTCTATCAACGCTAAGCACCTGACTAGTACCTGAGCACCCGTTCTCCAGGGAATCTCAAACTTCTTGGCCTAAAGACCCCTGTACACTCTTAAATACTGAGGACCTCAAAAGGCTGCTGTTTATGTGGGTTAAATCTCTCAATAGTTCCTGTGTTAGAAGTTAAATAAGAACTTTAAAAAATGCTTATGAGTTCACTTAAAAATAATAACAACCTACTACATGATACCATTAATACTCTTAAGCAAAAAATAAGTATATTTTTCTAAACAAAAATCATTAATGAGAGGAATAGCAGTGATTTTAATTTCTGAGAATCTCTTTTGGACTGGTGAGAGCTTAATTCTATCTGCCTCTACATTACCTGTTTTGTGATATCACAGACCAGGTTTTCCCTGGAAAACCCCACAGGAAACTCGGGAGTGCAAGAGTGTGCAAAAGGCAGGTGACTTCCCGGCGTTCCTACAAAAATAGTCTTGCATCTCAGGGCCTCGGACTCACTTTGATAACTGCTGCCCTACCCTAGGCGAGACTCTCCTACACAAGAGCCAGGCAAGTGTCCTGGCTTCTTTAATGAGTTACCGCAGCAACACCCCTCCCTTCTCTTTGTTAATGTTTCCCACAACCTCCATTACTGCAGATGAGGATGTAATCCTCAACTGAGGCCTCTAATCCCAGAAGACTACCAACCTTGAAAGGGAGGGCCCATCTACCATCTCTACACCCCGCACAGTCTATTTTGAGTCAAGCCCTAGATAACTGCTAATTGACACTGACCCTTGTCTTATTCCTGAGTTTTAGCGAAGGAGCCAACATCTGGATGGAACTGAAATTTCCCTGCTGATATACAAGGCTGATAAACCACCCTATTCCAACATCTGATTCTGGGGCTCTTCAAAACGCGGGTAAGGCCCCGCTTCATAAAAGACGGGTCCTCCACCTGCCCTTCCCAGGGGTTCTGGGAGGCCGCGGCCACGCAGGGCTACCCGGACTCGCGGTCCAAGCCCCAGAGCCCGAGGGGGAGGAAAGCCGGAGGCTGTGCCCCAGCCCTGTCCCCCCCGCCCCAACCCGCTCCCCAGCACCACAGCCCTCCCCGGCCGCCACACCAACCCGGATCCCACCCCGGTCCATGTCCACTGGCCCCGCCAACGGCGCTGCCGTACGTTTACCGTCTGTGAGACGCCGCCCCAGAAAGGATGTCGGCCGCCGACTGACGCGGCCAGAACTAGTGGCCCGGCCAAGCAAGCCGCCATCCCCAGCAGCAAACACCGCCATGGTCCTGGGCAGCTGCACACTTCCGGAGCCCGCTGCCTGCCCCAGAAGCGCACGCCGGCCCGCGAGGAGCGCGGCGTCTGTATCCATGGCAACGCCGCGGGGCCCTCCCCTAGCGCTTGCGTCTGCGTCCTCCCGAGGCTAGACGTGCGAGGGCAGAACTTTCGGAGCCAATGGGAGCCAGGGCGAGGCCAGGACGGGGGTGGGGGGAGGCTTATGGGGCAGCTGGGTGGGGCCGGGGCGGGCGGGGCCGCGCGGAGGTCCTCAGCTGCAGGTGGCACCGGCCGGAGGCTGGGGCAATGCTGCCAACAGTGGGCGGGGCGGCGGGGCAGCGGGGCGGGGGCACCCTCACCTGTCTGTGTGCGGGGCTCAGCCTGGGCTCCGCGGCCTCCGCTTGCACCGGAAGTGGACCCAGGCTACCGGTGGGCAAGATAGAGGACTGAGCCCAGGCAGGCACGGCTGGCCAGGTAGGGCACCTGAAGTGCAGATCCGCCAGGCCGGCTGCCGGCCTTGAATACGCGCTGCTAGGCAGTTTCCAAGAAGACGGGATCTGTCCCAAGAGGGGAGGTAGGGCAGGGTGCCAGATGCCTGGTTGGGTGCGGTCTTACAGGAGAGCCACGTTGAGAGGGTGCAGAGCAGCCCCTGTGTTGGCGGGGCTAGGAATTTGGGGTATAGGGTGGGGATGATGTGTGCCATTCCCTGTGGTCTCCCAAAGAACTCGCACCCCCAAGCAAAGGACCCTGCTCCCTCCACCCTTCACTGCATCCCCTGCCTTCCCCAGCACCACCGCCCCTGCCCCCAGAGTGTCCCATGACCTCTCCCCACACCAGGCACCGTCCCTGTTACAGGTACTTATCTCCTGGTGGTTCCAGCCCAAGGGTGGGGGCTGTATCTGACCAGTTAGGATGCCTGGAGCCTTTGTATGAAACCTCAGACTATAATGCAGGCGTGCACAGAGGCCCCTCAAACAGGATTCCCTGCATTCCCTCCCCACCACGCACCCACAGCGCAGCTGCCACACCAGGCCAAGCCTGCTGGAGGACCGCTGTTCCCTCTCCACCTGTCCCTGATCAAGAGTGCACCGCCCACACTGCTGGGTATTTAGGGGGCCTTAGAAGAGCAGCTGGTATTTTCATGGACAAATATTTGCTCTTTTGGGAAGAGTTGAGTGCAAAGGGATGTAGGGTATGCCTTTTCTGTTGTCCTGGAACTGGTGACTAGGATGCAAACTTAAGTCAAAGCAGTTTTTAGAGAGAGCCGCAATATATCTTACCCAAAGATCACTGTTCCCCTACAAAGGCAACACCACCTGGCGGGTGGGGTCCTGGTCCCTCTTTCTGGAGGTTGGGCTTTGCACCCTCCAGCTGGGACAGAGCCCGAAACAGCTCTGAACACGCTCCAACAGGCTTTCCCAGCACAAACTGCCTTTATTTTGAATCTGGCTGAAGGAAGCAGCTGAGAAATCTGGGTAAATCTTCCTGGGTGTAACCATGCCTTTTGTGCTGAATGAAAGAGCGGCTCTCCACATGCTAACAGCTTAGAACTGAATGTGTGTCGAAGCCTTCATGCATGTAGCATGTTGGGAACAGCGTTTCATGGTGAGGGGAACTCTATAACTTACATGTGTATGGGGAAGCCCTCACTCCAACAGGGTTTTCCTGCACAAACTGCCTTTAATTCGAAATTGGCTCTTGCTGAGAAATCTTGGTAAGTGTTCTTAAGTGTAGCCATGCCCATTATGCAGGATGAAAGAGCGGCTCTACACTTTTTCACATCTCAGAAATGAATGTGTGTTGAAGCCGTCATTCATGTAGCGTGTTGGGAACACAGAATTTAGTGGTGAGAACTATGTAAGTTACATGTCTATGATGAAGCACTCTCTCGAGCCGGGTATTCCAGTGCATACTGCCTTTATTTCGAAACTGGCTTCTCAGAAGCCTGTGGTCTCCACTGCAGGTCTGTCGCCAAACCCAGGGCCAGCATGGTAACTCTGCTCCCCCTGTCTATTCTGGAAGTTCTAGGTGTCCTCCATGGCCCTTCCACCATTATGCTTTTGGAAAACCCCGCAGATGGAATGGGCCTGAGAACAGGAGAGCTGGATGCCAGAAGCCACTGCCCAGTGTGAGGCTCCTGGGAGGGGCATCTCCTCTCCGTGGGCTCTGATCTAACCTCCCCTCTCCCCCACCCCCACCCCTCTCCTCCTGCATTTCCTGATTGATCCCTGGATAATGGTCCATACCAGGAATGACCTGGGAGAGGTTTTATGAGTCTTTAAGTGGAAAAAAAAGAGAAATCTTTAGACAAGTTACTGAAAGTAACTTCCAGCTTTACCGGGAAAGACCTCATTCCAATGTTTAAGGCTAGTTGACAGGGTGTCAAATTGCTCAACCACTCACATCTGAGCAAGTGCTACCTCTCTCTTCAGCTCCCCGCAGCATCCACCTGTGGCAACTTGGCCAAAAGAAGGCAAGAAAGCTCTTTCCCCTCGCCAGCACCAGCGTGGCTTTGGAGTCAGTGGAGGCTGAGAGAAAGAGCCCCGCCCTGAGGTTTGAGGGGCCTCCAGCCACAGCCAGAGGAGCGGGGGTTTTCAGAGTGGCCCCAGCAGGGAAACCAGGCAAGGCCACCTGGCCCAAGTCTTCCCTGCCCAGAGAGCCCCATGAACTGCTTTGGGCCACACTCCCCGTTTGGGCCCCCTGCAAAAAGTTACCACGGGAGCCACACCTGAGAAGGCAGAAGGACAGCCCTTTAGCCTGGGGTCCCAGCAGGTGTGTCCTGTGAGACCTGTGGCCACATAAGTTACTTGTCTCTCCAGGTCACTGTAGGGACTGTGCTGGGCATCTTGGTGGTCAGGGACATGGGAACACCTCTAAACTCTGAAGAAGGACAGAGAGACTCTTCCTGGAAGCAAGGATTCCAGGGAGACACCTTGCCCAGAACTGGGGGACTGTGTCCTGAGTAGACCCCTGGGAGGCAATGTGGGGCTGTGGGGTCCTCTTCTGAGAAGCGAGCAGGTGTGTTTTCCGGGGGTGGGGTCCTGCTTTGTCCAGACATGTCCTTGTGTAAGACTCATTTACAAACACCTCCAAGTCCACCTAGGGGTGGCCCCAGAGGTGGGGGTAGAGGAGGAGAGTGAAGGGTGCAGACTTAGGGCCCCCTGAGCCACCCAGGGAGCCAAGGGTCAGTGGGAACATCTTGGGAGTCTAGTGCAGGGGTGGAGGACGAGCACTAAGAACATGCCAAGTCATGCAATAAAGTGACCCATGACCACGAGACACAGGTGGCCGTACACCAAAAGAGGCAGATAGAAATTTAGACCCAGGATCTGAGAACCTTGAGAGGGGCTGGAGGGTCCCAGGAACCCTCAGGAACAGCACTTCTAGGGGCACAGACATCCCAATACACACATTTCTCATGGAAGCTTTTTGGGGTGCAGAGTGAGTTACCAGGATCCTGAACTTAGTATGGAATCCCACCCCCTTGTTCATCACGGTACCTGGCAATAAATTGCTGTCATTTGTCCCTGGACATGCACAGGGGAGCTGACTGCTGTGGGGGTCACTGCAGGACTAGAATCTTCTGGTGTCTGCTCTGTGACCACAGAAACCCAGGGGGATTTCTCAACGGGAGAACCTGGAGACCATGCCTGCAAGGACCACCCTCATGGGATGGCCAAGGAGCTCGTGGTACCCAGGTCACCAAGTGACGAAGTTGTGAGGTTGCCTGGGGTATCCTGGGGGCATGTAGATTTCTGAGGTCAGCACGTGGGCCCAGCACTGCTGGATGGTCTGCACAAAGAGGGCCCTGCCCTCCTGATGATGGCTCTTAACACCTGCAGGGAAACTGCTCCCAGGGCTCCTGGAGGTCCATATTGAGAGTGTCCTGCCAGCCTTGTGGGGTCACCTTCCCCTGATGCAGAAGCAGACCTCTCTCCCTTGAGGCCCAGGGGACATCTGGCTCAGGTGCCACCTGTGTGCCCTGGACACGCAGAGCCCCAGAGCTCTGGCACAGCCTGGGGTGTGGTGGTGTCCGGGCAAGAAAGGCCCTGGGAAGGGGGTCATTCAAGGGCAGAGGCCACTCTGCAGGGATGCTGGACCTGGCAGCAATGCACTGCTTCAGTACTCCCTTGGGTTGGGTCTCCAACCTGTGGGATGGAAGGGCCTCTCCTTCCTGCGGTGCAGTCGGGGGAACTAGATCCATCGTCAAGGTCAGCCCTGAAAATGGAGGCTGCGCTACCTCCATTCCTGGAAAGAAAATCAGTCCCCTCCAGTCCAGGAGATTCAGAAAGTCATTCAGCAATGTTCGGGGCCCCCACTTTAGGCTTTGAATTAGAGCTGAGCGGCTTAGGAGGCCAGATCCCTGTCCGTGGCTCCAGGAGCAGGCTTTCTGCTGGGGGACAGGATCCTCACAAACACCTGTGTCTTTGTGGGACACTCCCCTCTGACAAGCTGGAAGGCAGGGTGCAGTTGTGGGAAATCGTGTTTACATGAGCAGAGGGCCACCATGTGGTGGGGGCACAGGAGACTGTGAGAATGAGTCCCACAGCCTTTCTGGAATCAAAAAACTGGCAAATGTGAAAAAGTGCATAATTTGTTTTATTGAACAGGCTGCTTATGTACGTTTGGAGAACCAGGTTCAAGGACTCAGCATCCCTCCAGGACAATAGCCTCAAGAGAAGAACAGACAGAGCAGGAGGAGATCTGGGGTTTCTCCCAGGAATGAGGTGGAACAGGGATTTCTGCAGATTTGCAAGGAGTCCCCGACCACTGAGCATGGGGTTACAGCCCCACGAGACCCCTGTCATGTTTGGCTTGGGCTCTGGTTCTGGCCTGCTCATGTATTCTTCCAGCAGAGATCCAGAAACTCAGAGGGTGGAATTAGAGGGGCTGCGTTTGGAACCTAGTGAGGAGGTGGAGGGTCCTTTATATTGAGTCCCTTCATCCTAATCACCGTAGCTGAAGCCCAACACCCCCCAGGCCCCCATGGTTGCCGTGGAGGGAGAACAAGCCTGGCAGGCGACCTAGGGGTCCCACTACTGTGTCCTTCCCTTGTCTTCGTTCCCTTTCACCCTGGAAGGTGTGATTGTCTCGTGTCATGGTGGCCTCCACAATGTCCCTCCCAGTAATCTCTCTTCTCCATCAGGTGGGGTTCCCAACCCCGCTCAGCCTTCTCTGCATGGATGCTGAAGGACCAGGCCCACCTGAAGTTCTGAGCTCGAGCAGTAAGGTGGAAACAAAGAAACCAATGGAAAAAAGAAGCAAGTGATTGTGGCAAAGCTCCCCACCACAGAGAAGCTGCCCTGAGTGGAAGGGAGAGTGTGGGCATGCCCGTTTGTTTCCTATCTCCCAGTGCTCTTAGCTTTCTTATTGCCTACCTGCATGGTTACAACAAAATGATCTGCAAAACTGAAAATATTTACTCTCTCGCTTTTACAGAAAAGGCTGGCCAGCCTCTGGTCCGGTACCAGGCAAGAGATTGGAGTTCCTTTCCAGTTTGGAAACATCTTGGCAGGCCCAGGTTTGCAAAGGTCTTTAAGAGTAGTTACGGAGTTTTGCTTTTAAACTTTTTTACGGCTGTATATACTTGTGAGATGTGGTTGTGATGTATAATTCTGAGCCGGGATTTTCTCAAACTGTTTCTCACTTCTTATACCAGACATTCCTAAATTCCAAGTGGAACTGCATATTAAGGAAGCCATGGAATTTAGCAAAAGGATACAGATCTCATTTCCTTTTAAGCATCGATGTACCTCCATCATGGCAGTATTTGTTATGTGTTATTGATAGGGGAACTAAGTAGTAAACAGATTAATAGAAAATAGGGGATTTTAGGTACACAGGTTCATCTTTTCAACATTGTTTGTAATATTTGCAGTTTAAGATGACCATTCCTGAGAAACAGACAGCCTCTTAGAATGAAATAGCATTTCCTCTGAACCATAATTAATTTTTATTTTGTAGACAGCAGGAAGGGTAATAACACATCACACATTTGGGGACGTCAAAGAGAAAATGTAACTTTCTGGGAGCGCACTCCCCCGCCTCCCCCTGCCCTTTTTACTGTCCCATTCTCCCTGGAAGGCTCTTTCTTATCTTCTGCTCATGGCTCCAGTAACTCTTTCTTCCTCCTTGTTCCTCAGCTGGTAAGGTTAGTTTTCTACTTTGAACAAGCAAACAAGCCAACAGAAGAGAAATTTCACAAGCAACTCCCAGCACATCCGCTCGCCTTCTGATGCCTGTGACCTCACTCTCGGTGCCCCACCGCTTATTAAAAGTGGCATCGAAAGCCAGTTCCTCCAAAAGTCCCCGAGGCCCCATCCCTCCCATCTTCTCTGGGTTGTCACTCCCAAAACCATCCTCTCTTTCACTGTCTCATCTATTTTGTTCTCCTGCTAGTTGGCACCATCAGTATATAAACGTCCATCCTCTTAAACCAACAGCACTCCTTGACCCTAATTCACCCCCACCAATTGCCACCCTGTGTCTTTGCAGCAAATCTTTAAGGAGTTGTTTAAACTCACTGTCTGCATCTTCTCTTGAGCCATCCCCTTTTACACCCATTCTGGCTTTTCGCCTGATCCCTCGCTCTATGGAAACTGCCCTGTCAAGGCCATCAGTGACACCATGTTGCTAAATATAGTGGTCAATTTTGACTCCTCATCATGCTTGGCCCCTCGGCAGCATTTGACCCAGCTCTTCCATCCCTCCTACCCCGTGTTCCTGCTTCACTCAACCTCCAGCCCATCTCTCTGTCTGTTTCTGCTTTTGGCCTGCTGGCTGGTCCTTTGCCTATGTCTCCTGTTTTTTCCAAACATATACTGTGGGTGTTCCCCAGGGTGGGTTCCTGGGCCTCTCCTCTCTCTCTCTGCTATTCCTTTGGTGGAAGCAACCCAGCCTTGGAAATTGGCATGCCATCAATTTCTCGATTTCTCCAAAATTCCCTGATTTCCCCTTTCCATCTGAGCCTTTATCCCTGAGACTCACATCACATTCTTTTCCTTTCATTCATCTTGCTTTCACATTCATACATATGTTCTACTATGAAATTACTTTTCCAAATTTTGAATCAGTACATATATAGCATGTAAAATGCTCAAATATGTATTATTTCCACTAAGATGCTAATTCTACCTTAGAACATTTCTGCACTTCTGTATTTATGTGAATAAAGCGAATAGTATTTCTACAAGCCTCATAGTTAAACACTGTGTTAGTTTGGGGCTATTATGTAACATGAAATAATGGTACATCAACATAGTCGTTTTTCATTTATTTTTATGTAACACCGAGATGAGGTTTCTGCCCTGAAGACTGGTTTTATTGAAATTTTACCTAAGTTACGGACAGTCAGTTTATGTGAAAGCCCTCATTTCTCCCCTTTTTGATATATGTTCCATTTGGCTATATATAACATATAACTTGGCATGAAACAAAATTCCCAAATCATTCTCATAATACAATTAATATGTTTAATTATATTTTTTAAATGTTAAAAAGAAAAAGAAACCAGATTCCTCTACCTATTAGGCACTTCTGTGGCAATATGTAATACACCCCTTAACCATGACATTGAAGAACTGAGCTGATACCAGCCCCTTTCCACCTGCTCAGCCCCACCTTTTCCCATCCCCTTTCCCATCCGGAGAGGACATCCCTCCCATTGTCCAGGCCCAGATGTTGGAACCATGTCCTTTCTCTCTCTTTCTTTTACACTCACAGACAGCAAATCCAGCTTGTTAGAAAATTCTGGATATTCTGTCTTAATTAAATACCTGCTCTCTGCTCCCCGCCCTCCTAAGAGCCACCTTCAGCCCTTCCTGGATACCAATAGCCTCCTGTTTCCATCTTTGCTTTCCTACAATCTCTCATCCACACAGAGTCAGAGGGAGCCTGTAAAAACATACATTGGGGGTGGTGGGTGTTGCTCAGTGGTAGGGCGCATGCTTAGCATGCTTGAGATCCTGGGTTCAATCACCAGCACATTCATTAAAATAAATAAATTACTTTCCCCCAAAAAACACAAACACAAAAGCATAAGTTGGACTACATCACCCCTCCCCTCAAAACTCACTAAACGGGTCACCATGTCATTAGGAGCCAAAGTCGTCACAAAGGCCTCAGGACCCGGCGTGCTCTGCCTCTCTGCCCACACTCTCCCCCTCACTCTGGGGGCCTCTGGCTCCGGCTCTTCCTTCTTCCTCCGGATCTATTCTGCTTCAAGTTCATTACTCCGTGAGATCTGCCAGGATTGCCTTATTCTCTCCTGCCTGCCTCCCACCCCACCGCCATCACCTGAGTTTGCTCATATCACTCTTTTTTAAAAATTTATCCAAACTCTTGCTACCCCAACATGCTGCCTGTTTCCTCTGCTAAAATTCTGAGCCCCCAGTGATGGGGAGTCATGTCTATTTTGTTGACTGATAAAGCCCGAGAGCCTTGGGAACGGTCTAGTTAGGAGATTCCCGTATGTAGTAGGAGCTTATACACATTTGCTGAATGAATGTAGATGCCCTGGTCCAATCCGATGGAGCACTTCTGTGACGTGCTCAAAGAATAACTCTCCTTTCCACCTGAGAGGGGGTGACAACTTCCCTGGTGATTAAAGGCAAGAATTTTTTGCTTTATGCTGTTAACCTTAGGCGGGGAGACTGGGGGATCTTCATATATATTTTTAAATTTGGTTCACTCTGCAGTTGGTCTTTGGTCTCTGTATAATTTTGAGAAACTCTTTATGAGTGATCATTCTTTGATCAGATTGAACAGGTTCCAGGGGGAAGGACCAAGCCTGTCCCATCAGCCATTCTATGTGTCTTGTCCTGGGACCCAGTGGATGCTCAGCATGTAAGTGAACCGACAGGAGTGAGTGAAGAGATGGGAGCATCTCATTATTGTGGCGGATCTCTGTCCAATGCCTTGAGATTTGGGGAAGGGTTTACGAGTGCAGAAGGGAGAGGTCAGGTCCTCTGTGCTTTTCCTGAGTGCCCTGGCCTTACCCATTCCCCCAGCCCCCTCTGGGCAGCCAAGCCAAGGAGCTGGGCCACCAGGGGTTGTGCTGATCAATAATCCACCTTCACCCCAATTCCGGGGGTAGGTACACATGGTTGTAGACACTGGAGTCAGGTCCTTGGAGGAATTCCTCACCGAACTATGTTTTGGACCTTTTATTTTTCTCTAGAACCTCCAGCTGAAGAAGATTGTCTTAGATACATGAAAGTTGAGGACACCTTCTGTCCCCTCGCAACCCAGGTGGGGCTGGGAGTCTGCTGTTTCTATAGCCGGTGGGCTCGTGTTGATTTGGGCATCCCTGTGCCTGAATTCCTGCAGTACACTCGGTGGTAAGGTTGGGGGTGCCTGGCAGGGAGGGAAGCGGGTTGGGAGACTGTACAGCTGGGCTGATGTTAACCTGGGGTGAGCAGGAGCTTGCTGATGCATGGCATCTCGGGGCAGGGAACTCTCCACACTCAAGAGGGGTTCCCACTCCCGCAGGGTCCCTTTGATCAGGGTGCTGGGCTGTCAGGGGACCACAGGGGTCCCAGTGAGGATTAGGGTGCCTTCAGGCAATGGGAAGTGTGGGGTCCAGTGGCAATTGAATTAACTGTGCACCCAAACCCAGCCCCCACCTCTTTCAGCCTGTTTCCTAATCTGCAAAACTGGAATGTTATTAAACATCTCGCGGGGTCATTGATGGGCTGGGACAGACTAGACAGTCAGGAGCTGGAATTCCTCTGTCCCCTGATTGTTTGCCTTCTTTCTGACTATTTGCTCTCACAAGCTCAGTCTCTCTGTCTCTCGCTCTTTCACTTCTAAGTTTCTCTCATGCTCTGGTTTCATTTGATTTCCAACCACTGCCCCTCCCCTCCGCCAAACTCCAGATGAGTGAACTTGATTTCTATGTGTCAGTTCCAAATTCCCAGGAAAGATGCTCTGTCACCCTCTGGATCTGCTGTCCAACCCATGAGTTGTGGCCAGAGGAGCGAGTCCTTCTGGGACCAGCAGAGGGTCTCTGCCCAGCCCCCAGCCACCACTGTGGGAGCACATAGCTCTCCGTGGAGGAAGTACTGGCTGTGACCTTGTGTCACGAAGTGTGAATTTATGTCTTCTCTTGAACCACCTTCATCCTCCTAAACAAAGATGAAAATTAAACACTCCCGGGATTTGTGTCATGGAACACTCAGGGTGGGGGCTAATGGGGCTGGAATTTCTGCTGTATTTAAGGGGCTACACTGAATCCCCAACGAGAGCCTGCAAAGGGAACAGCACCGGCCCCACCCGGCACTTAGGGCGCTGAGTCTGCATGACGGTGAGCCAGGCTTCTTACCACAGCTCAGGGGTCTGGTCTGACCAATTAGCCTTTGAAACCAACCAGCTTTGGATTCCTCAATCCCACCCTGAGGTTTTACCTGAACCATCAGCTTCTGTATCTCTGAAGACAGATGATGAGGACCCTTCACGTAAGCCGTTCGCACAGCCCTGTTCAGGCCTTTGTGCTGCACGGTCTGCCCGGCGAGCTGAGGTTGGTATTTTACTGATGTTAGAAGTAGTCTGGTTTCCCGATGTACTGTTTCACTGAACAAGCAACAGAAGCCACTTCTTGCTGATAAAAGCAGAAAAGGGACATAATTAAAAGATACTGGGAGGGTGTGTGGAGTGGCCAGGACCGGAGCCAACCCAGGAGCTGTAGGAGGTGTTAGGGAGCCCCAGGCACCAGGCTGGGAGGGGTGCTACCGGGCCCCCTGCCACCCCAGAAGGGACCCCCCTCCACCCGACCCTCCACCTCACTCACTGCAGGTTCATGTCCCGGCAGGGCCAGGTCACACTGAAGCCACCAGCACACACCTCAGTGGGGCAGCTGGCCCCGTCTGAGCTGCGGGCGTGCCTGGTGTGGGGAGAGGCCCAGTTAGAGGAAGGCGGATCCTCTACTGTTCCGAGTTAAAGTGCAAGTCAGTGCCCATCACTCAGGAGAGCCAGGCTGGACGGACCTCATTGTGGTGACTAGGCTGTCTGAGTTCACTTATTACTTTCTACGTTTGAAGGCCCTGGAGGGAGAAAAAGTGAAGGTTCTAGTACTTATTTTGTGTTTCCCACGTACCAGGTGTGGTAAGCAAGCCACTTCAGACAAGGCCCGGAGCAACCACGTAAATAGGCCACGGAGCACGTCGTGCAGTCAGGCCTCTGTGGTCCCGAAACCCGTGTCCCCATCGGCTCCATAGTTACCAGTGGAAACTAGGGGGATTTATGGGACTGTGTGCTCCTGTGGGGGCTGGGATATGTGTGTTTAAGTCCACATCTTCAGAAACTCGGCTAGAACCACAGCCACTGATTGCACGGTGGCAGAGGAAGGGAGGATTCCAGCCTCTGGTCCAGCTCGTGTGGAGCTCAGAATTTCTTCCTCCTGTCCTGAAAATAACACCAGATCTGAGGGAGCTGCAAACCCACTGCTCTTCTTAGATCCCAGAAGACTGAGGGGGAAAGCTGCTTCCAACCCAGAGAGGTTGCAAAGGGAACAGCGGGCAGGCTTGGAGAGTCACAGCTCCCAAGGCAGAACCTGCTTTTGTAAGAACCCCGGGGGCAGGCAGATTTAACAGGTCCCTGAGGCCAGCAGGAGGCTCAGTGTGGGGAAATCAGAGTGTGACAACTCCAGGGGGCCAGTCAGAGGGGCCCCATGCTCTTTTTCATGTATTTTACATCCAGGACCGTGTCCTGTTCTCAGAATGAAGGTCAGAGGATAACTCCTCATGCTTCCTGCCTGGAGAGGAGAAAATAACTGTATTGAAATACACCCAGAACATTCTGTTTCATTGGGGGAAGTTGTTTTTTGTTTGTTTTTTTAATGAGAAATTATTTTACCAGAGCCTAACCAACCTGGGAGAAGGGAAATCCCTTCTGTGTCACCCAAATTGGGGTGGGGGGAAAGAGACACACTTGTGGAGGTCACAGCTCAGGGCACAGGCTCAATGAGAACTAATCACAGGACTGCAGATGCCCTGCTCTGTCCCGCTCCCCCAACACCTTACCTCCATGTCAGTAGGGCCCGTGTGTAATAACAGGAATAATACTAACAGAAGTAAATGTCTCAGGAGTGTCTAGGGAAAACCCAAAGACAGCGGGGAGATGAAACCAAGGACACACAGGCTGTTTTAGCCTCTCACACCAATAGCTGTAGCAAACTACACACAGCCCAGCCCCAGTAGATAAACAGACAACCTCACAGAAGAAATTATTTATTTTGGTTCTCTTACCCAGTGCATTCCATGGTGCATCCTCGCCTAGAATTGAGTGGAAGCAAGTCCATCTCAGAAGGGACATAACTGAAGAGGGATGGCTTCCCAGACTCTGAGGGGCAGAGAGAGCACCAGCCTGGGTTAGAGAAAGGTGAGGGGTGGGGTAGGGTGTGGGCTGCCTTCTTCCCCATATAAGGAACCTTCCTGAGGCCAGCACAGTAGGAGGGAGGGCCATGGGGTGGAAGCAGCCAGACTTCATCCTGAGAACTGTTGGGATGCCTCAAAGGGACCATTCAGGTGCCCAAACTGGGCCCTGATTGAGGGAGCCAGTCGGTCTGACTCAGAGCCCAGGACTGAGGTGGGCTCACAGCAGGCCGGTATTACTTGGCCGGATCCATTTCACTTCTCCGAAGCCCTGTGTAAAACATGAAGCGTGGACGGCCTGGTGAGCACAGCTCTGCCCTCAAGACCGGTTTCAACTCCTCTCTTCCCAGAGAACAGCATCTCTGAACCCGTCCTGGGTGACCTCACAGAGATCACCCTAGTGGCCCAGGCTAGTGACCGGGAACATGTACCTTCCTGCAGGCAACCCCTGACGTCCACTGATGCATCATATACTGGCAAAGAGTGAGTCACTGTGCATTGGTCTAACAGCAGAGACTCTGCCAAAGGCCCAAGAGGTGGTGTGTGGGACATGCAGGGGTGCAGGAGTGTAAGCAGTGCAAAAGTGTAACTGGTGACAGGGGTGCAGGGGCTGTGGAGGGCGCAGGCATTTCAGGGGATGTGGGGGTGGAGGGATGCAGAATTGCAGAGAGTAGCAGGGGTGCAGAGGTGCAGGGAGTGTAGGGATGCAGGGAGGTGCTCAGGGACCTGGCCAGGATAAGAAGGCAAGTGCACATCCTTGCAGTCAGCCTGACCCCGGTAGGCTATTGCAATGCTTTTGGGCGGCGGCGGCGGCGGTGGCGGTTGGGAGGCTGCCCGGGCAAGCCGATCGATTTCTTCTCTTCCCTGCAGCCTGGCCTGGGGTGGGGCTTGGCCGCCGGAGATTCGCCAGATGTTGCACTCCAGGTAAGCTTGCTCCTGGTAGGTGGGGCGGTTAGGTCAGAGGGCGGTGGCAGCGGCAGAGGGGCGGAGCGGGTCTACCCCTGGTGAACGGGTGGAATAGCTGCCTTGTCCCGGCTGCTGGGCCTGGGAGCGGCCTCTTCTTCCCCAGGTGGCCGGACACTCCTGTCCCACTCAGCTTGCTGAGTGCGGAGTGGGGGCGGGGCCGTTAAGGTGCGGGACCCACGGGGGGAGGGAGGCTGCCGCGGGGGAGCCGATCAATTCGCTCCGCTCTCCCCGGAGGCGGAGCCAGGGGCGGCTTCTGCTGCCCTAGAGGCGGGACGCGGGTCTCCAGATGAACTTGCTCCTGGGAGGCGGCGGCGGAGGCGGCAGGGGCAGGGGATGTGTTCCAGGGAGTTGCTCCATTTCTTCTCTCCCCCACGGCCTGGCTTGGGGGCGACGTCTGCCGCCGGAGATTTGCCTGAGGTCCGACTCCAGGTGAGCTTGCTCCTGGGAGATGGGTGCGGTGCGGTCAGGGGGCTGGTAAGGTGGTGGCTGCAGGCATAGGGAGGCTGCCCCGGAGGAGATTGTGGATTAGCTCCATGTCTGCACCGCGTGGCCTGAAGGCGGCCTCTGCTGCTCCAGGTCCCGGGACACCCCTGTCCCACTTTGCCTGCTGGGGGCGGGAGGCAGGGTAGTCAGGGTGCAGGGGTGGCGGTGGTCGGGGGCCTGCAGCAGGGGAGCGGACCATTTGCTCCCATCTTCCCCGCGTCTTGTCCTGGGGGCGGTCGCTGTTGCCCTGTGTTATGAGACGCGTGTATCCTAGTCGGCCTGACCCCGGGAGTTGGACTTGGTACTTTGGGGGTGGTGGCAGCAGCGGCAGGTTTTCCCATGGAACTTGTCCATTTGCTCCCACTTCCCCCCATGGTTTGCCCTGGGGGCGGTCCCTGTTGTCCCAAGTTCGTCGGACGACCATCTCCAGGTCAGCCTGCTCCCTAGAGAAGGCCACTGTGAGGTCATGGGCAAGAGTGGTGGCTGCTGCGGGGGTAGGGGCTGCCTTGGGGAGCTGGTGGATTGGCTCCCGTCTCCCCGATGGCCTGGTGTGGGAGTGGCCTCTCCTGCCCCAGGTCACCAGACGCACCTGTCCCACTCAGCCTGCTGGGGGAGGGGCGCCCTGGGCGGTGCCTTTAAGGTGCGGGGGTGGCGATGGCGGGGGTAGAAGACCTGCAGCGCGGAGCCTGTCAATTTGCTCTCCTCTTCCCCGTGACCAATCCTGGGGGCGTCCTCTGCTGCCCAAGAAGCCGGATGCCCGTCTCCAGGTCAGCTTGCTCCTGGGAGACGGGCCCGATGTGGTCGAGGGGCAGAGGCAGTTGCGACGGCCGGCTGCCCCGCCTAATTGGGCCACTTCTTCTCCTCTCCCCTGACCTGGCCTGGGGACGTCCTCTCTGGCGCAAGATTCGCCTGACACCCCACACCTGGTCTGATTGCTCCTGGAAGGTGGGCGCGGTGAGATCAGGAGGTGGAGAGGACAGGGGCTGCCCCTGGAGAGCTGGAGGATAAGCTCCAATCTCTCTGCAGGCCTGACGTGGGGGCGGCCTCTGCTGCCCCTCGTTCCCAGGTCACACTTCTTCGGGTCATATTTCCCCGGGGTTGCGGTAGGGTGCGGGGGCGTCGGGGTGTTGGCGGGGGTATGGAGCCTGCCGCTCGGGAGCTGGGGGTTTAGCTCCCATCTTTTCCACAGATTGGCCTGAGGGCAGCCTCTGTTGCTCCAGGTCGCAAAGCAATTTCTCTGACAGCTTAGCCACCGGAGGTGGGCAGGATGGGCTGAGAGGGCTGAGGCAGCCGCCAAGGCAGCGACGGAGGGTGCTGTCCCTGGCCAGCTGGTCAATTTGTTCCCATCTCAACCTTTGCTGCCGCAGTTTCGCAGAACGCCCTTCTCCAGTTTATTCTTCTCCAGGGAGGTGGGCGCAGTGCATGCAGCCCGAGGTCTGGGCTCTCCCTTGGGAGGGGCAGAACTCTCTTGTTCTCCTTTGTCTTTATTCTTCAGCGAAGTGGTTACTGGACGCAATTCTTAATTCTGAGAAAGTGTAGCCTGTGTTATGGAAGAGCTGCTGGACAGTGAGTTTTCTGGGTGGATTTTCACATCAGCTGATGCCCCAGGCAGGCAGGAAAGCTATTACTCAGAGCTTCTTAGTCTGGGGTTGGGGATGGCCCCGCCATCCTCACCATGCTTTTTAAAAATGTGTTACTCCCCTCTTTTTCCTAGGTGACATTTTAGGTTATTGGGTCTCAGATTGCTGACACACTCATCCCTGTTCTCAGACATCTTTTAAACTTGGGTGAAGTGATAAGTAGGGGAAGATGATTTACTGAAAGGTAAGAATACTTAAATTCGCATTAAAGCTACATTCTGTCAATCTTTCTAAAATGATTTTTCTCTGATTCTAAATCCACGACCTAGTGAATGTTGTACTCCTGTGTAAATTATTGATCTTCACATCACATTTGTTGAGTGGTCAACGAGATTTGTTAATTAGATTATTCCTGAGAGGAAAAGTTCAGGCTTTTCAGAATTCCTTGTCTGATGTCACCCAGGCAGTCACAGTAGAAGACAGAGCTGATATAAAAATCCCTCAGCTGCCTGAACTGCAAAGCTTCTGGGATTACTGATCCCTGAAATGCAGGTGACTCTTGATGATAATCTGGGGGATGGTTTAAATGATCAGATTCTTCCAGTCCTATAAATGGGTTCTGTGGCCCCAGCCCCGGGAGAACTGGACATAAGGGCCATATCGTGTGTGGTGGGATGGGAAGGCAAGGTGTAAGAGCTGGAATCACTGAGATTCCACACTCGCTAAACACAGACTCCAGAGCCTAATTGTTGTCAGGTTCTGTTCTGGATTTGAGAGTGTGTTCATACATGATTCTTGCCCTTCTGGAGTCACTGCCTGGGTGGAAGTAACCTTTACATAGATCTGTGGAGGATGACATTTAAGTAGATGGGCTGTTATGGTTCTCAATGTGCCCAGGCTTGCTCTTCCAGGCACTCGTGGGACTAACGCGAGTCATGTTATTCACTCATTCACTGATTTATTACCCTTGAATTGATCACTCGTCCCACAGTAAGTGAAACAAGGTAACAGGAAGCTGAGTTTTGTCCCCTCTCCTATCACTGATTGTTTTTCAGTCGGGCGCCCTGTGTATGCATTGTGAAACGGTGGTATTTCGTGCCCAATGGGGCAGCACTGTCAGTTCTGAGAATCAGGGGAGACACATGGGTAGGACAGCACCCTGACACACATGGCACCCCCCATCCCGTGAGACAGAATTGTCAATGCTCAGGTGACCCGATGTAGACTGCGGTGCTAAACCTGAGCATGTTTAGTTATCCTGGTGGCTATGAAAATACAGACTACCAGTCGCTACCTCTGGAGACTCTGAGGGTGTGCACCCCAGAATTCTGCATTTTAAGAAGCACTTTAACGAATCCTGATGAAGAGATCTGAGTGTCCCACGGAGAAACACTGGTGTGCGAGGCACCAATATTGAGGATTCTCAGGGAACGATGTCTTTTTAGGATGGTCCATGGGCCCTCACTTTAGACTTTTGCCTTGGGTTTAATTGTATGTGTTCAGAAGTGATGTCTTTCAATTCCAGTGCATGTCAGCATGCTCTGTGCAGGGATTTACTCTCAGTAGATGGCAAAAACTATGATTCTTCAGGTCACCGAGCAACACTGTGAACGATATTTTATTTTGGTTTTCTTTGTAGCAATGCAGAGTCTCCCGAGAAGAGATTTAGACTCAACAGCTTTGTGTCAGACTTTGGAAGACCGCTGCTGCCCAAGGTGTTCTCTGGCAGTGCAATGACGAATCTAGGTCCCTCTTTCACTGCTACATCAATGAAGTGGACCACTTGGACAAGGCCAAAGCTGGTATCCCTACCATAGCCCTTTACAGTGTTATTCGGCTCCAGGAAGCCATCAGATGCAGCAGGTGGCCAGAGGAGGAGCCGAACAGACTCATGAAATGTGACATCCCCAACTTTATCAACACGGACCAGAACTCTGCCTTTGTGGAAGATGATTTCCTGATTTTGTAACTACCGATTGTTCTAGAAAATAAGCCAGTTGCCCAGAACTCACACAAAGACTTGAATTGAGAAACGTGCTTTCTCAGGTATCTTTCTGAAGATGTGAAGTCTGTCTTTGTATGGAAGGAAGTCCCCTTTCACAAAACTGAATGTGTTTGTGTCTGAGAGAGGGAAATGGAGACAGAAAGACGAAGAAGCAGAAGAGAGCCCCCTCAGAAGAGATCTAGTTAAGGTGAGTTTTTGTGCCTTTAAAAAACATTTGGGGTTTTAGGGGGAACAAAGTATTTACACTGTCTTATTCTCCTCATTGGAAACCTTGGCCCCGTCGTCAGAGTCAGCGGCCTTGAACGGGGGTTGCACGCTGCGTTTCATCTGGCACTGCGACTTCCACGCTCTGCCTTTAGCACGTTGCTTTGCCTGTCAGGGTTGCCACCCTTTTAACTGTAAGGTGAGGAGTCTGGAGTAGATGATCCACCCCAGCTCTGCTGTTTTGCAAATTTCTGATTTCGTATTCGGATGAGTCTGGGATATACCCAGAGCAGTATAAACCAGGCCCTACCTCCTGCCTATTGCTGGGGCATCCCTCAGGTCTGTGCCTTCTACTCAACCCTTTACTGAGCCCAGCTTTTGTCAGGAGCCCAAGTGCCTACCGGGATGGCAGGGGACTTGTCTTTCGTGGTCACGGTGGCCAAGAATTCTATTGGTGTGCTGAAACAACTCTTCTGAGATCCTCCACCCACCCCTGCTCAAACCTAATGACAGCACTACGGTTCCTTTCCTAGGAGGAGGATCAATCCATGGTGCATTTTATGACAATCCTGTCCCCAGGGATGCACGGAAGTTTATCAGCTGAGTGAGGGGAGGTGCCTCTGTGTCCCTGTATCTCTGTCTGCTCACAGTTCGCTGCCACCAGCTACTGAACAAGAAAAGCGCTATTCACCATGTTGTGTGTTTTCCAAATGTGTAGGTGATGGTCTTGTGGCTCGTGCGTGGGCTTTGATTTGGGATGGTGAAGGGCTTATAAATACCTCATCAACATGTATTCGAGGTGGCCTGGTGCCACACAGATTTGATTCATGAAGGCATCAAGCCTGCACACTGGTTTGGAAACAACTTGGTTTTGATCATTCACACTGCATGCATGACTCGCTGCTAATCTCTGGGTGGTTTTTCATTTCAGATTTATTCACCCCATGTCTTGCTTAAGCTGAAAAATACTTTTATTACACCAGAATATTCTCTGATTCTTTGTTTACACACATCCAGTTTTTTTAATTCCTTTAAAAATGATTCTGTGTTTATAATGCCTCCTAATTTCTATCATCTCTATGTTGCCAGTGGCCTGAGACATGCACCAGATTTGATGCCGGAACAGTTCCACCAAAAGAAATCCCTTTGCCGTAATATCTTTTGAGGGAAATATTATTCTTTAAGGCTCTAACAGTAAATCGTAGAAGAAAGCATGGAACATTTCTTGTAGTTAATACATGTTCATGCAAAAAGAAATGATATTTTCATTAAACAATGTTGATTTTAGTAACTTTTACAAATGTGAACATTATTATTCATAATTTAAGTAACCAGATAAAACCACAGTTATTTATTATGAAGATTGAAAACTATTTACACGGTCTCTTAATTAGAAGTAGCTTTATTAGAAGACTGAAGGGTATTTAAAAGATGGAAAAATACCCATGATGACACCATCATTTTTATTAACTAAATATGAAGAACTGTGCAGGGATAAGATTTAACCCTCTGCAAACTGCCAAGTTAGCATGAGGTAGTTTGTGGATGCTGCCAGAGGACAGGACACTCCCCCAGGATCAGAGACAAAGGACTTCCTGCCAGCACAGCAGGCAGCCTGTGGTTCAAGTTCATATTGGTTCCTGAGTTCCTTTCCTATTGCTGTTGTAACAAAGGACCACAGACTCAGTGGCTTAAAGCAATACACATTCATATTCTCACTGTTCTAGGGTGCAGTAGTGCAAAGTCAATGTCAGTGGGCTAAAACCAACGAGTGGCCAAGGCTAAGTTCCACACCGAGGCTCTTGGGAGGGATTCGTCATCCTACCTTTCCCAGCTTGCAGAGGTGCTCACACTCCTTGGCCCAGGGCCCTGTGTCACTGTGACCTCTGCTGCCACTTTACATCTCTGTCTCTGACTATATAGATATAGAGGAAGAGTCTTCTACATCTGGTATGGACCCTTTTTCCTACATGGACATTGTATCCCTATTTATGTGCAGATGAAAACCCCTTCCCTCCAGGGTGCGGTGGCATCAGCTCACAAGATGACCACTCTGGGCTTTAAGTGTCCTCTTTGTATTGTCATCAGGGAACTTCTCTCTCCATAGTTAGCTCTGTGTTAATTTGTTGTTATATTTTACCCAGAATTACTGAAAGTTTTACTTAAAAGGGATCCTAATTAGCTCTGTTTACCTGTTTCCAGAGCTGAAAGCTTCAGTTCTAGAGTATCAGTTTGATTTTTCCTAAAAATACATTCCAGTATATTTCTCTGGTGAAAGTCTCTACCCTGTTATCTATTGTCCCATCATTTCCTTATTTTCTTGAATATATTAAAAGTATTTTATAGCCTTTATTGGTAACTCTGATGCCTACATCACCTGGGGTTTGCATCCTTTGTCTAATGCTCCTTATTCTCATGTTATCTGTCATATAGTCTGGACATGTTGCATGTCTAGAAATTCTTTATTACATGGCAGACATTGCAAATGAAAAATCCATGTTATCTTCCGTGAGAGCTTTTCTACCTTCCCGTTAGGCAGACAGTGTGAGGGACTGATCATGTCACTCCAATCAGGCGCTGAGGTGGATCAGGACTAAAGTGCCTTTTTTCTTAAAACAGCTTTGAGTTATACTTGGCAAAATAATTTTCACACGTTTAAAGTGTACAGCTTAATACGTTTTGACGTAAGTATATCCCCAAGGAACCATGACCACACTCAAGACAGTGAACATACCCATCACCCACAAAGCTTCTCTCCTGACTTTTGTTGTCCCTCCCTCCCTCCCCATCTCTTCCCCTGGGAACCATTGATCTGCTTTCTATCACAACATATTGGTTTGCATTTTCAAGATCCTTATATGAATGGATTCATGCAGTATCTACTCTATGTTGTCTGACTTCTTTCATTCAGTGTAATTATTTTGAGAATCATCTGTGTTGCTGTATTAATAGCTTATTTGTCTTATAGTAGAGTATTGTTTAGTGCTGAGTTTTTACTGAAGAGTTTATTGTGAGCAGTGTTTGTATAGACCATCATTTCTTTCTGCATTTACTTCTTGATGGATGCATGGGTTATTTACAACTTGTGCTATTATAAATAAAATAGCAGTGAATATTTGGTTACAAGTCTTTGTATGGACATATGCATTTCCTTTCTAAAGCACCAGATGAGGAATGTCTGGATTATATGGTACATAGGTGTTTACCTTTTTAAAAGAATCTGTTAAAGACTTTTCCAAAATGGTTGTACTATTGTAAATTCCTCGTGGTGTGTATCAGTTCTGGTTGCTCTACTTCCTTGCCAGCACCTTGTAAGGTCAGTCTTTCTAACTGTATTCATTCTAGTATGTATGTGAACTAGTATCTCACTGTGGTTTTTAAAAGTATTTCTCTAATGACTAATGACACCTTTAATCAGCATCTTTTCATATGCTTATTATCCATCTGGATATCTTTACTGAAGTGTGTTTTCTGGCCTCATTCATTCAGGTGTTTGAATTATTATTGAATTTTGAGACCTCTTTATTCTGGATCAGATACAAAGAGAGACCTTTATCAGATATATGATCTGCAAATAGCTTCTGTCTATGGCTTGTCTTTTCATTTGCTTAGCAGTGTTTAGAAGAGCATTGAAGAGTCTTCATGTTCATAAAGTTCACTCTATCAGTTTCTTTTTAAAATAGATGATACTTTTGGTGTCATAGCAAAGAAAAATTTGCCAAACCCAAGGCCATAAAGCTTAAGCCTATGCTTGTTCTCCTAGCTGTTTTATAGTTTTAGATTTCCTATTAAGATCTATGATCCATTTTGAGATAAATTTTGTATATTTTGTGAGGTGTGGATCAAAGTTCATTTTTTTTTTTTTTGCGTATCACTATCTAATTGTTCCAGCACTACATGCTGAAAAGATCATTTCTCCACAGCATCCTTTTTGAGAATCAATTGTCTGTATAAGTCTTGGTTTAGTTCTGAACATTCTATTGTGTTCCATTATTCTATTTTCCTGTTTTACACCAACATCATAATTTCTGATTACTGTAGCTTTATAAAAAAAGTTTGAAAATCAGATAGTGCAAGTCTTCCAACTTTGTTTTTCTTGTTCAAAGTTGTTTTGGATTTTTGGGATCCTTTGAATTTTTATATGAATTATAGAATAAGTTTTTAAATTCCTTACATCCAGTTCTGCCAAAATTCCACCCATGTCTTTGGCCGTCTCCAAAGCCACATTTTCTGAAGAAGTCTCTCTAGATCCCAGGTGAAAGGAATTTCTCTTTCGTCTGTGCTCAAATCACATTTGATATTATTTGATTACATTTAATCATATTTGCCTGTATGTACTTGTCTGATCTTTCCAGCCATTTAGTAAATCTCAAAAGATTAGGAATCTTGACTTGGTTCCCTCTGTGTGCTGAGAAACTAGTTCTATGCTTTGCAGGAGTGAGCCCTGCAGTAAGAGGTATCTGCAGCACACATCTAGCTCACTGCTTGAATATTGTCAAGGAATTCTGCAGATTTAGAATTGTTTATTGATTGTTGTCTCCAAGACGGCTCAGTCTTTTTTATTTCTATTGCTACTGCTGCAGTTTCAAAGAACAATGGGCTAGTTATTTTCCAAATATCAAATCATACTCTAATTGTGTTGTCACGCAAATTATGTGCTGCTGTGTCTTAACAACCTGCTTAGTGTTCACAGGCTCCTTCACTCATGGAAAATTTGGGAGAATGTCATATCCTTAGAGATAGCAATGCTGTCTTTGGCGACCTGAGCAGCAGTATCTGAATTCACTCCTGCTGTTTTTCCAGTGTCCCCTCTAGACCTCCTCCAGCCCTCCATGGGGGGCCCTGCAGTTCTGCCCTAGAAAAGCCTGTTGCTTCTCAGGAAGACTTCCCTATGAAACATAATCATGTCCTTCTTGTGGGGACATTCAGTCCAGAGACCTGAAAGCAGGGGAAAATGTTTAGCCTGCTTTTGGTAGAAACTAAATTCTTCCATACTTGTTAGAAGCAATTTCAATGAGGAAACTGTTTTGGCATCTAACAAATAAGCATAAATGACTGATGAGGAAGATCAGCTTCCCCATCCCACTCAGTCGTCATGTTGATGTGACACACACATTGGCAAACATTTTCTCCTGTGAGCAACGTAAAGTTCAAGACGTTATGAATGGCTTTTTGTTTTTATTTCTTAGTCTTTCCACATTCACTGTGTCTCGTGAGATTATATGAATCCTGCTTATTTTCAGCCCAGCACTAAACTTTTTAAAAGGATCACGTGTTTAAAAAGCT
The DNA here is from genome assembly GCF_048564905.1 of Vicugna pacos. Taxonomy (NCBI): domain Eukaryota; kingdom Metazoa; phylum Chordata; class Mammalia; order Artiodactyla; family Camelidae; genus Vicugna; species Vicugna pacos. The sequence continues at coordinate 6,582,293 of NC_133004.1, forward strand.
AGTGGACAATTTTTTAGAAGACAGAAATCCTTAGATTTTGGTCCCAGAGTTGAATCTTGGTTAGTGGTGAATGAAAATTCCCGTTAAAATTTTAAATTCAGTGATATAAAGTCTTAAAAATAGTTAAATATTAGTCAATTTCATTAAACACTATAAGAGTTATTTACCTTTAAGCCTGTTTCTGGGGCAATTTTGCAATGATTCCCTCCCTTTATCGATTCCCTCTTTATCAGAATCCTTGAGAGGCCCCTGTCATCATTGTCAGTATCATCATCATCATCATGGAACTGATTCTTCTGGAAGATTCTAGGAAAATAAAGAGATGGACGGGATTATGTGTAGGTCAGTGTGTGCATATACAATAAGAACAGCTGTCAGACATTAGATGCAACATACCCATTTCACTTAGGGGAGAATGTGGTCATGAAATCCTGATGTGGTGAATGAAGGAAACGGTGGGAACAGGATAGTCAATGGAAAGGAGGAGGAAGTGAGTGAATTGGAGAGCATAGATCCTTGGTTAGTTGATCAGCACATTGGTGAGAATGAGGGGAGTGTGATGGCAGAATCATGTCCCTCCCTGGCAACAGGGTAGCCACCTGTGACATGTTACTGTACATGGCAAAAGGGATGACAGATATTTTAGGATTAAAAATCTTAGAGGATTTCTGTCTCCTAAATTGTCTATTAGTTAGCCTTTAAACCCATGATACATTATTATAGATTAGTGCAGGGGCACAAATAAAAAGGATTCATATAATCTCACCAGACAAACTGAATGTAGAAAGGATAAGGAAGAAAAACAAAAAGTCACTTATAAGTGCCTTGAACCATAAATTGCTCATGAGGAAATGTTACACAAGGTGAATGTCACAGCCACATACATACTGCCTGAGTGGGATGGGACAAGGGGATCCTGAGATGAGACAATAGGGTGAGTAGTCTGGATTGTCCAGGTGGGCTGAATGTAATCACAGGGGTCCTTAAAATGGAGGATATTTCCCAGCTGAGTTTAAAATCAGAGGGAGGTGTAGCGATGGAGCAATGTTCAGAAAGGCTGCTGACCATGAAAATGGAGGAAGTTGAGGGGCACAAGCTAAGGAAGGTGGGTGACCTCTGTAAACTGGAAAAAAAAAAGGAAACATTCTCTTCTAGACCCTCTAGAAGGAAGGAACCCTGCTGGTATCTTGAATTTATCCCAATGAGAACTGTGTTGGATCTCTGACATCCACAGCCATAAGCTGATAAGTCTGTGCTGGTTTAAGCTATTAAGCTTATGGGAATTTGTTACAGTGGTAATAGGAAAATAACATAGTGAGCGGTAGTGTAAGGGATTAAAGGTCTAGGATGGGGTGTGGAGAGAATTCTGACATTTACACCTAAAAAACAACCAGGTGAAGTGGGAAGGTGTTTTAAGGAAGACCTACCTGGCAGGGCTGTCAAGCAGACTGGAGTGAGCGAATCCTTGGAGTTAGAGGAATCAATTAAACCTCACAAGGAAAATAAGAAATAAAATGTAGCAGGGCTTCAGTGTTAGTAGATGTAGGAATGGAAATGGGCAGAGAGATATAAACATTATTTTGAAATTAGCTACAGGTTTGATGACTGCATGTTTGGGAGAGTTAGCCGATGTGTGGACTGAATGCATCCCCTCAAAATCCATATGTCGAAACCTCATCTCCCAGGGTGATGATATAGGGATGCGGGGCCTTTGGGAGGTGATTAGTAGGCTAAAATGAGGTCATGAGAGTAGAGCCCTCATGAATGGTATTAGTGTTCTTATACAGGGCCCCAAAGTGCTTGCTTCTCTCTCCTCTCTGGGCCATGAAGATAGTGGGAAGACAGCCATCTTCGAGCTGGCAATCCTCTCCCAGATACATTGACCTTGAAAGCCTCAGCCTCCAAACCATAAGGAATATGCTGGTTGTTTAAGCCACCCGACACACGGTAATTTGTTACAGAATCCCAGACTGACGAAGACAGTGGAGAATGCCACTGCGTTTTGCACTGATTGCCTGGAGAATGCTGAAACCCAGGGAAGTGGGCAGCACAGACGTTTACTCATTTAATCCTGCCAACACTGTAGGGGATAGAGTCTACATTTTCCTCGCTATTTAAAAGGTAAGGAAAAAGAGGCACAAATAATAACAATGACAATGACAACAACAACAACAACAGCAACAATAATTTGTCCAAGATTCACACAGAACTCCCTGGAGGGAGAGTGAGAATTAATACTTATGCAGGCTGGCCCCAGAGCCCCTGCTCATAACTACTAAGTCAGATCACCTTGCTTATTTAGATCAGTTTTTTTCAACTGTGATATGAGTGTACTGTGTCCAGTAACTTATAATTTCAAAATACCTCACTGTAAGGGAAACATTAGTCGCAGGCATTACAACCCACAGAAAGCTAGACATACAAAAATAACTTGTTAGGGCAAGATAACCAATAATGTTTTTAAATATTATACCTGCTGACCCTTTGCAATAAAGTGTTTTTTTATAATTCTGTCTGGCTACAGAATAACATCATAATCCTGCATGTGGCTGGTGGCTCCCGTGTTGGACAGCACGGGTCTAGAGAATTTAAATGACTTGCCCAGCCTTGCCCAGGAAGCTCGTGGTGGGATCAGAGCTATAGTCTGGGACTGTTCCTTCCTATCCAAGTCCCTCATGGAAGTTTAGAAGCTTCTCCTTTGGTGCCCAGCTGTCTATCCGTACTTATGACATCTTGTCAGGTGCCCCGGCCTGCTCCTGAACATCAGCCAGAACCCACTTCTGCTCTTTTTTGGCCAGGTAATACCTTCTAGCAACTTCCATTGCCTTCTTGGCATCAGTTTTTACATGGAAGGGTAGTGGCTAGAGAAGGAAATGTGTCCACATGACAGGTTTTTCATAAATATAGTAGGAGTGGTCAAGAGAAGAAAACCTCAGGAATACGAGTGGAAGCAGGTCATTTAATATACCAAATGCGTACTTTCAATGTATGTTTGTGTTTCCGAGTCCACGCTTGTTCTACTCGTGCATTATAGGCCAACACATCAGGAGACAAGGATTTGGGGCAAGAAATAGCGGCTTTAATTTGTAAAGCCAGCTGAGAAGATGGTAGACCAATGTCCTGGAGAACCATCATCCCAAGTCAGAATTCAGGCTCTTCTTATATTAAAAAGGGGAAGCGGGAATGCTTGGTTGTTGCAAACTTGGTGTATGAATTCTTTGTTGTTAGAATCCTTTGTTCTTGCAGCTCTTCACCTGGGTCAGATCCGTGTAAACCTCCAACAAGCAAATGTTATTTTCTATTCTGTATCTTGTTATCTTTATACGAATGGAAAAGTGATAATATCCTTCAAAGTCAGAGCCTTGAGAATAGGGTCTCCTGTATATTTCAGGATCTAGGCAACATTGTTTCACAAAAGGTGCAGAAACAGCAAGACTAAGCCTAGGAAACAGGGCACAGGTTTAAAGTCAAAGGAACAGATCTAATATGGAGTCAGATTTGTTCTTTCCTATTTCAGTAGTGCCATGGAGAAGGCACTGTGGGCAGATTTCTGTAGGGTCCTGGAGGCTTTCTCTCTCAGCCTCTGTGCGCCTCTATTGAAAACCCGTCATCGCTATCTGGCCTGCTGGAAAACCAGTCCGCCTGTTTTGCCCTGAAGTTGTGTTCTGTTTATAACTCATCTCTACTCCTTGGAAAACAACTCAATAAAAACTCAGTTGGTTTCCCACCAGCCCTGAGCAGGGGTGAGGGATAGCATGTTATTATTTTATAAAAAAAAATATATAAAAAAGTTTTAAAACAGCACTGGGCACATAGGAGAGAGACAATCAATGCTTCCTGGCTTAAATCGAAAATGATGACTCAGTGAGTCTATGGCTGCTGTATTTGCTGAACTAGTTACTCCTTTGCTCCATTACACATTTATTTTAACTGAAAAAGAAATATATGCATATGGTTAAAAAATTTCAAACAGAGCAAAAAATACTCAAGTGAAAGAAGTTTTCCCTCATCCTCTGTTCTTACACGCCTCCCTGGAGATGCCAATGTTTACAATCCTTTGTGTGTTTTTCCAGATATGCTATGCAAGTTCCCACCAATGTATGTAAATTCCTTTAAAGTTTTACTTATTTTTAACTTTAAGGGATTTAAATCCTCAAGTGGCTTCTGCCACAGTAATAGAAAAGAAGAAATCTGACTCCATATTAGATCTGTTCCTTTGACTTTAACCCTGTGCTCTGTCTCCTAGGCTTCTTCTTGCTTGTAAAACAATGTTGCCTAGAGCCTAAAATATACAGGAGAGCCTATTCTGAAGGCTCTGACCTTTAAGGGTATTTAACACTTTTCCAATCATATAAAGATAACACGTTGCAGAATAGAAAATAACGTTTGTTTTGTTGGAGGTTTACAGGGATCTGACCCAGGGAGATAGCTGCAAGAACAAAGGATTCTAACAAGAAGGAATTCCTACACCAAGAAGTTTGCAAAAACCAAGCACATAGGAAAGCAGCCTGAATTCTGACTTGGGGAGATGGTTTTCCAGGACATTAGTTTGCCATCTAGGTCTACAGAAACTTGCTATTCCATGCCCCAACACTTGGTCTCCCAACTTACTGGCCTGTCCTGCACTGAGGAGAATGAATTTGGACTCAATAACACTTCAACCTACCTAGCAAGTTGGACACTGGGACTGAGGGCAGCTCTCCCACACACAGGGGCCTACGGTGAGCCCTTGATTATTCCCCGAGGTTGGGGTGTGGTTTACCCAGGAGGGATGGGGACTCTACACCAACACTCAGGCAGTCTGCTCCTTCTGGGGCTCTGACATTTTACCTCCTGCTCCCTGCCAGCCCAACATTTGGGACAGTGGCGCTAAGGCAGAGATCGTGCCTGCCTGTTTCCCAGCGTGTAAAAGGGGAATATGTACTCTTCCCAAGGTAGTTCTGAGAAACAACACCTGCGGGTGCTTGGTTCCCTGAGCAACAGTAAACCTAGCTCCTTGTGGGGGCAACGGGTATGATACCCGTAGGGTTTCTGCAGAGACCTTAGCTGGAGGGCTGGGCCAGGGACGTAAAATATGAGCTGTGGGCAATGACGGGTAAGAGAAGGGTGTATAGGCAGGACTGCTGCCTCCTTCGGGGTGCCACAAGAGGTAAAACGCTTTCTCCCCATCTCTGTTACTCCCCTCCCAATTCCAGATAACTGCCTTCCCTCTGCTCCTCCTGTCCATGTGTCTCCCTCCACTTTTCCCCGCCTCCCCTCCTCCTCCCCTATTCTCCCTCCCTCGGTTCCCCTTCTCTCTCAGGACCCAGAGCGGATCGCTGGCCCTCCTGCGCATGCGCAGTTGCTGCCAGCTGGACCGCGGGTTGGAAGCTCCAGCTCCGAGCCGGGGATCGGCCCCAATGGCTTCTCAGCTCTGTCGCCCTGTAGGCCTTTGGCTACTGCCTGGGGCCGGGGCCTCTGGCTGTGGAAGTGCAAGGTGAGGGGATATCGGGAAAGGGGTGAGGCGGCTGCGGGAGGGCGGTCGGCGTGTCACAGCCCCCCAGGGCGCCAGTCAGCGTGTGTTCAGCTGGATTGCTCGGGCCAGACCCCTCTGCCCGCGCCACCTGCCCCGGCGCCCCGGCCACAGCTGTCCAGGGCCAGGTGTGCCCCTGCCGCCTCTTGGCCCAGCCGGGCTCCCCTGAGTCCGCGGCTGGCGTCCGCTTCCCCTCTCCCGCCCGCGAGTCCTCCCCTCCCGGGCTTCCTCTCCTAGGCCGCCGACCCGTCCCCACCACTGGGCGGGCTGTGTCCCGGGCGGGCGGGGTCTGCACACCCGGACGGGGCGGGCGGCTTGGGCTGGGGCTGGGGCTGGCCTCCGAGCGGGGCTGCAGCCCGCGTCCCCCACCCCGCTCTCCCTGCCCCGCGACCCTGGGGCTGCCTTCCTCTCCCTTTCCCGATCCCTGAGGTCCAGATTAGCGGCGTGGGCGCTGCTCCCCAGGCTGAGAGCCCGCGGCTGTAACTCCCAGCTTCTCCTGGTGGAGTCGGGAAAAGGGAGCGGCAGTGCTGAGGGAGCTTCTGTCTCCTTGATCAGGATTTCTGCCCCAGGTAAGTACCTTGAACACTTTCAGGTGTTATGATGGCGGTGCTTGTTGATGTCACATGTTTTTATACTGAGAGGGATTACAGTGGTGAAAGCAGGGCTTGGTTCAGTTAAAAATGAGCTGAAGGCATGAGGCTGTCTCATCCTCCATCATTCACTCTCCCAGGGTGAAACGTGAGACCGTCGATCTTAAAAAGATACTTATAGTCCCTAACTAGTCCAGCCCAGCTATTGTGTGTTAACAGGAACAGCACAACCTGAGGCGTTGGAGACCCAGGGACATTGCACTCCTAAAGAGCTCCTGGCAAAATCTGGTTTGTTTTGTTTTTTTTGTTTGTTTGTTTTACTTAAATTGTGGGACAGACTAGTAGTATAGAGGGAAAAATAATTGGCAAGAAGGATTTTTTCATATAACAGCTTTATTGTGATATTGTTCACACACCATGAAGTCCACCCACTTGAATGTTAGAATTCAGCAGCTTTTAGCATATTCACATTTGTGCAACCATTATTATTCCAGAACGTTTTCATCACATCAGAAAGACCAGTTGAAATGCATGACCTATCCACCCCTTCCCAGTGGTGGTTCTAAAGAAGTTTCTTGGCTGTTCCTGACCATAAATTAACTTGTTACATTCCATGAAATATCTGGGAGGAATTCTAATCAGAATTGCAATGAATCTGTCTATCAAAGCAGGAAGAATTAATGTCTTTATGGCATAAACTTCTTCTACACATGAATATATCTGGGACCCTATCTTTTCATCTGTCCAGAGCCAGGCCTATGGGAAATCCTCATTAATTCTTGGGTTTGTGAATGATGAGATTCAATACATCATTAGACGCAACTGTAGCCTTTCACTGAAGAGAAAAGTAACCTCGTAGAAGCCAAGTGATTCTCTGATGGTTAGAATCAGTGACCGCCAGTGCTGGAGTATTCGAGTGGACTTGGTGCTTGCAGAGTTCTCCACCACCTACAGCTAAGGGGATTACCGTGTTCTTTTACTTTTTTTTTTATGGCGTTGCTTTTATTTTTACTTATTATATAAAATTATTTTTTATTGAAGTGTTGTAAATTTACCATGTTAGCTTCAGATGTACAGCAGAGATTCAGTTATAAGCTTATGCATATGTATATAAATGTTTTTCAGATTGTTTTTAGTACAACTCATTACAAGAAATTGAAAATAGTACCCTGTGCTATATAGTAGGTCCTTGTCATTTATTTTATATTTATTAATGTGTATCTGTTAATCCTCCCTTTCCTGCCTGCTAACAACAGTTTGCTTTCTATGTCCATGAGTCTATTTCTAGCAGCACCGTTTTTGCTAGCAATATATGCTGGTTGGCTCTTTTCTGTTTCAGTAGTTCCATCTTATGTGTGGGCGTTTTTCTTCTGGTGGGCCTGTGTGTGGTTTGCACACGTGATAATAGAGATCTGTATTTGGGAGAACTCCAGGCCTCGTGTAGTCCCTCGTATGGAGCGCCCACTGAACTGGTGCTTGAACTTGGAAAAAAACAGTAAATGTTGGAATTTCCACTATGGTTGAGACTTCCAGGTTTCTATAACCTCTTTAGCCCACCTAAATTTTGGCTGCACCCAATACTGGATAATTTGGTGGAACTTCATGGTATGGTGGTGTAGAGACAGGGCCTTGTATGCTTCTTCTCTTTCCTTTTTCTAACAATCATTTTCCTGGGCCTTCCAGGTACTCCCCCAGAAGGGCCCAGGGCTGGCTTGGTGCTGCACTGAGGCAATATTTGTTAATAAGTCCCTTTCCTCATCTCTTCTGAGCCTCCATTTCCTTCTCTGCACAATGAGGGCTTAGACTAGATAAGTGCTTTTCAGTTTCTTTTAAAGCCATGTTTCCTTTGAGAAACAGAAAATTCAAATCTCTCCTCCCATCACAACCCTTTAGATTTTGACACGTCCTCCAAGGAGTCACATAGCTCTTTGTGGTAAATTGACGTGATTGTGATTCCACGTGGCACAGAAAAGACTCTTCAGAGATTTATTGCAGGGAGAGGGCAGGAAAGGGGCAGTATGTCACACTTTCTTGTGTGAGCACTGGAGCAAAGGCTTGGGTTTAAATACAGTGTCTGATGTGGCATCTCTCTAATCTTGCACAATGTGATAAACCTCTATCCCTAGTTTCTTAATGTGTCAAGTTGGGGTGGTAATGTTTTAAGGCTTTGTGAAACATTATACACATAAGCCATTTATGTCTCGGTAGATACAAGACCTGCTAGAGAGTCGGAATTTCTTTAAAAATACATATATATTGTCCACATCATTCTGTCTGTGTGTATTTTGAAGTTCCTGGAGGGTGAGGGTTGAGTGTAATGTCCATCGTGGGACAGGTGGCCCATGGGTCTGTGTGCCTCAGATTGCCCCCTCCTCCCCAGTCCTCTTCCTCTCAGTCCAGGATGAAGTTCCCTAGTAGATTTACACACAGGTCTTGTGGAAATGGCTTTTCATTTTATTGTTTCACCAAGGAGGGTTGCCATCATGATCTCTGTGGTCAGGTTTTGGTGACCTGAAGGCTATGCAATTGGGGATTTCTATTTTATAAAAAGAAAAAAAATTACAAATACAAAATTAGACCTAGGTTGGTGGCAGGAGCTTTTGAAAGTGGGGACCATTAGCTTTTTTAGCTTCAGGTGCAGTGGCCTCTGGCCACGAGGACACATCCTCATGCTCTGAATTTGGAGGGACCAGTGGGTTCAGTGGGAATATTTACTGAGTGCATCTCATGGGCTGCGCATTGTCTTATTTGTACTGTGTGTTCCTTATTTGAGACGGTGAGCTGATTTAAACTCAATAGCCTCTTTAAAATAATAGACTTTTTATTTTTAGATGTAATGTAGATTCCCATGTAGTTGTAAGAGATAATATGGAGAGGGCCTATGGACTCTTTGCCCAATTTTCTTTAATAGTTCCATCTTGCAAAGTTGGGGTACTATTCATTCGTGACTCACTAACCCTTTTAGGTTTGTGTTATTGCCCTCATTTCTATTTATGAATAAACTGGTGTTGAGAGAAGCACACAGGTCTGCCCAGGTCACCCACGTGGTTAGTGAAGATTTGGGTGGAACGTGGGCTTGGCATTTCCAAGCAGTACCATTATGATGGTCTGTGGCAGGGAGCAGCATTCACTTTGCTTGTTTATTCATTCATTCAACAAACATTTATTGAATAAACTCTGTGGGTCAGATGCTTTCATAGGGTTATCTGATTCTTCAGCAGTATGGAGAATCAGGTAATGTTTTCTTTTTCTTTTTTTTTTTAATATGAGAAAAATATCTCTGAGAAGTTATAATCTCCCCAAAGGAAAAATGGCTCATAAATGAGGGATAGTACATTTGTACAGTTCCTTCTTCTTATGCAGGTGGTACCCTAGGCATTTTACATTTGCAAACTTCCATAATCCAGATATATTCTTGTAAGGCAAGAAGTTTTTTTTTAATTGAAGTATAGTCAAGTTTACAATGTTGTGTCAATTGCAAGGTGGTTTTTTTTGAATTTTGAATGGAGAAAATATTTTTTGAGGGGGTTAATTAAGTCTATTTATTTGTTTCATTTTTCTAAAATGAGGTACTGTGGATTGAGCCTAGGTCCTTGAACATGCTAAGCACGTGCTCTACCACTGAACTGTACCCTCCTCCCCAAAGCAAGTTTTCTTACCCATTATTCTGCACCTTAGGGGTTCAAATAAATTGGTGTTGAAATCCAGATATTTTGATCCTACTATGGTTCTTTTCATTATATCCTGCTGAGGGGTGGGGAAGCAGTTCCTTTATTCATTCATTTATTCAGCAGTTTTGAGCACCGACTTTGCATCAGGGCCTGCCTAGGTGCTTGGAAACAGAAAACAAGAAATGATCCTTTTCTGCAGGGGATGAAAGCCTAGACCAAAAGCTGGGTAATGTGATCTGAGCTTCAGTAGCCATGTGCAGACGCTGAGGACAAAATTATCCCCGATTTGCTTGGACTTCCCTTGCCTTCTGGCTGGTGCACACCAGGTCGCCGCATCCCAGTGAGGCCCGCAGCCCACAGCACAGTATGTACATCGATTTACCCTCCCTTCTCGGCAGGGCCTGCAACATGAACGCCCCTGACTACGTGCAGTGCGCTGAGGACCACCAGACTCTCCCGATTGTGGTCCAACCCGTGGGGATCATCTTAGAGAATTTCTTTTGCATCTATAATGGAATCTCCTTGGTGAGCCAGATCAGACCGTGCGGCACTCTGTATCTACTATAGGTATCTCTATGCGCCCGAGAATGGATGGAGTGACTTCCAGACCCACCGCAATGTCATGGGCCTTGTCACCATTACTGACTGCCTCTTGGCCAAGACCTTCTAGAAGCTCCACGCACAGAGGAGCTGTATGGCACCACGCTCTACGACTCTCAGCTCTTTGTCTTTGTGCTGTATGGGGAGGTGGCCGAGCAGCCGCACACCGACGTGGCCTTCAATCTACGAGGACTGCAGGGTGGTGGAGAAGAGGATAGACGACTTCACTGAGTCACTCTTCTTCTTGCCCAAGTCCAAGTGGCTGGATGGCGACCCCGAAAATTCTGGGGAGAAGACCCCCCTCCTCTACATCCTATTTGAGAAGGAGGACTTCGTGGGACTGGACACAGACAGCAGGCAAGTCAACCTGAAGGCCGGGCCACCCTGGCTGTGTGACAGATTGCTTCCCTACATCCAGAATGGGATCATCAAGGAGGAGGGCTTTCTTGTAGCCAAGGCGGGAAGGAGGTGTAGCCCGCCGGTTTTCAGACGTTTAAAACTAAATCCGCCTTTGTTTCAGAGAGATCCTTTTAGGGTTAGTGTGGACACTTACTCCCCCTTTTCAGCCAGGACACTTGGGGGGACCCCTGGAGTTGCTGTCCAATAGAGTAGCCACAGCTACTGTTGTTAGTAGTGCTGGGGAGGAGGCCGGTCTGAGCTGAGATGTGCTGTAGGTCAAATGCACATCAGACGCTGAAACTTGTCTAGTAAAAAGAATATAAACTATCTTGTTACTTTCTATATTGATTACACGTCAAAATGATAGTATTTTACATACAGTAGAATAAGTAAGGTCTGTTCTTAAAATCAGTTACTTGGTTTTTTTTTTGTTAAATTTTAAACGTGGCAACTGGGAAAAGTTATTTACATGACTCTCATTTCATTCCTGTTGGACAGCCTGTCCTGGGACAGTTTCATCCCTTTGCTTATAAATGAGACTCTGAATCCCGAGACGCAGAACGAGGTGCTGGTTGAGCTCAGGGTGGAGCCGATGTCTCCTGCCTCCCAGGCCCAGCACCAGCACGGCTCAGGCCCTCTCCCCTGCCTGACAGCCACCATGCCAAGTTAGGACATCAGAAACACTGCCAGGGGCTTCCGAATTAGCTCCTTACGCAGGGAAAGGCGTGTCACGGTGTATGGGACACAGCAGGGAAAAATTCGTCCTCACTTTGTCCCTGTGATTAGGTCAAAGGCCCCACTCTGCCTTGGAAGTGCAGACGATCTCTTCTGGGCTGCCTAACCCCTCACCCTGTACTATGTTTCCCTGTGTATCTTTCAAGCTGTCCCTCGGGCAGAAGAGGGTGAGATGTCTTTGCCGAGAGGTGGTCCCCCTTTACTGGGGAGAGTGAGGTGAGCTGTGTCTCCCCGGCCTACGGCCTCGGGCCTTGAGTCTGGAGAGCGCTCATGGCGGTCCCACAGGTGACGGTCGGAGGACATGGCACGTGCTGCCGGGCCCGATGTGCAGGAGGGGCTCTGTGATTCTCTGTCATTCTAAGGTCAGATTCTACTTTCTTGTTGTTGGTAAGATGGAGGAGAAGATGCCAGAGAATTGATAAAAGAAAATCCACACCAGTCCTGTGAATGACAGACACAGGGGATCCGTGTCCCACCTGCGTGTGGTGCCTGGCGGGCTCTGGAATAATTTTCACTTCCTCCCCGGACATTCCTCTATGGCTTAAGGAAGGGGAGAGGCATGTCGTGGCCATGATCTGTACTTGTCCTCACAGGGCCCTGTGATCTACATGCCCACACTACACTTCTGCTCCTTGGAGATGAGGTGTCAGGTTTAGGAAACTGGGCACTGCTGAGGGCATAGCTGCCAGAACCGTGCTACACCAAGGCTGGCTCCGTTCACCTCACCTGTCACCTCCTGTTGAGTCCTAAGGCGTCATTCAAGGTAGGTGCATCAGTGCAATGAAAGCAGGGACCTCCTTCACCCCCTGGACAGACTGGTGGGTGATCAGTGGAAGCCTGGAGCCCTGCCCCAGCCCCACGCCAGTGCCTCCTATTTTGTCATAGGAGGCACTGGTGACATTTTTGCTCAGCAACTGCTTGGCTCTGATTCTGCAGAGCCAACAGAGAATGCCAGCTTGTTTTTGCCTTTTGAAGTCTGCCCTTGGGATTTGGCGGAGTAGCTGGATGTGTGCTTAGCCCATAGTGGTTGACACTGTCACCATTGTTTACCCAGAACCTCGTGTACCAGGCATGGCTGCCGGCATCAAAATACAGCAGCGCATTAAACCTCCCTCCTGGTGGGTCTGTCTGTTCTGGTACCATAAGGGCTCAGCCAGCATCTGAACGTCAGTGAGATAACGTGGCCAGTGAGCTCGGGTCAAGCACGTTCTCCTCCAGTGACTTTTACTCCATTGTTGCTTTTACTATTACACAGTCATTAATTTTTTAAACAATGCTTTGGTTCAGGAGCAGAACCTAATTCTCCCCTGTTCCTCTTGGTGGGAGTGAGTAAAGTTGCCCAGCTTGAAATGCGACCACATTTTGTAGCTCAAAAGCTGTCTACACGCATCTAGGTGAAGTTTTGGTTTGGGGCGCTGACCACGTTGGGGTCCCCCGGCAGCATCGCTCCCCTCAGGCCCCTGCCTTCCCTGGATCAGGAGGTGAGGGTGGGTCTCACCGTCTCAACGTCCCTGTCCTCATCACACTGACGTAATTTCTTGTAAATGCTGTCAAAGTCATTTTTGTTCTCGTGTGTTTCTAATTTTGGCTGTTCCTCTATTCCTTTTTCTATTTTCCTTTTTCCCTTATACCACCCCGTGAGCATGTTGTTGGGTCTGAAAATGTGGGCTATGCACACCCTGCATTGGAATAGCCAGATCGCCCTCTGTGCCGTCTCCATCGCTATAAAAAGCAAAAACTTAACAGTTGCCATGATTCGTATATTATCCTAGTCATCTTATTTTCTACTTTTTTGGAATTTTTGCTATGTTAGCACATCACCCACTGGAGTTTGATATCTGTTAAAGTCCTTGCTTTGAGGAACCTGTTAGTTCTTCCTTATATTTGGTAACAAATGCTCTCTTACTAATTTTGTTTATTTGTTTTGAAGAAGTGAGATGCGAATTGATTTAGGTGGCTGCTGAGGGATTTTTTTCATGGAGTATTTAAACTTGGAAAGTCAAAATCTGCAGCACCTTGCTTGATTCTGGCTTTTACACAAACGTGCTCGGCACACGGTTCCTGGCTGTCGCTGTGTGACGTGCGTGACGGCGCTTCCTGGCCGGCGGTCACTGGTGAGGAAGTGGCCGCCACGGAGGTGACAGCTGCAGGGGACGCTGTTGGAGGAAGCAGTCACCGGTTTTTTGTTTTTTGGTTTTTTTTTTGCATTCACCTTCCCAGTGCCATTTACTTTACTTTGCATTCATAGAGGGGCAGGAGCGGGCCTAAAACCATGCCACTCTTTTGTTCCCTTTATGAGGCTGGTTTTTCTAAGTATCAGGAAAACATTGCCTTGTCCTAAGTAACTGGTTCCCTTGGATCTGGTGGACACAGGGACCGCTAAAGGGGACCGTAGCTTCCTCTCTGCTTCAGCCAGTGGGCATTCAGAGCCGGGTCTGTGGTTTGCCTCAGCAGCCGTGCAGGCCTCCCTGCACCGGCCTTTACTTTTACCCCTTTTTGGCAGTAAATAGCTGACTCTGTGTCTGTTGCAGCTGATGTCCACCACTGACGGCCGTGTGGTTATTTTGCGGTAGTGAGTCTCCAACACCCCTGTCAGCCGTGAAGGGACCTTGCATTCTCACCCCGACCCTGGTTCATCTCACCCAGGGAAAGGGCTTGGCCACCACCGTCATGCTGGACATGAGGCCTTGTTTCTCCTTTCATGCTCTGGTCCAAATGTGGACACTTCATCCTTCACTGACTTGGTCTCGCTTGAGACAGTCCAGACTTTCTGAAAGAGTCCATCACATTCTGGGGGGGAACAGAACAGAAGTAAGAGTCGCAAGTAGGAGTCTAGGCTGTCTGGGTTGGCAAATGCAGGCTGGGATCTGTGATGGCCGGTCTGTGCCCTGGAAACTGGCCTTTCCCGTGGCTCCCGAGAGAAAAGGGGTCGGAGCGAGAACAGACTTGCCTGGGTTCCTACCATCCTCATCTGCTCACTGACAGGAGTGTCAGCTAACTAGGAGCTCCCCCAGACCTCAGGCCCTTCAAACCTCAGATCACGGGAGATCCTTGAGTCCCTTCTTCTGGTCCTTCTTTGTGAGAATCCAGTGCCTTCTGAGGTGACTGGCAGCAGGAGATGCCTCCCCCTCCAGGGAACTCCCTTCGGAGGACTGTGACTCAGTGCACCTTGCTGTGAGCTTGTGGGTTTCCATCGTGCTCCCTGCAGAACCAGACTTGAGACTGGCTTAGCGACAGAAATAACAAGACTGATTCCAGGGCAGGGCCAGGTGGAGGGAACAGTGGAAATTGAATGTGACCTCAAACACCTAGGTGGGTGCTGGGGCTGTTACTAAAATGGGGAGCCTGGGAGGTACCTGCCAGGAATCGAAGTCTAGAGTAAATGGTGGACATAAGGCCTTTTTTTTGACATATGGCATTTTTAAGATGCCATTTGTCATCCAAGTTAGGACTTCCAAGAGGCACTCGTGTCTATGAGCCTGGGGCTCAGGTGAAGGAGCCGGACTAGAGATACACATTGGGATTCGTCATTCTTAGCTGGTGTTCACAGCCGTGCAAGTGGATCAGCTCATCTCAAGAGGTGCAGACTGTGTCTGAGGGGGGGCAGGGCTGTGCCTGGTTTGGAGGAAAGCCCGGACCATGCAGCTTTGGTGTGTCAGTCAGCGGCGTTTGTGATTTTCAGAGCAATGGCATTTATCCTTAAGGTTCTGGGGGGTGGGCAGGGCCACACAGGAAGAAATCTGAAGAGAGGGTTTTGGCCACGTGTGCGCGTCTTGGGACGATCCAGAGGCTGCAGGGTCCAGAAGGGGAAACTCCTCAGAAGCTGGAGTCGGAGTGGGGAGTTGGGAGAATGTAGTCACACTCTCCTGTGATGAAGGGAGGGAGGCCTAGGGAGTCCGCACCCTAGCGGACTCTCTTTCCCACGAACAAAAGGCAATCAGACAGAAGATTTGAGGTAAGAAGGGATGGGCGTTGGGAGAGGAGCCAACCTGGAGAACGGTGGTTGAACAATTCTTGAATAGTCTCCCTGAAACATAGAGTTAAAAAAACCCAGACTCTTAAGAATATTGATAGTGACTGGGGAGGAGGCAGTTGTTTTTCTGACCTCCTAAGGGTAAGGTATGTATCCGGGGATATACAGAAGAATCGGGCAGTCTGTTCCTGGGGCTTCACCCTTACCAGGGGGAACAGTGCAAGTTTAAAGGGGGAGAAGGGCAGCGGAGGGAAACTAGCCAGGTCCCGTGTCACGTACCAGTCGGCCGCCCTACTTGCGTGTTGCATTCACATCCATGCCTCCCAAGTGGGCGGTGGCAGCCCCGTTTTGAAGATTGGGAAGCCTCCTCAGAGGTTTAAGGAATTGGTTCATTTAGCAGCTAGTAAATGCTGTAGCAGGATTCCAGCAGGGCCTTGTCAGACTTCAAGGGCATGTTCTCTCTACTAATTCCGGTTGTACCTGAAATGGTGAAGTGAGTCAGTTTCGGAGCCTTTCAGAGAAAGTACGCTTTAAGTGCCTCAGGACTGTTGCACAAAGCTCAGTGTTCTTTCATGGTTCGGAACCACCGCAATGCTTTTTGCCCCACAGATGTAAGGTCTTACTCCTTTGACGATGGCGTGGTTGTAAATGACATACAGGTGCAAAACCACACTTAGCAGCTTCTGAAGGGAAACTATCCTGTTCTCCCTTGATCGGCTTTCTTCCACGGGATGTAACTGTGCTGCAGCTAAGGCCTGAGCTTTCCGTATGGAGTGAGGGTTTGATATCCAAATTTAGCATAAAACAGTCAGATGGAGAAAATCGAAGATGACAATATATTTTGGGGTTTCATTAGACAAGACATACTATCTGTTAATGGCTCATAAAGCTAATGAAATTGAGTACAGAACATTGCATTTCTTACTTTCTACTGAGAGCTGTCTTCCAACATAAGGTTCTCTGCTTTGGAACTTCAGCTCAGCCACTAGGGCGCCTGTCATTGTGTTGGTGTGATTGCATTTACACAGTGCATGTAATCTGGGCTTCCTTAGCCCCAAACACTCCAGTGCAGAATCATAGGCTGTAGCCATCACTTAGTTATACAAATACTTCTAAAACTATATGATACCAAAAAAAATAAATAAATAAAAATAAAGAGAGAGAGGGAGATTGCCTTTATCAAAGTTCCTTTGGATTTTAACTGCAAAGTGTTGTTGAGCAGCTCTGGTTTCCTTTGGATATGAATATATACATTTCTTTGCATGTAACTTGGATTTCAGGCTTGAACACCAAGCTCTTGTTTTCCATGAGCCACAAAAATCATAGCCAAATGACACACGTATGAAACAGTTTATTCTTTTTATCTGAGACAGAATCCTTGAATTTGGGACTTGAGCTGCGACTTTCCTGTTTGCTCTTCCCACCCCTCTTGTCACCTCACTCCTTTTTCCCACGTGGCCTCCAAGAGGTCATGGTCTCATAGGAGCAGGTGGACAAATACCAGTTGGTCGCCAAGCAGTGCTGCTGTAGATGGAGCCCAGCCAAGAGCTAAAGGACATCATCAGGGAGGACTTCCTGGAAGAAATTGGCTCTACATTCAGTTCTGGGGACAGAGTAAGAGTCAGCCAGGGGAAGGAATCAAGAGGGTGACTCAGGTGGCAGGAGCAGCCCGGGTAGAGGCCTGGAGGCTTGTGGGGTGGGGACTCAGGGAGACTGCCCTGTGTGGTCCAGGGTGGTGGGTGACCCTGCTTTGAAGGACACTGGAGAGGGCCTAGGGGTGGAGGGCTTTGGAGGAGCTTGGTTTTTACTAGAACTGACACAGAAGAGGCAGTGAAGGGTGTCAGCAGGAAGTGACCCTTAGGAGAGCAGCTCTGCCTGTCCTTTCGAGTCCCACCCCTTCATTCTTTTATTCACAACACACGCAATTCTGAGTGTCTAGGGGAGAGGGGGTGGACCCACAGTAGTAAGCAAAATGTACTTGCTTCTTGAGAGTTTAGCAGTGTCAGGAGTTGACTTAGATTAAAATGTTTTATTAACACAGCAGGGCACCTAATCCAAAGTGCGGAGGTTGGAGGGAAGGAAGACTTCCTTGACAAACAGTTAAAATGAGCCTGGAGGCTAGTGGGAAGTAGCAGCAGGTCACGGGGCCCCTGAGGTCACTGGGGACCTGGTACTGAGGTGGGGATGGACAAGCAGGGTCGGGGGTGGGGCTAGAACTCTACCAGGGAGCCTCTGATGGGTTTGAAGTGGGGGAGATGTAATCAAATTTGTGCTTTGGGAAGGCTGCCTTGGCTGTGTGTGTGTGTGTGTGTGTGTGTGTGTGTGTAGCGGGGAAGAGGGGGAGGGTGTCACCAACTGGGAGGGTCATTAGAAGACCATTCACAGGCTCGGAGGCCACCAGTGGGAGAGGGGCGTCGGGACTGCTTGGGGACCGCAGGGGCAGAGTGGATGCCGGGTTTCCTTGTGTGGAGGGCTTGTTAGCGGGGTCGCTCTAGCGACACCTTGTGGCTGGAAGTAAACAGATGGAGGCCGCCAGGTGGACTTACCTCTTCTCTCCTTCCCTGCCTTGTGTGATGATCTTAGCTCTGCCAACATATGGAACAGAAGAGCTAAGTTCCAGAGTAGCCCAGGACTTTGCTGGGCTCGTTCAAGTGAGAGCAGATAGGATTTAGGCTTGTGTTGAGATCTGTAAGTTAACTTAGCTAGAAACGTCCTGTCTTTTGGATTTTCATAGGGGTAGTAATTCTTGATAAAGATTGCTTCCTTGGTGAGAGGAAATTTAATACAACTGATGTCTTTCTCAAAAAATATCTTATCTTTTAAGAAATTTAATATTCAAAATAATAGGAATATTTTAAAATGATAAACTAAGGCTTTCGTGTAGTTTCTTTGGTTTCTGAGTTGATGTGTAGGTAGACCCTTTGCATTACATAATAGCACATCTTTGACAGTATTTAAAGAGCTGTTAGTGAGCGCCCCCAATTTGAAAGCATCATTAAAGCTTGCTCTGAAATAGTGAAGTCATATAGGTCTTGTTTGCAGAAGCCAGATATTTGGTTTATAATCTGCAGCATAGCTCCCTTTATAAAATAATAATAGATTCAAAATTAACAAAGTGGAAAATAATTGATTTTTTTTAAAAAATGAAACATAAACTTTCTTGTGCTATTGTTGCAACTGGAAATTTTGAAAAGAAAAATCCTATTGTAATATCATCTAAGTGAAATCCATATATGTCTGTCACATTTGAATAGTAACTGCACAGTGGTTTTTGAAGTCAGGATCATTCCAGCTCAGATACTGGCAGTGATGGTTGCTGGTTTTCAATGGAAGAGCCTAAATTTGCTTTCTTAGCTTTATTCTTTTCTTTTCTTATATTTTCTTTTCTTTTCTTTTCTTCTCTTTTCTTTTCTTTTCTCTCTCTCTCTTTTTTTTTTTTTTTGGGGTAGTGCGAGGGTTGAGTAGTGCTGTGCCAGCATGATTTGGGGGCAATTTGTGGGCAGATGTCGTGCAGCAGCAGTGAGATATTTCCATGCATTTTACTTTCCGGACATCACCAGGGAACATGTGTGGTTTGTGCCTGCAGGATGGGATGCTGCAGGACTCCCTGGTCCATCAATGTTATGTCTTGGAGCTGCTCCGGTCAGTGAATGATTTTCTGTGGCTTGGAGCTAATGTGGTCTGATGCAGATGATCAGATGTGTAACTAAAGTACTGTTACTTGAAATAAGAGAAAAGCTGGCAAAAATGTCTCTAAAATACAGGATGAGGGAGGAGAATTGGCTGAGCTGCTTGCAGTGGGGAATATTCTCAGGTGACTCCCTCACTGTGTCTCCTGTCACTATCCCCCACAGCCCTGCATGGCAGTCCTACTGAAGCAACCATGCACTTTCTCAGAAACGCGCTGAATTTCCTTGTGCCTCTGATTGTTCACTTTTTTTTTGAAAGCACATCTTGCCCTTTGCTTAAATGCCATCCCTGCTAGCCACCACTTACACTCATTCTTCTGGACCTCGTCCATATATAGCTGCTGAATGAAAGAACAAAATGTAGTATCTCCATTTAGTGGAATATTATTCAGACATAAGAGTGAATAAAAAAGAAAAAATAAATAAAGGGGAATATGAAAAAAGCCATCTGCTCTGGGTAGTCCACCCTGACTGCTAACCCGGCCTTTTCCCTTTGAAACCCCACCCCTTATACCCCACTCTAACTATTTTTGATAGTATTTACCACCTTCTATTAAAGTTTAACATTTTCAAAAAAAAAGAGGCATGCTGATACCACTTCAACATGGGAAAGCCTTGATAACAGCACGTTAACTGAAAGGAACCAGACACAAACGGCCACATATTGATTTCAGTGATCTTAGAAATGCCCAGAATTGGCTCATGCAGTGGCAGAGAGCAGATGATGGTTGCAAGGGGCTGGGTGGAGGGGGGTTGTGGAGTGACTGCTAGTGACAGGGGTGTTCTATTGGGGTGATGAAGTGTTCTGGAAATAGATGGTGGTGAGGGCTGCACAACCGTGAGTGTGCAGAAGACTGCTGAGCGCTGTCTCTGGGAGTGCTGGTTGTTGGGGCGGCTTTATTTTGTTCTCATCCTGTAATGTGAAGGGTCATCTTGTGCTGAGACCATTCAACTCCTGTGAGTGGTAAGGCTAAGAGACTTTGCAGAGTCATGTTTCTTTTTTCCCCCTTGCTGAGTGTAGGCAAAAATGGTTTAAGCTTGAGAAAGTGCTCCATATGCAGAAATGTCTTTCAGTTTTGGCTGGTGTAAAAATCTTGTGAGCTTTTTAATCATTTAGGACAGTCTGTAGGGGGAAACAGCCTGTGAAGCCTGGGTGAGACTTGGAAGAGCCGCGCTACCCTCCCAGACACGGGTGGGGATTTCACCCCCATTCAGGCAGTGAAGGGCCAAGACCCGTGAGAAGAGTTGACAGTCATGAATATTTATGTGTATCCGCTGCTTCATCTTGGATATTAATTTCTAGCTGAGTCATTTTGTGGTGGCAGCCTCATCCTACATCAGGAATTTATAGTATCTGCTCTTTGAGGTGAAGAGCTGACAGACTTGATTATTTAACAGTCTATCTTGTATTGATATCTCAGATTCCTTTGTCAATCGCAAAACAGCAGAAATACAGACGTCCTTTAATGCCGATGTGACCTGGAGCAGGTTTAGTTTCTGTACCTCAGTGACCTTATCTGCGTGTGGGGAAGATGATAACAGTGCTTCCCTCAGAGGGGCTGGTGAGAGGAGACTGAGAAGCACAAATGGAAGACTTACACGAGATGCTCATGAATGACAAAATTTAGTGCTCTCAGCCTGGTGAGGCCTCAGGGGCAGAGATGTCAGAACAGAGCAGTCCTAGCCGGAGTTCGATCCGCATTGGCAGGTTTTATGATCACTATCACCACTGTGGGTTATCAGGTAGTTTTAAGACTTGGTAATATGAATTCATGAATAATGTTAAAGACTAGACAACTCAGATCCGGTTGACATAGTTCTCAAGATTTCCTGTGAGAAATGGATATTTTTTCCCCATCTTAAATCTGAGTGGATTCTCTAAAAAAATTCTGTAGTCCTCCATCTTTTTCCTTTAATTCTCCTTTTTTTTAAATAAAAGTTTTTAAATGGAGTTACTGGGGACTGAACTGAGGGCCTCATGCGTGCTGAGCACATACTCTCTCAACTGAGGTATACTCTCCCCCATAATTTTTTTAAACTTTACTTTCTTAGTATTCAGAGGTTAGAGGCCTCTAATTCTTTTTGGAGACTTGTCCATAAACCGGTAAATCTAAAATTAATGGACAAAATTTGGTTTATTAAAAAAATCATTAGAACTTTTATCAATCCATTCAAAAGGAAATGCTTATTGAGTTAAAATGTTTCTCCTTTATGGTGATTTCTAATTTTTGGTCTAGCTTAACTTATTAAAAGTAATCCTCATCATCATAATGACCAAGCTTGCTGTGAGTGGACACCTACCAAAGGCTAAACTGTTTTTCTCATGTTTTACTTCAAAGCAGGTGTTTGACGGTAGGTATCAATGTCTCCTTTTTGCAGCTGAGGGATTGAGAGGTGGGCAGCTTGTCCCAAATCAAACGCAGCTGGCGGTGCCTAGCTCGGTGCTGGAACCCAGGCTGCACAGGATGCATTCTCAATTTCTCCTTTGATCAGCCTCCCGTTGAGTGGTTTCCCGAACTCCTGTGAGTCCATAAATGACCGATTTTGGCGATCTCAGCCTGATGAGGCCTTCAAAGGAGAGACACCAGTGAGAATGTGAGACAGAGTGGCATAAATTAAAATTGTACATTTTCACAAATGTTGCATTCTCAGGTAATGACTTAAATAGTTTATGTTTTCTTTATATTAGTGCTATGTAAGAACTAAAAACAAAACATTAAAAATGATTATAGTGCAAAATAGGAATGGGCTTTGAAAGTCCAATCATTGCTAATGATGTTGCTTGTTTTTCTCTAGTGGTGCTTATTGACAGAATAATTTACAATGACTGAATTTGTTTTATGTATGTAGTCTTAGTATGGAGGAAAAGTTTGTCAGTGCGTATTGAAAGTAAAATCTTTACTCTTTTCTTTCCTGATGATAAATATGTACGTTGTTTCCATGGCTTAAGTATATTTCCTCATTTGTGAAATTTGAGTGATGCCGTTTACCATGTCTGACTGTGAGAGGTAGACGCCTTGTATACAAAGCATCCAAGAGCTGCTTAGTAAAAATGTGCTGTCACAATGACAGATAGTTTAGAAGGATCAACTGTGAATACTAAAGAGGGTGGCTTGTTTCTGATGCATATTCAATATGGATATATATGTATATGGCTTAAAGTAACAAGGATTCAGGGTTTTGTGTGTGTGTGTGCGTGCAGTATGAAGTTTTAATGAAATCTGTATCATTCTATTGAGACAGGGACTAGTTAAATTGACTTAAGCAGACGACCTTGAAGATTATTTACACAGAATGTGTATTGTTACAACTCAGTGTTCATGCTGCCGTGTAACTATACACTCAGACATTTAAATTCGTAGGACTCTGACCAGAAGCATTAAGTTTAGAAAAATCCACATTGATCATTTTCAGGGAATAAGCTTCTCTCTTTTGTGATTAAAGAAAATTTTGATTTATTTTTCTGCACTCTTAATAGGTTTTAAAATATCAAAACATTGATTTGACATGTCAGCTTTTTTAATAGAAAAAAGCTCATGCTGTTTTAATATGTAAATAAATGTTTTTGTATTTCAATACACTTCTATGATTTCCTGGCTCTTTGAGAAGTATTTTGCAAGATACTTAGATTACCTCCTGTTGGAAAAATACAGACATGACTTTTATGAATATAGGCCTAGTACAGGTCTGTTGGTTTTTGCTACAGTGCAAGACATGAGGACTAGGAGAGCAGTATGTGCTACATAAGCTTTTAGTTATCTGATTCTTGTTTCTGATCCACAGGCAATTTTTGTGTTGCACCTTTCCAGGCAACCAGGAAGGCCTTTTAAGCCATAGGTGGCGCTGTTGCACCTTCTTACAGTCTTAACTTTCCTGTTTGTAAAGGAAGTCTTAAACAACGCTTTTTTTTTTTTTTTTGATTCCTTTGCTTAGTGCTTCAGGGTAGCACAATGTCCATTATGTCTGACTACCTGGAAATATTATTCTGCTTATGTCTTAGTTTTATTCTATCATCTCACTGTGAACATTTCAGACTTCCTGTGCAAACAGTTGCAACATCGGACTTTTCTTGCAGTGTTAGAAACCAGTGAGCCGGGATTTTATAAAAGAGCTAGAAGCGGCCTCTGGAGCACCTTAAAGCTGAAAAGTGTACTGAGTTCCCTAAGTATTATCCCCACCGCTGTGTGTCAATGGGTGGTAGGAGATTTGGTACATATACAAAGGGGTGTGGTGTTTTGACTTGGGTTTGCGTGCACGCGCTGCCACTGAGCTACGTGATCCTGAGTCAGTTCTTTCTGAGTTTTTCCCTCGTCTGTGAGATGGGGACACTCATTTCTGCTTTGTAGAATTGTGAGAATTAGAAATTATGTAAAGTGTTTAGCACAGTGTGTATGACAAGAGGGCTCATAATCTTAACTGCTGTTTGGTGTGAAGCCATCATTTGATAGTCTTTGGCAATTACTGAGAAACAGGAAAATAAGAAAAGCTGGTTTTATGATGAAAGATATTTGAGGAGGTTCCATAGTTCCTATACACATAATTTAGCATCAGCAGAGTCAGGACAGTTAGACAGTCGCCCTGAACCAATGTTAAGCCACAGAATTTTTGTTACTTCATATATGTTGGGGCTTAAGGGGACCCAATACTTATACACATGTTGTGTCCAGCAGCCAACTGAGAGATGACTAAGAAGAACAGGCAGGCGATAAATGTCTCCTTTATTACTGATGAAGCCACGTTCTCCATGAAATTCAGGGCTGTGGGAGAGTGAGTGTCATGACACTATGTCCCAGAATTAGAGACTTACGCAGTCCCAGGTAACTCTGGGCCACAGCGAGCATTCCCTTGAGAGATTCTGACCCATAATGCACAGGACTGTCTTGCCATGGAACTGAGCATCCCGGCTGCTTCCTAAGGGTGGCCAACACTGGAGGGGAAGGAAAGCTTTCATATGCCCTGCTTGTCTCCCCGGACTCACACCTCAATCTGTTAGTGTGAGGAGGGCTAGCCGTGGGCCAGTGGTCAGGGGTGTGAAGGGAGAAGCAGTCTCCCATGGACCAGAGGAGTGGGGAGGAGGGAATCCCCCCTCAGTTTAAACAGGTGGTGGCTTGAAACAGAAGGGTGCTCCTCAAGAGTTTATAAGAGGGGAAATAAGGATTTCCTTTGGGACTCAGAATAGTCATGAAACACAGAAGATGATTAGATGGGAGACTTGTAAATCACTTTCTTATTAAATTGAAATTTGTTGGGCACCAAAAATGTGCTACATTCTTTTCTGAGAGTTTTACAGAAATGAATCCTCCAATTTTCACAACAAGTGAGTAAGAAAGATTTGATTGTTATCCCAGGTTTACAGTGTGGAAATTGAGGCACACAGAGGGTAAGTAATTTGGCCAAGGTAACAGAGCTAGTAAGTGGCAGAGCTGGGATTTAAATCCTGGCTATCTGGTTTCCAGGCTCCCAGGGATGGGCTTTGGGTGTTTACAGGTATCTGCATCCCTGGATCTCTGTACCTCTGCATCAGTTAGACCAGAAAGGACAGGGAAAGTGGAGTTATACAGGTGCTCACTGTCGTGTCTCAGCCACTGTCCATGGAGTGTGCCCCGTGATTGGCATTAATTGTTTTCCAGGCAGTAGATCTGTTCTTATAACAGAAATTTAGTCCATTGAGTTAATCTAGAAACCCTTCCTGCTCTGCTTCTGTCCACGCTTGCCATGTGACTGCCTGCCCGAGATTGGGCCGTGGAGGAGACTCTGTACTCATGGTTGAACTCTGATATTTCAATCTGGTTTGTAGTTTCACATCTCCTGTTACATTAATAAATTAAATTTCTGGTTTTCTTGCATCAGTGTGTCATAAGTTTGCTTAATGTGAAACCAGTCCATGGGAGCCCAGGGGTGCTGAGGGTATAATTTCTGAGCATGTGGCATTTCTACCCGTGCAGAAATGGCTGGAGGATGTCCACCTTCCTCACTGATTTCTCCCAGCAGCAGGGTCCTCTCCCACCCCCGGATGTGAGGATGGGATCTCTCTGAGTAGGCCATTCAGAGGCCGATCCACCAATCAGATGAAGTACCTGGAAGTGGGTTTAATAGAAGAAAAGGGCTTCCAGGTAGTCCGATGGGCTGTTTGAGTCCGTTTGGTGAAAAGATGTCCACTGTCTGTGGTTGAGCTGCTTCTTTGCTGTTTAAAAGTCTGTATTACATTAAGGGATTTTAAAAAGCAGAAAGGTGTGATTTCAGGTGGTACATCCGCACCGGTGAGTAGTGCTGGATGACCGCCTGTGTGAGGAATAGACAGTCTTACAAACTTCATAAAACAGCTTTTAAAGCTCTTCCATCTGAGTGCACTTCGTTTGGGGTCCAGTTCATGACTGGTCGCGCTGAGAGGGCACGTAACTGATGATGGCAGAAAGGACACGGAGGCATCAAAAAGGTCCCAGACATGTTCTGTGTTTAGAGGATGGGGCACAGAGTAATATATTTGAGCTGGTTTTTCATTGAACACTTTTGAGTATTTTCTAGGACTCCCCAATCCCCCATGGTTCCATGCAGCTGGGTGTCCCCTCAGTGCAGCTCTGTCAGCGCTTGCCCTGGGCTGACGCGGTGTCACGGGGAGCAGGACGGTCAGTGTCCCCGGCTCCTCCGAGCTCCGTCTCCTCATCCGCAGAGCCGGGTTTCTCATCCGTGTCTGCTTAGTAGGATTGCTGAGAATCACACGTGATGGTTGTCAGGTGTGATTTGTGGTTGTCTCTGTGATTGGCGTATAGTCAATATTTGATAGAAACACTTGTTTTTTATTACAATTGTGGCTCCTAGATTGCAGTGGTTTTTAGTCTGCATTTATTTTTTTATACAAATTTATTCTTATTTTTAAGTAAGCACTTGTATTTATTTATTTTCATGAAGGTACAGGGGATTGAAGCCAGGAACATGTGCGTGCACAACAGGTGCTCTACAATGGAGTAATACCCACCCTCCTTGTCTGCACTTAAAAATAAATATTTCAATGCACAAAATATTTCTTAAACACCATCATGGGTCCTATTTTCTGCATAGACAATTGAATACATATGCCATCTCAATAAGAATACATGTCATAGGGACATACCTTTCTAAATCTGTTTCCGTGTTTTAAAACGATCATAGCTAGTGAAAAACACGAGTCTTGGATCCACTACTTCTTAGGGTCTGCTTTGCCATCATGGGGAATTACATTCTACAGAGAAGGCTAATTGGATCTCATTGATATTTGGATGATTTTGCAATGTTCAAGGCTTTCAAAAGCTGACCGTTTTGTATTTTAAACTAACTACAAAGTTATCTTCTAGAAGTTGTAAGTCCTTAGCTTGTGAAGTGCCCAGTAATTCAGTTTGTATATGTCTGTGTCTCTGTGAACGTGTATGTGTGTGATTTCAGGAATGTAGCAATAAGTTCCATATAGCCTTCTGAAATCTTTCTCCTCCAGTTCAAGGTGTAGGTATATATTTACACAAATAAATTGATACTCTTTTGTGATTTGGCATATTGGTGGGAATAAGAGGTTCTCATAATTGTTTCAGAAGGGTTGGGGAGCATGAGCTTAGAAAATGGGAGGAGATAGAGGCAGGGAGGTTCTTTAAACTTTGTGCAAGATGAGAAACAGTAGCTTTTCTTTTTTCTTCTAAAGCAAACTGGCACTGAATTGTAACATACTAATACTCAGAATTGCTTTTCTGATCAGAGGCAAGTGCCTCAGATTTTTCAAGGCAACATGAATGATGAAATGTGTTTTAGCAGTTATCTTTAAAAGTAGTTTTATTTTTCAAGTATAAGTCTATAGACTGTTCTTTTTTTCCAGCTGTACAAGAATTTCTCATTGATCCAGGTACGTGATCAATGTGTTTAGTTTCTTTGGGTTATTTATTTTTTTTAAGTGCTTGATTCATTCTGGTGTGAATGAATGTTTAAAATTTCTGGATTTTGATCTTTAAAACTTGCTGATTTATCAGAACTGCAAAAAACCTGATGTTTGTTCCTTGTTTGGTGGGGCAACCTATTGATTTATGTTGTCTGTTATAGAGGGAAATTCTTCCTCTAGCCTGTAGATAATTAAGTGAATGGTTTGCAGTGTGCCTTAAAAATTATTTGAATGCATTGAGCATGTTTGTCCAGTGAATTTTGGATTGAGTCATAATAATGACTTTGCTTTGATTCTGTGGCTTTTGTCCTCTCCACAAGAATTTGAATTCTCTGTTGCATTTTGTATTCGTGTTCTTAACAGGGGAAGGAATTTTGCATTTTTTACAGAGGTGGGTTTTCCTATCCCCTCTGAATTCCTTCTGTAATTGATACAGCGAAAATCTGTTATTGCAGTGCTTAATTATTTCATAAAAAATTTTTTGGCTTAAT
Organism: Vicugna pacos; assembly: GCF_048564905.1. Classification (NCBI taxonomy): domain Eukaryota; kingdom Metazoa; phylum Chordata; class Mammalia; order Artiodactyla; family Camelidae; genus Vicugna; species Vicugna pacos. The sequence goes on from NC_133004.1 coordinate 6,609,853, forward strand.
CAGAAACAATGACAAAGAATGATAATAAAAAATACGAAAACCTTCCTTCCTTTGAAGAATAGAAATGAGGTGGTCAGGCTCACGCATGCTTTGTACCTGACACACTTACTCTCATGTCATTGTGTATCATGATTCGGAGATGGAGTTGCTTCAGGTTTATAGATTTTTGTTTTAACATTTGTGTTGAATTCATTCTCTAGGCATGATGATTCCTGTTGCCTTTGTGGAAAGTGTAGATGAAGGGAAACAAATGCTTTGTTTTGTTTTCAGGAGGCCTGAGATGCTGATGAGAAAAGAGTAGAGGGTGGGCTGAGGAAAATAGTGACAGACCCTCACCTCCAGGCTGAAATTGATGAACAAAGAAATCAATTAAGTGTATTGGTATTTGACTAATAGAAGTCAGACAGCCCAGACTGTCTAGTTATGCCCAAAGGAAAGTACTGAATTCACCTGCAGAATTAGGTGCTTTACCATGTAGAAGCAGCTTAGAGCAATCAGAAAAATCAGTCTTATGATGAGATATAAAAAGAATATAATATCTTTTATTTCTGAAACTTTTCTACATTAAGTTGTGTAGAGCTAAAATTAAGTTTCAAGCACCAGGAGTTAAGAGTTTAGGTGGTTCTGTGGGATCGTTATTCAGGGATGTGTCTAGACCCTGCTGGAGTGGCCGAAGCTGGCAGGAAAAGATCCAGAGCCAGGATTTTTCATCCTAGGATGTCCTCCATAATGGTTCCATGTGGGAGCCCATGATTGAGTTAACAAGTTGTAACACATCCCAGCTGCCTGTCAACTTTAAGAAGAAAAAGTGTGCTTATTAACTGCTTTAAAGCAAACACCTGTGCATCCTCACTCCTGTCTCCTTGCCATAAAAAGCAGAGACAATGCCTTGCTTGCATATTTGAGGTTATAGATAGCACACTGCTTATTGCACAGCAATGACCCAGGCCCTCATCTATAAACGCCAGGCCTGCGTGGTGTTAGATAGTCTATTATCCCCAAAACAGGGACCAGGCTGGTCTGGTGGTCTGCTTTGTAATGAACATGTCTAAAAAATGTATCTTGTTCCCCTCAGCCCATGACTTCCCTAAAGGTAAACTAAGCCTTAGTACTCATGGTGGAGTCTACAATCTCTGTCTCATCCCTTCTTTCCCCAAGTTCCTGCCTACTATCTCACAACTGTTATTGACTTTTTACTTTGATTATACACAATAAATATGGGAGCATTTGAGAGACTCGTGGATTTGGCTCCCTAATCCCTCTCGCTTTCTTTCCTTTTTCCGCAGTCTTGAGAAATTCATTCCGTGTCGGTAAGACTTCCGCCAGCCAGAACCCACAGTTCCAGGTGAGAAGGATGCAGGCTTTATCCCTCCTACCCGAGGGAGAGAGAGGAGATAATTGAGATATGCTCCCCTGTGGTCCCTTCCTGCCCCAGGGCCACTCCAGTTCACCTGCAGCCTTCTGGCCTCTGCTCACAGGGCCTCTGTCCCAGGATTGACCGCAGCCTTTTATTCCCTTGTCAACATTCCCTGTGCCTTTCAGAGGTTGCTCTCTTCTCTGCAATTCAACCCTGGCAGATGTGATGGTGGTCAGCGTGCTGATGGGCAGTTACTTGGGGACTCCCAGGAGCCATGCTGATTCTCCTGAGTCATTCGGGGTTACAGAACTGTCAAGCACTGCAGGAAGCCCATTCACGTGAGCTCAACACAGCATTACATCACTTTCATTTTATTTTTGAATTTTCAGTGGAGAAATTATTTGTAGCACACTGTTCCAGATTTTAGGCCGCCTGCTTTCCTCACCACCATTTCCTTGTTGGCTCTGGTGCTTGTTTTAAGAACCAGGTTTCTTCTCTGGTCATTTGTAGCAGCTGGGCTTGCCGAATCCTTGATTTGCATTTGAAGCAGAATGCTTCTTCGTGATGTCAAACTGATTTTCCTTGTCATGTCTGAATATTTCTTGTACACTCAGCAACAGTTTCAAGTGAAATGCTCTTGTCCAATTTCGGTTAACTAATATTTGCTGATCTCCTGCTTTCATGCTGAGGGCAGTTTCTTCTTCCTGTAATAAATGTTAGCAATTTGCATTTACTATGGAAGGTACTAATCCGAGGTGCTTTTGTTCTTAACAGTTTTAATACAAATCACCCATTAAAATGTACAGCGGATTTTACTCTACGCCCAGAAATGTGCATCCCAGTCAATCTTAGAATATTTTCTTCCCCCCAACAGGAAACCCAGTACGCATAAGCAGACATTATCAACTTCCCCATCCTCCCCAAGCCCCAGGGAGCCACTCTTCTGTCTCTGTGGATTTGCCTGTGCTGAAAATTTCATGCAAATCGAGTCACTTCATGTAAGTGGAACCGTCTATTTTGACTGACTTCTTTCACATTGAGTAACGTTTTCAATGTTTGTCCACGTTGTGGCCTGGGTCAGTACTCTATGCTTTGCTATTGCTGAATAATATTTCACTGTATGGCTGGGCCCCTTTGTTTACCCATTCATCACGTGATAGACATTTGGGTTGTTTCTGTTTTTTGGCTCTGAAAATTAATGGCGAAAAGTAATGGTGAATATTCCTGTAGGAGTTTTTATGTTAACATTTGTTTTCAGTTCTCTTACTTGTGTGCCCAGGAAGCAGAATTGCTGGATCATTCAGAAGCCAAATGTTCAACTCTCTGAGGACGTGCCAGGATGTTTTCCAAAGTGGTCACGCTGTGTTACATCCTCACCAGCAATGGCTGCGGGCTCCGCTTCCTCTGTGTCCTCATTAGTGCTTGTTAATCTTTTTTTGATTTTAACCTATTGTAGTGAATGTGAAGCGGTTTCTCCTAGTTGTTTTGACTTGATTTCCTTTAGAGCTAATGTTATTGAACACCGTTTCATTGTGCTTATTGGCCATTTGTATATTTTCCTTGAAAAATATCTTTTCAGATTCTTTTTTCATTTTTTAATTGAGTTGCCTTTTTATTGTTGAGCTGTGGAATTTTTTTTTTGATACACAAATTCCTTATCAGATAAATGATTTGAAAAAATTTTCTCCTGAGTGTTGTTTTTTCACTTTCTGGATGGTGTTTTTTGAAGCAAAGTTTTAAAGTTTAATGAACTCCAATTTATCTCTGTTTTCATTTTTCCTTGTGCTTTTGGGGTAATATTTAATATCTGATGTATTTTATTAAAACTTGTATATATAAAATAACTTAATTCTTAGGACCGTTCTAGGAGATGGGTGTGGTTGTTGTCCCCAGTCTATGCATCGGAGACTGAGATGCAGAGAATTTGACTGACATATTAGTGTCAAAGCTACCCAGTGCTGTGGGAATTCAGACCCTCATGTTTTTCCCTAGCATCTGAGCTCAACACCACCATGCTCCAATCTTTCCAGGAAACGTTAATGAAAAAATCTTTACTTTTTTGATTTCTTGTTAGATTTTTTTCTTATTGGGGACCTCAAATTCTCATTTTCTTTTCGGATATCAGTGTCGATTTATTTTAGGTCTCATGTAGGGAGAAGCATTGCTATCAGTTAACTTCTTTATTACTCACTCTCCAGTGATGATTGTTGCTAGTTGACCTAATCAAGTCATGCTTAAGTCTTTCCTGCTCATGACACTAACAGCAGAGTCATGACTTATAGAATGCTCAAAGAAGAAAGTACTTGATTGATTTTATTTTGCCAACCAATCAAACCAATCAAATAAAACCCTGGTGTTGACACAGACTATAAGCCCTCCAAAATAGGGTCACTGTCTTCATTGTGTTTCATTTGTTGGGTCACAGTGTCTGGATAGTGCCTTGCTGTCCAGCAGTTTTGTGAGGATACGGTGCTCGTGAATCATTGTAAGGACAGAATTTTGACAACAGACTGTGTTGTTGATTTCACGACGGAAAAGGTAATATAGAATTACTGTTCAGATCTGTTTTAAAATTAAGCTTTGAATTTTGAGAATAGTTCAAGAAGCCATACAAAGCTCTTTTTCACTAATTTTAGATCTATCTTAGACACATTATGTTTACATAGCAGAGTAACTTATCAAGTAGATTTGACAAAGGAGTGTTATATTGATTATTTGTTTTAGTTGAAATATTCTACCAGGGATAAAGTCATAAGTGCCCATAAATGAACAAATATATTTGTATTTAAATGCAACATGGGAGCAGACTACATATGTTTCTATATAATATATATGACTGTGTGTTTTAATCTTTCTGTCAGTGTTTTAATAGTTTTTCAGCAATTTTGTAACTTTAGAATTCTTCTAAAAAAATCACCCCCAATTCTAGTGCAGTTTGTACTGTGTATCCTGTCTTATGCATGGGATTCCACTGTCCCCTCAGTGAGGAATTTCCTCTCCTATTGTGTTAGGAGCAGAGTTAAAGGAACTGTGATTTCTAGGCCTTTGCTCTCCATGTGTTTGCAGTTGGCTCTCAGTCACGATTTTCCCTTTCCAGAGTTTTCATTGTTAAATTAGAATTTCTGAAAATAACTATTAATATGTTGCATTGGTCTCCCTAGAAACTTGACGTCTTTGTGCTTTTCAGCTTTCAATTTATGAAAAATGCAAATGCACTCTTGTTTTTAAGTTGTCCTTTTTCAATAGATATTTATCTCTTAATTGATAGAATAATTTTTCCCAATGAATGAATTGGTGTGCATGTTTTAAAGGATAACTTACTTTTTATTTTTCTTATTGTAACAGTAATATTCATTGTAGAGAATTTAGTAAATAAGGATTAACACAGTAATAACTTCACAATGGCCTCTAATCTCACCTGGAGATACAGTTGTAAGGTTTGAAATTGAGAATTATAAGTCCTCTCAAATTTTTCTTTTTCAAGTACGTATATGTTACTGAGATCCTCGAATTCCCATATGAATTGTAGCAGCAGATAGTCAGTTTCTGCAGAGGAGCCCGCTGGGATTGTGATCGAGACCACGTTGAATATACGGATCGCTCTGGGGAGCACTGCCATTCCAAGAGCACTTTCTTTTGATAGGGGAATGTGTGTGGAGTGTCTGTCCTGGTATTTAGGTCTTCTTTAACTTTTTTTTCAACAATGCTTTGAGTTTACAGAGTATTATTTTACTTTAATTATCTTTGCCTTTATATTGAGGACAAGTGTGCAAGGTACCGGGATCAGAAGTGTATTTGAGCCCCACATCTTGCTGCCACCATGGACGCTGCGCTCTTGCTTCACCCGCTGTACAATCTTGCACAGAGTACGACCTCAGTAACTCTCTCTTGAATGAATGATTATATGATTGTTGGATGATGCTTGAGAGTCCTTGTGATGATTTTTTTCCCCAGCCTTTCCCCAGTTCTTAACTATGCCCTTTCTCTTCCTAAACTCCAGCCTGGGTTTCAGCCTGCCTGTGGCATTGATTTTCCTTGTCTGTGGACTCTTCCTTTCACTGGTTCCCGATAATGTTACATGTGGGCTGTGGAAACTTGCTAGATGTCAAGAAAGAGCTAATCCATTGTAGGCCAGTATTTTTAGAGTTTGTTATTGTTTTATTGATTGAAATTAAATGAGGCTGCCCCCTGAGCCCTCCCGTGAGCACTTTTGACCTTCCTACAGCTGATACTGCTCTAGTTGCTGCATGTGCCCTTTCCCCAGCCTTGATTTTGTAATTGAATAAGTCACCATCACTGGAGCCCTCTCTTTAAAAGATAAAGAGAACATTTGCTCCTTTTCCCTGTTTGGGGACTTCAATGAGATGAGATCCCAGATAAAGAATGGAGCCCCACCTCTTTCTGACCCCCGCTGTTTCCGTTCCTTTCTTCAGGGGAAAAGAGTACAATTCAACAGTATAAAGATTGATTGTGAGCTAATGAGATAGACAAGACAACCGATCATTTATTAAATAACCTTTCATGATAGAAACAAATGTATTATACACACAAACAGCACATAAAGCACTGTAGTACCATGGTTACAATCGTGGGTCCGAGTTCGTGTCCTGCTCTGGAGAGACCAGTCCTGTGAGATGGAGAACTGGTAAGTCGGCTTAGCCTCTCCAGAACTGGTTTTCTGTCCTGCAGAGACGGGGCTTGCTAGGCGTCCCCCCCGTAGAGGTGCTGTGGGGTGTAAATGACGCACGTGGGCAGCCTGAGCACAGCTGCTCATTCCTCGTAAGTGCAGGGTAGCATAGCTTTTGCGGTGATGGCTTTATGACCGCCCCATGTAGACTGTCAGTGCTCTGAAGGGATGCCTTGTGGTTTGGAGATGGGATTCTCACTTCTGTAAATACCCAAGTATAATGTTATTGGGTCCTGCTGATTTCAGTCTATTCTTTAGAAAGTACATATTGTAGATATATTTTTCAAGCATGCGTGCTTTTTTTCTTTTACTATTTAAAGTTCTACCCTCTCATCTCTTGGTGTTACTTTTCATGGAATCCAGGAAACAGTCCTAAGCTACCTGCCTCTTCACACTTTTCCGTGGTGGTTTCCTTCCCTGATTAGAAGAGGGTTTTGCATAGGAAATTTTATTTGTTCCCCTTTTCTTGGAGTCTCTCTCTCTGTCTGCCCATCTCTCACCTCTCAATCTGTCCGTTTCTCAACCCACTGCTTCTTCTGACATGTTCCAAAACGCATTTCAGGTAGCTTACAGAAGAACAGATACCAAATAAACAGGTGAGAAAATGGGGCCCAGTTCAGACAGTGAGGCTAGGAGGCGAGCCTGTGTGAGGGTTGCAGGCGTGAGACACATGCCTCTGCCATGTGACTTATAAGATCGACAGCAGCAGTGTGCTTCAAGCTCCCAGCAGACACAGGGAAGCAGGATTTGAGGGAGATGCTTACTGGCTGTGAAATAAATAAGTGACTTAGGAGAAGCCCAGCCTTTCCAGCTACTAAGGCTTAGGAGAATATTTTGAGTGTCTTCCAAAATCAGAGTATGGCATCTTTTCTTTTTTCAGAGTTCTATGTATAGTTGGTTACATTCTATACCTGGAAATTTCTCCAAAACTGCTTCCCACGTGAGTCCCATGGCTCGGGGATTGGGTGGTTCTGCTCATTGATGGGGGTTGGCCAGAAACAGAAAATGAGAGCCTCAAAGGGGCCTGGGATTTGTCAGTTATGTTTTGTCAGTGCTGTAGGGTTCAAGAAATGCTTTCACCGTTTCTCTCCATCTGAGGCGGCAGCGTAATCTCTTACCAGCATCAGGAGCTCAGGGCCACGGGATGGTGGGGGCTGACTGCACTGCCGTCAAGACAGCTGAGCTAGTCACTGCAGGTGTGGTTCTTTTACATACTGCATTTCATGTTCTTTACTAGAATGTTTCAACAGGGAGTTAATTAACTGAGTTAATTAACATTTAATAAATATGATGCTTTGTTGAAAAGACAGTTATAGGCAGAATATAAGCTGTGAAGTCTTTAAAAACGGTTTCATTACTGAAATTTCATTTGGGGAGATACACGGTTTATCTTATATATGGCTCTCTTTTAAAGTAACAAAGAAACAAGACAGAAAAGGCAGAGGATGATTTCTGTTCTTCCTCTCGGCTTGCAGGTGCCCTCACCCCCAGTAGCATCAATCAAGACACCAGCACTGACACTGGCCGTGCTCAGAACTGCCTCAGCCCTGAAGACACTGCTGACAAATGGAAGGGGGCCACGCCCTGTTACAGCAGGTGCTCTCACTTTGTGGGTCCTTATGTAACTGCGTGGTGTTAATCAGGATCGCCCGTCCTACATTGTGTGATGCTGCTGCTTTGTCTCCTAGTTACTTGTTTCTCTAAGTATTCTTGTATTATTCTCCAATGCATAGTACTACACACCTACAAATGCTTTTTTCAGATGAAAAAGAATGTGCATTTAAAATAATAACTCTGAAAAAGGGGGCAAAAGAGGCTATCCTTGTCCCGCTATTCAAAGATAATAATTAACACGTTAACGTATATTTTCATCAGTGTGGATCACCTCTGTCATAAAAAACCAGAGAGCACTCTGTGACTGTTTACTGTGTGGACACCTCCATTTTCCATTTGGCTTTTTATATGTTTTTCTACAATATTCTATCTCCTCTGGCATGATTTTTGATGACCAGTATAGCATTCTGTCTTGTGGAGGCATTGTCCATTTTACTTCGGACTTAAATAAACTTTTAAATTCCAAGTATACTTAACTGAAATACTGAAAAGAGAACTGTGGTGGTAGAGGAAGACCCTACCTCCCTTCCCCTTATTTCCGAAGAGTAAAAACTGTTGAAACTTTGATATATATGTTTCATGACCTTTATGCCTATGACATACATATATACACACATATGAGAATTCCATGTATACGTGTGTGTATATATGCTTTATTTAAAAATGAGACCATACTATATGTTTTTCTGCAGCTCGCTTTAATCACTCAGGTGTATATCATAGACGTCCTCCCACTCCAGACTCACACGGTCCTTTCAGATAGAGTGGAGGGGTCTCCTGATTTGCGGGTGTGGTCTCTTTCCCACGCACACCTTTGGTGAGAGAATGCTGTGGACAAGGCCCTGGACCACGGCGAAACGCCGGCTCCCTCATTGCTCGCAGCTCGTCGTGATTTACCGCATCATTGTCTTGATGGTGGACAGTTAAGTTTTCTCCATTTTCCACTGTCAGAAAGGATATTTGACTGGCATCCTTCTTGTACAGACATTCCTGTGATCTTTTATGAGTATTCCTTTAGTTAAGGCTTCTGGAAATTTAGTCCCTGGATGTGACATTTACATTCATCACAGACTCCATTCAAGTAACTCTAGAAATTCCTTCCATAGGGGAATGAAAAGATGCACAATTACTTATGTAACCAATTCTCTATTGCTGGATATGATTTCACTTCAGTTTTTATTCCCACCATTGTAAACAGTGCTGTGTAAATGCCCTGATGGGTACATCTTTTTGGACTAAATTTGTTTTTTCCTAAAGGAAATGATTCGTAGAAGTGGTGTTGAGTCAGTGTGTACGTACGTTTTTCAGAGTTTACATATCCATTAACATGTCATCCTCTGAAAATGTCGCTCATGGTTTCTTCTCCCACAGATGGACACTAGATAGAATATCTTTTAAAAATATTTGCCAATATGATGAGCAAAAGTGCTTTTTCATTGTTTTAGTTTGCATTTGATGACCAGTGAGGTATTGAGCATTTTTCACTCATTAGCCATTTGACTTTTAAAATGAATGATTCCTTTTATCCTTTGCACACATTTAATTGGGGGAGCTTCTTGTTGCTTTGTGACAGCTCTTTGTATGTTATGAACATTAACTTCTTGTCTTCAACAACATGTATCACAGAGCTTTTTCTTGTCATTTCTTGCCTTTCATTTTGTTTAGGAGGATTTTAATTTTGGTAGTGTCTCAAAATATTCTTATGATAATAAATGTATTCCTTATGTGTTTTATCTTTGAAATTATTCTTAAAAATAATTTCTTATACTGGAATAAATCTCCTCTGTAGGTTTTTTTAATCTCTAAGATGGAGATGATAATAGTACTTGTTAATGTAAGGGTAAGTTGAGTTAATAAGAGCAAAGTGTTGTATTTGCTGTTATTAGTACTTTTTTATATTTACATCACTGTCTGTAAATTATCTTGTGGTCCTTATGAGAGGAATAGTATTTATTCTTTCTAGGTGATTGTCTGATTGTCTCAGGACAATTACTGAAGTCATACTTTTCTCTTTGATTTGAAATCCCACCTTTACAAAATACTTATGTACACTAGAGTCTCTTTTTGAGCTCATGGTTCCCTTCTGTCAATCTGCCTTTCTTACTCCAGCACCATAACTTACATATTGTAAAAATTTATTTAATAATTGGCAGTCTGAATTTTTTTTGATTCTTTTCTTCCATCCCAAATTTTCTTGTCTAGTATTATGATTTTATTATTCCTGAAGAATTCCAAAATATTTTGTTCAAGTTAAAAAAAATCAGATTGGAGTTGTCATGGGAGTTTTCAATAAGTTTTGAATTATTCTGATGAGAACTTACATCTTTACAAAACTGCTTTCCTCCATGCAATTTGTTGATGTCTCTACATTCTCACCTCTTACTTTACCCCTCAGTACAGCCCTGAAGTTTCTCCATTTAGAACATGGGCATTATTTTTTAACTTATTCCAGATTATTGTTTATGTTTTTGTCAATTTTGTAAGTGAAAATTTTTTGCTATTATATTTTTAAACGCTTAAAACTGAAATTTAGAAAGGAAGATTCGGTTTGTAAATACTCACTTTGTAATTTGTCTTTTAAAATTGTAAGTATTAAGTAGTTGTTCCAGAATCCTTTCTTTTTTGTTTTTAAAAATTTGTGTCGAAGATTCTCAAAATGTTCATAGCTAAGTAGTATAGGTGGGGAGACAGATGGAGAGAGGTAGTGTGGCTCATGTACAAACTGTGAGCAGTTTCATGGCTGCCTTTAGGCTGGAGAAACCACAGAAGAGCCCAGGTTAGACAAGGAATGGCTTTGTATGCACTTGAAAGCCAGCTTTCCTGCCTGTATGGTGAAGCCTGGTGGGTGTGGCAGGTAGATGATCAAGATCTGATCAAGGTCATTTGCTGCACAGAGCGCTGTGTCTGTGAGAAATGGTGACCATTGCCATGGCAAATGCTTGGTGCCAGGAACAATGCAGGGGAGCTGGGGAGCCTGTGTTAAGGATTTTCCAGTCCTGGGAGTGGGAAGATCAGACTCTGCATTCAGATCTGAGTTTGAATTAATCCTCTTTAGTTTACTGGACCTCTGACTTTTGTCAAGTTATGCATCCTGTTTGAACTCCTGCTTTGTTGTCTCTCAAAACAGAAGAATTACAGCCTTCTGCTAGAGTGTTTGATCAGGGTAAATGATTTGTGTCTATAAGATGCCACGTACAGTCACAAGCTCAGTGAGCAATGAGCTGTCCCCTCTTCTCCTGCAACTCAGTGCTCGATAAGTCATCAGCAGAAAGCGAGTCCCTAATTTGTATGTGGTGCAAGGAAGAACAAAACTAATGTCTTGCCTTTCCCTGGCAGTATTCTTACTTCTTTGCTTCATGTACCTCTTTCCTCCTTCACTCTCCCCTTTCACCTCCTCCACCAAGAGCCCGAGACTCTCTCAGAACACTAGATTCAAATTATTTAAATGTTGGCTCATTCCCATGAAATGACAGTGACTTAAAAAAACTGTACACATCCCAGAATTCATTGTATTTGATTTACACACACACACACGTGCACACACACACACACACACACATCAGGCTACCTCCCATTTGCTGAGGGAGAAGGGCCACTTTTTCTGAGTTTTCATTTACTCAGCGTGAGAGCAGTCTCTTAAGCAGAATTTCACCTGGCTTCGTGCATGATTTTTTAAATTGGATTTCTGCTTTTTGTCCATAAAAATATTCTCCTATTAGAAGACAGGAAGTGGAGACATAGATATTCTGCTGAGATATTGGTGTTATCATATTTGAGTTTTAATGGACATAAGGCGGCATAGAGTCATACATTATTATGGATGAGAATCCATGATGATGTAACTTGGACAAGAATCTGGGTCTCCTGCCATCGTGTCCACGCGGGTGAAGAGGCAACTGGGTGGGGGATGGCAGGGAACCTTCTTGCTTGAGTTCCAGGTTCTTGTTAGTTTTCATTGCTCAGCTGCCTTTAGTTTATGTCCATGAGGCCTCTCATGGGAAGGTCACTATGTCCTGAGAGACTGAGTTACTAATCAGCAGAAAGCTCTGGACCCACTCATATTTTCCAGAGTTTTTCTGCTGACCTGCTGACACTTTATATAAATGAGACCTAACAAACTACTGGATATAAAATCCTTATTGTTATCATTTGCCCTCGAGTTCCATAGGAATGGGGTGCTGTCTCAGGCTGTCTAAGGCTAGATCTGAACAAAGATAGGGTGATAGGCTCTGCTGCTGGACCCTCCCCAGTCGAATGGGATTTCCAACTTAGTTTTTAGAATCAGGCAGATGAGTTCAAATCTTGTCTTTACCAGTTATTAGCTTTGTGACCGTGGGGAAATAGCTACTTTTTTGGTTCCAATTTTCTTTATCTGTAAATAAGTTCAGTATTTATTTTAGGGTTTTTGTTTTAGAATTGAATGTGCTAATTCCCTAATTTATTCCTAAAATACTGATCACATGGTTGTATGCTGGTGCCTTAGTAGTTGATTGCTAAGGGACTCAACAGTGAGAATGGGGGTGGGGCCCCCTGGATCATACAGCTTATATTCCAGGATATGCTTGTAAAAGACAAGATTGCAGTGGATTTTTAGTAAATGTCCATTCCTTTCCTAATCCCCATTGATTGTGTATATATCTTTATACTAATATATGAACAATTTTTTTTTGCAGTTTAAATCTCTTTGTAGTATTTAAAGAATGTAGCTATAACAAAAATACGTGAAATAAAATGACTTGACTTTTATTTTCCTTTCAATAAGCAAAACAAAATAAAATAGAAAAGAAAAGAAAAAGTATTGAAGGAGTAGAAATAATTTTATTTCCTTGGAATCAACTCCCTACGTTAGGTTTTTCCATTGTGTTGTTCAACATCATATAAAATTGACAGGTTGTGACTTCAGTGTTGATAGCTAGGTGAGTATAGTTTCTTTTTGTGGTTGTCTTTGATGAATTATTTGCACTAGATCATAAATGATGTGCATGTTACATATTGGAAACGAGGGAACATTGGAGACATACTACCTCCAATGCAGTCATTTTGTTACCGAGTCCAAACTCGTTCTGCTCGCCGCATGACAGGCCAATAAAACGGGAGATGAGGTGTTGGAGCAAGGAATAGTGACTTCACTTGCAATGCTGGCAGACCCAGAAGACGGCAGACTGATGTCCTGGAGAACTATCTTCCCCAAGTAAGAATTCAGTCTCCTTTTATACTAAAAAGGGGGGGGTTGTGGTTGGTTGTTGCATACTTCTTGCTTTATGAATTGTTTGTCCTTTGAATCTGCTGTTCTTGCAGCTGTCCATGTGGATCAAATCATGGTACCCCTGTAAAACCTCCAAAAAAACAAAGGCTATTCTCTATTATGCAACTTGCCATCTCTACAGAAGTGCAGATGAGCTAACATTTTTAAAGATCAGGGCCAGGAGAATAGGCTTTCCTGCAGATTTCAGGCTAAAGGCAACTTTCTTTTTCAAATGGTGCAGAGCTACCAAGTCTGAGCCTAGGAAACAGGGCACAGGTTTAAACTCAAAGGAACAGATTTAACATAGGGTAAAAACTGTTACATTTTATTACAATTCCGTTTCCAGCTTCATAGATAATATTAGTAAGAAATATGAGCAATTTTGTATTTTTGCTTCTTAATAACCGATAAGTGTACCAACTATATTTTGTGAGCAGGGATGCTGTGCAGGCATTGGGGTGACAGCAAACTCTTGTAGGGGGTGGCCGACCCTGCAACATCTCTGATGCCCCGTGAGTGTTGGTGAGGGTCCCCGTAGCCAGGGGGCTCTCTTCAGGAACCAGCATATGGGCATTGACCTCTGGAGACCTCTTTTTCGGCTGCAGGAATTTTTTTCAGATATTGAGATTGAAAAATCACTCCAGCTGGGAATAATTAGGGAAAAAAAAGAAAAGGAAAAGGGTTTGGAGTAGAGTAGAAGAGTAGGACTTAAGATCACGGAGCCTAAGTGCTTGGCAGTGGGGCCTCGGGAGAGAGGGGAGCAGAGGTGGGGAGGGGCCTGGCTCCGGAACCAGCTCCTGTAATTGTCCCTGCACGCAAGCCACATAGCTTTAAATTGGCCTGGGCCACCTCTCTGGGCTGGATATCACCCTGGGCAGAACCGTGGTATCTGTAAAGTAAAATGACTTCACAACTATTGCACAGAGCTGCAGGTGTAAGAGAGCCTAAGCCTGTCTCAGAGTGCAGGGGACAAGCGGAAAGGAATGGCAAAATTTCCACTGACAATTGAAATTTTGTTAAATAGCCTGCTACAGTTGTTTGCATCACTTGAATGAATGCAGGCATATTTCTGTGGGCATTTATAGGTTCACTGAACCCCACCAGCCCCTCTTGCCCCCATCGGAGATGGGCTTTCTCAAGCACAGTGCCCCTCCTGCTTGGGTGGAAAACGCTGCTGGTCCTTGCCTGGGGCCGGGCTGCTGCAGGGCACTGAATCCCCGAGGCACGGCCTGTGAGACACGACAGGAACATCTCTGCTCTTGACTGGGTGCCTCCGTTTCCCCTGCAGTGTAAAAATGCCAGTGACTGAGTTAGAAGCATGCTTCCAAGCTGTCCATGTCCTTGGCATCCAGAAGCGGAGCCTGGAAGCTTTCGAATTCATCCAGAATGCGGTTTACATTCACCTTCAGCAGGTGAGTGTATGTCCTTACACAAGTGGAGGAATTACTGCAGTTTTCCTGGAACATTCTCACTACAAGTCCATTTGATTTTTCTGTGCTAGGATTCAGTATGGCCTGCTAAAAACTCTGGAGTGAGATCTTGAAACCCTGATGAAGAGCATTATTTATTTCATTTCTCTATATGATACTCTTTTACTTTTAAAATTCAGAATTTTTGGTTGTTTCAAAAATTTTTTGGGGGGGTTGGAGAATCATGTTTACTCTTACCATCTTTGCAACCTGTTGCTTTGTGCCTCTCACCTGTCTTCTGTCACTTGTGAGGCGGTTCCATTTGTGACCCTGTCCGGGTTGTTCATGTTATAAAACATAAAGCCTGTAAAAGTACAGTCCCTTTTCCTCCGAAGACATTCCACAAATACTCCTTTAACCTGGGTGTGGTTTTAAGAAGACAGAATCTTTAGAACATGTCCTTGCAGGTTGCTAGTGCAAAATCCCAAAATCAATAGTCTAGCTCAACATCTAAAATCTTTCTAATTTACCTTGGAATTGTATGGTTAAGTGAAGCAGTTTGCTAAGAACTCAGACCAGGTTTAGAATACAGGCTGGTGTAGCTCAGCAGGTCCTCCCAAGCTGATGCTCTGCCAGAGGGCGGGGCCGAGGGGAGAGGGCGGGTCCTGCCCTCCCTGAGGAGACAATTTCATGGCAAAGACTTTCACCTGGTGAAGAACTTGGAGTTTCTTCTAAGAAGAGTGGGTCTTAAAAGAGTCCAAAAAGCGCGGGAGTGGCACAGTCCCATTTGTCTCAAGTAGGGGAGAGCGGCTGTGGGGCCACTTAGGAGACTCGTGAGTCCAGGTGGGCAGTGTTGGTGGCTTCCACTTGAGCGGTGGGACGGTCAGTGTTTAAAAGCGAACATATTGAAAGCATGTTTAGATGGTAAAAAGGAAAGGATGAAGGCTGGCTGTGAATGCAGGATGGAGTAAGGCCCAGGTTTCTGGGTGGATTTATGAGGTAAATGATGGTCCTTCTGTGCTCTGAGGAGGGAAAGCTGCAGAGGGAGTTCTGGGGGAAAACTGATGAGTTCAGCTGTGGGTAAAGTGAAAGGTTGTTAGATGTGTGGTCTGGGAGCTCAGGTGAGAGCCAGTAGTGAGTAGGGGGAGGTGAGAGGGACTTTCAAATAATTTTGTATTGTGAACATACAAATAAGTATGAGTAATGACACATTTAACACCTCTATATT
Source organism: Vicugna pacos (assembly GCF_048564905.1). NCBI lineage: Eukaryota > Metazoa > Chordata > Mammalia > Artiodactyla > Camelidae > Vicugna > Vicugna pacos. The sequence continues at coordinate 6,625,393 of NC_133004.1, forward strand.
CTGGATTTAAAGCCCAGTAACATTTTGCTATACTGACTGCAGAGGTTCTTAATATTTTTTAATAGAAATAAGTAGAAACAAAATAGTGGAGTTAGTGAGCATCTTAGAGTAGATGTGTGTCCTTGTATGTATTTTTATACCTCATCTGTTTATAACCATAATCTACAAAATGTTATCTTGCTTAGCATAAGAGTTAAACACAGGGACGTGACACACATTGTTGGGGGTTGAAGCTGATCTTCTCGGGCAAATTATGGACCCTCTCTTTGCCTTAGTTGCATCGTCTGTGACTGCCCCAGGGCCCCTCATCACAGCTGATTTCCTAGAGTAGATGTTGGGAGGGAGGCTGCTGAAGGGAGTAAGAGGTGGCAACTGCTAGGGATATTGAAGAAAGACAAAAACAGATTAAAGCCGATAAACTGAGTACAAATACCCTCTAAATAGAAGGAATCCCACAGTGTTTTGAGCCACTTATCATAAGGGAAAGAAAATCACGTGGATCCAAAGCTCTTGAGCATATGAGTATTGTGGGTGGGAGGGTGTCATTATAAAAGTGTTGAGAAAAGGCCTCTTTGTTTTCCTTGACATTACCAGTAAGGATGGGGAGCAGAAGTGAAACCCTCTGCTTCACAGTTGAAGGTGCTGTTTTGTGCGAAACTGACCAAAGTTTGGAAACCAGTCATCAGCGATGCTGGCAAATGAAGAGGCTTCTGGATTGGGTGGGGCACTTGCTGTGACTTCCAGGTGACCTGCTGGCTGGGGGCTGTGTGGCGGGCAGTAGTTTTGCAGTGTAGCCCGGGCATAATCCCTAGCTCTGATGCTGCTGGTCTGATTAACAGACCTGGGCGCACACTGTCCTAATGGGGCAGCTCGGGATGTGGCCCTGCCGTGCTGAGAGCGAGAAGAGGGCTCCCCTGAGGAGGTGTCCCTGCGGAGAGTGGAAACGTACTACTGCAGGGGAGGAAGAGCCTCTGAGCAGCGGGCCGGATGCACAGGCAAGACCAGCATGAGCACTGATGTTTCTGGGAGCCGGAAATCATACAGTGGCCCAAACGGCCTTGTTCCTGAGAGACTGGAGGGAATAGATGCTGAAAAGGCAGGCTAGGGTCAGACCCTGTGGTGGGTTATGAGTGACAGGAGAGGATTGTTCAGGCAGGCATGAGACAACTCTGTGGGCGTCCCAGCTGGGGCGTCACGCCGAAGGGAAGAGCAGAGTTATAGACTTTGCCACTTATTAGCTGTGTGACTTTGAGCAATATCACCCCACCTCTCTCTCTATATATCTTCATCTGTAAAGTGACACAGTGACAAGGTCGTGTCATCAGAAGCATTAGCTTAGCTCTGATTCTCTTTGTCGACTCCTGTCAGTGCTTCCCTGCAAGGTTCTGCAACGGCTGCTTTTACCCTGAGACGGGAGGGCATAGAGGGACACTGTAATACCCGAGGGCAGGAAGGGGTTGCTTTAAAAGCAGACATGTAACAGCCTGCAGCTGCAGACCTGCAGGCAGTTTGGTTGACGGTCCTTGAGAGGACTTTGGAGGCCTTAGCGTCGTCTTAAGTCTTGTTTCCCCTTGGGGACCGGATTTGCCTTTGGGGATTGATGTTGAAGATTTGAGCTTCTGCAAAGCTGTTTTCAGAGATGTGTATATACGTAAAATATCATATAATATAAAATGATTTATTTAACGTGTGTGAATTTGTAGCTGTTAGGAACAGCTCTGTTGGCCTGGTCTCCACGGAGGACACCAAGGGTCAGCAGAGCATGCAGGAGGGCAGGCAGCCTGCAGTGCTTCTGCGGGGTGTTCTCCCCATTAGGGCACTCTGCTGAGTTGAGTCTTCTACGAGTTTTGTTGCCAGAGGAGCAGACAGCAAATTAATGAGTTCTAGAGGGATTGTATAATGACAGGAAGAAATAGGAACCCGGAGATTTTCCGGACTAAAACACGCTTTGGTTCCTGATTCAGTGTGTTCCATTACAGAATTGATGAGTTGTGTCTATTCTGGAACGTCGTTGAAATAAACGTTCAGCCTATATGTTAAGGGCTTTGATTTATTTGGCTGGAGGACTCGAGCCGGGATGACAGCCTCTCAGATCACTCTGAGGGACTGCTCCCAAGAGGTAGGGGAGGAGCTAGGATATATAGAAGCTTACAACAAAGACCAGTTAATTGGAACAATAAAATATTGCTTGTTATCTAAAGAAAACCAGATATCTCAAGTTCAAGTATTTAGTGGTTTTCTATGTATGGTGGGAAGCAAACATTTGGGTCATTGAATTCATTCCTTTGGCAAGCCCCTGGCTATCTAGGGCCAGTATCCTGTCCTTTCTTACTCTGAGTCTGCTCAGAGGGCACCACTGTGAGTGGCTGAGAGGCCGGGCTGTAGGCATGTACTCGCTGGGGTTTGGCAGCAGCCGCTGATGACTCGGATTCAGCATTCTTTGTTTACTGTCATGGTTGCAGTATTTTCATGCACATTGTAGTATTTTCATTCACAGTGCTCCCACTTGGTCCTAAATTTGACCAATATTTTGAGAGAAATTTCATGACCAATTTTGTCCCACGGTGCTAGGATGGCTCATTCCTAGTTCAGGTGAAGAATCTTCTAAGTTGCCATTCAAGGTGTAAGTTTTTTTTTTGTCAGGCCCTGTTGATACTAAAAGTTCTCTGGATCACCTGTCTTACTAGTCTATTATGATACAGAAAGTGTTTACCCATCTTTGCTCATTCCCATACCTAGAATCACACTATTATATTTATTTTATTCAGGGTTATAAATTTTATCTGTTTCTTCAAGATGTTTAGCCATCATCAATCTTGTGGGCCTAGTTACACATTGGGAAATGTAACAGACAACAATTTTATAAAATAGACAGGATATAAGTAATACAGCTAGTAACGTTAATAAAGTCACGAGTAAGAATTTAATAGTCGAGAAGTTGTATTTTTGGGTTAAAATTTTGCTTGTGTTTCTGAGTTTGATCCTATGAGAAAGTTCATATTTATGGTCAGGGTCAGAGCAGGTATTAATTGGCCAGTTGAAATCTCCCACCTTGTAAGATCAACAGTGGCCTAAACAGAACTATAAATTCTTTTTAGAATAACGTTTCTGAGGGCTATCTAATTAGAGCCTTGGAGTAGGGAAACCCACCAAGGTAACACAGAAGTACTAGACATAGGTAATTTATCATAAACTTGACAAGTGGAGTAGATCATAATCAAAGGTTGGAGAAATTATCAAAGTAATTGGTATACAGTCCTGGTCCGGTGTCTTGGGTCAGCTGTCTGGCTCAGATGTCGTCTTCTTCTCATCCTGGTCTGGTAGCTTTTTCTCCATTTGGGCATTGTTTTAAGGTGAGCAGCACTCGATAGGCCAGTGCACTGCAGGGGATGTTTCAGATAGGAAATGAATCCGAGACTCCGTTTCCTTCAGCTTTGGTGTGTATGGTCTGGTAAAGAGTACCTGAAAAAGGGTCCTTCCATTCAGGTTGGAGACAGTTTTTAAGTCATGCCTGTTGCAGTATGTATAATCCCCTGGCTGCAGGTCATGGGGCATTGGAACTTTACCCAAGGATAGATTTTTGAGCTTCAGAAACAAACCTAGATTATCCTTTTCATAATTCAATTAAACCGTACAGTAATGTGACATAACAGCAAGGAATGTTCTGGGAAGTGTCTTAGTAAATATGGACCTCAATTAACAAAACTAGAATTTAATATCCACTAAAATATAATTTATTTTCTCTCTTAAGTTACCCTCAGTTTTCTCAAATATAGCCAAATCAAGATTAATTTTTTACAAGTTAAGTCTGATTATTTGATCATATAGGCTTTTTTAAATTGGCTGTGTTGGAAGTTTTAATACGGAGTCTCAGGGTAGAATGTTAAGGTTTGCTAAGGCCAAGAAAGACACGTCAAGGCTTTTCATGGGTTTCTGCCTTACAGATTTAGGTAAATTCTTTTCTCTTTAAAATCCTTAAAATATCTTTATACTCCTATATCTGTTAGGAGATGATCTCCCTAATTTGTTTGATAGAGCCACTGGGGACCTAAGTGTTTTTAGTCTCTTGAGGGATCAGATAGAGAGAAAAGATAAGTGTTCCAAGTGTGATTACATAGGTATAATTTATCAAATTGCTGTGAACCATAACTAGCTTAAGGAGAAGAGATTCTTTACGTCTGGGAAACAGGTTAAAAGCCAGTAGTATTTCAAACAATATCAAAAATTATAACCATATTCAGCAGGTTAATCAGTCCCATGTAACTAATTCTTTTAATGAGAGTTTTCATTAGAACTTTAAAATGTCTTACCCAGTTTAGTTCAGTGCTATAGTGTGAAATTTATTAGGAATCAGTAAATCTCCTTGAAGAGAAAGCATTTTGCAAAACCATCAGAAGAAAACAATTAACTGTCTATAAATGACAAAAGATTTAAAAGCATGGTTAAACACCGTTACACTATAATCAATAAAGAAATCTGTTCACTATACCCATAATTATCACTGGTAACATTTCAGATATACCAGAATTTTAGGGAGTCCATATAATTTCTACAATATCTATATTAATAATATTGTCTCATTCAATATAACCTTAGAAGTTTTATGATTCATTTGACAATTCCATGTTATTTAAAATGCCAAATGAAACTTTATAGTTAAAAATCTCTCTTTGGGATGTTTCAGGGGCCTTCTGTAGCATCCCAAACTTAACTGGAGATTAAAAGAATTTTAATTAATTAAATTAATTTTTATTTAATTAATTAGAATTTTATATTTGGGGAGCTTTTTGAAAGATTTCAGAACACTTGATCAGATAAACATATAGATCACTGTAAAGTAGTATTAATTCATTAACAAGAAAATACGTCAAAAGTAAAGGCAGAACAGATCAGCTAAGTGGTATAAGAAGTTTTACAATCAGTTACTGAAGGAGGATTAACATTTTAAGAAAATTTTTTCCTCTTAACAGAGAGAAAAACAATTCTAATCTTGTTCCAGCTAACTTCTAAGATTCATTTACGTTGCCCAATTTGTTTCTAAACTTAGCCAATTCTGACCATGTACAAAACTCTTCCCTCAGGGTTCCTTTTCCACAAGCCTTCCACAGCTTTCTATACTTATATTAGTGTGTCCCTTATATTCTTCTATTCAGAAGTAACCAGGTTCAGGAGAAAGTCACTATTTTTCATTAACAAAATATAATTCCATTCTTATATCTTCCTTTACGCATTTATATTACTTTCCTAGGATACTGAGATCATTCCCTTACTAATAGAGACTATTTCAGTGTGGCACCAACCATTTATTAATATTTCTATATACCTTTAGTTTCACTGTAAGAGGAAGTTAAATGTTAAGTAATTCGTATTTCAATGTTATTTTATCTGAAAATGGCATAGCAATTTAATAAAATCTTGTCATTTAACTTAATTTAGCACAACACTAGAATTTAAAGATACCAAACACTTAGAGATTATCTTAAACATACATTTTAAAAATATATTTTAAATATTTACCCAAAGCTCTCATCTCATTTGCATTTAATTTACTTAAAATTTTACCACAGCACATTACTTTTATTTTTTTTTGACAAATCTGCAACAGATATAACAGGATCTTATTTGACTTTCATTAAACCTAGGTACAGTAAAGGTATTATACATAATATTGATGACTTTAAAGATGTCTATATTAATTAGAACATACTTAAACTAAACAATATTAAATATTATCTTAATATTGAATATTTTCCATTTCACATGACGCTGAAAGTCAATTTGTTCAGTTGTTATTTTAAAAATACTTAATGTTTAAGCTCTTATATTTTTACGTCAATTAAGCAGAGCTCTATGACTGAATTTTTTTTCTTTAGCAGTAGAAATATCTCACTTCTATAATGTGTACACAGGCTTATAATCAGAAAAAAGCTAGAGATCTCATAGCCTCACTTTAAAACTTACTTATAAGATAGGTATAATAATAGTTGGAGTAAGCTGAATTTGCTTGCTCAAATCATTAAGGCTTACTATTTATGAAACAGACAGTTAAAATTTCTTCACAATGTCTGAGGGACCCTTCAGAGTTCTGAGTTCTAATATGCCAAAAATTTCTTGGCCTTAAGGTTTATTTCGTTGAGCTAATTAGACTCAGTCCTAGGTCACTGTTTGTTGTATTTATATTTCTGATGTGCAAGACAAAGACACTGTCTTCCAGGTCCCCAGAGAACTGCTCTCTCACCCAGGCCGTATTTTATCTCCTTAAATGGCATTTTTGTATCAGTGAGAAGAGCTGTAAACAAAGAATTCCATGTTTTAAAACTTTAAGGCTTACTTAAATATGTCTTCCAAAACTTGCATAAGGCATTTAGTAAGATCTCTTTTCCTTGTGTTATAAGTTAAACCCAGGGTAAACCTGTATTTTTTTATTAGCCACTCAAATTAGTTTTTAGTTTTACATTATATTGGACGGCTTATGTAACTATATTGGTTTATTTTAATTTGTTCAATTAATATTTTCAGAGGGACAGATATGTGCCTAGCCTTATAATACCAAGAAGGGGAATTGTTTTTCCTCTTAAACATATGTATCCCACAACACAAGCAAAAGTTTTGTATAAAGACCATTTAAATATACCAATTTCACAAACTTTTATCTCAATTTTATTAAATCTTATACCTTTAATTTTTATATTTATTAAGTTTAATCAATAATTCTTATTTCTAGAAGAAGTGCCAGAAACATTTTTTTGTGTGTGTGTGCATTGTATATAATTTTATAGAAGTCTCTAGGATGCCCAAGATTCAGCCAAAGAGCTTAGGCACTTCTCAGTTTTTAATTTCATTAATTGGTCTGTTATCCCAATAATTGATCAAGTATTTCAGTCTATATATACATATATTTCAAACTGTGGTAAGTAAAATGGGCTTGTTTGAACTTTAATCTTGGGGGGGAGTAGGTGAACTCTTTGGCCCTTTTTTTTTTAACTTTACGTTGTGTAGTATCAAAACCCTGTATGTAAATCCAAAAATGTCCATTTTATTTATTTGATTCAAAATAACCATATAAAAATATTTATCCTTTTGGGATAAGCCACTTATTTTTTTTTCGACATTTTTACAATCATTTTTCCAGTTATTCAACCTAATTAACATTAATTATTCTAAGTTTTTATTAGCATATCTAGAAACATTTATCAGAAAGGAAAACACAAACGTAGCTTTTCAAACCAGTTTTATTTTTTTAACTAAGTTCTTAGGTTAACCATTAGATATATTTTTCTACATTTAAACTTGATTTTAATAGAAACCATAAAACAACTGTTTATAATGAGATCTCTTTAAACTTTCACCAATTAAAAAGTTTTTCCAAATTAAAAAATCCATCATATGGCCGTCAATTTATATACAAATATAATATATATATAGTGATTTTAAACCAATAAGATGAAGAGGCCCTTCCACATGAGAGTCGGGGTGTTGCCTAAATAAAATTCAAAGGTTTACTCTCCAAAAGCTAAAAGCCTTTGTGGTCCAGGCTGATGCAGCAAAGTTTAAGATGGCAAAATATCTGAAAATTGGTACAGTCAAAGAATTGCTTAGAATCCCAATTTATTTGCGTGGCCACCATATGTACACAATACTTGAAACTTTTGTATGGTGGAGTCCAAGGTTTCCTTTAAAAAATAAACTAAACATACATATACATACATACACACACTTAAAACACCCAGAGAAAGATAAAACATTTACATTTCAAGGACACAGGAAGAGAAATCCAAGTTACCCCTAAAGGGGATTTTGTTTTTATAAGTTCAGAATTCCAAAAAATGTTTTTATCAGGCCTGGTTAGTTATTTTCAGAGTGAGTTTTTTTTTTTTTTCTTATTCCCAATTAATGTTGTAAATTTTGTATGTACATAAACCTGGCTGGGGTAATAGTTGGAGACTGGCAATCTGTCATTTCTTTTTCTTTTCTTTTCTGTTCTTTATTTTTTTTTTTGAAAGTTCTATTCCCCATTGTAAGGTCGGGTTATCAGAATAAATTTGCTAGTAAGATTTCCCACAGGGACAACTCTGTGGCATGAAGTCTTTGTGTCTACCAATCCTGGAAGATTCTCTGTCACCCGAGAAAGCTGTTACCAGCCAGGAGGATGGTCCGAATTTTGGAGTTGAAAGTTTCCTCATAAGAGTTTTACTTTTATCCTGAAAAATTCAATGGAGGTAACCAAATTGAGGAAAATATTAGACCAGACTCTTACCTAACCACTCAGTCCTGAACCCAGTGTCTTTCAACTTGGACTCACTCAGGATGTCTCCACTGGGTGAGTATTTTCCTCATATGTTTCCACCAGCCCCACTTTGGACATATCCTCAAGGTGGATATTTCCTGTTATCTTTCAACCAGGCCCCACCCAATATGTCTCCACTGGGTGGGTAATTCACCTCAGTTTCTTTCAACTGGAGGGCCACGTACCTGGATACACCGCCAGATAAAACTTAGGATCATCAACCAATATGTGAGATCCAAGAACCAAGAGAGACTCACCCAAATTCATCTGGACTCCCCGAGGAGGTGGATGGGCACAAAGGGCCACTGCTGGTACCAAGGCTCCGGTTACTTGGAGAGTTCAGGTGGAGAGAAATCTGCTGTGGTGCTTCATGGTGTCCAAAACTGTTGACTGAAATACATGTGCAGCCTAAAAGTTAAGAGTTATGTTTCATTTGGCGGGAGGACTCGAGCCGGGATGACAGCCTGTCAGAACTCTCTGAGGGACTGCTCCCAAGAGGTTGAGGCAGAGCTAGGATATATAGGAGCTTTACAGCAAAGACCAGGTTGTTGGAACAATAAAAGATTACTTGTTATCTAAAGAAAGCCAGGTATCTCAAGTTCAAGAATTTAGTAATTTTGTATGTGTGAGAGGAAGCAAATATTTGGACTCACTGAATTCATTTTTTAGACAAGCACCTAGCTATCTCGGGCCAGTAGCCTGTCCTTTCTTATTCTGAGTCTGCTCAGATGACACCATTGAGAGTTGCTGTAGCAGCTGGGCTGCAGGCCTGTCCTAGCTGGGGGGTGGCAGCAGCCTTTAATGACTTGGTTTCAGTATTCTTTGTTTATTGTCATGGTTGCAGTATTCTCATTCACATTGTAGTATTTTCGTTCACAGACTGATTATGGATAATCTGCAACCTTGGAAAGCAACCGAGATGGAATTACTGCAGGTACCTTCTGCTTTAATAAGCCGTGTGCAAACATAAACAGGGAGGAAGCATACACTTGGATTTGGAGGTGTAGGAAAGGAATCCTGCACATTGCACGAGAACGCAATGCAGAATTCCTTAAGTCCACCTTTCTTTACTGTAGTGGTTTCTGAGAACAGTTTATGGTAATTAACCAACATTGACAAACTACACAAATTGCATTTAAGAGCTGGCCGGCTGAAACTTGTGTATTGGAGAGGTGGAATTCAAAGGCAAGTGGTCAGGTGGTTGGAGAGAGATGTAGCCAAGGCCTGGGCCCAGATTCCGGTTTAAATTGCCATTTCTTCACCATAGGGCCTTGGAATAGAATTCAAAATCTCTTAACCTGTTGGTGAATCTGTGAAATGGGCATAATATTCGTTTCACCCTGGGATTGTTGTAAGATCTAAAGAGTATTATAGCACACATGAAGCACTTAACCCACTGGCACTTAGCAGTGTTCACTGTGTGGGGCCGCCCCGCTTAGCATGTGTCAGAGCCGTAAAGGCAGCATTTGTCTGTTGAGGATGCACTTGCAGCCCCTTGGCTAGGTTATGAATTTGGTGATTTCCTATAATCCTTGTAATTCTATGTGCCATGGACTGTTATTTTCATGGACAGATGAGGAATCTCATGGTAAAAAGACTGTATAATTTGCCCAAAATCAGACCATAATTTTGGGTGCAGAGGCCTCGGTTCAGCATGGGCCCCTGGGCCTTCTGCCCTCTCTGTTCAGCACCAGAGCCAGATATGGAGTCGGCTGTTTCCCTGCCCAGAATATCCGGCAGGCCGCAAGACACATCTGGCCCTGTGCTGCTTGAGCAACAACTCCGAAGGAGAGACAGTTACAAAAGGGATAAACATAAAAACAGATGACAGCAAATTGTGATCAGCTCTGAGAAGGAAAGGAACATGTCTCGCCGTGCAGAGCTGGGAGCTTTCCCGTCGGGGCTGCTCTGGGGGTGTTCATCTCAGCTAAACAAGCTCTGCTGCTGCACCAAGGCAGGAAGGCAGGGCACGTGTGGCCAGGTAGACAGGGCCTCGTTGATCTTACTCATTCCCCATTAAGCGACAGTTGCCTCGGGCACTTAACTAATAAACAGATGTTGGCCATAATCATCACGCACTTTGCTTGGTAGTTTTATTGGCCCCAGCATTGAGATGAGGTCATTGAAGCTGGGGAGTTTGCTGCATGCCCGTGATTACCTTGCAAATACCCCGACTGTTCTTTCAATCTAGACTGGTGTGGCTGTCATGTCCCAGCCCTGTGAATGGCATCGTGTAGCTTCTCCCAAGTGGCCCAAATGACTGACATTGATATGCTTAATTCGTTGGAAATAGTATGTGACAATAATAGAAAAAGGTAGTAAGAAATTGTTTGGAAAACTGGAAAAAACTTTTCTTCCCCAGCTGGGGGAGCGTAACCTTTATCACTCACCCTACTCACTGCCTGTCACCTCCTCCCCGCCGACTCCGTGTTCATAAGCCACACTGAGTCTTGGGAGAACATTTTGCCTCATGACACTTTTGACTAGGACCTGCAACTTCTTTGTCCCTGGTTAACTCTCTCTTCAAAGCCATTCAACTTTTTTGCAGGCTCCTCCACTCAGATGTAAGAATAGCCTCTTTAAACTTCTTGATGCAGCTCCTTAATGAAGATCTTGTGATGGAAACCTAGCCAAAACTGGGATGTATGCATATAGTGACTGCAAACTCGGCACTTTGTTAGTTCAGAATCAGAGGGGTGAGTGACTCAGGAAATGCTTTTTTACGGTAACAAGGGGAAAGTGAAAGGACGCAGGCTGTGTGAGAAAGAAACATCTCAATCACAGCCAGTAAGGCACCTGTGTTCAGGATGGGGTGTGGCGAGTGCAGAGTTCTCACAAAGAAAATAGTGGTGTGATGGGAGCGAGGACAGTTGGGTACTTTATTGGGGAGGAAAAAAAGTGGGCTGAACATTTCCTTGTTGAACAAGAGGATTGTGACATGATGTGCTTGTATTTTGGAGAGAAGGGTTTTGTGGGGACAAGCCTAGGAGTACGCTGTATGTCTGGGGAGTCAGCACAACAGAGAAACACAGAGAACCGGGCAGACCCCAAGACCCATGCTGGGGGAGAGACTGCCCACCAATTGGAGCCCTGGAGGCTGCTTCTGTCCCTTAGCTGTGGCCTCAGACCTCCCTTCACAGCCCAGTCCTGTTGATACAAGAATAAAAAACGTTGGGCATGAGAAGGGCTGTGTCCCAGGCTTTCATTGAGCCCCTGGGATGTGCCCCACCAGATTTTGTTCCTTGGCTTCATGCAGTAAAGAATTCAAGAGCAAGCCAGTGTTGAATAAAGGTAGATTTATTCAGAGAGATACATTGATAGGCAAGAGAAACTTCACGAGTTCTGGGGGTTTGATGCTCATATTAGAAGTAGGTACACACTCCACACATTGTGGGCCTTCCCCAAAGAGGGAGAGAGAGTGGTGACCGCGAGGTGGCGCTGTGTTGCTTGTTTTCTTGGGCTTGGTGGTTTCATATGCTAATAAGTAGAAGGACCAGCCTTAGGGCAAGGGGCTAGGATTCCCAGGGAGTTGGCCATTTCCCACCCTTTGACCTTTTGTGGCTAGCATTGGGACTGCCATGTTGCCTGGGGCATGTTATTCACCAAGTTACTATTACAATGGATGTTTACTGAAGCTCAAGATCTGCTAGAAGTTAAATCTCTTCATCCTGAGCCTCAAGGCCTATTGGGGGTTGAATCCTTTAACATTTTGATGTTAATTGCTGTGGCCTTCCTTGAATGGCTGTGCTCTTCCCCCTTCCATCCTGTCTCACTGTGATGACACAGAGACAGCAAAGGTCGGGCCCTACCTGTGCTCCTGCATTTAAAGGTGGGAGGTGTGAGGTGGGCTTATGATGACCCTGAATGGTAAGAAAAATGTTTCAGATTTTCCTACGTGAGACATGGGGACCTGACAGCAACCTCCGCAGATTTATCTCACGGGCATTATCGCTTGTGTTGTTATAGAAACAACAGGCAAGCCAAGAAACAAGTATAACTCACAAGGTTGTAGTACTGAGATTTATTACACTGGCACGCTCAGAGGGGCTTCATTTCCAAAGCTCTGAGCACCTCCAAGACGTGCACATGAGGTTTTATAGGGTTAATTACAAGTATGGGGCTATTAGCCAATAAGGCTCAAACAACAAAAAGCAAGGAATCAGTACACTGAAGCTTATCAATTTGGAACAGATCCCGTTACTGACAATTGTTGTCCTTGGATTTACGTGTTAGCTTATTAGCCCATTAAACTGACACTAAACTTCAGGTTTACCAGGTAGCTCAGCAAAACTTAGATCAGTAAACCGACACTTATCACACTTAGATTTGTGACTTAGCTTGTTAGCCCAGCTGGGGTTTTCCTTCACAGTGTCACTTATATTTTTTATTTTTCTTTTAATCTTTTTTTAAGTATTTAACCCAAATTTAATATCAGGGTTTTTTGGGAAAGAAAATTCTCCTTATCTTTTCTTTGGGGTTCTTTTGTGGGGGAGGTAATTAGATGTATTTATCTGTTAGTGGAGGCCCTGGGGCTTGAACCCAGGACCCCGTGCACGCTAAGCACATGCTCTACCACCCGCCCCTTCATCATTTTCTTTTTGCTTTAGCTGCCAAGAATCTTACAGCTGAATTTGTAGTCGGCCTTTAACACTTGCCCTGACTTCATGGAATCCATTTTTATGAGTTTATCTCCCCCTGGTTTCATTTAAGTATTGAATCTCCATTTTCTCTTCACTCTCAGTTTTGCCTTTTTGTTGTTATGGTTGTTAAGCTGTGTTTAACAGAATTGTTTAAATTCTCTTTTAGCAAGAGGCTGAATGTAAATAAATAAGTAAGCAAACAGCACAATTAAATGCTTTTATACATTCTGAGCTGTTTAGTAGTAACTTAAAAACCGAATTGAATATTAAAGTGATAGCATTTTAAAAATATTTTTTAATTTTTCATAAAAATATAGCTGATTTAAAATATGATATTAGTTTCAGGTGTACAATAGATGCTCCATTTATAGTTACTGTAAAACATTGTCTGTATTCCCTGTGTTGTAAGATACATCCCTCTAGCGTGTTTACATTACATGTTGCAGTTTGTATAAGAAAGTTGGGTAACGCAGAGTCTGGAACGTGGCTGTGTATGACTCAGGTTCACGCTCACCCTGCCTGTCAGAGCTCAGGCCTTCACTACTTTCTGCAGGGGAGCGAGTGGAGGCAGCTCTCATCAGCGCTGTCACCACCCTCTGAGTGGCAGTGACAGCAGTGACTGTGTGTGGACGTGCAAATTGTTTTTCCAAGAGCTTTATATGCGTTTCTGCATTTAATAATTAAAGCCCTCCTGTGAGGAAGCGTTTTTAATGCATAATACATTTTATTTTGATATTGATAGATTTCAAACCTCTGGAAAATTTACAGTAGTACAATAAACGCTTAGATACAGTTCACCTTATAGGGCACTATTTGGCTTTCTGTGTCTGGCTTATTTTAACATAAAATTTCAAGGTTCATCCATATTGTAGCCTGAATCAGTACTTTATTCTTTTTGTTTGATAATATCCTTTTCCATTTTTTTTGGTTTTAGTCTATTTAAAAATATTTTCATTGAAGTCTAGTCAGTTTATAATGTTGTGTCAGTTTCTTGTCTACAGCACAAGACTTCAGTTAAAAAGGAACATACCTGCATTCATTTTCATACTGTTTTTAAACATAAGTTACTATAAGATATTAAATATATTCTCCTGTGCTATACAGTATCAACTTGCTGTTTATTCTTTACATACTCAGTAACTGCAAATCTTGAACTCCCAATTTATTCCTTCCCACACCCTCCCCCCTCTGGTAACAACAGTTTGTTTTCTGTGACTCTGTGTCTGTTTCTGTTCTGTAGATAAGTTTATTTTTTTGTTTCTTTCTTTTTTTTTTTTTAGATTCCACATGTCAGCAATCTCATGTGGTATTTTCCTTTCTCTTTCTGGCTTACTTCACTTAGAATGACAGTCTCCATGTCCATTGATGTTGCTGCAAATGGCATTATTTTATTATTATTTTATGGCTGAATAGTAGTCTATTGGACAAATATGCTACAACCTCTTTATCCAGCCATCTGTCAGTGGACATTTCGGTTGTTTCCATGTCTTGCTATTGTAAATAGTGCTGCTGTGAACATTGGGGTGTAGGTGTCTTTTTTAATTAGGGTTCCTTCTGGATATATGCCCAGGAGTGGGATTGCTGGGTCATCTGGGAGGTCAAGGTTTTGTCTTTTGATGAACCTCTATACATTTTTCCACAATGGCTCCACCAAACTGCATTCCCACCACAGTGTAGGAGGGTTCCCAATTCTCTGCAGCCTCTCCAGTATTTATTGTCTGTGAACTTCTCAATGATGACTATTCTGACTTGTGAGAGGTGATATTTGATTGCAGTTTTGATTTGCATTTCTCTGAGAATGATATTGAATATTTTTTCATGTGCCTACTGGCCATTTGTGCGTCTTCATTGGTGAAATGTTTCTTTAGGACTTCTGCCATTTTTTGAATTGAATTGTTTGTTTTTCTTTCTTATTAAGTGTAAAAGCTGTTTACATATTCTGGGAATTAAGCCCCTAGCAGTTTCATTTATTGCAAATATTTTCTCCCATTCCATAGGTTGGTTGTCTTTTTGTTTTGCTTACTGTTTCCTTAGCTGTGCAAAAGTTTGTAAGTTTAATTAGATCCCTCTTGTATATTTTTGGTTGTTTTTCTATTGCTTGAGTAGACTGCTCTAGGAAAACATTGCTGAGATGTATGTCACATGTTTTGCCTATGGTTGCTTCTAAGAGGTTTATAGTGCCTTGTCTATATGTTTAATTCTTTAACACATTTTGAATTCATTTTTGTGTATGCTGTGAGGGAGTAGTCTAACTTCATTGATTTACATGCAGCTGTGCAGTTTTCCCTGCACCATTTGCTGAAGAGGCTGTCTTTACTCCATTGTATGTTCTCACCTCCTTTTCAAAGTTTCAATGACCAAAAGTTTGTGGGCCAATTCTTGGTAAATTTGTTTATCCGTTCATTGATGGATGGATATTGTTAGTAACTTTTGGCTACTCTGAATGATACTGCTATGAATATTGATGTGAAATTTTTATGAGAATATGTTTTCATTCTGTTGGCTGTACAGTTGGCCCTCCATATCTGTAGTTTCCACTACATGGATCCAGATGGCTGATTGTAAAGGGACTCGAACGTCCTTGGATTATGGTATCCAGGGTGTGGGGTTCCTGAAACCAACCCCCCAAGGGTATTGAGGGATGACTCTACATATAGGAGTGGAATTGCTGAGCCATATAACTCTAAGCTTTTGAGGAAATACCAGGCTTCTCCAAAGAAGTTGCACAATTGTCCCTTTCCCCTGGCCGCATATGAGGTTTCTCTGCCTTCTGAACGACATTTGTTATTGTCCGTGATTTGGTAATAACCATCCTAGTGGGTGTAAAATGAGATCTCATTTTGATTTTGATTTGTCTAGTGATGTTGAGCATCTTTTCATATGCTTATTGGCCATTTGTATATGTATCTAAATTCGTGGTAAATTTAAAAATTGGGTCTGTTTTATTGTATTGTTCAGTTGTAAGAATTCGTTATATATCCTGGATGCTACTCTCTTATTAGATACATGTTTTGCAAAATTGTTCTTCTATTCTGCACATTGTCTTTCACTATATTTTTTTAAACATTAAAACAATTTCTTTACAGGGGAGGTAGTTAGATGTAATGATTTATTTTATTTTTCTTGCTAAGCAAGCACTCTCTGACTTGAGATACACATTTCCCCTGTCATTTCACTTTCTTGATGATGTCCTTTGTAAGAAAAGGGTTTTAATTTTGATGAAGTCCAGTTTATCTGCTTTTTTCTTCTATCACTTGTGCTCTTGGTATTGTATCCAGGAAACCAAAGCCTATCCTAGGACCACAAAGATTTATACTGTGTCTTCTTTTAGAAAGTTTATAGGTTTAATTTTTACATTTCTGTCTGTGATCTACTTTGTTTTAATTTTTATTCGTTATATAAAATATGGGTGTTCAGATTCCAGATTGATTCTTTTGCCTGCAGACACCCAGCTGTCCCTGCACAATTTGTTGAATAGACTATTCTTTCAATGGGGTGTTTTTGGCCCCCTAGTGGAAAACTGTCTGTAAATGTAAGTTTTTCCCCGTGGGTTTTTATTGTGTCTCATAGATTTATTTATCCAAACTTATGCCAGCAACATACTGACTTATTACTATAGCATTTTAGTACCTTTTAAAGTGAGTCCTCCAACTTTACTCTTCTTTTGCAAGGTTGTTTTGGCTATCCTGGGCCCCTTGCACGTCCATATTAATTTTGGGATCAGTTTTTCAATTTTTGCAAAGAAGTCAGCTGGAATTTTGATAGGGATTCCACTGTATATGTGGATCATTTTGAGGAGTCTTAATATTTTTAATAATACTGTCTATCATTCCATGGAAATGGGATGTCTTCCATATATGTAGATCTTTTAAAATTTATTTTGGTGATACTTCAAAAAGTTCAATGTACAAATCTTGTAAATTTTTGTTAAATGTATCTCTCATTTTATTTTTAATGCTGCTGTAATTGGAAATGCTGAGTTTCTTATGGGTGGGACTATATATCAATCTTCTTATTTCTAGAATTCCTTAACAGCAATTACCCTAGTTATATATTTGCTACTTAAATCTATCCACAACAATTCCCCACCCCGTGTTATAAGAAACCAAGGCCCAAGTTAAGCTACCTGAACACCTATGTGGAAATGTGAAATGAGACACTTGGGTGGGTCTTTGTGCAGATGATACTGAGAGCTTATTCTGAATGGCTTCTTCTTAATTACTTTTAAACAACCCTTTCGGTGTATTTAGTCAGATACATTAAGAACATGCCCTTTTGATGTGCGGAGTAGCCAAGACTATGATTTTCAAATAATTTCTAATGAGAGTGTTGTTCTTGAAACCTAATTTGCATCAATCGTTGAAGATTTATGTTTCAGGGGCTTTGACTAAAGAACACCTGTCTTTAATCAATAACGACAACTAAATGCTCAAGCAACATGTAAGAGCTTGAGCAAACTGCCCCTACCCCATAATGCTGGGTGGCTGCAGCTGCAACTGGAGTCAGCGCTTACCTATCCCAGTACGCTTGTGCTGATCTGCTCAAAGTGGTTCGTCCAACAGTTTGTCAGTAGTCTGTTGGACAAAGTCATTAAAAATTGATTGAAGGTTGCTGGAATGCAATATAATCTTATTAATATTAATTAAGCACATATTGAGTGCTTATTGTATGATGGAATTGTCCCTCAGCCTCACATGAATATTATTTCTCATAAAACCTCACATATTTCCTTGTTAATCTCACTTTACAGATAAGGAGACAGACAATTAGGTCTTCTCTCTTTTGGGGGAGCTCATTATCAATGATGGGAAGTTATAAGGAAAAAGATATTGATTCATCATGAGAAAACATTTTTCTGAGGGTCAGCAAAGAAGAAGATGAACACTGAAGAAGGTGATCATTGTTCAACTGAGACAAGCCCTGGGTTGTGCGGAGTCAGCATCCCTGTCCTAGAGAAGGCACGTGTAGAGCTGCGTGGTGGGTGAGGCGGTGCGGCCGCGCAGGGAACGCGGATGCTGGGCCGTTGGGCTGTGCTCAGGCCCGGTGGGGCTTTCTCCTAAGGGCAGTGGACCATCATTGACAGATTTTATGTTGGAGAGTGGGGTGCTCTCATAGTTCACTTTTGTCTTGTAGAATGCTTGGAAACATTTAGAAGGCTTGGCAGGAGGTGATGTGATGAGTCAGAGTAGGGTGGCTGCGAGGTGTAGCAGTGTTCAATTTTCAAGTTGTTTTCAGGCCCAGGCTTGTGGCTCAGTAGCCGTGTCAGTTTGAATGACGCACTCAAGGAAGTGAAACAATTTATCTAATCAATTGAAGCAGTGATGTTCCCAATTCCCAGGACTGTTGTGGAGATCCAGTGAGATAACGTTTGCAGTGTGCAGCATGGTCCCAGCACAGAGTCAGTGCTGAGTGAGTGACAGTGAGTATCTGGTAGGTCAGGTGTGGGTGGTGGGACTCGGTGTCTGAGGATATCTGGGCCCTGAAGGAGGGGTCCATTCACATCTGTGAGTGATGGGTCTGAGTTGGGAGAGGCACGGAGAAGTTAGCCCCGGACCAGAGGCCCTGAGCAGGACGGCTATTGGAGGAGCACCGTGAAGTCAGCTCTTTGCAGGTGGAGTTGGAGGTGCCCTTGTGACATCTAAGTGCAGTGTCACGAGCTGAAAGAGGAGGTCTGGGCCCAGGCTGTGCATTTTCGAATAATGTCAACTCCTGAGGACACCGAAGTATTGATCACTGAACGGAAGTCATACTTTACAGGACAAATGAATAGTAGTATCACCTCTGTCATCAAAGCTCACGTCTATTTATTCATCACTCAGTTTGCTAATTGGGTACTTACAGAGCTCACTTCACCGTCCTCCCGTGGGCTCAGGCTCCACAGAAAACAGCTGGTGTGTCTTCCTCTTTTCCAGAAGAAGACACATTTAGCTTGTAGCCTTCTGTACCTCGCCAGACTTAGGATATTAGTTTCTTGGTTTAATTGTATTTTCTGTTGGCCATGTCCTGACAGGAGAGAAATTTTACCTCATGGTCATGTTTCAATTAGCTGTTACTGAGAATTGCTGATCTGATACATAGTGTATGTATTATATTAACTTTGTAGAGTAGTTATCATTTTTCTGTCTTTGCCCTTTAATTTTGATTGCCCCTTCAGTGTTCTATCCTTTTTGGGGCCTTATTTTTTTTTAATTAAAAAATGTCTGTTAACAGTTAAGAAAACAAAAACAAAGAAAAAAATGCACATGGGAGCTAAATTTAGAAAATGTCTAGTGTGTTTTCTATCTCGGCAATGGAGGGTTCTAGAAACTCGTGAAAACTTTCATTACACAAGTTCCTTAAAATGCTGATTAAGAAATATAACCTTCCTTCCTCATCTTTCAAGCTGCACAACTAATTGTCAAGAAAGTGAGGGGAAATTCTCAGAAGCCAAGACAAATGTGAAAGCAGGGTTTCTGGGAGATATGCGAGCCTTAGAATCCCTGGGGTGCTGGTTCGATCCTGAACTGATTTTCAGTTGCCTTGACAGGAGGGCAGGATGTGAGCCCCAGGCCTCTGACACTAGGAGTTGGATGGGGGATCATATTATGGGCCAAGCCCATCCTGAGGATCTTGGTTTACTAAAGGGTGAAAGAGGAAAAAAAAAATTCCTCAAGGCAAGAAAATAAGGAAAGTCAATTTTGTTGGAAGAGGGGAAAAATAACAAATCCAAAGTAAGGATATAGTTTAAAGTTGTTCTGGCATTAGAGTGACCACAAACACCTGGCAGAAAAGCACAGCTACTCCTTGATTGATAAGTTGTGTTTTGAATGAATCAGTGAACAGCCATTCTGAAAAAGGCCTCCAGAGTCTTGTGGATCAAGATACTGGACAGCAAACACCTCCCTTCCAAGGTCTCATTCAAATAACCAGAAAGGTTTTAAAGGAAAGAAGCCATGATCATAGTTCTATTTATTAACATTTCTATATGCTACGAATTCAGAGGTGACTATGTAGTTGTCTCCTCTTTTATGGACCTTACTTTCTCTTTGGGGAGACAAAATGACATAGTTGGTAATCTTGGTGGAGGGAGGTGTTAGTCTGTTGCAATTAGCCAGGAGAGGAGATTAAGAAAACAGTGAAGGGTGGGTGAACTTTTTAGCTGAGGACAGTCTTGTTCACTTGGCTTTTAATTGCAGGCTCAATGAGCTGTCACTGGAGGGAATAGATCTTACAGAGGATGGACTTAGCTCAGGCCTCATTGGAATGGACAAATGAACCTGGAGAAAGACAGTCAAATCTGTGCAGACATTAAAGTTCACTTGAACGTGCTGCATCCCTGAGCCAAAGATAGGACAAATATGCAGCAATTCTTGAGGACAGAAGAGTGGTTTTTAAGGTTCTCCAAGAATGAATCCCATGGAACCGAGATGGCCAGTTGTCAAACTGAGACTTTGTTCTTTGGACGGTGTACCCAGCAAGGGTATTGATTGGCCTTTTAAATGTTTCCATTTGTCTTTAATACATGTCTGTTGATGAGGACATGGGCACAAATGTTTGACACCTTGTCGAGGCGATTTTGGATACCTGCCTAGAAGCACGGGCACAGTTGCGGCTGCTTCATACATCTTGCAGCCCGTCCCATTCCCCGGCTCCGTGATCACGGCAGAGTGGTTTCTTGTTGACCTGTCCGTTTCCTCTGTGACATCATAACCCATGAAAAGACCGGAGCATATTAACTTGGCTTTGTTAAACTCAAAGAAACAGATCAAATATAGAGTCAGATTTGTTCTTTCCTATTTCAGTAGTACCATGGAGATGGCAGTTTGGGCAGCTTTTTGTAGTGTCCTGGAGGCTTTTTCTCTCAGCTTCTGGGCGCCTCTATTTAAAACCCTTCATTGCTGTCTGGCCTGCTGGTAATGCACACTGCCTGTTTTGCCCTGAAGATGTGTTCTGTTTATAAACTCATGTCTACTCCTTGGAAAACAACTCAAGAAAAACTCAGTTGGTTTTCCACCAGCCATGGGCAGGGGTGAGGTATACCATGTTATTATTTCATAAAATAATAGTAATAATAGTAATAGTAATAGTACTAGAAATAATAATAGTATAATAATAATAATAATAATAATAATAATAATAATAATAATTATTATTATTATTATTATTATTATTATTATTATAATAAAAGAAGTCTTAAAACAGGACTGAGCACATTGGAGAGAGTCAATAAATGCTTTCTGGCTTAAATTAAAAGTGATGACTTAGTGATTCCATGGCTGCTGTATTTGCTAAGGTAGTTACTCCTTTGCTCCATTACACATTATTTTAACTGAAAAAGAAATGCAAGCAAATGGTTAAAAAAAAAACTCAAACAGAGCACAAAAATACACAAGTGAAAGTAGTTTTCCCTCATCCTCTGTTCTTTCAGCCCTGTCTGGAGATGCCACTGTTTACTATCTTTTGGGTGCTTTTCCAGATATGCTTTGCACATTCCCACCTATGTATGTAAATTCCTTTAAAATTTTAGTTATTTTTTACTTAAAGAGATTTAAATCCTCAAGTGGCTTCTGCCCGGGTAATAGAACAGAACAAATCTGACTCCATATTAGATCTGTTCCTTTGAATTTAACCCTATGCTCTGTCTCCTAGGCTTCATCTTGCTTGTAAAAAATTGTTGCCTAGAGCCTGAAATACACAGGAGAGCTTATTCTGAAGCTCTGACCTTTAAGGATATTTAACACTTTTTCATTCATTAAAAGATAGCAAATTGCAGAATAGAAAATAACGTTTGTTTTGTTGGAGATTTACAGGGATCTGACCCACGCAGATAGCTGTAAGAACAAAGGATTCTAACAAGAAGGAATTCCTACACTAAGAAGTTTGCAACAACCAAGCGCGTAGGAACGGAGCCTGAATTGTGACTTGGGGAGATGGTTTTCCAGAACATTAGTTTGCCAACTAGGTCTACAGAAACTTGCTATTCCAAGCCTCAACATCTCGTTTCCAAACTTATTGGCCTGTCCTGCACTGAGGAGAAGGAATTTGGACTTGGTAACACTCCTATCTACCTAGAAAGCTGGGCACTGGAGCTGAGTGTTATGGAAACAGGCCAGCCAAGAAACAAGCACCAATCGGAGTGCTGGAGTACTCAGAATTATTATGCCGGCGGGCTCAGAGGGGTTTCTCCTCCAAAGTTCTGAGCACCTCCAAGACGTGCACATGTGGTTTTAAATACTTCAATACAAGTAAGGGGATATTAGCCAATAAGACTTAAAGAACAAAAAGCAAGGAATCAGTACACTGGAGCTTATCAATTTGTAATAGATCACGTTACTGACACTTGTTGAGCTTGGAATTACGAGTTAGGTTGTTAGGCCAATAAACTGACACTAAACTTCAGATTTACGAGATAGCCCAGCAGAACTTAGATCAGTAAACCGACACTTATCACACTTAGATTTGTGACTTAGCTTGTTAGCCCAGCTGGACTTTTCCTTCACATGAGGACAGCTCTCCCACCCCCAGGAAACCACTGTGAGCCCTTGATGTTTCCACTAGGGTGGGGTATGGTTTACCCAGGAGGGATGGGGACTATGCACCAACACTCAGGCAGTCTGCTCTGTCTGGGGCTCTGATCTTGTACTACACCACTCCCCCCAGCCCAACACCTGGGACAGTGGAGCTAAGGCAGTGATCCTTCCTGCCTGTTTCCCAGCGTGTAAAAGGGGAATATGTGCTCTTCCCAAGGAAGTTCTGAGCGACAACACCTGCGGGTGCTTGGTTCTCAGAGCAACAGAAAACCCAGCTCCGCATGGGGGCAACGGGTGTGATCCCCGTAGTGTTTCTGCAGAATTATCTGATGGAGGGCTGGATCAGGGAGGTAAAACATGAGCTGCGGGACTTGAACGGTTACAGAAGGGTACAGAGGTAGGTCTGCCATCTCAGGGTGCCCTAGAGGTAAAGCTTTTTCTCTCCAACTCCGCTACGACACTCCCCTATCCAGACCCATCCCTTCTCTGCTCTTCCTGTCCATCTGTATCCCTCCACTTTTCCCCTCTTCTCCACCCGCTCCCATCTTCTCCCTCCCTCGCTGTCCCACCTTCTCTCGCAGAATCCAGAGAGGATCCATGTCCCTCCTGCGCATGCGCTGTCGGTGCCTGGTGGTCCGCTGGTTCGAAGCTCCATGCCCGAGCCGGGGATTGGCCCCAAATTCTTCTCAACTCTGTCGCCCGTTAGGCCTTTGGTTCCTGCCTGGGGCCGGGGCTTCTGGCTGTGGAAGTGCAAGGTGGGGGGCTCCCGGGAAAGGGTTCAGGCGGCTTCGGGAGGGTGATCCGCCTTTCACAGCCCCCAAGGGCGCCAGTCAGCCTGTGTTCAGCTGAATTTCTCTGGCCAGACCCTTCTGACAGCACCACCTGCCCCGGCGCCCCGGCCACAGCTGTCCAGGTCCAGGTGTGTGCCTGCCACCTCTCACGCAGCCGGGATCCCCTCAGTCCACGGCTGGCGTCCCCTTCCCCTCTCCCGCCCGCGAGTCCTCTCCTCCCGGGCTTCCTCTCCTCGGCCGCCTGCCCGTCCCCACCAATGGGCGGGCTGTTTCCCGGGCGGGCGTGGTCTGCGGACCTGGACGGGAGCGGGCGGCTTATGCTGGTGCTGGGGCTGGCCTCCGAGCGGGGCTGCAGCCCGCACCTCCCCTTTCCCTCCCCCCTAGGGCTGCCCTCCTTTCCCTTTCACCCTTCCTCAGGACCAGCTCAGTGGCGTGTGTGCTGCTCCCCGGGCTGAGAGCCTCTGGCTGTAGCGCCCAGCTTCACCTGGTGGAGTCGGGAAAAGGGAGCATCAGTGCTGAGCAAGCTTCTGTCTCCTCCCTCAGTGTTTCTGCCGCAGGTAAGTACCTTGAACACTTTCAGGTGTTATGATGGCGGTGCTTGTTGATGTCACGTGTTTTTATAGTGAGAGGGATTAACAGTGGTGAAAGCAGGGCTTGGTTCTGTTAAAAATGAGCTGAAGGCATGAAGCTGTGATATCCTCCTTCCTTCCCTCTCCAAGGGTGAAACGTGTGACCGTCGATTTTAAAAAGACAGTTACAGTCCCTAACTAGCCCAGCCCAGCTAGTGTGTGTTAACAGGAACAGCATCTCCAGAGGCCTTGGAGACCCAGGGATATTGCAGTCCTAAAGAACTCCTGGCACAGTTTGGTTTGTATTGGTTTTTTGTTTTTCTTAAATTGTGGGACAGACTAGTGGTATAAAAAGAAAAATATTTGTCAAGAAATATTTTTTCATATAACAGCGTTATTGTGATATAGTTCACACACCATGAATTCCATCCATTTAAATGGTACAATTCAGCAGCTTTTAGCATATTCACAGTTGTGCAACCATTATTATTCCAGAACGTTTTTATCACTTCAGAAAGAGCAGTGGAAATTAATGACCTATCCACCCCTCCCCAGTGGTGGTTCTAAAGAAATTTCTTGGCTAATCTTGACCATAAATTCACTTGTTACATTCCAAGAAAAATCTGGTAGGAATTCTAATCAGAATTGCAATGAATCTGTCTATCAAAACAGGAAGAATTAACGTCTTTATGGCACAAACTTCTTCTACCCATGAATATATTTCGGACCCTATATTTTCCTCTGTCCAGAGCCTGGCCCATGGGAAGTCC
This sequence comes from Vicugna pacos, assembly GCF_048564905.1. Lineage (NCBI taxonomy): Eukaryota > Metazoa > Chordata > Mammalia > Artiodactyla > Camelidae > Vicugna > Vicugna pacos. The sequence continues at coordinate 6,649,959 of NC_133004.1, forward strand.
TCACTACTTGTTGGGCTTGTGAATGATGAGATTCTATACATCGTTAGTTGCAGCTGTTGCCTTTCACAGAAGAGAAAAGAAACCTCAGTGAAGCAAGTGACTCTCTGATGGTCAGAAAGAGTGACAGCCATTGCTGGAGTGATCCAGTGGACTTGGTGTTTGCAACCAGAATTCTCCACCACCTACAGCTAAGGGGATTAGAGTGTTCTTTTATTTTTTCTTAATGGCGTTGCTTTTATTTTTACTTATTTTTTAAATTATTTTTTATTTAAGTGTAGTCAATTTACAATGTTAGTTTCAGGTGTACAGCAGAGATTCAGTTATAAACATATGCATATGTATATATATGTTTTAGATTGTTTTTAGTATAACTCATTACAAGAAATTGAATATAGTTCCCTGTGTTATATAGCAGGTCCTTGTCATTTATTTTATATTTACTAATTTGTATCTGTTAATCCCTCCTTTCCTGCCTGCTAAATACAGTTTGCTTTCTATGTCCATGAGTCCATTTATAGGAGCACCATTTTTCCTAGTAATATATGCTCTTTGGCTGCTTTCAGTTTCAGTAATTCCATCTTATCTGTGGGCGCTTTTCTTCTGGTGGCCTTTATGTGGTTTGCACACGTGGTAATAGAGATCTTTATTTGGGAGAACTCCAGGTCTCGTGTAGTCCCTGGTACAGAGTGCCCACTGAATTGATGATTGAACTGGGAAAAAAGCACAGTAAATGCTGGAATTTCCACTATGGTTGAGAATTCCAGGTTTCAATAACCTGTTTAGACAACCTTAATATTGGCTGCACCCATACTGGGTAATTTGGTGGAAATTCATGGTATGGTGGTGTAGAGACGGGGCCTTATATTCTTCTTCTCTTTCTATTTTCTAACACTCATTCTCCTGGGCCTTCCAGATCCTCCCCCAGAAGTGCCCAGGGCTGGCTTGGTGCTGCACTGAGGCAATATTTGTTAATAACGCCCTTTCCTCTTCTCCTCTGAGCCTCCGTTTCTTTCTGTGCACAATGAGCGCTTAGACTAGATAAATACTTTTCAGTTTCTTTTAAAGCCATGTTTCCTTTGAGAAACAGAAAATGCAAATATCTCCTCTCAACCCAACCCTTTAGATTTTGGTATGTCCTCCAAGGAGTGACATAGCTCTTTGTGAAAAATTGATGTGATTTTGATTGCAGGTGACACAGAAAAGACTCTTCAGAGATTTATTGCAGGGAGAGGGCAGGAAAGGGGCAGTATGTCACACTTTCTTGTGTGAGCAACGGAGCAGGGACTTGGATTTAAATACGGTGTCTGACGTGGCCTCTCTCTAATCTTGTAGAATGTGATAAACTTCTCTACCTCAGTTTCTTGATGTGTCAAGTTGGGGTGATAATATTTTAAGGCTTCTGTGAAACATTATACAAATAAGACATTTGTGTCTCGGTAGAAACAAGACCTGCTAGGGATTCAGGGATTTGTTTAAAAAAAATTCTTGTCCATAGCACTCTGTCTGTGTGTATTTAGACGTTCCTGGAGGGTGAGGGTGAGTCTAAAGTCCATTGTGTGACAGGTGGCCCATATTTCTCCGTGTCCCAGTTTACCCCCTACTCCCCAGTCCTCTTCCTCAGTCCAGGATGAAGTTCCCTAGTAGATTTACACAGAGGTCTTGTGGAAATGGCTTTTCATTTTATTGTTTCACCAAGAAGGGCTGCCATCATGATCTCTGTGGTCAGGTTTTGAAGGGCTGCCATCATGATATCTGGTAAGAATTCTATGCAATTTGGAGTTCCAATTTAATGATAAGAAAAAAATTACAAATAGAAAATTAGAACAAGGGTGGTGACAGGGGCTCTTTTAAGTGGACACCATTAGCTTTGTTAGATTCAGGTGCTGTGGCCTGTTGCCACGAGGACCCATCCTCTTGCTCTGAAGTTGGAGGGACTAGTGGGCTCAGTCGGAATGTTAACTGAGTGTATCTCATGAGCTGGGCATTGTCCTATTTGTACTGTGTGTTCCTTATTTGAGACAGTGAGCTCACCTAACCTCGATAACCTCTTTAAAATATTAGACTTTTAATTTTGAGATGTAATGTAGATTCCCATGTGGTAGTAAGAGATTATATGGAGAGGGCCTATGGACTCTTTGCCCAGTTTTCTTAATGGTTCCATCTTGCAGTGTTGGGGTACAATTCATTACTGACTCACTAACAATTTGAGGTTTGTGTTATTGCCCTTATTTCTATTCACGATTAAACTGGGGCTTCGAGAAGCACACAGTCCTGTCCAGGTCACCCACATTGTTAATGCAGAGTCGGGTGAACGTGGGCTTGGGATTTCCAGGCAGTACCATTATGATGGTTTGTGGCAGGGAGCAGCATTCACTTTGCTTGTTTATTCATTCATTCAACAAACATTTATTGAGAAAACTCTGTGGGTCAGATGCTTTCATAGAGTTATCTGATTCTTCAGCAGTACTGAGAATCAGGTAATGTTTATATTTTTTAATCTGAGAAAATTAGCTCTGAGAGGTTATAACCCCCCCAAAGGAAGTATAACTCATAAAGGAGGGATAGAACATGTGTACAGTCACCTCCTTTTATGCAGGTGGTACCCTATGCATTTTAAATTTTCAAACATCCGTAATCCAGATATATTCTTGTAAGGCAAGGCTTTTTTTTTTAATTGAAGTATAGTCAAGTTTACAATGTTGTGTCAATTGCAAGGTGTTTTTTGACTTTTGAATTAAAAAATACTTTTTCAGTTGGGTAATTAGGTGTATTTACTTGTTTCATTTTTAAAATGAGGTACTGGGGTTTGAACCCAGGACCTCGTACATGCTAAGCGTATGCTCTACCAATGAACAGTACCCTCTACCCCAAGGCAAGTTTTCTTATCCATTATTATGAAGCTTAGGAGTTCAAATAAATTGAATAGGAATCCAGATCTTTTGATCCTACTGTGGTCCTTTTCTTTATATTCTGCTGAAGGGGGTTGGGGAAGCATTTCCTTTGTTCATTTATTTATTCAGCATTTTTGAGCAGTGACTTTGCATCAGGGCCTTGCTAGGTGCTTGGAAATAGAAAATAAGAAATGACCTTTCTCTGCAGAGGCAGGAAGCCTAGACCAAAAGCTGGGTAATGTGATCGAGCTACAGTAGCCATATGCAGACTCTGAGGACAAACTGTACCCTTGGATTTGCTTTGGCTTCCTTTGTCTTCTGGCTGGTACACACCAGGTCACCGCAACCCAGATGGGCCCGTAGCACACAGCAGAGAATGTACCTCGATCTCCTCTCCCCTCTCGGCAGGGCCTGCAACATGAGCATCCCTGACTACGTGCAGTGTGCTGAGTACCACCAGACCCGTCCCGTTGTGGTCCAATCCATAGAGATCATCTCAGAGGAGAATTTCTTTTGCATCTATCAGCTACTCACCTCGGTGAGCCATATCAGCCCTTGTGGCTCCCAGTGGACACTCTGTATCCACTACAGGCACCGCTATGTGCCCGAGAATCGGTGGAGCGTCTTCCAGAAACACCCCAAGGTCGTGGGCCTTGTCACCATTACCGAATATCTCTCTGCCAAGGCCTTCGAGAAGCTCCACATGCAGAGGAGCTGTATGGTACATCGCTTAATGACCCTCAGCTTTTTGTCTTTGTGCAGCATGGGGAGGTAGCCGAGCAGACGCGCACCGACGTTGCCTTCAATCTAAGAGTACTGCAGGGTGGTGGAGAAGAGGATCGAGGACTTCACTGAGTCACTCTTCATCTTGCTCAAGTCCAAGTGGCTGGATGGTGGCCCCAAGAATTCTGGGGACAAGATCCCCCTCCCCTGCATCCCGTTTGAGAAGGAGGACTTCATGGGACTGGACACAGACAGCAGGTAAGTTTACCTGGAAGCCAGTCCACCTTGGCTGTGTGCTGGATTGCTTCCCTACATCCAGAAATGGATCAGCAAGGAAGTAGTCAATCTTGTAGCCAAGGGGGGAGGGAGGTGCAGCCCGCCGGTTTCCAGACATTTCAAAGTGAATCCGCCTTTATTTCAGAGAGATCCTTTTAGGGTTAGTGTGGACACTTACTCCCGCTTTACAGCCAGGACCATGGTGGGACCCCTGGAGTTGCTGTCCAATAAAGTAGCCAAAGCCACTGATGCTAGGAGCACTGGGGAGGAGGCTGGACTCAGCTGAGATGTGCTGTAGGTCAAATGCACATCAGACGCTGAGGCTTGTCTAGTAAAAGTACATAAACTATCTCTTTACTTCCTATATTGATTACATGTCAAAATAATAGTATTTTACATACAGTAGATTAAGTAAGATCTGTTCTTAAAATCACATTCTAGTATTTGTTTTTTGTTTGTTGGTTTGTTTCTTTGTTTCAAATTTTAAACGTGGCAACTGGGAAACTTTCTTTACATGGCTCTCATTTCATTTCTGTTGGGCAGCCTGTCCTGGTACATGCTCATCCCTTTGCTTATAGATGAGATGCTGAGCCCCGAGAGGCAGAACGAGGCGCTGGTTGAGCTGCGGCTGGAGCCGCTGTCACCTGCCTCCCAGGCCCAGAACCTTTTCAGCTCAGGCCGTCTCTTCCTGCCCGACAGCCACCATGCCAAGTTAGGACATCAGAAACACCGCCAGGGACTTCCTAATGAACTCCTTATGCAGGGAAAGGCGTATCACGGTGTATGGGACAGAGCAGGGAAATGTTCATTCCCACTTTGTCCCTGTGATTAAGTCAATGGCCCCACTTTGCCTCGGAAGTACAAATGAGCTCTTCTGGGCTGCCTACCCCCCACCTTCTGCTCTGTTTCCCCATATATCTATCGTGTTGTCCCTCGGGCTGAAGAGGGTGAGATGCCTTTGCCGAGAAGTGGTCCCCCTTTGCTGGGGTGAGTGAGGGATGCTGTGTCCCCCCGGCCTACGGCCTCGGTCCTTGAGTCTGGAGAGGGCTCATGGTGGTCCCACAGGTGGCGGTCAGAAGACCTGGCATGTGCTACCGGGCCCGCTTTGGAGGTGGTGCTCTGTGATTCTTGAACTTACCTAAGATCAGATCCTACTTTCTGGTTGTTGGTAAGTTGGAGGAGAAGATGCTAGAGAATTAATAAAAAGAATGTCTAGACCAGCCCTGTGAGTGAGAAGCACAGGGGACACTAGTCCCACCTGCGAGAGCCCACCTAGCAGGCTCTGGATGAAATTTCTGTTCCTCCCCGGAAATACCTCTATGGCTTAAGGAAGAGGAGAGGCATGTCGTGGCCATGATCTGTACTTGTCCTCACAGGGCCCTGTCATCTACATGCCCGCACTCCCCATCTGCTTCTTGGAGATGAGTTGACATGTTTAGGAGCCTGGGCACTGCTGAGGGCATAGCTCCCAGCACCGTGCTACACAGAGTCTGGCTCTGTTCACCTCACCTGTCAACTCCTGCTGAGGCCCCAGACATTAGTCAAGGTAGGTGCATCAGCGAAACCTAAGCAGGGACCACCTTCTCCCCCTGGACAGAGTGGTGAGTGAGCAGTGGAAGCCTGGAGCCCTGCCCCAGCCCCCACGCCAGTGCCACTTCTTTTGTCATAGGAGGCACTGGTGACATTTTTGCTCAACAAATGCTTGTCTCTGAGTCTGCAGACCCACCAGAGAATGCCAGCTTGTTTTTGCCTTTTGAAGTCTGCCCTTGGGACTTGGCGGAGTAGCCGGATGTGTACTTAGCCCACAGTGGTTCAGCGCATTAAACCTGCCTCCTTGTGGGTCTGTCTATTGTGGTACCATAAGGGCTCAGCCAGCATCTGAACGTCATTGAGATAACGCGGCCAGTGAGCTAGGGTCAAGCACATTCTCCTCCAGTCACTTTTACTCCATTGTTTCTTTTACTATTCCACAGTCATTAATTTTTTAAACAATGCTTTGGTGCAGGAGCAGAGCCTCATTCTCTCCTGCTACTCTTGGTGGAAGTGAGTAAAACGGTCCAGACTGAAATGCGACAACAATTTGTAGCTCAAAAGCTGCCTAGACGCTTGTAGGTCGAATTTTGGTTAGGGGAGCTGAACACGTTGTGGTCCCCCGGCAGCGCCGCTCCCCTCAGGCCCCTGCTTTCCCTTGAGCAGGAGGTGAGGTTGGGCCTCACCATCCCCGTGTCCCTGGCCTCACACACTCACATAAATTCTTGTACATGCAGTCAAAATCATTTTTGTTCTTGTGTGATTCTAATTTTCTCTTGTTCCTCTTTTCCTTTTTCTTTACTCCTTTTTCACTTGTACTGCCCAGTGAGCATGTTGTTGCATCTGAAAATGTGGGCTGTGCACACCCTGCATTGGAAATAGCCAGATTGCCCTCCGTACAGTCTCCATCACTTTAAAAAGCAACAACTTAACAGCTGTTTTGATCCATCTATTATCTTAGTCATTTTTTATTTTCTAATTTTTTGGAATATTTGCTTTGTTAGCCCATCACCCACTGGTGTTTGATACCTGTTGAAATCCTTGCTTTTGAGGAACATGTTTGGTCCTCCTTTTATTTGGTGACAAATGTGCCCTTATTAAATTTGTTTGATTGTTTTGAAGAAGTAAGATGCGAATTGATTTTGTCGGCTGCTCAGGGATTCTTTTCATGGAGTATTTAAACTTGTAAGGTCAAACTCTGCAGCATTTTGCTCGATTCCTGCTTTTACACAAACGTGCTCGGCACGCGGTTCCTGGCTGTCGCTGTGTGACGTGTGTGACGGCGCTTCCTGGCCGGCGGTCACTGGTGAGGAAGTGGCCGCCACGGAGGTGACAGCTGCAGGGGACGCTGTTGGAGAAAGCGGTCACCGTTTGGTTCTTTAATTTTGTTTTTTTGCATTCAACTTCCCCGTGCCATTTACTTTACTTTGCCTTCATAAAGGGGCAGAATTGGGTCTAAAATCCATGACACTATTTGTTCCCTTTACGAGGCTGGTTTTTCTGGGTATCAGGACAACATGACCTTCTCCTAAGTAGCTGGCTCACCTGGATCTGTTGGACACAGGGACAGCTAAAAGGGCCGTAGCTTCCTCTCTGCTCCAGCCAGTGGGCATTCAGAGCTGGGTCTGTGGTTTGCCTCAGCAGCCGTGCAGACCTCCCTGCCCCGGCCTTTACTTTTAACCCATGTTGGCAGTAAAGAGTTGAATCCGTTTCTGTTGCAGCTGACATCCACCACTGACAGCCGTGTCGTTAGTTTGTGGTAGTCAGTCTCCAACACCCCAGACAACCATGAAGGAAGATGATTTGGCCGACCTAGGACCCTGGATTCTCACCCTCACCATGGTTCATCTCACCCAGTGTAAGGGTTTGGCCACCACCATCATGCTGAACATGAGGCCTTGTTTCTCCTTTCATGCTTTGGTCTAAATGTGGACACTTCATTTTTCACTGAACTTGTCTCGCTTGAGACAGGCCAGAATATCTGAATGAGTCCATCACATTCTGGGTGGGGAACAGAACAGAAGTAAGTGTCGCAAGTAGATGGAGTCTAGGCTGTCCGGGTTGGCAAATGCAGGCTGGGATCTGTGATTGCTGGGCTGTACACTGGACACAGGCCTTTCCCGTGGCTCCTGAGAGCCCATGAGTTGAAGTGATAACAGCCTTGCGTGGGTTCCCCCATCCTCATCTGCTCATTGGCAAGTGTGTCTGCTAATTAGGAGCTCCCCCAGACCTCGGGCCCTTCAAAGCTCAGACCATGGGAGAACCTTGAGTCCCTTCTCCTGGACATCCTGTGTGAGAATCCACTGCCTTCTGAGGTGAACAGCGGCAGGAGATGCCTCCCCTTCCAGGGAGCACCCTACGGAGGACTGTTAGTGCACCATGCTGTGAGCTTGTGTGTTTCCGGCCATGGTCCCTACAGAACTACAGTTGAGATGGGCTTATTGATGGAAATAACAGGACTGATTCCAGGGCAGGGCCTGGGGGAGGGAACAGTGGAAATTGAATGTGACCTCAGACACCTCGGTGGGTGCTGGGGCTGTTACTAAAATGGGGAGTCTGGGAGATACCTGCCAGGAATGGAATTCTAGAGTAAATGGTGGACATGAGGCATTTTTAAGATGCCATTTGTCATCCAAATTAGGACTTCAAAGAGGCACTCCGGTCGATGAGCCTGGGGCTCAGGTGAAGGAGCCGGACTAGAGATACACGTTGGGAGTCGTCATTCTTAGCTGGTGTTCACAGCCTTGCATGTGAATTAGATCATCTCGAGAGCTGCAGACTGAGGCTGAGTGGGGGCAGGGCTGTGTCTTGGTTGGAGGAAAGCCCAGACCATACAGCTTTGGTGTGTCAGTCAGTGGCGTTTGCCATTTTCAAAGCAATGCCAGTTATCCTTAAGGGGCCAGGGGCTGGGCAGGGCCAGCCAGGAAGAAATCTGAAGGGAGGGTCGTGGCCACGTGTGCGTCTTGGGAAGGTGCAGAGTCTGCAGGGTACGGGAGTGTAGACTCCTCAGATGCTAGAGTTGCAGTGAGGAATGGGGAGAAGTTAGTCACAATCACCTGTGAGGGAGGGAGGGAGGTCTAGGGAGCCCCACCTTACCGGACTCGCTTTCCCATGAACAGAAGGCAGTCAGACAGAGGATCTGAGGTGAGAAGGGATGGGCACTGGGAGGGGAGCCAACCTGGAGAATGGTGCTTGCAAAATTCTGGAATAGTCTCCCTGAAAAATAGAGTTAAAAATACCCAGACTCTTAAGAACATTGTTAGTGACTTGGGAGGAGGCAGTTGTTTTTCTGGCCTCCTAAGGGTAAGGCATGTATCCAGGGATACACAGAAGATACGGGCATTCTGTTCCGGGGGCTTGATCGTTACCGGGGGAACAGTGCAAGTTTAAAGGGGGAAAAGGGCAGCGGAGGGAAACTAGCCAGGCCCCGTGTCAGGTACCAGTCGGCCGCCCTACTTGCGTGTTGCATTCACATCCATGCCTCCCAGGTGGGCGCTGACAGCCCCCTTTTGGGGATTGGGAAGCCTTCTCAGAGGGGTTAAAGAATTGGTCCATTTAGCGACTAGTAAATGCTGTAGCAGGATTCAAGCAGGGCCTTGTCAGAATTCAAGGGCATGTTCTCTCTACTGTTTCCAGTACTTCCCTGTTATACCTGGAATGGTGAAGTGGGTCAGATTTGGAGCCTTTCAGGAAAAGTATGATTTAAGCGCCTCTGGACTGTTTCACAAAGCTCAGCATTCTTTGATGGTTCTGAAACACGCAGTGATTTTCGCCCCAGAGAGGTAACGTCTAACTCCTTTGATGATGACGTGGTTGCAAATGGTGTACAGGTGCAAAACCAGACTTTGCAGCTTCTGAAGGGAAACTCTCCAGTTCTCCCTTGGTCGGCTTTCTTCCTCGGGATGTAACTGTGCTGCAGCATAGGCCTGAGCTTTCCATATGGAGTGAGAGTTTAATATCTGATGTTAGCATAAAACGGTCAGATGAAGAAAATCGACGTTGACAATTTATTTTTGGGTTTCATTAGTCAAAATATACTATCAGTTAATGGCCCATATAGCAAATGAAATTGAGTACAGGACATTGCATTTCTTACTTTCTATTTAGAGTTCTCTTACCGAATAAGGTTGCCTGCTTTGGAACATCAGCTCCACCACTCACGGCACCTATCAGTGTGTTGGTGTGATTGCATTTACAGAGTGAATGTAATCTGGGCTTCCTAAGCCCCATACACTTCAGTGCAGAATCACGGGCTGTAGACGTCTGTTAGTCACGCAAATACTTCTAAAATTATATGATTCCAGAAAAGAAAGAAGAGAGAGAGAGAGATTGCCTTTATCAAATTTCCTTTCAGTTCTAACTGAAAACTGTTGTTGAGCAGCTCTGGTTTCCTTTGGATAAGAATATATACATTTCTTTGCATGTAACCTGGGTTTTGGGCTAGAACACCAAGTTCTTGCTGTCCACAAGCCACAAAAATAGTAGCCAAATTGCACACGTGTGAAATAGTTTATACTTTTTTCTGAGAAAGTATCCTTGAATTTGGGACTTGGGCTGTGATTTCTGCTTTTTGCTTCCCCCACCTGTCTTGTAATCTCTCACACCTTCCCACGTGGTTCCCAAGTGTTCGTGGTCTCAAAGGAGCGGGCAAACACCCAGTTGGTCACCATGTACTGCTGCTATAGATAGAGCCCAGTCAAGACCTAAAGGACATTATCAGAGAGGACTTCCTGGAAGAAATGGGCTGTACATTCAGTTGTGAGGACAGAGTAAGAGTCAGCCAAGAGAAGGAGTCAAGAATGTGGCTCAGGTCGCAGGTGCAGCCCGGGCAGAGGCCTGGAGGCTTTTGGCGTGGGGACCCGGGGAGAGTGCCCTGTGCGGTCCAGGGTGGAGGGAGCCCCTGCTGGGGAGGACACTGGAGAGAGTCCGGGATGTAGGGCTTTGGAAGAAGTTGAGTTTTACTAGAACTGACACAGTAGGCAGTGAAGGGTGTCAACAGATGTGACCCTCAGGAAAGGTACTTCTGGTGTTGCTTCTGATATACTACAGACAAAAGGGTCGGGACGGGCGAGAGCAGGTATGTCTGTCCCTTTGAGATCCAACCCGTCATTCATTTATTCATAACACGTGCACTTCAGTGAGTCTAGGGGAGAGAGAGTGTAGCCACATAAATAAGCAAAATGTATTTGCTTCTTGAGAGCTTAGCATTGTCAGAAGTTGACTTAGCCTAGAATGTTCTAGGAAGAGAGAAACAAATTGTGGAGGTTGGAGGGAGGGAAGGCTTCCTTGGGAAACAGTCAAAATGAACCTGGAGGCAAGTGGGAAGTAGGAGCAGGTCAGGGGGCTCCTGAGGTCACTGGGGTCCTATGTACTGAGATGAGGCTGGGCAAGCAGGGTCTGGGGTGGGGCTAGAACTCTACCAGGGAGCCTCTGAACTGTTTGAAGTGGGGTTGATGTAATCAAATTTGTGCTTTGGGAAGGCTGTCGTGGCTTTGTGTGTGTGTGTAGCGGGAAAGAGGTGGAGGATGGCACCAACTGGGGGATCATTTGAAGACCATTCACAGGCTGGGATATGGGCTTCGGGGCTACTTGGGGACGGCAGGGGCAGTGTGGATGCCGGCTTTCCTTATGGGGGACTTGTTAGCGGGGCTGCCCTAGAGGCACCTTGTTGCTGGAAGAAAACTGATGGAGGCTGCCAGGTGGACATTCCTCTTCTCTCCTTCCCTGCCTAGTGTGATGATCTTAGCTCAGCCAACATTTGGAACAAAAGAGCTAATCTCCAGGGTTGCCCAGGCCTTTGTAGAGCTCCTTCAAGTGAGATCTGATAGGATTTAGGTTTGTGTTCAGATCTGGATGTTCACTTAGTTAGAAACGTCCTGTCATTTCGATTTCCATAGGGGTTTTTATTCCTGATAAAGATTGCTTTCTTGGTGAGAGGAAAATTATTACAGCTGTTGTCTTTTTCAAAAAAAATCATATGTTTTAAGAGCTTTAGTATTCAAAAGAATAGGAATATATAAAATAATTAAGGAAGTCTTTGGTGTGGTTTCTTTGCTTTCTGAGCTAATGTGGAGTTAGAGCCTTTGCATTACTTAATAGCACATCCTTGTCAGTATTTAAAGAGCTGTTAGTGAGCACCCCAGGCCCCACCTCTCAAAGAATCGTTAAAGTTTGCTCTGAAATAGTGAGGTGATAAAGGTCTTGTTTTCAGAAATCAAAAGGTTTTAAATACGCACCATAGCTCCATTTATAAAATAATAATAAGTTCAAAATTAAGAAAATGGAGGATAATTGATTTTTTTTAAAGCCTAAACATAAACTTTCTTGTGCTAATGTTGCAACTGGAAATTTTGAAAAGAAAAATCCTACTGCAATATCATCTACGTGGTATATATATATAAGTTTCACGTTTGAAAAGAAACTGCGCAGTGGTTTTCGAAGTCAGGAGCATTCCAGCTCAGATACTGGCAGTGATGGTTGCTGGTTTTCAATGGAAGAGCCTAAATTTGCCTTCTTAGCTTTTTTTTTTTTTTGTACTGAGAAGGTTGAGTAGTGCTTTGCCAGGATGATTTTCGGGCAATTTGAGGGCAGATGTCGTGTTCCAGCAGTGAGATATTTCCATGCATTTTATTTTCTGGACATCACCAGGGCACATGTGGGGTTTGTGCCTGCAGGCTGGAATGCTGCAGGACTCCCTAATCCATCACCATTATGTCCTGGTGCTGCTCCGGTCAGTGAATGATTTTCTGTGACTTGGAGGTAATGTGGTCTGATGGTGATGATCAGACGTGCAGTTAAATGCTATTAATTGAAATAAGAGTAAGCTAGAAACATTTCTCTAACAATACAGGATGAGGGAGGAGGATTGCCTGAGCTGCTTGCAGTGGGGTGTCTTCTCAGGTGACTCCCTCACCGTGATTCCTGCCAATATCCGCCCCAGCCCTGCACGGTAGTCCTGCCGAAGCAAGCAAGCACTTTGCTCAGAAACGCACTGAATTTCCTTGTGCCTCTGTTTGTTGGCTTTTTTTTGAAAGCACATTTTGCCCTTTGCTTAAATGCCATCCATGCTAGTCATCCCTTACACTCATTCTTCTGGACCTCGTCCATACATAGCTGCTGAATGGATGAACAGAATGTAGTATCTCCATGTAGTGGAACATTATTCACACGTAAGAGTGAATAAAAAAGAAAAAAAAAAGAGGAAAATGAAAAAGGCCACCTGTTTTGGGAAGTCCACCCTGACTGTTCAACCCACACTTTTCCCTTTGAAACCCAATCACTTATGCTCCATTCTACTCTTTTTAATAGTACTTACCACCTTCTAATAATCTTTAACGTTTCCAAAAAAAAAAAAATAAATAAAGAGATGCTGATGTCACTTCAAAATATACAAGCCTTGCTAACAGCATGTTAATTGAAAGGAAGCAGACACAAATGGCCACATATTGTTGATTTCAGTGATCTGAAATGCCCAGAAAAGGCACATGCAGAGGCAGAGAGCAGGTGATGGTTGGAAGGGGCTGGGTGGAGGGGGATTACGGGGTGAATGCTAGTGATAGGGGGATTCTTTTGGGCTGATGAAGTGTTCTGGAAATAGAAGGTGTTGAGGGCTGCACAACCGTGAGTGTGCAGAAGACTGCTGAGCGCTGTGTCTGGGAGTGCCTGTTGTTGGGTCATCTTTATTTTGTTCACATCCTGCAATGTGAAGGGCCATCTTCTGCTGTGGTCATTCTACTCCTGTGAGTGGTGAGGGTCAGAGACTTTGTAGAGTCCTGTTTCTTTTCTCCCTCTGGCTGAGTGTAGGCAAATAAATTTAAGCCTGAGAAATTGCTCCATCTGCAGAAATGTCTTTCAGTTTTGCCTGGTGTAAAAATCTTGAGAGCTTTTAACCGTTGAGGCTAGTCTGTGGGGGTAAATAGCCTATGAAGCCTGGGTGAGCCCGGGAAGAGCCGCGCTTCCCTCCCAGACACGGGTGGGGATTTCACCCCCTTTCAGGCAGTGAAGGGCCCAGACCCGTGGGCAGACTTGACAATCGTGAATATTTACGTGTATCCGCTGCTTCATCTTGGATATTAATTTCAAGCTGAGTCAGTTTGTGGCGGCAGCCTCATCCTACAACAGGAATTTATAGTATCTGCTCTTTGAGGTGAAGACCTGACAGACTTGATTATTTAACAGTCTGCTTTGAATTGATATCTCAGATTCCTTTGTCAAAAGCAAAACAGCAGAAATACAGACGTCCTTTAATTCCAATGTGGCCTGGAACGGGTTTAGTGTCTGTGCCTCAGTGGCCTTATCTGCGGGTGGGGAAGATGATAACAGTGCTTCCCTCAGAGGAGCTGGTGAGGGGAGAGTGAGAAGCACAAATGGAGGGCTTACACGAGATGCTCATAAATGACCGAATTTAGTGCTCTCCGCCTGGTGAGGCCTTAGGGGCAGAGATGTCAGAACAGAGCAGTCCTAGCCGGAGCTCGATACGTGATGGTAGCTGTTATGATCAGTATCACCACTGTGGGTTATCAGGTAGTTTTAAGACTTGGTAATATGATTTCATGAATAATGTTAAAAGACTAGACATCTCAGATCCAGTTTACATAGTCCTCAAGATTTCTTCTGAGAATTGGATGGTTTCTTCCCCATCTTAAATCTGAGATGAGTCTCTAAAAATTTCCGTATTCCTCCATCCTTTTGCTTTAATTCTCTATTTCTTAAAAAACAAAGTTTTTAGATGGAGTTACTGGGGACTGAACTGAGGGCCTCATGCATGCTAAGTACATACTCTCCCAAATGAGGTATAATCTCTTCCCTGATTTTTTTTAAAATTTACATCTTAATTTTCAGAGGTTAGAGGCCTCTAATTATTTTTCTGGAGACTTGTCCATGAACCTGTAAATCTACAATTAATGGACAAAATTTGGTTTATTAAAAAAAATCTATAGAATATTCTGCAGTCCATCCAAAAGGAAATGCTCATGGACTTAGAATGTTTCTCCTTTAAGGTGATTTCTCCTGTTTGGTCGAGCTTAATTTGTTAACAGCCATCCTCATCATCATAATGACAAAACTCGCTGTGAGTGGACTCCTAACTGAGGCTAAAATGCTTTGCTCATGTTTTACTTCATAGCAAGTGTTTGATTGTAGGTATCAGTGTCTCCTTTTTTGTAGCTGAGGGATTGAGAGATGAGTCAGCTTGCCCCAAATCACACGCAGCTGGCGGTGGCTAGCTCGATGCTGGAATCCAGGCTGCACAGGATGAATTCTCAATTGCTCCTCTAATCAGCTTCCCGTTGAGTGTTTTCCCGAACTCCTGTGAGCCCATAAATGACCGATTTTAGCTATCTCAGCCTGATGAGGTCTTCAAAGGAGAGACACCAGTGAGAATGAGAGGCATAGTGGCATAAATTAAAATTGTACATTTTCACAAATGTTTTATTCTCAGGTAATGACTTTAAAGGTAAAATTTTTTTAATTTAGTGCTTTGTGAGAACTAAAAACAAAACATTTAAAATAATTATTGTGCAAGAGAGAAGTGGTCTTTGAAAGTCCAACTGTTGCTAATGATGTTACTTGTTTTTTCTAGTGGTGCTTATTTACTGAAAAATTTCCAAACACTGAATTTGTTTTATGTAGTCTTAGTATGAATGAAAACTTTGTCAGTGAGTATTGTAAGTAAAATCCTTACTCTTTTCTTTCCTGATGATGAATATCTTAGTTGTTTACATGGCTTAAGTATATTTCGTCATTTGTGAAATTTGAGTAATATGGTTTACCTTGTCTGACTGTGAGAGCTGGACGCCTTGTATACAAAGCACTGTAGAGGTGCTTAATAAAAATGTGCTGTCACAGTGACTGATAGTTTAGAAGTATCAACTCTGAATACTAAAAAGGGTAGCTTATTTCTGATGCATATTCAATATGTATATATATGATATACATTAATATGGCTTAAAGTAACTAGGATTGTTTTTTTTTAAGTTCAGTATGAAGCTTTAATGAAATCTGTGTCATTCTAGTGAGACAGGGACTACTTAAATTGCCTTAAGCAGACGACCTTGAAGATTATTTACACAGAATGTGTATTGTTACAGCTCAGAATTCATGTTGCCGTGTAACCATCCATCAGACATTTAATTTCTCGGGATTCTGACCAGAACCATTAAGTTTAGAAAAATCCACATTGATTATTATCAGGGAATAAGCTCCTCTCTTTTGTGACTAAAGAAAATTTTGATTTTTTTCTGCACTCTTTTCAGGTTTTAAAATTTCAAAATTTTGATTTGACATGTCACTTTTTTAATAGAGAGAATAAAGCTCATGCTGTTTTAATATGTAAATAAATGTTTTTGTATTTCAATACCCTTCTATGATTTCCTGGCTCTTTGAGAAGTATTTTGCAAGATACTTAGATTACCTACTGTTGGAAAAATACAGACGTGACTTTTATGAATATAGGCGTAGTACAGTTCTGTTGGTTTTTACTACAGTGCAAGACATGAGACCTAGGAGAGCTTTGCTGCTGATTGCCAGGAGGACAGATCTCAGGTCTCAGTCTCCCCTGGTGTAAAATGAAGTGGCTGGACTGGATTCTTTCCTCTTCTAAGATGAGCTTCCATGAGCCTATGTCTTTTGTTTATATTTAGGAGTATTAGCAATATCAGATTAAATACTGAATACCCCTCCATCCCCCCGAAGCAAAGTGCAGTATATGCTACATAAGCTTCTAGTTATCTGATTCTCGTTTCTCATCTTACAGTCAATTTTTGTGTTGCATGTTTCCCGGCAACCTGGAAGGTCTTTTTAGCCATAGGTGGCGCTGTTGCAACTTTTTACAGTCTTAATTTTTCTGTTTGTAAAATAAGGCTTAAACAATGTGATTTTATTTTGATTCCTTTGCTTAATGCTTCAGAATAGCACAACGTCCATTATGTCTTTCTACCTGGAAAATTTTTTCTGCTTATATCATAGTTTTATTCTTTTATCTCGCTGTGAACATTTCAGACTTGCTGTGCAAACAATGGCAAAATCGGGCTTTTCTTCTAGTGTTAGAAACCAGTGAGCCGGGATATTTTAAAACAGCTAGAAGCTGCCTCTGGAGCACCATAAAGCTGAAAAGTGTGTTGAGTTCCCTGAGTATTGACCCCGCCGCTGTGTGTTAATTGGTGGGAGTTGATTAGGTACATATATGATGGGGTGTAGTTTCTTGACTTGGGTTTGCCTGCACGTGCTGACACTGAACCACGTGATCCTGAGTCAGCTCGTTCTGAGTTTTCCCCTCGTCTGTGAGAAGGGGACACTCATATCTGCTTTGTAGAATTGTGAGAATTAGTAATTATGTAACGTGTTTACCACAGTGGGTATGTCAAGAGAGCTCATAAACTTTAGCTGCTGTTTTCTGTGCAGCCATCATTTTATAGTCTTTGGTAATTACAAAGAAACAAGAAAATAAGAAAAGCTGATTTTATGATGAAAGATATTTGAGGAGGTTCCATAATTCCTACACCCATAATTTAGCATCAGCAGAGTCAGAACTGTTACACAGTCGCCCTGGACCAACGTTAAGCCACAGAAATTTTTGTTACTTCATATATGTTGGGGCCTAAGGGGAACCAATACTTATACACATGTTGTCTCCAGCAGCCAACTGAGAGATGACACAAAAGAGTAGGCAGGTGATAAATGTCTTCTTTGTTACTGATGAAGCCACGTTCTCCATGAACTTCAGGGCTGTGGATAAATGAGTGTCATGATACTGTGTCCCAGAAGTAGAGACTCACCCTGTCCCAGGTATCTCTGGGCCACAGCAAGCCTTCCCTTGAGAGAATGTGCCCCATCATGCACAGGGCTGTTCTGCAATGCAGCTGAGCATCCAGGGTGCTTCCCTAGGGTAGTCAACACTGGAGGGAAAGGAAGGGTTTCACATGCCCTGCTTGTCTCCCTGGAATCACAACTCAATCTGTTAATGTGAGGAGGGCTAGCTGTGGGCCAGGCGTCAGGGCTGTGAAGGGAGTAGCACTCTGCATGGCCCAGAGGAGTGGGGAGGAGGTATCCCTTCCATCAGTTTAAACAGGTGGTGGGATGGAACAGAAGGGTGCATCCCATGAGTTTATAAAAGGAGAAATAAGAATATCCTTTGGGTATTAGTCTAGCCAGGAAACACAGAAGATGATTAGGAAGGAGACTTGTAAACCACTGTAATATTAATTTGACATTTGTTGAGCACCCAAAATGTGCTACATTCTTTTCTGAGCGTTTTACAGAAATGAATCCTTCAATCTTCTCAACAAGCGAGTAAGGAAGGTTTGATTGTTATCCCAGTTTTACAGTGTGGAAATTGAGGCACACAGAGGGTAAGTTGACCAAGGTCACAGAACTAGTAAGTGGCAGAGCAAGTATTTTAACCCTGGCTGTATGGTATTGTGGCTCCCAGAATGGGCTTTGGGTGTTTAGATGTATCTGCATCCCTCGATTTCTGTACGTCTGTGCATCAATTAGCCCAGAAAGGACAGGGAAAGGAGAGTTACACAGGTGCTCACAGTCGTGTCTCGGCAACTGTCCACGAAGAGTGCACCGTGATTAGAATTAATTGTTTTCCAGGCAGCAGATCTGTTGGTATAACAGAAATTTAGTCCATTGAATTCATCTAGAAATCCTTCCTGCTCTGCTTCTGTCCACACTTGCCATGTGACTGCCTGCCCGTGTTTGGGCCGTGGAGGAGAACATATACTCATGGTTGAACTCTGATATTGCAGTCTGGTTCATAGTTTCACATCTTCTGTTACATTAATAAGTTAAATTTCTGGTTTTCTTGCATCAGTGTCTCATGAGTTTGGTTAATGTGAAACCAGTCCATGGGAGCCCAGAGGTTATGATGGTATAAATTTTTAGCACGTTGTGGCACTTCTAGCCATGCAGACATGACTGGGGGATGTACGCCTTTCTCACTGATTTCTCCCAACAGCAGGGTCCTCTCACGGATGTGAGGCTGGGAGCTCTCTGAGTAGCTCAGTCAGAGGCCAAGTCCACCAATCCGAAAATGATGAAGTACCTGGAAGTGGGTTTAATAAAAGTAAAGGGCTTCCAGGTAGTCCGATGGGCTGTTCAAGAAATTTGGTGAAAAGCTGTCCACTGTCTGTGGTTTAGCTGCTTCTTTGCTGTTGAAAAGTCTGGAGTAGATGAAGGGATTTTAAAAAGCAGAAAGGAGTGATTTCAGGTGGTACGTCCACACCGGTGAGAAGTGATGGATGACCGCCAGTGTGAGGCACAGACAGAGTCTTACAAACTTCATAAACCAGCTTCAAATGCTCTGCCATCTGAGTGCGCTTCATATGGGGTCCAGTTCATCACTGGTCACGCTGTGAGGGCAAGTAACTGACGATGGCAAAAAGGACACGGAGGCATCAAAAAGGTCTCACTCATGTTCCCTGTTTAAAGAATGTGGCACAGTGTATTATATTTGAGCTGGTTTTTCACTGAACAGTTTTTAGTGTTTTCTGGGACTCCCCAGTGCCCCAAGGTTCCATGCAGCTGGGTGTCCCCTCATTGCAGCTCCGTCAGCGCTTGCCCTGGTCTGATGTGGTGTCACGGGAAGCAGGACGTTCAGCGTCCCCGGCTCCTCTGAGCTCCGTCTCCTCATCTGCAGAGCCTGGTTTCTCATCCGTGTCTACTTAGTAGGGTTGCTGAGAATCACACGTGATGGTTATCAGGTGTGATTTCTGGTTGTCTCTGCGATTGGCAAATAGCCAATAATTGACAGAAACTCTTGTTTTTTTTTTTATTGTAATTGTGTCTCCTAGATTGCAGTGGTTTTTAGTCTGCATTTTTTTTATAACTTTACTCATTTTTAAATATGCCCTTATTTTATTTTTTTTTTTTTGAGGTACTGGGGACTGAAGCCAGGACATTGTGAATGCTATGCAGGTGCTCTACAACTGAGTAATACCCACCCTCCTTTTCTGCACTTAAAAATAAATATTGCAATACACAAAATAGCTCTTAAACTCCATGATGGGACCTGGTCTCTGTATAGGCAAATGAACACGTATACTATTTCAATAAGAATAAATGCTCTTGAGACATACGTTTCTGAATCTGTTAATGTGCTTAAAAACGATCATAGCTAGTGATAAACACGAGACTTAGATCCAGGACTTTTTAGGGTATGTTTTGCCATCATGGGAAATTACATTCTACCGAGAAGGCTAATTGGGTCTCTTTGATATTTGGATGGTTTAGCAGGTGATCAAGGCTTTCCAAAGCTGACAGTTTTGTATTTTAAACTAACTACAAAGTTATCTTCTAGAAGATGGAAATCCTAAGTTTGTGAATTTCCCAGTAATCCAGGGGGTATGTGTCTGTGTCTGTGTCTGTGTGAACGTTTGTGTGTGTGATTTCAGGAATGTAGAAATAAGTTCCATATAGACTTCTGATATCTTTCTCTTCCAGTTCAAGGTTTAAGCATATACTTACACAAATAAATTGATTTTCTTTTGTCATTTGGCATATTGGCGGGAATAAGAGGTTCTCATACTTGTTTCAGAAGGGTTGGGAAGCATGAGCTTAGAAAACAGAAGGAGAAAGAGGCAGGGAGACACTTCACACTTTGTGCAGTATATGAGAAACAGTAACTTTTCTTTTCTCTTTTCTTCTAAAGCAAACTGGCTCTGAATTGTAACACACTATTACTCAGAATTGCTTTTCTAATCAGATACAAGTGCCTCAGATTTTTCAAGGCAACATGAATGATGAAATGTGTTTTAGCATTTATCTTTAAAAGTAGTTTTATTTCTCAAGTAAAAGACTATAGCCTGTTTCTTCCAGCGTCTCAAGAAATTCTCATTGATCTATGTACATGTTCTATGTGCTTATTTTCTTTTTTTTTTTTAAGTGCTTGTTTCAATGTGGTGTGAATGAATGTTTAAAATTTCTGGATTTTGATCTTTAGAAAATGCTGATTTATCATAACTGTTAAAAACCTGATTGTTCTTTGGTCCTTGTTTGGTGGGGCACCCTATTGATTACTCTTGTCTGTTAAAGAGAGAAATTCTTCCTTTAGCCTGCAGATCATTAAGTGTATGGTTTGCAGTATGCCTTTAAATTTCATTGAATGCATTGAACATGATTGTCCAGTGAATTTTGAGTTGACTCATAGTAATGACTTTGCTTTGATTCTGTGGCTTTTGCTCCTCTCCACAAGAGCTTGAATTCTCTGTTGCATTTTGTATACGTGTTCTTCACAGTGGAAGAAATTTTGCATTTTTTACAGAGGTGGTTTTTCCTAACACCTCTGAATGCCTTCTGTAATTGATACAACAAAAATCTGTTATTTCAATGCTTAATTATTTCATACACTAGTTTTTGGCTTAATCAGAAACAATGACAGAGTGATAATAAAAAATAGGAAAACTTTCCTTCCTTTGAAGAATAGAAATCAGGTGGTCAGGCTCACCCATGCTTTGGGCCTGACACACTTAATCTCATGTCATTGTGTATCATGATTCGGAGATGGAGTTGCTTCAGGTTTATTGATTTTTGTTTTAACATTTGTGTTGAATTCTTTCTCCAGGCTTATGTATCCTGTTGGGTTTGTTGAAACTGTAGAAGGGAAACAAAAGCTTTTTTTGGTTTCCGGAGTCCTGAGTTGCTGATGATAAAGAGTTGAGGTTGGGCTGAGGAACAGAGTGACACTCCCTCTGCTCCCAGCTGAAATTGATGAACAATGAAATCAATTAAGTGTATCGGTATTTGACCAATAGAAGTTAGCGAGCCCAAACTGGCTAGTTATGCCCAAAGAAAGTACTGAATTCACCTGCAGAATTAGGTGCTTTACCAAGAAGAAGCAGCTTAGAGCAATCAGAAAAATCAGTCCTATGATGAGATATAAAGTAAATATAATATCTTTTATTTCTGAAACTTTTCTACGTTAAGTTGTGTAGAGCTAAAATTAAGTTTCAAGCACCAGGAGTTAACAGTGTGGGTGGTTCTGTATGATCATTATTCAGGAATGTGCCTAGACTCTGCTAGAGTGGCTGAAGCTGGCAGGAAAAGACCTGGAGCCAGGATTTGTCACCTTAGGGTGTCCTCCATAATGGTTCCATGTGGGAGCCCATGATTGGGTTAACAAATTGTAACAGACCCCAGCCGCCTGTCAAATTTAAGAAGAAAACGTATGCTTAGTAACTGCTTTGCAAGCAAGTGCCTGTGCATCCTCACTCCTGTCTCCTTGCCTTAAAAAGCAGAGATAATGCTTTGCTTGCGTAGATGATGTTTTAGATAGCACTCTGCTCATCGCAAAGCAATGACCCAGGCCCACAGCTATAAAGGCTGGGCTTGTGTGCAGTTAGATACTCTATTATCCCCCAAGCAAGGACCTAGCTGGTCTGGTGGTCTGCTTTGTAATTCACATGTCTAAAGAATGTATCTTATTCCCCTCACCCCATGACTTACCTAAAGATACACTAAGCCTTTGTACTCATGGTGGATTCTACAATCTCTGTCTCATCCTTCTTTCCCCAAGTTCCTGCTTACTATCACACAACTGTTAATGACGTTTTCCTTTGATTATACACAATAAATATGGGAGCATTTGAGAGGCTCGTGGAGTTGGGTCCCTACGCCCTCTCTCTTTCGTGACTTTTTCCACAGAGTCTTGAGTATTCATTCCCTGTACGTAAGACTTCTGCCAGCCAGAACCCACAGTTCCAGGTGAGAAGGATGCAGGCTTTATCTCTCCTACCCGAGGGAGAGAGAGTAGAAAATTGAGATCTGCTCTTCCGTGGTCCCTTCCTGCCCCAGGTCTGCTCCAGTTCACCTGCAGCCTTCTGGCCTCTGCTCACACTGCCTCTGTCCCAGGACTGACAGCAGCCTTTTCTTCCCTGGTAAACATTTCCTGTGCCTTTTAGAAGTTGGTCTCTTCTCTGCAATACAACCCTGGCAGATGTGATGGTGGTAAACGTGCTGGTGGGCAGTCACTTGGGGACTGCCAGGAGCCATGCTGATTCTCCTGAGTCTCTCATTCGGGGTTACAGAACTGTCGAGCAGCAGAGGAAGCCCTTTAACGTGAGGCCAGCTCAGCATTGCATCACTTTCATTTTATTTTTGAATTTTCAGTGGAGAAATTATTTGTAGCAAACTGTTCCAGATTTTTGGCTGCCTGCTTTCCTCACCACCATTTCCTTGTTGGCTCTGGTGCTTGTTGTAAGAACCAGGTTTCTTCTCTGGTTATTTCTAGCAGCTGGGCTTGCCGAATCCTTGATCTGCATTTGAAGCAGAATGCTTCTTCGTGATGTCAAGCTGATTTTCCTATTTCTGAATATTTCGTGTACACTCAGCAACTCTTTCAAGTGAAATGCTCTTGTCCAATTCTGTTAACCCATATTTGCCGATCTCCTGCTTTCATGCTGAGGGCAGTTTCTTCTTCCTGTAATAAAAGTTAGCAATTTGCATTTACTATTTGAAGGTTCTGGCCCTAGGTGCTTTTGTCCTTAACAGTTTTAATACAATTCACCCAGTAAAATGTGCAGCGGTTTTTACTCAAAGCCCAGAATTGTGCATCGCAGTCAATCTTAGAATATTTTCATCCCCCAACAGGAAGCCCTGTATGCACAAGCAGTCATTCCCATCTTACTCATCCTCCCCCAGCCCCAGGCAGCCATTGTTCTCTCTCTATGGATTTGCCTGTGCTGGACATTTCATGTAAAACAAGTTATTTCATGTAAATGGAACTGTCTATTGTGACTGACTTCTTTCACACTGAGTAACTTTTTCAATGTTTTTCCAGGTTGTGGCCTGGGTCAGTAATCTATGCTTTGCTATTGCTGAATTATATTCTACTGTATATCTGGGCCCTACTGTTTACCCATTCATCAGGTGATAGTCGTTTGTGTTGTTTCTGCTTTTTGTTTGTGAAGAGTAATGGCGCCGTGAATACTCCTGTAGGAATTTTTATGTGGACATTTGTTTTCAGTTCTCTTACTTGTGTGACCAGAGAGCAGAAATGCTGGGTCATTCATAAACCAAATGTTCAACTCTCTGAGGACCTGCCAGGCTGTTTTCTAAAGTGGCCACACTGTGTTACATCCTCACCAGCAAGGGCTGCGCTCTCCGCTTCCTCTGTGTCTTCATTAGTGCTTGTTACACATTTTTTTTATTATAACCTATTGTAGTAAGTGTGAAGTGGTTTCTCCTAGTGGTTTTGACTTGATTTCTTTTACAGCTAATGATATTGAACATCGTTTGATTGTGCTTATTGGCCATTTGTATATTTTCTTTGAAAAATACATTTTCAGATACTTTATACACATTTTAATTGAGTTCTCTTTTTCTTGTTGAGTTGTAGGAGTTTTTTCTTTTATTTGAAGATACAAATACTTAATCAGATAAATAATTTGAAAAAATTTTCTCCTCTCTGTTGTTTTTTCACCTTCTGGATGGTGTCCTTTGAAGCAAATTTTTAACATTTGATGAACTCCAATTTATCACTGTTTTCTTTGTTCCTTGAGCTTTTGGGGTAATATTTAAAATCTGAGGTATTTTATTTAAACTTTTATATAAAAAATAACTTAATTCTTAAGACCGTTCTAGGAGATGGGTGCTGTGGTTGTCCCCAGTCTATGGATAGGAGACTGAGGTGCAGAAAATTTCACTGAAATATCAGTGTCACAGCTACCCAGTGCTGTGGGATTTCAGACCCTCATGTTTGTCCCCAGCATTTGTGATCTTCACCACCATGCTCCACTACTGCCTGGAATCATTAATGAAAAAGTTTTCCTTTTTTGATTTCTTGATTGTTTGTTTTCTCATTGGGGAACTCACCTCTTCATTTTCCTTGCAGAGATCTGTGTAGGTTTATTTTAGATCTCATGTACTTATTTATTACACAGGCTCCAGTGATGATTGTGCCTAGTTGTTCTAATCAATTCATACTCAAGTCTTTCCTGCTCATGAAACTAAAAAGAGAGTCATGATTTACATAATGCTCAAAGAAGAATGTACTTGAGTGATTTTATTTTTCTAACCAATCAAACAAATCAAATAAAAACCCGGTGTTGGAACAGATTATAAGCCCTGCAGAATAGGGTCACTGTCTTCCTTGTGTTTCATTTGATTTGTCACAGTGTCTGGATAGTGCCTTGCTGTCCAGCAGTTTTGTGAGTATACGGTGCTCGTGAATCATTGTAAGGAAAGAATTTTGACAACAGACTGTGTTGTTCATTTCACAAGGGAAAAGATCATATAGAAATACTGCTCAGATTTATTTTAAAATTAAGCTTGGTGTTTTGAGAAGGGTTCAAGAAACCATACAAAAATCTTTTTCACTAATTTTAAATCTATCTTAGACACATTATGCATACATAGCAGAGTAACTTATCAACTAGTTTTGACAAGAGGAGTGTATTATTGATTATCTATTTTAGTTGAAATATTCTACCTGGGATAAAGTAATCAGTGCCCATAAATGAACAAATATGTTTGTATTTCTATGCAACATGGGAGCAGACTTCATATGTTTCTATATAATATATATGACTGTGTGTTTTAATCTGTCTGTCAGTGTTTTTATAGTTTTTCAGCAATGTTGTAACTTTAGAATTCTTCTATGGAAATCACCCCCAATTCTAGTGCAGTTTGTACTGTGTATCCTGTCTTATGCATGGGATTCCACTGTCCCCTCTGTGAGGAATTTCCTCTCCTATTGAGTTAGTAGCAGAGTTAAAGGAACTGTGATTTCTAGGCCTTTGCTCTCCATGTGTTTGCAGTTGGCTGTCAATCAAGATTTTCTCTTTCTTGAGTTTTCATTGTTCAATTAGAATTTTGGAAATAACAATTAATATGTTGCAACACTCTCCCTAGAAACTTGATGTGTTTGTGCTTTTCAGTTTCCAATTTACAAAAAATGTAAATGCACTCCTGTTTTTAAATAGTCCTTTTTCACTAGATATTTGTTTACTTCTTTATAGTCAAAATATTTTTTCCCAATGAATGAATCGGTTTGCATGTTTTAAAAGATACTTTACTTTTTAAATTTCTTATTCTAACAGGTATATTCGTTGTATAGAATTTAGAAAATAAGGATAAACACAATTATAACTTAAAAATGGCCTCTAATCTCACCTGGAGATACAGTTGTAAGGTTTGAAATTGAGAATTACAAGTCCTCTCAAACTCTTCTTCTATTTCAAGTACGGTTTGGTTACTGAGATCCTCGAATTCTCATATGAATTGTAGCAGCAGATAGTCAGTTTCTGCAGAGGAACCCACTGGGATTGTGATCGAGTCCACATTGAATATATGGATCGCTCTGGGGAGCACTGCCATCCCAAGAATGCTGTCATTTGATTCAGGAATGTGCGTGGTGTGTCTGTCCAGGTATTTAGGTATTCTTTAATTTTTTTCAGCATTGCATAGAGTTTACATTGGATTATTTTACTATATATTTTGCCTTTATACTGAGGACAAGTGTGCAAGGTACCGGGATCAGAAGTGTATTGGAGCTCCGCAACTTGCTGCCACCATGGACGCTGTGCTCTTGCTTCGCCCACTGTACAATGTTGCACAAAATAGGACCTAAGTAACTCTCCCTTGAAAGAATGATTATATGATTGCTGGATGATGCTTGAGATTCCTTGTGATGATGTCTTTTTCCCAGAATTTCGCCTCTTCTTAACTATGCCCTTTCCCTTCCTTTCCTCCAGCCTGTGTTTCAGCCTGCCTGTGGCATTGATTTTCCTTGTCTGTGGACTCTTCCTTTCACTAGTTCGTGATAATGTTACATGTGAGATGTGGAAACTTGCTAGATGTCAAGAAAGAGCAAATCCATTGCATGCTAGATTTTTTAGTGTGTTATTGTATTATCGATTGAAATGAAATCAGGCTGACCCATTGAGCCATCCCCTGAGCTCTTTTCGCCTTCCTACAGGTGATACTGCTCTCGTTGCTGCATGTGCCCTTCCCCCAGACTTGGTTTTGGAGTTGAGTAAGTCACCATCACTGGAGCCCTCTCTTTAAATGATGACGAGAACATTTGCTCTATCTCCTTGTTTGGGGACTTCGATGAGATGAGGCAACAGATAAAGAATGGAGCCCCACCTCATTCTGATCCCCGCTCTTTCCGTTCCTTTCTCCATGGGAAGAGTACAATTCAAAAATATAAAGATTGTGAGCTAATGAGATAGACAAGACAACCGATCATTTATTAAATACCCTTTCATGCCAGAAACAAATGTATTATACACACAAAAAGCACATAAAATACGGTAGTACTGTGGTTACAAACGTGGGTCCGAGTTAGAGTCCTGGTCTGGAGTGACAAGTCCTGTGAGATGGAGAATTGACAGGTCGGCTTAGCCTCTCTTGGACTTGTTTTCTGTCCTGCAGAGATGGGGCTCACTAGGCGTCCCTCCCCCGTAGAGGTGCTGAGGGGTGTAAAAGACACGTGTAGGCAGACCGAGCACAGCTGCTCTTTCCTCGTAAGTGCAGGATAGCATCGCTTTTGCGGTGATGGCTTTATGACCGCACCGTGTAGACTCTCAGTGCTCCAAAGGGATGCCTTGCAGATTGGAGATGGGATTCTCACTTCTGTAAATACCCAAGGATTGTGTTATTGGGCCTTGCTGATTTGACTCTATTCTTTAGAAAGTACATAATGTAGATATATTTTTCAAACATGCATGAATTTTTTCTTTTATTATTTATAGTTCTACCCTCTCATCTCTTGGTGTGACTTTTCATGGAATCCAGGAAACAGTCCTAAGCAACCTGCCTCTTCACACTTCTCCGTGGTGGTTTCCTTCCCTGACTAGAAGAGGGTTTTGCATAGGTAATTTTGATTGCTCCCCTTCTCTTGGAGACTCTCTGTTTTTCTGCCCATCTCTCACCTGTCCATCTGTCCATTTCTCTACCCACTCATTCTTCTGACTTGTTTCAATAAGCATTTCAGGCAGCTTACAGAAGAACAGATACCAAATAAACAGGTGAGAAAATGGGGCCAAGTTCATACAGTGAGGCTAGGAGTTGAGCCTGTGTGAGAGTTGCAAGCGTGAGACACACGCCTCTGCCTTGTGACTTATAAGATAGACAACATCAATGTGCCTGAAGCTCCCAGCAGACACAGGGAAACAGGGTTTGTGGGAGATGCTCATTGGCTATGAAATAAATAAGTGGCTTAGTAGAAGCCCAGCCTTTCCAAGTATTAAGGCTTAGGAGAATATTTTAGTGTCTTCCAAAATCAGATTATTGCATCTTTTCTTTTTCAGAGTTTTATGTATATTTGGTTTACATTCTATACCTGGAAATTTCTCCAAAACTTCTGCCCACGTGAGTCCCATGACTCGGGAATGGGGTGGTTCTGCTCATTGACGGGTGTTGGCCAGAAACGGAAAATGACAGCCTCAAAGGAGCCTGGGATTTATCAGTTATGCTTTGTCAGTGCTGTAGATTTCAGAAAATGCTTTCACCTTTTCTTTCCATCTGAGGCAGCAGCGCGCTCTCTTACCAGCATCAGGAGCTCAGGGCCACGGGATGGTGGGGGCTGACTGCACTGCCATCAAGACAGCTGAGCTAGTCACTGCAGGTGTGGTTCTTTTACATACTGCAGTTCATGCTCTTTACTAGAATGTTTCAACAGGGAGTTAATTAACTGAGTTAATTAACATTTTATAAATATGATGCTTTGTTGAAAAGAGAGTCATAGGCAGAATATAAGTTGTGATCACTTTAAAAATGGTTTCATTACTGAAATTTCAGTAGGAAAGATCCAGTTTATCTTATTTCCGCCTCTCTTTAAAAGTAACAAAGAAACAAGACAGAAAAAGCAGAGGATGATTTCTGTTCTTCCTCTCGGCTTGCAGGTGCCCTCACCTCCAGTGGCATCCATCCAGACACCAGCACTGACACTGGCCGTGCTCAGAACTGCCTCAGCCCTGAAGACACATCTGACAAATGGAAGGGGGCCGCGCCCTGTTACAGCAGGTGCTCTCACTTTGTGGGTCCTTATGTAACTGCGCGGTGTTATTCAGGATCGCCCTTTCTACACTTTGTGACGCTGCTGCGGTGTCTCCTAGTTATTTGTTTCTGTAAGTACTCGTGTAATTTTCCAATGTGTGGTACTAGACATCTAAAAATGCATTTTTCAGATGAAAAATAGTGTGTATTTAATATAAATGTCTGAAAAAAGGGTCAAAAGGATCTATCCTGGTGCCAGTACTCAGAGATAATAATTAACACATTAACATCTATTTTCTGTTCTTTTCATCAGTGTGTATTACCTCTGTCATAAAAACCAGCGAGCAATGTGTGCCTGTTTGCTGTGTGGAGACCTCCATTTTCCATTCGGCTTATTACACATTTTTCTACAATATTCTATCTCCCCTGGCATGATTTTTAATGACTAGTATAGCATTCTGTCTTGTGGAGTCCTCGTCCATTTTACTTTGGACTTAAATAAACTTTTAAATTCCAAGTATACTTAACTGAAATTCTGAAAAGAGATCTGTTGTGGTATCGAAAGTCCCCTACTTCCCTTCCCCTTTTTTCCTGAGAGTAAAAACTGCTGACAATGTGGAGTATATATTTCATGACCTTTATGCCTATGTCATATAAATAAAC
The DNA here is from genome assembly GCF_048564905.1 of Vicugna pacos. Taxonomy (NCBI): domain Eukaryota; kingdom Metazoa; phylum Chordata; class Mammalia; order Artiodactyla; family Camelidae; genus Vicugna; species Vicugna pacos. The sequence continues at coordinate 6,678,980 of NC_133004.1, forward strand.
ACATACATACACGTATATGAGAAATCTATGTCTATGTGTGTGTATATATGCTTTATTGAAAAATAAGGCCATACTATATATTTTCTGCAGCTCGGTTTATTCACTCAGGTATATATCACAGACATCCTCTCCCTCTAGACTCACCCGGTCCTTTCAGATAGAGTAGAGGGTTTTCCTGATATGCAGGTTTGGTCTCTTGTGTAAGGACACCTTTCGTGGGAGCGTACTGTGGACAAGGCCTTGGACCACGCCGAAACACCGGAACTTTAGTGCCCAGAGCTCACCGTGATTTACCGCATCATTGTCTTGATGGTGGACACTTAAGTTTTCTCCATTTTCCACTGTCAGAAAGGGTGTTTGACTGGCATACTTCTTATACAAACATTCCTGTGATCTTGTATGAGTATTATTTTCATTAAGTTTTCTGGAAATTTAGTCCTTGGATGTGACAACTACATAAATCACAGGCTCCTTTCAAGTGAATCTAGAAATTCCTTCTCCTGTGGGGCATGAAAAGATGTAGAATAACTTATGTAACCAATTCTCTATCGCTGGATATGATTTCACTTCAGCTTTTCTTCTCACCATTGTAAACAGTGCTGTGTAAATTCTCTGATAAGTACATCTTTTTGAACTGAATTTTTCTAAATGAAACGATTCCAAAATGTGGAGTTCAGCCTGTGTGTACACACGTTTTTCAGAGTTTACATATCCATTGACATGTCATCCTCCAAAAGATCTCTCACAGTTTGTTCTCTCAAAGATGGACACTAGCTAGAATATCTTTTAAAAATATGTGCCAATATGATGAGCAAAAGTACTTTTTCATTGTTTTAATTTGCACTTGATGACCAGTGAGGTATTGAGCATTTTTCACTCATTAGCCATCTGACTTTTAAAAAGTGAATGATCTCTTTTGTCCTTTGCACACATTTAAGTGAGGCAGCTTCTTGTTGCTTTGTGACAGCTCTATGTATATTATGAACATTAACCCCTTGTCTTCATCAACATGTATCAGAGAGCTTTCCCTTGTCATTTTTTGCCTTTCATTTTGTTCAGTAGGTTCATTTTTGTTGTGGCCCAAAATAATCTTAAGATTGTAAATGTCTTCTTTTTGGGTTTTATTCCTGATATTATTCTTAGAAATACTTTCTTATAATGGTATAAATTTCTTCTGTAGGTTTTTTTAATCTCTAAGTTGGAGATGATGATGGTACTTATTATAGTGAAGAGAGGTTGAATTAATATGAGCAAAGAATTATATTCGCTGTTATTAGTACTTTCTAATATTCACATCACATTCTGTAATTTTTCTTGTGGTCATTATGACTGGAATAGAATTTGTTTTTTCCAGGGGATTCTCTGATTGTCCCAAGACAATTATTGAATTCCTACTTTGCTTTTTAACTTGAAATCCCACCTGTAAAGAATACTTATGTACACTAGAGTCTCTTTTTGAGCTCATGGTTTATTTTTATCAATCTTACTTTCTTACACTAGCACTATATCTTACATATTGTAAACATTTATTTAATATCTGACAGTGCGATTTTTTGATTCTCTTTTCGATCCCAAATTTTCTTGGTTAGTATTATGACTTTATTATTCCTGAAGAATTCTAATATAATTTTTCAAGTTAAAAAAAAAAAGAAGTGCTGTCGTGGGATTTTTTAGTACTTTTGAATTATCTTTAGGAGAACATACATTTTTACAAAACTGCTTTCCTCCATACAAAATGTTGATGTCTCTACTTTCACACCTCTTACTTTACCCCACAGTACAGTCCTGCACTTCCTCTATGTACAACATGGGCATTGTTTTTGAGTTTATTCCAGATTATTGTTGATGTTTTTGTTAATTATTTAAGTCAGAATTTTTTGCTATTGTATATTTTAACTGTTAAAACTGACACCTAGGAAGGCAGAATCGGTTTGTAAATACTCACTTTGTAACTTCTCATTTAAAATTGTAAGTATTAAGTACTTGTTACAGAATCCTTTCTTTTCTGTTTTTAAAAATTTGTTTCCAAGATTCTCAAAATGGTCATAGCAAAGTAGTATAGGTGGGGACAGAGATGGAGAGAGGTAGTGTGGCTCATGTACAAACTGTGAGCACTTTCATGGCTGTGTTTACGCTGGAAAAGCCGCTGAAGAGTCCAGGATAAAACAGGGGTGGCTTTGTATGCAGTTGAAAGCCAGCTTTCTTGCCTGGTGAAGCCTGGTGGGCGTGACAGGTAGATGATCAAGGTCGAATGGAGGTTATTGGCTGCACAGAGCGCTGTGTCTGAGAATTGGAGAATATCGCCATGGGAAATGCTTGGTGCCAGGAACAAAGCAGAGGAGCTGGGGACCCTGTGTGTTAAGGAATTTCCAGCCCTCGGAGTGGGAAGATCAGACTCTGCATTCAGATCTGAGTTTGAATTCATCCTCTTTAGTTTACTTGTCCTCTGACTTTTGTCAAGCTATATACCCTCTTTCACTTCCTGTTTTCTTATCTCTCAAAATAGGAGAATTACAGCCTGCTGCTAGATTGTTTGATCAGGTTAAATAATTAGTGTCTATAAGATGCCACGTACAGTCACAAGCTCAGTGAGAAATGGGCTGTCACCTGTTCTTCTGCAACTCAGTGCTTGACAAGACATGTGGGAAAGCCAGTCCCTAATTTGTGTGTGATGCAAGTAGGAACAAAATTAATGTCTTGCTTTTCCCTAGCAGTATACTTACAGCTTTGCTTCATTTACTTCTTTCCTCCTTTCCTTTCCCCTTTCCCATCCTCCACCAAAAGATCCTGAGACTCTCTCAGAATAGTAGATTCAAATTACTTTAAAGGTTGGCTCATCCTCATGAAATGATAGTAACATAAAAAAAATCTGTGCACATCCCAGAATACATTGTATTTGATTTACACACACACGTGTGCACACATACACACACACACAATCAGTCTACCTTCCACTTGCAGAGGGATTAGGACCACTTTTTCTGAGTTTTCACTCACTGAGCTTGAGAACAATGTCTCTTACACAGACTTTCACCAGGCTTCGTGCATGGTGTTTTTAATTGAATTTCGGCTTTGTGGCCATAGATATAGTCTCCTAATAGAAGAGAAAAAGTGGAGACATAGATATTCCGCTGAGATATTGGTGTCATCATATTTTAGTTGGAAAGGACTTAAGACAGCATAGAGTAGTAATAGTATATGGGTGAGAATCCATGATGTTGTAACTTGGACAAGATCATGGACCTTCTGCCGTCTTGTCCACAAAGGTGAAGAGGCAACTGGGCAGGGGATGGTAAGGATCCTTCTTGCTTGAGTTCCATGTTCTTGCTAGTTTTCATTGCTCAGTTGCCTTTAGTTTATGTCCATGAGGCCTCTCATGGGAAGGTCACTCTGTCCTGATAGATTGAGTTTCTTATCAGCAAAAAGCTCTGGACCCACTCATATTTCCCAGAGTTTTCTGCTGACCTGCTGACACTTTATATAATTGAGACCTAAGAAACTACTGAATATAAAATCCTTATTGTTATTGTTTGCCCTCGAGTTCCATAGGAAGGGGTGCTGTCTCAGGCTGTCTAAAGCCAGATCTGAACAAAGATAGGGTGACAGGCTGTGCTGCTGGTCCTCCACAGTTGAAGGGGATTTCCAACTTAGCTTTATATTCAAGGCAGATGAGTTCAAATCTTGCCTTTACCAGTTATTATCTTTGTGAATTTGGGGAGAAACTGTACTTTTTTGTGTCCAAATTTGTTTATCTGTAAGTAAGTTCAGTATTTATTTTAAGGTTTCTGTTTTAGAATTGAATGAGCTAATACTCTCATTTATACCTAAAATAGTGATCTCATGGTTCTATGCTGGTGCCTTGGTAGTTGATTACTAAGGGACTCCGTAGTGAGATTGGGGGTGGGGGACCCTGGATAATAGAGCTTATATTCCAGGATATGCTTGTAAAAGAATGGATGTGCAGTGGATTTTTAGTAAATATCTACTCCTTTCCTAATCTGCATTGATTGTGTATATATCTTTATACTAATATATGAACAATTTTTATTGCAATTTAAATATCTTTGTAGTATTTACAATATCTAGTTATAAAAATATGTGAAATAAAAAGATTTGAATTTATTTTCTTTTCAATAAGCAAAACAAAATAAAATAGAAAAGAAAAAAGTTTTGAAGGAGTAGAAATAATTTTATTTCTGTGGAATCAATTCCTTGTAATAGGTTTTTTGTTCATGTTGTTAAAAAGCATATAAAATTGATAGGTTGTGAAATATTGGAAATGAGGAAACAGTGGAGACATACTACCTCTAAGGCAGTCAATTTGTTACCAAGTCCAAACTCGTTCTGCTTGCTGCATGACAGGCCAATTAATCGGGAGATGAGATGTTGGAGTAAGGAAAAGGGACTTTATTTGTAAAGCTGGCTGACCCAGAAAATGGCATATTGTTATCCAGTAGAACTCTCTTCCCCAGGGCAGAATTCAGTCTCCTTGTATACTAAAAAGTGGCGGGGATGTGGCTGGTTGTTGCAAACTTCTTGCTGTATGAATTGTTTGTCCTTGAAATCCTTTGTTCCTGCAGCTGTCCATGTGGGTCAAATTATGGTGCCCCGATAAAACCTCCAAAGAAAAGAAAGGTTATTCACTATTTTACAACTTGCCATCTATACATAAGTGTAGAAGAGCAAATATCCTTAAAGATCAGAGCCCGGAGAATAGACCCTCCTGGATATTTCAGGCTAAAGGCAACTTTCTTTTACAAAAGGTGCAGAGATAGCAAGTCTGAGCCTAGAAAACAAGGTACAGGATTAAAGCCAAATGAACACATCTAACATGGAGTGAAATTTGTTCTTTCTATTACAATTTCTTTTTCTCCCTCATAAATAATTTTAGTAAGAAACATGAGCAATTTTTTAATTTTTGCTTCTTAATAAAGGACTACAAACTACAATTTAGTGAGCAGGGATGCTGTGCGTGCCTTGGTGTCACAGCAAACTCTTGTTGGTGGTGGTCGACCCTGCAACATGCCTGATGCCCCATGAGTGTTGGTGAGGGTCCCCCTAACCAGGGGCTCTATTCAGGAACCACCATATGCGCGTTGACCTCTGGCACCTCTTTTTCAGCTGCAGGAAATTTTTTCAGATTCTATGATAGAAAAATCACTCCAGCTAGGGATAATCAGGGAATAAAGGAAGAGGAAAAGGGCTTGAAGTAGAGTAGAAGAGAAAGACAGAAGCTCAGGGAGCCTGGGGTTTTGGCAGCACTGCCTCGGGAGAGAGAGGAGCAGAGGTGTGGATGGGACCGGCTATGGAACCAGCTCCTGCAGCTTTCCCTGCACCCAAGCCACACAGCTTTTAATAGGGCCCAGGACTCTCTCCTGGCTGGATGTCACCCTGGGCAGAACCTTGAGAATCGAAGGTAAGGGGTGGGCAGCACTCACCTAGCGGGTCACTGAGGACTTTGGTCAAGTCCACATTGACTTTTCCAGTCATGTGCCTTCACCTGTTCTTTATCTCAGGATCTGAGAAGCAGGAGCAAGGAACTCAGGGAGAGATCCAGGAAGATATCTGACTGTGTTAAGAGACGACAGTCACAGTGACACTGGGAGCGAAGACACTTGCAGCAAAGTAAAATAACTTCACAACTATTGCATCAGAGCTGCATGTGTGAGAGAGCCTAAGCCTGTCTCAGAGTGCAGGGGACAAGCGGAATGGAATGGTAAAATTAACACTGACAATTGAAATTTTGTTAAATAGCCTGCTACTTTTAATTTTATCACTTCAATGTATGCAGGTGTATTTCTATGAGCATTTATAGGTTCACACAACCCCACCAGCCCCTCTTGCCCCCATGGGGGATGGGATTTCTCAAGTACAGTGCCCCTCCTGCTTGCTTGGGCCACGCTGCGGGTCCTCACCTGGGGCCAGACTGCTACAGTACACTGAGTCCCCGAGGCACGGCCTGGGATACATGACAGGAACAACTGTGCTCTTGGCTGAGGGCCTCCATTTCCCCCTGCAGTGTAAGAATGCCGGTGACTCAGTTAGAAGCATGCATCCAAGCCGTCCTTCCGTGTCATCACCATCTAGAAGCGGTGCCTGAATCTTCTGAATTTCTGCAGAATGTGGTTTACAATCACCTTGAACAAGTGAGTGTGTGTCCTCTTTCAAGTGGAGGAGTTACTGCCGTTTTCCTGGAACTTACTCACCACTAGTCCATCTGATTTTTCTGTGCTAGGATTCAGTATGGCCTGCTAATAACTCTGCAGTCAGATCTAGAAACCCTGATGAAGAGGATTATTTATTTTCTTTCTTTATATGATAGTATTTTACTTTCAAATTTCTGAGTTTTCAGTTCTTGGAGGAATTTTTTCGGGGGTTGGAGAAACAACTTTGCTCTTACCATCTTTGTGACCTGTTGCTATATGCGTCTCACCTGTCTTCTGTCACTTGTGAGGCGGTACTATTTTTGACCCTGTCCGGGTTGTTCCTATTTTAAAACATAAAATCTGTAAAAGTACAGTCCCTTTTACTCCGAAGACATTCCACAAATACTCCTTTAATCTGGGTATGGTTTTAAGAAGACACAATAATTAGAATATATACTTGCAGGTTGCCAGTGCAAAATCCCCAAATTAATAGTCGAGCTCAACATCTAAAATCTTTCTAATCTACCATGGATTTGTATGGATAAGTGAAGTAGTTTGCTAAGAACTCAATCCTCCCAAGCTGATGCTCTGCCAGATGGTGGAGCCGAGGGACGAGGGTGTGTCCTGCCCTTCCTGAGCTGACAGTTTCATGGCAAAGACCTTCACCAGGTGAAGAAATTGAAGTTTCTTCTAAGAACAGTGGGTCTGAAATGAGTCCAAAAGCGTGGGAGAGACACAATCACATTTGTCTCAAGTAGGGGAGAGTGGCTGTGGGGCCACTTGGGAGACTCATGAGTCCAGGTGGGCAGTGTTGTTGGCTTCCACTTGAGCGGTGGGACGGTCAGTGGGTAAAAGCGTACAGATTGAAGACATGTTTAGATGGTAAAGAGGAAAGGATCAATGATTTCTGTGAAGGTAGGATGGAGTAAGGCCCAGGTTTCTTGGTGGATTAATGAGTTAAATAATGGTCCTGCTGTGTTCTGAGGAGGGAAAGCAGCAGAGGGAGTTCTGGGGGAAAACTGATGAGTTCAGCTGTGGGTAAAGTGAAAGGCTGTTAGATGTGTGGTCTGGGAGCTCTGGTGAGAGCCAGTAGTGAGTAGGGGGCGGGGAGAAAGACTTTCAAATCATTTTGTCTTGTGAAAATACATACAAGAATGAGTAATGACACAACCCCTGTATATTCTGGATTTAAAACCCAGTAACATTTTGCTATATTGACTGCAGGGGTTCTTAATTTTTTAATAGAAATAAAATAAATAGAAACAAAATAGTGGAGTTAATGAATATCTTAGAGTTGATGTGTGTCCTTGTATGTATTTTCATACCTCATCTGTTTATAAACATAATCTACAAAAAGTTAACTTGCTTAGCATTAGAGTTAAACAGAGGGACGTGACACACTCTGTTGGTGGTTCAAGGTGATTTCTTGGGCAAATTATGTAGCCTCTCTGTGCCTTAGTTGCATCTTCTGTGACTGCCCCGTGCCCCTCATCACAGCTGATTTCCTAGACTAGATGTTGGGAGGGAGGCTGCTGAAGGGAGTAAGAGGTGGCAACTGCTAGGGTCACTGAAGAGAGAGACAAAAACAGATTAAAGCCGAGAAACTGAGTGCTAATACCCTCAAAGGAGAAAGAATCCCTTAGTTTTTTGAGCCACTTAGCCTAAGAGAAAGAAAATCATGTGGATCCAAAGCTCTTGAGCATATGAGTATTGTGGGTGGGAGGGTGTCATCAGAAAAGGGTTGAGAAAAGGCCTTTTGGTTTCCCTTTACGTTTCCAGTAAGGATGAGGCGCAGAAGAAAAACCACCCGCTTCACTGTAGAAGGTGCTGTTTTCTGCAAAACTGACCGAAGGTTGGAAACCATTCATCAGTGGTGCTGGCAAAAGAAGAGACTTCTAGATTGGGTGGGGCACTTGCTGTGACTTCCAGGTAACCTGCTGGCTGGGGGCTGTGAGGCGGGCAGTAGGTTTGCAGTGTGACCTGGGCATAATCCCTGGCACTGAGGCTGCTGATCTGACTAGCAGAGCTGGGCAGACACCGTCCTAACGGGGCTGCTCGGGATGAGGCCTGGGACACCTGCCATGCTGAGGGCGAGAGGAGAGCTCCCCTGAGGTTGTGTCCCTGTGAAGATTAGAAACGTCCTCCTGCAGGGGAGGAAGAGCCTCTGAGCAGCGGGCCGGATGCACAGGCAAGACCAGCCTGAGCACGGAGATTTCAGGAAGCCGGAATTCATACAGGCCCGAACAGCCTTGTTCCTGAGAAACTGGAGGGAAAAGATGCTGCAAATTCAGGCTAAGTTCAGACACTATTGTGTGTCATGAGTGATAGGTAAAGACTGTTCAGGCAGCCACGAGAGAACCCTGTGGTTGTCCCAGTTGGGCGTCACACAGGAGGGAGGAGCAGAGTTATATACTTTGCCACTTATTAGCTGTGTGACTTTGAGCAATATCACCCCACTTCTCTCTATATATATCTACATCTGTAAAGAGACACAGTGACAAGCTCGTGTCATCAGAATGCTTTGTTTAGCTCTGATCCCCTTTGTCCAGTCCTGTCAGAGCTGCCCTGCAAGGTTCTGCAGCGGCTGCTCTTGCCCTGTGATGGGAGGGCATAAAAGGGCATTGTAGCACCCGAGGGCAGAAAGGGGTTGCTTTAAAAGCAGACATGTAGCCTCCTGCAGCTGCAGACCTGCAGGCAGTTTGGTTCATGGTCGTGGAGAGGACTTTGGAGGCCTTAGCGTCGTCTTAAGACTTGTTTTCCCTTGGGGACCTGATTTGCCTTTGCAGATTAATGTTGAAGATTTGGGCTTCTGGCAAAGCTGTTTTCAGAGATGGGTATATACGTAAAATATCATATAAAATAAAATGATTTATTTAACGTGAGCGACTTTGCAGCTGTTGGGAAGAGCTGTGTTGGCCTGGTCTCCACGGAGGACACCAAGGGTCAGCAGAGCGTGCGGGAGGGAAGGCAGCCTGCAGTGCTTCTGCGGGGGGTTCTCCCCAGCATGGTGCTCTGCTGAGTTGACTCTTCTCTGAGTTTGGTTGCCAGAGGAGCAGACAGCAAAGTAATGAGTTCTGGAGGGATTGTATAATGACAGGAAGAAATAGGAACCTGGAGATTTTCTGGACTAAAACACGCTTTTGGTTCCTGATTCAGTGTGTTCCATTACAGAATTGATGAGTTGTGTCTATTCTGGGACTTCATTGAAATAAACGTTCAGCCTAAATGTTAAGGGATTTGGTTTATTTGGCTGGAGGACTCGAGCCGGGATGACAGCCTCTCAGATCACTCTGAGGGACTGCTCCCAAGAGGTAGGGGAGGAGCTAGGATAAATAGAATCTTTACAACAAAGATCAGGTAATTGGAACAATAAAATATTGCTTGTTATCTAAAGAAAACCAGATATCTCAAGTTCAAGTATTTAGTGGTTTTCTATGTATGGTGGGAAGCAAACATTTGGGTCATTGAATTCATTCCTTTGGCAAGCCCCTGGCTATCTAGGGCCAGTATCCTGTCCTTTCTTGCACTGAGTCTGCTCAGAGGGCACCACTGTGAGTGGCTGAGAGGCCGGGCTGTAGGCATGTACTCGCTGGGGGTTGGCAGCAGCCGCTGATGACTCGGATTCAGCATTCTTTGTTTACTGTCATGGTTGCAGTATTTTCATGCACATTGTAGTATTTTCATTCACAGTGTTCCCCCTTGGTCCTAAATTCGACCAATATTTTGAGAGACATTTCATGACCAATTTTGTCCCACGTTGCTAGGATGGCTCATTCCTAGTTCAGGTGAAGAATCTTCTGAGTTGCCATTCAAGGTGTTAGTTTTTTTTATCAGGCCCTGTTGATACTAAAAGTTCTCTGGATCACCTGTCTTACTACTCTATTATGATCCAGGAAGTGTTTAACCTTCTTTGCTCATTCCCATACCTAGAATCACACTATTATATTTATTTTATTCAGGGTTATAAATTTTATCTGTTTCTTCAAGATGTTTAGCCATCATCAATCTTGTGGGCCTAGTTACACATTGGGAAATGTAACAGACAACAATTTTATAAAATAGACAGGATATAAGTAATACAGCTAGTAACGTTAATAAAGTCACGAGTAAGAATTTAATAGTCAAGAAGTTGTATTTTTGGGTTAAAATTTTGCTTGTGTTTCTGAGTTTGATCCTATGAGAAAGTTCATATTTATGGTCAGGGTCAGAGCAGGTATTAATTGGCCAGTTGAAATCTCCCACCTTGTAAGATCAACAGTGGCCTAAACAGAACTATAATTTCTTTTTAGAATAACATTTTTGAGGGCTACCTAGTTAGAGCCTTGGAGTAGGGAAACCCACCAAGGTAACACAGAAGTACTAGACATAGGTAATTTATCATAAACTTAACAAGTGGAGTAGTTCATAATCAAAGGTTGGAGAAATTATCAAAGTAATTGGTATACAGTCCTGGTCCGGTGTCTTGGGTCAGCAGTCTAGCTCAGATGTCGTCTTCTTCTCATCCTGGTATGGAAGCTTTTTCTCCATTTGGGCATTGTTTTAAGGTGAGCAGCGCTCTATAGGCCAGTGCACTGCAGGGGCTGTTTCAGATAGGAAATGAATCCGAGACTCCGTTTCCTTCAGCTTTGGTGTGTATGGTCTAGTTAAGAGTATCTGAAAAAGGGTCTTTCCATTCAGGTTGGAGACAGTTCTTTAAGTCATGCCTGTTGCAGTATGTATAATCCCCTGGCTGCAGGTCATGGGGCATTGGAATTTTACCCAAGGATAGATTACTGAGCTTCAGAATCAAACCTAGAGTATTCTTTTCATAATTCAATTAAACTGTACAGCAGTGTGACATAACAGCAAGGAATGATCTGGGAAGTGTCTTAGTAAATATGGACCTCAATTAACAAAACTAGAATTTAATATCGACTAAAATATAATTTTTTTCTCTCTAAAGTTACCCTCAGTTTTCTCAAATATAGCCAAATCAAGATTAATTTCTTTACAAATTAAATCTGATTATTTGATCATATAGGCTTTTTAAATTGACTGTGTTGGAAGTTTTAATACGGAGTCTCAGGGTAGAATGTTAATAAGGTTTTCTAAGGCCAAGAAAGCCACGTCAAGGCTTTTCATGGATTTTTGCCTTACAGATTTAGGTAAATTCTTTTCTCTTTAAAATCCTTAAAATACCTTTATACTCCTATATCTCTTAGGAGATGATCTCCCTAATTTGTCTGATAGAGCCACTGGGGACCTAAGTATTTTTAGTCTTTTGAGGGACCAGATAGAGAGAAGAGATAACTGTTCCAAGTCTGTATACATAGTTATAATTTATCAAATTGCTGTGAACCATAACTAGCTTAAGGAGAAGAGATTCTTTATGTCTGGGAAACAGGTTAAAAGGCAGTAGTATTTCAAACAATATCAAAAATTATAACCATATTCAGCTGGTTAATCAGTCCCATGTAACTAATTCTTTTAATGAGAGTTTTCATTAGAACTTTAAAATTTCTTACCCAGTTTAGTTCAGTGCTGTAGTTTGAAATTTATTAGAAATCAGTAAATCTCCTTGAAGAGAAAGCATTTTGCAAAACCATCAGAAGAAAACAATTAACTGTCTATAAATGACAAAAGATTTAAAAGCATGGTTAAACACCGTTACACTATAATCAATAAAGAAACCTGTTCACTATACCCATAATTATCACTGGTAACATTTCAGATAAACCAGAATTTTAGGGAGTCCATATAATTTCTACAATACCTATATTAATAATATTTCTCATTCAATATAACCTTAGAAGTTTTATGATTCATTTGACAATTCCATGTTATTTAAAATGCCAAATGAAACTTTATAGTTAAAAATCTCTCTTTGGGATGTTTCAGGGGCCTTCTGTAGCATCCCAAACTTAACTGGAGATTAAAAGAATTTTAATTAATTAAATTAATTTTTATTTAATTAATTAGAATTTTATATTTGGGGAGCTTTTTGAAAGATTTCAGAACACTTGATCAGATAAACATATAGATCACTAATGTAGTACTAATTCATTAACAAGAAAATATGTCAAATGTAAAGGCAGAACAGATCAGCTAAGTGGTATAAGAAGTTTTACAATCTGTTACTGAAGGTGGATTAATATTTTAAGAAAAATTTTTCCTCTTAACAGAGAGAAAACCAAATCTAATCTTGTTCCAGCTAACTTCTAAGATTCATTTACGTTGCCCAATTTGATTCTAAACTTAGCCAATTCTGACCACGTACAAAACTTTCCTCAGGGTTCCTTTTCCACAAGCCTTCCACAGCTTTCTATACTTATATTAGTGTGTCCTTTATTTTGTCTTCCATTCAGAGGTAACCAGCTTCAGGAGAAAGTCACTATTTTTCATTAACAAAGTATTATTCCATTCTTACATCTTCCTTTACGCATTTATATTACTTTCCTAGGATACTGAGATCATTCCCTTACTAATAGAGACTATTTCTGTGTGACACCAACCATTTATTAATATTTCTAAACACCTTTAATTTCACTGTAAGAGGAAGTTAAATGTTAAGTAATTCATATTTCAATCATTTTATCTGAAAATGGCATAGATATTTAATAAAATCTTGTCATTTAACTTAATTTAGCACAACTCTAGAATTTAAAGATATCAAACATTTAGAGATTATTTTAAGCATACATTTTAAAAATATATTTTAAATATTTACCCAAAGCTCTCATCTCATTTGCATTTAATTTACTTAAAATTTTACCACAGCACATTACTGTTATTTTTTTTTTGACAAATCTGCAACAGATATAACAGGATCTTATTTGACTTTCATTAAACCTAGGTACAGTAAAGGTATTATAGTTAAGATGGATGATTTTAAAGATGTCTATATTTATTAGAACATACTTAAACTAAACAATATCAAATATTACCTTAATATTGAATATTTTCCAATTCACATGACACTGAAAGTCAATTTGTTAAGTTTTTATTTTAAAAATACTTAATTTTTAAGCTCTTATATTTTTACATCAATTAAGCAGAGCTCTTTGACTTCGAATTTTTTTTTTTTTTAGCAGTAGAAATATCTCACTTCTATAATCTGTATGCAGGCTTATAAACAGACAAAAGCTAGAGATCTCATAGCTTCACTTTAAAACTTACTTATATTTATAATAATAGTTGGAGTAAGCTGAATTTGCTTGCTCAAACCACTAAGGCTTACTATTTATGAAACAGATAATTAAGATTTCCTCACAAAGTCTGAAGGACCCGTCAGAGTTCTGAGTTCTAAAATGCCAAAAATTTCATGGCCTCAAGTTTTATTTCGTTGAGCTAATTAGGCTCAGTCCTAGGTCACTGTTTGTTGTATTTATATTTCTGATCTGCAAGACAAAGACACTCTCTTCCAGGTCCCCAGATAACTGCTCTGTCACCCAGACCCAATTTTATCTCCTTAATTGGCATTTTTGTATCAGTGAGAAGAGCTGTAAACAAAGAATTCCATGTTTTAAAACTAAGGTTTTCTTTATTTTGTCTTCCAAAGCTTGCATAAGACATTTATTAAGGTCTCTTTTCCTTGAGTTATAAGTTAAACCCAGGGTAAACCTATATTTTTTTTTTAGCTACTCAAATTACTTTTTAGATTTACGTTATATTGGACGTCTCAAGTAACTATATTGGTTTCCTTTAATTTGTTCAATTAATATTTTCAGAGGGACAGACATGTGCCCAGCCTTATAATACCAAGAAGGGGAAGCGTTTTTCCACTGAAACATATCTATCCCACAACATAAGCAAAAGGTTTATATAAAGACCATCTAAACATACCAATTTCACAAACTTTTATCTCAATTTTATTAAATCTTATACCTTTAATTTTTATATTTATTAAGTTTAATCAATAATTCTTATTTCTAGAAGGAGTGACAGAAACCTTTTTTTTGTGGGTGTACATTGTATATAATTTTGTAGAAGTCTCTAGGATGCCCAAGTTTCAGCCAAAGAGCTTAGGCCCTTCTCGATTTTTAATTTCATTAATTGGTCTGTTGTCCCAATACTTGATCAAGTATTTCAGTCTACATATAAATATATTTTAAACTGTGGTAAATAAAACGGACTTGTTTGAACTTTAATGTTGGGGGGGAGTAGGTGAACTCTTTGTCCCTTTTTTTTTAACTTTACGTAGTGTAGTATCAAAACCCTGTATGTAAATCCAAAAATGTCCATTTTATTTATCTCATTCAAAATAAACATATAAAAATATTTATGCTTTTGGGATAAGCCACTTATCTGTTTTTTTGACATTTTTACAATCCTTTTTCCAGTTATTCAACCTAATTAACATTAATTACACTAAGTTTTTATTAGCATCTCTAGAAACATTTATCAGAAAGGAAAAACAAAAATGTAGCTTTTCAAACCAGTTATATTTTTATATCTGAGTTCTTAGGTTAACCATTAGATATATTTTTCTGCATTTAAACTTTATTTTAATAGGTACCAATAAAACAGCCGTTTATAATGAGATCTCTTTAAACTTTCACCAATTAAAAAGTTTTTCCAAATTAAAAAATCCATCATATGGCCGTCAATTTATATACAAATATAATATATATATAGTGATTTTAAACCAATAAGATGAAGAGGCCCTTCCACATGAGAGTCGGGGTGTTGCCTAAATAAAATTCAAAGGTTTACTCTCCAAAAGCTTAAAGCCTTCGTGGTCCAGGCTGATGCAACAAAGTTTAAGATGGCAAAATATCTGAAAATTGGTACAATCAAAGAATTGCTTAGAATCCCAATTTATTTGTGTGGCCACCGTATGTACACAATTCTTGAACCTTTTGTATGGCAGAGTCCAAGGTTTCCTTTAAAAACTAAACTAAACATATATATACTTACATGCACACACTTAAAACACCCAGAGAAAGATAAAACGTTTACATTTCAAGGACACAGGAAGAGAAATCCAAGTTCCCCCTAAAGAGGATTTTGTTTTTATAAGTTAAGAATGCCAAAAAATGTTTTTATCAGGCCTGGTTATTTCCGGAGTGAGTTTTTTTTTTTTCTTATTCCCGATTAATGTTGTAAGTTTTGTATGTACATAAATCTGGCTGGGTAATACTTGGAGACTGGCAATCTGTCATTTCTTTTTCTTTTCTTTACTGTTCTTTATTTTTTTTTTTTTTTGAAAGTTCTATTCCCCATTGTAAGGTCGGGTTCTCAGAATAAATTTGCTAGTAAGATTTCCCACAGGGACAACTCTGTGGCATGAAGTCTTTATGTCTACCACTCCTGGAAGATTCCCTGTCACCCGAGAATGCTGTTACCAGCCAGGAGGATGGTCCAAAATTTGGAGTTGAAAGTTTCCTCATAAGAGTTTTACTTTTATCCTGAAAAATTCAATGGAGGTAACCAAATTGAGGAAAACATTAGACTAGCCTCTTACCTAACCACTCAGTCCTGAACCCAGTGTCTTTCAACTTGGACCCACTCGGGATGTCTCCACTGGGTGAGTATTTTCCTCATATGTTTCCACCAGCCCCACTTTGGACATATCCTCAAGGTGGGTATTTCCTGTTATCTTTCAAACAGGCCCCACCCAGGATGTCTCCACTGGGTGGGTAATTCACCTCAGTTTCTTTCAACTGGAGGGCCACGTACCTGGATACACCGCCAGATAAAACTTAGGATCATCAACCAATATGTGAGATCCGAGAACCAGGAGAGACTCAGCCAAATTCATCTGGACCCCCCGAGGAGGCAGATGAGCACAAAGGGCCACTGCTGGTACCAAGGCTCCGGTTACTCGGAGAGTTCAGGTGGAGAGAAATCTGCTGTGGTGCTTCATGGTGTCCAAAACTGTTGACTGAAATAAACGTGCAGCCTAAAAGTTAAGAGCTATGTTTCATTTGGCGGGAGGACTCGAGCCGGGATGACAGCCTCTCAGAACTCTCTGAGGGACTGCTCCCAAGAGGTTGAGGAAGAGCTAGGATATGTAGGAGCTTTACAACAAAGACCAGGTTGTTGGAACAATAAAAGATTACTTGTTATCTAAAGAAAGCCAGGTATCTCAAGTTCAAGAATTTAGTGATTTTGTATGAATGGGAGGAAGCAAATATTAGGACTCACTGAATTCATTTTTTAGACAAGCACCTAGCTATCTCTGGCCAGTAGCCCGTCCTTTCTTATTCTGAGTCTGCTCAGAGGGCACCATTGTGGGTTGCTGCAGCGGCTGGGCTGTAGTCCTGTCCTCGCCGGGGGGTGGCAGCAGCCTTTAATGACTTGGTATCAGTATTCTTTGTTTACTGACATGGTTGCAGTATTCTCATTCACATTGTAGTATTTTCGTTCACAGACCGAATATGGATAATCTGCAAACTTGGAAAGCAACCGAGATGGAATTACTGCAGATACCTTCTGCTTTAATAAGCCGTGTGCAAACATAAACATGGAGGAAGCATACACTTGGATTTGGAGGTGTAGGAAAGGGATCCTGCACATTGCAGGAGAACGCAATGCAGAATTCCTTAAGTCCAACTTTCTTTACTGTAGTGGTTTCTGAGAACAGTTTATGGTAATTAACAACATTGACAAACGGTGGCACACATTGCTTTTAAGAGATGGCCGGCTGCAAACTTTTATATTGGACAGGTGGAATTCATAGGCAAGTGGTCAGGTGGATGGGAGAGAGATGGAGCCAAGGCCTGGGCCCAGATTCCGGTTTAAATTGCCATTTCTTCACCATAGGGCCTTGGAATAGAATGCATACTCTCAACCTGTTGGTGAATCTGTGAAATGGGCATGATAATATTCATTTCTTCCTGGGATTGTTGTAAGATCTAAAGAGTATTATAGCACACACGAAGCATTTAACACACTGGCACTTAGCAGTGTTGACTGTGTGGGGCCGCCCCGCTTAGCGTGCGTCAGAGCCGTAAAGGCAGCATTTGTCTGTTGAGGATGCACTTGTAGCCCCTTGGCTAGGTTGTGAATTTGGTGATTTCCTTTAATACTTGTAACTCTGTGTGACATGGGCAGTTATTTTCATGGACAGATGAGGAATCTCAGGGTAAAGAAGACTGTGTAATTTGCCCAAAATCAGACCATAATTTTGGGTGCAGTGGCCTCGGTTCAGCATGGGCCCCTGGGCCTTCTGCTCTTTCCGTTCAGCACCAGAGCCAGATATGGAGTTGGCTGTTTCCCTGCCCAGAATATCCGGCAGGACCCAAGACACACCTGGCCCTGTGCTGCTTGAGCAAAAACTCCGGAGGAGAGGGAGTTACAAAAGGGATAAACATAAAAACATACGACAGCAAACTGTGATCAGCTCTGAGAAGGAAAGGAACACGTCTCGCCGTGCAGAGCTGGGAGATTTCCCGTCGGGCTGCTCTGGGGGCGTTCATCTCAGCTAAACAAGCTCTGCTGTTGCAGCAAGGCAGGAAGGCAGGGCGCGTGTGGGCAGGTAGACAGGGCCTCATTGATCGTACTCATTCCCCATTAAGCGGCAGCTTTCACGGGCACTTACCTAGTAAACATCGGCCATAATCTTCACGCAATTTGCTTGGTAGTTTTATTGACCCCAGCTTTGAGATGAGGTCATTGAAGCTGGGGAGTTTGCTGCATGCCCGTGATTACCTTGCAAATACCCCCACTGGTCTTTCAACCTAGACTGGTGTGGCTGTCATGCCCCATCCCTGTGAATGGCATCGTGTAGCTTCTCCCAAGTGGCCCAAATGACTGACATTGATATGCTTAATTCGTAGGAAATGGTATGTGGCAATAAGAGAAAAAGGTAGTAAGAAATTGTTTGGAAAACAAGAAAAAAACCTATTCTTCCCCAGCTGGGGGAGCGTAACCTGTATCACCCACCCTAATCACTGCCTGTCACCTCCTCCCTGAGGATTCTGTGTTCAGAAGCCACTCTGAGCCTTGGGAGAACATTTTTCCTCATGACACTTTTGACTAGGACCCGCGACATCTCTGTCCCTGGTTAACACTCTCTTCAAAGCCGTTTAAACTTTTTGCAGGCTCCTCCACTCTGATGTAAGAATAGCCTGTATAACTTCTTGATGCAGCTCCTTAATGAAGATCTTGTGATGGAAACCTAGCCAAAACTGGGATGTATGGACATAGTGACTGCAACTTCAGCCCATTGTGAGTTCATAATCAGAGGGGTGGGTGACTCAGGAAAGGCTTTTTTAAGGTAACAAGGGGAAAGTGAAAGGATGCTTGCTGTGTGAGAAAGAAACATATCGGTCACAGCCAGCAAGATACCTCTGTTCATGATGGGGTGTGGCGAGTGCAGAGTTCTCACAAAGAAAGAAGTGATGTGATGGGAGGGAGGACAGTTGGGTAATATATTGGGGAGGAAAAAAGTGGGCTGAACATTTCCTGGTTGAACAAGAGGATTGTGACATGATGTGCTTGTATTTTGGAGAGAAGGGTTTTGTGGGGACAGGCCTAGGAGTACGCTGTATGGCTGGGGAGTCAGCACAACAGAGAAACACAGAGAACCCGGCAGACCCCAAGGCCCAAGCTGGGGGAGAGGCTGCTCGCAAATTGGAACCCTGGAAGCTGGTTCTGTCCCTTAGCTGGGGCCTCAGACCTCACTTCACAGCCCAGTCCTGTTGATACAAGAATAAAAAACGTTGGGCATGAGAAGGGCTGTGTCCCAGGCTTTCATTGATCCCCTGGGATGTGCCCCACCAGATTTTGTTCTTTGACTTCATGCAGTAAAGAATTCAAGAGCAAGCCAGTGTTGAGTAAAGGTATATATATTCAGACAGATACATTGAAATGCAAGAGAAACGTCACGAGGTGTGGGGGTTTCATGCACAGATTAGAAGTAGGTACACACCCCACAGACAGAAGGTCTGTCTTCTCCAAAGAGGGACAGAGATTGGTGACCGCGAGGTGGCGCTGTGTTGCTTGTTTTCTTGGGCTTGGTGGTTTCATATGCTAATAAGTAGAAGGACCAGCCTTAGGGCAAGGGGCTAGGATTCCCAGGGAGTTGGCCATTTCCCACCCTTTGACCTTTTGTGGCTAGCATTGGGACTGCCATGATGCCTGGGGCATGTTATTCACCAGGTTACTATTACAATGGATGTTTACTGAATCTCAAGATCTGCTAGAAGTTAAATCTCTTCATCCTGAGCCTCAAGGCCTATTGGGGGTTGAATCCTTCACCATTTTGATGTCAATTGCTGTGGCCTTCCTTGAATGGCTGTGCTCTTCCCCCTTCCATCCTGTATCACTGTGATGACACAAAGACAGCAAAGGCCGGGCCCTACCTGTGCTCCTGCATTTAACGGCAGGAGGTGTGGTGTGGGCTTATGATGACTCTGAGTGGTGAGAAGGATGTTTCAGATTTTCCCACGTGAGACATGGGGACTTACCAGCAGCCTCCCCAGATTTATCTCACGGGCATTATCGCTTGTGTTGTTATGGAAACAAAAGGCCAGCCAAGGAATAAGTATCACACAGAGGGTTTGAGTACTGAGATTTATTACGCTGGCGGGCTCAGGGTGGTTTCTTTTCCAAAGCTCTGAGCACCTCCAAGACGTGCACATGAGGTTTTATAGGGTTAATTACAAGTATGGGGCTATTAGCCAATAAGGCTCAAACAACAAAAAGCAAGGAATCAGTACACTGAAGCTTATCAATTTGGAACAGATCACGTTACTGACAAATGTTGACCTTGGATTTTCGGGTTAGCTTATTAGCCCATTAAACTGACACTAAACTTCAGGTTTACCAGGTAGCTCAGCAAAACTTAGATCAGGAAACCTACACTTATCACACTTTGATTTGTGACTTAGCTTGTTAGCCCAGCTGTGGTTTTCCTTCAGTGTCACTTATCTTTTGAATTTTTCTTTTTTCCTTTTTTTTTAATATTTAATCCAAATTTAATATCAGGGTTCTTTGGGAAAGAAATTTCTCTTTTTCTTTTCTTTGGTGATCTTTTAGGGGGGCAGTTAATTAGATGTATTTATCTGTTAATGGAAGCCCTGGGGCTTCAACCCAGGACCCCGTGCACGCTAAGCACACGCACTACCGCCCGCCCCATCATCTTTTCTTTTTGGTTTCGCTGCCAAGAATCCTACAGCTGAATTTCTAGTCAGCCTTAACACTTGCCCTGACTTCATGGAATCCATTTTTATGAATTTACTTCCCCCTGGTTTCATTTAAGTATTGAATCTTCATTTTCTCTTCACTCTCAGATTTGCCTTTTTGTTGTTATGGTTGTTAAGCTGTGTTTAACAGAATTGTTTAAATTCTCTTTTAGCAAGAGGCTGAATGTAAATAAATAAGTAAGCAAACAGCACAATTAAATGCTTTTATACACTCTGAGCTGTTTAGTAGTAACTTAAAAACCGAATTGAATATTAAAGTGATAGCATTTTAAAAATATTTTTTAATTTTTCATAAAAATATAGCTGATTTAAAATATGATATTAGTTTCAGGTGTACAATAGATGCTCCATTTATAGTTACTGTAAAACATTGTCTGTATTCCCTGTGTTGTAAGATACATCCCTCTAGCGTGTTTACATTACATGTTGCAGTTTGTGTAAGAAAGTTGGGTAATGCAGAGTCTGGAACGTGGCTGTGTATGACTCAGGTTCACGCTCACCCTGCCTGTCAGAGCTCAGGCCTTCACTCCTTTCTGCAGGGGAGCGAGTGGAGGCAGCTCTCATCAGCGCTGTCACCACCCTCTGAGTGGCAGTGACAGCAGTGACTGTGTGTGGACAGGCAAATTGTTTTTCCAAGAGCTTTATATGCGTTTCTGCATTTAATAATTAAAGCCCTCCTGTGAGGAAGCGTTTTTAATGCATAATAAATTTTATTTTGATATTGATATATTTCAAACCTCTGGAAAATTTACAGTAGTACAGTAAACGCTTAGATACAGTTCACTTTAAAGGGCACTATTTTGCTTTTTGTGTCTATCTTAGTTTAGCATAAAATTTCAAGGTTCATCCATAATTGTAGCCTGAATCAGTACTTTATTCTTTTTGCTTGATAATATCCTTTTCCTTTTTTTTTTCGTTTTTGGTCTATTTAAAAATATTTTCATTGAAGTCTTGTTAGTTTATAATTTTGTGTTAGATTCTTGTGTACAGCACAACACTTCAGCTAAATAGGAACCTACCTGTATTCATTTTCATCCTCTTTTTAAACATGTTACTATAAGATATTAAATAATTCTCCTGTGGTATACAGTATAAACTTGCTGTTTATTCTTTACATACTCAGTATCTGCAAATCTTGAACTCCCAGTTTATTCCTTCCCACACCCTCTCCCCACTGGTAACCATAGTTTGGTTTCAATGTCTCTGTGTCTGTTTCTGTTCTGTAGATAAGTTTATTTTTTGTTTCTTTCTTTTTTTTTTGTTTTAGATTCCACATGTGAGCAATCTCATATGGTATTTTCCTTTCTCTTTCTGGCTTACTTCACTTAGAATGACATTCTCCAGGTCCATTGATGTTGCTGCCAATGCCATTATTTTATTATTATTTTATGGCTGAATAGTAGTCTATTGGACAAATATGCTACAACCTCTTTATCCAGTCATCTCTCAGTGGACATTTCGGTTGCTTCCATGTCTTGATATTGTAAATAGTGCTGCTGTGTACATTGGGGTTTAGGTGTCTTTTTCAATTAGGGTTCCTTCTGGATATATGCCCAGGATTGGAATTGATGGTTCATATGGGAGGTCAATTTTATGTCTTTAGAGGAACATCTATACACTTTTCCACAATGGCTCCACCAAACTCTATCCCCACCACAGTGTAGGTGTGTTCCCAATTCTCCACAGACTCTCCAGTATTTATTGTCAGTGAACTTCTGAATGATGGCTATTCTGACTGGTGAGAGGTGATACTTGATTGCAGTTTTGATTTGCATTTCTCTGATAATGATATTGAATATTTTTTCATGTGGCTACTGGCCATTTGTACGTCTTCATTGGAGAAATGTTTCTTTAGGTCTTCTGCCAATTTTTGAATTGAATTGTTTGTTTTTCTTTCTTATTAAGTGTAAAAGCTGTTTACATATTCTGGGAATTAAGCCCCTAGCAGTTTCATTTATTGTAAATATTTTCTCCCATTCCATAGGTTGGTTGTCTTTTTGTTTTGCTTACTGTTTCCATAGCTGTGCAAAAGCTTGTAAGTTTAATTAGATCCCTCTTGTATATTTTTGGTTGTTTTTCTATTGCTTGAGTAGACTGCTCTAGGAAAACATTGCTGAGATGTATGTCAGATGTTTTGCCTATGGTTGCTTCTAAGAGGTTTATAGTGTCTTGTCTACATGTTTAAGTCTTTAACACATTTTGTATTCATTTTTGTATATTCTGTGAGGGAGTAGTCTAACTTCAATGATTTACATTCAGCTGTTCAGTTTTCCCTACACCATTTGCTGAAGAGGCTGTCTTTACTCCATTGTATTTTCTCACCTCCTTTGTCAAAGTTTCAATGACCAAAAGTTTGTGGGCCTATTCTTAGTAATTTTGCTTATCCGTTCATTGATGGATGGATATTGTTAGTAACTTTTGGCTACTCTGAATGATACTGCTATGAATATTGATGTGAAATTTTTTATGAGAATATGTTTTCATTCTGTTGGCTGTACATTTGCCCCACCATATCTGTAGTTTCCACTACATGAATCCAGATGGTTGATTGTAAAGGGACTCGAACATCCTTGGATTATGGTATCCAGGGTGTGGGGTTCCTGAAACCAACCCCCCAAGGATATTGAGAGATGACTCTATATGTAGGAGTGGAATTGCTGAGCCATATAACTCTAAGCTTTTGAGGAAATACCAGACTTCTCCAAAGAAGCTGCAACATTGTTCCTTTCCCCTGGCCACATATGAGGTTTCTCTGCCTCCTGAACGACATTTGTTATTGTCCATGTTTTGGTTATAACCATCCTAGTGGGTGTAAAATGAGATCTCATTTTGTTTTTGACTTCCCTAGTGATGCTGAGCATCTTTTCATATGATTATTGGCCATTTGTATATGTATCTAAATTCGTGGTAAATTTAAAAATTGGGTGTATTTTTTTGTATGGTTCAGTTGTAAGCATTCGTTATGTATCCTGGATACTACTCTCTTATTAGATACATGCTTTGCAAAATTTTTCTTCTATTCTGCACATTGTCCTTTAACTATATTTTTTTTAAACATTAAAACAATTTCTTTACAAGGGAGGTAGTTAGATGTAAAGATTTATTTTATTTTTTTGCAAAGCACGCACTCTCTGACTTGAGATACCCTTTTCCCCTGTCATTTCACTTTCTTGATGATGTCCTTTGTAAGAAAAAGGTTTTAGTTTTGATGAAGTCCAGTTTATCTGCTTTTTCCTTCTATCACTTGTGCTCTTGGTTTTGTATCTAGGAAACCAAAGCCTATCCTAGGCCCACAAAGATTTATACTGTGTCTTCTTTTAGAAAGTTTATAGGTTTAATTTTTACATTTCTGTCTGTGATCTATTTTCAATTAATTTTATTTGTTATATAAAATATGGGTGTTCAGATTCCAGATTGATTCTTTTGCCTGCAGATACCCAGCTGTCCCTGAACCATTAGTTGAATAGACTATTCTTTCAATGGAGTGTTTTTGGCCCCCTAGTGGAAAAGTGTCTGTAAATGTAAGTTTTTCCCCGTGGGTTTTTATTGTGTCTTTTAGATTTATTTATCCAAACTTATGCCAGTATCATACTGACTTAGTACTATAGCATTTTATTACACTTTAAAGTGAGTCCTCCAACTTTACTCTTCTTTTTCAAGGTTGTTTTTGCTGTCCTGGGCCCCTTGCACGTCCATGTGAATTTTGGGATCAGTTTTTCAATTTTGCATAGAAGTCAGCTGGAATTTTGATAGGGATTCCACTGAATATATAGTTCACTTTGAGGATTCTTAACATTTTTAATAATATTGTCAATCATTCCATGAAAATGGGATGTCTTCCATATATGTAGATCTTTTAAAATTTATTCTGGTGATACTTCAAAAAGTTCAATGTACAAATCTTGTAAATTTTTGTTAAATGTATCTCTCACTTTATTTTTAATGCTGTTGTAAATGGAAAGGCTGAATTTCTTATGGGTGGGACTATGTATCAATCTTCTTATTTGTAGAATTCCTTCACAACAAATACCCTTGGTATATATTTGCTACATAAATCTATCCACAACTATTCCCCGCCCCGTGTTATAAGAAACCAAGACCCAAGGTAAGCTACTTGAAAACACCTATGTGGAAGTGAGAAATGAGACCCTTGGGTGGGTCTTTGTGCAGATGATACTGAGAGCTTATTCTGAATGGCTTCTTCTTAATTACTTTTAAACAACCCTTTCAGTGTATTTAGTCAGATACATTAAGATTATGCCCTTTTGATGTGCGGAGTAGCTAAGACTATAATTTTCAAATAAATTCTAGTGAGAGTGTTGTACTTGAAACCTAATTTGCATCAATCTTTGAAGATTTATGTTTCAGGAGCTTTGAAAAAAGAACAACTGTCTTTATTCTATAATGAGAACTAAATGCTCAAGCAACATGTAAGAGTTTGAGCAAACTGCCCCCGCCCCGTAGTGCTGGGTGGCTGCAGCTGTAACTGGAGTCAGCACTTACCTCTCCCAGTATGCTTGTGCTGATCTGCTCAAAGTGGTTCGTCCAACAGTTTGTCAGTAGTCTGTTGGACAAAGTCATAAAACATTGATTGAAGGTTGCTAGAATGCAATATATTCTTATTAATATTAAGTAAGCACATATTGAATGCTTACTGTATGATGGAATTGCCCCTCAGCCTCACATGAATATTATTTCTCTTGAAACCTCACATATTTCCTTGTTATTCTCACTTTACAGATAAGGAGACTGGGAATTAGGTCTTCTCTCTTTTGGGGGGAGCTCATTATTAATGATGGGCAGTTGTAAGGAAAAAGATATTGATTCATCATGAGAAAACATTTTTGTGAGAGTCAGCAATGAAGAAGATGAACACTGAAGAAGGTGATCATTGTTCGAGTGAGACAAGCCCTGGGTTGTGCGGAGTCAGCATCCCTGTCCTAGACACGGCACGTGTAGAGCTGCGTGGTGGGTGAGGCGGCGCGGCCGTGCAGGGAAAGCGGATGCTGGGGCCTTAGGCTGTGCTCAGGCCTGGTTGGGCTTTCTCCTAAGGGGAGTGAACCATCATTGACAGATTTTAAGTAGGAGAGTGCGGTGCTTTCATAGTTCATATTTGTCTTCTAGAATGTTCGGAAACATTTAGAAGGCTTGGCAGGAGATGATGTGATGAGTCAGAGTAGGGTGGCTGCGAGGTGTAGCAGTGTCCAATTTTCAAGTGGTTTTCAGGCCCAGGCTTGTGGCTTAGTAGCCGTGTCAGTTTGAATGACGCACACAAGGAAGTGAAACAATTTATCTAATCAATTGAAGCAGTGATGTACCCAATTCCCAGGACTATTGTGGAGATCCAGTGAGATACACTGTGCAGTGTGCAGCATGGTCTCCAGCAGAGAGTCAGTGCTGAGTGAGTGCCAGTGAGTATCTGGTTGGTCAGTTGAGGGTAGTGGGACTCGGTGTCTGAGGATATCTGGTCCCTGAAGAAGGGGTCCATTCACATCTGTAAGTGATGGGCCTGAGTTGGGAGATGCAGGGAGACCTTACCCTCCGACCAGGGGCCCTGGTAAGGACGGCTATGGGAGGAACACCGTGAAGTCAGCTCTTTGCATGTGGAGCTGGAGCTGCCTTTGAGACAACTAACTGCAGTGTCACGAGCTTAAAGAGGAGATCTGGGCCCAGGTTGTGCATTTTCCTAAAATCTCAACTCCTAAGGACGCCGAAGTATTGATCACTGAACGTGAAGTCATACTTTAAAGGACAAACGAATAGTAGTATTATCTCTGTCATCAAAGCTCACGTCTATTCATCACTCACTTTGCTAATTGGGTACTTACAGAGCTCACTTCACCGTCCTCCCGTGGGCTCAGGCTCCACAGAAAAGAGCTGGTGAGACTCCCTCTTTTCTAGAATAAGACACATTTAGCTTGTAGACTTCTGTACCTCGCCAGACTTAGGAAATTAGTTTGTTGGTTTAATTGTATTTTCTGTTGGCCATGTCCTGACAGGAGAGAAATTTTACCTCATGGTCATGTTTCAATTAGCTGTTACTGAGAATTGCTGATCTGATACATAGTGTATGTATTATATTAACTTTGTAGAGTAGTTATCATTTTTCTGTCTTTGCCCTTTAATTTTGTTTGCCCCTTCAGTGTTCTATTCTTTTTGGGGCCTTATTTTTTTTTAATTAAAAAATGTCTGTTAGCAGTTAAGAAAAAAAAAGCAAAGAAAAAATGCACATGAGAACTAAATTTAGAAAATGTCTAGTGTGTTTTCTGTCTCGGCAATGGAGGGTTCTAGAAACTCCTGAAAACCTTCATTACACAAGTTCCTTAAAATGCTGATTGAGAAATAAAACCTTCCTTCCTCATCTTTCAAGCTGCACAACTAATTGTCAAGAAAGTGACGGAAAATTCTCAGAAGCCAAGACAAACGAGAAAGCAGGGTTTCTGAGAGATACGTGAGCGTTAGAAGCCGTGGTGTGCTGGTTGGCTCCTGAACTGATTTTCAGTTGCCTTGACAGGAGGGAAGGATGTGAGCCCCAGACCTCTCACACTAGGAGTTGGATGGGTGATCATATAATGGGCCAAGCCCATCCTGAGAATCTTGCTTTACTAAAGGGTGAAATAGGAAAAAAAAATTCCTCAAGACAAGAAAGTAAGAAAAGTCAATTTTGTTGGAAGAGGGGAAAAATAACAAATCCAAAGTAAGGATATAGTTTAAAGCTGTTCTGGCATGAGAGTGACCACAAACTCCTGGCAGAAAACCACAGCTACTCCTTGATTGATAAGTTGTGTTTTGAATGAATCAGTGAACAGCTATTCCGAAAAAGGCCTTCAGAGTCTTGTGGATCAAGATACTGGACAGCAAACACCTCTCTTCCAAGGTCTCATTCAAATAACCAGAAAGGTTTTAAAGGAAACTAACAATAATCTGAGTTGTATTTATTGACATTACTATATGCTAAGAATTCAGAGGTGACTATGGAGTTGTCTCCTCTTTTATGGACCTTATTTTCTCTTTGGGGAGAAAAATGACATGGTTGGGTATCTTGGTGGAGGGAGGTGTTCGTCTGTTGCAATTAGCCAGGAGAGGAGATTAAGAAAACAGTGAAAGATGGGTGAACTTTTTAGCTGAGGACAGTCTTGTTCACTTGGCTTTTAATTGCAGGCTCAATGAGCTGTCACTGGAGGGACTAGATCTTACGGAGGATGGACTTAGCTCAGGCCTCTTTTGAATGGACAAGTGAACCTGGAAAAAGACAGTCAAATCTGTGCAGACATTAAAGTTTACTTGAACGTGCTCCATCCCTGAGCCAAAGATAGGACAAATATGCAGCAATTCTTGAGGACAGAAGAGTGGTTTTTAAGGTTCTCCAAGAATGAATCCCATGGAACCAAGATGGCCAGTTGTCAAACTGAGACTTTGTTCTTTGGACGGTGTACCCAGCAAGGGTATTGGCCTTTTATATGTTTCCATTTGTCTTTAATACATGTCTGTTGATGCGGACATGGGCACAAATGTTTGACACCTTGTCGAGGCGATTTTGGATACCTGCCTAGAAGCACGGGCACAGTTGCAGCTGCTTCATACATCTTGCAGCCCATCTCTTTCCCCGGCTCCGTGATCACGGCAGAGTGGTTCCTTGTTGACCTGTCCGTTTCCTCTGTGACATCATAACCCATGAAAAGACCGGAGCATATTAACTTGGCTTTGTTAAAGTCAAAGAAACAGATCAAATATGAAGTCAGATTTGTTCTCTCCTATTTCAGTAGTACCATGGAGATGGCAGTTTGGGTAGCTTTTTGTAGTGTTCTGGAGGCTTTCTCTCTCAGCTTCTGGGCGCCTCTGTTGAAAACACTTCATAGCTCTCTGGCCTGCTGGAAAAGCACTCTGCCTGTTTTACCCTGAAGATGTGTTCTGTTTATAAACTCATCTCTACTCCTTGGAAAACAACTCAAGAAAAACTCGGTTGGTTTCCCACCAGCCATGGGCAGGGGTGAGGTAAACCGTGTTATTATTTCATAAAATAATAGTAATAATAGTAATAGTAATAGTAGTAGTACTTGTAGTAATAGTAATAATAATAATAATAATAATAATAATAATAATAATAATAATATTAATAGAAGTCTTAAAACAGGACAGAGCACATTGGAGAGAGTCAAAAAATGCTTTCTGGCTTAAATCAAAAGTGATGACTAGTGATTCCATGGCTGCTGTATTTGCTAAGCTAATTACTCCTTTGCTCCATTACACATTTCTTTTATCTGAAAAAGAAATACAAGGAAATGGTTTAAAAAAAACTCAAACAGAGCACAAAAATACACAAGTGAAAGAAGTTTTCCCTCTTCCTCTGTTCTTTCAGCCCTCTCTGGAGATGCCTCTGTTTACTATCCTTTGGGTGCTTTTCCAGATATGCTTTGCACATTCCCACCTTTGTATGTAAATTCCTTTAAAATTTTAGTTATTTTTAACTTAAAGGGATTTAAATCCTCAAGTGGCTTCTGGCCGGATAATATAACAGAACAAATCTGACTCCATATTAGATTTGTTCCTTTGAATTTAACCCTGTGCTCTGTCACCTAGGCTTCATCTTGTTTGTAAAACAATGTTGCCTAGAGCCTGAAATAAACAGGAGACCCTATTCTGAAGGCTCTGACCTTTAAGGATATTTAACACTTTTTCATTCATTAAAAGATAGCAAATTGCAGAATAGAAAATAACATTTGTTTTGTTGGAGGTTTGCAGGGATCTGACCCACGCAGATAGCTGCAAGAAGAAAGGATTCTAACAAGAAGGAATTCCTACACTAAGAAGTTTGCAACAACCAAGCACATAGGAAAGGATCCTGAATTGTGACTTGGGGAGATCGTTTTCCAGGACATTAGTTTGCCATCTAGGTCTACAGAAACTTGCTATTCCATGCCCCAACATCTGGTCTCCCAACTTATTGGCCTGTCCTGCACTGAGGAGAATGAATTTGGACTTGGTAACACTCCTATCTACCTAGAAAGCTGGGCACTGGAGCTGAGTGTTATGGAAACAGGCCAGCCAAGAAAAAAGCACCAATCGGAGTGTTGGAGTACTCAGAATTATTATGCCGGTGGGCTCAGAGGGGCTTTGGCTCCGAAGTTTTGAGTACCTCCAAGACGTGCACATGAGGTTTTAAAGGCTTAATTACAAGTAAGGGGGGATTAGCCAATAAGGCTCAAAGAACAAAAAGCAAGGAATCAGTACACTGGAGCTTATCAGTTTGTAATAGATCACATTACTGACACCTGTTGTGCTTGGAATTACGAGTTAGGTTGTTAGCCCAATAAACTGACACTAAACTTCAGATATATGAGATAGCCCAGCAGAATTTAGATCAGTAAACCGACATTTATCACACTTAGATTTGTGACTTAGCTTGTTAGCCCAGCTGGACTTTTCCTTCACATGAGGACAGCTCTCCCACACCCAGGGAACTACTGTGAGCCCTTGATGTTTCCACTAGGGTGGGTATGGTTTACCCAGGAGGGATGGGGACTATGCACCAACACTCAGGCAGTCTGCTCTGTCTGGGTCTCTGATCTTGTACCATCCCGCTCCCCGCCAGCCCAACACCTGGGACAGTGGACCTAAGGCAGAGATCCTTCCTGCCTGTTTCCCAGCGTGTAAAAGGGGAATATGTGCTCTTCCCAAGGTAGTTCTGAGCGACAACACCTGCGGGTCCTTGGTTCTCAGAGCAACAGAAAACCCAGCTCCGCGTGGGGGCAACGGGTGTGATCTCCCTAGGGTTTCTGCAGAAGCATCGGACGGAGGGTTGGATCACGGTGGTAAAATTGAGCTGCGGGGCTTGAAGGGTAACAGAAGGGTACAGAAGCAGGTCTGCCGCCTAGGGGTGCCCCAGAGGTAAAGCTTTTTTTCTCCAACTCCGCTAAGACCCTCCCTTCTCCAGAGCCCTTCCTTCTCTCTGCTCATCCTGTCCATCTGTATCCTTCCAATTTTCCCGTCCTCTCCACCTGTTCCCATCTTCTCCCTCCCTCGCTGTCCCACCTTCTCTCACAGAACCCAGAGAGGATCGCTGGCCCTCCTGCGCATGCGCAGTCAGTGCCAAGTGGTCCGCTAGTTGGGAGCTCCATATCCGAGCCGGGGATCGGGCCCAAAGGCTTCTCAACTACGTCGCCCGGTAGGCCTTTGGTTCCTGCCTGGGGCCAGGGCCTCTGACTGTGGAAGTGCAAGGTGGGGGGCTCCCGGGAAAGGGGTCAGGCGGCTGCGGGAGGGCGGTCCGCCTGTCACAGACCCCAAGGGCGCTAGTCAGCCCGTGTTCAGATGAATTGCTCAGGCCAGACCCCTCTGCCAGCGCCACCTGCCCCGGCGCCCCGGCCACAGTATCCAGGGCCTGGTGTGCACCTGCCACCTCTCACCCAGCCGGGATCCCCTCAGTCCGCGGCTGGCGTCCCCTTCCCCTCTCCCTCCCGCTAGTCCTCTCCTCCCGGGCTTCCTCTCCTCGTCCGCCGGCCCGTCCCCGCCCCTGGGCGGGCTATGTCCCGGGCGGGCTGGGTCTGCGGACCCGGACGGGGGCGGGCGCCTGGGACTGGGGCTGGGGCTGTCCTCCGAGCGAGGCTGCAGCCCGCGTCCCCCTCCCCGCTTTCCCTGTCCCGCGACCCCGGGGCTGCCCTGCTCTCCCTTTCCCGCTCCCTGAGGACCAGCTCTGTGGCGTGGGCGCTGCTACCTGGGCTGAAAGCCTCCGGCTCTAACGCCCAGCTTCTCCTGGTGGAGTTGGGAAAAGGGAGCGTCACTGCTAAGCGAGGTTCTGTCTCCCCCCTCCATGTTTCTGCCGCAGGTAAGTACCTTGAACACTTTCAGGTGTTATGATGGCGGTGCTTTTTGATGTCACGTGTTTTTATAGTGAGAGGGATTGCAGTGGTGAAAGCAGGGCTTGGTTCTGTTAAAAATGTGCTGAAGGCATGAGGCTGTGACATCCTCCTTCCTTCCCTCTCCCAGGGTGAAAGGAGTGATCGTCGATTTTCAAAAGATAGTTACAGTCCCTAACTAGCCCAGCCCAGCTAGTATGTGTTAACAGGAACAGCACCACCAGAGGCCTTGGAGACCCAGGGATATTGCAGTCCTAAAGTGCTACTGGCATAGTTTGGCTTGTTTAGGTTTTTTGTTTTTCTTAAATTGTGGGACAGACTAGTGTATAAACTGAAAAATAATTGTCAAGAAATAATTTTCATAGGACAGTTTTATTGTGAAATAGTTCACACACCATGAATTCCATCCATTTAATTGGTACAATTCAGCAGCTTTTTGCATATTCACAGTGGTGCATCCATTATTATTCCAGAACGTTTTCATCACTTCAGAAAGAGCAGTGGAAATGAATGACCTATCCACCCCTCCCAAGTGGTGGTTCTAAAGAAATTTCTTGGCTATTCCTGACCATAAATTAACTTGTTATATTCCAAGAAAAATCTGGTAGGAATTCTAACCAGAATTGAAATGAATCTGTCTATCAAAACAGGAAGAATTTATACCTTTATGGCATAAACTTCTTCTACCCATGAATATATATGGGACCCTATCTTTTCATCTGACCAGAGCCTGGCCCATGTGAAGTCCTCACTACTTTTTGGGCTTGTGAATGATGAGATTCTATACATCGTTAGTTGTAACTGGAGCCTTTCACAGAAGAGAAAAGAAACCTCAGTGAAGCAAGTGACTCTCTGATGGTCAGAAAGAGTGACAGCCAGTGCTGGAGTGATCCAGTGGACTTGGTGTTTGCAGCTAGATTTCTCGACCACCTACAGTTAAGGGGATTAGAGAGTTCTTTTATTTTTTCTTAATGGCGTTGCATTTATTTTTACTTATTTTTTAAAATTATTTTTTACTTAAGTGTAGTCAATTTACAATGTTAGTTTCAAGTGTACAGCAGAGATTCAGTTATAAACATATGTATATGTATATAGATATGTCTTAGATTGTTTTTAGTATAAATCACTACAAGAAATTGAATATAGTTCCCTGTGTTATGTAGCAGGTCCTTGTCATTTATTTTGTATTTACTAATTTGTATCTGTTAATCCCCCCTTTCCTGCCTGCTAAACACAGTTTGCTTTCTATGTCCATGAGTCCATTACTAGGAGCACCGTTTTCCCTAGTAATATATGCTCTTTTGCTGCTTTCAGTTTCAGTAATTCCATCTTATCTGTGGGCGCTTTTCTTCTGGTGGCCTTAATGTGGTTTGCACACGTGGTAATAGAGATCTGTATTTGGGAGAACCCCAGGCCTCGTGTAGTCCCTGGTACAGAGTGCCCACTGAATTGATGCTTGAACTGGGAAAAAAGCACAGTAAATGTTGGAATTTCCACTATGGTTGAGAATTCTATAACCTCTTTTGACAAACTTAATATTGGCTGCACCCATTCTGGGTAATTTGGTGGAAATTCATGTTATGGTGGTGAAGAGACGGCCTTGTATGCTTCTTCTCTTTCTGTTTTCTAACACTCATTCTCCTGGGCCTTCCAGATCCTCCCCTAGAAGTGCCAGGTCTGGCTTGGTGCTGTGCTGATGCAATATTTGTTAATAAGGCCCTTTCCTCATCTCTTTTGAGCCTCCGGTTCTTTCTCTGCACAATGAGGGCTTAGACTAGATAACTACTTTTCAGTTTCTTTTAAAGCCATGTTTCCTTTGAGAAACAGAAAATGCAAATCTGTCCTCTCAAACCAACCCTTTAGATTTTGAAAAGTCCTCCAAGGAGTGACATAGCTCTTTGTGGAAAATGAATGTGATTGTGATTCCAGGTGACACAGAAAAGACTATTCAGAGATTGATTGCAGGGAGAGGGCAGGAAAGGGGCAGTATGTCACACTTTCTAGTGTGAGCACTGGAGCAGGGGCTTGGATTTAAATACGGTGTGTGACGTGGCCTCTCTCTAATCTTGTAGAATGTGATAAACTTCTCTACCTCAGTTTCTTGATGTGTCAAGTTGGGGTGATAATATTTTAAGGCTTTTGTGAAACATTATGCACATAAGCCATTTGTGTATGGGTAGAAACAAGACCTGCTAGGGTTTCAGGGATTTGTTTAAAAAAAAAAAACTTGTCCATAGCACTCTGTCTGTGTGTATTTAGTAGTTCCTGAAGGGTGAGGGTGAGTCTAAAGTCCATCGTGGGACAGGTGGCCCATGGTTCTCTGTGCCCCTGAATGCCCCCTCCTCCCCAGTCCTCTTCCTCAGTCCAGGATGAAGTTCCCTAGTAGATTTACTCAGAGGTCTTGTGAAAATGGCTATTCATTTTATTGTTTCACCAAGAAGGGCTGCCATCATGATCTCTGTGGTCAGGTTTTGAAGGGCTGCCATCATGATATCTGGTAAGAATTCTATGGAATTGGGTGTTTCTATTTAATGAAAAGAAAAAAATTACAAATAGAAAATTAGAACAAGGATGGTCACATGGGCTCTTGGAAGTGGACACCATTAGCTTTGTTAGCTTCAGGTGCTGTGGCCTGTTGCCACGAGGACCCATTATCTTGCACTGAAGTTGGAGGTACCAGTGGGTTCAGTGGGAATGTTAACTGAGTGCATCTCATGGTCTGGGCATTGTCCTATTTCTACTGTGTGTTCCTTATTTGAGACAGTGAGCTCACCTAACCTCGAAAACCTCTTTAAAAAATTAGACTTTTTATTTTGAGATGTAATTTAGATTCCCATGTGCTAGTAAGAGATAATATGGAGAGGGCCTATGGACTCTTTGCCCAGTTTTCCTTAATGGTTCCATCTTGCAATATTGGGGTACAATTCATTACTGACTCACTAACAATTTGAGGTTTGTGTTATTGCCCTCATTTATATCCACGATTAAATTGGGGCTTCGAGAAGCACACAGGCCTGCCCAGGTCACCCACATTGTTAGTGCAGAGTCTGGTGAACGTGGGCTTGGGATTTCCAGGAAGTATCATTATGATGGTCTTTGGCAGGGAGCAGCATTCACTTTGCTTGTTTATTCATTCATTCAAAAAACATTTATTGAGTAAATTCTGTGGGTCAGATGCTTTCTTAGGGTTATCTGATTCTTCAGCAGTACTGAGAATCAGGTAATGTTTATATTTTTTAAACTGAGAAAATTAGCTCTGAGAGGTTATAACTCCCCCAAAGGAAGAATAGCTCATAAAGGGGCGATAGTACATTTGTACAGTCACCACTTTTTATGCAGGTGGTACCCTAGGCATTTTACATTTGCAAACATCCGTAATCCAGATATATTCTTGAAAGGCAAGGATTTTTTTTAATTGATGTATAGTCAAGTTTACAATGTTGTGTCAATTGCAAGGTGTTTTTTGACTTTTGAATTAAAAAATACTTTTTCAGGAGGGAAATTAGGTGTATTTATTTGTTTGATTTTTTAAAATGAGGTACTGGGGTTTGAACCCAGGACCTCGTACATGCTAAGCATGTGCCCACCAATGAACAGTACCCTCTACCCCAAGGCAAGTTTTCTTATCCATTACTATGAAGCTAAGGGGTTCAAATAAATTGAATAGAATTCCAGATCTTTTGATCCTACTGTGGTCCTTTTCTTTATATTCTGCTGAAGGGGTTTGGGGAAAGCATATACTTTGTTCATTTCTTTATTCAGCATTTTTGAGTAGTGACTTTATATCAGAGCCTTGCTAGGTGCTTGGAAATATAAAATAAGAAATGACCCTTCTCGGCAGAGGCAGGAAGCCTAGACCAAAATCTGGGTAATGTGATCCGAGCTACAGTAGCCATATGCAGACTCTGAGGACAAAGTGTACCCCCGGATTTGCTTTGGCTTCCCTTGCCTTCTGTCTGGTACACACCAGGTCACCGCACCCAGATGGGCCCATAGCACACAGCAGATTATGTACCTCGATCTCCTCTCCCCTCTCGGCAGGGCCTGCAACATGAGCATCCCTGACTACGTGCAGTGTGCTGAGGACCACCAGACTCTTCCCGTTGTAGTCCAAACCATGGAGATCATCTCAGAGGAGAATTTCTTTTGCATCTATCAGCTACTCACCTCGGTGAGCCATATCAGCCCATGTGGCTCCCAGTGGACACTCTGTATCCACTAAAGGCACCGCTATGTGCCCGAGAATGGGTGGAGCGTCTTCCAGAAACACTGCAAGGTCGTGGGCCTTGTCACCATTACCGACTGTCTCTCTGCCAAGGCCTTGGAGAAGCTCCAAATGCAGAGGAGCTGTATGGTACCTAGATAATGACTCTCAGCTCTTTGTCTTTGTACTGCATGTGGAGGAAGTCGAGCAGCCGCGCACCGACGTTGCCTTCAAATTTAGAGGACTGCAGGGTGGTGGAGAAGAGGATCGAGGACTTCACTGAGTCACTCTTCATCTTGCTCAAGTCCAAGTGGCTGGATGGTGGCCCCAAGAATTCTGGGGACAAGATCCCCCTCCCCTGCATCCCGTTTGAGAAGGAGGACTTCATGGGACTTGACACAGACAGCAGGTAAGTTTACCTGGAGGCCAGTCCACCCTGGCTTTGTGCCGGATTGCTTCCCTACATCCAGAAAGGGATCAGCAAGGAAGAAGTCTGTCTTGTAGCCAAGGGGGGAGGGAGGTGCAGCCCGCCGGTTTACAGACATTTCAAAGTGAATCCGCCTTTGTTTCAGAGAGATCCTTTTAGAGTTAGTGTGGACACTTACTCCCGCTTTACAGCCATGACCATGGTGGGACCCCTGGGGTTGCTGTCCAATAAAGTAGCCAAAGCCACTGATGCTAGGAGCACTGGGGAGGAGGCTGGACTGAGCTGAGATGTGCTGTAGGTCAAATGCACATCAGACACTGAGGCTTGTCTAGTAAAAGTATATAAACTATCTCTTTACTTCCTATATTGATTACATGTCAAAATGATAGTATTTTACATACAGTAGATTAAGTAAGATCTGTTCTTAAAATCAGTTTCTAGTATTTGTTTTTTGTTTGTTGGTTTGTTTCTTTGTTTACCATTTTAAACGTGGCAAATGGGAAACGTTATTTACATGGCTCTCATTTCATTTCTGTTGGGCAGCCTGTCCTGGGACAGTCTCATCCCTTTGCTTATAGATGAGATGCTGAACCCCGAGAGGCGGAACGAGGAGCTGGTTGAGCTGGGGCTGGAGCCGGTGTCTCCTGCCTCCCAGGCCCAGCACCTATTCTGCTCAGGCCCTCTCTTCTTGCCCGACAGCCTCCATGCCAAGTTAGGACATCAGAAACACCGCCGGGGACTTCCGAATGAACTCCTTATGCAGGGAAAGGCGTATCACGGTGTATGGGACAGAGCACGGAAATGTTCTTTCTCACTTTTTCCCTGTGATTAAGTCAACGGCCCCACATTGCCTCGGAAGTACAGACAAGCTCTTCTGGGCTGCCTACCCCCCCAACTTCAGCTCTGTTTCCCGGTGTATCTGTCGTGCTGTCCCTCAGGCAGAAGAGGGTGAGATGCCTTTTCCGAGACGTGGAAACCTTTGCTGGGGAGAGTGAGGGAAGCTGTGTTCCCCCGGCCTACGGCCTCTGTCCTTGAGTCTGGAGAGGGCTCATGGTGGTCCCACAGGTGACGGTCGGAGAACCTGGCACATGTTTCCGGGCCCGCTGTGAAGGAAGTGCTCTGTGATTCTTGAACTTAGCTAAGATCAGATCCTACTCTCTGGTTGTTGGTAAGTTGGAGGAGAAGATGCTAGAGAATTGATAAAAAGAATGTCTAGACCAGCCCTGTGAGTGAGAAGCACAGGGGACACGAGTCCCACCTGCGAGAGACAATGTAGCGGGCTCTGGATGAATTTTCTGTTCCTCCCAGACATACCTCTATGACTTAAGGAAGGGGAGAGGCATGCTGTAGCCATGATCTGTACTTGTCCTCTCAGGGCCCTGTGATCTACATGCCCGCACTCCCCATCTGCTTCTTAAGATGAGCTGGCATTTATAGGAGCCTGGGCACTGCTGAGGGCATAGCTGCCAGCACCGTGCTACACCAAGTCTGGCTCCGTTCACCTCTCCTGTCAACCCCTGCTGAGGCCCCAGGCATTAGTCAAGGTAGGTGCATCGGTGCAACATAAGCAGGGACCACTTCTCCCCCTGGACAGACTGGTGAGTGAGCAGTGGAAGCCTGGAGCCCTGCCCCAGCCCCCACGCCAGTGCCTCCTCTTTTGTCATAGGAGGCACTGGTGACATTTTTGCTCAACAAATGCTTGTCTCTGAGTCTGCAGCCCCACCAGAGAATGCCAGATTGTTTTTGTCTTTTGAAGTCTGCCCTTTGGACTTGGCGGAGTAGCCGGATGTGTAATTAGCCCACAGTGGTTGACACTGTCCCCATTGTTTACCCAGAACCTCGAGTACCAGGCATGGCTCCCAGTATCGAAATACAGCAGCGCATTAAACCTCCCTCCTTTTGGGTCTGTCTGTTCTGGTACCATAAGGGCTCAGCCAGCTTCTGAACGTCAGTGAGATAACGCGGCCAGTGAGCTAGGGTCAAGCACATTCTCCTCCAGTCACTTTTACCCCATTGTTGCTTTTAGTATTCCACAGTCATTAATTATTTAAACAATTCTTTGGTACAGGAGCAGAGCCTAATTCTCTCCTGCTACTCTTAGTGGAAGTGAGTAAAACGGTCCAGACTGAAATGCGACCACAATTTGTAGCTCAAAAGCTGACTTGAAGCTTGTAGGTAGAATTTTGGTTAGGGGTGCTGACCACGTTGGGGTCCCCCGGCAGCGCCGCTCCCCTTAGGTCCCTGCTTTCCCTGGAACAGGAGGTGAGGGTGGGTCTCACCATCCCCTCATCCCTGGCCTCACACACTCACGTAAATTCTTGTACATGCTGTCAAAATCATTTTTGTTCTTGTGTGTTTCTAATTTTCTCTTGTTCCTCTTTTCCATTTTCTTTATTCCTTTTTCACTTGTACTGCCCAGTGAGCATGTTGTTGCATCTGAAAATGTGGGCTGTGCACACCCTGCATTGGAAATAGCCAGATTGCCCTCCATACTGTCTCCATCGCTTTAAAAAGCAAAATCTTAATATCTGTCTTGATCCATGTATTATCCTAGTCATTTTGTATTTTCTAATGTTTTGGAATATTTGCTTTGTTAGCCCATTACCCACTGGTGTTAGATATCTGTTAAAATCCTTGCTTTGAGGGACCTGTTTGGTCCTCCTTTTATTTGGTGACAAATGTGCCCTTATTAAATTTGTTTGATTGTTTTGAAGAAGTAAGATGCGAATTGATTTTGTCGGCTGCTCAGGGATTCTTTTCATGGAGTATTTAAACTTGTAAGGTCAAACTCTGCAGCATTTTGCTCGATTCCTGCTTTTACACAAACGTGCTCGGCACGCGGTTCCTGGCTGTCCCTGTGTGACGTGTGTGACGGCGCTTCCTGGCCGGCGGTCACTGGTGAGGAAGTGGCCGCCACGGAGGTGACAGCTGCAGGGGACGCTGTTGGAGAAAGCGGTCACCGTTTGGTTCTTTAATTTTGTTTTTTTGCATTCAACTTCCCCGTGCCATTTACTTTACTTTGCCCTCATAAAGGGGCAGAATTGGGTCTAAAATCCATGACACTATTTGTTCCCTTTACGAGGCTGGTTTTTCTGGGTATCAGGACAACATGACCTTCTCCTAAGTAGCTGGCTCACCTGGATCTGTTGGACACAGGGACAGCTAAAAGGGCCGTAGCTTCCTCTCTGCTCCAGCCAGTGGGCATTCAGAGCTGGGTCTGTGGTTTGCCTCAGCAGCCGTGCAGACCTCCCTGCCCCGGCCTTTACTTTTAACCCATGTTGGCAGTAAAGAGTTGAATCCGTTTCTGTTGCAGCTGATATCCACCACTGACAGCCGTGTCGTTAGTTTGTGGTAGTCAGTCTCCAACACCCCAGACAACCGTGAAGGAAGATGATTTGGCCGACCTAGGACCCTGGATTCTCACCCTCACCATGGTTCATCTCACCCAGTGTAAGGGTTTGGCCACCACCATCATGCTGACCATGAGGCCTTGTTTCTCCTTTCATGCTCTGGTCCAAATGTGGACACTTCATTTTTCACTGAATTTGTCTCGCTTGAGACAGGCCAGAATATCTGAATGAGTCCATCACATTCTGGGTGGGGAACAGAACAGAAGTAAGTGTCGCAAGTAGATGGAGTCTAGGCTGTCCGGGTTGGCAAATGCAGGCTGGGATCTGTGATTGCTGGGCTGTACACTGGACACAGGTCTTTCCCGTGGCTCCCGAGAGCCCAGGAGTTGGAGTGATAACAGCCTTGCGTGGGTTCCCCCATCCTCATCTGCTCACTGGCAAGTGTGTCTGCTAATTAGGAGCTCCCCCAGACCTCGGGCCCTTCAAAGCTCAGACCACGGGAAAATCTTGAGTCCCTTCTCCTGGGCCTCCTGTGTGAGAATCCAGTGCCTTCTGAGGTGACCAGAGGCAGGAGATGCCTCCCCCTCCAGGGAGCACCCTATGGCGGACTGTTAGTGAACCATGCTGTGAGCTTGTGTGTTTCCGGCCATGGTCCCTGCAAAACCACACTTGAGATCAGCTTATTGGCGAAAATAACAGGACTGATTCCAGGGCAGGGCCGGGGGGAGGGAACAGTGGAAATTGAATGTGACCTGAGACAACTAGGTGGGTGCAGGGGCTGTTACTAAAATGGGGAGTCTGGGAGGTACCTGCCAGGAATCGAATTCCAGAGTAAATGGTGGACATGAGGCATTTTTAAGATGCCATTTTTCATCCAAGTTAGGACTTCAAAGAGGCACTCGGCTCTATGAGACTGGGGCTCAGGTGAAGGAACTGGACTAGAGATACAAGTTGGGAGTCATCATTCTTAGCTGGTGTTCACAGCCTTGCATGTGAATTAGATCATCTCGAGAGCTGCAGACTGAGGCTGAGGGAGGGGAGGGCTGTGCCTCGGTTGGAGGAAAGCCCAGACCATGCAGCTTTGGTGTGTCAGCCAGCGGCGTTTGTCATTTTCAGAGCAATCCCATTTATCCTTAAGGGGCCTGGGGGTCAGCAGGGCCAGCCAGAAAGAAATCCAAAGGGAGAGTCTTGGCCACGTGTGCGTCTTAGGAAGGTGCAGAGGCTGCAGGATACGGAAGGTTAGAATCCTCAGAAGCTGGAGTTGGAGTCGGGAGAAGGTATTCACAGTCACCTGTGAGGGAGGGAGGGAGGCCTAGGGAGTCCCCACCCTACCGGACTCGCTTTCCCATGAACAGGAGGCAGTCAGACAGAGGATCTGAGGTAAGAAGGATGGGCACTGGGAGGGGAGCCAACCTGGAGAATGGTGCTTGGAAAGTTCTGGAATAGTCTCCCTGAAAAATAGAGTTAAAAATACCCAGACTCTTAAGAATATTGTTAGTGACTTGGGAGGAGGCAGTTGTTTTTCTGGCCTCCTAAGGGTAAGTCATGTATCCAGGGATACACAGAAGATACGGGCAGTCTTTTCCGGGGGCTTGATCCTTACCAGGGGGATCAGTGCAAGTTTAAAGGGGCAGAAGGGCAGCGGAGGGAAACTAGCCAGGCCCCGTGTCAGGTAGCAGTCGGCCGCCCTACTTGCGTGTTGCATTCACATCCATGACTCCCAGGTGGGCGCTGACAGCCCCCTTTTGGGGATTGGGAAGCCTTCTCAGAGGGGTTAAGGAATTGGTTTCTTTAGCGGTTGATAAATGCTGTAGCAGGATTCAAGCAGAGCCTTGTCAGACTTCAAGGGCATGTTCTCTCTACTGTTTCCAGTACTTCCCTGTTATACCTGGAATGGTGAAGTGGGTCAGATTTGGAGCCTTTCAGAAGAAGTATGATTTAAGTGCCTCAGGACTGTTTCACAAAGCTCAGCGTTCTTTGATGGTTCTGAAGCATGCAGTGCTTTTCGCCCCACAGAGGTAACGTCTAACTCCATTGTCGATGATGTGGTTGCAAATGATATACAGGTGTAAAACCACACTTCGCAGCTTCTAAAGGGAAACTCTCCAATTCTCCCTTGGTCGGCTTTCTTCCACGGGGTGTAACTGTGCTGCAGCATAGGCCTGAGCTTCCGTATGGAGTGAGGATTTAATAGCCGATGTTAGCATAAAATGGTCAGATGAAGAAAACCGACATTGACAATTTATTTTTGGGTTTCATTAGTCAAGATATACTATCAGTTAATGGCCCATATAGCAAATGAAATTCAGTATAGGACATTGCATTTCTTCCTTTCTATTTAGAGTTCTCTTACCGAATAAGGTTGCCTGCTTTGGAACATCAGTTTCACCACCACGGCACCTATCAGTGTGTTGGTGTGATTGCATTACAGAGTGAATCTAATCTGGTCTTCCTCAGCCCCAAACACTCCAGTGCAGAATCACGGGCTGTAGCCATCTGTAAGTCACGCAAATACTTCTAAAATTATATGATGCCAGAAAAGAAAGAAGAGAGAGAGAGAGAGATTGCCTTTATCAAAGTTCCTTTCAGTTCTAACTGCAAACTGTTGTTGAGCAGCTCTTGTTTCCTTTGGATATGAATATATACATTTCTTTGCATGTAACCTAGGTTTTGGACTAGAACACCAAGTTCTTGCTGTCCCCAAGCCACAAAAATAGTAGCCAAATTGCATATGTGTGAAATAGTTTATACTTTTTTCTGAGAAAGTATCCTTGAATTTGGGACTTGGACTGTGATTTCTGCTTTTTGCTTCCCTCAACCGTCTTGTAATCTCTCACTCCTTCCCACGTGGTTCCCAAGTGTTCGTGGTCTCAAAGGAGCGGGCAAACACCCAGTTGGTCACCATGTACTGCTGCTATAGATAGAGACCAGACAAGACCTAAAGGACATTATCGGAGAGGAATTCCTGGAAGAAATGGGCTCTACATTCAGTTGTGAGGACAGAGTAAGAGTCAGCCAGGAGAAGGAGTCAAGAATGTGTCTCAGATCGCAGGTGCAGCCCGGGCAGAGGCCTGGAGGCTTTTGGCGTGGGCACCCGTGGAGAGTGCCCTGTGCGGTCCAGGGTGGAGGGAGCCCCTGCAGGGGAGGACACTGGAGAGAGTCCGGGATGTAGGGCTTTGGAAGAAGTTGAGTTTTACTAGAACTGACACAGTAGGCAGTGAAGGGTGTCAACAGAAGTGACCCTCAGGGAAGGTACTTCTGGTTTTGCTTCTGATATTCTACAGACCGAAGGATCGGGACGGGCGAGAGCAGGTATGTCTGTCCCTTTGAGACCCAACCGGTCATTCATTTATACATTACACGTGCACTTCTGTGAGTCTAGGGGAGAGAGCGCGTAGCCACATTAGTAAGCAAAATGTATTTGCTTCTTGAGAGCT
The DNA here is from genome assembly GCF_048564905.1 of Vicugna pacos. Classification (NCBI taxonomy): domain Eukaryota; kingdom Metazoa; phylum Chordata; class Mammalia; order Artiodactyla; family Camelidae; genus Vicugna; species Vicugna pacos. The sequence goes on from NC_133004.1 coordinate 6,721,526, forward strand.
TAGCATTGTCAGAAGTTGACTTAGCCTAGAATGTTCTAGGAAGAGAGGAACAAATTGTGGAGGTTGGAGGGAGGGAAGGCTTCCTTTGGAAACAGTCAAAATGAGACTGGAGCAAGTGGGAAGTAGGAGCAGGTCAGGGGCCCCTGTGGTCACTGGGGACCTGTGTACTTAGGTGAGAATGGGCGAGCAGGGTCTGGGGTGGGGCTAGAACTCTAACAGGGAGCCTCTAAAGGGTTTGAAGTGGGGGTTGATGTAATCAAATTTGTGATTTGGGAAGGCTGCCGTGGCTCTCTGTGTTTGTATAGCGGGGAAGAGGGGGTGGGTGCCACCAACTGGGGGATCATTAGAAGACCATTCACAGGCTGGGATATGGGCATCGGGGCTACTTGGGGATGGCAGGGGCAGTGTGGATGCCGGCTTTCCTTATTGGGGGACTTGTTAGCGGGCCGACCTAGAGGCATTTTGTGGCTGGAAGAAAACTGATGGAGGCCGCCAGGTGGATTTTCCTCTTCTCTCCTTCCCTGCCTAGTGTGATGATCTTAGCTCAGCCAACATTTGGAACAAAGGAGCTAATTTCCAGGGTTGCCCAGGACTTTGTAGAGCTCGTTCGAGTGAGATCTGATCGGATTTAGGTTTGTGTTCAGATCTGGATATTCACTTAGCTAGAAACGTCCTGTCATTTCGATTTCCATAGGGGTTTTTTACTTCATAAAGATTGCTTTCTTGGTGAGAGGAAATTTAATACAGCTGTTGTCTTTTTCAAAAAAATCATATCATTTAAGAACTTTAATATTCAAAAGAATAGAAATATATAAAATATTTAAGGAAGTCTTTGGTGTAGTTTCTTTGCTTTCTGAGCTAATGTGGAGTTAGAGCCTTTGCATTACTTAATAGCACATCCTTGTCAGTATTTAAAGAGCTGATAGTGGGCGCCCCAGGCCCCACCTCTCAAAGAATCGTTAAAGTTTTCTCTGAAATAGTGAGGTCATAAAGGTCTTGTTTTCAGAAATCAAACGGTTTATAATACGCAGCATAGCCACATTTATAAAATAATAATTAGTTCAAAATTAAGAAAGTGGAGGATAATTGATTTTTTTAAAGCCTATACATAAACTTTCTTGTGCTAATGTTGCAACTGGAAATTTTGAAAAGAAAAATCCTACTGCAATATCATCTACGTGGAATACATATATGAGTTTTACGCTTGAAAAGTAACTGCGCAGTGGTTTTCAAAGTCAGGAGTATTCCAGCTCAGATACTGGCAGTGGTGGCTGCTGGTTTTCAATGAAAGAGCCTAAATTTGCCTTCTTAGCTTTTTTATTTTTGTATTGAGAGGGTTGATTAGTGCTTTGTGAGCATGATTTTGGGGCAAATTGAGGGCAGATTTCGTGTACAAACAGTGAGATATTTCCATGCATTTTATTTTCTGGACATCACCAGGGCACATGTGGGGTTTGTGCCTGCAGGCTGGAATGCTGCAGGACTCCCTAATCCTTCACCATTATGTCCTGGAGCTACTCAGGTCATTGAATGATTTTCTGTTGCTTGGAGGAAAGGTGGTCTGATGGAGATGATCAGATGTGCAGTTAAAGTGCTATTACTTGAAATAAGAGTTACCTAGAAACATTGCTCTAACAATACAGGATGAGGGAGGAGAATTGTCTGAGCTACTTGCAGTGGGGAGTCTTCTCAGGTTTCTCCCACACCGTGACTCCTGCCAATATCCGCCACAGTCCTGCACGGTAGTCCTGCCGAAGCAAGCAAGCACTTTGCTCAGAAACGCACTGAATTTCCTTGTGCCTCTGTTTGTTGGCTTTTTTTTGAAAGCACATTTTGCCCTTTGCTTAAATGCCATCCATGCTAGTCAACTCTTGCACTTATTTTTCTGGAACTCGTCCATAAATAGCTGCTGAATGGATGAACAGAATGTAGTATCTCCATGTAGTGGAAGATTATTCACACGTAAGAGTGAATAAAAAAGAAAAAAAGAAGAGGAAAATGAAAAAGGCAACCTGTTTTTGGAAATCCACCCTGACTGTTCAACCCACACTTTTCCCTTTGAAACCCAATCACTTATGCTCCACTCTACTCTTTTTGATAGTGCTTACCACCTTCTAATAATCTTTAACGTTTTCAAAAAAAAAAAGAAAGAGATGCTGATACCACTTCAAAATATACAAGACTTGATAACAGCTTGTTAATTGAAAGAAAGCAGACACAAACGGTCAAATATTGTTGATTTCAGTGATCTGAAATGCCCAGAAAAGGCACATGCAGAGGCAGAGAGCAGGTGATGGCTGGAAGGGGCTGGTTGGAGGGGGATTAGGGAGTGACTGCTAGTGATAGGCGGATTCTTTTGGGCTGATGAAGTGTTCTGGAAATAGAAGATGATGAATGCTACACAACCATGATTGTGCAGAAGACTGCTGAGCGCTGTGTCTGGGAGTGCCTGTTGTTGGGACATCTTTATTTTGTTCTCATCCTGTAATGTGAAGAGCCATCTTCTGCTGTGGCTGTGAGTGGTGAGGGTCAGAGACTTTGCAGAGTCATGTTTCTTTTTTCCCCCTGGGTGAGTGTAGGCAAAAAAAGATTTAAGCCTAAGAAAGTGCTCCATCTGCAGAAATGTCTTTTTGATTTGCATGGTGTAAAAACCTTGAGAGCTTTTAATCGTTGAGGCCAGTCTGTGGGAGGAAATAGCCCGTGAAGCCTGTTTGAGCCCGGGAAGCACCGTGCATCTCTCCCAGACACGGGTGGGGATTTCACCCCCGTTCAGGCAGTGAAGGGCCCAGACCCGTGAGCAGACTTGACAATCGTGAATATTTACGTGTATCCGCTGCTTCATCTTGGATATTAATTTCAAGTTGAGTCAGTTTGTGGCGGCAGCCTCATCCTACATCAGGAATTTATAGTATCTGCTCTTTGAGGTGAAGACCTGACAGACTTGATTATTTAACAGTCTGCCTTGAATTGATATCTCAGATTCCTTTGTCAAATGCAAAACAGCAGAAATACAGACGTCCTTTAATGCCAATGTGACCTGGAACGGGATTAGCCTCTGTGCCTCAGTCGCCTTATCTGTGAGTGGGAAAGATGATAACAGTGCTTCCCTCAGAGGAGCTGGTGAGGGGAGAGTCAGAAGCACAAATGGAGGACTTACACGAGGTGCTCATGAATGACCTATTTTAGTGCTCTCAGCCTGGTGAGGCCTGAGGGGCAGAGATGTCAGAACAGAGCAGTCCTAGCCGGAGCTCGATCCGTGATGGAAGCTGTTATGATCAGTATCACCACTGTTGATTATCAGGTAGTTTATGACTTGGTAATATGAATTCATGAATAATGTTAAAGAACTAGATATCTCAGATCCAGTTTACATAGTCCTCAAAATTTCCTCTGAGAAATAGATGGTATCTTCCCCATCTTAAATCTGAGATGAGTCTCTAAAAAAGTCTGTATTCCTCCATCTTTTTGCTTTAATTCCCCATTTCTTAAAAAACAAAGTTTTTAAATGGAGTTACGGGGGACTGAACTGAGTGCCTCATGCATGCTAAGCACATACTCTCCCACATGAGGTATAACCTCCTCCCTGATTTTTTTTAATTTACTTTCTTAATTTACGGAGTTTAGAGGCCTCTAATTCTTTTTCTGGAGACTTGTCCATGAACCTGTAAATCTATAATTAATGGACAAAATTTGGTTTATTAAAAAAATCAATAGAATATTGTGCAGTCCATCCAAAAAGAAATGCTCATTGACTTAAAATGTTTCTCCTTTAAGGTGATTTCTCCTTTGTGGTCTAGCTTAATTTATTCACAGGCATCCTCATCATCATAATGACCAAACTCGCTGTGAGTGGACACCTACCTAAGGCTAAAATGCTTTCCTCATGTTTTAGTTCATAGCAGGTGTTTGATTGTAGGTATCAGTGTCTCCTTTTTTGCAGCTGAGGGATTGAGAGATGGAGCAGCTTGTCCCAAATTACACGCAGCAGGCTGTGGCTAGCTCGGTGCTGGAACCCAGGCTGCACAGGATGCTTTCTTAATTGCTCCTCAAATCAGCCTCCCGTTAAGTGGTTACCCAAACACCTGTGACTCCATAAATGGCCGAGTTTAGTGATCTCAGCTTGATGATGCCTTCAAAGGAGAGACACCATTGAGAAGGTGAGACAGAGTGGCAGAAATTACAATTGTTTATTTTCACAAATTTATAATTCTCAGGTAATTACTTAAAAAGTTAATTTTATATTTTAGTGCTCTGTAAGCACTAAAAACAAAACATTAAAAATAATTATAGTGCAAAAGAGAAGTGGGCTCTGAAAGTCCAACCACTGCTATTGATGTTACTTGTTTTTCTCTAGTGGCCCTTATTGACAGAAATACTTACAAAGACTGAATTGGTTTTATGTAGTCTTAATATGGAAGAAAAGATTGTCAGTGAATATTGTAAGTAAAGTCTTTACTCTTTTCTTTCCTGTTGATGAATATGTAAGTTGTTTTCATGGCTTAGGTACATTTCCTCATTTGTGAAATTTTAGTAATATTGTTTAATTTGTCTGACTGTGAGAGTTAGACGCCTTGTATACAAAGAACACAAGAGGTGCTTAATAAAAGTGCTGTCACAATGACAGATATTTTAGATTGATCAACTCTGAATACTAAAGAGTGTCGCTTATTTCTGATGCATATTTAATATGTATATGTATGATATATTTGAATATGGTTTAAAGTAACAAGGATTCATTTTTTTTTTGGTGTAGTATGAAGTTTAATGAAATCTGTATCATTCTAGTGAGACAGGGACTAGTTAAATTGCCTTAATCAGATGACCTTGAAGATTATTTACACAGAATATGTATTGTTACAAATCAGAATTTATGTTGCCGTGTAACCATCCACTCAGATATTTAAATTCGTGGGATTCTGACCAGATCAATTAAGTTTAGTAAAATCCATATTGATCATTTTCAGGGAATAAGCTCCTCTCTTTTGTGATTAAAGAAAATTTTGATTTTTTTCTACACTCTTAACAGGTTTAAAATATCAAAACATTGATTTGACACATTACTTTTTTAATAGAGAGAATAAAGCTCATGCTGTTTTATTATGTAAATAAATATTTTTGTATGTCGACAAACTTGTATGATATCCTGGATTTTTGAGAAGTATTTTGCAAGATATTAGATAACCTACTGTTGGAAAAATACAAACGTGACTTTTATGAACATAGGCGTAGTACAGATCTGTTGGTTTTTGCTACAGTGCAAGACATGAGGCCTAGGATGCCTTTGCTGCCGATTGCCAGGAGGACACATTCCATGTCTCAGTTTCCCCTCCTGTAAAATGAAGTGGCTGAACTGGATTCTTTCCTCTTCTAAGATGAGTTTCCATGAGCCTATGTCTTCTGTTTATATTCAGGAGTATTAGCAGTATCAAATTAAATACTGAATATCCCTCCCTTCCCCCGAATCAAAGTGCAGTATATGCTACATAAGCTTTTAGTTATCTGATTCTCCTTTCTGATCCTACAGGCAATTTTTGTGTTGCATCTTTCCCGGCAACCTGGAAGGTCATTTTAGCCATAGGTGGCACTGTTGCACCTTCTTACAGTCTTAACATTCCTGTTTGTAAAAGAAGGCTTAAATAACTTTATTTTATTTTGATTTCTTTACTTAATGCTTCAGAAGAGCCCAATGTCTTTTATGTGTGTCTACCTGGAAAAGTTATTCTGCTTATATCTTAGATTTATTCTGTCATCTCACTGTGAACATTTCAGACTTGCTGTGCAAGCAATGGGAAAATCGAGCTTTTCTTCTAGTGTTAGAAACCAGTGAGCCGGGATTTTATAAAACAGCTAGAAGCGGCATCTGGACAACCTTAAAGGTGAAAAGTGTATTGAGTTCCCTGAGTTTTGACCCCGCCGCTGTGTGTTAATTGGTGGTAGGAGATTTGGTACATATACGAAGGGGTGTAGTTTTTTGACTTGGGTTTGGTTGCACGTGCTGCCACTGAGCCACGTGAGCCTGAGACAGTTCGTTTTGAGTTTTTCCCTCGTCTGTGAGATGGGGACATTCATATATGAATTGTAGAATTGTGAGAATTAGAAATTATGTGCAGTGTTTACCACAGTGAGTATGTCAAGAGGGCTCTTAAACTTTAGCTGCTGTTTTGTGTGAAGCCATCATTTGGGAGTCTTCGGTAATTACTAAGAAACAGGAAAATAAGAAGAGCTGTTTTTATGATGAAAGATATTTGAGGAGGTTCCATAGTTCCTATACCCATAATTTAGCATCAGCAGAGTCAGGACAGTTACACAGTCGCCCTGAACCAATGTTAAGCCACAGAATTATTTGTTGCTTCATATATTTTGGGGCTTAAGGAGATCCAATACTTATACACATGTTGTCTCCAGCAGCCAACTGAGAGATGACACAAAAGAGTAGACAGGCGATAAATGTCTTCTTTGTTACTGATGAAGCCACCTTCTTCATGAACTTCAAGGCTGTGGGAAAATGCGTGTCATGATACTGTGTCCCAGAAATACAGACTCACCCTGTCCCATGTAGCTCTGGGCCACAGCGAGCCTTCCCTTGAGAGGACCTGCCCCTTCATGCACAGGGCTTTCCTGACATGGAGCTGAGCATCCCAGGTGCTTCCCAATGGTGACCAACACTGGAGTTAAAGGAAGGGTTTCACATGCCCCGCTTGTCTCCCCGGACTCACACCTCACTCTGTTAGTGTGATGAGTGCTAGCTGTGGGCCAGGGGCCAGGGGTGTGAAGGGAGAAGCACTCTCCATGGCCCAAAAGAGTGGTTAGGAGGCATCCCCTCCCTCAGTTTAAACAGGTGGTTGGATGGAACATAAGGGTACTCCCCAATTGTTTATAAAAGGAGAAATAAGGATGTTCTTTGGGACTTAGGCTAGCCAGGAAACAGATAAGATGATTAGAGGGGAGACTTGTAAATCACTTTGATATTAAGTTGACATTTGTTGAACACCCAAAATGTGCTACATTCTTTTCTGAGCATTTTACAGAAATGAATCCTTCAATCTTCTCAACAAGCGAGTAAGGAAGGTTTGATTGTTATCCCAGTTTTACAGTGTGGAAATTGAGGCACACAGAGGGTAATTAAGTTGGCAAAATCACAGAACTAGTAATTGGCAGAGCTGGTATTTAAACCCTGGCTGTCTGGTTTTGAGGCTCCCAGAGATGGGCTTTTTGTGTTTAGCGTTATCAGCATCCCTGATCTTTGTACCTCTGTGCATCAGTTAGCCTATAAAGGACAGGGAAAGGAGAGTTACATGGGTGCTCATAGTCATGTCTTGCCGCTGTCCACGGAGAGTGCACCGTGATTGGCGTTAATTGTCTTCTGGGCAGTAGATCTGTTCGTATAATAGAAATTTAGTTCATTGAGTTAATCTAGAAACCCTTCCTGCTCCGTTTCTGTCCATGCTTGCCATGTGACTGCCTGCCCGTTATTGGGCAGTGGAGGAGAAAATGTACTCATGGTTGAACTCTGATATTTCAGTCTGGTTCATAGATTCACGTCTTCTGTTACATTAATAAGCTAAGTTTCTGGTTTTCTTGCATCAGTGTCTCATGACTTTGGTTAATGTGAAACCAGTCCATGGGAGCCCAGGGGTGATGACGGTATAATTTCTGAGCATGCTGTGGCACTTCTACCCATGCAGACGTGGCTGAAGGATGTCCACCTTCCTCACTGATTTCCCCCAACAGCAGGGTCCTCTCCCACCCCTGGGTGTGAGGTTGGGAGCTCTCTGAGTAGGCCAGTCAGAGGCCCAGTTAACCAATCAGAAAATGATGAAGTACCTGGAAGTGGGTTTAATAGAAGAAAAGGGCTTCCAGGTAGTCAGATGGGCTGTTCGAGTCCATTTGGTGAAAAGCTGTTCACTGTCTGTGGTTTAGCTGCTTCTTTGCTATTGAAAAGTCTGGAGTAGATGAAGGGATTTTAAAAAGCAGAAAGGAATGATTTCAGGTGGTACGTCCACACTGGTGAGAAGTGATGGATGACCACCAGTGTGTGGCATAGACAGAGTCTTACAAACTTCATAAAACAGCATTAAAAGCTCTGCCATCTGAGTGCACTTCATATGGGGTCCAGATCATCACTGGTGACGCAGTGAGGGCAAGTAACTGATGATGGCAGAAAGAACATGGACGCATCAAAAAGGTCTCGTTCACGTTCCCTGTTTAAGGGATGCGGCACAGTGTAATATATTTGAGCTGGTTTTTCACTGAAAAATTTTTAGTGTTTTCTGGGACTCCCCAGTACCCCAAGGGTCCATGCAGCTGGGTGTCCCCTCAGTGCAGCACTGTCAGCGCTTGCCCTGGGCTGACGCGGTGTCACACGGAGTAGGACGGTCAGCGTCCCTGGCTCCTCTGAGCTCCGTCTCCTCATCCGCAGAGCCGGGTTTCTCATCCGTGTCTACTTAGTAGGGTTGTTGAGAATCACACGTGAAGCTTCAGGGGTAACTTGTGGTTGTCTCTGTGATTGGCATATAGTGAATATTTGATAGAAACACTTGTTTTTTTAGTATAATTGTAGTACCTAGGTTGCAGTGGTTTTTAGTCTGCGTTTTTTTATAACTTTATTCTTATTTTTTTTGTTTTGCAACTTTATTTATTTTTATTTTTATTTTTTAACATTTTTTATTGATTTATAATCATTTTACAGTGTTGTGTCAAATTCCAGTGTTCAGCACAATTTTTCAGTCATTCATGGAAATATACACACTCATTGTCACATTTTTTTCTCTGTGATTTATCATAACATTTTGTGTATATTTCCCTGTGTTTATTCTTTTTTTTTTACATTTTTTATTGATTCATAATCATTTTACAGTGCTGTGTCAAATTCCAGTGTTCAGCACAATTTTTCAGTCATTCATGGACATATACACACTCATTGTCACATTTTTTTCTCTGTGATTTATCATAACATTTTGTGTATATTTCCCAGTGCTATACAGTGTAATCTTGTTTATTTATTCTACAATTTTGAAATCCCAGTCTATCCCTTCCCACCCTCTACCCCCCCCCCCCGGTAACCACAAGTCTGTATTCTCGGTCCATGAGTCTATTTCTGTCCTGTATTTATGCTTTGTGTTTGTTTGTTTTTGTTTTTTAGATTCCGCATATGAGCGATCTCATATGGTATTTTTATTTCTCTTTCTGGCTTACTTCACTTAGAATGACATTCTCTAGGAGCATCCATGTTGCTGCAAATGGCATTATGTTGTCGGTTTTTATGGCTGAGAAGTATTCCATTGTATAAATATACCACATCTTCTTTATCCAGTCACCTGTTGATGGACATTTAGGTAGTTTCCATGTTTTGGCTATTGTAAATAGTGCTGCTATGAACATTGGGGTGCAGGTGTCATCCTGAAGTAGTTTTCCTTCTGGGTACAAGCCCAGGAGTGGGATTCCTGGGTCATATGTTAAGTCTATTCCTAGTCTTTTGAGGAATCTCCACACTGTCTTCCATAGTGGCTGCACTATTCTTATTTTTAAATATGCACTTAATTTATTTATTTTTTTGGAGGTACTGGGGACTGAAGCCAGGACATTGTGCATGCTAATCAGGTGCTGTACAACTGAGTAAAACACACCCTCCTTTTCTGCACTTGAATATAAATATTGCTATACACAAAATAGCTCTTAAACACCATCATGGGACCTAGTCACTGTATAGACAATTGAACACGTATGCTATTTCAATAGGAACAAATGTTGATGAGACATACATTTCTGAATCTGTTAATGTGCTTAAAAACGATCATAGGTAGTGATAAACACGAATCTTTGATCCAGTACTTCTTAGGGTCTGTTTTGCCATCAAGGGAAATTACATTCTACAGAGAAGGCTAATTGGGTCTCTTTGATATTTGGATGGTTTAGCAGATGATGAAGACTTTCAAAAGCTGAAAGTTTTGTATTTTAAATTAACTACAAAGTTATCTTCTACAAGTTGTAAGTACTAAGCTTGTGAAGTGCTCAGTAATCCAGGGGGTATGTGTCTGTGTCTGTGTGAACGTTTGTGTGTGTGATATCAGGAAGATAGAAAGAAGTTCCATATAGACTTCTGATAACTTTCTCCTCCATTTCAAGGTGTAGGCATATATTTACATAAATAAATTGATATTCTTTTGTCATTTGGCATGTTGGGAATAAGACTTTCTCATACTTGTTTCAGAAAGTTAGGGAGGTTGAGCTTAGGAAATGGGAGGATATAGAGACAGGGAGGTTCTTTAAACTGTGCAGAATGAGAAATAGTAACTTTTCTCTTTTCTTCTAGAGCAAACTGGCACTGAATTGTAACATAATATTACTCAGAATTGCTTTTCTGATCAGATACAAGTACCTCAGATTTTTTAAGGCAACATGAAAGATGAAATATGTTTTAGCATTTATCTTTAAAAGAAGTTTTATTTTTCAAGTAAAAGGTTATAGCCTGTTCTTTCTTCCAGCGGTACAAGAAATTCTCATTGATCTATCTAAATGACCTCTGTGCTTAGATTCTTTGTGTTTTTTTTTTCTTTAAGTGCTTGTTTCATTGTGGTTTGAATGAATGTTTAAAATTTCTGGATTTTGATCTTTAGAACATGCTGATTTATCAAAACTGTTAAAAACCTGATTGTTCTCTGCTCCTGGTTTGGTGGGACAACCTACTGATTTCTGTTGTCTGTTCAAGAGGGAAATTCTTCCTCTAGCCTGCAGATCATTAAGTGAATGGTTTGCAGTGTGCCTTTAAAATTATTTGTATGCATTGAGCATGTTTGTCCAGTGAAATTTAAATTGACTCATTGTAATGACTTTGCTTTGATTCTGTGGTTTTGATCCTCTCCACAAGAATTTGAATTCTCTGTTGCATTTTGTATACGTGTTCTTAACAGGGGAAGAAATTTTACATTTTTTACAGAGGTGGTTTTTCCTAACACCTCTGAATGCCTTCTAAAATTGATACATTAAAAATCTGTTATTGCAGTGCATAATTATTTCATAAACTATTTTTTGGCATAATCAGAAACAATGACCAAGAATGATAATAAAAAATACGAAAACCTTCCTTCCTTTGAAGAATAGAAATCAGGTAGTCAGGCTCCCTCATGCTTTGTGCCTGACACAATTACTCTCATGTCATTGTGTATCATGATTCGGAGATGGAGTTGCTTCAGGTTTACAGATTTTTGTTTTAAAATTTGTGTTGAATACTTTCTCCAGACTGATGTTTCCTGTTGTGTTTGTGGAAAGAGTAGAAGGGAAAAAAATACTTTGTTTTGTTTTCAGGAGGCCTGAGTTGATGAGAAAAGTGTTGAGGGTGGGCTGAGGAAAAGAGTGACACTCCCTCTCCTCCTGGCTGAAATTGATGAACAAAGAAATCAATTAAGTATATCGATATTTGACCAATAGAATTTAGCGAGCCCAAACTGGCTAGAAATGCACAACGGAAATTACTGAATTCAGCTTCAGAATGAGGTGCTTTACCAAGTAGAAGCAGCAGAGAGCAATCAGAAAAATCAGTAATATGATGAGATATAAAAGGAATATTATATCTTTTATTTCTGAAACTTTTCTACGTTAAGTTGTGTAGAGCTAAAATTAAGTTTCAAGCATCAGGAGTTAAGAGAGTGGGTGGTTCCGTAGGATCGTTATTCTCGGATGTGCGTAGACCCTGCTAGAGTGGCTGAAGATGGCAGGAAGAGACCCACATCCAGGATTAGTCATCCTAGGGTGTCCTCCATAATGGTTCCATGTGGGAGCCCATGATTGGGTTAACAAATTATAACACAGCACAGTCGCCTCTGAACTTTAAGAAGAAAAAATATGCTTTGATACTGCTTTACAAGCAAGTTCCTGTGCATCTTCACTCCAGTCTCCTTTCCTTAAAAAGCAGAGACAATGCTTTGCTTGTGTAGTTGAGGTTTTAGGTAGCACTCTGCTGGTTGCAAAGCAAGGACCGAGACCCTCAGCTATAAACACTGGGCTTGTGTGTTGTTAGTCTATTATCCCCAAAACAAAGACCTGGCTGGTCTGGTGGTGTGCTTTGTAATGAACATATCTAAAAGTGTATCTTGTTCCCCTCACCCCATGACTTCCCTAAACATACACTAATCCTTTGTACTCATTGTATATTCTACAACCTCTGCCTCATCCTGTCTTTCCCGAATTTCCTCCTTACTATCTCACAACTGTTAACGAATTTTTCCTTTGATTATACACAATAAATATGGGAACATTTGAGAGGCTCATGGAGATGGCTCCCTACTCCCTCTCGATTTCTTGACTTTTTCCACAGAGTCTTGAATAATCATTCCGTGTCAGTAAGACTTCTGCCAGCCAGAACCCACAGTTCCAGGTGAGAAGGATGCAGGCTTTATCTCTCCTACCGGAGGCAGAGACAGAAGAGAATTGAGATATGCTCCCCCGTGATCCCTTCCTGCCCCAGGTCTACTGCAGTTCACCTGCAGCCTTCTGGCCTCTGCTCAGCGGGCATCTGTCCCAGGACTAAACTCATCCTTTTCTTCCCTTGTCAACATTTCCGGTACCTTTCAGAACTTGGTCTCTTCCCTGCAATTCAACCCTGGCAGATGTGATGGTGGTCAGCGTGCTGGTGGGCAGTCCTTTGGGGACCCCCAGGAGCCATGCTGATTCTCCTGAGTCTATCAATCTGGGTTACAGAACAGTCGAGCACCGAAGGAAGCCCATTCACGTGATGTCAACACAGCATTTCATCACTTTCATTTTATTTTTAAATTTTCGGTGGAGAAAATATTTGTAGCAAACTCTTCCAGATATTCGCCGCCTGCTTTCCTCACCACCATTTCCTTGTTGGCTCTGGTGCTAGTTTTATGAATCAGGATTCTTCTCTGCTCATTTCTGGCAGCAGGGCTTGCCGAATCCTTGATCTGCATTTGAAGCAGAATGCTTCTTCGTGATGTCAAGGTGATTCTCCTATTTCTGAATATTTCGTGTACACTCAGCAACTGTTTCAAGTGAAATGCTCTTGTCCAATTTCGGTTAACTCACATTTGCTGATCTCCTGCTTTCATGCTGAGGGCAGTTTCTTTTTCCTCTAATAAAAGTTAGCAATTTGCATTTACTCTGGAAGGTACTGCCCCGAGATGCTTTTGTTCTTAACAGTTTTAATACAATTCACCCATTAAAATGTACATCGGTTTTTACTCTATGCCCAGAATTGTGCATCCCATTCAATCTTAGAACATTTTCATCCCCCCAACAGGATGCCCCGTATGCATAAGCAGACATTCCCATCTTCCCCATCCTCCCCCAGCCCCAAGGAGCCACTTTTCTCTCTGTGGATTTGCCTGTGCTGGACATTTAATGTAAATCGAGTCACTTCATGTAAGTGGAACCGTCTATTGTGACCGACTACTTTCACACTGAGTAACGTTTTCAATGTTTGTCCATGTTGTGGCCTGAGTCACTATTCTATGCTTTGCTATTGCTGAATAACATTCCACTGTATGGCTTGGCCCCTCTGTTTACCCATTCACCAGGTGATAGGCATTTGGGTTGTTTCTGCTTTTTGGCTGTAATGAGTAATGTCGCCGTGGACACTCATGTGGGATTTTTTATGTGGATATCTGTTTTCAGTTCTCTTTCGTGTGTGCCCAGAGAGCAGAATTGCTGGGTAAGTCAGAAATGAAATGTTCAACTCTCTGAGGCCCTGCCAGGCTGTTTTCCAAAGTGGCCACGCTGTGTTACGTCCTCACCAGCAAGGGCTGTGCGCTCCACTTCCTCTGTGTCCTCATTAGTGCTTGTTACCACTTTTTTTATTATAACCTATTGTTGTGAGTGTGAAGCGGCTTCTCCTAGTGGTTTTGACTTGATTTTCCTTACAGCTAATGCTATTGAACATCATTTCATTGTGCTTATTGGACATTTCTATGTTTTTCTTGAAAAATACCTTTTCAGAACATTTATTAATTTTTTAATTGAGTTGCCTTTTTATTGTTGAGTTGTAGGGGGTTTTTTTCTTCATTTGGAGATACAAATTCCTTATGAGATAAATGATTTGAAAAAATTTTCTCTAGTGTGTTGTTTTTTCACTTTCTGAATGGTGCCCTTTGAAGCAAAGTTTTAAATTTTGATGAACTCCAATTTATCTCTGTTTTCTTTGTTCCATGTGTTTTGGGGTATTATTTTAAATCTGAAGCATTTTATTTAAGCTTTTATGTATAAAATATCTAAATTTGTAGAAACAGTCTAGGAGATGGGTGCGGTTGTTTTCCCCCGTCTTTGGATAGGAGACTGAGGTGCAGAAAATTTCACTGAAATATCAGTGTCACAGCTACCCAGTGCTGTGGGAGTTCAGACCCCTCATGTTTTTCCCCAGAATATGTGATCTTCACCACCATGCTCCACTACTGCCTGGAATCATTAATGAAAACATCTTTCCTTTTTTGATTTCTTGTGAGTTTGTTTTCTCATTGGGGACCTCATCTCCTTATTTTCCTTTCGGATGTCAGTGTAGATTTATTATAGGGCTCATGTAGGCAGAAGCATTGCTATCAGTTAACTTCTATATTACTCACTCTCCAGTGATGATTGTTGCTAGTTGACCTAATCAAGTCATGCTTAAGTCTTTCCTGCTCATGACACTAAAAACAGTCATGACTTACAGAACGCTCAAAGAAGAAAGTACTTGATTGATTTTATTTTGCTACCCAATCAAACCAATCAAGTAAAAACCCCAGTGTTGACACAGACTATAAGCCCTCCAGAATAGGGTCACTGTCTTCCTTGTGTTTCATTTATTTGGTCACAGTGTCTGGATAGTGCTTTGCTGTCCAGCAGTTTTGTGAGGATACTGTGCTCGTGAATATTTGTAAGCACAGAATTTTGACAACAGACTGTGTTGTTCATTTCACAAGGGAAAAGATAATATAGAAATACTGCTCAGATCTATTTTAAAATTAAGCTTGGAAATTTGAGAAGAATTCAAGAAGCCATACAAAGCTCTTTTTCACTAATTTTAGATCTATCTTAGACACTTTATGGTTACATAGCAGAGTAACTTATCAAGTAGATTTGACAAGAGGAGTGTTATATTGATTATTTGATTTAGTTGAAATATTCTACCAGGGATAAAGTCATAAGTGCCCATAAATGAACAAATATGTTTGTATTTCTATGCAACATGGGAGCAGACTACATATGTTTCTATATAATATATATGACTGTGTGTTTTAATCTGCCTGTCAGTGTTTTTTATAGTTTTTCAGCAATGTTATAACTTCAGAATTCTTCTAAGTTATTCACTCCCGATATTACTGCAGTTTGTACTGTGTATACTGTCTTAAGCATGGGATTCCACTGTCCCCTCAGTGAGGAATTTCCTCTCCTATTCCGTTAGTAGCAGAGTTAAAGGAACTGTGATTTCTAGGCCTTTGCTTTCCATGTGTTTGCAGTTGGCTGTAAATCACGAATTTCCCTTTCTTGAGTTTTCATTTTTCAATAAGAATTTTTAAAATAATTGTTAATATGTTTCACCAGTCTCCCTAGAAACTTGATGTGTTTGTGCTTTTCAGTTTTCAATTTACGAAAAATTTAAATGCACACTTGTTTTTAAGTAGTCCTTTTTCACTAGATATTTGTTTACTTCTTTAGAGTTAAAATAATTTTTTCCCAATGAATGAATCGGTGTTCATGTTTTAAAAGATAACTTACTTTTTATTTTTCTTATTCTAACAGGTATATTTGTTGTACAGAATTTAGAAAATAAGGATAAACAAAATAATAACTTAAAAATGGCCTCTAATCTCACATGGAGATACAGATGTAAGGTTTGAAATTGAGAATTACAAGTCCTCTCACGTTGTACTTCTCTTTCAAGTACGTTTTGGTTACTGAGACCCTCGAATTCCCATATGAATTGTAGCAGCAGCTAGTCAGTTACTGCAGAGGAGCCCGCTGGGATTGTGATCGAGACCACGTTGCATGTATGCATCGCTCTGGAGAGCACTGCCATCCCAAGAATGCTGTCATCTGATCCAGGAATCTGCGTGGTGTGTCTTTCCAGGTATTTAGGTATTCTTTAATTTTTTTCAGCAATGTGTATGGTTTACATAGTATTATTTTATTTATTTTTTGCCTTTATACTGAGGACAAGTGTGCAAGGTACCAGGATTAGAATTGTATTATAGCCCCGCAACTTGCTGCCACCATGGACACTGCGGTCTCTCTTTGCCCTTTGTAAAATCTCACACAAAATAGGACCTAAGTAACTCTCTCTTGAAAGAATGATTATATGATTGCTGGATGATGCTTGAGAGTCCTTGTGATGATGTCTTTTTCCCAGACTTTCCTCTCTTCTTAACTATGCCCTTTCCCTTCCTTTCTTCCAGCCTGGGTTTCAGCGTGCCTGTGGCATTGATTTTTCTTGTCTGTGGACTCATCCTTTCACTAGTTCATGATAATGTTACATGTGGGCTGTGGAAACTTGCTAGATGTCAAGAAAGAGCAAATCCATTGCATGCTAGATTTTTTAGAGTGTGTTATTGTATTATCGATTGAAATCAAATCAGGCTGACCCATTGAGCCATCCCCTGAGCTCTTTTCGCCTTCCTACAGGTGATACTGCTCTCGTTGCTGCATGTGCCCTTCCCCCAGACTCGGTTTTGGAGTTGAGTAAGTCACCATCACTGGATCCCTCTCATTAAAAGATGAAGAAAACCTTTGCTCCTTCTCCCTGGTTGGGGACTTGGATGAGATGAGGTAACAGATAAAGAATGGAGCCCCACCTCATTCTGACCACCACTCTTTCCGTTCATTTCTCCAGGGGAAGGGTACAATTCAAAAATATAAAGATTGAGAGCTAATGAGATAGACAAGACAACCGATCATTTATTAAATACACTTTCATGCCAGAAACAAATGTATTATACACACAAAAAGCACATAAATTACGGTAGTACTGTGGTTACAAACGTGGGTCCGAGTTCGATTCCTGCTCTGGAGTGACAAGTCCTGTGAGATGGAGAAATGGTAGATCGGCTTAGCCTCTCTTGGATTGTTTTCTGTCCTGCAGAGATGGGGTTCGCTAGGCATCCCTACCCCGTAGAGTTGCTGTGGGGTGTAAATGACGTGAGTGGGCAGCCCGAGCACACCTGCTCGTTACTCGTAAGTGCAGGATAGCACAGCTTTTGCGGTGATGCCTTTATGACCACACCGTGTAGACTTTCAGTGCTCCGAAGGGATGCCTTGTGGATTGGAGATGGGATTCTCACTTCTGTAAATACCCAAGAATTGGGTTATTGGGCCTTGCTGATTTGAATCTATTCTTTAGAAAGTACATAATGTAGATATATTTTTCAAACATGCATGCTTTTTATCTTTTATTATTTATACTTCTACCCTCTCATCTCTTGGTGTGACATTTCATGGAATCCAGGAAACAGTCCTAAGCCACCTGCCTCTTCACACTTCTATGTGGTGGTTTTCTTCCCTGACTAGAAGAGGGTTTTGCATAGGAAATTTTGTTTGCTCCCCTTCTCTTGGAGTCTCCCTGTTTGTCTGCCCATCTCTCACCTGTCCATCTGTCCATTTCTCTACCCACTCATTCTTCTGACTTGTTCCAAGAAGCATTTCAGGCAGCTTACAGAAGAACAGATACCAAATAAACAGGTGAGAAAATGGGGCCAATTTCAGACAGTGAGGCTTGCAGTTGAGCCTGTGTGAGATTTGCAGGCGTGAGACACACGCCTCTGCCTTGTGCCTTATAAGATAGACAGCATCAATATGCCTGAGGCTCCCAGCAGACACAGGGAAACAGGGTTTGTGGGAGATGCTTACTGGCTGTGAAATAAATAAGTGGCTTAGGAGAAGCCCAGACTTTCCAACTACTAAGGCTTAGGAGAATATATTGAGTGTCTTCCAAAATCAGATTATTGAATCTTTTCTTTTTCAGAGTTTTATGTATAGTTGGTTTACATTCTATACCTGGAAATTTCTCCAAAACTGCTGCCCACGTGAGTCCCATGACTCGGGAATGGGGTGGTTCTGCTCATTGACGGGTGTTGGCCAGAAACGGAAAATGACAGCCTCAAAGGAGCCTGGGATTAAGCAGTTATGTTTTGTCAGTGCTGTAGATTTCAGAAAATACTTTTACCATTTCTCTCCACCTGAGGAAGCAGCGTGCTCTCTTCCCAGCATCAGGAGCTCAGGGCCACGTGATGGTGGGGGCTGACTGCACTGCCGTCAAAACAGCTGTGCTAGTCACTGCAGGTGTGGTGCTTTCACGTAGTGCATTTCATGTTCTTTAATAGGTTTCAACAGGTAGTTAATTAACTGAGTTAATTAACATTTAATAAATATAATGCTTTGTTGAAAAGACAGTTATAGGCAGAATATAAGTTGTGAACAATATAAAAACTGTTTCAATACTGAAATTTCAGTAGGGAAGATTCAGTTTATCTTATTTCCGCCTCTCTTTAAAAGAGAAAAGAAACAAGACAGAAAAAGCAGAGGATGATTTCTGTTCTTCCTCTCGGCTTGCAGGTGCCTTCACCTCCAGTGGCATCCATCCAGACACCAGCACTGACACTGGCCGTGCTCAGAACTGCCTCAGCCCTGAAGACACAACTGACAAATGGAAGGGGGACGCGCCCTGTTACAGCGGGTGCTTTCAATTTTTGGGTCCTTATGTAACTGCGCGGTGTTATTCAGGATCACCCATTCTGCACTGTGTGACGGTGCTTCGGTGTCTCCTAGTTATTTGTATCTGTAAGTACTCATGTATTTTTTCCAATGTGTGTTACTAGACATCTAAAAATGCATTTTTCAGATGAAAAATAATGTGTATTTAATATAAAATTCTGAAAAAAGGGTCAAAAGGGTCTATCCTGTTCCCAGTATTCAGAGATAATAATTAACACTTTAAAATCTATTTTCTGTTCTTTTCATCAGTGTGTATTACCTCTGTCATAAAAACCAGCGAGCACTGTGTGCCTGTTTGCTGTGTGGAGACCTCCATTTTCCATTCGGCTTATGAAAATTTTTTTTACAGTATTCTATCTCCGCTGGCATGATTTTTACTGACCATTATAGCATTCTGTCTTGTGGAGTCCTCGTCCATTTTACTTTGGACTTAAGTAAACTTTTAAATTCCAAGTAAACTTAACTGGAATACTGAAAAGAGAACTGTGGTGGTACCGAAAGTCCCCTACTTCCTTCCCCTTTTTTCCTGAGAGTAAAAACTGCTGACAATGTGGAATATATATTTCATGACCTTTATGCCTATGTCATATATATATACACATACATAAACGAATATGAGAAATCTATGTCTATGTGTGTGTATATATGCTTTATTGAAAAATAAGGCCATACTATATGTTTTCTGCAGCTCGGTTTATTCACTAAGGTATATTTCACAGACGTCCTCTCCCTCCAGACTCACCTGGTCCTTTCAGATAGAGTAGAGTGATCTCCTGATGTGCAGGTTTGGTCTCTTGTGAAAGGACACCTTTCGTGGGAGAGAACTGTGGACAAGGCCTTGGACCACGCCGAAACACCGGAACTTTAGTGGCCACAGCTCACCGTGATTTACCGCATCATTGTCTTGATGGTGGACACTTAAGTTTTCTCCATTTTCCACTGTCAGAAAGGGTGTCTGACTGGCATCCTTCTTGTACAAACATTCCTGTGATCTTGTATAAGTATTCCTTTAGTTAAGGTTTCTGGAAATTTAGTCCTTGGATGTGACAACTACATAAATCACAGGCTCCTTTCAAGTGAATCTAGAAATTCCTTCTCCTGTGGGGAATGAAAAGATGTAGAATAACTTATGTAACCAATTCTCTATCCCTGGGTATGATTCCACTTCAGCTTTTCTTCCCACCAATGTAAACAGTGCTGTGTAAATTCTCTGATGAGTACATCTATTTGAACTGATTCTTTTTGTAAATGAAACGATTCCTAAAAGTGAAGTTCAGCCTGTGTGTACACACGTTTTCCAGGGTTTACATATCCATTGACATGTCGTCCTCCAAAAGATCGCTCACAGTTTGTTGTC
Source organism: Vicugna pacos (assembly GCF_048564905.1). Taxonomy (NCBI): domain Eukaryota; kingdom Metazoa; phylum Chordata; class Mammalia; order Artiodactyla; family Camelidae; genus Vicugna; species Vicugna pacos. Next base: position 6,741,579 of record NC_133004.1, read on the forward strand.
TCAAAGATGGACACTAGCTAGAATATCTTTTAAAAATATTTGCCAATATAATGAGCAAAATGATTTTCATTGTTTTAGTTTGCACTTTATGACCAGTGTGTTATTGAGCATTTTTCACTCATTAGCCATCTGACTTTTAAAAAGTGAATGATCCCTTTTGTCCTTTGCAAATATTTAAGTGAGGGAGCTTCTTGTTGCTTTGTGACAGCTCTATGTATATTATGAACATTAGCCCCTTGTCTTCATCAACATGTATCACAGAGCTTTCCCTTGTCATTTTTTGCCTTTCATTTTGTTCAGTAGGTTCATTTTTGTTATGGCCCAAAATAAACTTTAGATAGTAAATGTCTTCTTTTTCGGTTTTATTCTTGATATTATTCTTAGAAATGCTTTCTTATAATGGTATAAATTTCTTCTGTAGGTTTTCTTAATCTCTAAGATGGAGATGATAATAGTGCTTGTCATAGTGAGGAGAAGCTGAATTGATATGAGCAAAGAGTTGTATTTGCTCTTATTAGTACTTTCTATTTTTTACATCACTTTCTGTAATTTTTCTTGCGGTCATTTTGACCGGAATAGAATTTGTTTTTTCAAGGGGATTCTGTGATTGTCCCAAGACAATTATTGAATTCCTACTTTGCTCTTTAATTTGAAATCCCACCTGTAAAAATACTTATGTAGACTAGAGTCTCTTTTTGAGCTCATGATTTATTTCTGTCAATCTTACTTTCCTACACTAGCACTATATCTTACATATTGTAAAAATTTATTTAATATCTGACAGTGCAAATTTTTTGATTTGCTTTTCGATCCCTATTTTTCTTTGCTAGTATTATGACTTCATTTTTCCTGAAGAATTCTAATATAATTTTTTCAAGTTAAAAAAAAGGATAAGTGTTGTCATGGGATTTTTTAGTAATTTTGAATTATCTTTAGGAGAACGTACATCTTTACACAACTGTTTTCCTCCATACAAAGGTTGATGTCTCTACTTTCACACTTCTTACTTTACCCCTCAGTACAGTCCTGTACTTCCTCCATATACAACATGGGCATTGTTTTTGAGTTTATTCCAGATTATTGTTGATGTTTTTGTTAATTTTTTAAGTGAGAAATTTTTGCTATTATATTTTTTAACTGTTAAAACTGACACCTAGGAAGGCAGATTCGGTTTGTAAATACTCACTTTGTAACTTCTCATTTAAAATTGTAAGTATTAAGTACTCGATACAGAATCCTTTCTTTTCTGTTTTTAAAAATTTGTTTCCAAGATTCTCAAAATGGTCATAGCTAAGTAGTATAGGTGGGGAGAGAGATGGAGAGAGGTAGTGTGGCTCATGTACAAACTGTGAGCACTTTCATGGCTGCCTTTATGCTGGAAAAGCTGCTGAAGAGTCCAGGTTAGACCAGGGGTGGCTTTGTATGCACTTGAAAGCCAGCTTTCCTGCCTGTATGGTGAAGCCTGGTGGGCATGGCAGGTAGATGATCAAGGTCGAATGGAGGTTATTGGCTGCACAGAGCTCTGTGTCTGAGAACTGGAGACCATCGCCATAGGAAATGCTTGGTGCCAGGAACAATGCAGAGGAGCTGGGGACCCTGTGTGTTAAGGATTTTCCAGCCCTCAGAGTGAGAAGTTCAGACTCTGCATTCAGATCTGAGTTTGAATTCATCCTCTTTAGTTTACTTGTCCTCTGACTTTGGTCAAGCTATATACCCTCTTTCACTTCCTGTTACCTTGTCTCTCAAAGTAGGAGAATTACAGCCTGCTGCTAGAGTGTTTGATCAGGTTAAATAATTTGTGTCTATAAGATGTCACGTACAGTCACAAGCTCAGTGAGAAAAGGGCTGTTGCCTGTTCTTCTGCAACTCAGTGCTTGACAAGACATGGGGGAAAGCCAGTCCGTAATTTGTGTGTGATGCAAGTAGGAACAAAAATAATGTCTTGCCTTTCCCTAGCAGTACTCTTACAGCTTTGCTTCATTTACTTCTTTCCTCCTTTCCTTTCCTCTTTCCCATCCTCCACCAAAAGAGCCTGAGACTCTCTCAGAATAATAGATTCAAATTAATTTAAAGGTAGGCTCATTCTCACGAAATAATAGTAACATAAAAAAAAATCTGTGCACATCCCAGAATACGTTGTATTTGATTTACACACACACACGTGTGCGCACACACAAACACACACACACACACAATCAGGCTACCTCCCACTTGCAGAGGGAGAAGGACCACTTTTTCTGAGTTTTCACTCACTGGGCATGAGAACAATGTCTCTTACACAGACTTTCACCATGCTTCGTGCATGGTGTTTTTAATTGAATTTCGGCTTTGTAGCCATAGATATAGTTTCCTAATAGAAGAGAGAAAGTGGAGACATAGACATTCTGCTGAGATATTGGTGTTATCATATTTTAGTTGGAACGGACTTAAGACAGCATAGAGTCATAACATTTCATGGGTGAGAATCCATTATGTTGTCACTTGGACAAGAACCTGGATCTTCTGCCATCTTGTCCACGTGGGTGAAGAGGCAACTGGGCAGGGGATGGCAGGCATCCTTCTTGCTTGAGTTCCATGTTCTTGCTAGTTTTCATTGCTCAGCTGCCTTTAGTTTATGTACATGAGGCCTCACATGGGAAGGTCACTCTGTCCTGATAGAATGAGTTTCTTATCAGCAAAAAGCTCTGGACCCACTCATATTTCCCAGAGTTTTCTGCTGATCTGCTGACACTTTATATAATTGAGACTTAAGAAAATACTGAATATAAAATCCTTATTGTTATTGTTTGCCCTCGAGTTCCATGGGAATGAGGTGCTGTCTCAGGCTGTCTAAAGTTAGATCTAAACAATGATAGGGTGATAGGTTGTGCTGCTTTACCTCCAAAGTCAAAGGGGATTTCCACCTTAGCTTTTAGAATCAGGCAGATTAGTTCAAATCTTGCCTTTACCAATTATTATCTTTGTGTCTTGGGGGAGAAACTGTACTTTTTGTGTCCAAATTTGTTTATCTGTAAATAAGTTCAGTATTTATTTTAAGGTTTCTGTTTCAGAATTGAATGAGCTAATACTCTCATTTATACCTAAAATAGTGATTGCATGGTTCTATGCTGGTGCCTTGGTAGTTGATTACTAAGGGACTCCGCAGTGAGAATGGGGGTGGGGGACTCCGGGGTAATAGAGCTTATATTCCAGGATATGCTTGTAAAAGACTGGATGTGCAGTGGATTTTTAGTAAATATCTACTCCTTTCCTAATCTGCATTGATTGTGTATATATCTTTATACTAATATATGAACAATTTTTATTGCAATTTAAATATCTTTGTAGTACTTACTATATGTAGCTTTAAAAAATACGTGAAATAAAATGATTTGACTTTTATTTTCTTTTCAATAAGCATAACAAAACAAAATAAAAAAAAGAAAATGTCTGAAGGAGTAGAAATAATTTTATTTCTTGGAATCAGTTCCGTATAATAGGTTTTTTGTTCGTGTTGTTAAACAGCATATAAAACTGATAAGTTGTGACATTCTGGAAATGAGGAAACAGTGGAGACATACTACCTCTAATGCAGTCACTTTGTTACCAAGTCCAAACTCGTTCTGCTTCCTGCATGACAGGCCAATAAATCGGGAGATGAGATGTTGGAGTAAGGAATAGTGACTTTATTTGAAAAGACGGCAGACCCAGAAAATGGCATATTGATATCCAGTAGAACTCTCTTCCCCAGGGCAGAATTCAGTCTCCTTTTATACTAAAAAGCAGCGGGGATGTGGCTGGTTGTTGCAAACTTCTTGCTGTACGAATTGTTTCTATTTGAAACCCTTTGTTCCTGCAGCTGTTCATGTGGGTCAAATTATGGTGCCCCCGTATAACCTCCAAAAAAAAGAATTTTTTTGCAACTTGCCATCTGTACATAAGTGTAGAAGAGCTAATATCCTTAAAGATCAGAGCCCGGAGAATAGGCCCTCCTGGGTATTTCAGGCTAAAGGCAACATTCTTTTACAAAAGGTGCAGAAACAGCAAGTCTGAGCCTAGAAAACAAGGTACAGGTTTAAATTCAGACGAACACATCTAACATGGAGTGAAATTTGTTCTTTTCTATTAGAATTACTTTTTCTACCTCATAAATAATTTTAGTAAGAAACATGAGCAATTTTTTTATTTTTGCTTCTTAATAAAGGACTAAAACTACACTTTAGTGAGCAGGGATGCTGTGCGTGCTTTGGGGTCACAGCAAACTCTTGTTGGGGGTGCTCGACCCTGCAACATGTCTGATGCCCCGTGAGTGTTGGTGAGGGTCCCCCTAACCAGGGGCTCTCTTCAGGAACCACCATATGGGCATTGACCTCTGGAGACCTGTTTTTCAGCTGCAGGAAAATTTTTCAGAATCTGTGATGGGAAAATCACTCCAGCTGGGGATAATCAGGGAATAAAGGAAGAGGAAAAGGGCTTGAATTAGAGTAGAAGAGAAAGACAGAAGATCAGGGAGCCTGGGGGCTTGGCAGCGGGGCCTCGGGAGAGAGAGTAGCAGAGAAATGGAAGTGACCGTCTACGGAACCAGCTCCTGCACCTTTCCCCGCACCCAAGCCACACAGCTCTTAATTGGACCCAGGAATCTCTCCTGTCTGGATGTCACCCTGGGCAGAACATTGAGAATCGAAGGTAAGGGGTGGGCAGCACTCACCTAGCGGGTCACTGAGGACTTTGATCAAGTCCACATTGACATTCCCAGTCATATGCCTTCACCTGTTCTTTATCTCAGGATCTGAGAAGCAGGAGCAAGGAACTCAGGGAGAGATCCAGGAAGACATCTGACTGTGTTAAGAGACGACAGTCACAGCGACACTGGGAGTGAAAACACTTGTAGCAAAATAAAATAAATTCAAAACTATTGCATCAGAGCTGCATGTGTGAGAGAGCCTAAGCCTGTCTCAGAGTGCAGGGGACAAGAGGAAAGGAATGGTAAAATTAACACTGATAATTGAAATTTTGTTAAATAGCCTGCTACAGTTAATTTTATCACGTGAATGTATGCAGGTTTATTTCTATGAGCATTTATAGGTTCACACAACCCCACCAGCCCGTCTTGCCCCCATCGGGGATGGGATTTCTCAAGCACAGTGCCCCTCCTGCTTGCGTGGACCACGCTGCGGGTCCTCGCCTGGGGCCGCACTGCTACAGGACACTGAGTCCCCGAGGCACGATCTGGGATACATGACAGGAACATCTGTGCTCTTGGCTGAGGGCCTCCGTTTCACCCTGCTGTGTAAGAATGCCGGTGACTCAGTTAGAAGCATGCATCCAAGCCGTCCTTCCGTGTCATCACCATGTAGAAGTAGTGTCTGAATCTTCTGAATTTCTGCAGAATGCGGTTTACAGTCACCTTCAACAAGTGAGTGTGTGTCCTCTTTCAAGTGGAGGAATTACTGCCGTTTTCCTGGAACTTACTCACCACTAGTCCATCTGATTTTTCTGTGCTAGGATTCAGTATGGCCTGCTAATAACTCTGCAGTCAGATCTAGAAACCCTGATGAAGAGGATTATTTATTTTCTTTCTTTAGATGATAGAATTTTATTTTCAAAATTGTGAGTTTTCTGTTCTTGGAGGAATTTTTTCGGGGGTTGGATAAACAACTTTGCTCTTACCATCTTTGTGACCTGTTGCTATATGCGTCTCACCTGTCTTCTGTCACTTGTGAGGCGGTTCCATTTGTGACCCTGTCCTGGTTGTTCATGTAATAAAACATAAAATCTGTAAAAGTACAGTCCCTTTTACTCCGAAGACATTCCACAAATACTCCTTTAATCTGTGTGTGGTTTTAACAAGACACAATCATTAGAACATATACTTGCAGGTTGCCAGTGCAAAATCCCCAAATCAATTGTCTAGCTCAACATCTAAAATCTTTCTAATCTACGTTGGATTTGTATGGATAAGTGAAGTTGTTTGCTAAGAACTCAAGACCAGGTTTATAATACAGGCTGATTTAGCTCAGCAGGTCCTCCCAAGCTGAAGCTCTGCCAGAGGGCGGGGCCAAGGGGAGAGGGCGGGTCCTGCCCTCCCTGAGCTGACAGTTTCATGGCAAAGACCTTCACCAGGTGAAGAAATTGAAGTTTCTTCTAAGAAAAATGGGTCTGAAGAGTCCAAAAAGCGCGGGAGTGACACAATCCCATTTGTCTAAAGTAGGGAAGAGTGGCTGTGGGGCCACTTGGGAGACTCATGAGTCCAGGTGCGCAGTGTTGGTGGCTTCCACTTGAGTGGTAGGACAGTCAGTGGGTAAAAGCGAACAGATTGAAGGCATGTTTTGATGGTTAAAATGAAAGGATCAATGCTGTATGTGAAGGTAGGATGGAGTAAGGCCCAGGTTTCTGGGTGGATTAATGAGTTAAATAATGGTCCTGCTGTGTTCTGAGGACGGAAAGCTGCAGAGGGAGTTCTGGGGAAAAACTGATGAGTTCAGCTGTGGGTAAAGTGAAAAGGTATTAGATGTGTGATCTGGGAGCTCTGGTGAGAGCCAGTAGTGAGTAGGGGGCGGGGAGAGAGACTTTCAAATCATTTTGTCTTCTGAACATACATATAAGAATGAGTAATGACATAACCCCTCTATATTCTGGATTTAAAACCCAGTAACATTTTGCTATATAGGCTGCAGGGGTTCTCAATTTTTTAATAGAAATAAAATAAATTGAAACAAAACAGTGGAGTTAATGAACATCTTAGAGTTGATGTGTGTCCTTGTATGTATTTTGATTTCTCATCTGTTTATAAACATAATCTACAAAAAGTTAACTTGCTTAGCATAACTGTTAAATAGAGGGACGTGACACACTCTGTTGGTAGCTCAAGGTGATTTCTTGGGCAAATTATGTAGCCTCTCTGTGCCTTAGTTGCATCTTCTGTGACTGCCCCCGGGCCCCTCATCACAGCTGATTCCCTAGAATAGATGTTGGGAGGGAGGCTGCTGAAGGGAGTAAGAGGTGGCAACTGCTAGGGACACTGAAGAGAGAGACAAAAACAGATTAAAGCCAAGAAACTGAGTGCTAATACACTCAAAGGAGAAAGAATCCCGCAGTGCTTTGAGCCCCTTAGCATAAGGGAAACAAAATCACGTGGATCCAAACTCTTGAGCATATGAGTATTGTGGGTGGGAGGGTGTTATCAGAAAAGGGTTGAAAGAGGCCTTTTGGTTTCCCTTAACGTTTCCAGTAAGGATGGGGCACAGAAGCGAAAACCACCCGCTTCACAGTAGAAGGTGCTGTTTTGTGCAAAACTGACGAAGGTTGGAGACCAGTGATCAGTTGTGCTGGCAAATGAAGAGACTTCTGGATTGGGGCACTTGCTGTGACTTCCAGGTGACCTGCTGGCTGGGGGCTGTGAGGCGGGCAGTAGGTTTGCAGTGTGACCTGGGCATAATCCCTGGCTCTGAGGCCCCTGCAAGTTTCTGCAGCAGCTGCTCTTGCCCTGCGATGGGAGGGCATAAAAGGGCATTGTAGCACACGAGGGCAGGAAGGGGCTGCTTTAAAAGCAGACATGTAGCCTCCTGCAGCTGCAGACCTGCAGGCAGTTTGGTTCATTGTCGTGGAGTGGACTTTGGAGGCCTTAGTGTCGTCTTAAGACTTGTTTTCCCTTGGGGACCGGGTGTGCCTTTGCATATTAATATTGAAGGTTTGGGCTTCTGGCAAAGCTGTTTTCACAGATGGGTATATACGTAACATATCGTATAAAATAAAACGTTTTTATTTAATATGTGGGACTTTGCAGTTTTGGGGAACAGCTCTTTTGACCTGGTCTTCACGGAGGACACTAGCGGTCGGCAGAGCGTGCGGGAGGGCAGGCGGCCTGCAGTGCTGCTGCGGGGGGTTCTCCCCAGCATGGCGCTCTGCTGAGTTCACTCTTCTATGAGTTTGGTTGCCAGAGGAGCAGACAGCATAGTAATGAGTTCTGGTGGGATTGTATAATGACAGGAAGAAAGAGGGAGCCGTAGTTCTTCTGGACTACTACACTCTTTTGGTTCCTGATCCAGTTTGTCCCATTACAGAATTGATGAGTTGTGTCTATTCTGGGACTTGATTGAAATAAACGTGCAGCCTGAATGTTAAGAGTTATGTTTTATTTGTCAGGAGGACTCGAGCCAGGATGACCGCCTCTCGGAACACTCTGAGGGACTGCTCCCAAGAGTAGGGGAGAAGCTAGGATTATATAGGAGCTTTACAACAAAGACCAGGTAGTTAGAACAATAAAACATTGCTTGTTATCTAAAGAAAGCCAGGTATCTCAAGTTCAAGAATTTAGTGCTTTTCAATATATGGGAGGAAGCCAACATTTGGGCTCACTGAATATATTCTTTAGACAAGCACCTAGCTATCTAGGGCCAGTAATCTGTCCTTTCTTATTCTGAGTCTGCTCAGAGGGCACCGTTGTGAGTGGCTGCAGGCCTGTTTTCACTGGGGTGCGGCAGCAGTCGCTGATGACTTGTTTTCAGCATTCTTTGTTTAGTGACATGGTTGCAGTATTTTCATTCACATTGTAGTATTTTCGTTCACAGAAAATTATGATATTACCCTGATTATGGATAATCTGGAAACTTGGAAAGGAACCGAGATGGAATTACTGCAGGTAACTTCTACTTTTATAAGCCGTGTGCAAACATGAACACGGAGGAAGCATACAAAAGGATTCGGTGGTGAATGGGAAGGGTTTCTGCATGTTACAGGAGAAGGCAAAGCAGAATTCCTCTTCTTTGTGGGCAGGGACGTGAGTCCAACTTTCCTTTCTGAAGTGCTTTCTGAGAACTGTTTATGATATTTAAGGAACATAGACAAACGGTGGCACACATTGCATTTAAGAGCTGGCCGGCTTCAAACTTGGGTATTGGACAGGTGGATTTCATAGGCAAGTGTTCAGGTGGATGGGACAGAGATGGAGCCCAGGCCTGGGGCCATATTCACGTTGAAATCGCCATTACCTCACCATAGCGCCTTGGACTAGAATGTAACCACTCTTAAACTGATGGTGAATCTGTGAAATGGGCATGATAATATTCGTTACTTCCTGGGATTGTTGTAAGTTCTAAAGGGTATTATAGCACACATGAAACACTTAACACACTGGCACTTAGCAGTTTACACTTTGTGCGGCCACCAAGCTTGGCGTGTGTCAGAGCCGTAAAGGCAGTATTTATCTGTTGAGGATGCACTGGTAGCCCCTTGGCTAGGTTGTGAATTTGGTGATTTCCTTTAATACTTGTAACTCTGTGTTCCATGGGCAGTTATTTTCATAGACAGATGAGGAATCTCAGGGTAAAAAAGACTATGTAATTTTCCCAAAGTCAGACCATAATTTTGGGTGCAGGGGCCTCGGTTCAGCATGGGCCCCTGGGCCTTGTGCCTTCTCCGTTCAGCACCAGAGCCAGATGTGGGCTCGGCTGTTTCCCTGCCCAAAATATCCGGCATGCCTCAAGACACAACTGGCCCCGTGCTGCTTGAGCAAAATCTCCGGAGGAGAGGCAGTTACAAAAGGGATAAACATAAAAACAGACGACAGCAAACTGTGATCAGCTCTGAGAAGGAAAGGAACACGTCTCGCCGTGCAGAGCTGGGAGCTTTCCCGTCGGGCTGCACTGGGGGCGTTCATCTCAGCTTAACAAGCTCTGCTGCTGCACCAAGGCAGGAAGGCAGGGCGCGTGTGGCCAGGTAGACAGGGCCTCGTTGATCTTACTCATTCCCCATTAAGCGACAGCTGTCTCGGTCACTTAACTAATAAACAGATGTTGGCCATAATCATCACGCATTTTGACTGGTTGCTTTATTGGCGCCAACTTTGAGAGGAGGTCATTGAAGCTGGGGAGTTTGCTGCATGCCCGTGATTACCATGGAAGTATTCCCACTGGTCTTTCAACCTTGACTGGTGTGGCTGTCATGTCCCGGCCCTGTGAATGGCATCGTGTAGCTTCTCCCAAGTGCCACAAATGACTTACATTGATATGCTTAATTCGTAGGAAATGGTATGTGGTAATAAGGGAAAAAAGGCAGTAAGAAACTGTTTGGAAAACTAGAAAAAAACCTATTCTTTCCCGGCTGGGGGAGCGTACCCTGTATCACCCACCCTAATCACTGCCTGTCACCTCCTTCCTGCCGACTCCATGTTCAGAAGCCACTCTGAGCCTTGGGAGAACATTTTGCCTCATGAAACTTTTGTCTAGGTCCCGTGACTTCTCTGTCCCTGGTTAACTCTCTCTTCAAAGCCATGTAAATTTTTTGCAGGCTCCTCCACTCAGATGTAAGAATAGCCTCTTTAAACTTCTTGATGCAGCTCCGTAATGAAGATCTTGCGAAGGAAACATAGCCAAAACCTGGGAGTTATGCACATAGTGACTGCAACCTCAGCACTTTGTTAGTTCAGAATCAGAGGGGTGAGTGACTCAGGAAAGGCTTTTTTAAGGTAACAAGGGGAAAGTGAAAGGACGCAGGCTGTGTGAGAAAGAAACATCTCGGTCACAGCCAGCAAGGCACCTGTGTTCAGGATGGGGTGTGGCGAGTGCAGAGTTCTCACTAAGAAAAGAGTGGTGTGATGGGAGCGAGGACAGTTGGGTACTTTATTGGGGAGGAAAAAAGTGGGCTGTACATTTCCTTGTTGAACAAGAGGATTGTGACAAGATGTGCTTGTATTTTGGAGACAAGGGTTTTGTGGGGACAGGCCTAGGAGTACGCTGTATGGCTGGGGAGTCAGCACAACAGAGAAACACAGAGAACCGGGCAGACTCCAAGACCCATGCTGGGGGAGAGGCTGCCTGCAAGCTGGAGCCCTGGAGGCTGCTTCTGTCCCTTAGCTGGGGTCTCAGACCTCCCTTCACAGACCAGTCCTGTTGATAGAAGAATAAAAAAACGTTGGGCATGAGAAGGGCTGTGTCCCAGGCTTTTGTTGAGTCCCTGGGATGTGCCCCACCAGATTTTGTTCCTTGACTTCATGCAGTAAAGAATTCAAGAGCAAGCCAGTGTTGAGTAAAGGTATATTTATTCAGAGAGATACATTGATAGGCAAGAGAAACTTCACGAGGTGTGGGGGTTTGATGCTCAGATTAGAAGTAGGTACACACTGCACAGACAGAGTGTGGGCCTTCACCAAAGAGGGAAAGAGAGTGGTGACCGCGAGGTGGCGCTGTGTTGCTTGTTTTCTTGGGCTTGGTGGTTTCATATGCTAATAAGTAGAAGGACCAGCCTTAGGGCAAGGGGCTGGGATTTCCAGGGAGTTAGCCATTTCCCACCTTTGACCTTTTGTGGCTATCATTGGGACTGCCATGTGCCTGGGGCATGTTATTCACCACGTTACTATTACAATGGGTGTTTACTGAATCTCAAGATCTGCTAGAAGTTAAATCTCTTCATCCTGAGCCTCAAGGCCTTTTGGGGGTTGAATCCTTCACCATTTTGATGTCAATTGCTGTGGCCTTCCTTGAATGGCTGTGCTCTTCCCCCTTCCATCCTGTATCACTGTGATGACACAAAGACAGTAAAGGATGGGCCCTAACCGTGCTCCTGCATTTAACGGTGGGAAGTGTGGGGTGGGCTTATGATGACTCTGAGTGGTGAGAAGGATGTTTCAGATTTTCTCACGTGAGACATGGGGATCTGCCAGCAGCCTCCCCAGATTTATCTCACGGGCATTATCCCTTGTGTTGTTATGGAAACAACAGGCCAGCCAAGAAACAAGAATCACACAGAGGGTTGGAGTACTGAGATTTATTACGCTGGCAGGCTCAGAGAGGTTTCTTTTCCAAAGCTCTGAGCACCTCCAAGATGTGCACATGAGGTTTTATAGGATTAATTACAAGTATGGGGCTATTAGCCAATAAGGCTCAAACAACAAAAAGCAAGGAATCAGTACACTGAAACTTATCAATTTGGAACAGATCACGTTACTGACAAATGTTGACCTTGGATTTTCGGGTTAGCTTATTAGCCCAGTAAACTGACACTAAACTTCAGATTTACCAGGTAGCCCAGCAAAACTTACATCACTAAACCGACACTTATCACACTTAGATTTGTGACTTAGCTTGTTAGCCCAGCTGGGGTTTTCCTTCACAGTGTCACTTATCTTTTCTATTTTTCTTTTTTGCTTTTTTTAAGTATTTAATCCAAATTTAATATCAGGGATTTTTGGGAAAGAAATTTCTCTTTTTCTTTTCTTTGGTATCTTTTATGGGGGCAGGTAATTAGATGTATTTATCTGTTAGTGGAAGCCCTGGGGCTTGAACCCAGGACCCCGTGCACGCTAAGCACACGCTCTACCACCCGCCCCATCATCTTTTCTTTTTGGTTTAGCTGCCAAGAATCCTACAGCTGAATTTCTAGTCAGCCTTTAACACTTGCTCTGACTTCATGGAATCCATTTTTATGAGTTTATCTCCCCCTGGTTTCATTTAAGTATTGAATCTCCATTTTCTCTTCACTCTCAGGTTTGCCTTTTTGTTGTTAAGGTTGTTAAGCTGTTTTTAAAAGAATTGTTTAAATTCTCTTTAGCAAGAGGCTGAATGTGAATAAATATGTAAACAAATAGCACAATTAAATGCTTTTATACATTCTAAGCTGTTTAGTAGTTACTTAAAAACCGAATTGAATATTAAAGTGATAACATTTTAGAAATATTTTTTAATTTTTTAGAAAGATATAGCTGATTTAAAATATGATATTAGTTTCAGGTGTACAATAGGTGCTCCATTTATAGTTACTGTAAAACATTGTCTGTATTCCCTGTGTTGTAAGATACATCCCTCTAGCATGTTTACATTTCATGTTGCAGTTTTTATAAGAAAGTTGGGTAACGCAGAGCCTGGGACATGGCTGTGTCTGACCCAGGTTCACGCTTACCCTGCCTGTCAGAGCTCAGGCCTTCACTCCTTTCTGCAGGGGAGAGAGTGGAGGCAGCTCTCATCAGTGCTGGCACCACCCTCTGAGTGGCAGTGACAGCAGTGATTGTGTGTGGAGGTGCAAAGTGTTTTTCCAAGAGCTTTATATGCGTTTCTGAATTTAATAATAAAAGCCCTCCTGTGAGGAAGCGTTTTAAGCTTTTAATGTATAATACATCTTATTTTGATATTGATAGATTTCAAACCACCGGAAAATTTACAGGAGTAGTAAAATAAAAGCTTAGATACAGTTCACCTTAAAGGGCACTATTTGACTTTTTGTGTCTGGCTTTTTAGCATAAAGTTTCAAGGTTCATCGATATTGTAGCCTGAATTAGTACTTTATTCTTTTTGTTTGATAATATCATTTTCCTTTTTTTCGTTTTTGGTCTATTTAAAAATATTTTCATTGAAGTCTAGTCAGTTTATAATTTTGTGTCAGTTTCTTGTGTGCAGCACAACACTTCAGTTAAATAGGAACATACCTGTATTCATTTTCATACTCTTTTTAAACACAAGATACTATAAGATATTAAATATATTCTCCTGTGCTATACAGTATAAACTTGCTGTTTATTTGTTACATACTCAGTATCTGCAAATCTTGAACTCCCAATTTATTCCTTCCCACACCCTCTCCCCTCTGGTAACCATAGTTTGGTATCTATGACTCTGTGTCTGTTTCTGTTATGTAGATAAGTTTATCTTTTTGTTTCTTTCTTTTTTTTTTAGATTCCACATGTGAGCAATCTCATATGGTATTTTCCTTTCTCTTTATAGCTTACTTCACATAGAATGACATTCTCCAGGTCCATTGATGTTGCTACAAATTGCATTATTTTATTATTATTTTATGGCTGAATAGTAGTCTATTGGACAAATATGCTACAACCTTTTTATCCAGTCATCTCTCAGTGGACATTTCGGTTGTTTCCATGTCTTGCTATTGTAAATAGTGCTGCTGTGAACATTGGGGTGTAGGTGTCTTTTTGAATTAGGGTTCCTTCTGGATATATGCCCCGGAGTGGAATTGCTAGTTCATATGGGAGGTCAATTTTTTGTCTTTAGAGGAACATCTATACATTTTTCCACAATGGCTCCACCAAACTGAATTCCCTCCACAGTGTAGGAGTGTTCCCAATTCTCCGCAGCCTCTCCAGTATTTATTGTCAGTGAACTTCTGAATGATGCCTATTCTGACTGGTGAGAGGTGATACTTGATTGCAGTTTTGATTTGCATTTCTCTGATAATGATATTGAACATTTTTTCATGTGGCTACTGGCTATTTGTACATCTTCATTGGAGAAATGTTTCTTTAGGACTTCTACCAATTTTTGAATTGATTGTTTGTTTTTTTTCATATTAACTGTAAAAGCTGCTTACATATTCTGGGAATTAAGCCCCTAGCAGTTTCATTTATTGCAAATATTTTCTCCCATTCCATAGGTTGGTTGTCTTTTTGTTTTGCTTACTGTTTCCATAGCTGTGCAAAAGCTTGTAAGTTTAATTAGATCCCTCTTGTATATTTTTGGTTGTTTTTCTATTGCTTGAGTAGACTGATCTAGGAAAACATTGCTGAGATGTATGTCAGATGTTTTGCCTATGGTTGCTTCTAAGAGGTTTATAGTGTCTTGTCTACATGTTTAAGTCTTTAACACATTTTTAATTCTTTTTTGTGTATGTTGTGTGGCAGTAGTCTAGCTTCAATGATTTACATGCAGCTGTTCAGTTTTCCCTACACCATTTGCTGAAGAGGCTGTCTTTACTCCATTGTATGTTCTCACCTCCTTTGTCAAAGTTTCAATGACCAAAAATTTGTGGGCCTATTCTTGGTAATTTTGTTTATCCGTTCATTGATGGATGGATATTGTTAGTAATTGTTGGCTACTCTGAATGATACTGCTATGAATATTGATGTGAAATTTTTTATGAGAATATGTTTTCATTCTTTTGGCTGTACATTTGGCCCGCCATATCTGTAGTTTCCACTACATGGATCCAGATGGCTGATTGTAAAGGGACTCGAACATCCTTGGATTATGGTTTCCAGGGTGTGGGGTTCCTAAAACCAACCACCCAAGGGTATTGAGAGATGACTCTACATATAGGAGTGGAATTGCTGAGCCATATAACTCTAAGCTTTTGAGGAAATACCAGACTTCTCCAAAGAAGCTGCACCATTGTCCCTTTCCCCTGGCCGCATATGAGGTTTCTCTGCCTCCTGAATGACATTTGTTATTGTCCATGTTTTGGCTATAACCATCCTAGTGGGTGTAAAATGAGATCTCATTTTGTTCTTGATTTTGCTAGTGATGCTGAGCATCGTTTCATATGCTTATTGGCCGTTTGTATATCTATTTAAATTCATGGTAAATTTAAAAATTGTGTCTATTTCCTTGTATTGTTCAGTTGAAAGCATTCGTTATATATCCTGGATACTACTCTCTTATTAGATACATGCTTTGCAAAATTTTTCTTCTATTCTGCAAACTGTCTTTTCACTATATTTTTTTTAAACATTAAAACAATTTCTTTACAGGGGAGGTAGATAGATGAAATGATTTATTTTATTTTTCTTGCTAAGCATGCCCTCTCTGACTTGAGATAACAATTTCCCCTGTCATTTCACTTTCTTGATGATGTCCTTTGTAATAAAAAGATTTTAATTTTGATGAAGTCCAGTTTATCTGCTTTTTTCTTCTATCACTTGTGCTCTTGGTTTTGTATCTAGGAAACCAAAGCCTATCCTAGGCCCAAAAAGATTTATACTGTGTCTTCTTTTAGAAAGTTTATAAGTTTAATTTTTACATTTCTGTCTGTGATCTGTTTTGAATTAATTTTATTTGTTATATAAAATATGGGTGTTCAGATTCCAGATTGATTCTTTTGCCTGCAGATACCCAGCTGTCCCTGCACCATTTGTTGAATAGACTATTCTTTCAATGGAGTGTTTTTGGCCCCCAGGTGGAAAACTGTTTGTAAATGAAAGTTTTCCCCGTGGGTTTTTATTGTGTCTCTTAAATTTATTTATCCATACTTATGCCAGTTTCATACTGACTTAGTGCTATAGAATTTTAGTACACTTTAAAGTGAGTCCTCCAACTTTACTCTTCTTTTTCAAGGTTGTTTTTGCTGTCCTGGGCCCCTTGCACGTCCATATGAATTTTGGGTTCAGTTTTTCAATTTTTGCAATGAAGTTAGCTGGAATTTTGATAGGGATTCCACTGAATATATAGATCACTTTGAGGAGTCTTAACATTTTTAATAATATTGTCAATCATTCCATGAAAATGGAATGTCTTCCATATATGTAGATCTTTTAAAATTTATTTTGGTGATACTTCAAAAAGTTCAATGTACAAATCTTGTAAATTTTTGTTAAATGTATCTCTCACTTTATTCTTAATGCTGTTGTAAATGGAAAGGCTGAGTTTCTTATGGGTGGTACTATATATCAATCTTCTTATTTCTAGAATTCCTTCACAGCAAATACCCTAGGTATATATTTGCTACATAAATCTATCCACAACTATTCCCCGCCCCGTGTTATAAGAAACTAAGACCCAAGGTAAACTACTTGAAAACACCTATGTGGAAGTGAGAAATGAGACCCATGGGTGGGGCTTTGTGCAGATGATACAGAGAGCTTATTCAGAATGGCTTCTTCTTAATTCCTTTTAAACAACCCTTTCAGTGTATTTAGTCAGATACATTAAGATTATGCCCTTTTGATGTGTGGAGTAGCTAAGACTATAATTTTCAAATAAATTCTAGTGAGAGTGTTGTACTTGAAACCTAATTTGCATCAATCTTTGAAGATTTATATTTCAGGAGATTTGACTAAAGAACACCTATCTTTATTCTATAACGAGGACTAAATGCTCAAGCAACATGTAAGAGTTTGAGCAAACTGCCCCCGCCCCGTAGTGCTGGGTAGCTGCAGCTGTAACTGGAGTCAGCGCTTACCTCTCCCAGTACGCTAGTGCTGATCTTCTCAAAGTGGTTCGTCCAACAGTTTGTCAGTAGTCTGTTGGACAAAGTCATAAAACATTGATTGAAGGTTGCTAGAATGCAATATATTCTTACTAATATTAAGTAAGCACACATTGAGTGCTTACTGTATGATGGGATTGTCCCTCAGCCTCACATGAATATTATTTCTCTTAAAACCTCATATATTTCCTTGTTATTCTCACTTTACAGATAAGGAGACTGAGAATTAGGTCTTCTCTCTTTTGGGGGGAGCTCATTATCAATGATGGGAAGTTGTAAGGAAAAAGATATTGATTTATCATGAGAAAACATTTTTGTGAGAGTCAGCAATGAAGATGAACACTGAAGAATGTGATCATTGTTCGAGTGAGACAAGCCCTGGGTTGTGCGGAGTCAGCATCCCTGTCCTGGACACGGCACGTGTAGAGCTGTGTGGTGGGTGAGGCAGCGCGGCCATGCAGGGAACGCAGATGCTGGGGTCTTAGGCTGTGCTCAAGCCCGGTGGGGCTTTCTCCTAAGGGCAGTGCACCATCATTGACAGATTTTAAGTAGGAGAGTAGGGTGCTCTCGTAGTTCACATTTGTCTTGTAGAATGCTTGGAAAAGTTTAGAAGGCTTGGCAGGAGGTGATGTGATGAGTCAGAGTAGGGTGGCTGCGAGGTGTAGCAGTGTTCAATTTTTAAGTGGTTTTCAGGCCCAGGGTTGTGGCTTAGTAGCCGTGTCAGTTTGAATGACACAGGCAAGGAAGTGAAACAATTTATCTAATCAATTGAAGCAGTGATGTACCCAATTCCCAGGACTGTTGTGGAGATCCAGAGAGATACACTGTGCAGTGTGCAGCGTGGTCTCCAACACAGAGTCAGTGCTGATTGAGTGCCAGTGAGTATCTGGTAGGTCAGTTGAGGGTGGTGGTACTCTGTGACTGAGGATATCTGGTCCCTGAAGGAGGGGTCCATTCACATCTGTGAGTAATGGGCCTGAGTTGGGAGACGCAGGGAGACCTTACCCTCCGACCAGGAGCCCTGGGCAGGACGGCTATGGGAGGAGAACCGTGAAGTCAGCTCTTTGCAGGTTGAGTTGGGAGTGCCCTTGAGATATCTAGGCAGAGTCACGAGCTTAAATAGGAGGTCTGGGCCCAGGCTGTGCATTTTCCTAAAATCTCAACTCCTGAGGACGCCGAAGTATTGATCACTGAAAGTGAAGTCATACTTTAAAGCACAAATGAATAGTAGTATCATCACTGTCAACAAAGCTCACGTCTATTTATTCATCACTCACTTTGCTAATTGGGTACTTACAGAGCTCACTTCACCCTCCTCCCGTGGGCTCCGGCTCCACAGAGAAGAGCTGGTGTGTCTCCTTCTTTTCCAGAAGAAGACACATTTAGCTTGTAGCCTTCTGTACCTTGCCAGACTTAGGATATTAGTGTGTTGGTTTAATTGTATTTTCTGTTGGCCATGTCCTGACAGGAGAGAAATTTTACCTCATGGTCATGTTTCAATTAGCTGTTACTGAGATTTGCTGATCTGATACATAGTGTATGTATTATATTAACTTTGTAGAGTAGTTATCATTTTTCTGTCTTTGCCCTTTAATTTTGTTTGCCCCTTCAGTGTTATATCCTTTTTGGGGCCTTTCTTTTTTTTAATTAAATAATGTCTGTTAGCAGTTAAGAAAACAAAAGCAAAGAAAAAATGCACATGAGAGCTAAATTTAGAAAATGTCTAGTGTGTTTTCTGTCTCGGCAATGGAGGGTTGTAGAACCTCTTGTAAACCTTCATTAGACAAGTTTCTTAAAATGCTGATTGAGAAATAAAACCTTCCTTCCTCATCTTTCAAGCTGCACAACTAATTGTCAAGAAAGGGGAAATCCTCAGAAACCAAGACAAACGAGAAAACAGGGATTCTGGGAGATAAGTGAGCGTTAGAATCCGTGGTGTGCTGGTTGGCTCCTGAACTGATTTTCAGTTGCCTTGACAGGAGGGCAGGAGGTTAGCCCCAGGCCTCTCACACTAGGAGTTGGATGGGTGATCATATAATGGGCCTAGCCCATCCTGAGAATCTTGGTTTATTAAAGGGTGAAAGAGGAAAAAAAAATTCCTCAAGACAAGAAAGTAAGGAAAGTCAATTTTGTTGGAAGAGGGGAAAAATAACAAATCCAAAATAAGGATATAGTTTAAAGCTGTTCTGGCATGAGAGTGACCACAAACTCCTGGCAGAAAAGCACAGTTACTCCTTGATTGATAAGTTGTGTTTTGAATGAATCAGTGAACAGCTATTCCGAAAAAGGCCTCCAGAGTCTTGTGGATCAAGATACTGGACAGCAAACACCTCTCTTCCAAGGTCTCATTCAAATAACCAGAATGGTTTTAAAGGAAAGTAGCAATAATCTGAGTTCTATTTATTGACATTACTATATGCTAAGAATTCAGAGGTGACTATGTAGTTTTCTCCTCTTTTATGGACCTTACTTTCTCTTTGGGGAGACAAAATGACATAGTTGGGTATCTTGGTGGAGGGAGGTGTTAGTCTGTTGCAATTAGCCAGGAGAGGAGATTAAGAAAACAATGAAGGGTGGGTGAACATTTTAGCAGAGGACAGTCTTGTTCACTTGGCTTTTAATTACAGGCTCAATGAGCTGTCCCTGGAGGGAATAGATCTTACGGAGGATGGACTTAGCTCAGGCCTCTTTGGAATGGACAAGTGAACCTGGAGTAAGACAGTCAAATCTGTGCAGACATTAAAGTTCACTTGAACGTGTTCCATCCCTGAGCCAAAGATAGGACAAATATGCAGCACTTCTTGAGGACAGAGGAGTGGTTTCTAAGGTTCTTCAAGAATGAATCTCAGGGAACCGAGATGGCCAGTTGTCAAACTGAGACTTTGCTCTTTGGACGGTGTACCCATCAAGGGTATTGGCCTTTTATATGTTTCCATTTGTCTTTAATACATGTCTGTTGATGAGGACGTGGGCACAAGTGTTTGACACCTTGTCGAGGCGATTTTGGATACCTGCCTAGAAGCACGGGCACAATTGCCGCTGCGTCATACATCTTGCAGCCCATCCCTTTCCCCAGCTCCGTAATCACGGCAGAGTGGTTCCTTGTTGACCTGTCCATCTCCTCTGTGACATCATAACCCATGAAAAGACCGGAGCATATTAACTTGGCTTTGTTAAAGTCAAAGGTACAGATCAAATATGGAGTCAGATTTGTTCTTTCCTATTTCAGTAGTGCCATGGAGAAGGCAGTTTGGGCAGCTTTTTGTAGTGTCCTGGAGGCTTTCTCTCTCAGCTTCTGGGCGCCTCTGTTGAAAACCCTTCATAGCTGTCTGGCCTGCTGGAAAAGCACTCTGCCTGTTTTACCCTGAAGATGTGTTCTGTTTATAAACTCATCTCTACTCCTTGGAAAACAACTCAAGAAAAACTCAGTTGGTTTTTCACCAGCCATGGGCAGGGGTGAGATAAACCGTGTTATTATTTCATAAAATAATAGTAATAACAGTAATATTAATAGTAGTAGCAGTAGTAGTAGTAATAATAATAATAATAATAATAATATTAAAAGAATTCTTAAAACACGACTGCACATTGGAGAGAGTCAATAAATGCTTTCTGGCTTAAATCAAAAGTGATGACTCAGTGATTCCATGGCTGCTGTATTTGCTATGCTAGTTACTCCTTTGTTCCATTACACATTTTTTTTAACTGAAAAAGAAATACAAGCAAATGGTTAAAAAAAAACTCAAACAGAGCACAAAAATACACAAGTGAAAGAAGTTTTCCCTCATCTTCTGTTCTTTCAGCCCTCTCTGGAGATGCCACTGTTTGCTATCCTTTGGGTGCTGTTCCAGATATGCTTTGCACATTCCCACATATGTATGTAAATTCCTTTAAAATTTTAGTTATTTTTAACTTAAAGGGATTTAAATCCTCAAGTGGCTTCTGGCCGGGTAATAGAACAGAACAAATCTGACTCCATATTAGATCTGTTCCTTTGAATTTAACCCTATGCTCTGTCTCCTAGGCTTCATCTTGCTTGTAATCAATGTTGCCTGGAGCCTGAAATATACAGGAGAGCCTATTCTGAAGCCTCTGACCTTTAAGGATATTTAACACTTTTTCATTCATTAAAAGATAGCAAATTACAGAATAGAAAATAACGCTTGTTTTGTTGGAGGTTTGCAGGGATCTGACCCACGCAGATAGCTGCAAGAACAAAAGATTCTAACAAGAAGGAATTCCTACACTAAGAAGTTTGCAACAACCAAGCACATAGGAAAGGAGCCTGAATTGTGACTTGGGGAGATGGTTTTCCAGGACATTAGTTTGCCATCTAGGTCTACAGAAACTTGCTATTCCGTGCCCCAACATCTGGTCTCCCAACTTATTGTCCTGTCCTGCACTGAGGAGAAAGAATTTCGACTTGGTAACACTCCTATCTACCTAGAAAGCTGGGCACTGGAGCTGAGTGTTATGGAAACAGGCCAGCCAAGAAAAGCACCAATCGGGGTGTTGGTGTACTCAGAAGTATTATGCCGGTGGGCTCAGAGGGGCTCCTGCTCCGAAGTTCTGAGCACCTCCAAGACGTGCACATGAGGTTTTAAAGGCTTAATTACAAGTAAGGGGGAATTAGCCAATAAGGCTCAAAGAACAAAAAGCAAGGAATCAGTACACTGGAGCTTATCAATTTGTAATAGATCACATTACTGACACCTGTTGTGCTTGGAATTACGAGTTAGGTTGTTAGCCCAATAAACTGACACTAAACTTCAGATATATGAGATAGCCCAGCAGAATTTAGATCAGTAAACCGACACTTATCACACTTAGATTTGTGACTTAGCTTGTTAGCCCAGCTGGACTTTTCCTTCACATGAGGACAGCTCTCCCACACCCAGGGAACTACTGTGAGCCCTTGATGTTTCCACTAGGGTTGGGTATGGTTTACCCAGGAGGGATGGGGACTATGCACCAACACTCAGGCAGTCTGCTCTGTCTGGGGCTCTGATCTTGTACCATCCCGCTCCCCGCCAGCCCAACACCTGGGACAGTGGAGCTAAGGCAGTGATCCTGCCTGCCTGTTTCCCAGCGTGTAAAAGGGGATTATGTACCTTTCCCAAGGTAGTTCTGAGCGACAACATCTGCGGGTGCTTGGTTCTCAGAGCAAGAGTAAACCCAGGTCCGCGTGGGGGCAATGGGTGTGATCCCCATAGGGTTTCTGCAGAAGCATCCGATGGAGGGCTGGATCAGGGAGGTAAAACTTGAGCTGCGGGACTTGAAGGGTTACAGAAGGGTACAGAGGCAGGTCTGCCACCTAGGGGTGCCCCAGAGGTAAAGCTTTTTCTCTCCAACTCCGCAAAGACCCTCCCCTCTCCAGATCCCTCCCTACTCTCTGCTCATCGTGTCCATCTGTATCTCTCCAATTTTCCCGTCCTCTCCACCCGCTCCCATCTTCTCCCTCCCTCCCTGTCCCACCTTCTCTCACAGAACCCAGAGAGGATCGCTGGCCCTCCTGCGCATGCGCAGTCAGTGCCAAGTGGTCCGCTGGTTGGAAGCTCCATATCCTAGCCGGGGATCGGGCCCAAAGTTTTCTCAACTCTGTCGCCCGGTAGGCCTTTGGTTCCTGTCTGGGGCCGGGGCCTCTGACTGTGGAAGTGCAAGGTGGGGGGCTCCCGGAAAAGTGCTCAGGCGGTTGCGGGAGGGCGGTCCGCCTGTCACAGTCCCCAAGGGCGCCAGTCAGCCCGTGTTCAGATGAATTGCTCAGGCCAGACCCCTCTACCCGCGCCACCTGCCCCGGCGCCCCGGCCACAGCTGCCAAGGGCCAGGTGTGCACCTGCCACCTCTCACCCAGCCGGGATCCCCTCAGTCCGCGGCTGGCGTCCCCTTCCCCTCTCCCGCCCGCGAGTCCTCTCCTCCCTGGCTTCCTCTCCTTGGCCGCCGGCCCGTTCACGCCCCTGGGAGGGCTGTGTCCGGGCGGGCGGGGACTGCGGACTCGGACGGGGCGGGGGGCTGGGGCTGGGGCTGGGGCTGGCCTCCGAGCAGGGCTGCAGCCCCCGTCCCTCCCCTTTCCCTCCCCCCGGGGCTGCCCTTCTCTCCCTTTCCCGCTCCCGGAGGACCAGCTCAGTGGCGCGGGCACTGCTCCCTGGGCTGAGAGCCTCAGGCTGTAACGCCCTGCTTCTCCAGTTGGAGTCGGGAAAAGGGAGCCTCAGTGCTGAGCGAGCTTCTGTCTCCTCCCTCAGTTTTTCTGCTGCAGGTAAGTACCTTGAACACTTTCAGGTGTTATCATGGCTGTGCTTGTTGATGTCACGTGTTTTTATAGTGAGAGTGATTACAGTGGTGAAAGCAGGGCTTGGTTCTGTTAAAAATGAGCTGAAGGCATGAGGCTGTGACATCCTCCTTCCTTCCCTCTCCCAGGGTGAAAGGAGTGATCCTCGATTTTAAAAAGATAGTTACAGTCCCTAACTAGCCCAGCCCAGCTAGTGTGTGTTAAGAGGAACAGCACCACCAGAGGCCTTGGAGACCCAGGGATATTGCAGTCCTAAAGAGCTCCTGGCACTGTTTGGTTTGTTTTGGTTTTTTGTTTTTCTTAAATTGTGTGATAGACTAGTGGTATAAACAGAAAAATAATTGTCAAGAAATATTTCTTCATGTAACAGTGTTATTGTGATATAGTTCACACACCATGAATTCCATCCATTTAAATGGTACAATTCAGCAGCTTTTAGCATATTCACAGTGGTGCAACCATTATTATTCCAGAACGTTTTCATCACTTCAGAAAGACCAGTGGAAATGAATGACCTATCCACCCCTCCCCAGTGGTGGTTCTAAAGAAATTTCTTGGCTATTCCTGATCATAAATTAACTTGTTACATTCCAAGAAAAATCTGGTAGGAATTCTAATCAGAATTGCAATGAATCTGTCTATCAAACCTGGAAGAATTAATGTCTTTATGGCATAAACTTCTTCTACACATGAATATATCTGGGACCCTATCTTTTCATCTGTCCAGTGCCTGGCCCATGGGAAGTCCTCACTACTTGTTGTACTTGTGAATGATGAGATTCTATACATCGTTAGTTGCAACTGTAGCCTTTCACAGAAGAGAAAAGTAACCTCAGTGAAGCAAGTGACTCTCTGATGGTCAGAATGAGTGACAGCCAGTGCTGAAGTGATCTAGTGGACTTGGTGCTTGCAACCAGAATTCTCCACCACATACAGTTAAGGGGATTAGAGTGTTCTTTTATTTTTTCTTAATGGCGTTGCTTTTATTTTTACTTATTTTTTTAAATTATTTTTTATTTAAGTGTAGTCAATTTACAATGTTAGTTTCAGGTGTACAGCAGAGATTCAGTTATAAACATATGCATATGTATATATATATATGATTTAGATTGTTTTTAGTATAACTCATTACAAGGAATTGAATATAGTTCCCTGTGTTATACAGCAAGTCCTTGTCATTTATTTTATATTTACTAATTTGTATCTGTTAATCCCCCCTTTCCTGCCTGCTAAACACAGTTTACTTTCTATGTTCATGAGTCCATTTCTAGGAGCACCGTTTTTCCTAGTAATATATGCTCTTTGGCTGCTTTCAGTTTCAGTAATTTCATCTTATCTGTGGGTGCTTTTATTCTGGTGGCCTTTATGTGGTTTGCACATGTGGTAATAGAGATCTGTATTTGGGAGAAATTCAGGCCTCTGTAGTCCCTGGTACAGAGTGCCCACTGAATTGATGCTTGAACTGGGAAAAAGGCACAGTAAATTTTGGAATTTCAACTATGGTTGAGAATTCCAGGGTTCTATAAACTGTTTAGACAACCTTAATATTGGCTGCACCCATACTGGGTAATTTGGTGGAAATTCATGGTATGGTGGTGTAGAGACAGGGCCTTGTATGCTTCTTCTCTTTCTGTTTTATTACACTCATTCCCCTGGGCCTCCCAGATCCTCCCCCAGAAGGGCCCAGGGCTGGCTTGGTGCTGCGCTGAGGCAATATTTGTTAATAAGGCCCTTTCCTCTTCTCATCTGAGCCTCCGGTTCTTTCTCTGCACAATGAGGGCTAAGACTTGATAAGTACTTTTCAGTTTCTTTTAAAGCCATGTTTCCTTTGAGAAACAGAAAATGCAAATCTCTCCTCTCAGCCCAACCCTTTAGATTTTGATAAGTCCTCCGAGGAGTGACATAGCTCTTTGTGGAAAATGAATGTGATTGTGATCCCAGGTGAAACAGAAAAGACTCTTCAGAGATTGATTGCAGGGAGAGGGCAGGAAAGGGGCATTATGTCACACTTTCTAGTGTGAGCACTGGAGCAGGGGCTTGGATTTAAATATGGTGACTGACGTGGCCTCTCTCTAATCTTGTAGAATGTGATAAACTTCTCTACCTCAGTTTCTTGATGGGTCAAGTTGGGGTGATAATATTTTAAGGCTTTTGTGAAACATTATACACATAAGCCATTTGTATCTCGGTAGAAACCAGACCTGCTAGGGATTCAGGGATTTGTTTTAAAAAAAAAATCTTGTCCATAGCAGACTGTCTGTGTGTATTTTAAGTTCCTGGAGGGTGAGGGTGGGTCTAAAGCCCATAGTGGGACAGGTGGCCCATAGTTCTCTGTGCCCCAGATTACCCCTTCCTCCCCAGTCCTCTTCCTCAGTCCAGGATGAAGTTCCCTTGTAGATTTACTCAGAGGTCTTGTGGAAATAGCTTTTCATTTTATTGTTTCACCAAGAAATTCTGCCATCATGATCTCTTTGGTCAGGCTTTGAAGGGCTGCCATCATGATATCTAGTAAGAATTCTATGGAATTGGGAGTTTCTATTTAATGAAAAGGAAAAAAAATTGCAAATAGAAAATTAGAACAAGGGTGGTTTCAGGGGCTCTTTGAAATTGACACCATTAGCTTTGTTAGCTTCAGGTGCTGTGGCCTGTTGCCTCGAGGACCCATTCTCTTGCTCTGAAGTTGGAGGTACCAGTGGGTTCAGTGGGAATGATAACTGAGTGTATCTCATGGGCTGGGCATTGACCTATTTGTACTGTGTGTTCCTAATTTGAGACAGTGAACTTACCTAACCTCAATAACCTCTTTAAAAAATTAGACTTCTTATTTTGAGATGTAATGTTGATTCCCACGTGGTAGTAAGAGATTATATGGAGAGGGCTTATGGATCCTTTTGCCCAGTTTTCCTTCATGGTTCCATCTTGCAATGGTGAGGTACAATTCATTACTGACTCACTAACAATTTGAGGTTTGTGTTATTGCCCTCATTTCTATTCATGATTAAACTGGGGCTTAGAGAGGAACACAGGCCTACCCAGGTCACCCATTTTGTTAGTGCAGAGTCGGGTGAACGTGGGCTTGGGATTTCCAGGCAGTGCCATTATGATGGTCTGTGGCAGGGAGCAGCATTCACTTGCTTGTTTATTCATTCATTCAACAAACATTTATTGAGTAAACTCTGTGGGTCATATGCTTTCTTTGGCTTATCTGATTATTCATCACTACTGAGAATCAGGCAATGTTTATATTTTTTAATCTGAGAAAATTAGCTCTGAGAGGTTATAACCCCCCCGAAGGAAGTATAGCTCATTAAGGAGGGATAGTACATTTGTACAGTCACCTCTTTTTATGCAGGTGGTACCCTAGACATTTTACATTTGCAAACATCCGTAATTCAGATATATTCTTGTAAGGCAAGGATTTATTTTTTAATTGAAGTATAGTCAAGTTTACAATGTTGTGTCAATTGCAAGGTGTTTTTTGACTTTTGAATTAAAAAATACTTTTTCAGGAGGGTAATTAGGTGTATTTATTTGTTTCATTTTTTAAAATGAGGTACTGGGTTTTGAACCCAGGACCTCGTACATGGTAA
Source organism: Vicugna pacos (assembly GCF_048564905.1). Taxonomy (NCBI): domain Eukaryota; kingdom Metazoa; phylum Chordata; class Mammalia; order Artiodactyla; family Camelidae; genus Vicugna; species Vicugna pacos. The sequence continues at coordinate 6,768,360 of NC_133004.1, forward strand.
ACATGTGCTGTACCACTGAACTGTATCCTCTTCCCCTAGGCAAGTTTTCTTATCCATTATTATGAAGCTTAGGGGTTCAAATAATTTGGATAGAAATCCAGATCTTTTAATCCTACAGTGGTCCTTTTCTTTATATTCTGCTGAAGGGGTTTGGGGAAAGCATTTTCTTTGTTCATTTTTTATTCAGCATTTTTGAGCAGTGACTTTGCATCAGGGCCTTGCTAGGTGCTTGGAAATAGAAAATAAGAAATGACCCTTCTCTGAAGAGGCAGGAAGCCTAGACCAAAAGCTGGGTAATATGATCTGAGATACATTAGCCATGTGCAGACTCTGAGGACAAACTGTACCCCCGGATTTGCTTTGGCTTCCCTTGCCTTCTGGCTGGTACACACCAGATCACAGCAACCCAGATGGGCCCGTAGCACACAGCAGATTATGTACCTCCATCTCCTCAGCCCTCTCGGCAGGGCCAGCAACATGAGCATCCCTGACTACGTGCAGTGTGCTGAGGACCACCAGACACTTCCCATTGTGGTCCAACCAATGGAGATCATCTCAGAGGAGAATTTCTTTTGCATCTATCAGCTACTCACCTCGGTGAGCCATATCAGCCCATGCGGCTCCCAGTGGACATGCTGTATCCACTACAGGCACCACTATGTGCCTGAGAATGGGTGGAGCGTCTTCCAGACACACCGCAAAGTCGTGGGCCTTGTCACCATTACCAACTGTCTCTCTGCCAAGGCCTTGGAGAAGCTGCACGTGCAGAGGGGCTGTATGGCACCGGGCTTAATGACCCTCAGCTCTTTGTCTTTGTGCTGCATGGGGAGGTAGCCGAGCAGCCGTTCACCGACGTGTCCTTCAATCTACGAGGACTGCAGGGTGGTGGAGAAGAGGATCGAGGACTTCACTGTGTCACTCTTCATCTTGCTCAAGTCCAAGTGGCTGGATGGTGGCCACAAGAATTTTGGGGCAAGATTCCCCTCATCTGCATCCCTTTTGAGAAGGAGGACTTCATGGGACTGGACACAGACAGCAGGTAAGTTTACCTGGAGGCCAGCCCACCCTGGCTGTGTGCCGGATTTCTTCCCTACATCCAGAAAGGGATCAGCAAGGAAGAAGTCTGTCTTGTAGCCAAGGGGGGAGGGAGGTGCAGCCCGCTGGTTTACAGACATTTCAAAGTGAATCCGCCTTTGTTTCAGAGAGATCCTTTTAGGGTTAGTGTGGACACTTACTCCCGCTTTACAGCCAGGACCATGGAACCCTGGAGTTGCTGTCCAATAAATTAGCCAAAGCCACTGCTGCTAGGAGCACTGGGGAGGAGGCTGGACTGAGCTGAGATATGCTGTAGGTCAAATGCACATCAGACGCTGAGGCTTGTCTAGCAAAAGTATATAAACTATCTCTTTACTTCCTACATTGATTACATGTCAAAATGATAGTATTTTGCATACAGTTGATTAAGTAAGATCTGTTCTTAAAATCAGTTTCTAGTATTTGTTTTTTGTTTGTTGGTTTGTTTCTTTGTTTACTATTTTAAACGTGGCAACTTGGAAACTTTCTTTACATGGCTCTCATTTCATTTCTGTTGGGCAGCCTGTCCTGGGACAGTCTCATCCCTTTGCTTTTGGATGAGATGCTTAACCCCGAGAGGCGGAACGAGGCGCTGGTTGAGCTGGGGCTGGAGCCGGTGTCTCCTGCCTCCCAGACCCAGCACCTGTTCGGCTCAGGCCCTCTCTTCTTGCCCGACAGCCACCATGCCAAGTTAGGACATCAGAAACACCGCCAGGGACTTCCGAATGAACTCCTTATGCAGGGAAAGGCGTATCACGGTGTATGGGACAGAGCAGGGAAATGTTCATTCTCAGTTTGTCCCTGTGATTAAGTCAAAGGCCCCACTTTGCCTCGGAAGTACAGACGAGCTCTTTTGGGCTGCCTACCCCCCCCCACCTTCTGCTCTGTTTCCCAGTGTATCTATCGTGCTGTCCCTCGGGCAGAAGAGGGTGAGATGTCTTTGCCGAGAAGTGGTCCCCCTTTGCTGGGGAGGGTTAGTGAGGCTGTGTCCCCCCGTCCTACGGCCTCTGTCCTTGAGTTTGGAGAGGGCTCATGGTGGTCCCACAGGTGACGGTCGGAGAACCTGGCACATGCTGCTGGGCCCGCTGTGAAGGCAGTGCTCTGTGATTCTTGAACTTACCTAAGATCAGATCCTACTTTCTGGTTGTTGGTAAGTTGGAGGAGAAGATGTTAGAGAATTGATAAAAAGAATGTCTAGACCAGCCCTGTGAGTGAGAAGAGAAGTGGACCCGAGTCCCACCTGCGAGAGCCCACCTAGCGGTCTCTGGATGAATTTTCTGTTCCTCCCAGATATACCTGTATGGCTTAAGGAAGGGGAGAGGCTTGTCGTGGCCATGATCTTTGCTTGTCCTCACAGGGTCCTGTGACCTACATGCCTGCACTCCCCTTCTGCTTCTTGGGGATGTGCTGGTATGTTTAGGAGCCTGGGCACTGCTGAGGGCATAGCTCCCAGCACCGTGCTACACCGAGTCTGGCTCTGTTCACCTCACCTGTCCACACCTGCTGAGGCCCCAGGCATTAGTCAAGGTAGGTGCATTGGTGCAACGTAAGCAGGGACCACCTTCTCCCCCTGGACAGACTGGTGAGTGAGCATTGGAAGCCTTGAGCCCTGCCCCAGCCCCCACGCCAGTGCCCCCTCTTTTGTCATAGGAGTCACTGGTGACATTTTTACTCAACAAATGCTTGTCTCTGAGTCTGCAGAGCCACCAAAGAATGCCAGCTTGTTTTTGTCTTTTGAAGTCTGCCCTTGGGACTTGGCGGAGTAGCCAGATGTGTACTTAGCCCACAGTGTTTGACACTGTCACCATTGATTACCCAGAACCTCATGTACCAGGCATGGCTCCCGGCATCAAAATACAGCAGCGCATTAAATCTCCCTCCTTGTGGGTCTGTCTGTCCTGGTACCATAAGAGCTCAGCCAGTATCTGAACGTCAGTGAGATAACGCGGCCAGTGAGCTCGGGTCAAGCACATTCTCCTCCAGTCACTTTTACCCCATTGTTGCTTTTAGTATTCCACAGTCATTAGTTTTTTAAACAATGATTTGGTGCAGGAGCTGAGCCTAATTCTCTCCTGCTACTCTTGGTGGAAGTGAGTAAAACGGTCCAGACTGAAATGCGACCACAATTTGTAGCTCAAAATCTGCCTAGACGCTTGTAGGTGGAATTTGGGTTAGGGGCGCTGACCACGTTGGGGTCGTCCGGCAGCACCGCTCCCCTCAGGCCCCTGCTTTCCCTGGAGCAAGAGGTGAGGGTGGGTTTCACCATCCCCGCGTTCCTGGCCTCACACACTCACGTAAATTCTTGTACATGCTGTCAAAATCATTTTTGTTCTTGTGTGTTTCTAGTTTCTCTTGTTCCTCTTTTCCTTTTTCTTTATTCCTTTTTCACTTGTACTGCCCAGTGAGCATGTTGTTGCATCTGAAAATGTGGGCTGTGCACATCCTGCATTGGAAATAGCCAGATTGCCATCCGTGCTGTCTCAATCGTTTTAAAAAGCAAAAACTTAACAGCTGTGTTGATCCATGTATTATCCTCGTCATTTTGTATTTTCTTAATTTTTGGACTATTTACTTTGTTTGCACATTACCCACTGGTTTTTGATACCTTTTAAAATCCTTGCTTTGAGGAACCTGTTTGGTCCTCCTTTTATTTGGTGACAAATGCGCCCTTATTAAATTTGTTTCATTGTTTTGAAGAAGTGAGATGCGAATTGATTTAGGCGGCTGCTGAGGGATTCTTTTCATGGAGTATTTAAAATTGTAAAGTCAAATTCTGCGGCAACTTGCACGATTCCTACTTTTATACAAATGTGCTCGGCACGCGGTTCCTGGCTGTCGCTGTGTGACGTGCGTGACGGCGCTTCCTAGCCGGCGGTCACTGGTGAGGAAGTGGCCGGCTCGGGGGTGAGCATCTGCAGGGGACTCTGTTGGAGGAAGCAGTCACCGTTTGGTTCTTAAATTTTCTTTTTTTGCATTCAACTTCCCCGTGCCATTTACTTTACTTTGCCTTCATAAAGGGGCTGAATTGGGTCTAAAATCCATGCCACTATTTTGTTCCCTTTACGAGGCTGGTTTTTCTGAGTATCAGGAATACATGGCCTTCTCCTAAGTAGCTGGCTCACCTGGATCTGTTGGACACAGGGACAGCTAAAACGGCCATAGCTTCCTCTCTGCTTCAGCCAGTGGGCATTCAGAGCTGGGTCTGTGGTTTGCCTCAGCAGCCGTGCAGACCTCCCTACCCAGGGATTTACTTTTAACCCATGTTGGTAGTAAATAGCTGAATCCGTTTCTGTTGCAGCTGACGTCCACCACTGACGGCCATGTCATTAGTTTGTGGTAGTCAGTCTCCAACACCCCAGACAACCGTGAAGGAAGATGATTTGGCCGACGTAGGACCTTGGATTCTCACCCTCACCATGGTTCATCTCACCCGGTGGAAGGGCGTGGCCACCACCATCATGCTGACCATGAGGCCCTGTTTCTCCTTTCATGCTCTGGTCCAAATGTGGACACTTCATTTTTCACTGAATTTGTCTCACTTGAGACAGGCCAGAATATCTGAATGAGTCCATCACATTCTGGGTGGTGAACAGAACAGAAGTAAGTGTCGCAAGTTGATGGAGTCTAGGCTGTCCGGGTTGGCAATTGCAGGCTGGGATCTGTGATGGCCGGGCTGTACCCTGGACACAGGCCTTTCCCGTGGCTCCCGTGAGCCCAGGAGTTGGAGTGAGAACAGCCTTGCCTGGGTTCCCACATCCTCATCTGCTCACTTTCAAGTGTGTCTGCTAATTAGGAGCTCCCCCAGACCTCGGGCCCTTCAAAGCTCAGACCACGGGAGAACCTTGAGTCCCTTCTCCTGGGCCTCCTGTGTGAGAATCCAGTGCCGTCTGAGGTGGCCAGTGGCAGGAGATGCCTCCCCCGCCGGGGAGCACCCTACGGAGGACTGTTACTCAGTGCACCATGCTGTGAGCTTGTGGGGTTCCGGCCATGGTCCCTGCAGAACCACACTTGAGATGGACTTATTGTCATAAATAACAGGACTGATTGCAGGGCAGGGCCGGGGGGAGGGAAGAGTGGAAATTGAATGTGACCTCAGACAACTAGGTGGGTGCTGGGGCTGTTACTAAACTGGGGAGTCTGGGAGATACCTGCCAGGAATCGAATTCCAGAGTAAATGGTGGACATGAGGCATTTTTAAGATGCCATTTTTCATCCAAATTAGGACTTCAAAGAGGCACTCGGGTCGATGAGCCTGGGGCTCAAGTGAAGGTGCCGGACTAGAGACACACGTTGGGAGTCGTCATTCTTTGCTGGTGTTCACAGCCTTGCATGTGAATTAGATCTTCTCGAGGGCTGCAGACTGAGGCTGAGGGGGGGCAGGGCTGTGCCTGGGTTGGAGGAAAGCCCAGACCATGCAGCTTTGGTGTGTCAGTTAGCGACGTTTCCCATTTTCAGAGCAATGCTATTTATCCTTAAGGGGCCGGGGGGTGGGCAGGGCCAGCCAGGAAGAAATCTGCAGGGAGGGTCGTGGCCACATGTGCGTCTTGGGAAGGTGCAGAGGCTGCAGGGTCTGGGAGGGTAGAGTCCTCAGAAGCTGAAGTTGGAGTGGGGAGTGGGGAGAATGTAGTCACAGTCACCTGTGAGGGAGGGAGGGAGGCCTAGGGAGTCCCCACCCTACCGGACTCTCTTTCCCATGAACAGAAGGCAGTCAGACAGAGGATCTGAGGTGAGAAGGGATGGGCAAAGGGAGGGGAGCCAACCTGGAGAATGGTGCTTGGAAAGTTCTGGAGTAGTCTCCCTGAAAAATAGAGTTAAAAATACCCAGACTCTTAAGAACATTGTTAGTGACTTGGGAGGAGGCAGTTGTTTTTCTGGCCTCCTAAGGGTAAGGCATGTATCCAGGGATACACAGAAGATACGGGTAGTCTGTTTCAGGGGCTTGATCATTACCGGGGGAACAGTGCAAGTTTAAAGGGGGAGAAGGGCAGCGGAGGGAAACTAGCCAGGCCCCGTGTCAGGTACCAGTCGGCCGCCCTACTTGCGTATTTCATTCACATCCATGCCTCCCAGGTGGGCGGTGGCAGCCCCCTTTTGCAGATTGGGAAGCCTTCTCAGAGGGGTTAAGGAATTGGTCTGTTTAGCGGCTAGTAAATGCTGTAGCAGGATTCAAGCAGGGCCTTGTCAGACTTCAAGGTCATGTTCTCTCTACTGTTTCCAGTACTTGCCTGTTATACCTGGAATGGTGAAGTGGGTCAGCTTTGGAGCCTTTCAGAAAAAGTATGATTTAAGTGCCTCAGGACTGTTTCACAAAGCTCAGCGTTCTTTGATGATTCTGAAGCCCGCAGTGCTTTTCGCCCCACAGAGGTAACGTCTAACTCCTTTGAAGATGACGTGGTTGCAAATGATGTACAGGTGCAAAACCAGACTTTGCAGCTTCTGAACGGAAACTCTCCAGTTCTCCCTTGGTCAGCTTTCTTCCGCGGGATGTACATGTGCTGCAGCGTAAGCCTGAGCTTTCCATATGGAGTGAGTGTTTAATATCCAAAGTTAGCATAAAACGGTCAGATGAAGAAAACCGACGTTGACAATTTATTTTTGGGTTCCATTAGTCAAGATGTACTATCAGTTAATGACCCATATAGCAAATCAAATTCAGTATAGTACATTGCATTTCTTGCTTTCTATTTAGAGTTCTCTTACAGAATAAGGTTGCCTGCTTTGGAACATCAGCTCCACCACCACGGCACCTATCAGTTTGTTGGTGTGATTTCATTTACAGAGTGAATCTAATCTGGGCTTCCTAAGCCGCAAACACTCCTGTGCAAAATCACGGACTGTAGCCATCTGTTAGTCACGCAAATACTTCTAAAATTATATGATTCCAGAAAAGAAAGAAGAGAGAGAGAGAGATTGTCTTTATCAAATTTCCTTTCAGTTCTAACTGCAAACTGTTGTTGAGCAGCTCTTGTTTCCTTTGGATATGAATATATACATTTCATTGCATGTAACCTAGGGTTTGGACTAGAACACCAAGTTCTTGCTGTCCACAAGCCACAAAAATAGTAGCCAAATTGCACACGTGTGAAATAGTTTATACTTTTTTATGAGAAAGTATCCTTGAATTTGGGACTTGGACTGTGATTTCTGCTTTTTGATTTCCCCATCCTTCTTGTAATCTCTCACTCCTTCCCACGTGGCCCCCAAGGGTTTGTGGTCTTATTAGGAGCAGGCACCCAGTTGGTCTCCATATATTGCTGCTATAGATAGAGCCCAGACAAGACCTAAAGGACATTATCAGAGAGGACTTCCTGGAAGAAATGGGCTCTACATTCAGTTGTGAGGACAGAGTAAGAGTCAGCCAGGAGAAGGAGTCAAGAATGTGGCTCAGGTCGCAGGTGCAGCCCAGGCAGAGGCCTGGAGGCTTTTGGCGTGGGGACCCGGGGAGAGTGCCCTATGCAGTCCACGGTGGAGGGAGCCCCTGCTGGGGAGGACACTGGAGAGAGTCCAGGGTGTAGGGCTTTGGAATAAGTTGAGTTTTACTAGAACTGACACAGTAGGCAGTGAAGGGTGTCAACAGAAAGTGACCCTCAGGGAAGGTACTTCAGGTTTTGCTTCTGATATTCTACAGACAGAAGGATCGGGATGGGCGGGAGCAGGTATGTCTGTCCCTTTGAGATCCAACCCGTCATTCATTTATTCATAACACGTGCACTTCTGTGAGTATAGGGGAGAGAGGGTGTAGCCACGATAATAAGCAAAATGTATTTGCTTCTTGAGAGCTTAGCATTGTCAGAAGTTGACTTAGCCTAGAAAGCTCTAGGAAGAGAGGAACAAATTATGGAGGTTGGAGGGAGGGAAGGCTTCCTTGGGAAACAGTCAAAATGAGCCTGGAGGCAAGTGAGAGGGAGGAGCATGTCAGGGGACCCCTGAGGTCACTGGGAACCTGTGTACTGAGGTGAAGCTGGGCAAGCAGGGTCTGGGGTGGGGCTAGAACTCTAACAGGGAGCCTCTGAAGCATTTGAAGTGGGGTTGATGTAATCAAATTTGTGATTTGGGAAGGCTGCCGTGGCTCTGTGTGTGTAGCGGGGATGAGGGGGTAGGTGCCACCAACTGGGGGATCATTAGAAGACCATTCACAGGCTGGAATATGGGCATCGGGGCTACTTGGGGACGGCAGGGGCAGTGTGGATGCCGGCTTTCTTTATGGGGGGCTTGTTAGCGGGGCCGCCCTAGAGGCACCTTGTGGCTGGAAGAAAACTGATGGAGGCTGCCAGGTGGACTTTCGTCTTCTCTCTTTCCCTTCCTTGTTTGATTATCTTAGCTCAGCCAACATTTGGAACAAAAGAGCTAATTTCCAGGGTTGCCCAGGACTTTGTTGAGCTCGTTCAAGTGAGATCTGATTGGATTTAGGTTTGTGTTCAGATCTGGATGTTCACTTAGCTAGAAACGTCCTGTCATTTTGATTTCCATAGGGGTTTTTATTCTTGACAAAGATTGCTTTCTTGGTGAGAGGAAATTTAAAACAGCTGTTGTCTTTTTCAAAAAAAATCATCTTTTAAGAATTTTAATATTCAAAAGAATACGAATATATAAAATATTTAAGGAAGTCTTTGGTGTAGTTTCTTTGCTTTCTGAGCTAATGTGGAGTTAGAGCCTTTGCATTACTTAATAGCATATCCTTGTCAGTATTTAAAGAGCTGTTAGTGAGCACCCCAGGCCCCACCTCTCAGAATCGTTAAAGTTTGCTCTGAAATAGTGAGGTCATAAAGGTCTTGTTTTCAGAAATCAAAAGGTTTTAAATACGCACCATAGCTCCATTTATAAAATAATAATAAGTTCAAAACTAAGAAAGTGGAGGATAAATGATTTTTTTAAAGCCTAAACATAAATTTTCTTGTTCTAATGTTGCAAGTGGAAATTTTGAAAAGAAAAATCCTACTGCAATATCATCTATTTGGAATACATATATGAGTTTCACGCTTGAAAAGTATCTGCGCAGTGGTTTTCGAAGTCAGGAGCATTCCTGCTCAGATACTGGCAGTGATGGTTGCTGGTTTTCAATGCAAGAGCCTAAATTTGCCTTCTTAGCTTTTTGGTTTTTTTATAGTGAGAGGGTTGAGTAGTGCTTTGCCAGCATGATTTTGGGGCAATTTGAGGGCAGATGTCGTGTACCAGCAGTGAGAAATTTCCATGCATTTTATTTTCTGGACATCACCAGGGTACATGTGGGGTTTGTGCCTGCAGGCTGGAATGCTGCAGGACTCCCTGATCATTCACCTTTATGTCCTGGAGCTGCTCCGGTCAGTGAATGATTTTCTGTGGCTTGGAGATAATGTGGTCTGATGGAGATGATCAGATGTGCAGTTAAAATGCTATTACTTGAAATAAGAGTAACCTAGAAACATTTCTCTAACAATACAGGATGAGGGAGGAGGATTGGCTGAGCTGCTTGCAGTGGGGAGTCTTAGTTGACTCCCTCACCGTGACTCCTGCCAATATCCACCCCAGCCCTGCACGGTAGTCCTGCCGAAGCAAGCAAGCACTTTGCTCAGAAACACACTGAATTTCCTTGTGCCTCTCTTTGTTGGATTTTTTTGAAAGCACATTTTGCCCTTTGCTTAAATGCCATCCATGCTAGTCACCTCTTACACTCATTTTTCTGGCCTCGTCCATAAATAGCTGCTGAATGGATGAACAGAATGTAGTATCTCCATGTAGTGGAACATTATTCACACGTAAGAGTGAATAAAAAAGACAAAAAAGAAGAGGAAAATGAAAAATGCCACCTGTTTTGGGAAGTCCACTTTGACTGTTCAACCCACACTTTTCCCTTTGAAACCCAATCACTTATGCTCCACTCTACTCTTGCTGATAGTACTTACCACCTTCTAATAATCTTTAAAGTTTTCAAAAAAAAAAAAAGAAAGAGATGCTGATACCACTTCAAAATGTACAAGCCTTGATAACATCATGTTAATTGAAAGGAAGCAGACACAAATGGCCACATATTGTTGATTTCAGTGATATGAAAAGCCCAGAATATGCACATGCAGAGGCAGAGAGCAGGTGATGGTTGGAAGGAGCTGGTTGGAGGGGGATTAGGGAGTGACTGCTAGTGACAGGGGGATTCTTTGGGGGTGATGAAGTGTTCTGGAAATAGAAGGTGATTAGGACTGCACAACCGTGAGTGTGCAGAAGACTGCTGAGCACTGTCTCTGGGAGTGCCTGTTGTCGGGGATTCTTTATTTTTTTCTCATCCTGCAATGTGAAGAACCATCTTCTGCTCTGGCCGTTCTACTCCTGTGAGTGGTGCGGGTCAGAGACTTTGTAGAGTCATGTTTCTTTTTTCCCCCTGGCTGAATGTAGGCAAAAAAGATTTAAGCCTGAGAAAGTGCTGCATCTGCAGAAATGTCTTTTAGATTTGCATGGTGTAAAAATCTTGAGATCTTTTAATCGTTGAGGCCAGTCTGTGGGGGGAAATACCCCGTGAAGCCTGGGTGAGCCGGGGAAGAGCCGCGCTTCTCTCCCAGACACGGGTGGGGATTGCACCCCCGTCCAGGCAGTGAAGGGCCCAGACCCGTGAGCAGAGTTGACAATCGTGAATATTTACGTGTATCCGCTGCTTCATCTTGGATATTAATTTCAAGCTGAGTCAGTTTGTGGCCGCAGCCTCATCCTACATCAGGAATTTATAGTATCTGCTCTTTGAGGTGAAGACCTGACAGACTTGATTATTTAACAGTCTGCCTTGAATTGATATCTCAGATTCCTTTGTCAAAAGCAAACAGCAGAAATACAGAAGTCCTTTAAGGCCAATGTGACCTGGAACGGGTTTAGTCTCTGCCTCAGTGGCCTTATCTGTGAGTGGGGAAGATGATAACAGTGCTTCCCTCAGAGGAGCTGGTGAGGGGAGAGTCAGAAGCACAAATGGAGGACTTACAAAAGATGCTCTTGAATGACCGAATTTAGTGCTCTCATCCTGGTGAGGCCTGAGGGGCAGAGATGTCAGAACAGAGCAGTCCTAGCCGGAGCTCGATCCGTGATGGCAGCTGTTATGATCAGTATCACCACTGTGCGTTATCAGGTAATTTTAAGACTTGGTAATATGAATTCTTGAATAATGTTAAAGGACTAGACATCTCAGATCCAGTTTACATAGTCCTCAAGATTTCTTCTGAGAAATGGATGGTTTCTTCCCCATCTTAAATCTTAGATGAGTCTCTAAAAAATTCTGTATTCCTCCATCTTTTTGCTTTAATTTTCCATTTCCTAAAAAACAATGTTTTTAAATGGAGTTAATGGGGACTGAACTGAGTGCCTCATGCATGCTAAGCACATACTCTCCCAAATGAGGTATAATCTCCTCCGTGATTTTTTTTAAAATTTACTTTCTTAGTTTACAGAGGTAAGAGGCCTCTAATTCTTTTTCTGGAGACTTGTCCATGAACCTGTAAATCTATAATTAATGGACAAAATTTGGTTTATTAAAAAATCATTAGAATATTCTGCAATTCATCCAAAAGGAAATGCTCATTGACTTAAAATGTTTCTCCTTTAAGGTGATTTCTCCTGTTTGGTCGAGCTTAATTTGTTAACAGCCATCCTCATCATCATAATGACCAAACTCACTGTGAGTGGACACCTACCTAAGGCTAAAATGCTTTCCTCATGTTTTACTTCTTAGCAGGTGTTTGATTGTAGGTATCAGTGTCTCCTTTTTTGCAGCTGAGGGATTGAGAGATGGGGCAGCTTGTCCCAAATTACACACAGCAGGCTGTGGCTAGCTCGGTGCTGGAACCCAGGCTGCACAGAATGCATTCTTAATTGCTCCTCTTATCAGCCTCCCGTTAAGTGGTTACCCGAACACCTGTGACTCCATAAATGGCCGAGTTTAGTGATCTCAGACTGATGAGGCCTTGAAAGGAGAGACACCATTGAGAAGTTGAGACAGAGTGGCAGAAATTAAAATTGTTCATTTTCACAAATTTTTAATTCTCAGGTAATTACATAAAAAGTTATTTTTTTATTTTAGTGCTCTGTAAGCACTAAAAACAAAACATTAAAAATAATTATAGTGCAAAAGAGAAGTGAGCTCTTAAAGTCCAACCACTGCTAATGATGTTGCTTGTTTTTCTCTTGTGGCCCTTTTTGACAGAAATACTTACAAAGACTGAATTGGTTTTATGTAGTTTTAATATGGAAGAAAAGATTGTCAGTGAATATTGTAAGAAAAGTTTTACTCTTTTCTTTCCTGTTGATGAATATGTACGTTATTTTCATGGCTTAAGTACATTTTCTCATTTGTGAAATTTGAGTAATATCGTTTAATTTGTCTGACTGTGAGAGGTAGATGCCTTGTATACAAAGAACCCAAGAGGTGCTTAATAAAAGTGTGCTGTCACAATGACAGATATTTTAGAAGGATCAACTCTGAATACTAAAGAGTGTCGCTTATTTCTGATACATATTCAATATGTATTTGTATGATATATTTGAATATGGTTTAAAGTAACAAGGATTCATTTTTTTTTTTTTGGTGTAGTATGAAGTTTTAATGAAATCTGTATCATTCTAGTGAGACAGGGACTAGTTAAATTGCCTTAATCAGATGACCTTGAAGATTATTTACACAGAATATGTATTGTTACAAATCAGAATTTATGTTGCCGTGTAACCATCCACTCAGACATTTAAATTCGTGGGATTCTGACCAGATCCGTTAAGTTTAGTAAAATCCATATTGATCATTTTCAGGGAATAAGCTCCTCTCTTTTGTGATTAAAGAAAATTTTGATTTTTTTCTACATTCTTAACAGGTTTAAAATATCAAAATATTGATTTGACATGTCACTTTTTTAATAGAGGGAATAAAGCTCATGCTGTTTTATTATGTAAATAAATGTTTTTGTATGGCAACAAAATTGTATGATATCCTGGCTCTTTTAGTATTTTGCAAGATACTTAGATAACCTACTGTTGGAAAAATACAAACGTGAATTTTATGAATATAGGCCTAATACAGATCTGTTGGTTTTTGCTACAGTGCAAGACATGAGGCATAGGAGAGCTTTGCTGCTGATTGCCAGGAGGACAGATCCCATGTCTCAGTTTCCCCTCCTGTAAAATGAAGTGGCTGAACTGGATTCTTTCCTCTTCTAAGATGAGTTTCCATGAGCCTATGTCTTCTGTTTATATTCAGGAGTATTAGCAATATCAGATTAAATACTGAATATCCCTCCTTTCCCCCGAATCAAAGTGCAGCATGTGCTACATAAGTTTTATTTATCTGATTCTCGTTACTGATCCTACAGGCAATTTTTGTGTTGCATCTTTCCCGGTAACCTGGAAGGTCATTTTAGCCATAGGTGGCACTGTTGCACCTTCTTACAGTCTTAACTTTCCTGTTTGTAAAAGAAGGCTTAAACAACGTTATTTTATTTTGATTACTTTACTTAATGCTTCAGAATAGCCCAATGTCCATTATGTCTGTCTAACTGGAAAAGTTATTCTGCTTATATCTTAGATTTATTCTGTCATCTCACTGTGAACATTTCAGACTTGCTGTGCAAACAATAGCAAAATCGGGCTTTTCTTCTAGTATTAGAAACCAGTGAGCCGGGATTTTATAAAACAGCTAGAAGCGGCATCTGGAGGACCTTAAAGGTGAAAAGTGTATTGAGTTCCCTGAGTTTTGACCCCGCCGCTGTGTGTTAATTGGTGGTAGGAGATTTGGTACATATACGAAGGGGTGTAGTTTTTGATATGGTTTGCCTGCACGCGCTGCCACTGAGCCACTTGAGCCTGAGTCAGTTCGTTTTGAGTTTTTCCCTCGTCTGTGAGATAGGGACATTCGTATCTGATTTGTAGAATTGTGAGAATTAGAAATTATGTGCAGTGTTTACCACAGTGTGTATGTCAAGAGGGCTCTTAAACTTCAGCTGCTGTTTTGTGTGAAGCCATCATTTGAGAGTCTTTGGCAATTACTAAGAAACAGGAAAATAAGAAGAGATGGTTTTATGATGAAAGATATTTGAGGAGGTTCCATAGTTCCTATACCCATAATTTAGCATCAGCAGAGTCAGAACTGTTACACAGTCGCCCTAAACCAACGTTAAGCCACAGAATTATTTGTTACTTCATATATTTTGGGGTTTAAGGAGATCCAATACTTATACACATGTTGTCTCCAGCAGCCGACTGAGAGATGACACAAAAGAGTATACAGGCGATAAATGTCTTCTTTGTTACTGATGAAGCCACGTTCTCCATGAACTTCAAGGCTGTGGGAAAATGCGTGTCATGATACTGTGTCCCAGAAATACAGAATCACCCTGTCCCATGTAGCTCTGGGCCACAGCGAGCCTTCCCTTGAGAAGACCTGCCCTCTCATGCACAGGGCTTTCCTGCCATGGAGCTGAGCATCCCGCGTGCTTCCCAATGGTGACCAACACTGGAGTGAAAGGAAGGGTTTCACATGCCCTGCTTGTCTCCCCGGACTCACACCTCACTCTGTTAGTGTAATGAGTGCTAGCTGTGGGCCAGAGGCCAGGGGTGTGAATGGAGAAGCACTCTCCATGGCCCGGAGGAGTGGTTAGGAGACATCTACTCCCTCAGTTTAAACAGGTGGTTGGATGGAACATAAGGGTGCTCCCCAAGAGTGTATAAAAGGAGAAATAAGGATTTTATTTGGGACTTAGGCTAGCCAGGAAACACATAAGATGATTAGAGGAGAGACTTGTAAAACAATTTGATATTAAGTTGACATTTGTTGAACACCCAAAATGTGCTACATTCTTTTCTGAGAGTTTTACAGAAATGAATCCTTCAATCTTCTCAACAAGCGAGTAAGGAAGGTTTGATTGTTATCCCAGTTTTACAGTGTGGAAATTGAGGCACACAGAGGGTAATTAAGTTGGCAAAATCACAGAACTAGTAATTGGCAGAGCTGGTATTTAAACCCTGGCTGTCTGGTTTTGAGGTTCCCAGAGATGGGCTTTGGGTGTTTAGCATTATCGGCATCCCTGAATCTTTGTACCTCTGTGCATCAGTTATCCTAGAAAGGACAGGGAAAGGAGTGTTACACAGGAGCTCATAGTCATGTCTTGGCCACTGTCCACGGAGAGTGCACCGTGATTGGCGTTAATTGACTTCTGGGCAGTAGATCTATTCGTATAATAGAAATATACTCCATTGAATTAATCTAGAAACCCTTCGTGCTCCGTTTCTGTCCATGCTTGCCATGTGACTGCCTGCCCGTGATTGGGCCGTGGAGGAGAAAATGTACTCATGGTTGAACTCTGATATTTCAGTCTGGTTCATAGATTCACATCTTCTGTTACATTAAAAAGTTAAGTTTCTGGTTTTCTTGCATCAGTGTCTCATGAGTTTGGTTAATGTGAAACCAGTCCATGGGAGCCCAGGGATGATGACGGTATAATTTCTGAGCACGTTGAGGCACTTCTACCCGTGCAGACGTGGCTGGAGGATGTCCAGCTTCCTCACTGATTTTCCCCAACAGCATGGTCCTCTCCCACCCCTGGATGTGAGGTTGGGAGCTCTCTGAGTAGGCCAGTCAGAGGCCGAGTCCACCAATCAGAAAATGATGAAGTACCTGGAAGTGGGTTTAATAGAAGACAAGGGCTTCCAGGTAGTCAGATGGGCTGTTCGAGTCCATTTGGTGAAAAGCTGTCCACTGTCTGTGGTTGAGCTACTTCTTTGCTGTTGAAAAGTCTGGAGTAGATGAAGGGATTTTAAAAAGCAGAAAGGAGTGCTTTCAGGTGGTACGTCCACACCGGTGAGAAGTGATGGATGACCGCCTTTGTGAGTCATAGACAGTCTTACAAACTTCATAAAACAGCTTTAAAAGCTCTTCCATCTGAGTGCACTTCATATGGGGTCCAGATCATCACTGGTCACACTGTGAGGGCAAGTAACTGATAATGGCAGAAAGGACACGGAGGCATCAAAAAGGTCTCAGTCACTTTCCCTGTTTAAAGGATGCAGCACAGTGTAATATATTTTAGCTGGTTTTTCACTGAAAAGTTTTTAGTGTTTTCTGGGACTCCCCAGTGCCCCAAGGTTCCATGCAGCTGGGTGTCCCCTCAGTGCAGCTCTGTCAGCGCTTGCCCTGGGCTGACACGGTGTCACGGGGAGCAGGACGGTCAGCGTCCCCGGCTCCTCCGAGCTCCGTCTCCTCATCTGCAGAGCCGGGTTTCTCATCCGTGTCTACTTAGTAGGGTTGCTGAGAATCACACGTGATGCTTCATGTGTGACTTGTGGTTGTCTCTGTGATTGGCATATAGTTAATATTTGATAGAAGCACTTGTTTTTTTAGTATAATTGTAGCACCTAGATTGCAGTGGTTTTTAGTCTGCATTTTTTATAACTTTATTCTTATTTTTAAATATGCACTTATTTTTATTTTTTTTTTTGGAGGTACTGGGGACTGAAGCCAGGACATTGTGCATGCTAAGCAGGTGCTCTACAACTGAGTAATACACACCCTCCTTTTCTGCACTTGAAAGTAAATATTGCTATACATGAAATAGCTCTTAAACACCATCATGGGACCTAGTCACTGTATAGACAATTGAACACGTATACTATTTCAATAGGAATAAATGTTTTTGAGACATACATTTCTGAATCTGTTAATGTGCTTAAAAACGATCATAGGTAGTGATAAACACGAATCTTTGATCCAGTACTTCTTAGAGTCTGTTTTGCCATCAAGGGAAATTACATTCTACAGCGAAGGCTAATTGGGTCTCTTTGATATTTGGATGGTTTAGCAGATGATGAAGGCTTTCAAAAGCTGACAGTTTTGTATTTTAAAGTAACTACAAAGTTACCTTCTACAATTTGTAAATACTAAGCTTGTGAAGTGCCCAGTAATCCAGGGGGTATGTGTCTGTGTCTGTGTCTGTGTCTGTGTCTGTGTGAACGTTGGTGTGTGTGATTTCAGGAAGGTAGAAAGAAATTCCATATAGACTTCTGATACCTTTCTCCTCCATTTCAAGGTGTTGGCATATATTTACACTAATAAACTGATATTCAGTTGTCATTTGGCATATTGGGAATAAGACTTTCTCATACTTGTTTCAGAAGGGTTAGGGAGCATGAGCTTAGGAAATGGGAGGAGATAGAGGCAGGGAGGTTCTTTAAACTTTGTGCAGAATTAGAAACAGTAACTTTTCTCTTTTCTTCTAAAGCAAACTGGCACTGAATTGTAACATACTATTACTCAGAATTGCTTTTCTGATCAGATACAAGTACCTCAGATTTTTAAAGGCAACATGAATGATGAAATGTGTTTTAGCAGTTATTTTTAAAAGTAGTCTCTTTTCAAGTAAAAGGCTATAGCCTGTTCTTTCTTCCAGCGGTACAAGAAATTCTCATTGTTCTGTTGAAATGATCTATGTGCTTACTTCCTTTTCTTTTTTTCTTTAAGTGCTTTTTTCATTGTGGTTTGAATGAATGTTTAAAATTTCTGGATTTTGATCTTTAGAACATGCTGATTTTTCAGAACTGTTAAAAACCTGATTGTTCATTGCTCCTTGTTTGGTGGGGCACCCTATTGATTTCTGTTGTCTGTTAAAGAGTGAAATTCTTCCTCTAGCCTGCAGATCATTAAGTGAATGGTTTGCAGTGTGCCTTTAAAATTATTTGTATGCATTGAGCATGTTTGTCCAGTGAATTTTAAATTGACTCATTGTAATGACTTTGATTTGATTCTGTGGCTTTTGCTCCTCTCCACAAGAATTTGAATTCTCTGTTGCATTTTGTATACGTGTCCTTAACAGGGGAAGAAATTTTGCATATTTTACAGAGGTGGGTTTTCCTAGCCCCTCTGAATGCCTTCTAAAATTGATACAATAAAAATCAGTTATTGCAGTGCATAATTATTTCATAAATTATTTTTTGGCATAATCAGAAACAATGACCAAGAATGATAATAAAAAATACGAAAACCTTCCTTCCTTTGAAGAATAGAAATCAGGTAGTCAGGCTCCCGCATGCTTTGTGCCTGACACACTTACTCTCATGTCATTGTGTATCATGATTCGGAGATGGTATTGTTTCAGGTTTATAGATTTTTGTTTTAATATTTGTGTTGAATTCTTTCTCCAGGCTGATGTTTCCTCTTGGGTTTGTGGAAAGAGTAGAAGGGAAACAAATACTTTGTTTTGTTTTCAGGAGGCCTGAGTTGATGGGAAAAGAGTTGAGGGTGGGCTGAGGAAAAGAGTGACACTCCCTCTCCTCCTGGCTGAAATTGATAAACAAAGAAATCAATTAAGTGTATCGATAATTGACCAAAAGAATTTAGCGAGCCCAAACTGGCTAGAAATACACAATGGAAATTACTGAATTCAGCTTCAGAATGAGGTGCTTTACCAAGTAGAAGCAGCTTAGAGCAATCAGAAAATCAGTAATATGATGAGATATAAATGGAATATTATATCTTTTATTGCTGAAACTTTTCTACGTTAAGTTGTGTAGAGCTAAAATTAAGTTTCAATCACCAGGAGTTAAGAGAGTGAGTGGTACTGTAGGATCGTTATTCACGGATGTGCCTAGACCCTGCTAGAGTGGCTGAAGATGGCAGGAAAAGACCCACATCCAGGATTTTCATCCTAGGGTGTCCTCCATAATGGTTCCATGTGGAAGCAGATGATTGGGTTAACAAATTGTAACACACCCCAGTCGCCTCTGAATTTTAAGAAGAAAAAATATGCTTTGATACTGCTTTATAAGCAAGTTCCTGTGCATCCTCACTCCAGACTCCTTGCCTTAAAAAGCAGAGACAATGCTTTGCTTGTGTAGTTGAGGTTTTAGATAGCACTCTGCTGGTTGTAAAGCAAGGACCGAGACCCTCAGCTATAAACGCTGGGCTTGTGTGTTGTTAGATAGTGTATTATCCCCAAAACAAGGACCTGGCTGGTCTGGTGGTCTGCTTTTTAATGAACATATCTAAAAATGTATCTTGTTCCCCTCACCCCATGACTTCCCTAAAGATACACTAATCCTTTGTACTCATTGTGTATTCTACAATCTCTGCCTCATCCTGTCTTTCCCGAATTTCCTCCTTACTATCTCACAACTGTTAACAAAGTTTTCCTTTGATTATACCCTATAAATATGGGAGCATTTGAGAGGCTCATGGAGATGGCTCCCTACTCCCTCTCGATTTCTTGACTTTTTCCACAGAGTCTTGAATAATCATTCCGTGTCAGTAAGACTTCTGCCAGCCAGAACCCACAGTTCCAGGTGAGAAGGATGCAGGCTTTATCTCTCCTACCGGAGGCAGAGACAGAAGAGAATTGAGATATGCTCCCCCGTGATCCCTTCCTGCCCCAGGTCTACTGCACTTCACCTGCAGCCTTCGGGCCTCTGCTCAGAGGGCCTCTGTCCCAGGACTGACCTCAGCGTTTTCTTCCCTTGTCAATATTTCCTGTGCCTTTCAGAACTTGGTCTCTTCTCTGCAATTCAAACCTGGCAGATGTGATGGTGGTCAGCGTGCTGGTGGGCAGTCCTTTGGGGACCCCCAGGAGCCATGCTGATTCTCCTGAGTCTCTCAATCGGGGTTAAAGAACAGTCCAGCACCGAAGGAAGCCCATTCTCGAGCGGTCAACAGATCATTTCATCACTTTCATTTTATTTTTCAATTTTTGATGGAGAAATTATTTGTAGCGAACTGTTCCAGATATTCGCCGCCTGCTTTCCTCATCACCATTCCTTGTTGTCTCTGGTGCTAGTTTTATAAACCAGGTTTCTTCTCTGGTCATTTCTGGCAGCTGGGCTTGCCGAATCCTTGATCTGTATTTGAAACAGAATGCTTCCTCGTGATGTCAAGGTGATTTTCCTATTTCTGAATATTTCGTGTACACTCAGCAACTGTTTCAAGTGAAATGTTCTTGTCCAATTTCGGTTAACTCACATTTGCTGATCTCCTGCTTTCATGCTGAGAGCAGTTTCTTTTTCCTCTAATAAAAGTTAGCAATTTGCATTTACTATGGAAGATACTGGCCCAAGGTCCTTTTGTTCTTAAGAGTTTTAATAGAATTCACCCATTAAAATGTACAGCGGTTTTTACTCTATGCCCAGAATTGTGCATCCCATTCAATCTTAGAATATTTTCATCCCCCCAACAGGAAGCCCCGTACGCATAAACAGACATTCTCATCTTCCCCATCCTCCCCCAGCCCCAAGGAGCCAATTTTCTCTCTGTGGATTTGCCTGTGCTGGACATTTCATGTAAATCGAGTCACTTCATATAAGTGGAAACGTCTATTGTGACTGACTTCTTTCACACTGAGTAACGTTTTCAATGTTTGCTCATGTTGTGGCCTTAGTCACTATTCTGTGCTATGCTATTGCTGAATAACATTCCACTCTATGGCTGGGCCCCACTGTTTACCCATTCATCAGCTGATACGCATTTGGGTTGTTTCTGTTTTTGGCTGTGATGAGTAATGTCGCCGTGAACACTCATGTGGTATTATTTATGTGGATATTTGTTTTCCGTTCTCTTACGTGTATGCCCAGAGAGCAGAATTGCTGGGTAAGTCAGAAACGAAATGTTCAACTCTCTGAGGCCCTGCCAGGCTGTTTTCCAAAGTGGCCACGCTGTGTTACATCCTCACCAGCAAGGGCTGCGTGCTCCGCTTCCTCTGTGTCCTCTTTAGTGCTTGTTACCCTTTTTTTTTTTATTATACCCTATTGTAGTGAGTGTGAAGCGGTTTCTCCTAGTGGTTTTGACTTGATTTCCCTTACAGCTAATGCTATTGAACATCATTATATTGTGCTTTATGGACATTTGTATATTTTCCTTGAAAAATACCTTTTCAGATACTTTATTAACCTTTTAATTGAGTTGCCTTTTTATTGTTGACTTGTAGGTTATTTTTTTCCTTCATTTTGAGATACAAATTCCTTACCAGATAAGTGATTTGAAAAAATTTTCTCCTCTGTGTTGTTGTTTCACTTTCTGGATGGTGCCCTTTGAAGCAAAGTTTTAAATTTTGATGAACTGCAATTTGTCTCTGTTTTCTTTGTTTCTTGTGCTTTTGGGGTATTATTTAAACTCTGAGGTATTTTATTTAAGCTTTTATATATAAAATAACTTAATTCTTAGGACCGTTATAGGAGATGGGTGCAGTTGTTGTCCCCAGTCTATGGATAGGAGACTGAGATGCAGAAAATTTCACTGAAATATCAGTGTCACATCTACCTAGTGCTGTGGGATTTCAGACCCTCATGTTTGTCCCCAGCATTTGTGATCTTCACCACCATGCTCCACTACTGCCTGGAATCGTTAATGAAAATGACTTTCATTTTTTGATTTCTTGTTAGTTGGTTTTCTCATTGGGGACCTCATCTCCTTATTTTCCTTTCGGATATCAGTGTAGATTTATTTTAGGTCTCATGTAGGCAGAAGCATTGCTATCAGTTAACTTCTTTATTACTCACTCTCCAGTGATGATTGTTGCTAGTTGACCTAACCAAGTCATGCTTAAGTCTTTCCTGCTAATGACACTAAAAACAGTCATGACTTATAGAATGCTCAAAGAAAGTACTTGATTGATTTTATTTTGCTACCCAATCAAACCAATCAAGTAAAAACCCCAGTGTTGACACAGACTATAAGCCCTCCAGTATAGGGTCACTGTCTTCCTTGTGTTTCATTTATTTGGTCACAGTGTCTGGATAGTGACTTGCTGTCCAGCAGTTTTGTGAGGATACGGTGCTCGTGAATCATTGTAAGGACAGAATTTTGACAACAGACTGTGTTGTTCATTTCACAAGGGAAAAGATAATATAGAAATACTGCTCAGATCTATTTTAAAATTAAGCTTGGAATTTTGAGAAGAATTCAAGAAACCATACAAAGCTCTTTTTCACTAATTTTAGATCTATCTTAGACACATATGGTTACATAGCAGAGTAACTTATCAAGTACATTTGACAATAGGAGTGTAATATTGATTATTTGTTTTAGTTGAAATATTCTACCTGGGATAAAGTAATCAGTGCCCATAAATGAACAAATATGTTTGTATTTCTATGCAACATGGGAGCAGAGTTCATGTTTCTATGTATTATGTATGACTGTGTGTTTTAATCTGTCTGTCAGTGTTTTTATAGTTTTTCAGCCATGTTGTAACTTCAGAATTCTTCTAACATATTCACTCCCGATACTACTGCAGTTTGTACTGTGTATCCTATCTTATGCATGGGATTCCACTGTCCCCTCAGTGAGGAATTCCCTCTCCTATTGAGCTAGTAGCAGAGTTAAAGGAACAGTGATTTAAAGGCCTTTGCTCTCCACGTGTTCGCAGTTGCCTGTCAATCACGATTTTCCCTTTCTTGTGTTTTCATTGTGCAATTAGAATTTTTGAAAATAATTATTAATATGTTTCACCAGTCTCCCTAGAAACTTGATGTGTTTGTGCTTTTCAGTTTTCAATTTATGAAAATTGTAAATGCACACTTGTTTTTAAGTAGTCCTTTTTCACTAGATATTTGTTTACCTCTTTATAGTTAAATTAATTTTTCCCAATGAATGAATCGGTGTGCATGTTTTAAAAGATACCTTACTTTTTATTTTTCTTATTCTAACAGGTATATTCGTTGTACAGAATTTAGAAAATAAGGATAAACACAATAATAACTTAAAAATGGCCTCTAATCTCACTTGTAGATACAGTTGTAATGTTTGAAATTGAGAATTACAAGTCCTCTCACTTTGTTCTACTCTTTCAAGTAAGTTTTGGTTACTGAGACCCTCGAATTCCCATACGAATTGTAGCAGAAGCTAGTCAGTTATTGCAGAGGAGCCCGCTGGGATTGTGATCGAGACCACGTTGTATATGTGCTTCACTCTGGGGAGCACTGCCATCCCAAGAATATTGTCATCTGATCCAGTAATTTGCGTGGTTTGTCTTTCCAGGTATTTAGGTCTTCTTTAATTTATTTCAGCAATGTGTATGGTTTACATAGTATTATTTTACTTTAATTTTTGCCTTTATACTGTGGACAAGTGTGCAAGGTACCAGGATTAGAATTGTATTATAGCCCCGCAACTTGCTGCCACCATGGACGCTGCGGTCTCTCTTTGCCCTTTGTAAAATCTCGCACAAAATAGGACCTAAGTAACTCTCTCTTGAAAGAATGATTATATGATTGCTGGATGATGCTTGAGAGTCCTTGTGATGATGTCTTTTTCCCAGACTTTCCTCTCTTCTTAAATATGCCCTTTCTCTTCCTTTCCTCCAGCCTGGGTTTCAGCCTGCCTGTGGCATTGATTTTCCTTGTCTATGGACTCTTCCTTTCACTAGTTCATGATAATGTTACATGTCGGCTGTGGAAACTTGCTAGATGTCAAGAAAGAGCAAATCCATTGCATGCTAGTATTTTTAGAGTGTGTTATTGAATTATCAATTGAAATTAAATCAGGCTGACCCATTGAGCCATCCCCTGAGCTCTTTTCGCCTTCCTACAGGTGATACTGCTCTCGTTGCTGCATGTGCCCTTCCCCCAGACTTAGTTTTGGAGTTGAGTAAATCACCATCACTGGAGCCCTCTCTTGAAAAGATGAAGAGAACATTTGCTCCTTCTCCCTGCTTGGGGACTTGGATGAGATGAGGTAACAGATAAAGAATGGAGCCCCACCTCATTCTGACCACTGCTCTTTCCGTTCATTTCTCCAGGGGAAGAGTACAATTCAAAAATATAAAGATTGTGAGCTAATGAAATATACAAGACAACCGATCATTTATTAAATACACTTTCATGCCAGAAACAAATGCATTATACACACAAAAAGCACATAAAGTACGGTAGTACTGTGGTTACAAACGTGGGCCGAGTTCGAGTCCTGCTCTGGAGTGACAAGTTCTGTGAGATGGAGAACTTGTAGGTCGGCTTAGCCTCTCCCGGACTTTTTTTCTGTCCTGCAGAGACAGGGCTCGCTAGTCATCCCTCCCCCGTAGAGGTGCTGTGGGTTGTAAATGATGCGCGTGGGCAGGCCGAGCACAGCTGCTCGTTCCTCGTAAGTGCAGGATAGCACAGCTTTTGCGGTTACGGCTTTATGATCGCACCGTGTAGACTCTCAGTGCTCCGAAGGGATGTCTTGCGGATTGGAGATGGGATTCTCACTTCTGCAAATACCCAAAGATTGTGTTATTGAGCCTTGCTGATATAAATCTATTCTTTAGAAAGTACATAATGTAGATATATTTTTCAAACATGCATGCTTTTTGTCTTTTATTATTTATACTTCTACCCTCTCATCACGTGGTGTGACTTTTGATGGAATCCAGGAAACAGTCCTAAGCCACCTGCCTCTTCACACTTCTTCGTGATGGTTTTCTTCCTTGACTAGAAGAGGGTTTTGCATAGGAAATTTTGTTTGCTCCCCTTCTCTTGGAGTCTCCCTGTTTGTCTGCCCATCTCTCACCTGTCCATCTGTCCATTTCTCTACCCACTCATTCTTCTATCTTGTTCCAAGAAGCACTTCAGGCAGCTTACAGAAGAACAGATACCAAATAAACAGGTGAGAAAATGGGGCCAAGTTCACAAATTGAGGCTCGGAGTTGAGCCTGTGTGAGAGTTGCAGGCGTGAGACACACGCCTCTGCCTTGTGACTTATAAGATAGACAGCATCAATGTGCCTGAGGCTCCCAGCACACACAGGGAAGCAGGGTTTGTGGGAGATGCTCACTGGCTGTGAAATAAATAAGTGGCTTAGGAGAAGCCCAGCCTTTCCAACTACTAAGACTTAGGAGAATATTTTGAGTGTCTTCCAAAATCTGAGTATTGCATCTTTTCTTTTTCAGAGTTTTATGTATAGTTGGTTAACATTCTATAACTGGAAATTTCTCCAAAACTGCTGCCCACGTGAGTCCCATGACTCGGGAATGGGGTGGTTCTGCTCATTGACGGGTGTTGGCCAGAAACGGAAAATGACAGCCTCAAAGGAGCCTGGGATTTGTCAGTTATGTTTTGTCAGTGCTGTGGATTTCAGAAAATGCTTTTACCGTTTCTTTCCATCTGAGGAAGCAGCGTGCTCTCTTCCCAGCATAAGGAGCTCAGGGTCTCGGGATGGTGGGGGCTGACTGCACTGCCGTAAAGACAGCTGAGCTAGTCACTGCAGGTGTGGTGCTTTCACGTAGTGCATTTCATGTTTTTTAAAAGGTTTCAACAGGTAGTTAATTAACTGAGTTAATTAACATTTAATAAATATGAGGCTTTTTTGAAAAGACAGTTATAGGCAGAATATAAGTTGTGAACACTTTAAAAATGGCTTCATTACTGAAATTTCAGTAAGTAAGATTCAGTTTATCTTATTTACGCCTCTCTTTAAAAGTAACAAAGAAACAAGACAGAAAAAGCAGAGGATTATTTCTGTTCTTCCTCTCGGTTTGCAGGTGCCCTCACCTCCAGTGGCATCCATCCAGACACCAGCACTGACACTGGCCGTGCTCAGAACTGCCTCAGCCCTGAAGACACAACTGACAAATAGAAGGGAGCCGCGGCCTGTTACAGCGGGTGCTCTCACTTTGTGGGTCCTTATGTAACTGCGTGGTGTTATTCAGGATCGCCCTTTCTACACTGTGTGACGGTGCTGCGGTGTCTCCTAGTTATTTGTTTCTGTAACTACTCATGTATTTTTTTCAATGTGTGGTACTAGACATCTAAAAATGCATTTTTCAGATGAAAAATAATGTGTATTTAATATAAAAGTCTGAAAAAAGAGTCAAAAGTGTCTATCCTGGTCCCAGTACTCAGAGATAATAATTAACACTTTAACATCTATTTTCTGTTCTTTTCATCAATGTGTATCAGCTCTGTCATAAAAACCAGCGAGCACTGTGTGCATGTTTACTGTGTGGAGACCTCCATTTTCCATTCGGCTTATTACACATTTTTCTACAATATTCTATCTCCCCTGACATGATTTTTAATTACCAGTATAGCATTCTGTTTTGTGGAGGCATCGTCCATTTTACTTTGTACTTAAGTAAACTTTTAAATTCCAAGTATACTTACTTGAAATTCTGAAAAGAGAACTGTGGTGGTACCTAAAGTCCCCTACTTCCCTTCCCCTTTTTTCCTGAGAGTAAAAGCTGCTGACAATGTGGAGTATATATTTCATGACCTTTATGCCTTTGTCATATATATATATACACACATACATACACGTATATGAGAAATCTATGTATATGTGTGTGTATATATGCTTTATTGAAAAATAAGGCCATACTATATGTTTTCTGCAGCTCGGTTTATTCACTAACGTATATATCATAGACGTCCTCCCCCTCCAGACTCACCCGGTCCTTTCAGATAGAGTAAAGGGGTCTCCTGATGTGCAGGTTTGGTCTCTTGTGTAACGACACCTTTCGTGGGAGAGTACTGTGGACAAGGCCTTGGACCGTCAGAAAGGGTGTTTGACTGGCATCCTTCTTGTACAAACATTCCTGTGATCTTGTATGAGTATTCCTTTAGCTAAGTTTTCTGGAAATTTAGTCCTTGGATGTGACAACTTCATACATCACAGGATCCTTTCAAGTGAATCTAGAAATTCCTTCTCCTGTGGGGAATGAAAAGATGTAGAATAAATTATGTAACCAATTCTCTATCGCTGGATATGATTTCACTTCAGCTTTTCTTCCCACCATTGTAAACAGTGCTGTGTAAATGTTCTGATGAGTACATCTTTTTGAACTGATTTTTTCTAAGTGTAACGATTCCTAAAAGTGGAGTTCAGCCTGTGTGCACACACGTTTCTCAGAGTTTACATATCCATTGACATGTCATCCTCCAAAAGATCGCTCACATTTTGTTGTCTCAAAGATGGACACTAGCTATAATATCTTTTAAACATATTTGCCAATATGACGAGCAAAATGATTTTCATTATTTTAGTTTGCACTTGATGACCAGTGAGGTTTTGAGCATTTTTCACTCATTAGCCATATGACTTTTAAAAAGTGAATGATCCCTTTTGTCCTTTGCAAACATTTAAGTGGGGGAGCTTCTTGTTGCTTTGTGACAGCTCAATGTATATTATGAACATTAACCCCTTGTCTTCATCAACATGTATCAGAGAGCTTTTACTTGTCATTTCTTGCCTTTCATTTTGTTCAGTAGGTTCATTATTGTTGTGGCCCAAAATAATCTTAAGATAGTAAATGTCTTCTTTTTGGGTTTTATTCTTAGAAATGCTTTCTTATAATGGTATAAATTTCTTCTGTAGGTTTTTTTAATCTCTAAGATGGAGATGATAATGGTACTTGTTAGAGTGAGGAGAAGCTGAATTGATATGAGCAAAGAGTTGTATTTGCTCTTATTAGTACTTTCTAATATTTACATCACTTTCTGTAATTTTTCTTGCGGTCATTTTGACTGGAATAGAATTTGTTTTTTCCAGGTATTCTCTGATTGTAACAAGACAATTATTAAATTCATACTTTGCTTTTTAATTTGAAATCTCACCTGTAAAAAATACTTATGTACACTAGAGTCTCTTTTTGAGCTCATGATTTATTTCTGTCAGTCTTACTTTCTTACTCTAGCACTATATCTTACATATTGTAAAAATTTATTTAATATATTACAGTGTGAATTTTTTGATTCTTTTTTCGATCCCTAAATTTCTTGGCTTGTATTATGACTTTATTATTCCTGAAGAATTCTAATATAATTTTTTCAAGTTAAAAAAAACAGATAAGTGTTGTCATGGGATTTTTTAGTAATTTTGAATTATCTTTAGGAGAACGTACATCTCAAAACTGCTTTCCTCCATACAATATGTTGATGTCTCTACTTTCACACTTCTTACTTTACCCCTCAGTACAGTCCTGTACTTTCTCCATGTACAACATGGGCATTGTTTTTGAGTTTATTCCAGATTATTGTTGATGTTTTTGTTAATTTTTTAAGTGAGAAATTTTTGCTATTATGTTTTTTAACTGTTAAAACTGACACCTAGGAAGGCAGATTCGGTTTGTAAATACTCACTTTGTAACTTCTCATTTAAAATTGTAAGTATTAAGTACTTGTTACAGAATCCTTTCTTTTCTGTTTTTAAAAATTTGTTTCCAAGATTCTCAAAATGGTCATAGCTAAGTAGTATAGGTGGGGAGACAGATGGAGAGAGGTAGTGTGGCTCATGTACAAACTGTGAGCACTTTCATGGCTGCCTTTATGCTGGAAAAGCTGCTGAAGAGTCCAGGTTAGACCAGGGGTGGCTTTGTATGCACTTGAAAGCCAGCTTTCCTGCCTGTATGGTGAAGCCTGGTAGGTGTGGCAGGTAGATGATCAAGGTCGAATGGAAGTTATTGGCTGCACAGAGCACTGTGTCTGAGAACTGGAGACCATCGCCATGGGAAATGCTTGGTGCCAGGAACAATGCAGAGGAGCTGGGGAGCCTTGTGTTAAGGATTTTCCAGCCCTGGGAGTGGGAATATCAGACTCTGTGTTCAGATCTGAGTTTGAATTCATCCTCTTTAGTTTACTTGTCCTCTGACTTTTGTCAAGCTATATACCGTCTTTCACTTCCTGTTTTCTTGTCTCTCAAATTAGAAGAATTACAGCCTGCTGCTAGAGTGTTTGATCAGGTTAAATAATTTGTGTCTATAAGATGCCGCGTACAGTCACAAGCTCAGTGAGAAATGGGCTGTCGCCTGTACTTCTGCAACTCAGTGCTTGACAAGACATGGGGGAAAGCCAGTCCCTAATTTGTGTGTGATGCAAGTAAGAACAAAATTAGTGTCTTGCCTTTCCCTAGCAGTATTCTTACAGCTTTGCTTCATTTACTTCTTTCCTCCTTTCCTTTCCCCTTTACCATCCTCCACCAAAAGAGCCTCTCAGAAAAGTAGATTCAAATTACTTTAAAGGTTGGCTCATCCTCATGAAATGATAGTATCATAAAAAAAACTGTGCACATCCCAGAATATATTTTATTTGATTTACACACACACATGTGCATGCAAACACACACACACACAAAATCAGTCTACCTCCCACTTGCAGAGGGAGAAGGTCCACTTTTTCTGAGTTTTCATTCACAGAGAGTGAGAACAATG
Organism: Vicugna pacos; assembly: GCF_048564905.1. Lineage (NCBI taxonomy): Eukaryota > Metazoa > Chordata > Mammalia > Artiodactyla > Camelidae > Vicugna > Vicugna pacos. The sequence continues at coordinate 6,797,525 of NC_133004.1, forward strand.
TCTCTTACACAGACTTTCACCAGGCTTCGTGCATGGTGTTTTTAATTGAATTTCTGTTTGTGGCCATATATATAGTCTCCTAATAGAAGAGAGAAAGTGGAGACATAGACATTCCGCTGAGATATTGGTGTCATCATATTTTAGTTGGAAAGGACTTAAGACAGCATAGAGTCGCAACATTTTATGGGTGAGAATCCATGATGTTGTAACTTGGACAAGAACCTGGGTCTTCTGCCATCTTGTCCACGCGGGTGAAGAGGCAACTGGGCAGGGGATAGTAGGGATCCTTCCTGCTTCACTTCCATGTTCTTGCTAGTTTTCATTTCAGCTGCCTTTAGTTTATGTTCATGAGGCCACTCATGGGAAGGTCACTCTGTCCTGATAGATTGAGTTTCTTATCAGCGAAAAGCTCTGGACCCACTCATATTTGCCAGAGTTTTCTGCTGACCTGCTGACACTTTATATAATTGAGACTTAAGAAAATACTGAATATAAAATCCTTATTGTTATCATTTCCCCTCGAGTACCATAGGAATGGGGTGCTGTCTCAGGCTGTCTAAAGCCAGATCTGAACAAAGATAGGGTGATGGGCTGTGCTTCTGGACCTACACAGTCGAAGGGGATTTCCACCTTAGCTTTATAATCAGGCAGATTAGTTCAAATCTTGCCTTTACCAATTATTATCTTTGTGTCTTGGGGGAGAAACTGTACTTTTTTGTGTCCAAATTTGTTTATCTGTAAATAAGTTCAGTATTTATTTTAAGGTTTCTGTTTTAGAATTGAATGAGCTAATTCCTTCATTTAACCTAAAATAGTGATCGCATGGTTCTATGCTGGTGCCTTGGTAGTTGATTACTAAGGGAATCGGCAGTGAGAATGGGGGTGGGGGACCCCTGGATAATAGAGCTTATATTCCAGGATATGCTTGTAAAAGACTGGATGTGCAGTGGATTTTTAGTAAATATCTACTCCTTTCCTAATCTGCATTGATGGTTTATATATCTTTATACAAATATATGAACAATTTTTATTGCAATTTAAATATTTTTGTCGTATTTACATTATGTAGCTATAAAAAATACGTGAAATAAAATGATTTGACTTTTATTTTCTTTTGAATAAGCAAAACAAAATAAAATAGAAAAGAAAAAAGTTTTGTAGGAGTAGAAATAATTTTATTTCTGTGGAATCAATTCCGTATAATAGGTTTTTTGTCGTGTTGTTAAACAGCATATAAAATTGATAGGTTGTGACATTCTAGAAATGAGGAAACAGTGGAGACATACTACCTCTAATGCAGTCATTTTGTTACCAACTCCAAACTCGTTCTGCTTGCTGCATGACAGGCTAATAAATGGGGAGATGAAATGTTGGAGTAAGGAATAGTGACTTTATTTGAAAATCTGGCAGACCCAGAAAATGGCATATTGATATCCAGTAGAACTCTCTTCCCCAAAGCAGAATTCAGTCTCCTTTTATACTAAAAAGCGGCGGGGATGTGGTTGGTTGTTGCAAACTTCTCGCTGTACGAATTGTTTGTCCTTGGAATCCTTTGTTCCTGCAGCTGTCCATGTGGGTCAAATTATGGTGCCCCCATAAATCCTCCAAATAAAAGAAAGGTTATAATCTATTTTGCAACTTGCCATCTGTACATAAGTGTAGAAGAGCTAATATCCTTAAAGATCAGAGCCTGGAGAATAGGCTGTCCTGGATATTTCAGGCTAAAGGCAACTTTTTTTCAAAAGGTGCAGATAGCAAGTCGGAGCCTAGAAAACAAGGTACAGTTTTAAAGCCAAACAAACACATCTAACATGGAGTGAAATTTGTTCTTTTCTATTACAATTTCTTTTTCTAACTCATAAATAATTTTAGTAAGAAACATGAGAAATTTTTTTTATTTTTGCTTCTTAATAACGGATTACAACTACACTTTATTGAGCAGGGATGCTGTGCGTGCCTTGGGGTCACAGCAAACTCTTGTTGGGGGTGGTCGACCCTGCAACATGTCTGATGTCCCGTGTGTGTTGGTGAGGGTCCCCCTTACCAGGGGATCTCTTCAGGAACCACCATATGGGCATTGACCTCTGGAGACCTCTTTTTCAGCTGCAGGAAATTTTTTCAGATTTTGTGATGGAAAAATCACTCCAGCTGCAGATAATCAGGGAATAAAGGAAGAGGAAAAGGGCTTGAAGTAGAGTAAAAGAGAAGGACAGAAGATCAGGGAACCTGGGGGTTGGCAGCGGGGCCCCGGGAGAGAGAGGAGCAGAGGTGTGGTGGGTCCCGGCTACGGAACCAGCTCCTGCACCTTTCCCCGCACCCAAGCCACACAGATTTTAATTGGGCCCAGGACTCCCTCCTGTCTGGATGTCACCCTGGGCAGAACTTTGAGAATCGAAGCTAAGGGGTGGTCAACACTCACCTAGGGGGTCACTGAGGACTTTGCTCAAGTCCACATTGACTTTTCCAGTCATGTGCCTTCACCTGTTCTTTATCTCAGTATCTGAGAAGCAGGAGCAAGGAACTCATGGAGAGATCCAGGAAGATATCTGACTGTGTTAAGAGACGACAGTCACAGCGACACGTGGAGCGAAGACACTTGCAGTAAAGTAAAATAACTTCACAACTATTGCATCAGAGCTGCAAGTGTGAGAGAGCCTAAGCCTGTCTCAGAGTGCAGGGGACAAGAGGAAAGGAATGGTAAAATTAACACTGACATTTGAAATTTTGTTAAAAAGAATGCTACTGTTAATTGTATCACTTGAATGTATGCAGGTGTTTTTCTATGAGCATTCATAGGTTCACAAAACCCCACCAGCCACTCTTGCTCCCATCTGGTGTGGGCTTTCTCAAGCACAGTGCCCTTCCTGCTTGGGTGGGCCACGCTGCTGGTCCTCGCCTGGGGCCGGACTGCTACAGGACACTGAGTCCCCAAGGCACGGCCTGGGATACATGACAGGAACATCTCTGCTCCTGGCTGAGGGCCTCCGTTTCCCCCTGCAGTGTAAGAATGCCGGTGACTCAGTTAGAAGCATGCATCCAAGCCATCCTTCCGTGTCATCACCATCTAGAAGCGGTGCCTGAATCTTCTGAATTTCTGCAGAATGTTGTTTACAATCACCTTGAACAAGTGAGTGTGTGTCCTCTTTCAAGTGGAGGAATTACTGCCGTTTTCCTGGAACTTACTCACCACTAGTCCATCTGATTTTTCTGTGCTAGGATTCAGTATAGCCTGCTAGTAACTCTGCAGTCAGATCTTGAAACCCTGATGAAGAGGATTATTTATTTTCTTTCCTTATATGATAGTATTTTACTTTCAAAATTCTGAGTTTTCTGTTCTTGGAGGAATTTTTTGGGTGTTTGGAGAAACAACTTTGCTCTTACCATCTTTGTGACCTGTTGCTATATGCGTCTCACCTGTCTTCTGTCACTTGTGAGGCGGTTCCATTTGTGACCCTGTCCGGGTTATTCATGTTATAAAACATAAAATCTGTAAAAGTACAGAACCCTTTTACTCCGAAGACATTCCACAAATGCTCCTTTAATCTGGGTGTGGTTTTAACAAGACACAATCATTAGAACATATACTTGCAGGTTGCCAGTGCAAAATCCCCAAATGAATAGTCTAGCTCAACATCTAAAATCTTTCTTATCTACCTTGGATATGTATGGATAAGTGAAGCAGTTTGCTAAGAACTCAAGACCAGATTTAGAATACAGGCTGATGTAGCTCAGCAGGTCCTCCCAAGCTGATGCTCTGCCAGAGAGTGGGGTTGAGGGGAGAGGGCGTGCCCTGCCCTCCATGAGCTGACAGTTTCATGGCAAACACCTTCACCAGGTGAAGAAATTGGAGTTTCTTCTATGAACAGTGAGTCTGAAAAGAGCCCAAAAAGCGTGGGAGTGACACAATCCCATTTGTCTCAAGTAGGGGAGAGTGGCTGTGGGGCCACTTGGGAGACTCGTGAGTCCAGGTGGGCAGTGTTGGTGGCTTCCACTTGAGCGGTAGGACAGTCAGTGGGTAAAAGCGAACAGATTGAAGGCATGTTTAGATGGTAAAAAGAAAGAATTAAAGCTGTCTATGAAGGTAGGATGGAGTAAGGCCCAGGTTTCTGGGTGGATTAATGAGTTAAATGATGGTCCTGCTGTGTTCTGAGGATGGAAAGCTGCAGAGGGATTTCTGGGGGAAAACTGATGTGTTCAGCTGTGGGTAAAGTGAAAGGTTGTTAGATGTGTGGTCTGGGAGCTCAGGTGAGAGCCAGTAGTGAGTAGGGAGAGGGGAGAGAGACTTTCAAATAATTTTATCTTGTGAACATACATATAAGGATGAGTAATGACACACTTAACCCCTCTATAGTCTGTATTTAAAACCCAGTAACATTTTGCTATATTGATTGCAGGGGTTCTTAATTTTTTAATACAAATAAAATAAATAGAAACAAAATGGAGTTAATGAATATCTTAGAGTTGATGTGTGTCCTTGTATGTATTTTGATTTCTCATCTGTTTATAAACATAATCTACAAAAAGTTAACTTGCTTAGAATAAGAGTTAAACACAGGGACATGACACACTCTGTTGGGGGTTGAAGGTGATATCTTTGGCAAATTATGTAGCCTCTCTTTGCCTTTGTTGCATCTTCTGTGAATGCCCCCGGGCCCCTCATCACAGCTGATTTCCTAGACTAGAAGTTGGGAGGGAGGCTGCTGAAGGGAGTAAGAGGTGGCAACTGCTAGGAACAAAGAAGACAGAGACAAAAACAGATTAAAGCCGAGAAACTGAGTCCTAATACCCTCAAAGGAGAAATAATCCCGCAGTGTTTTGAGCCACTTACCATAAGGGAAACAAAATCACGTGGATCCAAATCTCTTGAGCATATGTATATTGTGGGTGGGAGGGTATCATCAGAAAAGGGTTGAGAAGAGGCTTTTTGGTTTCCCTTAACGTTTTCAGTAAGAATGGGGCGCAGAAGCGAAAACCACCCGCTTCACAGTAGAAGGTGTTGTTTTGTGCGAAACTGACCAAAGTTTGGAAACCAGTCATCAGTGGTGCTGGGAAATGAAGAGGCTTCTGGATTGGGTTGGGCACTTGCTGTGACTTCCAGGTGACCTGCTGGCTGGGGGCTGTGAGGCGGGCAGTAGGTTTGCAGTGTGACCTGGGCATAATCCCTGGCTCTGAGGCTGCTGGTCTGACTAGCAGACCTGGGCAGATGCAGTCCTATTGGGGCATCTCGCGATGTGGCCTGGGACACCTGCCATGCTGAGGGCGAGAGGAGGGATCCCCTAAGGAGGTGTCCCTGTGAAGAGTAGAAACGTCCTCCTGCAGGGGAGGAAGAGCCTCTGAGCAGCGGGCCGGATGCACAGGCAAGAGCAGCCTGAGCACGGAGATTTTGGGGACCTGGAAGTCATAAAGTGGCCCGAACAGCCTTGTTCCTGAGAAACTGGAGGGAAAAGAAGCTGCAAATGCAGGCTAATTTCAGACCCTGTGGTGGGTCATGAGTGATAGGAAAGAAATGGTCAGGGAGGCACGAGAGAACCCTGTGGTTCTCCCAGTTGGGGCGTCACACCAGAGGTAGGAGCAGAGTTATAGACTTTGTCACTTTTTATCTGTGTGACTTTGAACAATATCACCCCACCTCTCTCTATATATATCTTCATCTGTAAAGTGACAGAGTGGCAACTCGTGTCATCAGAAGGCTTAGTTTAGCTCTGATCCTCTTTGTCCAGTCCTGTCAGTGCTGCCCTGCAAGGTTCTGCAGTGGCTGCTCTTACCCTGAGATGGGAGGGCGTAGAAGGGCATTGTAGCACCCGAGGGCAGGAAGGGGTTGCTTTAAAAGCAGACATGTAGCATCCTGCAGCTGCAGACCTACAGGCAGTTTGGTTTATGGTCGTGGAGAGGACTTTGGAGGCCTTAGCATCGTCTTAAGACTTGTTTTCCCTTGGGGACCTGATTTGCCTTTGCAGATTAATGTTGAAGATTTGGGCTTCTGGCAAAGCTGTTTTCAGAGATGGGTATATATGTAACATATAGTATAAAAGGAAAGGTTTTATTTAATATTTGGGACTTTGTAGCTGTAGGGAACAGCTCTGTTGGCCTGGTTTCCATGGAGGACACTAGCGGTCGTCAGAGCGTGCGGGAGGGCAGGCAGCCTGCAGTGCTGCTGCGGGGGTTCTGCCCAGCAGGACGCTCTGCTGAGTTGACTCTTCTCTGAGTTTGGTTGCCAGAGGAGCAGACAGCAAAGTAATGAGTTCTGGTGGGATTGTATAATGACAGGAAGAAAGAGGGAGTCGTAGTTCTTCGGGACTACTATATTCTTTTGGTTCCTGATCCAGTGTGTCCCATTACAGAATTGATGAGTTGTGTCTATTCTGGGACTTGATTGAAATAAACGAGCAGCCTGAATGTTAAGAGTTATGTTTTATTTGTCAGGAGGACTCAAGCCAGGATGACCGCCTCTCAGAACACTCTGAGGGACTGCTCCCAAGAGTAGGGGAGAAGCTAGGATTATATAGGAGCTTTACAACAAAGACCAGGTAGTCAGAACAATAAAACATTGCTTGTTATCTAAAGAAAGCCAGGTATCTCAAGTTCATGAATTTAGTGCTTTTCAATATATGGGAGGAAGCCAACATTTGGGCTGACTGAATATATACTTTAGACAAGCACCTAGCTATCTAGGGCCAGTAATCTGTCCTTTCTTATTCTGAGTCTGCTCAGAGGGCACCGTTGTGAATGGCTGCAGGCCTGTCTTCACTGGGGGGTGGCGGCAGCCGCTGATGACTTGTTTTCAGCATTCTTTGTTTAGTGACATGGTTGCAATATTTTCATTCAATTTGTAGTATTTTCATTCACAGAAAATTATGATATTACCCTGATTATGGATAATCTGGAAGCTTGGAATGGAACCGAGATGGAATTACTGCAGGTAACTTCTACTTTAATAAGCCATGTGTAAACATGAACACGGAGGAAGCATACAAAAGGATTCGGTGGTGAATGGGAAGGGTTTCTGCACGTACAGGAGAAGGCAAGGCAGAATTCCTCTTCTTTGTGGGCAGGTATGTGAGTCCAACTTTCCTTTCTGAAGTGCTTTCTGAGAACTGTATATGGTAATGAACCAACATTGACAAACGGTGACACACATTGCATTTAAGAGCTGGCTGGCTTCAACTTGGGTATTGGACAGGTGGAATTCATAGGCAGTGGTCAGGTGGATGGGACAGAGATGGAGCCCAGGCCTGGGCCCATATTCAGGTTGAAATCGCCATTTACTCACCATAGCGCCTTGGACTTGAATGTAACCTCTCTTAAACTGATGGTGAATCTGTGAAATGGGCATGATAATATTCGTTACTTCCTGGGCTTGTTGTAAGTTCTGAAGATTATTATAGCACACATGAAGCACTTAACACACTGACACTTAGCAGTGTACACTTTGTTCGACCACCACGCTTGGTGTGTGTCAGAGCCTTAAAGGCAGCATGTGTCTGTTTAGGATGCACTGGTAGCCCCTTGGCTAGTTTGTGAATTTGGTGATTTCCTTTAATACTTGTAACTCTGTGTGCCATGGGCAGTTATTTTTATGGACAGATGAGGAATCTCAGGGTAAAAAAGACTGTGTAATTTGCCCAAAGTCAGACCATAATTTTGTGTGCAGGGGCCTCGGTTCAGCATGGGCTCCTGGGCCTTCTGCTCTCTCCGTTCAGCACCAGAGCCAGATGTGGGCTCGGCTGTTTCCCAGCCCAGAATATCCGGCAGGCCACAAGACACACCTGGTCCTGTGCTGCTTGAGCAAAATCTCCGGAGGAGAGGCAGTTACAAAAGGGATAAACATAAAAACAGACGACAGCAAATTGTGATCAGCTCTGAGAAGGAAAGGAACACGTCTGGCCGTGCAGAGCTGGGAGCTTTCCCATCGGGGCTGCTCTGGGGGCGCTCATCTCAGCTAAACAAGCTCTGCTGCTGCACCAAGGCAGGAAGGCAGGGCGCGTGTGGCCAGGTAGACAGGGCCTCGTTGATTGTACTCATTCCCTATTAAGTGGCAGGTGTCACAGGCACTTAACTAATAAACAGATGTTGGCCATAATCATCACGCATTTTGCTTGGTAGTTTTATTGGCGCCAACTTTGAGAGGAGGTCTTTGAATCTGGGGAGTTTGCCGCATGCCCGTGATTACCATGGATATACCCCCACTGGTCTTTCAACCTAGACTGGTGTGGCTGTCATGTCCCAGCCTTGTGAATGGCATCGTGTAGCTTCTCCCAAGTGGCCCAAATGGCTGACATTGATATGCTTAATTCGTAGGAAATGGTATGTGACAATAAGAGAAAAAGTTAGTAAGAAATTGCAAAACTAGAAAATAACCAATTCTTCCCCTGCTGGGGGACCGTACCCTGTGTCACTCACCCCACTCACTGCCTGTCACCTCCTCCCTGAGGACTCCGTGTTCAGAAGCCACTCTGAGCCTTTGAAGAACATTTTGCCTCATGACACTGTTGACTAGGACCTGCGACCTCTCTGTCCCTGGTTAACTCTCTCTTCAAAGCCATTTAAATTTCTTGCAGGCTCCTCCACTCAAATGTAAGAATAGCCCCTTTAAACTTCTTGATGCAGCTCCTTAATGAAGATCTTGGGAAGGAAACCTAGCCAAAACCTGGGAGGTATTCACATAGTGAATGTAACCTGAGCATTTATTGACGTTCAGAATCAGAGCGGTGGGAGACACAGGAAGGCCTTTTTAAGTTAGAAAGTGGAAAGAGAAAGGACTCAGGATGTTTGAGACTGAAACATCTCAGTCCCAGCCAGCAAGGCACCGGCGTTCAGGATGGTGTGTGGGGAGTGCAGAGTTCTCAAAAAGAAAGAAGTGGTGGGATGGCAGGGAGGACATTTAGGTACTTAACTGGGGATGGAAAAAGTTGGCTGAACAATTCATGGTTGAACAAGAGGATTGTGACATGATGTGCTTGTATTTTGGAGAGAAGGGTTTTGTGGAGCCAGGCCTAAGGAGAAATCTCTCTGACTGGGGAGTCAGCACAACAAAAAAACACAGAGAACCGGGCAGACCCCATGGCCCCTGATGGGGGAGAGGCTGCCCACCAATTGGAGACCTGGAGGCTGCTTCTGTCCCTTAGCTGGGGCCTCAGACCTCACTTCACATCCCAGTCCTGTTGATACAAGAAAAAATATGTGGGGCATGAGAAGGGCTGTGTCCCAGGCTTCCGTTGAGCCCCTGGGATGTGCCCCACCAGATTGTGTTCCTTGACTTCATGCAGTAAAGAATTCAAGAACAAGCCAGTGTTGAGTAAAGGTAGATTTATTCAGAGAGATACATTGACAGGCATGAGAAACGTCACGAAGTATGGGGGTTTGATGCTCAGATTAAAAGTAGGCACATACTCCACAGAAATAGTGTGGGCCTTCTCCGAAGAGGTAGAGAGAGGGGTTCCTGGGAGGTGGCTCTGTGTTGCTCCTTTTCTTGGGCTTCGTGGTTTCATATGCTAATAAGTAGAAGGACCAGCCTTAGGGCAAGGGGCTGGGATTCCAGGGAGTTGGCCATTTCCCACCCTTTGACCTTTTGTGGCTAGCCTTGTGACTGCCATGGTGCCTGGGGCCGTGTTATTCACCATGTTACTATTACAATGGGTGTATAATGAAGCTCAAGATCTGCTAGAAGTTAAATCTCTTCATCCTGAGCCTCAAGACCTATTGGGGGTTGAATTCTTCACCATTTTGATGTTAATTGCTGTGGTCTTTCTTGAATGGCTTGCTCTGCCCCCTTCCATCCTGTCTCACTGTGATGACACAGAGAGAGCAAAGGCCGGGCCCTGCGTGTGCTCCTGCATTTAACAGCGGGAGATGTGGGGTGGGCTGAGGATGACTCTGAGTGGTGAAAAATATGTTTCAGATATTCCCACATGAGACATGGGGACCTGCCAGCAGCCATCGCAGATTTATCTCACGGGCATTATCACTTGTGTTGTTACGGAAACAACAGGCCAGCCAAGAAATAAGCACCACTCAGAGGGTGGGAGTACTGAGATTTATTATGCCAGCGGGCTCAGAGGGGCTTCTGTTCCCAAGCCCTGAGCACCTCCAAGACGTGCACATGAGGTTTTATAGGGTTAATTACAAGTATGGGGCTTTTAGCCAATAAGGCTCAAACAACAAAAAGCAAGGAAGCAGTACACTGAAGCTTATCAATTTGGAACAGATCATGTTACTGACAATTGTTGACCTTGGATTTACGAGTTAGCTTGTTAGCCCAGTAAACTGACACTGAACTTCAGATTTACGAGTTAGCCCAGCAAAACTTAGATCAGTAAACCGACACTTATCACACTTAGATTTGTGACTTAGCTTGTTAGCCCAGCTGGGGTTTTTGTTCACAGTGTCACTCATCTTTTCTATTTTTCTTTTTTTTTTAAAGTATTTAATCCAAATTTAATATCAGGATTTTTTTGGAAAGAAATTCCTCTTTTTCTTTTCTTTGGGGCTCTTTTGGGGGGTAGGTAATTAGGTATATTTATCTGTTAGTGGAGGCCCTGGGGCTTGAACCCAGGACCCCGTGCACGCTAAGCACACGCTCTACCACCTGCCCCATCATCTTTTTCTTTTTGCTTTAGCTGCCAAGAATCTTACAGCTGAATTTCTAGTCGGCCTTTAACACTTGCCCTGACTTCATGGAATCCATTTTTATGAGTTTACCTCCCCCTGGTTTCATTTAAGTATTGAATCTCCATTTTCTCTTCACTCTCAGTTTTGCCTTTTTGTTGTTATGGTTGTTAAGCTGTGTTTAAAAAATTGTTTAATTTCTCTTTTAGCAGGAGGCTGAAGTAAATAAATTTGTAAACAAACATCACACTTAAATGCTTTTATATATTCTAAGCTGTTTAGTAGTTAATTAAAAACCAAATTGAATATTAAAGGGATAACATTTTTAAATTATTTTTTAATTTTTTATAAAGACATAGCTGATTTAAAATATATGTTTCAGGTGTACAATAGATGCTCCATTTATAGTTACTGTAAAACATTGTCTGTATTCCCTGTGTTGTAAGATACATCCCTCTAGAGTGTTTACATTACATGTTGCAGTTTGTATAAGAAATTTGGGTAACGCAGAGTCTGGGACGTGGCTGTGGCTGACCCAGGTTCACGCAAACCCTGCCTGTCAAAGCTCAGGCCTTCACTCCTGTCTGCAGGGGAGCGAGTGGAGGCAGCTCTCATCAGCGCTGGCACCACACTCTGAGTGGCAGTGACAGCAGTGACTGTGTGTGGACGTGCAAATTGTTGTTCCAAGAGTTTTACATGCTTTTCTGCATTTAATAATTAAAGCCCTCCTGTGAGGAAGCGTTTTAAGTTTTTAATGAATAATACATTTTATTTTGATACTGATAGACTTCAAAACTCCGGAAAATTTACAGGAGTAGTACAATAAATGCTTAGATACAGTTCACCTTAAAGGGCACTATTTGCCCTTTTGTGACGGGCTTATTTTAGCATAAATTTTCAAAGTTCATTCATATTGTAGCCTGAATCAGTACTTTATTCTTTTTGTTTGATAATATCCTTTTCCTTTTTTTTGTTTTTGGTCTATTTAAAAATATTTTCATTGAAGTCTAGTCAGTTTATAGTGTTGCGTCAGTTTCTTGTGTACAGCACAAAACTTCAGTTAAATAGGAACATACCTGTACTCATTTTCATATTCTTTTTAAACATAAGTTACTATAAGTTATTAAATATATTCTCGGGTGCTATACAGTATAAACTTGCTGTTTATTGTATACATACTCAGCATCTGCAAATCTTGAACTCCCAATTTATTCCTTCCCACACCCTCTCCCCTCTGGTAACCATAGTTTGGTTTCTATGTCTCTGTGTCTGTTTCTGTTCTGTAGATAAGTTTATCTTTTTGTTTCTTTGTTTTTTTTTTGTTTGTTTGTTTTAGATTCCACATGTGAGCGATCTCATATGGTATTTTTCTTTCTCTTTCTGGCTTATTTCACTTAGAATGACATTCTCCTGGTCCATTCATATTGCTGCAAGTGGCATTATTTTATTATTATTTTATTGCTGAATAGTAGTCTATTGGACATATATACTACAACCTCTTTATCCAGTCATCTGTCAGTGGACATTTAGGTTGTTTCCATGTCTTCATATTGTAAATAGTGCTGCTGTGAACATTGGGGTGAAAGTGTCTTTTTGAATTACGTTTCCTTACGGATATATGCCCTGGAGTGGGATTGCTGTGTCATCTGGGCCCCCAAGGTTTTGTCTTTTGAGGAACCTCTATACAGTTTTCCACAATGGCTCCACCAAACTGCATTCCCACCACAGTGTAGGAGTGTTCCCAATTCTCCACAGCCTCTCCAGCATTTAGTGTCTATGAACTTCTGAATGATGGCTATTCTGACTGGTGAAAGGTGATACTTGTTTGCAGTTTTGATTTGCATTTCTCTGATAATGATATTGAGCATTTTTTCATGTGCCTATTGGCCATTTGTATGTCTTCATTGGAGAAATGTTTCTTTAGGTCTTCTGCCCATTTTTGGATTGAATTGTTTGTTTTTCTTTTTTATCAAGTGAAAAAGCTGTTTACATATTCTGGGAATTAAGCCCTTGTCACTTTCATTTAATGCAACTATTTTCTCCCATTCCATAGGTTGTCTTTTTGCTTTAATTTTTGTTTTCTTTTCTGTGCAAAAGCTTGTAAGTTTAATTAGAACCCACTTGTATATTTTTGCTTGTATTTCTATTGCTTGAGTAGACTGCTCTTGGAAAACATTGTTGAGATATATGTCAGATGTTTTGCCTATGTCTTCTTCTAAGAGGTTTATAGTGTCTTGTCTACAATTTTAAGTCTTTAAGCCATTTTGAATTCATTTTTTTGTATGTTGTGAGGGGGTAGTCTAACTTCATTGATTTACATGCAGCTGTGCAGTTTTCCCTGCACCATTTGCTGAAGAGGCTGTCTTTACTCCATTGTATGTTCTCACCTCCTTTGTCAAAGATTCAATTACCAAAAGTTTGTGGGACTATTCTTGGTAATTTTGTTTATCCATTCATTGATGGATGGATATTTTTAGTGACTTTTAGCTACTCTGAATGATACTGCTATGAATATTGATGTGCAAGTTTTTGTGAGAATACATTTCCATTCTCTTGGCTGTACAGTTTGCCCACCATATCTGTAGTTTCCACTTCATGGATCCAGATGGCTGATTGCAAAAGGACTTGATCATCCTTGGATTATGGTATCCAGGGTGAGGGGTTCCTGAAACCAACCCCCCGAGGACACTGAAGGATGACTCTACATGTAGGAGTGGAATTGCTCAGCCACATAACTCTAACCTTTTGAGGAAACATCGGGCTTTTCCAAAGAAGCTGCCCCATTGCCCCTTTCCAACGGCTGCATATTGAGGGTATCCATTTCTCTGCCTCCTGACTGACACTTGTTATTGTCCATGTTTTGATTATAACCATCCTAGTGAGTTTAAAATGAGATCTCATTTTGATTTTGATTTCACTAGTGATGCTGAGCATCTTTTCAGATGCTTATTGGCCAATTGTGTATCTATTTAAATCCTTGGCAAATTAAAAAATTGGGTCGATTTTCTTTGTATTGTTCAGTTGTAAGCATTTGTTTTATATCCTGGATACTAGTCTCTTATTAGATATATGCTTTGCAAGATTTTTCTCCTATTCTGCAGATTGTCATTTCACTTTAATTTTTTTAAACATTAAAACAATTTCTTTATAGGGGAGGTAATTAGATTTATTCATTTTGTTTTTCTTCCTTAGCACACACTCTATCATTTGAGCTCCCCCTTTCCCCTTTCATTTCACACTCTTGATGATGTCCTTTGTAACAAATGATTTTAATTTGATGAAGTCCATTTTATCTATTTTGTTTTATCACTTGTGCTCTTGGTATTGTATCTAGGAAGCCATAGCCTATCCTATGACCACAAAGATTCATACTATGTCTTCTTTTAGAAAGTTCATACATTTAGTTTTTACGTTTCTGTCTGTGATCCATTTTGAATTAATATTTGTTATATAAAATACGGGGTCCAGATTCCAGATACATTCTTTTGCCTTCAGATACCCAGGTGTCTCTGCTCCATTTGTTGAATAGACTATACTTTCAATGGAGTTTTGTTGGCACATTTCTGGAAAACTGACTGTAAATGTAAGTTTCCCCCCAGGATTTTTTATTGTGTCTCATAGATTTCTGCATCCAAACTTATGACAGAAGCATAATGACTTGAGTGCTATAGATTTGCTGTAACCTTTGAGTGAGTCCTCCAAATTTGCTCTTCTTTTTCAAGATTGTTTTGGCTGACCTGGGTCCCTTGCTTTCAATATGAATTTTGGGATCAGTTTTTCAATTTTTGCAAAGAAGTCAGCTGGAATTTTGATAGGGATTCCATTAAATATGTAGATTACTTTGGGAAGTCTTAACATTTTTAACAATATTTTCTACCATTGCATGATCATGGGATGCCTTCCATATATGAAGATATTTTAAATTTTTTTGGTGATACTTCAAAATATTCAATGTACAAATCTTGTAAACTTTTGTTAAATGTATCTCTCATTTTATTTTTTATGCTGTTGTAAATGGAAAGGCTTAGCTTCATAAGGGTGGGACTATATATATCAATTTATTTATTCCTAGGATTCCTACATAGCAAATACACTAGGTTTATATTTGCTACATTGATCTATCCACAATTCTTCCCACCCCCGTGTCATAAGAAACCAAGACCCAGCTTAAGCCATCTGAACACCTATGTGGAAGTGAGAAATGAGACCTTTGGGTGGGGTTTGTGTAGATGATACTGAGATCTTATTCAGGATGGCTTCATCTTAATTTCTTTTAAACAATCCTTTCAGAGTATATAGTCAGATACATTAGGAAAATGCTCTTTTGATGTGCAGAGGAGCTAAGGCTATAATTTTCAAGTAATTTCTAGTGAGAGTGTTGTACTTGAAACATAATTTGCATCAATCTTTGAAGATTTATGTTTCAGGAGCTTTGAGTAAATAATACCTGTCTTTATTCAATAACTACAACTAAATGCTCAAGCAACATGTAAGAGTTTGAGCAAACTGCTCCCGCCCCGTAGTGCTGGTTGGTTGCAGCTGTAACTGGAGTCAGCGCTTACCTTGCCCAGTACACTTGTGCTGATCTGCCCAAAACAGTTCGTCCAACTGTTTGTCGGTAGTCTTTTAGACAAAGCCATAAAGCATTGATTTAAGGTTGCTGGAATGTAATCTATTCTTATTAATATTAAGTAAGCACATATTGAGTACTTACTGTATGTTGGGAATTGTCCCTCAGCCTCACATGAATATTACTTCTAATAAAACCTCTCATATTTCCCTGTTATTTGCACTTTACAGATAAGGAGACTGAGGATTAGGTCTTCTCTCTTTTGGGGGGAGCTCATTATCAATGATGGGAAGTTGTAAGGAAAAAGATATTGATTCATCCAGAGAAAATATTTTTCTGAGATTCAGTATTGAAGAAGGTAACCACTGAAGAGGGTGATCATTGTTTGAGTGAGACGAGCCCCGGGTTGTACGGAGTCAGCATCCCTGTCCTGGACGCTTCACGTGTAGAGCTGCGTGGTGGGTGAGGCGGCACGGCCGCGCAGGGAAAGCGGATGCCGGGCCATTGGGCTGTGCTCAGGCCCGGTGGGGCTTTCCCCTAAGAGCAGTGGACCGTCATTGACAGATTTTAAGTAGGCTAGTGCGGTGCTCTCGTAGATCACTTTTGTCTTGTAGAATGCTTAGAAACATTTAGAAGGCTTGGCAGGAGGTGATGTGATGAGTCAGAGTAGGGTGGCTGCGAGGTGTAGCAGTGTTCAATTTTCAAGTGATTTTCAGTCCCAGGTTTGTGGCTCAGTAGCCGTGTCACTTTGGATGACACACCCAAGGAAGTGAAACAATTTATCTAATCAATAGAAGCAGTGATGTACCGAACTCCCAGGACTGCTGTGTAGATCCAGTGAGATAACGTGTGCACAGTGTGCAGCATGGTCCCCAGCACAGAGTCAGTGCTGAGGGAGTGCCAGTGAGTACCTGGTAGGACAGGTGTGGGTGGTGGATCTCATTGACTGAGGAAATTTGTCCCTGAAGGAGGGGTCTTGTCACATCTGTGAGTGATTGGCCTGAGCTGGGAGAGGCAGAGAGACCTTGTCCACGACCATGGGCCCTGGGCAGGATGGCTATGGGAGGAACACCGTGAAGTTAGCTCTTGGCAGGTGGAGTTGGAGGTGCCCTTGAGACATCTAAGTGCAGTGTCACAATCACAGAAGTGGTCTGGTCCCGGGCTGTGCATTTTCCTGCCGAGATATTGATCTCTGAACGTGAAGACATACTTTACAGGACAAGTGAATAGTAGTATCATCTCTCATCAAAGCTCACATCTCTTTATTCATCACTCACTTTGCTAATTGGGTACTTACAGAACACACTTCACTGTCCTCCCCTGGGCTCAGGCTCCACAGAAAAGAGCTGGTGAGTCTCCCTCTTTTCCAGAAGAAGACACATTTAGCTGGTAGACTTCTATACCTCGCCAGACTTAGAATTTTAGGTTGTTGATTTAATTCTATTTTCTGTTGGTCATCTCCTGACAGGAGAGACGTTTTACCTCATGGTCAGGTTTCAATTAGCTGTTACTGAGAATTGCTGGTCTGATCCATAGTGTATTTATTCTATTAACTTTGTAGAGTTTCTTATCATTTTTCTGTCTTTGCTCTTTAATTTTGTTTGCCCCTTCAATTTTCTATCTTATTTGGGACCTTATTTTATTTTTTAATTAAAAAATGTCTATTAGCAGTTAACAAAACAAAAGCAAAGAAAAAATGCACATGATAGCTAAATTTAGAAAATATCTTGTGTGTTTTCTGTCTCAGCCATGGAGGGTTCTAGAAACTCGTGAAAAGCTTCATTACATAAGTTCCTTTAAATTCTGATTAAGAAATAAAACCTTCCTTCATCATCTTTCAAGCTGCACAGCTAATTGTCAAGAAAGTGAGGGGAAATTCTCAGAAGCCAAGACAAACCAGAAAGCAGGGATTCTGGGAGATACGTGAGCCTTAGAAGCCCTGAGGTGCTGGTTGGCTCCTGAACTGAGTTTCAGTTGCCCTGGCAGGAGGGCAGGAGGTGAGCCTGTGGCCTCTCACACTGGGAGTTGGATGGCTGTTCTTATGTAAGGCCAAGCACATCCTGAGAATCCTGCTTTATAAAAGGTTGAATTAGAAAGAAAAGAATAAAAGCATTCCTCAAGGCAAGGAAGTAAGGAAAGTAAAATTTTTTGGAAGCGGGAAAAAATAACATATCCAAAGTAAGGATTTAGTTTAAAGCTGTTCTGGCATGAGAGTGACCACAAACCCATGGCAGAAAATCACAGCTCCTCCCGGAAAGAGAAGGTGTGTTTTGAATGAATCAGTGGACAGCCATTCTGAAAAAGGCCTCCAGAGTCTTCTGGATCAAGATACTGGACTCAAACACCTCCCTTCCATGGTCTCATTTAAATAACCAGAAAGGTTTTAAAGGAAAGAAGCCATAATCATATTTATATTTGTTGACATTACTTTATGCTAGGAATTCAAAGGTGACTATGGAGTTGTCTCCTCTTTTATGGACCTTACTTTCTATTTGACATATTTGGGGAACTTGGTGGAGGGTGGTGTTAGTATGTTGCAATTAACCAGGAGAGGAGTTTAAGAAAGCAGTGAAGGGTTGGTGACATTTTTCGCTGAGGACAGTCCTGTTCAGTTGGCTTGTAATTACAGGCTCGTTGAGTTGTCACTGGAGGGAATTAATCTTAAGGGATTTGGACTTAACTCAGGCCTCTTCAGAATGGACAAGTGAACCTGGAGAAAGACAGTCAAATCTGTGCAGACATTGAAGTTCACTTCAACATGCGGTATCCATGAGCCAAAGATAGGACTAGTAGGCAGCACTTCTTGAGGACAGAGGAGTGGTTTTTAAGGTTCTTCAAGAATGAATCCCAAGGTACCGGGATGGCCAGTTGTCAAACTGTGACTTTGCTCTTTGGACAGTGTATCCACCAAGGGTATTGGCCGTTTATAAGTTTCCATTTCTCTTTAATACATGTCAGGTTATGAGGACGTGGGCATAAACGTTTCACACCTTGTCAAGGTGACTTTGGGTACCTGCCTAGAAGCATGGGCACAGTTGCGGCTGCGTCATACATCTTGCCGCACATCCCGCTCCCCGGCTCCGTGATCACGGCAGAGTGGTTCCTTATTGAGCTGTCCATCTCCTCTGTGACATCGTAACCAAACAAAAGACTGGAGTGTATTAGCTTGGCTTTTTTCTTTTCTAACATTCCCTTCAAATTATGATGACTGATAGTGGACCCAGTTACGTTTGCAGATGATTTACAAGTAGGGCTGTCAGTACAAACCTTGTAATCCCCGCTGTGTGATCTAGAGAAGAAAGTTACACTCTTTCCAAATTGTTTTGATGCACTTATGTGGGAAAATGATGTATGTTTGAATATGTATTTCCTCTCTTAATCATCATGGCTAGAGATGAATATTTGTAGACATGGAATGGGTACTCTGTATTTGAACTGTATGGTCCCCTAAATTCTCCCCAGCTTTTTAAAGTCATCACTGGAGTGCTACCTCCAGAGTGCCACAAAGCATCCAACACTGCCTGCTCTTCGGACACTGTAAGTTTCCAAGTTGGAGAAGGCTGCTGGCTGGTGAGGCATTCTCTCGCACATCTCTGGTTGGGTGATGTGAGCTGAGAACACAAGAATTGGCAGACAGTAACTAACCACGATCACGTCCATTTCTGGAACACTCATGGAGGATTTTACACCTATGCTAGTGGAATACATTATTTCATTTAGTTTTCCCAACAATCATAATTAGATTTTATCACCTGTATTAAAAAGGAAACTGTCAAAGCGAGTGACGTGCAGACTTTGGACTGGAACACGGTTCTTTCTGATCCCTGTCTCTGTTCCCTCCCCGGTCTATCCTTGCAAGTGACCAGGAGACTCTTCCTCAGTCTTGAGTTTCCCTCTGATGTTACCGCTCTCTTTGTTTCTAAGAGAGGAAAACAAGTCTAAACTTACTTTCCAGTTGGAAATGGAATGGAGAGTTAACGTTGGAAGCCGGGAGAATCTGTCCTGTGATGAAGTGGTCTCCGAGCCACTTCCACTGGGATGTCACATCACTGTCTGGGCCCCTTGCTCAGCCTGTGCACAGGTGACAGCGCAGTTGTGCCGAGCAGTCCTCCCGGACAGGGCAGTGGGTTGGAAATGAGTTTGGGGATTTGGTTTCATTACACAAGTTCCTGAGGGCCTTGACCTGGCACTTCGAGTGGGAGCATTCCCTGTCCCACAGACTGTGCTCTGGGCCCGTGCAGACCTGACGTGGCCTCAGCGTGAGTCTCAGGGCCCGTGGTGATGAGGAGCATTTTAGCCCAGGGTCTGCCGGAGGCTCTGAGACTACTGGGCTGTGGGACTTTGTCCAGGATGATAATAATTCCTCCCCGAGTTTCAGATTTCCTTGCCTGTGAGCCGGGGTAATAGTTGTTTCTGAGATGATTGTAATGATTCAGTAACGGGCGCAGCATGTGCTGACAGGTAGCTGGGTGCTTTAGGAGCAGAAGTCGCAATCACTCTGTCAGCCTCTCCCTGTGCGCTCTGTGCTTTGAGAAGTTGTGTGTTTGGTGAAAGTCCCGCCCAGACCCTAGGGTCTAGATGAACTGTTGTTCCTTTACTTTCCCTTCCTTTTCCTCTTTCCCTTCTCTGTGTCCCATGTTTAGGTAGCAGATTCCTCTATTTCAGGGAATACGGGCTTTTCTAGTAAAGGGACAGGTGGAATGCGGAGAGGTGGGGCCCAGAGGGGGTCTGGAGTGTCTGCACAGTGCTGCTTCCCTGCGTTTCTGCATCCGGTCCCATCAGTGCACTAAGTCAGCCTTCCTCTTCCTTCCTGTGTCATCGGGTCTCTGTTTTAAGGGAAAACCATTTTTATGCGTCTTTTTTCACTTACGTGTTTCATTCAGATGCTTGTTGCTTTTCTCCCTGTGCTTCAGCGTTCCGAGGAGAGAATTCAGCCGTGCAGCATCCTCTCCGAGCTCTACGAGTTGATCGGCTTCCACTGCAAGTCCACCTTCTTCAAGCGGGTGGCCCCCGTGCGGCACGCGGCCCCCGGCATCCCAGAGCCTGGCGGGAAGGCCTGCTCCCGACTCCTCCTGCAGACGCTTCCTGGCTACAGTCTGTCGCTGGACCTGCAGGACTTCAGCAAATGTGTTGGAACTAAAACATTGCTTCAGCCCCATTAACCATGCCTGGTTTGGGCCCTGCTGTCCTGCCTCATCAGGGTGAATTTTGATTCATTTAGAACAGGGCTCAGCAGACTTTTCCTTTCAAGGGCTTGGGGGTAAATATTTCAGGGTCTGAAAACCTCCTGATCTCTGGTGCAGCTGCTCAGCTCTGCTGTTTAGATGCCAGAACAGCCAGACAGTCCACACACCCATAGAGCTTTATTAACAGCGGTGGCTGGGGCTGGATTGGGTGTAAGAACTGCAGTTTGTCCCCACAGCCTCCTCAATATTTAAACCTGCAACAGAGTGTACATTTGTGACAATGGGTGAACCTACACTGACACGTCATCATCACCCATAGCCCATACTTGACACTAGGATTTACACATTGTGTTGTGCACTCTGTGGGTTTGGACAGATGTACAATGACATGTATCCACCATCACAGCATCATACAGAGTCGTCTGTCTTAGTGACCTTAAAATGCTCCATGCTGCACCTCATTCATTGCTCTTTCCCCTCTAGCCTCTGGCAGCCACTGATCTTTCAGTCTCTGTGTTTTTCCCTTTCCCAGAACACCATACAGTTGGAATCAGACAGTTGCTGAAACTTCCCAGATTGGCTTCTTTCACTTGGTAATATGCATTTAAGGTTCCTCCATGTCTTTCCATTCCTTGATAACTCATTTCATTTTAGCACCAAATAATAGTCCATTTTCTGGCGGAACCACAGTTTATTTATCCATTCACCTACTGAAGAAGAGCTTAGTTGCTTCTGAATTCTGTTGAGTATGAATAAAGCTGCTATTAACATCTGTATGCAGATTTGTGTGTGAACATAAGTTTCCATTTAATCGAGTAAACACCAAGGAGCACAGTTGCCAGATCAGATGTTAGAATTACGTCTAGCTCTGTAAAAAATTGCCAGAACATCATCCAAAGTACCTGGGCCATTTTTCATTCCCACCAACAATGCATTAAAATTTCTGGTGCTCCACATCCTTGCCAGCATTCGGTGCTGTCAGTGTTCTGCATTTTGGCAGTTCTGACAGGTGTGCAGTGGTATCTCGCTGTTTCAGTCTGCATCCCCTTGATGACAGGTGCTGTGGAGCATCTTTCCAAAGGCTTCTTTGGCATCTAGATTTCTTCTTTGATGAGGTGTGTTTTCAGGCATTTTGCTCATTTTTTAATCAGGTTATTCATCCTTCTTGTTGAGTGTAAAGAAATTTTGGTATATTCTGGATTTCAGCCCTTTATCAGTGTGTCCCTGCCTTTCACCTGCAGTGCCAGAGTTGTCCTTTGGGTCTCAGTGGAGTGTTAGATCTTCAAAGAGATTCCCTGTCTTCCCTCAGCCTAAATACTGTCCTTGTATTTTTCACTTTCATTGACTCATTTTGTTCTTTTTAAATAGCATTTCCCATAATTTGTAAGTACATAAAAGAGAAAAGGGCAATGATTGAACACCGCCTGCCCCACCAGGCTGTGTGCCCTGTGAGAGCAGAGGCCCTGCCCCACTCACCGTTTCCCATGACAGCACATGGCACATGTCCATGTAAAAGTGTGTAAAGTGGGGCCAAACCTGATGAGCAGCTATGACGACATGTGTTGTCTAACATTTATTGAGTAGACTTTGTTTCTGATCTTAATTATTAAATCATATGAATGAAACTTGGTTGTTTGGAAAAATAAAACAACAAAGCACACCTCAATGTGATTGGTAATTTCTATTTAGATTTCTGACCCAGGAGGGGATGTTCACCATCATTTTGTGGAGGAGGTTGGGGAGGTAAAGTAAGAGAGTGAGATCAAATAAAGTAAAAATGATAACTGTCAGTTGGCTTTATTTTCACTGACATAAAAGGTACTTTAAACCCTATCTCAGCTGTTGTTCTGTGGTTTTAAATATTTCTCATAGAATTAAATGGAAGCCCACTAAACCCTGAAAGGGAAATTGTGTGCTCAAGTCTGAAAAATGTGTATGTCTATTTCTTGAGATGCACATTTCCCTACTGGTTAAAGAAATTCGAGGCAGGAACACAACAGTGCACGGTGTGTGTCTGCCGGATTCACAGAATGCTCAGTGTCATTTTCATTTTCTTCTGTTGCAGTTTATGACGGTTTTCCATGAGATATATTGCTCAGCATTTTCCTGAATGAAGGATTGAATTTTCCACAGGAAATCTAATGACAGAGAGTGACAAGGCACATGGGTTTCCCATAAAGGAATAGTTGACGTAATAAACTCGCACTATGGTGAACTTTTTTAATAAAAGCCAGTTGAAAATTTTATCACTAGGTCATATGGCACAAATACGTCTTAAGAAAAAAAGATTCAAATTTCATAGAAGAAGCAGTTTGAATGAAGTAGAAATTATGATTTGTACATTATTTGTTGTTAGAACTTATACTCAGTCTTATCATAATAGTATGTGGTAGGAACAGGATAATTATTTATTTATTTAAAAAAAATACACTAGATGCTATTTGCCCCATACTTGATGAGGCAGTGCTGTGCTTAGTTAAGTTGGGCCATTTAGAAATCAAAGCTAGGTTTCCCGGACATTGATTTCAGCGCCTTTAACTTTTCTATATCTCTTATTTTGTGTCGGCTTATGGTCCATACATATATATGGGGAGGTACAAGCTCCAACTCGGTTTTACAGTGAAAACGGCAGGCACTTCAAACCGGCACTAGGAAACAGACTGAGAAACCAAAGTAAGTCTTTCTCCTGCAACCCGTTCCCTTTGTGCTGGATGAACGAACGTCTCTCCACATGCTCAGTTCTGAGAGATATGTGTGTGTGAAAGCCGTCCTTCACCTAGCTTGAAGGGAACACGAAATTTCTCTTCAGTTGCCAACTCCACTCCATACATATATATGGGGAGGTACAAGCTCCAACTCGGTTTTGCAGTGAAAAAGTCAGGCACTTCAAACCAGCACTAGGAAACAGACTGAGAAACCAGAGTAAGTGTTTCTCCTGCAACCCGTTCCCTTTGTGCTGGATGAACGATCGTCTCCCCACATGCTCAGTTCTGAGAGATAAGTGTGTGTGAAAGCCGCCCTTCACCTAGCTTGAAGGGAACACAAAGTTTCTTTTCAGTTGCCAACTCCACTCCATACATATATATGGGGAGGTACAAGCTCCAACTCGGTTTTACAGTGAAAACGGTAGGCACTTCAACCCGGCACTAGGAAACAGATTGAGAAACCAGAGTAAGTGTTTCTCCTGCAACCCGTTCCCTTTGTGCTGGATGAACGAACGTTTCTCCACATGTTCAGTTCTGAGAGATAAGTGTGTGTGAAAGCTGTCCTTCACCTAGATTGAAGGGAACACAAAGTTTCTTTTCAGTTGCCAACTCCACTCCATACATATATATGGGGAGGTTCAAGCTCCAAATCGGATTTACAGTGAAAACGGCAGGCACTTTAAACCGGCACTAGGAAACAGTCTGAGAAACCAGAGTAAGTGTTTCTCCTGCAACCCGTTCCCTTTGTGCTGGATGAACGAACGTCTCTCCACATGCTCAGTTCTGAGAGATAAGTGTGTCTGAAAGCCGTCCTTCACCTAGCTTGAAGGGAACACGAAGTTTCTCTTCAGTTGCCAACTCCACTCCATACATATATATGGGGATATACAAGCTCCAACTCGGTTTCACAGTGAAAACGGCAGGCACTTCATACCGGCACTAGGAAACAGACTGAGAAACCAGAGTAAATATTTGTCCTGCAAACCGTTCCCTTTTTGCTGGATGAACGAACGTCTCTCCACATGCTCAGTTCTGAGAGATAAGTGTGTGTGAAAGCCGTCCTTCACCTAGCTTGAAGGGAACACGAAGTTTCTCTTCAGTTCCCAACACCACACCATACATATATATGGGGAGGTACAAGCTCCAACTCGGTTTTACTGTGAAAACGACAGGCACTTCAAACCGGCACTAGGAAACAGACTGAGAAATCAGAGTAAGTGTTTCTCCTGCAACCGGATCCCTTTGTGCTGGATGAACGAACGTCTCTCCACATGCTCAGTTCTGAGAGATAAGTGTGTGTGAAAGCCGTCCTTCACCTAACTTGAAGGGAACACAAAGTTTCTTTTCAGTTGCCAGCTCCTCTCCATACATATATATGGGGAGGTACAAGCTCCAACTCGGTTTTACAGTGAAAACGGCAGGCTCTTCAAACCGGCACTAGGAAACAGACTGAGAAACCAGAGTAAGTGTTTCTCCTGCAACCCGTTCCCTTTGTGCTGGATGAACGAACGTCTCTCCACATGCTCAGTTCTGAGAGATAAGTGTGTGTGAAAGCCGTCCTTCACTTAGCTTGAAGGGAACACAAAGTTTCTTTTCAGTTGCCAACTCCACTCCATACATATATATGGGGAGGTACAAGCCCCAACTCGGTTTTACAGTGAAAACGGCAGGCACTTCAAACCGGCACTAGGAAACAGACTGAGAAACCAGAGTAAGTGTTTCTCCTGCAACCCGTTCCCTTTGTGCTGGATGAACGAACGTCTCTCCACATGCTCAGTTCTGAGAGATAAGTGTGTGTGAAAGCCGTCCTTCACCTAGCTTGAAGGGAACACAAAGTTTCTTTTCAGTTGCCAACTCCACTCCATACATATATATGGGGAGGTACAAGCCCCAACTCTGTTTTACAGTGAAAACGGCAGGCACTTCAAACCGGCACTAGGAAACAGACTGAGAAACCAGAGTAAGTGTTTCTCCTGCAACCCGTTCCCTTTGTACTGGATGAACGAACGTCTCTCCACATGCTCAGTTCTGAGAGATAAGTGTGTGTGAAAGCCGTCCTTCACCTAGCTTGAAGGGAACACAAAGTTTCTTTCAGTGGCGAACTCCACTCCATACATATATATGGGGAGGTACAAGCTCCAACTCGGTTTTACAGTGAAAACGGTAGGCACTTCAAACCGGCACTAGGAAACAGACTGAGAAACCAGAGTAATTGTTTCTCCTGCAACCCGTTCCCTTTGTGCTGGATGAACGAACGTCTCTCCACATGCTAAGTTCTGGGAGATAAGTGTGTGTGAAAGCCGTCCTTCACCTAGCTTGAAGGGAACACAAAGTTTCTTTCAGTGGCGAACTCCACTCCATACATATATATGGGGAGGTACAAGCTCCAACTCGGTTTTACAGTGAAAACGACAGGCATTTCAAACCGGCACTAGGAAACAGACTGAGAAACCAGAGTAAGTGTTTCTCCTGCAACCCGTTCCAATTGTGCTGGATGAACGAACGTCTCTCCACATGCTCAGTTCTGAGAGATAAGTGTGTGTGAAAACCGTCCTTCACCTAGCTTGAAGGGACTCAAAGTTTCTTTTCAGTTGCCAACTTCACTCCATACATATATAAGGGGAAGTATAAGCTCCAAATCGGATTTACAGTGAAAACGGCAGGCACTTCAAACCGGCACTAGGAAACAGAAAGAGAAACCAGAGTAAGTATTTCTCCTGTAACCCGTTCCCTTTGTGCTGGATGAACGAACGTCTCTCCACATGCTCAGTTCTGAGAGATAAGTGTGTGTGAAAGCCTTCTTTCACCTAGCTTCAAGGGAAAACAAAGTTTCTTTTCAGTTGCCAACTCCACTCCATATATATATATGGGGAGGTACAAGCTCCAAATCGGTTTTACAGTGAAAACGGCAGGCACTTCAAACCGGCACTAGGAAACAGACTGAGAAACCAGAGTAAGTGTTTCTCCTGCAACCCGTTCCATTTGTGCTGGATGAACGAACGTCTCTCCACATGCTCAGTTCTGAGAGATAAGTGTGTGTGAAAGCCGTCCTTCACCTAGCTTTAAGGGAACACAAAGTTTCTTTTCAGTGGCCTACTCCACTCCATACATATATATGGGGAAGTACAATCTCAAAATCTGTTTTACAGTGAAAACGGCAGGCTCTTCAAACCGGCACTAGGAAACAGACTGAGAAACCAGAGTAAGTGTTTCTCCTGCAACCCGTTCCCTTTGTGCTGGATGAACGAAAGTCTCTCCACATGCTCAGTTCTGAGAGATAAGTGTGTGTGAAAGCCGTCCTTCGCCTAGCTTGAAAGGAACACAAAGTTTCTTTTCAGTGGACAACCCCACTCCATAAATATATATGGGGAGGTACAAGCTCCAACTCGGTTTTACAGTGAAAACGGCAGGCACTTCAAACAGGCAGTAGGAAACAGACTGAGAAAACAGAGTAAGAGTTTCTCCTTCAACCCGTTCCCTTTGTTCTGGATGAACGAACGTCTCTCCACGTGCTCAGTTCTGAGAGATAAGTGTGTGTGAAAGCCGTCCTTCACCTAGCTTGAAGGGAACACAAAGTTTGTTTCAGTTGCCAACTCCACTCCATACATATATATGGGGAGGTACAAGCTCCAACTCGGTTTTACAGTGAAAACGGCAGGCACTTCAAACCGGCACTAGGAAACAGACTGAGAAACCAGAGTAAGTGTTTCTCCTGCAACCCGTTCCCTTTGTGCTGGATGAACGAACGTCTCTCCACATGTTCAGTTCTGAGAGACAAGTGTGTGTGAAAGCCGTCCTTCAGCTAGCTTGAAGGGAACACAAAGTTTCTTTTCAGTTGCCAAGTCCACTCCATACATATATATGGGGAGGTACAAGCTCCAACTCGGTTTTACACTGAAAACGGCAGGCAATTCAAACAGGCACTAGGAAACAGACTGAGAAACCAGAGTAAATGTTTCTCCTGCAAACCGCCCCCCTTTGTGCTAGATGAACGAACGTCTCTCCACATGCTCAGTTCTGAGAGATAAGTGTGTGTGAAAGCCGTCCTTCACCTAGCTTGAAGGGAACACGAAGTTTCTCTTCAGTTGCCAACTCCACTCCATACATATATATGGGGAGATACAAGCTCCAACTCGGTTTTACAGTGAAAACGGCAGGCAATTCAAACCGGCACTAGGAAACAGACTGAGAAACCAGAGTAAATGTTTCTCCTGCAACCCGTTTCCTTTGTGCTGGATGAACGAACGTCTCTCCACATGCTCAGTTCTGAGAGAGCAGTGTGTGTGAAAGCCGACCTTCACCTAGCTTGAAGGGAACACAAAGTTTCTTTTCAGTTGCCAACTCCACTCCATACATATATATGGGGAGGTTCAAGCTCCAACTCGGATTTACAGTGAAAACGGCAAGCACTTCAAACCGGCACTAGGAAACAGTCTGAGAAACCAGAGTAAGTGTTTCTCCTGCAACACGTTTCCTTTGTGCTGGATGAACGAACGTCTCTCCACATGCTCAGTTCTGAGAGATAAGTGTGTGTGAAAGCCGTCCTTCACCTAGCTTGAAGGAACACGAAGTTTCTCTTCAGTTGCCAAATCCACTCCATACATATATATGGGGAGGTACAAGCTCCAACTCGGTTTTACAGTGAAAACGGCAGGCACTTCAAACCGGCACTAGGAAACAGACTGAGAAACCAGATTAAGTGTTTCTCCTGCAACCCGTTCCCTTTGTGCAGGATGAACGAACGTCTCTCCACATGCTCAGTTCTGAGAGATAAGTGTGTGTGAAAGCCGTCCTTCACCTAGCTTGAAGGGAACACAAAGTTTCTTTTCAGTTGCCAACTCCACTCCATACATATATATGGGGAGGTTCAAGCTCCAACTCGGTTTTACAGTGAAAACGGCAGGCACTTCAAACCGGCACTAGGAAACAGACTGAGAAACCAGAGTAATTGTTTCTCCTGCAACCCGTTCCCTTTGTGCTGGATGAACGAACGTCTCTCCACATGCTCAGTTCTGAGAGATAAGTGTGTGTGAAAGCCGTCCTTCACCTAGCTTTAAGGGAACACAAAGTTTATTTTCAGTTGCCAACTCCACTCCATACATATATATGGGGAGGTTCAAGCTCCAAATCGGATTTACAGTGAAAACGGCAGGCACTTTAAACCGGCACTAGGAAACAGTCTGAGAAACCAGAGTAAGTGTTTCTCCTGCAACCCGTTCCCTTTGTGCTGGATGAACGAACGTCTCTCCACATGCTCAGTTCTGAGAGATAAGTGTGTGTGAAAGCCGTCCTTCACCTAGCTTGAAGGAACACGAAGTTTCTCTTCAGTTGCCAAATCCACTCCATACATATATAAGGGGAGGTACAAGCTCCAACTCGGTTTTACAGTGAAAATGGCAGGCACTTCAAACCGGCACTAGGAAACAGACTGAGAAACCAGAGTAAGTGTTTCTCCTGCAACCCGTTCCCTTTGTGCTGGATGAACGAACGTCTCTCCACATGCTCAGTTCTGAGAGATAATTGTGTGTGAAAGCCGTCCTTCGCCTAGCTTGAAAGGAACACAAAGTTTCTTTTCAGTGGCCAACTCCACTCCATACATATATATGGGGAGGTACAAGTTCCAACTCGGTTTTACAGTGAAAACGGCAGGCACTTCAAACCGGCACTAGGAAACAGACTGAAAAACCAGAGTAAGTGTTCCTCCTGCAAACCGTTCCCTTTGTGCTGGATGAAAGAACGTCTCTCCACATGCTCAGTTCTGAGAGATAAGTGTGTGTGAAAGCCGTCCTTCACCTAGCTTGAATGGAACACAAAGTTTCTCTTCAGTTGCCAACTCCACTCCATACATATATATGGGGAGGTACAAGCTCCAACTCGGTTTTACAGTGAAAACGGCAGGCAATTCAAACCGGCACTAGGAAACAGACTGACAAACCAGAGAAAGTGTTTCTCCTGCAGACCGTTTCCTTTGTGCTGGATGAACGAACGTCTGTCCACATGCTCAGTTCTGAGAGGTAAGTGTGTGTGAAAGCCGTCCTTCACCTAGCTTGAAGGGAACACAAAGTTTCTTTTCAGTTGCCAACTCCACTCCATACATATATATGGGGAGGTTCAATCTCCAACTCGGATTTACTGTGAAAACGGCAAGCACTTCAAACCGGCACTAGGAAACAGTCTGAGAAACCAGAGTAAGTGTTTCTCCTGCAACACGTTCCCTTTGTGCTGGATGAACGAACGTCTCTCCACATGCTCAGTTCTGAGAGATAAGTGTGTGTGAAAGCCGTCCTTCACCTAGCTTGAAGGAACACGAAGTTTCCCTTCAGTTGCCAAATCCACTCCATACATATATATGGGGAGGTACAAGCTCCAACTCGGTTTTACAGTGAAAACGGCAGGCACTTCAAACCGGCATTAGGAAACAGACTGAGAAACCAGAGTAAGTGTTTCTCCTGCAAACCGTTCCCTTTGTGCTGGATGAACGAACGTCTCTCCACATGTTCAGTTCTGATAGACAAGTGTGTGTGAAAGCCGTCCTTCAGCTAGCTTGAAGGGAACACAAAGTTTCTTTTCAGTTGCCAAGTCCACTCCATACATATATATGGGGAGGTACAAGCTCCAACTCGGTTTTACACTGAAAACGGCAGGCAATTCAAACAGGCACTAGGAAACAGACTGAGAAACCAGAGTAAGTGTTTCTCCTGCAAACCGCCCCCCTTTGTGCTAGATGAACGAACGTCTCTCCACATGCTCAGTTCTGAGAGATAAGTGTGTGTGAAAGCCGTCCTTCACCTAGCTTGAAGGGAACACGAAGTTTCTCTTCAGTTGCCAACTCCACTCCATACATATATATGGGGAGGTACAAGCTCCAACTCGGTTTTACAGTGAAAACGGCAGGCAATTCAAACCGGCACTAGGAAACAGACTGAGAAACCAGAGTAAGTGTTTCTCCTGCAACCCGTTTCCTTTGTGCTGGATGAACGAACGTCTCTCCACATGCTCAGTTCTGAGAGAGAATTGTGTGTGAAAGCCGACCTTCACCTAGCTTGAAGGGAACACAAAGTTTCTTTTCAGTTGCCAACTCCACTCCATACATATATATGGGGAGGTTCAAGCTCCAACTCTGATTTACAGTGAAAACGGCAAGCATTTCAAACCGGCACTAGGAAACAGTCTGAGAAACCAGAGTAAGTGTTTCTCCTGCAACACGTTCCCTTTGTGCTGGATGAACGAACGTCTCTCCACATGCTCAGTTCTGAGAGATAAGTGTGTGTGAAAGCCGTCCTTCACCTAGCTTGAATGGAACACAAAGTTTCTCTTCAGTTGCCAACTCCACTCCATACATATATATGGGGAGGTACAAGCTCCAACTCGGTTTTACACTGAAAACGGCAGGCAATTCAAACCGGCACTAGGAAACAGACTGACAAACCAGAGTAAGTGTTTCTCCTGCAACCCGTTTCCTTTGTGCTGGATGAACGAACGTCTCTCCACATGCTCAGTTCTGAGAGATAAGTGTGTGTGAAAGCCGTCCTTCACCTAGCTTGAAGGGAACACAAAGTTTCTTTTCAGTTGCCAACTCCACTCCATACATATATATGGGGAGGTTCAAGCTCCAACTCGGATTTACAGTGAAAACGGCAAGCACTTCAAACCGGCACTAGGAAACATTCTGAGAAACCAGAGTAAGTGTTTCTCCTGCAACACGTTCCCTTTGTGCTGGATGAACGAACGTCACTCCACATGCTCAGTTCTGAGATATAAGTGTGTGTGAAAGCCGTCCTTCACCTAGCTTGAAGGGAACACAAAGTTTCTTTTCAGTGGCCAACACCACTCCATACATATATATGGGGAGGTACAAGCTCCAACTCGGTTTTACAGTGAAAACGGCAGGCACTTCAAACCGGCACTAGGAAACAGACTGAGAAACCAGAGTAAGTGTTTCTCCTGCAAACCGTTCCCTTTGTGCTGGATGAACGAACGTCTCTCCACATGTTAAGTTCTGAGAGACAAGTGTGTGTGAAAGCCGTCCTTCAGCTAGCTTGAAGGGAACACAAAGTTTCTTTTAAGTTGCCAAGACCACTCCATACATATATATGGGGCGGTAAAAGCTCCAACTCGGTTTTACACTCAAAACGGCAGGCACTTCAAACAGGCACTAGGAAACAGACTGAGAAACCAGAGTAAGTGTTTCTCCTGGAAACCGCCCCCCTTTGTGCTAGATGAACGAACGTCTCTCCACATGCTCAGTTCTGAGAGATAAGTGTGTGTGAAAGCCGTCCTTCACCTAGCTTGAAGGGAACACGAAGTTTCTCTTCAGTTGCCAACTCCACTCCATACATATATATGGGGAGGTACAAGCTCAAACTCGGTTTTACAGTGATAACGGCAGGCAATTCAAACCGGCACTAGGAAACAGACTGAGAAACCAGAGTAAGTGTTTCTCCTGCAACCCTTTTCCTTTGTGCTGGATGAACGAACGTCTCTCCACATGCTCAGTTCTGAGAGATAAGTGTGTGTGAAAGCCGTCCTTCACCTAGCTTGAAGGGAACACAAAGTTTCTTTTCAGTTGCCAACTCCACTCCATACATATATATGGCGAGGTTCAAGCTCCAACTCGGATTTACGGTGAAAACGGCAAGCACTTCAAACCGGCACTAGGAAACAGTCTGAGAAACCAGAGTAAGTGTTTCTCCTGCAACACGTTCCCTTTGTGCTGGATGAACGAACGTCTCTCAACATGCTCAGTTCTGAGAGATAAGTGTGTGTGAAAGCCGTCCTTCACCTAGCTTGAAGGAACACGAAGTTTCTCTTCAGTTGCCAAATCCACTCCATACATATATATGGGGAGGTACAAGCTCCAAATCGGTTTTACAGTGAAAACGGCAGGCACTTCAAACCGGCACTAGGAAACAGACTGAGAAACCAGAGTAAGTGTTTCTCCTGCAACCCGTTCCCTTTGTGCTGGATGAACGAACGTCTCTCCACATGCTCAGTTCTGAGAGATAAGTGTGTGTGAAAGCCGTCCTTCACCTAGCTTGAAGGGAACACAAAAATTTCTTTTCAGTAGCCAAATCCACTCCATAAATACATATGGGGAGGTACAAGCTCCAACTCGGTTTTACACTGAAAACGGCAGGCACTTCAAACCGGCACTAGGAAACAGACTGAGAAAAAAGAGTAAGTGTTTCTCCTGCAACCCGTTCCCTTTGTGCTGGATGAACGAACGTCTCTCCACATGCTCAGTTCTCAGAGATAAGTGTGTGTGAAAGCCGTCCTTCCCCTAGCTTGAAGGGAACACAAAGTTTCTTTTCAATAGCCAAATCCACTCCATACATATATATGGGGAGGTACAAGCTCCAACTCGGTTTTACAGTGAAAACGGCAGGCACTTCAAACCGGCACTAGGAAACAGACTGAGAAACCAGAGTAAGTGTTTCTCCTGCAACCCGTTCCCTTTGTGCTGGAAGAACGAAAGTCTCTCCACATGCTAAGTTCTGACAGATAAGTGTGTGTGAATCCGTCCTTCACCTAGCTTGAAGGGAACACAAAGTTTCTTTTCAGTTGCCAACTCCACTCCATACATATATATGGGGAGGTACAAGTTCCAACTCGGTATTACAGTGAAAACGGCAGGCACTTCAAACCGGCACTAGGAAACACCCTAAGAAACCAGAGTAAGTGTTTCTCCTGCAAACCTTTCCCTTTGTGCTGGATGAACGAACGTCTCTCCACATGCTCAGTTCTGAGAGATAAGTGGGTGTAAAAGCCGTCCTTCACCTAGCTTGAATGGAACACGAAATTTCTCTTCAGTTGCCAACTCCACTCCATACATATATATGGGGAGGTACAAGCTCCAACTCGGTTTTACAGTGAAAACGGCAGGCACTTCAAACCGGCACTAGGAAACAGACTGAGAAACCAGAGTAAGTGTTTCTCCTGCAACCCGTTCCCTTTGTGCTGGATGAACGAAAGTCTCTCCACATGCTCAGTTCTGAGAGATAAGTGTGTGTGAATCCTTCCTTCACCTAGCTTGAAGGGAACACAAAGTTTCTTTTCAGTTGCCAACTCCACTCCATACATATATATGGGGAGGTACAAGTTCCAACTCGGTATTACAGTGAAAACGGCAGGCACTTCAAACCGGCACTAGGAAACACCCTGAGAAACCAGAGTAAGTGTTTCTCCTGCAAACATTTCCCTTTGTGCTGGATGAACGAACGTCTCTCCACATGCTCAGTTCTGAGAGATAAGTGGGTGTGAAAGCCGTCCTTCACCTAGCTTGAATGGAACACGAAATTTCTCTTCAGTTGCCAACTCCACTCCATACATATATATGGGGAGGTACAAGCTCCAACTCGGTTTTACAGTGAAAACGGCAGGCACTTAAAACCGGCACTAGGAAACAGACTGAGAAACCAGAGTAAGTGTTTCTCCTGCAACCCGTTCCCTTTGTGCTGGATGAACGAACGTCTCTCCACATGCTCAGTTCTGAGAGATAAGTGTGTGTGAAAGCCGTCCTTCACATAGTTTGAAGGGAACACAAAGTTTCTTTTAAGTTGCCAACTCCACTCCATACATATATATGGGGCGGTACAAGCTCCAACTCGGTATTACAGTGAAAACGGCAGGCACTTCAAACCGGCACTAGGAAACAGACTGAGAAACCAGAGTAAGAGTTTCCCTGCAACCCTTTCCCTTTGTGCTGGATGAACGAAATTCTCTCCACATGCTCAGTTCTCAGAGATAAGTGTGTGTGAAAGCCGTCCTTTACCTAGCTTGAAGGTAACACGAAGTTTCTCTTCAGTTGCCAACTCCACTCCATACATATATATGGGGAGGTACAAGCTCCAACTCGGTTTTACAGTGAAAGCAGCAGGCACTTCAAACCGGCACTAGGAAACAGACTGAGAAACCAGAGTAAGTGTTTCTCCTGCAACCCGTTCCCTTTGTGCTGGATGAACGAACGTCTCTCCACATGCTCAGTTCTGAGGGATAAGTGTGTGTGAAAGCCGTCCTTCACCTAGCTTGAAGGAAACACGAAGTTTCCTTTCAGTTGCCAACTCCACTCCATACATATATATGGCGAGGTACAAGCTCCAACTCGGTTTTACAGTGAAAACGGCAGGCACTTCAAACCGGCACTAGGAAACAGACTGAGAAACCAGAGTATGTGTTTCTCCTGCAACCCGTTCCCTTTGTGCTGGATAAACGAACGTCTCACCACATGCTCAGTTCTGAGATATAAGTGTGTGTGAAAGCCGTCCTTCACCTAGATTGAAGGAAACACGAAGTTTCCTTTCAGTTGCCAAATCCACTCCATACATATATATGGGGAGGTACAAGCTCCAACTCGGTTTTACAGTGAAAACGGCAGGCACTTCAAACCGGCACTAGGAAACAGACTGAGAAACCAGAGTAAGTGTTTCTCCTGCAACCGTTCCCTTTGTGCTGGATGAACGAACGTCTCTCCACATGCTCAGTTCTGAGCTATAAGTGTGTGTGAAAGCCGTCCTTCACCTAGTTTGAAGGGAACACAAAGTTTCTTTTCAGTTGCCATCTCCACTCCATACATATATATGGGGAGGTACAAGCTCCAAATCGGTTTTACAGTGAAAACGGCAGGCACTTCAAACCGGCACTAGGAAACAGACTGAGAAGCCAGAGTAAGTGTTTCTCCTGCAACCCTTTCCCTTTGTGCTGGATGAACGAACGTCTCTCCACATGCACAGTTCTGAGAGATAAGTGTGTGTGAAAGCCGTCCTTCACCTAGCTTGAAGGGAACACGAAGTTTCTTTTCAGTGGCCAACTCCACTCCATACATATATATGGGGAGGTACAAGCTCCAACTCGGTTTTACAGTGAAAACGGCAGGCACTTCAAACCGGCACTAGGAAAAAGACTGAGAAACCAGAGTATGTGTTTTCCTGCAACCCGTTCCCTTTGTGCTGGATGAACGAACATCTCTCCACATGCTCAGTTCTGAGAGATAAGTGTGTGTGAAAGCCGTCCTTCACCTAGCTTGAAGGGAACACAAAGTTTCTATTAAGTGGCAAAGTCCATTCCATACATATATATGGGGAGGTACAAGCTCCAACTCGGTTTTACAGTGAAAACGGCAGGCACTTCAAACCGGCACTAGGAAACAGACTGAGAAACCAGAGTAAGTGTTTCTCCTGCAACCCGTTCCCTTTGTGCTGGATGAACGAACGTCTCTCCACATGCTCAGTTCTGAGAGATAAGTGTGTGTCAAAGCCATCCTTCACCTAGTTTGAAGGGAACACAAAGTTTCTTTTCAGTGGCAAACTCCATTTCATACATATATATGGGGAGGTACAAGCTCCAACTCGGTTTTACAGTGAAAACAGCAGGCATTTCAAACCGGCACTAGGAAACAGACTGAGAAACCAGAGTAAGTGTTTCTCCTGCAACCCGTTCCCTTTGTGCTGGATGAACGAACGTCTCTCCACATGCTCAGTTCTGATAGATAAGTGTGTGTGAAAGCCGTCCTTTACCTAGCTTGAAGGGAACACGAAGTTTCTCTTCAGTTGCCAACTCCACTCCATACATATATATGGGGAGGTACAAGCTCCAACTCGGTTTTACAGTGAAAACGGCAGGCACTTCAAACCGGCACTAGGAAACAGACTGAGAAACCAGAGTAAGTGTTTCTCCTGCAACCCGTTCCCTTTGTGCTGGATGAACGAACGTCTCTCCACATGCTCAGTTCTGAGAGATAAGTGTGTGTGAAAGCCGTCCTTCACCTAGCTTGAAGGAACACGAAGTTTCTCTTCAGTTGCCAAATCCACTCCATACATATATATGGGGAGGTACAAGCTCCAACTCGGTTTTACAGTGAAAACGGCAGGCACTTCAAACCGGCACTAGGAAACAGACTGAGAAACCAGAGTAAGTGTTTCTCCTGCAACCCGTTCCCTTTGTGCTGGATGAACGAACGTCTCTCAACTTGCTCAGTTCTGAGAGATAATTGTGTGTGAAAGCCGTCCTTCAACTAGCTTGAAGGAAACACGAAGTTTCCTTTCATTTGCCAACTCCACTCCATACATATATATGGGGCGGTACAAGCTCCAACTCGGTTTTACAGTGAAAAAGGCAGGCACTTCATACCGGCACTAGGAAACAGACTGAGAAACCAGAGTAAGTGTTTCTCCTGCAACCCGTTCCCTTTGTGCTGGATGAACGAACGTCTCTCCACATGCTCAGTTCTGAGAGATAAGTGTGTGTGAAATCCGTCCTTCACCTAGCTTAAAGGAAACACGAAGTTTCCATTCAGTTGCCAACTCCACTCCATACATATATATGGCGAGGTACAAGCTCCAACTCGGTTTTACAGTGAAAATGGCAGGCACTTCAAACCGGCACTAGGAAACAGACTGAGAAACCAGAGTATGTGTTTCTCCTGCAACCCGTTCCCTTTGTGGTGGATGAACTAACGTCTCACCACATGCTCAGTTCTGAGAGATAAGTGTGTGTGAAAGCCGTAATTCACCTAGATTGAAGGAAACACGAAGTTTCCTTTCAGTTGCCAACTCCACACCATACATATATATGGGGAGGTACAAGCTCCAACTCGGTTTTACAGTGAAAACGGCATGCACTTCAAACCGGCACTAGGAAACAGACTGAGAAACCAGAGTAAGTGTTTCTCCTGCAAACCGTTCCCTTTGTGCTGGATGAACGAACGTCTCTCCACATGCTCAGTTCTGAGTGATAAGTGTGTGTGAAAGTAGTCCTTCTCCTAGCTTGAAGGGAACACAAAGTTTCTTTTCAGTGGTCAACTCCACTCCATACATATATATGGGGTGGTACAAGCTCCAACTCGGTTTTACAGTGAAAACGGAAGGCACTTCAAACCGGCACTAGGAAAAAGACTGAGAAACCAGAGTATGTGTTTTCCTGCAACCCGTTCCCTTTGTGCTGGAAGAACGAACATCTCTCCACATGCTCAGTTCTGAGAGATAAGTGTGTGTGAAAGCCGACCTTCACCTAGCTTGAAGGGAACACGAAGTTTCTCTTCAGTTGCCAACTCCACTACATACATATATATGGGGAGGTACAAGTTCCAACTCGGTTTTACAGTGAAAACCGCAGGCACTTCAAACCGGCACTAGGAAATAGACTGAGAAACCAGAGTAAGTGTTTCCCCTGCAACCCGTTTCTTTGTGCTGGATGAACAATCGTCTCTCCACATGCTCATTTCTGAGAGATAAGTGTGTGTGAAAGCCGTCCTTCACCTAGCTTCAAGGGAAAACAAAGTTTCTTTTCAGTTGCCAGCTACACTCCATACATATATATGTGGAGGTACAAGCTCCAACTCGGTTTTACAGTGAAAACGGCAGGCACTTCAAACCGGCACTAGGAAACAGACTGAGAAACCAGAGTAAGTGTTTCTCCTGCAACACGTTCCCTTTGTGCTGGATGAACGAACGTCTCTCCACAAGCTCAGTTCTGAGTGATAAGAGTGTGTGAAAGCAGTCCTTCACCTAGCTTGAAGGGAACACAAAGTTTCTTTTCAGTGGCCAACTCCACTCCATACAAATAAATGGGGAAGTACAAGCTCCAACTCGGTTTTACAGTGAAAACGGCAGGCACTTCAAACCGGCACTAGGAAACAGACTGAGAAACCAGAGTAAGTGTTTCTCCTGCAACCCGTACCCTTTGTGCTGGATGAACGATAGTCTCTCCACATGCTCAGTTCTGAGAGATAAGTGTGTGTGAAAGCCGTCCTTCACCTAGCTTGAAGGGAACACGAAGTTTCTCTTCAGTTGCCAACTCCACTACATACATATATATGGGGAGGTACAAGCTCCAACTCGGTTTTAAAGTGAAAACCGCAGGCACTTCAAACCTGCACTAGGAAACAGACTGAGAAACCAGAGTAAGTGTTTCCCCTGCAACCCGTTCCCTTTGTGCTGGATGAACAATCGTCTCTCCACATGCTCATTTCTGAGAGATAAGTGTGTGTGAAAGCCGTCCTTCACCTAGCTTCAAGGGAAAACAAAGTTTCTTTTCAGTTGCCAGCTCCACTCCATACATATATATGGGGAGGTAAAAGCACCAACTCGGTTTTACAGTGAAAACGGCAGGCACTTCAAACCGGCACTAGGAAACAGACTGAGAAACCAGAGTAAGTGTTTCTCCTGCAACCCGTTCCCTTTGTGCTGGATGAACGAACGTCTCTCCACATGCTCAGTTCTGAGAGATAAGTGTGTGTGAAAGCCGTCCTTCACCTAGCTTGAAGGGAACACGAAGTTTCTCTTCAGTGGCCAACCCAACTCCATACATATATATGGGGAGGTACAAGCTCGAACTCGGTTTTACAGTGAAAAGGGCAGGCACTTCAAACCGGCACTAGGAAACAGACTGAGAACCCAGAGTAAGTGTTTCTCCTGCAACCCGTTCAATTTGTGCTGGATGAACGAACGTCTCTCCACATGCTCAGTTCTGAGAGATAAGTGTGTGTGAAAGCCGTCCTTCACCTAGCTTGAAGGGAACACAAAGTTTCTTTTCAGTTGCCAACTCCACTCCATACATATATATGGGGAGGTACCAGTTCCAACTCGGTTTTACAGTGAAAACGGCAGGCACTTCAAATCGGAATTAGGAAACAGACTGAGAAACCAGAGAAAGTGTTTCTCCTGCAACCCGTTCCCTTTGTGCTGGATGAACGAAAGTCTCTCCACATGCTCAGTTCTGAGAGATAAGTGTGTGTGAAAGCCGTCCTTCACCTAGCTTGAAGGGAACACAAAGTTTCTTTTCAGTTGCCAACTCCACTCCATACATATATATGGGGAGGTACAAGGTCCAACTCGGTTTTAAAGTGAAAACCGCAGGCACTTCAAACCGGCACTAGGAAACAGACTGAGAAACCAGAGTAAGTGTTTCCCCTGCAACCCGTTCCCTTTGTGCTGGATGAACAATCGTCTCTCCACATGCTCATTTCTGAGAGATAAGTGTGTGTGAAAGCCTTCCTTCACCTAGCTTCAAGGGAAAACAAAGTTTCTTTTCAGTTGCCAGCTACACTCCATACATATATATGGGGAGGTACAAGCTCCAACTCGGTTTTACAGTGAAAACTGCAGGCACATCAAACCGGCACTAGGAAACAGACTGAGAAACCAGAGTAACTGTTTCTCCTGCAACCCGTTCCCTTTGTGCTGGATGAACGAACGTCTCTCCACATGCTCAGTTCTGAGAGATAAGTGTGTGTGAAAGCCGTCCTTCACCTAGCTTGAAGGAAACACGAAGTTTCCTTTCAGTTGCCAACTCCACTCCATACATATATATGGCGAGGTACAAGCTCCAACTCGGTTTTACAGTGAAAACGGCAGGCACTTCAAACCGGCACTAGGAAACAGACTGAGAAACCAGAGTAAGTGTTTCTCCTGCAAACCGTTCCCTTTGTGCTGGATGAACGAACGTCTCTCCACATGCTCAGTTCTGAGTGTTAAGTGTGTGTGAAAGCAGTCCTTCTCCTAGCTTGAAGGGAACACAAAGTTTCTTTTCAGTGGCCAACTCCACTCCATACATATATATGGGGAGGTATAAGCTCCAACTCGGTTTTACAGTGAAAACGGCAGGCACTTCAAACCGGCACTAGGAAAAAGACTGAGAAACCAGAGTATGTGTTTTCCTGCAACCCGTTCCCTTTGTACTGGAAGAACGAACATCTCTCCACATGCTCAGATCTGAGAGATAAGTGTGTGTGAAAGCCGTCCTTCACATATCTTGAAGGAAACACAAAGTTTCTATTAAGTGGCAAAGTCCTTTCCATACATATATATGGGGAGGTACAAGTTCCAACTCGGTTTTACAGTGAAAACGGCAGGCACTTCAAACCGGCACTAGGAAACAGACTGAGAAACCAGAGTAAGTGTTTCTCCTGCAACCCGTTCCCTTTGTGTTGGATGAACGAACGTCCCTCCACATGCTCAGTTCTGAGAGATAAGTGTGTGTGAAAGCCGTCCTTCACCTAGCTTCAAGGGAAAACAAAGTTTCTTTTCAGTTGCCAGCTCCACTCCATACATATATATGGGGAGGTACAAGCTCCAACTCGGTTTTACAATGAAAACGGCAGGCACTTCAAACAGGCACTAGGAAACAGACTGAGAAACCAGAGTAAGTGTTTCTCCTGCAACCCGTTCCCTTTGTGCTGGATGAACGAACGTCTCTCCACATGCTCAGTTCTGAGCGATAAGTGTGTGTGAAAGCCGTCCTTCACCTAGTTTGAAGGGAACACAAAGTTTCTTTTCAGTTGCCAACTCCACTCCATACATATATAAGGGGAGGTACAAACTCCAACTCGGTTTTACAGTGAAAACGTCAGGCACTTCAAACCGGCACTAGGAAACAGACTGAGAAACCAGAGTAAGTGTTTCTCCTGCAACCCGTTCCCTTTGTGCTGGATGAACGAACGTCTCTCCACATGCTCAGTTCTGAGAGATAATTGTGTGTGAAAGCCGTCCTTCACCTAGCTTGAAGGGAACACAAAAATTTCTTTTCAGTAGCCAAATCCACTCCATACATACATATGGGGAGGTACAAGCTCCACCTCGGGTTTACACTGAAAACGGCAGGCACTTCAAACCGGCACTAGGAAACAGACTGAGAAAAAAGAGTAAGTGTTTCTCCTGCAACCCGTTCCCTTTGTGCTGGATGAACGAACGTCTCTCCACATGCTCAGTTCTGAGAGATAAGTGTGTGTGAAAGCCGCCCTTCACCTAGCTTGAAGGGAACACAAAGTTTCTTTTCAGTAGCCAAATCCACTCCATACATATATATGGGGAGGTACAAGCTCCAACTCGGTTTTACAGTGAAAACGGCAGGCACTTCAAACCGGCACTAGGAAACAGACTGAGAATCCAGAGTAAGTGTTTCTCCTGCAACCCGTTCCCATTGTGCTGAATGAACGAAAGTCTCTCCACATGCTCAGTTCTGAGAGATAAGTGTGTGTGAATCCGTCATTCACCTAGCTTGAAGGGAACACAAAGTTTCTTTTCAGTTGCCAACTCCACTCCATACATATATATGGGGAGGTACAAGTTCCAACTCGGTATTACAGTGAAAACGGCAGGCACTTGAAACCGGCACTAGGAAACACCCTGAGAAACCAGAGTAATTGTTTCTCCTGCAAACCTTTCCCTTTGTGCTGGATGAACGAACGTCTCTCCACATGCTCAGTTCTGAGAGATAAGTGGGTGTAAAAGCCGTCCTTCACCTAGCTTGAATGGAACACGAAATTTCTCTTCAGTTGCCAACTCCACTCCATACATATATATGGGGGGGTACAAGCTCCAACTCGGTTTTACAGTGAAAACGGCAGGCACTTCAAACCGGCACTAGGAAACAGACTGAGAAACCAGAGTAAGTGTTTCTCCTGCAACCCGTTCCCTTTGTGCTGGATGAACGAAAGTCTCTCCACATGCTCAGTTCTGAGAGATAAGTGTGTGTGAATCCGTCCTTCACCTAGCTTGAAGGGAACACGAAGTTTCTCTTCAGTTGCCAACCCCACTCCATACATATATAA
This sequence comes from Vicugna pacos, assembly GCF_048564905.1. Lineage (NCBI taxonomy): Eukaryota > Metazoa > Chordata > Mammalia > Artiodactyla > Camelidae > Vicugna > Vicugna pacos. Next base: position 6,839,135 of record NC_133004.1, read on the forward strand.
GGGGAGGTACAAGCTCGAACTCGATTTTACAGTGAAAAGGGCAGGCACTTAAAACCGGCACTAGGAAACAGACTGAGAACCCAGAGTAAGTGTTTCTCCTGCAACCCTTTCAATTTGTGCTGGATGAACGAACGTCTCTCCACATGCTCAGTTCTGAGAGATAAGTGTGTGTGAAAGCCGTCCTTCACCTAGCTTGAAGGGAACACAAAGTTTCTTTTCAGTTGCCAACTCCACTCCATACATATATATGGGGAGGTACAATTTCCAACTCGGTTTTACAGTGAAAACCGCAGGCACTTCAAACCTGCACTAGGAAACAGACTGAGAAACCAGAGTAAGTGTTTCAACTGCAACCCGTTCCCTTTGTGCTGGATGAACAATCGTCTCTCCACATGCTCATTTCTGAGAGATAAGTGTGTGTGAAAGCCGTCCTTCACCTAGCTTGAAGGGAACACGAAGTTTCTCTTCAGTTGCCAACTCCACTACATACATATATATGGGGAGGTACAAGCTCCAACTCGGTTTTAAAGTGAAAACCGCAGGCACTTCAAACCTGCACTAGGAAACAGACTGAGAAACCAGAGTAAGTGTTTCCCCTGCAACCCGTTCCCTTTGTGCTGGATGAACAATCGTCTCCCCACATGCTCATTTCTGAGAGATAAGTGTGTGTGAAAGCCGTCCTTCACCTAGCTTCAAGGGAAAACAAAGTTTCTTTTCAGTTGCCAGCTACACTCCATACATATATATGGGGAGGTACAAGCTCCAACTCGGTTTTACAGTGAAAACGGCAGGCACTTCAAACCGGCATTAGGAAACAGACTGAGAAACCAGAGTAATTGTTTCTCCTGCAACCCGTTCCCTTTGTGCTGGATGAACGATAGTCTCTCCACATGCTCAGTTCTGAGAGATAAGTGTGTGTGAAAGCCGTCCTTCACCTAGCTTGAAGGGAACACGAAGTTTCTCTTCAGTTGCCAACTCCACTACATACATATATATGGGGAGGTACAAGCCCCAACTCGGTTTTAAAGTGAAAACCGCAGGCACTTCAAACCTGCACTAGGAAACAGACTGAGAAACCAGAGTAAGTGTTTCCCCTGCAACCCGTTCCCTTTTTGCTGGATGAACAATCGTCTCTCCACATGCTCATTTCTGAGAGATAAGTGTGTGTGAAAGCCGTCCTTCACCTAGCTTCAAGGGAAAACAAAGTTTCTTTTCAGTTGCCAGCTCCACTCCATACATATATATGGGGAGGTAAAAGCACCAACTCGGTTTTACAGTGAAAACGGCAGGCACTTCAAACCGGCACTAGGAAACAGACTGAGAAACCAGAGTAAGTGTTTCTCCTGCAACCCGTTCCCTTTGTGCTGGATGAACGAACGTCTCTCCACATGCTCAGTTCTGAGAGATAAGTGTGTGTGAAAGCCGTCCTTCACCTAGCTTGAAGGGAACAAGAAGTTTCTCTTCAGTGGCCAACCCAACTCCATACATATATATGGGGAGGTACAAGCTCGAACACGGTTTTACAGTGAAAAGGGCAGGCACTTCAAACCGGCACTAGGAAACAGACTGAGAACCCAGAGTAAGTGTTTCTCCTGCAACCCGTTCAATTTGTGCTGGATGAACGAACGTCTCTCCACATGCTCAGTTCTGAGAGATAAGTGTGTGTGAAAGCCGTCCTTCACCTAGCTTAAGGGAACACAAAGTTTCTTTTCAGTTGCCAACTCCACTCCATACATATATATGGGGAGGTACCAGTTCCAACTCGGTTTTACAGTGAAAACGGCAGGCACTTCAAATCGGCATTAGGAAACAGACTGAGAAACCAGAGAAAGTGTTTCTCCTGCAACCCGTTCCCTTTGTGCTGGATGAACGAAAGTCTCTCCACATGCTCAGTTCTGAGAGATAAGTGTGTGTGAAAGCCGTCCTTCACCTAGCTTGAAGGGAACACAAAGTTTCTTTTCAGTTGCCAACTCCACTCCATACATATATATGGGGAGGTACAAGGTCCAACTCGGTTTTAAAGTGAAAACCGCAGGCACTTCAAACCGGCACTAGGAAACAGACTGAGAAACCAGAGTAAGTGTTTCCCCTGCAACCCGTTCCCTTTGTGCTGGATGAACAATCGTCTCTCCACATGCTCATTTCTGAGAGATAAGTGTGTGTGAAAGCCTTCCTTCACCTAGCTTCAAGGGAAAACAAAGTTTCTTTTCAGTTGCCAGCTACACTCCATACATATATATGGGGAGGTACAAGCTCCAACTCGGTTTTACAGTGAAAACTGCAGGCACATCAAACCGGCACTAGGAAACAGACTGAGAAACCAGAGTAACTGTTTCTCCTGCAACCCGTTCCCTTTGTGCTGGATGAACGAACGTCTCTCCACATGCTCAGTTCTGAGAGATAAGTGTGTGTGAAAGCCGTCCTTCACCTAGCTTGAAGGGAAAACAAAGTTTCCTTTCAGTTGCCAACTCCACTCCATACATATATATGGCGAGGTACAAGCTCCAACTCGGTTTTACAGTGAAAACGGCAGGCACTTCAAACCGGCACTAGGATACAGACTGAGAAACCAGAGTAAGTGTTTCTCCTGCAAACCGTTCCCTTTGTGCTGGATGAACGAACGTCTCTCCACATGCTCAGTTCTGAGTGTTAAGTGTGTGTGAAAGCAGTCCTTCTCCTAGCTTGAAGGGAACACAAAGTTTCTTTTCAGTGGCCAACTCCACTCCATACATATATATGGGGAGGTATAAGCTCCAACTCGGTTTTACAGTGAAAACGGCAGGCACTTCAAACCGGCACTAGGAAAAAGACTGAGAAACCAGAGTATGTGTTTTCCTGCAACCCGTTCCCTTTGTGCTGGAAGAATGAACATCTCTCCACATGCTCAGATCTGAGAGATAAGTGTGTGTGAAAGCCGTCCTTCACATATCTTGAAGGAAACACAAAGTTTCTATTAAGTGGCAAAGTCCTTTCCATACATATATATGGGGAGGTACAAGTTCCAACTCGGTTTTACAGTGAAAACGGCAGGCACTTCAAACCGGCACTAGGAAACAGACTGAGAAACCAGAGTAAGTGTTTCTCCTGCAAACCGTTCCCTTTGTGCTGGATGAACGAACGTCCCTCCACATGCTCAGTTCTGAGAGATAAGTGTGTGTGAAAGCCGTCCTTCACCTAGCTTCAAGGGAAAACAAAGTTTCTTTTCAGTTGCCAGCTCCACTCCATACATATATATGGGGAGGTACAAGCTCCAACTCGGTTTTACAATGAAAACGGCAGGCACTTCAAACCGGCACTAGGAAACAGACTGAGAAACCAGAGTAAGTGTTTCTCCTGCAACCCGTTCCCTTTGTGCTGGATGAACGAACGTCTCTCCACATGCTCAGTTCTGAGCGATAAGTGTGTGTGAAAGCCGTCCTTCACCTAGTTTGAAGGGAACACAAAGTTTCTTTTCAGTTGCCAACTCCACTCCATACATATATAAGGGGAGGTACAAACTCCAACTCGGTTTTACAGTGAAAACGTCAGGCACTTCAAACCGGCACTAGGAAACAGACTGAGAACCCAGAGTAAGTGTTTCTCCTGCAACCCGTTCCCTTTGTGCTGGATGAACGAACGTCTCTCCACATGCTCAGTTCTGAGAGATAATTGTGTGTGAAAGCCGTCCTTCACCTAGCTTGAAGGGAACACAAAAATTTCTTTTCAGTAGCCAAATCCACTCCATACATACATATGGGGAGGTACAAGCTCCACCTCGGTTTTACACTGAAAACGGCAGGCACTTCAAACCGGCACTAGGAAACAGACTGAGAAAAAAGAGTAAGTGTTTCTCCTGCAACCCGTTCCCTTTGTGCTGGATGAACGAACGTCTCTCCACATGCTCAGTTCTCAGAGATAAGTGTGTGTGAAAGCCGTCCTTCACCTAGCTTGAAGGGAACACAAAGTTTCTTTTCAGTAGCCAAATCCACTCCATACATATATATGGGGAGGTACAAGCTCCAACTCGGTTTTACAGTGAAAACGGCAGGCACTTCAAACCGGCACTAGGAAACAGACTGAGAATCCAGAGTAAGTGTTTCTCCTGCAACCCGTTCCCTTTGTGCTGAATGAACGAAAGTCTCTCCACATGCTCAGTTCTGAGAGATAAGTGTGTGTGAATCCGTCATTCACCTAGCTTGAAGGGAACACAAAGTTTCTTTTCAGTTGCCAACTCCACTCCATACATATATATGGGGAGGTACAAGTTCCAACTCGGTATTACAGTGAAAACGGCAGGCACTTGAAACCGGCACTAGGAAACACCCTGAGAAACCAGAGTAAGTGTTTCTCCTGCAAACCTTTCCCTTTGTGCTGGATGAACGAACGTCTCTCCACATGCTCAGTTCTGAGAGATAAGTGGGTGTAAAAGCCGTCCTTCACCTAGCTTGAATGGAACACGAAATTTCTCTTCAGTTGCCAACTCCACTCCATACATATATATGGGGTGGTACAAGCTCCAACTCGGTTTTACAGTGAAAACGGCAGGCACTTCAAACCGGCACTAGGAAACAGACTGAGAAACCAGAGTAAGTGTTTCTCCTGCAACCCGTTCCCTTTGTGCTGGATGAACGAAAGTCTCTCCACATGCTCAGTTCTGAGAGATAAGTGTGTGTGAATCCGTCCTTCACCTAGCTTGAAGGGAACACAAAGTTTCTTTTCAGTTGCCAACTCCACTCCATACATATATATGGGGAGGTACAAGTTCCAACTCGGTATTACAGTGAAAACGGCAGGCACTTCAAACCGGCACTAGGAAACACCCTGAGAAACCAGAGTAAGTGTTTCTCCTGCAAACCTTTCCCTTTGTGCTGGATGAATGAACGTCCCTCCACATGCTCAGTTCTGAGAGATAAGTGGGTGTGAAAGCCGTCCTTCACCTAGCTTGAATGGAACACGAAATTTCTCTTCAGTTGCCAACTCCACTCCATACATATATATGGGGAGGTACAAGCTCCAACTCGGTTTTACAGTGAAAACGGCAGGCACTTCAAACCGGCACTAGGAAACAGACTGAGAAACCAGAGTAAGTGTTTCTCCTGCAACCCTTTCCCTTTGTGCTGGATGAACGAAAGTCTCTCCACATGCTCAGTTCTGAGAGATAAGTGTGTGTGAATCCGTCCTTCACCTAGCTTGAAGGGAACACAAAGTTTCTTTTCAGTTGCCAACTCCACTCCATACATATATATGGGGAGGTACAAGTTCCAACTCGGTATTACAGTGAAAACGGCAGGCACTTCAAACCGGCACTAGGAAACACCCTGAGAAACCAGAGTAAGTGTTTCTCCTGCAAACCTTTCCCTTTGTGCTGGATGAACGAACGTCTCTCCACATGCTCAGTTCTGAGACATAAGTGGGTGTGAAAGCCGTTCTTCACCTAGCTTGAATGGAACACGAAATTTCTCTTCAGTTGCCAGCTCCACTCCATACATATATATGGGGAGGTACAAGCTCCAACTCGGTTTTACAGTGAAAACGGCAGGCACTTCATACCGGCACTAGGAAACAGACTGAGAAACCAGAGTAAGTGTTTCTCCTGCAACCCGTTCCCTTTGTGCTGGATGAACGAAAGTCTCTCCACATGCTCAGTTCTGAGATATAAGTGTGTGTGAATCCGTCCTTCACCTAGCTTGAAGGGAACACAAAGTTTCTATTCAGTTGCCAACTCCACTCCATACATATATATGGGGAGGTACAAGTTCCAACTCGGTATTACAGTGAAAACGGCAGGCACTTCAAACCGGCCCTAGGAAACACCCTGAGAAACCAGAGTAAGTGTTTCTCCTGCAAACCTTTCCCTTTGTGCTGGATGAACGAACGTCTCTCCACATGCTCAGTTCTGAGAGATAAGTGGGTGTGAAAGCCGTCCTTTACCTAGCTTGAATGGAACACGAAATTTCTCTTCAGTTGCCAACTCCACTCCATACATATATATGGGGAGGTACAAGCTCCAACTCGGTTTTACAGTGAAAACGGCAGGCACTTCAAACCGGCACTAGGAAACAGACTGAGAAACCAGAGTATGTGTTTCTCCTGCAACCCGTTCCCTTTGTGCTGGATGAACGAACGTCTCTCCACATGCTCAGTTCTGAGCGATAAGTGTGTGTGAAAGCCGTCCTTCACCTAGTTTGAAGGGAACACAAAGTTTCTTTTCAGTTGCCAACTCCACTCCATACATATATATGGGGAGGTACAAGCTCCAAATCGGTTTTACAGTGAAAACGGCAGGCACTTCAAACCGGCACTAGGAAACAGACTGAGAAGCCAGAGTAAGTGTTTCTCCTGCAACCCTTTCCCTTTGTGTTGGATGAACGAACGTCTCTCCACATGCACAGTTCTGAGAGATAAGTGTGTGTGAAAGCCGTCCTTCACCTAGCTTGAAGGGAACACGAAGTTTCTTTTCAGTGGCCAACTCCACTCCATACATATATATGGGGAGGTAGAAGCTCCAACTCGGTTTTACAGTGAAAACGGCAGGCACTTCAAACCGGCACTAGGAAAAAGACTGAGAAACCAGAGTATGTGTTTTCCTGCAACCCGTTCCCTTTGTGCTGGATGAACGAACATCTCTCCACATGCTCAGTTCTGAGAGATAAGTGTGTGTGAAAGCCGTCCTTCACCTAGCTTGAAGGGAACACAAAGTTTCTATTAAGTGGCAAAGTCCATTCCATACATATATATGGGGAGGTACAAGCTCCAACTCGGTTTTACAGTGAAAACGGCAGGCACTTCAAACCGGCACTAGGAAACAGACTGAGAAACCAGAGTAAGTGTTTCTCCTGCAACCCGTTCCCTTTGTGCTGGATGAACGAACGTCTCTCCACATGCTCAGTTCTGAGAGATAAGTGTGTGTCAAAGCCTTCCTTCACCTAGTTTGAAGGGAACACAAAGTTTCTTTTCAGTGGCAAACTCCATTTCATACATATATATGGGGAGGTACAAGCTCCAACTCGGTTTTACAGTGAAAACAGCAGGCATTTCAAACCGGCACTTGGAAACAGACTGAGAAACCAGAGTAAGTGTTTCTCCTGCAACCCGTTCCCTTTGTGCTGGATGAACGAACGTCTCTCCACATGCTCAGTTCTGAGAGATAAGTGTGTGTGAAAACCGTGCTTCACCTAGCTTGAAGGAAACACGAAGTTTCCTTTCAGTTGCCAAATCCACTCCATACATATATATGGCGAGGTACAAGCTCCAACTCGGTTTTACAGTGAAAATGGCAGGCACTTCAAACCGGCACTAGGAAACAGACTGAGAAACCAGAGTATGTGTTTCTCCTGCAACCCGTTCCCTTTGTGCTGGATGAACGAACGTCTCACCACATGCTCAGTTCTGAGAGATAAGTGTGTGTGAAAGCCGTAATTCACCTAGATTGAAGGAAACACGAAGTTTCCTTTCAGTTGCCAACTCCACACCATACATATATATGGGGAGGTACAAGCTCCAACTCTTTTTTACAGTGAAAACGGCATGCACTTCAAACCGGCACTAGGAAAAAAACTGAGAAACCAGAGTAAGTGTTTCTCCTGCAAACCGTTCCCTTTGTGCTGGATGAACGAACGTCTCTCCACATGCTCAGTTCTGAGTGATAAGTGTGTGTGAAAGTAGTCCTTCTCCTAGCTTGAAGGGAACACAAAGTTTCTTTTCAGTGGTCAACTCCACTCCATACATATATATGGGGTGGTACAAGCTCCAACTCGGTTTTACAGTGAAAACGGAAGGCACTTCAAACCGGCACTAGGAAAAAGACTGAGAAACCAGAGTATGTGTTTTCCTGCAACCAGTTCCCTTTGTGCTGGAAGAACGAACATCTCTCCACATGCTCAGTTCTGAGAGATAAGTGTGTGTGAAAGCCTTCCTTCACCTAGCTTGAAGGGAACACAAAGTTTCTATTAAGTGGCAAAGTCCATTCCATACATATATATGGGGTGGTACAAGCTCCAACTCGGTTTTACAGTGAAAAAGGCAGGCACTTCAAACCGGCACTAGGAAACAGACTGAGAAACCAGAGTAAGTGTTTCTCCTGCAACCCGTTCCCTTTGTGCTGGATGAACGAACGTCTCTCCACTTACTCAGTTCTGAGAAATAATTGTGTGTGAAAGCCGTCCTTCACCTAGCTTGAAGGAAACACGAAGTTTCCTTTCATTTGCCAACTCCACTCCATACATATATATGGCGAGGTACAAGCTCCAACTCGGTTTTACAGTGAAAACGGCAGGCACTTCAAACCGGCACTAGGAAACAGACTGAGAAACCAGAGTATGTGTTTCTCCTGCAACCTTTTCCCTTTGTGCTGGATGAACGAACGTCTCACCACATGCTCAGTTCTGAGAGATAAGTGTGTGTGAATGCCGTCCTTCACCTAGATTGAAGGAAACACGAAGTTTCCTTTCAGTTGCCAACTCCACTCCATACATATATATGGGGAGGTACAAGCTCCAACTCGGTTTTACAGTGAAAACGGCAGGCACTTCAAACCGGCACTAGGAAACAGACTGAGAAACCAGAGTAAGTGTTTCTCCTGCAAACCGTTCCCTTTGTGCTGGAAGAACGAACATCTCTCCACATGCTCAGTTCTGAGAGATAAGTGTGTGTGAAAGCCGTCCTTCACCTAGCTTGAAGGTAACACAAAGTTTCTATTAAGTGGCAAAGTCCATTCCACACATATATATGGGGAGGTACAAGCTCCAACTCGGTTTTACAGTGAAAACGGCAGGCACTTCAAACCGGCACTAGGAAACAGACTGAGAAACCAGAGTAAGTGTTTCTCCTGCAACCAGTTCCCTTTGTGCTGGATGAACGAACGTCTCTCCACATGCTCAGTTCTGAGAGATAAGTGTGTGTGAAAGCCGTCCTTCACATAGTTTGAAGGGAACACAAAGTTTCTTTTCAGTGGCAAACTCCATTCCATACATATATATGGGCAGGTACAAGCTCCAACTCGGTTTTACAGTGAAAACGGCAGGCACTTCAAACCGGCACTAGGAAACAGACTGAGAAACCAGAGTAAGTGTTTCTCCTGCAACCCGTTCCCTTTGTGCTGGATGAACGAAAGTCTCTCCACATGCTCAGTTCTGAGAGATAAGTGTGTGTGAAAGCCGTCCTTCACCTAGCTTGAAGGGAACACGAAGTTTCTCTTCAGTTCCCAACTCCACTCCATACATATATATGGGGAGGTACAAGCTCCAACTCGGTTTTACAGTGTAAACGGCAGGCACTTCAAACCGGCACTAGGAAACAGACTGAGAAACCAGAGTAAGTGTTTCCCCTGCAACCCGTTCCCTTTGTGCTGGATGAACAATCGTCTCTCCACATGCTCAGTTCTGAGAGATAAGTGTGTGAAAGCCGTCCTTCACCTAGCTTCAAGGGAAAACAAAGTTTCTTTTCAGTTGCCAGCTCCACTCCATACATATATATGGGGAGGTACAAGCTCCAACTCGGTTTTATAGTGAAAACGGCAGGCACTTCAAACCGGCACTAGGAAACAGACTGAGAAACCAGAGTAAGTGTTTCTCCTGCAACCCGTTCCCTTTGTGCTGGATGAACGAACGTCTCTCCACATGCTAGGTTTTGAGAGATAAGTGTGTGTGAAAGCCGTCCTTCACCTAGCTTGAAGGAAACACGAAGTTTCCTTTCAGTTGCCAACTCCACTCCATACATATATATGGCGAGGTACAAGCTCCAACTCGGTTTTACAGTGAAAACGGCAGGCACTTCAAACCGGCACTAGGAAACAGACTGAGAAACCAGAGTATGTGTTTCTCCTGCAACCCGTTCCCTTTGTGCTGGATGAACGAACGTCTCACCACATGCTCAGTTCTGAGAGATAAGTGTGTGTGAATGCCGTCCTTCACCTAGATTGAAGGAAACACGAAGTTTCCTTTCAGTTGCCAACTCCAATCCATACATATATATGGGGAGGTACAAGCTCCAACTCGGTTTTACAGTGAAAACGGCAGGCACTTCAAACCGGCACTAGGAAACAGACTGAGAAACCAGAGTAAGTGTTTCTCCTGCAAACCGTTCCCTTTGTGTTGGATGAACGAACGTCTCTCCACATGCTCAGTTCTGAGTGATAAGTGTGTGTGAAAGTAGCCCTTCTCCTAGCTTGAAGGGAACACAAAGTTTCTTTTCAGTGGCCAAATCCACTCCATACATATATATGGGGTGGTACAAGCTCCAACTCGGTTTTACAGTGAAAACGGAAGGCACTTCAAACTGGCACTAGGAAAAAGACTGAGAAACCAGAGTATGTGTTTTCCTGCAACCCGTTCCCTTTGTGCTGGAAGAACGAACATCTCTCCACATGCTCAGTTCTGAGAGATAAGTGTGTGTGAAAGCCGTTCTTCACCTAGCTTGAAGGTAACACAAAGTTTCTATTAAGTGGCAAAGTCCATTCCATACATATATATGGGGAGGTACAAGCTCCAACTCGGTTTTACAGTGAAAACGGAAGGCACTTCAAACCGGCACTAGGAAACAGACTGAGAAACCAGAGTAAGTGTTTCTCCTGCAACCCGTTCCCTTTGTGCTGGATGAACGAACGTCTCTCCACATGCTCAATTCTGAGAGATAAGTGTGTGTGAAAGCCGTCCTTCACCTAGCTTGAAGGGAACACAAAGTTTCTTTTCAGTTGCCAACACCACTCCATACATATATATGGGGAGGTACAAGTTCCAACTCGGTTTTACAGTGAAAACGGCAGGCACTTCAAACCGGCATTAGGAAACAGACTGAGAAACCAGAGTAAGTGTTTCTCCTGCAACCCGTTCCCTTTGTGCTGGATGAACGAAAGTCTCTCCACATGCTCAGTTCTGAGAGATAAGTGTGTGTGAAAGCCGTCTTTCACCTAGCTTGAAGGGAACACGAAGTTCCTCTTCAGTTGCCAACTCCACTCCATACATATATATGGGGAGGTACAAGTTCCAACTCGGTATTACAGTGAAAACGGCAGGCACTTGAAACCGGCACTAGGAAACACCCTGAGAAACCAGAGTAAGTGTTTCTCCTGCAAACCTTTCCCTTTGTGCTGGATGAACGAACGTCTCTCCACATGCTCAGTTCTGAGAGATAAGTGGGTGTAAAAGCCGTCCTTCACCTAGCTTGAATGGAACACGAAATTTCTCTTCAGTTGCCAACTCCACTCCATACATATATATGGGGTGGTACAAGCTCCAACTCGGTTTTACAGTGAAAACGGCAGGCACTTCAAACCGGCACTAGGAAACAGACTGAGAAACCAGAGTAAGTGTTTCTCCTGCAACCCGTTCCCTTTGTGCTGGATGAACGAAAGTCTCTCCACATGCTCAGTTCTGAGAGATAAGTGTGTGTGAATCCGTCCTTCACCTAGCTTGAAGGGAACACAAAGTTTCTTTTCAGTTGCCAACTCCACTCCATACATATATATGGGGAGGTACAAGTTCCAACTCGGTATTACAGTGAAAACGGCAGGCACTTGAAACCGGCACTAGGAAACACCCTGAGAAACCAGAGTAATTGTTTCTCCTGCAAACCTTTCCCTTTGTGCTGGATGAACGAACGTCTCTCCACATGCTCAGTTCTGAGAGATAAGTGGGTGTAAAAGCCGTCCTTCACCTAGCTTGAATGGAACACGAAATTTCTCTTCAGTTGCCAACTCCACTCCATACATATATATGGGGTGGTACAAGCTCCAACTCGGTTTTACAGTGAAAACGGCAGGCACTTCAAACCGGCACTAGGAAACAGACTGAGAAACCAGAGTAAGTGTTTCTCCTGCAACCCGTTCCCTTTGTGCTGGATGAACGAAAGTCTCTCCACATGCTCAGTTCTGAGAGATAAGTGTGTGTGAATCCGTCCTTCACCTAGCTTGAAGGGAACACAAAGTTTCTTTTCAGTTGCCAACTCCACTCCATACATATATATGGGGAGGTACAAGTTCCAACTCGGTATTACAGTGAAAACGGCAGGCACTTCAAACCGGCACTAGGAAACACCCTGAGAAACCAGAGTAAGTGTTTCTCCTGCAAACCTTTCCCTTTGTGCTGGATGAATGAACGTCCCTCCACATGCTCAGTTCTGAGAGATAAGTGGGTGTGAAAGCCGTCCTTCACCTAGCTTGAATGGAACACGAAATTTCTCTTCAGTTGCCAACTCCACTCCATACATATATATGGGGTGGTACAAGCTCCAACTCGGTTTTACAGTGAAAACGGCAGGCACTTCAAACCGGCACTAGGAAACAGACTGAGAAACCAGAGTAAGTGTTTCTCCTGCAACCCGTTCCCTTTGTGCTGGATGAACGAAAGTCTCTCCACATGCTCAGTTCTGAGAGATAAGTGTGTGTGAATCCGTCCTTCACCTAGCTTGAAGGGAACACAAAGTTTCTTTTCAGTTGCCAACTCCACTCCATACATATATATGGGGAGGTACAAGTTCCAACTCGGTATTACAGTGAAAACGGCAGGCACTTCAAACCGGCACTAGGAAACACCCTGAGAAACCAGAGTAAGTGTTTCTCCTGCAAACCTTTCCCTTTGTGCTGGATGAATGAACGTCCCTCCACATGCTCAGTTCTGAGAGATAAGTGGGTGTGAAAGCCGTCCTTCACCTAGCTTGAATGGAACACGAAATTTCTCTTCAGTTGCCAACTCCACTCCATACATATATATGGGGAGGTACAAGCTCCAACTCGGTTTTACAGTGAAAACGGCAGGCACTTCAAACCGGCACTAGGAAACAGACTGAGAAACCAGAGTAAGTGTTTCTCCTGCAACCCTTTCCCTTTGTGCTGGATGAACGAAAGTCTCTCCACATGCTCAGTTCTGAGAGATAAGTGTGTGTGAATCCGTCCTTCACCTAGCTTGAAGGGAACACAAAGTTTCTTTTCAGTTGCCAACTCCACTCCATACATATATATGGGGAGGTACAAGTTCCAACTCGGTATTACAGTGAAAACGGCAGGCACTTCAAACCGGCACTAGGAAACACCCTGAGAAACCAGAGTAAGTGTTTCTCCTGCAAACCTTTCCCTTTGTGCTGGATGAACGAACGTCTCTCCACATGCTCAGTTCTGAGACATAAGTGGGTGTGAAAGCCGTTCTTCACCTATCTTGAATGGAACACGAAATTTCTCTTCAGTTGCCAGCTCCACTCCATACATATATATGGGGAGGTACAAGCTCCAACTCGGTTTTACAGTGAAAACGGCAGGCACTTCATACCGGCACTAGGAAACAGACTGAGAAACCAGAGTAAGTGTTTCTCCTGCAACCCGTTCCCTTTGTGCTGGATGAACGAAAGTCTCTCCACATGCTCAGTTCTGAGATATAAGTGTGTGTGAATCCGTCCTTCACCTAGCTTGAAGGGAACACAAAGTTTCTATTCAGTTGCCAACTCCACTCCATACATATATATGGGGAGGTACAAGTTCCAACTCGGTATTACAGTGAAAACGGCAGGCACTTCAAACCGGCCCTAGGAAACACCCTGAGAAACCAGAGTAAGTGTTTCTCCTGCAAACCTTTCCCTTTGTGCTGGATGAACGAACGTCTCTCCACATGCTCAGTTCTGAGAGATAAGTGGGTGTGAAAGCCGTCCTTTACCTAGCTTGAATGGAACACGAAATTTCTCTTCAGTTGCCAATTCCACTCCATACATATATATGGGGAGGTACAAGCTCCAACTCGGTTTTACAGTGAAAACGGCAGGCACTTCAAACCGGCACTAGGAAACAGACTGAGAAACCAGAGTATGTGTTTCTCCTGCAACCCGTTCCCTTTGTGCTGGATGAACGAACGTCTCTCCACATGCTCAGTTCTGAGCGATAAGTGTGTGTGAAAGCCGTCCTTCACCTAGTTTGAAGGGAACACAAAGTTTCTTTTCAGTTGCCAACTCCACTCCATACATATATATGGGGAGGTACAAGCTCCAAATCGGTTTTACAGTGAAAACGGCAGGCACTTCAAACCGGCACTAGGAAACAGACTGAGAAGCCAGAGTAAGTGTTTCTCCTGCAACCCTTTCCCTTTGTGCTGGATGAACGAACGTCTCTCCACATGCACAGTTCTGAGAGATAAGTGTGTGTGAAAGCCGTCCTTCACCTAGCTTGAAGGGAACACGAAGTTTCTTTTCAGTGGCCAACTCCACTCCATACATATATATGGGGAGGTAGAAGCTCCAACTCGGTTTTACAGTGAAAACGGCAGGCACTTCAAACCGGCACTAGGAAAAAGACTGAGAAACCAGAGTATGTGTTTTCCTGCAACCCGTTCCCTTTGTGCTGGATGAACGAACATCTCTCCACATGCTCAGTTCTGAGAGATAAGTGTGTGTGAAAGCCGTCCTTCACCTAGCTTGAAGGGAACACAAAGTTTCTATTAAGTGGCAAAGTCCATTCCATACATATATATGGGGAGGTACAAGCTCCAACTCGGTTTTACAGTGAAAACGGCAGGCACTTCAAACCGGCACTAGGAAACAGACTGAGAAACCAGAGTAAGTGTTTCTCCTGCAACCCGTTCCCTTTGTGCTGGATGAACGAACGTCTCTCCACATGCTCAGTTCTGAGAGATAAGTGTGTGTCAAAGCCTTCCTTCACCTAGTTTGAAGGGAACACAAAGTTTCTTTTCAGTGGCAAACTCCATTTCATACATATATATGGGGAGGTACAAGCTCCAACTCGGTTTTACAGTGAAAACAGCAGGCATTTCAAACCGGCACTTGGAAACAGACTGAGAAACCAGAGTAAGTGTTTCTCCTGCAACCCGTTCCCTTTGTGCTGGATGAACGAACGTCTCTCCACATGCTCAGTTCTGAGAGATAAGTGTGTGTGAAAACCGTGCTTCACCTAGCTTGAAGGAAACACGAAGTTTCCTTTCAGTTGCCAAATCCACTCCATACATATATATGGCGAGGTACAAACTCCAACTCGGTTTTACAGTGAAAATGGCAGGCACTTCAAACCGGCACTAGGAAACAGACTGAGAAACCAGAGTATGTGTTTCTCCTGCAACCCGTTCCCTTTGTGCTGGATGAACGAACGTCTCACCACATGCTCAGTTCTGAGAGATAAGTGTGTGTGAAAGCCGTAATTCACCTAGATTGAAGGAAACACGAAGTTTCCTTTCAGTTGCCAACTCCACACCATACATATATATGGGGAGGTACAAGCTCCAACTCTTTTTTACAGTGAAAACGGCATGCACTTCAAACCGGCACTAGGAAAAAAACTGAGAAACCAGAGTAAGTGTTTCTCCTGCAAACCGTTCCCTTTGTGCTGGATGAACGAACGTCTCTCCACATGCTCAGTTCTGAGTGATAAGTGTGTGTGAAAGTAGTCCTTCTCCTAGCTTGAAGGGAACACAAAGTTTCTTTTCAGTGGTCAACTCCACTCCATACATATATATGGGGTGGTACAAGCTCCAACTCGGTTTTACAGTGAAAACGGAAGGCACTTCAAACCGGCACTAGGAAAAAGACTGAGAAACCAGAGTATGTGTTTTCCTGCAACCAGTTCCCTTTGTGCTGGAAGAACGAACATCTCTCCACATGCTCAGTTCTGAGAGATAAGTGTGTGTGAAAGCCTTCCTTCACCTAGCTTGAAGGGAACACAAAGTTTCTATTAAGTGGCAAAGTCCATTCCATACATATATATGGGGTGGTACAAGCTCCAACTCGGTTTTACAGTGAAAAAGGCAGGCACTTCAAACCGGCACTAGGAAACAGACTGAGAAACCAGAGTAAGTGTTTCTCCTGCAACCCGTTCCCTTTGTGCTGGATGAACGAACGTCTCTCCACTTACTCAGTTCTGAGAAATAATTGTGTGTGAAAGCCGTCCTTCACCTAGCTTGAAGGAAACACGAAGTTTCCTTTCATTTGCCAACTCCACTCCATACATATATATGGCGAGGTACAAGCTCCAACTCGGTTTTACAGTGAAAACGGCAGGCACTTCAAACCGGCACTAGGAAACAGACTGAGAAACCAGAGTATGTGTTTCTCCTGCAACCTTTTCCCTTTGTGCTGGATGAACGAACGTCTCACCACATGCTCAGTTCTGAGAGATAAGTGTGTGTGAATGCCGTCCTTCACCTAGATTGAAGGAAACACGAAGTTTCCTTTCAGTTGCCAACTCCACTCCATACATATATATGGGGAGGTACAAGCTCCAACTCGGTTTTACAGTGAAAACGGCAGGCACTTCAAACCGGCACTAGGAAACAGACTGAGAAACCAGAGTAAGTGTTTCTCCTGCAAACCGTTCCCTTTGTGCTGGAAGAACGAACATCTCTCCACATGCTCAGTTCTGAGAGATAAGTGTGTGTGAAAGCCGTCCTTCACCTAGCTTGAAGGTAACACAAAGTTTCTATTAAGTGGCAAAGTCCATTCCACACATATATATGGGGAGGTACAAGCTCCAACTCGGTTTTACAGTGAAAACGGCAGGCACTTCAAACCGGCACTAGGAAACAGACTGAGAAACCAGAGTATGTGTTTCTCCTGCAACCCGTTCCCTTTGTGCTGGATGAACGAACGTCTCACCACATGCTCAGTTCTGAGAGATAAGTGTGTGTGAATGCCGTCCTTCACCTAGATTGAAGGAAACACGAAGTTTCCTTTCAGTTGCCAACTCCAATCCATACATATATATGGGGAGGTACAAGCTCCAACTCGGTTTTACAGTGAAAACGGCAGGCACTTCAAACCGGCACTAGGAAACAGACTGAGAAACCAGAGTAAGTGTTTCTCCTGCAAACCGTTCCCTTTGTGTTGGATGAACGAACGTCTCTCCACATGCTCAGTTCTGAGTGATAAGTGTGTGTGAAAGTAGCCCTTCTCCTAGCTTGAAGGGAACACAAAGTTTCTTTTCAGTGGCCAAATCCACTCCATACATATATATGGGGTGGTACAAGCTCCAACTCGGTTTTACAGTGAAAACGGAAGGCACTTCAAACTGGCACTAGGAAAAAGACTGAGAAACCAGAGTATGTGTTTTCCTGCAACCCGTTCCCTTTGTGCTGGAAGAACGAACATCTCTCCACATGCTCAGTTCTGAGAGATAAGTGTGTGTGAAAGCCGTTCTTCACCTAGCTTGAAGGTAACACAAAGTTTCTATTAAGTGGCAAAGTCCATTCCATACATATATATGGGGAGGTACAAGCTCCAACTCGGTTTTACAGTGAAAACGGAAGGCACTTCAAACCGGCACTAGGAAACAGACTGAGAAACCAGAGTAAGTGTTTCTCCTGCAACCCGTTCCCTTTGTGCTGGATGAACGAACGTCTCTCCACATGCTCAATTCTGAGAGATAAGTGTGTGTGAAAGCCGTCCTTCACCTAGCTTGAAGGGAACACAAAGTTTCTTTTCAGTTGCCAACACCACTCCATACATATATATGGGGAGGTACAAGTTCCAACTCGGTTTTACAGTGAAAACGGCAGGCACTTCAAACCGGCATTAGGAAACAGACTGAGAAACCAGAGTAAGTGTTTCTCCTGCAACCCGTTCCCTTTGTGCTGGATGAACGAAAGTCTCTCCACATGCTCAGTTCTGAGAGATAAGTGTGTGTGAAAGCCGTCTTTCACCTAGCTTGAAGGGAACACGAAGTTCCTCTTCAGTTCCCAACTCCACTCCATACATATATATGGGGAGGTACAAGCTCCAACTCGGTTTTACAGTGAAAACGGCAGGCACTTCAAACCGGCACTAGGAAACAGACTGAGAAACCAGAGTAAGTGTTTCCCCTGCAACCCGTTCCCTTTGTGCTGGATGAACAATCGTCTCTCCACATGCTCAGTTCTGAGAGATAAGTGTGTGAAAGCCGTCCTTCACCTAGCTTCAAGGGAAAACAAAGTTTCTTTTCAGTTGCCAGCTCCACTCCATACATATATATGGGGAGGTACAAGCTCCAACTCGGTTTTACAGTGAAAACGGCAGGCACTTCAAACCGGCTCTAGGAAACAGACTGAGAAACCAGAGTAAGTGATTCTCCTGCAAACCGTTCCCTTTGTGCTGGATGAACGAACGTCTCTCCACATGCTCAGTTCTGAGAGATAAGTTTGTGTCAAAGCCTTCCTTTACCTAGTTTGAAGGGAACACAAAGTTTCTTTTCAGTGGCAAACTCCATTTCATACATATATATGGGGAGGTACAAGCTCCAACTCGGTTTTACAGTGAAAACAGCAGGCATTTCAAACCGGCACTTGGAAACAGACTGAGAAACCAGAGTAAGTGTTTCTCCTGCAACCCGTTCCCTTTGTGCTGGATGAACGAACGTCTCTCCACATGCTCAGTTCTGAGAGATAAGTGTGTGTGAAAACCGTGCTTCACCTAGCTTGAAGGAAACACGAAGTTTCCTTTCAGTTGCCAACTCCACTCCATACATATATATGGCGAGGTACAAGCTCCAACTCGGTTTTACAGTGAAAATGGCAGGCACTTCAAACCGGCACTAGGAAACAGACTGAGAAACCAGAGTATGTGTTTCTCCTGCAACCCGTTCCCTTTGTGCTGGATGAACGAACGTCTCACCACATGCTCAGTTCTGAGAGATAAGTGTGTGTGAAAGCCGTAATTCACCTAGATTGAAGGAAACACGAAGTTTCCTTTCAGTTGCCAACTCCACACCATACATATATATGGGGAGGTACAAGCTCCAACTCTTTTTTACAGTGAAAACGGCATGCACTTCAAACCGGCACTAGGAAAAAAACTGAGAAACCAGAGTAAGTGTTTCTCCTGCAAACCGTTCCCTTTGTGCTGGATGAACGAACGTCTCTCCACATGCTCAGTTCTGAGTGATAAGTGTGTGTGAAAGTAGTCCTTCTCCTAGCTTGAAGGGAACACAAAGTTTCTTTTCAGTGGTCAACTCCACTCCATACATATATATGGGGTGGTACAAGCTCCAACTCGGTTTTACAGTGAAAACGGAAGACACTTCAAACCGGCACTAGGAAAAAGACTGAGAAACCAGAGTATGTGTTTTCCTGCAACCAGTTCCCTTTGTGCTGGAAGAACGAACATCTCTCCACATGCTCAGTTCTGAGAGATAAGTGTGTGTGAAAGCCTTCCTTCACCTAGCTTGAAGGGAACACAAAGTTTCTATTAAGTGGCAAAGTCCATTCCATACATATATATGGGGTGGTACAAGCTCCAACTCGGTTTTACAGTGAAAAAGGCAGGCACTTCAAACCGGCACTAGGAAACAGACTGAGAAACCAGAGTAAGTGTTTCTCCTGCAACCCGTTCCCTTTGTGCTGGATGAACGAACGTCTCTCCACTTACTCAGTTCTGAGAAATAATTGTGTGTGAAAGCCGTCCTTCACCTAGCTTGAAGGAAACACGAAGTTTCCTTTCATTTGCCAACTGCACTCCATACATATATATGGCGAGGTACAAGCTCCAACTCGGTTTTACAGTGAAAACGGCAGGCACTTCAAACCGGCACTAGGAAACAGACTGAGAAACCAGAGTATGTGTTTCTCCTGCAACCTTTTCCCTTTGTGCTGGATGAACGAACGTCTCACCACATGCTCAGTTCTGAGAGATAAGTGTGTGTGAATGCCGTCCTTCACCTAGATTGAAGGAAACACGAAGTTTCCTTTCAGTTGCCAACTCCACTCCATACATATATATGGGGAGGTACAAGCTCCAACTCGGTTTTACAGTGAAAACGGCAGGCACTTCAAACCGGCACTAGGAAACAGACTGAGAAACCAGAGTAAGTGTTTCTCCTGCAAACCGTTCCCTTTGTGCTGGATGAACGAACGTCTCTCCACATGCTCAGTTCTGAGTGATAAGTGTGTGTGAAAGTAGTCCTTCTCCTAGATTGAAGGGAACACAAAGTTTCTTTTCAGTGGCCAAATCCACTCCATACATATATATGGGGTGGTACAAGCTCCAACTCGGTTTTACAGTGAAAACGGAAGGCACTTCAAACTGGCACTAGGAAAAAGACTGAGAAACCAGAGTATGTGTTTTCCTGCAACCCGTTCCCTTTGTGCTGGAAGAACGAACATCTATCCACAAGCTCAGTTCTGAGAGATAAGTGTGTGTGAAAGCCGTCCTTCACCTAGCTTGAAGGTAACACAAAGTTTCTATTAAGTGGCAAAGTCCATTCCACACATATATATGGGGAGGTACAAGCTCCAACTCGGTTTTACAGTGAAAACGGCAGGCACTTCAAACCGGCACTAGGAAACAGACTGAGAAACCAGAGTAAGTGTTTCTCCTGCAACCAGTTCCCTTTGTGCTGGATGAACGAACGTCTCTCCACATGCTCAGTTCTGAGAGATAAGTGTGTGTGAAAGCCGTCCTTCACATAGTTTGAAGGGAACACAAAGTTTCTTTTCAGTGGCAAACTCCATTCCATACATATATATGGGCAGGTACAAGCTCCAACTCGGTTTTACAGTGAAAACGGCAGGCACTTCAAACCGGCACTAGGAAACAGACTGAGAAACCAGAGTAAGTGTTTCTCCTGCAACCCGTTCCCTTTGTGCTGGATGAACGAAAGTCTCTCCACATGCTCAGTTCTGAGAGATAAGTGTGTGTGAAAGCCGTCCTTCACCTAGCTTGAAGGGAACACGAAGTTTCTCTTCAGTTCCCAACTCCACTCCATACATATATATGGGGAGGTACAAGCTCCAACTCGGTTTTACAGTGAAAACGGCAGGCACTTCAAACCGGCACTAGGAAACAGACTGAGAAACCAGAGTAAGTGTTTCCCCTGCAACCCGTTCCCTTTGTGCTGGATGAACAATCGTCTCTCCACATGCTCAGTACTGAGAGATAAGTGTGTGAAAGCCGTCCTTCACCTAGCTTCAAGGGAAAACAAAGTTTCTTTTCAGTTGCCAGCTCCACTCCATACATATATATGGGGAGGTACAAGCTCCAACTCGGTTTTATAGTGAAAACGGCAGGCACTTCAAACCGGCACTAGGAAACAGACTGAGAAACCAGAGTAAGTGTTTCTCCTGCAACCCGTTCCCTTTGTGCTGGATGAACGAACGTCTCTCCACATGCTCAGTTCTGAGAGATAAGTGTGTGTGAAAACCGTGCTTCACCTAGCTTGAAGGAAACACGAAGTTTCCTTTCAGTTGCCAAATCCACTCCATACATATATATGGCGAGGTACAAACTCCAACTCGGTTTTACAGTGAAAATGGCAGGCACTTCAAACCGGCACTAGGAAACAGACTGAGAAACCAGAGTATGTGTTTCTCCTGCAACCCGTTCCCTTTGTGCTGGATGAACGAACGTCTCACCACATGCTCAGTTCTGAGAGATAAGTGTGTGTGAAAGCCGTAATTCACCTAGATTGAAGGAAACACGAAGTTTCCTTTCAGTTGCCAACTCCACACCATACATATATATGGGGAGGTACAAGCTCCAACTCTTTTTTACAGTGAAAACGGCATGCACTTCAAACCGGCACTAGGAAAAAAACTGAGAAACCAGAGTAAGTGTTTCTCCTGCAAACCGTTCCCTTTGTGCTGGATGAACGAACGTCTCTCCACATGCTCAGTTCTGAGTGATAAGTGTGTGTGAAAGTAGTCCTTCTCCTAGCTTGAAGGGAACACAAAGTTTCTTTTCAGTGGTCAACTCCACTCCATACATATATATGGGGTGGTACAAGCTCCAACTCGGTTTTACAGTGAAAACGGAAGGCACTTCAAACCGGCACTAGGAAAAAGACTGAGAAACCAGAGTATGTGTTTTCCTGCAACCAGTTCCCTTTGTGCTGGAAGAACGAACATCTCTCCACATGCTCAGTTCTGAGAGATAAGTGTGTGTGAAAGCCTTCCTTCACCTAGCTTGAAGGGAACACAAAGTTTCTATTAAGTGGCAAAGTCCATTCCATACATATATATGGGGTGGTACAAGCTCCAACTCGGTTTTACAGTGAAAAAGGCAGGCACTTCAAACCGGCACTAGGAAACAGACTGAGAAACCAGAGTAAGTGTTTCTCCTGCAACCCGTTCCCTTTGTGCTGGATGAACGAACGTCTCTCCACTTACTCAGTTCTGAGAAATAATTGTGTGTGAAAGCCGTCCTTCACCTAGCTTGAAGGAAACACGAAGTTTCCTTTCATTTGCCAACTCCACTCCATACATATATATGGCGAGGTACAAGCTCCAACTCGGTTTTACAGTGAAAACGGCAGGCACTTCAAACCGGCACTAGGAAACAGACTGAGAAACCAGAGTATGTGTTTCTCCTGCAACCTTTTCCCTTTGTGCTGGATGAACGAACGTCTCACCACATGCTCAGTTCTGAGAGATAAGTGTGTGTGAATGCCGTCCTTCACCTAGATTGAAGGAAACACGAAGTTTCCTTTCAGTTGCCAACTCCACTCCATACATATATATGGGGAGGTACAAGCTCCAACTCGGTTTTACAGTGAAAACGGCAGGCACTTCAAACCGGCACTAGGAAACAGACTGAGAAACCAGAGTAAGTGTTTCTCCTGCAAACCGTTCCCTTTGTGCTGGAAGAACGAACATCTCTCCACATGCTCAGTTCTGAGAGATAAGTGTGTGTGAAAGCCGTCCTTCACCTAGCTTGAAGGTAACACAAAGTTTCTATTAAGTGGCAAAGTCCATTCCACACATATATATGGGGAGGTACAAGCTCCAACTCGGTTTTACAGTGAAAACGGCAGGCACTTCAAACCGGCACTTGGAAACAGACTGAGAAACCAGAGTAAGTGTTTCTCCTGCAACCAGTTCCCTTTGTGCTGGATGAACGAACGTCTCTCCACATGCTCAGTTCTGAGAGATAAGTGTGTGTGAAAGCCGTCCTTCACATAGTTTGAAGGGAACACAAAGTTTCTTTTCAGTGGCAAACTCCATTCCATACATATATATGGGCAGGTACAAGCTCCAACTCGGTTTTACAGTGAAAACGGCAGGCACTTCAAACCGGCACTAGGAAACAGACTGAGAAACCAGAGTAAGTGTTTCTCCTGCAACCCGTTCCCTTTGTGCTGGATGAACGAAAGTCTCTCCACATGCTCAGTTCTGAGAGATAAGTGTGTGTGAAAGCCGTCCTTCACCTAGCTTGAAGGGAACACGAAGTTTCTCTTCAGTTCCCAACTCCACTCCATACATATATATGGGGAGGTACAAGCTCCAACTCGGTTTTACAGTGTAAACGGCAGGCACTTCAAACCGGCACTAGGAAACAGACTGAGAAACCAGAGTAAGTGTTTCCCCTGCAACCCGTTCCCTTTGTGCTGGATGAACAATCGTCTCTCCACATGCTCAGTTCTGAGAGATAAGTGTGTGAAAGCCGTCCTTCACCTAGCTTCAAGGGAAAACAAAGTTTCTTTTCAGTTGCCAGCTCCACTCCATACATATATATGGGGAGGTACAAGCTCCAACTCGGTTTTATAGTGAAAACGGCAGGCACTTCAAACCGGCACTAGGAAACAGACTGAGAAACCAGAGTAAGTGTTTCTCCTGCAACCCGTTCCCTTTGTGCTGGATGAACGAACGTCTCTCCACATGCTAGGTTTTGAGAGATAAGTGTGTGTGAAAGCCGTCCTTCACCTAGCTTGAAGGAAACACGAAGTTTCCTTTCAGTTGCCAACTCCACTCCATACATATATATGGCGAGGTACAAGCTCCAACTCGGTTTTACAGTGAAAACGGCAGGCACTTCAAACCGGCACTAGGAAACAGACTGAGAAACCAGAGTATGTGTTTCTCCTGCAACCCGTTCCCTTTGTGCTGGATGAACGAACGTCTCACCACATGCTCAGTTCTGAGAGATAAGTGTGTGTGAATGCCGTCCTTCACCTAGATTGAAGGAAACACGAAGTTTCCTTTCAGTTGCCAACTCCAATCCATACATATATATGGGGAGGTACAAGCTCCAACTCGGTTTTACAGTGAAAACGGCAGGCACTTCAAACCGGCACTAGGAAACAGACTGAAAAACCAGAGTAAGTGTTCCTCCTGCAAACCGTTCCCTTTGTGCTGGATGAAAGAACGTCTCTCCACATGCTCAGTTCTGAGAGATAAGTGTGTGTGAAAGCCGTCCTTCACCTAGCTTGAAGGGAACACAAAGTTTCTTTTCAGTGGCCAACTCCACTCCATACATATATATGGGGAGGTACAAGCTCCAACTCGGTTTTACACTGAAAACGGCAGGCTATTCAAACAGGCACTAGGAAACAGACTGAGAAACCAGAGTAAGTGTTTTTCCTGCAAACCGCCCCCCTTTGTGCTAGATGAACGAACGTCTCTCCACATGCTCAGTTCTGAGAGATAAGTGTGTGTGAAAGCCGTCCTTCACCTAGCTTGAAGGGAACACGAAGTTTCTCTTCAGTTGCCAACTCCACTCCATACATATATATGGGGAGGTACAAGCTCCAACTCGGTTTTACAGTGAAAACGGCAGGCAATTCAAACCGGCACTAGGAAACAGACTGAGAAACCAGAGTAAGTGTTTCTCCTGCAACCCGTTTCCTTTGTGCTGGATGAACGAACGTCTCTCCACATGCTCAGTTCTGAGAGAGAAGTGTGTGTGAAAGCCGACCTTCACCTAGCTTGAAGGGAACACAAAGTTTCTTTTCAGTTGCCAACTCCACTCCATACATATATATGGGGAGGTTCAAGCTCCAACTCGGATTTACAGTGAAAACGGCAAGCACTTCAAACCGGCACTAGGAAACAGTCTGAGAAACCAGAGTAAGTGTTTCTCCTGCAACACGTTCCCTTTGTGCTGGATGAACGAACGTCTCTCCACATGCTCAGTTCTGAGAGAGAAGTGTGTGTGAAAGCCGACCTTCACCTAGCTTGAAGGGAACACAAAGTTTCTTTTCAGTTGCCAACGCCACTCCATACATATATATGGGGAGATTCAAGCTCCAACTCGGTTTTACAGTGAAAACGGCAGGCACTTCAAACCGGCACTAGGAAACAGACTGAGAAACCAGAGTATGTGTTTCTCCTGCAACCCGTTCCCTTTTTGCTGGATGAACGAACGTCTCTCCACATGCTCAGTTCTGAGAGATAAGTGTGTGTGAAAGCCGTCCTTCACCTAGGTTTAAGGGAACACAAAGTTTATTTTCAGTTGCCAACTCCACTCCATACATATATATGGGGAGGTTCAAGCTCCAAATCGGATTTACAGTGAAAACGGCAGGCACTTCAAACCGGCACTAGGAAACAGTCTGAGAAACCAGAGTAAGTGTTTCTCCTGCAACCCGTTCCCTTTGTGCTGGATGAACGAACGTCTCTCCACATGCTCAGTTCTCAGACATAAGTGTGTGTGAAAGCCGTCCTTCACCTAGCTTGAAGGGAACACAAAGTTTCTTTTCAGTAGCCAAAACCACTCCATACATATATATGGGGAGGTACAAGCTCCAACTCGGTTTTACAGTGAAAACGGCAGGCACTTCAAACCGGCACTAGGAAACAGACTGAGAAACCAGAGTAAGTGTTTCCCTGCAAACCGTTCCCTTTGTGCTGGATGAACGGACGTCTCTCCACATGCTCAGTTCTGAGAGATAATTGTGTGTGAAAGCCGTCCTTCACATAGTTTGAAGGGAACACAAAGTTTCTTTTAAGTTGCCAACTCCACTCCATACATATATATGGGGAAGTACAAGTTCCAACTCGGTATTACAGTGAAAACGGCAGGCACTTCAAACATGCACTAGGAAACACCCTGAGAAACCAGAGTAAGTGTTTCCCTGCAACACTTTCCCTTTGTGCTGGATGAACGAAATTCTCTCCACATGCTCAGTTCTCAGAGATAAGTGTGTGTGAAAGTCGTCCTTCACATAGCTTGAAGGAAACACGAAGTTTACTTTCATTTGCCAACTCCACTCCATACATAGATATGGGGAGGTAGAAGTTCCAACTCGGTATTACAGTGAAAACGGCAGGCACTTCAAACCGGCACTAGGAAACACCCTGAGAAACCAGAGTAAGTGTTTCTCCTGCAAACATTTCCCTTTGTGCTGGATGAACGAACGTCTCTTCACATGCTCAGTTCTGAGAGATAAGTGTGTGTGAAAGCCTTCTTTCACCTAGCTTCAAGGGAAAACAAAGTTTCTTTTCAGTTGCCAACTCCACTCCATATATATATATGGGGAGGTACAAGCTCCAAATCGGTTTTACAGTGAAAACGGCAGGCACTTCAAACCGGCACTAGGAAACAGACTGAGAAACCAGAGTAATTGTTTCTCCTGCAACCCGTTCCATTTGTGCTGGATGAACGAACGTCTCTCCACATGCTCAGTTCTGAGAGATAAGTGTGTGTGAAAGCCGTCCTTCACCTAGCTTTAAGGGAACACAAAGTTTCTTTTCAGTGGCCTACTCCACTCCATACATATATATGGGGAAGTACAAGCTCCAAATTTGTTTTACAGTGAAAACGGCAGGCTCTTCAAACCGGCACTAGGAAACAGACTGAGAAAACAGAGTAAGTGTTTCTCCTGCAACCGGTTCCCTTTGTGCTGGATGAACGAAAGTCTCTCCACATGCTCAGTTCTGAGAGATAAGTGGGTGTGAAAGCCGTCCTTCGCCTAGCTTGAAAGGAACACAAAGTTTCTTTTCAGTGGACAACCACACTCCATACATATATATGGGGAGGTACAAACACCAACTCGGTTTTACAGTGAAAACGGCAGGCACTTCAAACCGGCAGTAGGAAACAGACTGAGAAACCAGAGTAAGAGTTTCTCCTTCAACCCGTTCCCTTTGTCCTGAATGAACGAACGTCTCTCCACATGCTCAGTTCTGAGACATAAGTGTGTGTGAAAGCCGTCCTTCACCTAGCTTGAAGGGAACACAAAGTTTCTTTTCAGTTGCCAACTCCACTCCATACATATATATGGGGAGGTTCAAGCTCCAACTCGGATTTACAGTGAAAACGGCAAGCACTTCAAACCGGCACTAGGAAACAGTCTGAGAAACCAGAGTAAGTGTTTCTCCTGCAACACGTTCCCTTTGTGCTGGATGAACGAACGTCTCTCCACATGCTCAGTTCTGAGAGATAAGTGTGTGTGAAAGCCGTCCTTCACCTAGCTTGAAGGGAACACAAAGTTTCTTTTCAGTTTCCAACTCCACTCCATACATATATATGGGGAGGTTCAAGCTCCAACTCGGTTTTAGAGTGAAAACGGCAGGCACTTCAAACCGGCACTAGGAAACAGACTGAGAAACCAGAGTAAGTGTTTCTCCTGCAACCCGTTCCCTTTGTGCTGGATGAACGAACGTCTCTCCACATGCTCAGTTCTGAGAGATAAGTGTATGTGAAAGCCGTCCTTCACCTAGCTTGAAGGGAACACAAAGTTTCTTTTCAGTTGCCAACTCCACTCCATACATATATATGGGGAGTTTCAAGTTCCAAATCGGATTTACAGTGAAAACGGCAGGCACTTTAAACCGGCACTAGGAAACAGTCTGAGAAACCAGAGTAAGTGTTTCTCCTGCAACCCGTTCCCTTTGTGCTGGATGAACGAACGTCTCTCCACATGCTCAGTTCTGAGAGATAAGTGTGTGTGAAAGCCGTCCTTCACCTAGCTTGAAGGAACACGAAGTTTCTCTTCAGTTGCCAAATCCACTCCATACATATATATGGGGAGGTACAAGCTCCAACTCGGTTTTACAGTGAAAACGGCAGGCACTTCAAACCGGCACTAGGAAACAGACTGAGAAACCAGAGTAAGTGTTTCTCCTGCAACCCGTTCCCTTTGTGCTGGATGAACGAACGTCTCTCCACTTGCTCAGTTCTGAGAGATAATTGTGTGTGAAAGCCGTCCTTCACCTAGCTTGAAGGGAACACAAAGTTTCTTTTCAGTTGCCAACTCCACTCCATACATATATATGGGGAGGTTCAAGTTCCAAATCGGATTTACAGTGAAAACGGCAGGCACTTTAAACCGGCACTAGGAAACAGTCTGAGAAACCAGAGTAAGTGTTTCTCCTGCAACCCGTTCCCTTTGTGCTGGATGAACGAACGTCTCTCCACATGCTCAGTTCTGAGAGATAAGTGTGTGTGAAAGCCGTCCTTCGCCTCGCTTGAAGGAACACGAAGTTTCTTTTCAGTGGCCAACTCCACTCCATACATATATATGGGGAGGTACAAGCTCCAACTCGGTTTTACACTGAAAACGGCAGGCTATTCAAACAGGCACTAGGAAACAGACTGAGAAACCAGAGTAAGTGTTTTTCCTGCAAACCGCCCCCCTTTGTGCTAGATGAACGAACGTCTCTCCACATGCTCAGTTCTGAGAGATAAGTGTGTGTGAAAGCCGTCCTTCACCTAGCTTGAAGGGAACACGAAGTTTCTCTTCAGTTGCCAACTCCACTCCATACATATATATGGGGAGGTACAAGCTCCAACTCGGTTTTACAGTGAAAACGGCAGGCAATTCAAACCGGCACTAGGAAACAGACTGAGAAACCAGAGTAAGTGTTTCTCCTGCAACCCGTTTCCTTTGTGCTGGATGAACGAACGTCTCTCCACATGCTCAGTTCTGAGAGAGAAGTGTGTGTGAAAGCCGACCTTCACCTAGCTTGAAGGGAACACAAAGTTTCTTTTCAGTTGCCAACTCCACTCCATACATATATATGGGGAGGTTCAAGCTCCAACTCGGATTTACAGTGAAAACGGCAAGCACTTCAAACCGGCACTAGGAAACAGTCTGAGAAACCAGAGTAAGTGTTTCTCCTGCAACACGTTCCCTTTGTGCTGGATGAACGAACGTCTCTCCACATGCTCAGTTCTGAGAGAGAAGTGTGTGTGAAAGCCGACCTTCACCTAGCTTGAAGGGAACACAAAGTTTCTTTTCAGTTGCCAACGCCACTCCATACATATATATGGGGAGATTCAAGCTCCAACTCGGTTTTACAGTGAAAACGGCAGGCACTTCAAACCGGCACTAGGAAACAGACTGAGAAACCAGAGTATGTGTTTCTCCTGCAACCCGTTCCCTTTGTGCTGGATGAACGAACGTCTCTCCACATGCTCAGTTCTGAGAGATAAGTGTGTGTGAAAGCCGTCCTTCACCTAGGTTTAAGGGAACACAAAGTTTATTTTCAGTTGCCAACTCCACTCCATACATATATATGGGGAGGTTCAAGCTCCAACTCGGTTTTACAGTGAAAACGGCAGGCACTTCAAACCGGCACTAGGAAACAGTCTGAGAAACCAGAGTAAGTGTTTCTCCTGCAACCCGTTCCCTTTGTGCTGGATGAACGAACGTCTCTCCACATGCTCAGTTCTGAGAGATAAGTGTGTGTGAAAGCCGTCCTTCACCTAGCTTGAAGGAACACGAAGTTTCTCTTCAGTTGCCAAATCCACTCCATACATATATATGGGGAGGTACAAGCTCCAACTCGGTTTTACAGTGAAAATGGCAGGCACTTCAAACCGGCACTAGGAAACAGACTGAGAAACCAGAGTAAGTGTTTCTCCTGCAACCCGTTCCCTTTGTGCTGGATGAACGAACGTCTCTCCACATGCTCAGTTCTGAGAGATAATTGTGTGTGAAAGCCGTCCTTCACCTAGCTTGAAGGGAACACAAAGTTTCTTTTCAGTGGCCAACTCCACTCCATACATATATATGGGGAGGTAAAAGTTCCAACTCGGTTTTACAGTGAAAACGGCAGGCACTTCAAACCGGCACTAGGAAACAGACTGAAAAACCAGAGTAAGTGTTCCTCCTGCAAACCGTTCCCTTTGTGCTGGATGAACGAACGTCTCTCCACATGCTCAGTTCTGAGAGATAAGTGTGTGTGAAAGCCGTCCTTCACCTAGCTTGAAGGAAACACGAAGTTTCCTTTCAGGTGCCAACTCCACTCCATACATATATATGGGGAGGTACAAGCTCCAACTCGGTTTTACAGTGAAAACTTCAGGCACATCAAACCGGCACTAGGAAACAGACTGAGAAACCAGAATAAGTGTTTCTCCTGCAACCCGTTCCCTTTGTGCTGGATGAACGAACGTCTCTCCACATGCTCAGTTCTGAGAGATAAGTGTGTGTGAAAGCCGTCGTTCACCTAGCTTGAAGGGAACACAAAAATTTCTTTTCAGTACCCAAATCCACTCCATACATATATATGGGGAGGTACAAGCTCCAACTCGGTTTTACACTGAAAACGGCAGGCACTTCAAACCGGCACTAGGAAACAGACTGAGAGAAAAGTGTAAGTGTTTCTCCTGCAACCCGTTCCCTTTGTGCTGGATGAACGAACGTCTCTCCACATGCTCAGTTCTCAGACATAAGTGTGTGTGAAAGCCGTCCTTCACCTAGCTTGAAGGGAACACAAAGTTTCTTTTCAGTAGCCAAAACCACTCCATACATATATATGGGGAGGTACAAGCTCCAACTCGGTTTTACAGTGAAAACGGCAGGCACTTCAAACCGGCACTAGGAAACAGACTGAGAAACCAGAGTAAGTGTTTCCCTGCAAACCGTTCCCTTTGTGCTGGATGAACGGACGTCTCTCCACATGCTCAGTTCTGAGAGATAATTGTGTGTGAAAGCCGTCCTTCACATAGTTTGAAGGGAACACAAAGTTTCTTTTAAGTTGCCAACTCCACTCCATACATATATATGGGGAGGTTCAAGCTCCAACTCGGTTTTAGAGTGAAAACGGCAGGCACTTCAAACCGGCACTAGGAAACAGACTGAGAAACCAGAGTAAGTGTTTCTCCTGCAACCCGTTCCCTTTGTGCTGGATGAACGAAAGTCTCTCCACATGCTCAGTTCTGAGAGATAAGTGTATGTGAAAGCCGTCCTTCACCTAGCTTGAAGGGAACACAAAGTTTCTTTTCAGTTGCCAACTCCACTCCATACATATATATGGGGAGTTTCAAGTTCCAAATCGGATTTACAGTGAAAACGGCAGGCACTTTAAACCGGCACTAGGAAACAGTCTGAGAAACCAGAGTAAGTGTTTCTCCTGCAACCCGTTCCCTTTGTGCTGGATGAACGAACGTCTCTCCACATGCTCAGTTCTGAGAGATAAGTGTGTGTGAAAGCCGTCCTTCACCTAGCTTGAAGGAACACGAAGTTTCCCTTCAGTTGCCAAATCCACTCCATACATATATATGGGGAGGTACAAGCTCCAACTCGGTTTTACAGTGAAAACGGCAGGCACTTCAAACCGGCACTAGGAAACAGACTGAGAAACCAGAGTAAGTGTTCCTCCTGCAAACCGTTCCCTTTGTGCTGGATGAAAGAACGTCTCTCCACATGCTCAGTTCTGAGAGATAAGTGTGTGTGAAAGCCGTCCTT
Source organism: Vicugna pacos (assembly GCF_048564905.1). Lineage (NCBI taxonomy): Eukaryota > Metazoa > Chordata > Mammalia > Artiodactyla > Camelidae > Vicugna > Vicugna pacos. The sequence goes on from NC_133004.1 coordinate 6,870,414, forward strand.
CACCTAGCTTGAAGGGAACACAAAGTTTCTTTTCAGTGGCCAACTCCACTCCATACATATATATGGGGAGGTACAAGTTCCAACTCGGTTTTACAGTGAAAACGGCAGGGAGTTCAAACCGGCACTAGGAAACAGACTGAGAATCCAGAGTAAGTGTTTCTCCTGCAACCCGTTCCCTTTGTGCTGGATGAACGAACGTCTCTCCACATGCTCAGTTCTGAGAGATAAGTGTGTGTGAAAGCCGTCCTACGCCTAGCTTGAAGGGAACACAAAGTTTCTTTTCAGTTGACAACCCCACTCCATACATATATATGGGGAGGTACAAGCTCCAACTCGATTTTACAGTGAAAACGGCAGGCACTTCAAACCGGCACTAGGAAACAGACTGAGAAACCAGAGTAAGTGTTTCTCCTGCAACCCGTTCCCTTTGTGCTGGATGAACGAACGTCTCTCCACATGCTCAGTTCTGAGAAATAAGTGTGTCTGAAAGCCGTCCTTCACCTAGCTTGAAGGGAACACGAAGTTTCTCTTCAGTTGCCAACTCCACTCCATACATATATATGGGGCGGTACAAGCTCCAACTCGGTTTTACAGTGAAAACGGCAGGCACTTCAAACCGGCACTAGGAAACAGACTGAGAAACCAGAGTAAGTGTTTCTCCTGCAACCCGTTCCCTTTGTGCTGGATGAACGAACGTCTCTCCACATGCTCAGTTCTGAGATATAAGTGTGTGTGAAAGCCGTCCTTCACCTAGCTTGAAGGGAACTCAAAGTTTCTTTTCAGTGGCCAACTCCACTCCATACATATATATGGTGAGGTACAAGCTCCAACTCGGTTTTACAGTGAAAACGGCAGGCACTTCAAACCGGCACTAGGAAACAGACTGAGAAACCAGAGTAAGTGTTTCTCCTGCAACCCGTTCCCTTTGTGCTGGATGAACGAACGTCTCTCCACATGTTCAGTTCTGAGAGACAAGTGTGTGTGAAAGCCGTCCTTCAGCTAGCTTGAAGGGAACACAAAGTTTCTTTTCAGTTGCCAAGTCCACTCCATACATATATATGGGGAGATACAAGCTCCAACTCGGTTTTACACTGAAAACGGCAGGCACTTCAAACCGGCACTAGGAAACAGACTGAAAAACCAGAGTAAGTGTTCCTCCTGCAAAACGTTCCCTTTGTGCTGGATGAAAGAACGTCTCTCCACATGCTCAGTTCTGAGAGATAAGTGTGTGTGAAAGCCGTCCTTCACCTAGCTTGAATGGAACACAAAGTTTCTCTTCAGTTGCCAACTCCACTCCATACATATATATGGGGAGGTACAAGCTCCAACTCGGTTTTACAGTGAAAACGGCAGGCAATTCAAACCGGCACTAGGAAACAGACTGACAAACCAGAGTAAGTGTTTCTCCTGCAACCCGTTTCCTTTGTGCTGGATGAACGAACGTCTCTCCACATGCTCAGTTCTGAGAGATAAGTGTGTGTGAAAGCCGTCCTTCACCTAGCTTGAAGGGAACACAAAGTTTCTTTTCAGTTGCCAACTCCACTCCATACATATATATGGGGAGGTTCAAGCTCCAAATCGGATTTACAGTGAAAACGGCAGGCACTTTAAACCGGCACTAGGAAACAGTCTGAGAAACCAGAGTAAGTGTTTCTCCTGCAACCCGTTCCCTTTGTGCTGGATGAACGAACGTCTCTCCACATGCTCAGTTCTGAGAGATAAGTGTGTGTGAAAGCCGTCCTTCACCTAGCTTGAAGGAACACGAAGTTTCTCTTCAGTTGCCAAATCCACTCCATACATATATATGGGGAGGTACAAGCTCCAACTCGGTTTTACAGTGAAAACGGCAGGCACTTCAAACCGGCACTAGGAAACAGACTGAGAAACCAGAGTAAGTGTTTCTCCTGCAACCCGTTCCCTTTGTGCTGGATGAACGAACGTCTCTCCACTTGCTCAGTTCTGAGAGATAATTGTGTGTGAAAGCCGTCCTTCACCTAGCTTGAAGGGAACACAAAGTTTCTTTTCAGTTGCCAACTCCACTCCATACATATATATGGGGAGGTTCAAGTTCCAAATCGGATTTACAGTTAAAACGGCAGGCACTTTAAACCGGCACTAGGAAACAGTCTGAGAAACCAGAGTAAGTGTTTCTCCTGCAACCCGTTCCCTTTGTGCTGGATGAACGAACGTCTCTCCACATGCTCAGTTCTGAGAGATAAGTGTGTGTGAAAGCCGTCCTTCACCTAGCTTGAAGGAACACGAAGTTTCTCTTCAGTTGCCAAATCCACTCCATACATATATATGGGGAGGTACAAGCTCCAACTCGGTTTTACAGTGAAAACGGCAGGCACTTCAAACCGGCACTAGGAAACAGACTGAGAAACCAGAGTAAGTGTTTCTCCTGCAACCCGTTCCCTTTGTGCTGGATGAACGAACGTCTCTCCACTTGCTCAGTTCTGAGAGATAATTGTGTGTGAAAGCCGTCCTTCACCTAGCTTGAAGGGAACACAAAGTTTCTTTTCAGTGGCCAACTCCACTCCATACATATATATGGGGACGTACAAGTTCCAACTCGGTTTTACAGTGAAAACGGCAGGCACTTCAAACCGGCACTAGGAAACAGACTGAAAAACCAGAGTAAGTGTTCCTCCTGCAAACCGTTCCCTTTGTGCTGGATGAAAGAACGTCTCTCCACATGCTCAGTTCTGAGAGATAAGTGTGTGTGAAAGCCGTCCTTCACCTAGCTTGAAGGGAACACAAAGTTTCTTTTCAGTGGCCAACTCCACTCCATACATATATATGGGGAGGTACAAGTTCCAACTCGGTTTTACAGTGAAAACGGCAGGGAGTTCAAACCGGCACTAGGAAACAGACTGAGAATCCAGAGTAAGTGTTTCTCCTGCAACCCGTTCCCTTTGTGCTGGATGAACGAACGTCTCTCCACATGCTCAGTTCTGAGAGATAAGTGTGTGTGAAAGCCGTCCTACGCCTAGCTTGAAGGGAACACAAAGTTTCTTTTCAGTTGACAACCCCACTCCATACATATATATGGGGAGGTACAAGCTCCAACTCGGTTTTACAGTGAAAACGGCAGGCACTTCAAACCGGCACTAGGAAACAGACTGAGAAACCAGAGTAAGTGTTTCTCCTGCAACCCGTTCCCTTTGTGCTGGATGAACGAACGTCTCTACACATGCTCAGTTCTGAGAAATAAGTGTGTCTGAAAGCCGTCCTTCACCTAGCTTGAAGGGAACACGAAGTTTCTCTTCAGTTGCCAACTCCACTCCATACATATATATGGGGCGGTACAAGCTCCAACTCGGTTTTACAGTGAAAACGGCAGGCACTTCAATCCGGCACTAGGAAACAGACTGAGAAACCAGAGTAAGTGTTTCTCCTGCAAACCGTTCCCTTTGTGCTGGATGAACGAACGTCTCTCCACATGCTCAGTTCTGAGATATAAGTGTGTGTGAAAGCCGTCCTTCACCTAGCTTGAAGGGAACTCAAAGTTTCTTTTCAGTGGCCAACTCCACTCCATACATATATATGGTGAGGTACAAGCTCCAACACGGTTTTACAGTGAAAACGGCAGGCACTTCAAACCGGCACTAGGAAACAGACTGAGAAACCAGAGTAAGTGTTTCTCCTGCAACCCGTTCCCTTTGTGCTGGATGAACGAACGTCTCTCCACATGTTCAGTTCTGAGAGACAAGTGTGTGTGAATGCCGTCCTTCAGCTAGCTTGAAGGGAACACAAAGTTTCTTTTCAGTTGCCAAGTCCACTCCATACATATATATGGGGAGATACAAGCTCCAACTCGGTTTTACACTGAAAACGGCAGGCACTTCAAACCGGCACTAGGAAACAGACTGAAAAACCAGAGTAAGTGTTCCTCCTGCAAAACGTTCCCTTTGTGCTGGATGAAAGAACGTCTCTCCACATGCTCAGTTCTGAGAGATAAGTGTGTGTGAAAGCCGTCCTTCACCTAGCTTGAATGGAACACAAAGTTTCTCTTCAGTTGCCAAATCCACTCCATACATATATATGGGGAGGTACAAGCTCCAACTCGGTTTTACAGTGAAAACGGCAGGCAATTCAAACCGGCACTAGGAAACAGTCTGAGAAACCAGAGTAAGTGTTTCTCCTGCAACCCGTTCCCTTTGTGCTGGATGAACGAACGTCTCTCCACATGCTCAGTTCTGAGAGATAAGTGTGTGTGAAAGCCGTCCTTCACCTAGCTTGAAGGAACACGAAGTTTCTCTTCAGTTGCCAAATCCACTCCATACATATATATGGGGAGGTACAAGCTCCAACTCGGTTTTACAGTGAAAACGGCAGGCACTTCAAACCGGCACTAGGAAACAGACTGAGAAACCAGAGTAAGTGTTTCTCCTGCAACCCGTTCCCTTTGTGCTGGATGAACGAACGTCTCTCCACTTGCTCAGTTCTGAGAGATAATTGTGTGTGAAAGCCGTCCTTCACCTAGCTTGAAGGGAACACAAAGTTTCTTTTCAGTGGCCAACTCCACTCCATACATATATATGGGGACGTACAAGTTCCAACTCGGTTTTACAGTGAAAACGGCAGGCACTTCAAACCGGCACTAGGAAACAGACTGAAAAACCAGAGTAAGTGTTCCTCCTGCAAACCGTTCCCTTTGTGCTGGATGAAAGAACGTCTCTCCACATGCTCAGTTCTGAGAGATAAGTGTGTGTGAAAGCCGTCCTTCACCTAGCTTGAAGGGAACACAAAGTTTCTTTTCAGTGGCCAACTCCACTCCATACATATATATGGGGAGGTACAAGTTCCAACTCGGTTTTACAGTGAAAACGGCAGGGAGTTCAAACCGGCACTAGGAAACAGACTGAGAATCCAGAGTAAGTGTTTCTCCTGCAACCCGTTCCCTTTGTGCTGGATGAACGAACGTCTCTCCACATGCTCAGTTCTGAGAGATAAGTGTGTGTGAAAGCCGTCCTACGCCTAGCTTGAAGGGAACACAAAGTTTCTTTTCAGTTGACAACCCCACTCCATACATATATATGGGGAGGTACAAGCTCCAACTCGGTTTTACAGTGAAAACGGCAGGCACTTCAAACCGGCACTAGGAAACAGACTGAGAAACCAGAGTAAGTGTTTCTCCTGCAACCCGTTCCCTTTGTGCTGGATGAACGAACGTCTCTACACATGCTCAGTTCTGAGAAATAAGTGTGTCTGAAAGCCGTCCTTCACCTAGCTTGAAGGGAACACGAAGTTTCTCTTCAGTTGCCAACTCCACTCCATACATATATATGGGGCGGTACAAGCTCCAACTCGGTTTTACAGTGAAAACGGCAGGCACTTCAATCCGGCACTAGGAAACAGACTGAGAAACCAGAGTAAGTGTTTCTCCTGCAAACCGTTCCCTTTGTGCTGGATGAACGAACGTCTCTCCACATGCTCAGTTCTGAGATATAAGTGTGTGTGAAAGCCGTCCTTCACCTAGCTTGAAGGGAACTCAAAGTTTCTTTTCAGTGGCCAACTCCACTCCATACATATATATGGTGAGGTACAAGCTCCAACACGGTTTTACAGTGAAAACGGCAGGCACTTCAAACCGGCACTAGGAAACAGACTGAGAAACCAGAGTAAGTGTTTCTCCTGCAACCCGTTCCCTTTGTGCTGGATGAACGAACGTCTCTCCACATGTTCAGTTCTGAGAGACAAGTGTGTGTGAATGCCGTCCTTCAGCTAGCTTGAAGGGAACACAAAGTTTCTTTTCAGTTGCCAAGTCCACTCCATACATATATATGGGGAGATACAAGCTCCAACTCGGTTTTACACTGAAAACGGCAGGCACTTCAAACCGGCACTAGGAAACAGACTGAAAAACCAGAGTAAGTGTTCCTCCTGCAAAACGTTCCCTTTGTGCTGGATGAAAGAACGTCTCTCCACATGCTCAGTTCTGAGGGATAAGTGTGTGTGAAAGCCGTCCTTCACCTAGCTTGAATGGAACACAAAGTTTCTCTTCAGTTGCCAAATCCACTCCATACATATATATGGGGAGGTACAAGCTCCAACTCGGTTTTACAGTGAAAACGGCAGGCAATTCAAACCGGCACTAGGAAACAGACTGACAAACCAGGGTAAGTGTTTCTCCTGCAACCCGTTTCCTTTGTGCTGGATGAACGAACGTCTCTCCACATGCTCAGTTCTGAGAGATAAGTGTGTGTGAAAGCCGTCCTTCACCTAGCTTGAAGGGAACACAAAGTTTCTTTTCAGTTGCCAACTCCACTCCATACATATATATGGGGAGGTTCAAGCTCCAACTCGGATTTACAGTGAAAACGGCAAGCACTTCAAACCGGCACTAGGAAACAGTCTGAGAAACCAGAGTTAGTGTTTCTCCTGCAACACGTTCCCTTTGTGCTGGATGAACGAACGTCTCTCCACATGCTCTGTTCTGAGAGATAAGTGTGTGTGAAAGCCGTCCTTCACCTAGCTTGAAGGAACACGAAGTTTCCCTTCAGTTGCCAAATCCACTCCATACATATATATGGGGAAGTACAAGCTCCAACTCGGTTTTACAGTGAAAACGGCAGGCACTTCAAACCGGCATTAGGAAACAGACTGAGAAACCAGAGTAAGTGTTTCTCCTGCAAACCGTTCCCTTTGTGCTGGATGAACGAACGTCTCTCCACATGCTCAGTTCTGAGAAATAAGTGTGTCTGAAAGCCGTCCTTCACCTAGCTTGAAGGGAACACGAAGTTTCTCTTCAGTTGCCAACTCCACTCCATACATATATATGGGGCGGTACAAGCTCCAACTCGGTTTTACAGTGAAAACGGCAGGCACTTCAAACCGGCACTAGGAAACAGACTGAGAAACCAGAGTAAGTGTTTCTCCTGCAACCCGTTCCCTTTGTGCTGGATGAACGAACGTCTCTCCACATGCTCAGTTCTGAGATATAAGTGTGTGTGAAAGCCGTCCTTCACCTAGCTTGAAGGGAACTCAAAGTTTCTTTTCAGTGGCCAACTCCACTCCATACATATATATGGTGAGGTACAAGCTCCAACTCGGTTTTACAGTGAAAACGGCAGGCACTTCAAACCGGCACTAGGAAACAGACTGAGAAACCAGAGTAAGTGTTTCTCCTGCAACCCGTTCCCTTTGTGCTGGATGAACGAACGTCTCTCCAGATGTTCAGTTCTGAGAGACAAGTGTGTGTGAAAGCCGTCCTTCAGCTAGCTTGAAGGGAACACAAAGTTTCTTTTCAGTTGCCAAGTCCACTCCATACATATATATGGGGAGATACAAGCTCCAACTCGGTTTTACACTGAAAACGGCAGGCACTTCAAACCGGCACTAGGAAACAGACTGAAAAACCAGAGTAAGTGTTCCTCCTGCAAAACGTTCCCTTTGTGCTGGATGAAAGAACGTCTCTCCACATGCTCAGTTCTGAGAGATAAGTGTGTGTGAAAGCCGTCCTTCACCTAGCTTGAATGGAACACAAAGTTTCTCTTCAGTTGCCAACTCCACTCCATACATATATATGGGGAGGTACAAGCTCCAACTCGGTTTTACAGTGAAAACGGCAGGCAATTCAAACCGGCACTAGGAAACAGTCTGACAAACCAGAGTAAGTGTTTCTCCTGCAACCCGTTTCCTTTGTGCTGGATGAACGAACGTCTCTCCACATGCTCAGTTCTGAGAGAAAAGTGTGTGTGAAAGCCGTCCTTCACCTAGCTTGAAGGGAACACAAAGTTTCTTTTCAGTTGCCAACTCCACTCCATACATATATATGGGGAGGTTCAAGCTCCAACTCGGATTTACAGTGAAAACGGCAAGCACTTCAAACCGGCACTAGGAAACAATCTGAGAAACCAGAGTTAGTGTTTCTCCTGCAACACGTTCCCTTTGTGCTGGATGAACGAACGTCTCTCCACATGCTCTGTTCTGAGAGATAAGTGTGTGTGAAGGCCGTCCTTCACCTAGCTTGAAGGAACACGAAGTTTCCCTTCAGTTGCCAAATCCACTCCATACATATATATGGGGAAGTACAAGCTCCAACTCGGTTTTACAGTGAAAACGGCAGACACTTCAAACCGGCATTAGGAAACAGACTGAGAAACCAGAGTAAGTGTTTCACCTGCAACCCGTTCCCTTTGTGCTGGATGAACGAACGTCTCTCCACATGCTCAGTTCTGAGGGAAAAGTGTGTGTGAAAGCCGTCCTTCACCTAGCTTGAAGGGAACACAAAGTTTCTTTTCAGTTTCCAACTCCACTCCATACATATATATGGGGAGGTTCAAGCTCCAACTCGGTTTTAGAGTGAAAACGGCAGGCACTTCAAACCGGCACTAGGAAACAGACTGAGAAACCAGAGTAAGTGTTTCTCCTGCAACCCGTTCCCTTTGTGCTGGATGAACGAACGTCTCTCCACATGCTCAGTTCTGAGAGATAAGTGTGTGTGAAAGCCGTCCTTCACCTAGCTTTAAGGGAACACTAAGTTTCTTTTCAGTTGCCAACTCCACTCCATACATATATAAGGGGAGGTTCAAGTTCCAAATCGGATTTACAGTGAAAACGGCAGGCACTTTAAACCGGCACTAGGAAACAGTCTGAGAAACCAGAGTACGTGTTTCTCCTGCAACCCGTTCCCTTTGTGCTGGATGAACGAACGTCTCTCCACATGCTCAGTTCTGAGAGATAAGTGTGTGTGAAAGCCGTCCTTCACCTAGCTTTAAGGGAACACAAAGTTTCTTTTCAGTTGCCAACTCCACTCCATACATATATAAGGGGAGGTTCAAGTTCCAAATCGGATTTACAGTGAAAACGGCAGGCACTTTAAACCGGCACTAGGAAACAGTCTGAGAAACCAGAGTACGTGTTTCTCCTGCAACCCGTTCCCTTTGTGCTGGATGAACGAACGTCTCTCCACATGCTCAGTTCTGAGAGATAAGTGTGTGTGAAAGCCGTCCTTCACCTAGCTTGAAGGAACACGAAGTTTCTCTTCAGTTGCCAAATCCACTCCATACATATATATGGGGAGGTACAAGCTCCAACTCGGTTTTACAGTGAAAACGGCAGGCACTTCAAACCGGCACTAGGAAACAGACTGAGAAACCAGAGTAAGTGTTTCTCCTGCAACCCGTTCCCTTTGTGCTGGATGAACGAACGTCTCTCCACTTGCTCAGTTCTGAGAGATAATTGTGTGTGAAAGCCGTCCTTCACCTAGCTTGAAGGGAACACAAAGTTTCTTTTCAGTGGCCAACTCCACTCCATACATATATATGGGGACGTACAAGTTCCAACTCGGTTTTACAGTGAAAACGGCAGGCACTTCAAACCGGCACTAGGAAACAGACTGAAAAACCAGAGTAAGTGTTCCTCCTGCAAACCGTTCCCTTTGTGCTGGATGAAAGAACGTCTCTCCACATGCTCAGTTCTGAGAGATAAGTGTGTGTGAAAGCCGTCCTTCACCTAGCTTGAATGGAACACAAAGTTTCTCTTCAGTTGCCAACTCCACTCCATACATATATATGGGGAGGTACAAGCTCCAACTCGGTTTTACAGTGAAAGCGGCAGGGAGTTCAAACCGGCACTAGGAAACAGACTGAGAATCCAGAGTAAGTGTTTCTCCTGCAACCCGTTCCCTTTGTGCTGGATGAACGAACGTCTCTCCACATGCTCAGTTCTGAGAGATAAGTGTGTGTGAAAGCCGTCCTACGCCTAGCTTGAAGGGAACACAAAGTTTCTTTTCAGTTGACAACCCCACTCCATACATATATATGGGGAGGTACAAGCTCCAACTCGGTTTTACAGTGAAAACGGCAGGCACTTCAAACCGGCACTAGGAAACAGACTGAGAAACCAGAGTAAGTGTTTCTCCTGCAACCCGTTCCCTTTGTGCTGGATGAACGAACGTCTCTCCACATGCTCAGTTCTGAGAAATAAGTGTGTCTGAAAGCCGTCCTTCACCTAGCTTGAAGGGAACACGAAGTTTCTCTTCAGTTGCCAACTCCACTCCATACATATATATGGGGCGGTACAAGCTCCAACTCGGTTTTACAGTGAAAACGGCAGGCACTTCAAACCGGCACTAGGAAACAGACTGAGAAACCAGAGTAAGTGTTTCTCCTGCAACCCGTTCCCTTTGTGCTGGATGAACGAACGTCTCTCCACATGCTCAGTTCTGAGAAATAAGTGTGTCTGAAAGCCGTCCTTCACCTAGCTTGAAGGGAACACGAAGTTTCTCTTCAGTTGCCAACTCCACTCCATACATATATATGGGGAGGTACAAGCTCCAACTCGGTTTTACAGTGAAAACGGCAGGCACTTCAAACCGGCACTAGGAAACAGACTGAGAAACCAGAGTAAGTGTTTCTCCTGCAACCCGTTCCCTTTGTGCTGGATGAACGAACGTCTCTCCACATGTTCAGTTCTGAGAGACAAGTGTGTGTGAAAGCCGTTCTTCACCTAGCTTGAAGGGAACACAAAGTTTCTTTTCAGTTGCCAAGTCCACTCCATACATATATATGGGGAGATACAAGCTCCAACTCGGTTTTATACTGAAAACGGCAGGCACTTCAAACAGGCACTTGGAAACAGACTGAGAAACCAGAGTAAGTGTTTCCCCTGCAACCCGTTCCCTTTGTGCTAGATGAACGAACGTCTCTCCACATGCTCAGTTCTGAGAGATAAGTGTGTGTGAAAGCCGTCCTTCACCTAGCTTGAAGGGAAAACGAAGTTTCTCTTCAGTTGCCAACTCCACTCCATACATATATATGGGGAGGTACAAGCTCCAACTCGGTTTTACAGTGAAAACGGCAGGAACTTCAAACCGGCACTAGGAATCAGACTGAGAAATCAGAGTAAGTGTTTCTCCTGCAACCCGTTCCCTTTGTGCTGGATGAACGAACGTCTCTCCACATGCTCAGTTCTGAGAGATAAGTGTGTGTGAAAGCCGTCCTTCACCTAGCTTGAAGGAACACGAAGTTTCTCTTCAGTTGCCAAATCCACTCCATACATATATATGGGGAGGTACAAGCTCCAACTCGGTTTTACAGTGAAAACGACAGGCACTTCAAACCGGCACTAGGAAACAGACTGAGAAACCAGAGTAAGTGTTTCTCCTGCAACCCGTTCCCTTTGTGCTGGATGAACGAACGTCTCTCCACATGCTCATTTCTGAGAGATAAGTGTGTGTGAAAGCCGTCCTTCACCTAGCTTGAAGGGAACACAAATTTTCTTTTCAGTTGCCAACTCCATTCCATACTTATATATGGGGAGGTTCAAGCTCCAAATCGGTTTTACAGTGAAAACGGCAGGCACTTCAAACCGGCACTAGGAAACAGACTGAGAAACCAGAGTAAGTGTTTCTCCTGCAACCCGTTCCCTTTGTGCTGGATGAACGAACGTCTCTCCACATGCTCAGTTCTGAGAGATAAGTGTGTGTGAAAGCCGTCCTTCACCTAGCTTGAAGGGAACACAAAGTTTCTTTTCAGTTGCCAACTCCACTCCATACATATATATGGGGAGGTTCAAGCTCCAACTCGGATTTACAGTGAAAACGGCAGGCAGTTCAAACCGGCACTAGGAAACAGACAAAGAATCCAGAGTAAGTGTTTCTCCTGCATCCCGTTCCCTTTGTGCTGGATGAACGAACGTCTCTGCACATGCTCAGTTCTGAGAGATAAGTGTGTTTGAAAGCCGTCCTACGCCTAGCTTGAAGGGAACACAAAGTTTCTTTTCAGTGGACAACCCCACTCCATACATATATATGGGGAGGTACAAGCTCCAACTCGATTTTACATTGAAAACGGCAGGCACTTCAAACCGGCACTAGGAAACAGACTGAGAAACCAGAGTAAGTGTTTCTCCTGCAACCCGTTCCCTTTGTGCTGGATGAACGAACATCTCTCCACATGCTCAGTTCTGAGAAATAAGTGTGTCTGAAAGCCGTCCTTCACCTAGCTTGAAGGGAACACGAAGTTTCTCTTCAGTTGTCAACTCCACTCCATACATATATATGGGGCGGTTCAAGCTCCAACTCGGTTTTACAGTGAAAACGGCAGGCACTTCAAACCGGCACTAGGAAACAGACTGAGAAACCAGAGTAAGTGTTTCTCCTGCAACCCGTTCCCTTTGTGCTGGATGAACGAACGTCTCTCCACATGCTCAGTTCTGAGATATAAGTGTGTGTGAAAGCCGTCCTTCACCTAGCTTGAAGGGAACTCAAAGTTTCTTTTCAGTGGCCAACTCCACTCCATACATATATATGGGGAGGTACAAGCTCCAACTCGGTTTTACAGTGAAAACGGCAGGCACTTCAAACCGTCACTAGGAAACAGACTGAGAAACCAGAGTAAGTGTTTCTCCTGCAACCCGTTCCCTTTGTGCCGGATGAAAGAACGTCTCTCCACATGCTCAGTTCTGAGTGATAAGTGTGTGTGAAAGCAGTCCTTCACCTAGCTTGAAGGGAACACAAAGTTTCTTTTCAGTGGCCAACTCCACTCCATACATATATATGGGGAGGTACAAGCTCCAACTCGGTTTTACAGTGAAAACGGCAGGCACTTCAAACCGGCACTAGGAAACAGACTGAGAAACCAGAGTAAGTGTTTCTCCTGCAACCCGTTCCATTTGTGCTGGATGAACGAACGTCCCTCCACATGCTCAGTTCTGAGAGATAAGTGTGTGTGAAAGCCGTCCTTCACATAGCTTGAAGGGAACACGAAGTTTCTCTTCAGTGGCCAACCCCACTCCATACATATATATGGGGAGGTACAAGCTCGAACTCGGTTTTACAGTGAAAAGGGCAGGCACTTCAAACCGGCACTAGGAAACAGACTGAGAACCCAGAGTAAGTGTTTCTCCTGCAACCCGTTCAATTTGTGCTGGATGAACGAACGTCTCTCCACATGCTCATTTCTGAGAGATAAGTGTGTGTGAAAGCCGTCCTTCACCTAGCTTGAAGGGAACACGAAGTTTCTCTTCAGTTGCCAAGTCCACTACATACATATATATGGGGAGGTACAAGCTCCAACTCGGTTTTACAGTGAAAACGGCAGGCACTTCAAACCTGAACTAGGAAACAGACTGAGAAACCAGAGTAAGTGTTTCCCCTGCAACCCGTTCCCTTTGTGCTGGATGAACAATCGTCTCTCCACATGCTCATTTCTGAGAGATAAGTGTGTGTGAAAGCCGTCCTTCACCTAGCTTCAAGGGAAAACAAAGTTTCTTTTCAGTTGCCAGCTCCACTCCATACATATATATGGGGAGGTAAAAGCTCCAACTCGGTTTTACAGTGAAAAAGGCAGGTACTTCAAACCGGCACTAGGAAACAGACTGAGAAACCAGAGTAAGTGTTTCTCCTGCAACCCGTTCCCTTTGTGCTGGATGAACGAACGTCTCTCCACTTGCTCAGTTCTGAGAGATAATTGTGTGTGAAAGCCGTCCTTCACCTAGCTTGAAGGAAACACGAAGTTTCCTTTCATTTGTCAACTCCACTCCATACATATATATGGGGAGGTACAAGCTCCATCTCGGTTTTACAGTGAAAACGGCAGGCACTTCAAACCGGCACTAGGAAACAGACTGAGAAACCAGAGTAAGTGTTTCTCCTGCAACCCGTTCCCTTTGTGCTGGATGAACGAACGTCTCTCCACATGCTCATTTCTGAGAGATAAGTGTGTGTGAAAGCCGTCCTTCACCTAGCTTGAAGGGAACACAAATTTTCTTTTCAGTTGCCAACTCCATTCCATACTTATATATGGGGAGGTTCAAGCTCCAACTCGGTTTTACAGTGAAAACGGCAGGCACTTCAAACCGGCACTAGGAAACAGACTGAGAAACCAGAGTAAGTGTTTCTCCTGCAACCCGTTCCCTTTGTGCTGGATGAACGAACGTCTCTCCACATGCTCAGTTCTGAGAGATAAGTGTGTGTGAAAGCCGTCCTTCACCTAGCTTGAAGGGAACACAAAGTTTCTTTTCAGTTGCCAACTCCACTCCATACATATATATGGGGAGGTTCAAGCTCCAACTCGGATTTACAGTGAAAACGGCACGCAGTTCAAACCGGCACTAGGAAACAGACTGAGAATCCAGAGTAAGTGTTTCTCCTGCAACCCGTTCCCTTTGTGCTGGATGAACGAACGTCTCTGCACATGCTCAGTTCTGAGAGATAAGTGTGTTTGAAAGCCGTCCTACGCCTAGCTTGAAGGGAACACAAAGTTTCTTTTCAGTGGACAATCCCACTCCATACATATATATGGGGACGTACAAGCTCCAACTCGATTTTACAGTGAAAACGGCAGGCAATTCAAACCGGCACTAGGAAACAGACTGAGAAACCAGAGTAAGTGTTTCTCCTGCAACCCGTTCCCTTTGTGCTGGATGAACGAACATCTCTCCACATGCTCAGTTCTGAGAAATAAGTGTGTCTGAAAGCCGTCCTTCACCTAGCTTGAAGGGAACACGAAGTTTCTCTTCAGTTGTCAACTCCACTCCATACATATATATGGGGCGGTTCAAGCTCCAACTCGGTTTTACAGTGAAAACGGCAGGCACTTCAAACCGGCACTAGGAAACAGACTGAGAAACCAGAGTAAGTGTTTCTCCTGCAACCCGTTCCCTTTGTGCTGGATGAACGAACGTCTCTCCACATGCTCAGTTCTGAGATATAAGTGTGTGTGAAAGCCGTCCTTCACCTAGCTTGAAGGGAACTCAAAGTTTCTTTTCAGTGGCCAACTCCACTCCATACATATATATGGGGAGGTACAAGCTCCAACTCGGTTTTACAGTGAAAACGGCAGGCACTTCAAACCGGCACTAGGAAACAGACTGAGAAACCAGAGTAAATGTTTCTCCTGCAAACCGTTCCCTTTGTGCTGGATGAACGAACGTCTCTCCACATGCTCAGTTCTGAGTGATAAGTGTGTGTGAATGTAGTCCTTCTCCTAGCTTGAAGGGAACACAAAGTTTCTTTTCAGTGGCCAACTCCACTCCATACATATATATGGGGAGGTACAAGCTCCAACTCGGTTTTACAGTGAAAACGGCAGGCACTTCAAACCGGCACTAGGAAAAAGACTGAGAAACCGGAGTATGTGTTTTCCTGCAACCCGTTCCCTTTGTGCTGGAAGAACGAACATCTCTCCACATGCTCAGTTCTGAGCGATAAGTGTGTGTGAAAGCCGTCCTTCACCTAGCTTGAAGGGAACACGAAGTTTCTCTTCAGTGGCCAACCCCAATCCATACATATATATGGGGAGGTACAAGCTCGAACTCGGTTTTACAGTGAAAAGGGCAGGCACTTCAAACCGGCATTAGGAAACAGACTGAGAAACCAGAGTAAGTGTTTCTCCTGCAACCCGTTCCCTTTGTGCTGGATGAACGAAAGTCTCTCCACATGCTCAATTCTGAGAGATAAGTGTGTGTGAAAGCCGTCCTTCACCTAGCTTGAAGGGAACACGAAGTTTCTCTTCAGTTGCCAACTGCACTACATACATATATATGGGGAGGTACAAGCTCCAACTCGGTTTTACAGTGAAAACCGCAGGCACTTCAAACCGGCACTAGGAAACAGACTGAGAAACCAGAGTAAGTGTTTCCCCTGCAACCCGTTCCCTTTGTGCTGGATGAACAATCGTCTCTCCACATGCTCATTTCTGAGAGATAAGTGTGTGTGAAAGCCGTCCTTCACCTAGCTTCAAGGGAAAACAAAGTTTCTTTTGAGTTGCCAGCTACACTCCATACATATATATGGGGAGGTACAAGCTCCAACTCGGTTTTACAGTGAAAACGGCAGGCACTTCAAACCGGCACTAGGAAACAGACTGAGAAACCAGAGTAAGTGTTTCTCCTGCAACACGTTCCCTTTGTGCTGGATGAACGAACGTCTCTCCACATGCTCAGTTCTGAGTGATAAGTGTGTGTGAAAGCAGTCTTTCACCTAGCTTGAAGGGAACACAAAGTTTCTTTTCAGTGGCCAACTCCACTCCATACATATATATGGGGAAGTACAAGCTCCAACTCGGTTTTACAGTGAAAACGGCAGGCACTTCAAACCGGCACTAGGAAACAGACTGAGAAACCAGAGTAAGTGTTTCTCCTGCAACCCTTTCCCTTTGTGCTGGATGAACGAACGTCTCTCCACATGCTCAGTTCTGAGAGATAAGTGTGTGTGAAAGCCGTCCTTCACCTAGCTTGAAGGGAACACGAAGTTTCTCTTCAGTTGCCAACTCCACTACATACATATATATGGGGAGGTACAAGCTCCAACTCGGTTTTACAGTGAAAACCGCAGGCACTTCAAACCTGCACTAGGAAACAGACTGAGAAACCAGAGTAAGTGTTTCCCCTGCAACCCGTTCCCTTTGTGCTGGATGAACAATCGTCTCTCCACATGCTCATTTCTGAGAGATAATTGTGTGTGAAAGCCGTCCTTCACCTAGCTTCAAGGGAAAACAAAGTTTCTTTTCAGTTGCCAGCTCCACTCCATACATATATATGGGGAGGTAAAAGCTCCAACTCGGTTTTACAGTGAAAACGGCAGGCACTTCAAACCGGCACTAGGAAACAGACTGAGAAACCAGAGTAAGTGTTTCTCCTGCAACCCGTTCCCTTTGTGCTGGATGAACGAACGTCTCTCCACATGCTCAGTTCTGAGAGATAAGTGTGTGTGAAAGCCGTCCTTCACCTAGCTTGAAGGGAACACGAAGTTTCTCTTCAGTGGCCAACCCAACTCCATACATATATATGGGGAGGTACAAGCTCGAACCCTGTTTTACAGTGAAACGGGCAGGCACTTCAAACCGGCACTAGGAAACAGACTGAGAACCCAGAGTAAGTGTTTCTCCTGCAACCCGTTCAATTTGTGCTGGATGAAAGAACGTCTCTCCACATGCTCAGTTCTGAGAGATAAGTGTGTGTGAAAGCCGTCCTTCACCTAGCTTGAAGGGAACACAAAGTTTCTTTTCAGTTGCCAACTCCACTCCATACATATATATGGGGAGGTACAAGTTCCAACTCGGTTTTACAGTGAAAACGGCAGGCACTTCAAACCGGCATTAGGAAACAGACTGAGAAACCAGAGTAAGTGTTTCTCCTGCAACCAGTTCCCTTTGTGCTGGATGAACGAAAGTCTCTCCACATGCTCAGTTCTGAGAGATAAGTGTGTGTGAAAGCCGTCCTTCACCTAGCTTCAAGGGAAAACAAAGTTTCTTTTCAGTTGCCAGCTACACTCCATACATATATATGGGGAGGTACAAGCTCCAACTCGGTTTTACAGTGAAAACGGCAGGCACTTCAAACCGGCACTAGGAAACAGACTGAGAAACCAGAGTAAGTGTTTCTCCTGCAACACGTTCCCTTTGTGCTGGATGAACGAACGTCTCTCCACATGCTCAGTTCTGAGTGATAAGTGTGTGTGAAAGCAGTCCTTCACCTAGCTTGAAGGGAACACAAAGTTTCTTTTCAGTGGCCAACTCCACTCCATACATATATATGGGGAAGTACAAGCTCCAAATCGGTTTTACAGTGAAAACGGCAGGCACTTCAAACCGGCACTAGGAAACAGACTGAGAAACCAGAGTAAGTGTTTCTCCTGCAACCCGTTCCCTTTGTGCTGGATGAACGAACGTCTCTCCACATGCTCAGTTCTGAGAGATAAGTGTGTGTGAAAGCCGTCCTTCACCTATATTGAAGGGAACACGAAGTTTCTCTTCAGTTGCCAACCCAACTCCATACATATATATGGGGTGGTACAAGCTCCAACTCGGTTTTACAGTGAAAACGGCAGGCACTTCAAACCGGCACTAGGAAACAGACTGAGAAACCAGAGTAAGTGTTTCTCCTGCAACCCGTTCCATTTGTGCTGGATGAACGAACGTCCCTCCACATGCTCAGTTCTGAGAGATAAGTGTGTGTGAAAGCCGTCCTTCACATAGCTTGAAGGGAACACGAAGTTTCTCTTCAGTGGCCAACCCCACTCCATACATATATATGGGGAGGTACAAGCTCGAACTCGGTTTTACAGTGAAAAGGGCAGGCACTTCAAACCGGCACTAGGAAACAGACTGAGAACCCAGAGTAAGTGTTTCTCCTGCAACCCGTTCAATTTTTTGCTGGATGAACGAACGTCTCTCCACATGCTCAGTTCTGAGAGATAAGTGTGTGTGAAAGCCTTCCTTCACCTAGCTTGAAGGGAACACAAAGTTTCTTTTCAGTTGCCAACTCCACTCCATACATATATATGGGGAGGTACAATTTCCAACTCGGTTTTACAGTGAAAACGGCAGGCACTTCAAACCGGCATTAGGAAACAGACTGAGAAACCAGAGTAATTGTTTCTCCTGCAACCCGTTCCCTTTGTGCTGGATGAACGATAGTCTCTCCACATGCTCAGTTCTGAGAGATAAGTGTGTGTGAAAGCCGTCCTTCACCTAGCTTGAAGGGAACACGAATTTTCTCTTCAGTTGCCAAGTCCACTACATACATATATATGGGGAGGTACAAGCTCCAACTCGGTTTTACAGTGAAAAAGGCAGGTACTTCAAACCGGCACTAGGAAACAGACTGAGAAAACAGAGAAAGTGTTTCCCCTGCAACCCGTTCCCTTTGTGCTGGATGAACAATCGTCTCTCCACATGCTCATTTCTGAGAGATAAGTGTGTGTGAAAGCCTTCTTTCACCTAGCTTCAAGGGAAAACAAAGTTTCTTTTCAGTTGCCAGCTACACTCCATACATATATATGGGGAGGTACAAGCTCCAACTCGGTTTTACAGTGAAAACTGCAGGCACTTCAAACCGGCACTAGGAAACAGACTGAGAAACCAGAGTAAGTGTTTCTCCTGCAACACGTTCCCTTTGTGCTGGATGAACGAACGTCTCTCCACATGCTCAGTTCTGAGTGTTAAGTGTGTGTGAAAGCAGTCCTTCTCCTAGCTTGAAGGGAACACAAAGTTTCTTTTCAGTGGCCAACTCCACTCCATACATATATATGGGGAGGTACAAGCTCCAACTCGGTTTTACAGTGAAAACGGCAGGCACTTCAAACCGGCACTAGGAAACAGACTGAAAAACCAGAGTATGTGTTTTCCTGCAACCCGTTCCCTTTGTGCTGGAAGAACGAACATCTCTCCACATGCTCAGTTCTGAGAGATAAGTGTGTGTGAAAGCCGTCCTTCACCTAGCTTGAAGGAAACACAAAGTTTCTATTAAGTGGCAAAGTCCTTTCCATACATATATATGGGGAGGTACAAGTTCCAACTCGGTTTTACAGTGAAAACGGCAGGCACTTCAAACCGGCACTAGGAAACAGACTGAGAAACCAGAGTAAGTGTTTCTCCTGCAACCCGTTCCCTTTGTGCTGGATGAACGAACGTCCCTCCACATGCTCAGTTCTGAGAGATAAGTGTGTGTGAAAGCCGTCCTTCACATAGCTTGAAGGGAACACGAAGTTTCTCTTCAGTGGCCAACCCCACTCCATACATATATATGGGGAGGTACAAGCTCGAACTCGGTTTTACAGTGAAAAGGGCAGGCACTACAAACCGGCACTAGGAAACAGACTGAGAACCCAGAGTAAGTGTTTCTCCTGCAACCCGTTCAATTTGTGCTGGATGAACGAACGTCTCTCCACCTGCTCAGTTCTGAGAGATAAGTGTGTGTGAAAGACGTCCTTCACCTAGCTTGAAGGGAAGACAAAGTTTCTTTTCAGTTGCCAACTCCACTCCATACATATATATGGGGAGGTACAATTTCCAACTCGGATTTTACAGTGAAAAATGCAGGCACTTCAAAACGGCATTAGGAAACAGACTGAGAAACCACAGTAATTGTTTCTCCTGCAACCCGTTCCCTTTGTGCTGGATGAACGAAAGTCTCTCCACATGCTGAGTTCTGAGAGATAAGTGTGTGTGAAAGCCGTCCTTCACCTAGCTTGAAGGGAACACGAAGTTTCTCTTCAGTTGCCAACTCCACTACATACATATATATGGGGAGGTACAAGCTCCAACTCGGTTTTACAGTGAAAACCGCACGCACTTCAAACCTGCACTAGGAAACAGACTGAGAAACCAGAGTAAGTGTTTCTCCTGCAACCCGTTCCCTTTGTGCTGGATGAACGAACGTCTCTCCACATGCTCAGTTCTGAGAGATAAGTGTGTGTGAAAGCCGTCCTTCACCTAGCTTGAAGGAAACACGAAGTTTCCTTTCAGTTGCCAACTCCACTCCATACATATATATGGCGAGGTACAAGCTCCAACTCGGTTTTACAGTGAAAACGGCAGGCACTTCAAACTGGCACTAGGAAACAGACTGAGAAACCAGAGTAAGTGTTTCTCCTGCAACACGTTCCCTTTGTGCTGGATGAACGAACGTCTCTCCACATGCTCAGTTCTGAGTGTTAAGTGTGTGTGAAAGCAGTCCTTCTCCTAGCTTGAAGGGAACACAAAGTTTCTTTTCAGTGGCCAACTCCACTCCATACTTATATATGGGGAGGTACAAGCTCCAACTCGGTTTTACAGTGAAAACGGCAGGCACTTCAAACCGGCACTAGGAAAAAGATTGAGAAACCAGAGTATGTGTTTTCCTGCAACCCGTTCCCTTTGTGCTGGAAGAACGAACATCTCTCCACATGCTAAGTTCTGAGAGATAAGTGTGTGTGAAAGCCGTCCTTCACCTAGCTTGAAGGAAACACAAAGTTTCTATTAAGTGGCAAAGTCCTTTCCATACATATATATGGGGAGGTACAAGTTCCAACTCGGTTTTACAGTGAAAACGGCAGGCACTTCAAACCGGCACTAGGAAACAGACTGAGAAACCAGAGTAAGTGTTTCTCCTGCAACCCGTTCCCTTTGTGCTGGATGAACGAACGTCCCTCCACATGCTCAGTTCTGAGAGATAAGTGTGTGTGAAAGCCGTCCTTCACATAGCTTGAAGGGAACACGAAGTTTCTCTTCAGTGGCCAACCCCACTCCATACATATATATGGGGAGGTACAAGCTCGAACTCGGTTTTACTGTGAAAATGGCAGGCACTACAAACCGGCACTAGGAAACAGACTGAGAACCCAGAGTAAGTGTTTCTCCTGCAACCCGTTCAATTTGTGCTGGATGAACGAACGTCTCTCCACATGCTCAGTTCTGAGAGATAAGTGTGTGTGAAAGACGTCCTTCACCTAGCTTGAAGGGAAGACAAAGTTTCTTTTCAGTTGCCAACTCCACTCCATACATATATATGGGGAGGTACAATTTCCAACTCGGATTTTACAGTGAAAACGGCAGGCACTTCAAACCGGCATTAGGAAACAGACTGAGAAACCAGAGTAATTGTTTCTCCTGCAACCCGTTCCCTTTGTGCTGGATGAACGAAAGTCTCTCCACATGCTCAGTTCTGAGAGATAAGTGTGTGTGAAAGCCGTCCTTCACCTAGCTTGAAGGGAACACGAAGTTTCTCTTCAGTTGCCAACTCCACTACATACATATATATGGGGAGGTACAAGCTCCAACTCGGTTTTACAGTGAAAACCGCAGGCACTTCAAACCGGCACTAGGAAACAAACTGAGAAACCAGAGTAAGTGTTTCCCCTGCAACCCGTTCCCTTTGTGCTGGATGAACAATCGTCTCTCCACATGCTCATTTCTGAGAGATAAGTGTGTGTGAAAGCCGTCCTTCACCTAGCTTCAAGGGAAAACAAAGTTTCTTTTCAGTTGCCAGCTCCACTCCATACATATATATGGGGAGGTACAAGCTCCAATTCGGTTTTACAGTGAAAACGGCAGGCACTTCAAACCGGCACTAGGAAACAGACTGAGAAACCAGAGTAAGTGTTTCTCCTGCAAACCGTTCCCTTTGTGCTGGATGAACGAACGTCTCTCCACATGCTCAGTTCTGAGCGATAAGTGTGTGTGAAAGCCGTCCTTCACCTAGTTTGAAGGGAACACAAAGTTTCTTTTCAGTTGCCAACTCCACTCCATACATATATATGGGGAGGTACAAGCTCCAACTCGGTTTTACAGTGAAAACGTCAGGCACTTCAAACCGGCAGTAGGAAACAGACTGAGAAACCAGAGTAAGTGTTTCTCCTGCAACCCGTTCCCTTTGTGCTGAATGAACGAACGTCTCTCCACATGCTCAGTTCTGAGAGATAAGTGTGTGTGAAAGCCGTCCTTCACCTAGCTTGAAGGGAACACAAAAATTTCTTTTCAGTAGCCAAATCCACTCCATACATACATATGGGGAGGTACAAGCTCCAACTCGGTTTTACACTGAAAACGGCAGGCACTTCAAACCGGCACTAGGAAACAGACTGAGAAAAAAGAGTAAGTGTTTCTCCTGCAAATCGTTCCCTTTGTGCTGGATGAACGAACGTCCCTCCACATGCTCAGTTCTGAGAGATAAGTGGGTGTGAAAGCCGTCCTTCACCTAGCTTGAATGGAACACGAAATTTCTCTTCAGTTGCCAACTCCACTCCATACATATATATGGGGAGGTACAAGCTCCAACTCGGTTTTACAGTGAAAACGGCAGGCACTTCAAACCGGCACTAGAAAACAGACTGAGAAACCAGAGTAAGTGTTTCTCCTGCAACCCTTTCCCTTTGTGCTGGATGAACGAAAGTTTCTCCACATGCTCAGTTCTGAGAGATAAGTGTGTGTGAATGCGTCCTTCACCTAGCTTGAAGGGAACACAAAGTTTCTTTTCAGTTGCCAACTCCACTCCATACATATATATGGGGAGGTACAAGTTCCAACTCGGTATTACAGTGAAAACGGCAGGCACTTCAAACCGGCACTAGGAAACACCCTGAGAAACCAGAGTAAGTGTTTCTCCTGCAAACCTTTCCCTTTGTGCTGGATGAACGAACGTCTCTCCACATGCTCAGTTCTGAGAGATAAGTGGGTGTGAAAACCATCCTTCACCTTGCTTGAATGGAACACGAAATTTCTCTTCAGTTGCCAACTCCACTCCATACATATATATGGGGAGGTACAAGCTCCAACTCGGTATTACAGTGAAAACGGCAGGCACTTCATACCGGCACAAGGAAACAGACTGAGAAACAAGAAAGTGTTTCTCCTGCAACCCGTTCCCTTTGTGCTTGATGAACGAAAGTCTCTCCACATGCTCAGTTCTGAGATATAAGTGTGTGTGAATCCGTCCTTCACCTAGCTTGAAGGGAACACAAAGTTTCTATTCAGTTGCCAACTCCACTCCATACATATATATGGGGAGGTACAAGTTCCAACTCGTTATTACAGTGAAAACGGCAGGCACTTCAAACCGGCCCTAGGAAACACCCTGAGAAACCAGAGTAAGTGTTTCTCCTGCAAACCTTTCCCTTTGTGCTGGATGAACGAACGTCTCTCCACATGCTCAGTTCTGTGAGATAAGTGGGTGTGAAAGCCGTCCTTCACCTAGCTTGAATGGAACACGAAATTTCTCTTCAGTTGCCAACTCCACTCCATACATATATATGGGGAGGTACAAGCTCCAACTCGGTTTTACAGTGAAAACGGCAGGCACTTCAAACCGGCACTAGGAAACAGCCTGAGAAACCAGAGTAAGTGTTTCTCCTGCAACCCGTTCCCTTTGTGCTGGATGAACGAACGTCTCTCCACATGCTCAGTTCTGAGAGATAAATGTGTGTGAAAGCCGTCCTTCACATAGTTTGAAGGGAACACAAAGTTTCTTTTAAGTTGCCAACTTCACTCCATACATATATATGGGGAGGTACAAGCTCCAACTCGGTATTACAGTGAAAACGGCAGGCACTTCAAACCGGCACTAGGAAACAGACTGAGAATCCAGAGTAAGTGTTTCCCTGCAACCCTTTCCCTTTGTGCTGGATGAACGAAATTCTCTCCACATGCTCAGTTCTCAGAGATATGTGTGTGTGAAAGCCGTCCTTCACATAGCTTGAAGGAAACACGAAGTTTCCTTTAATTTGCCAACTCCACTCCATACATAGATATGGGGAGGTACAAGCTCCAACTCGGTTTTACAGTGAAAACGGCAGGCACTTCAAACCGGCACTAGGAAACAGACTGTGAAACCAGAGTAAGTGTATCTCCTGCAACCCGTTCCCTTTGTGTTGGATGAACGAAAGTCTCTCCACATGCTCAGTTCTGAGAGATAAGTGTGTGTGAATCCGTCCTTCACCTAGCTTGAAGGGAACACAAAGTTTCTTTTCAGTTGCCAACTCCACTCCATACATATATATGGGGAGGTACAAGTTCCAACTCGGTATTACAGTGAAAACGGCAGGCACTTCAAACCGGCACTAGGAAACACCCTGAGAAACCAGAGTAAGTGTTTCTCCTGCCACCCGTTCCCTTTTTGCTGGATGAACGAACGTCTCTCCACATGCTCAGTTCTGAGAGATAAGTGGGTGTGAAAGCCGTCCTTCACCTAGCTTGAATGGAACACGAAATTTCTCTTCAGTTGCCAACTCCACTCCATACATATATATGGGGAGGTACAAGCTCCAACTCGGTTTTACAGTGAAAACGGCAGGCACTTCAAACCGGCACTAGGAAACACACTGAGAAGCCACAGTAAGTGTTTCCCCTGCAACCCGTTCCCTTTGTGCTGGATGAACAATCGTCTCTCCACATGCTCAGTTCTGAGAGATAAGTGTGTGTGAAAGCCGTATTTCACCTAGCTTCAAGGGAAAACAAATTTTCTTTTCAGTTGCCAGCTCCACTCCATACATATATATGGGGAGGTACAAGCTCCAACTCGGTTTTACAGTGAAAACGGCAGGCACTTCAAACCGGCACTAGGAAACAGACTGAGAAACCAGAGTAAGTGTTTCTCCTGCAACCCGTTCCCTTTGTGCTGGATGAACGAACGTCTCTCCACATGCTCAGTTCTGAGAGATAAGTGTGTGTTAAAGCCGTCATTCACCTAGCTTGAAGGGAACACAAAGTTTCTTTTCAGTGGCCAACTCCACTCCATACATATATAAGGGGAGTTACAAGCTCCAACTCGGTTTTACAGTGAAAACGGCAGGCACTTCAAACCGGCACTAGGAAACAGCCTGAGACACCAGAGTAAGTGTTTCTCCTGCAACCCGTTCCCTTTGTGCTGGATGAACGAACGTCTCTCCACATGCTCAGTTCTGAGAAATAAGTGTGTCTGAAAGCCGTCCTTCACCTAGCTTGAAGGGAACACGAAGTTTCTCTTCAGTTGCCAACTCCACTCCATACATATATATGGGGCGGTACAAGCTCCAACTCGGTTTTACAGTGAAAACGGCAGGCACTTCAAACCGGCACTAGGAAACAGACTGAGAAACCAGAGTAAGTGTTTCTCCTGCAACCCGTTCCCTTTGTGCTGGATGAACGAACATCTCTCCACATGCTCAGTTCTGAGAGATAAGTGTGTGTGAATCCGTCCTTCACCTAGCTTGAAGGGAACACAAAGTTTCTTTTCAGTTGCCAACTCCACTCCATACATATATATGGGGAGGTACAAGTTCCAACTCGGTATTACAGTGAAAACGGCAGGCACTTCAAACCGGCACTAGGAAACAGACTGAGAAACCAGAGTAAGTGTTTCTCCTGCAAACCTTTCTCTTTGTGCTGGATGAACGAACGTCTCTCCACATGCTCAGTTCTGAGAGATAAGTGGGTGTGAAAACCGTCCTTCACCTAGCTTAAATGGAACACGAAATTTCTCTTCAGTTGCCAACTCCACTCCATACATATATATGGGGAGGTACAAGCTCCAACTCGGTTTTACAGTGAAAACGGCAGGCACTTCATACCGGCACTAGGAAACAGACTGAGAAACCAGAGTAAGTGTTTCTCCTGCAACCCGTTCCCTTTTTGCTGGATGAACGAACGTCTCTCCACATGCTCAGTTCTGAGAGATAAGTGGGTGTGAAAGCCGTCCTTCACCTAGCTTGAATGGAACACGAAATTTCTCTTCAGTTGCCAATTCCACTCCATACATATATATGGGGAGGTACAAGCTGCAACTCGGTTTTACAGTGAAAACGGCAGGCACTTCAAACCGGCACTAGGAAACACACTGAGAAGCCACAGTAAGTGTTTCCCCTGCAACCCGTTCCCTTTGTGCTGGATGAACAATCGTCTCTCCACATGCTCAGTTCTGAGAGATAAGTGTGTGTGAAAGCCGTCCTTCACCTAGCTTCAAGGGAAAACAAAGTTTCTTTTCAGTTGCCAGCTCCACTCCATACATATATATGGGGAGGTACAAGCTCCAACTCGGTTTTACAGTGAAAACGGCAGGCACTTCAAACCGGCACTAGGAAACAGACTGAGAAACCAGAGTAAGTGTTTCTCCTGCAACCCGTTCCCTTTGTGCTGGATGAACGAACGTCTCTCCACAGGCTCAGTTCTGAGAGATAAGTGTGTGTTAAAGCCGTCATTCACCTAGCTTGAAGGGAACACAAAGTTTCTTTTCAGTGGCCAACTCCACTCCATACATATATAAGGGGAGTTACAAGCTCCAACTCGGTTTTACAGTGAAAACGGCAGGCACTTCAAACCGGCACTAGGAAACAGCCTGAGACACCAGAGTAAGTGTTTCTCCTGCAACCCGTTCCCTTTGTGCTGGATGAACGAACGTCTCTCCACATGCTCAGTTGTGAGAAATAAGTGTGTCTGAAAGCCGTCCTTCAACTAGCTTGAAGGGATCACGAAGTTTCTCTTCAGTTGCCAACTCCACTCCATACATATATATGGGGCGGTACAAGCTCCAACTCGGTTTTACAGTGAAAACGGCAGGCACTTCAAACCGGCACTAGGAAACAGACTGAGAAACCAGAGTAAGTGTTTCTCCTGCAACCCGTTCCCTTTGTGCTGGATGAACGAACATCTCTCCACATGCTCAGTTCTGAGAGATAAGTGTGTGTGAAAGCCGTCCTTCACCTAGCTTGAAGGGAACACAAAGTTTCTATTAAGTGGCAAAGTCCATTCCATACATATATATGGGGAGGTACAAGCTCCAACTCGGTTTTACAGTGAAAACGGCAGGCACTTCAAACCGGCACTAGGAAACAGACTGAGAAACCAGAGTAAGTGTTTCTCCTGCAACCCGTTCCCTTTGTGCTGGATGAACGAACGTCTCTCCACATGCTCAGTTCTGAGCGATAAGTGTGTGTGAAAGCCGTCCTTCACCTAGTTTGAAGGGAACACAAAGTTTCTTTTCAGTTGCCAACTCCACTCCATACATATATATGGGGAGGTACAAGCTCCAAATCAGTTTTACAGTGAAAACGGCAGGCACTTCAAACCGGCACTAGGAAACAGACTGAGAAGCCAGAGTAAGTGTTTCTCCTGCAAACCGTTCCCTTTGTGCTGGATGAACGAACGTCTCTCCACATGCTCAGTTCTGAGTGATAAGTGTGTGTGAAAGTAGTCCTTCTGCTAACTTGAAGGGAACACAAAGTTTCTTTTCAGTGGTCAACTCCACTCCATACATATATATGGGGTGGTACAAGCTCCAACTCGGTTTTACAGTGAAAACGGAAGGCACTTCAAACCGGCACTAGGAAAAAGACTGAGAAACCAGAGTATGTGTTTTCCTGCAACGCGTTCCCTTTGTGCTGGAAGAACGAACATCTCTCCACATGCTCAGTTCTGAGAGATAAGTGTGTGTGAAAGCCGTCCTTCACCTAGCTTGAAGGGAACACGAAGTTTCTCTTCAGTTGCCAACTCCACTACATACATATATATGGGGAGGTACAAGCTCCAACTCGGTTTTACAGTGAAACCGCAGGCACTTCAAACCGGCACTAGGAAACAGACTGAGAAACCAGAGTAAGTGTTTCCCCTGCAACCCGTTCCCTTTGTGCTGGATGAACAATCGTCTCTCCACATGCACATTTCTGAGAGATAATTGTGTGTGAAAGCCGTCCTTCACCTAGCTTCAAGGGAAAACAAAGTTTCTTTCCAGTTGCCAGCTACACTCCATACATATATATGGGGAGGTACAAGCTCCAACTCGGTTTTACAGTGAAAACGGCAGGCACTTCAAACCGGCACTAGGAAACAGACTGAGAAACCAGAGTATGTGTTTCTCCTGCAACACGTTCCCTTTGTGCTGGATGAACGAACGTCTCTCCACATGCTCAGTTCTGAGTGATAAGTGTGTGTGAAAGCAGTCCTTCACCTAGCTTGAAGGGAACACAAAGTTTCTTTTCAGTGGCCAACTCCACTCCATACATATATATGGGGAAGTACAAGCTCCAACTCGGTTTTACAGTGAAAACGGCAGGCACTTCAAACCGGCACTAGGAAACAGCCTGAGACACCAGAGTAAGTGTTTCTCCTGCAACCCGTTCCCTTTGTGCTGGATGAACGAACGTCTCTCCACATGCTCAGTTCTGAGAGATATCTGTGTGTGAAAGCCGTCCTTCACATAGCTTGAAGGGAACACGAAGTTTCTCTTCAGTGGCCAACCCCACTCCATACATATATATGGGGAGGTACAAGCTCGAACTCGGTTTTACAGTGAAAAGGGCAGGCACTTCAAACCGGCACTAGGAAACAGACTGAGAACCCAGAGTAAGTGTTTCTCCTGCAACCCGTTCAATTTGTGCTGGATGAACGAACGTCTCTCCACATGCTCAGTTCTGAGAGATAAGTGTGTGTGAAAGCCGTCCTTCACATAGTTTGAAGGGAACACAAAGTTTCTTTTAAGTTGCCAACTTCACTCCATACATATATATGGGGAGGTACAAGCTCCAACTCGGTATTACAGTGAAAACGGCAGGCACTTCAAACCGGCACTAGGAAACAGACTGAGAATCCAGAGTAAGTGTTTCCCTGCAACCCTTTCCCTTTGTGCTGGATGAACGAAATTCTCTCCACATGCTCAGTTCTCAGAGATATGTGTGTGTGAAAGCCGTCCTTCACATAGCTTGAAGGAAACACGAAGTTTCCTTTAATTTGCCAACTCCACTCCATACATAGATATGGGGAGGTACAAGCTCCAACTCGGTTTTACAGTGAAAACGGCAGGCACTTCAAACCGGCACTAGGAAACAGACTGTGAAACCAGAGTAAGTGTATCTCCTGCAACCCGTTCCCTTTGTGTTGGATGAACGAAAGTCTCTCCACATGCTCAGTTCTGAGAGATAAGTGTGTGTGAATCCGTCCTTCACCTAGCTTGAAGGGAACACAAAGTTTCTTTTCAGTTGCCAACTCCACTCCATACATATATATGGGGAGGTACAAGTTCCAACTCGGTATTACAGTGAAAACGGCAGGCACTTCAAACCGGCACTAGGAAACACCCTGAGAAACCAGAGTAAGTGTTTCTCCTGCCACCCGTTCCCTTTTTGCTGGATGAACGAACGTCTCTCCACATGCTCAGTTCTGAGAGATAAGTGGGTGTGAAAGCCGTCCTTCACCTAGCTTGAATGGAACACGAAATTTCTCTTCAGTTGCCAACTCCACTCCATACATATATATGGGGAGGTACAAGCTCCAACTCGGTTTTACAGTGAAAACGGCAGGCACTTCAAACCGGCACTAGGAAACACACTGAGAAGCCACAGTAAGTGTTTCCCCTGCAACCCGTTCCCTTTGTGCTGGATGAACAATCGTCTCTCCACATGCACAGTTCTGAGAGATAAGTGTGTGTGAAAGCCGTATTTCACCTAGCTTCAAGGGAAAACAAATTTTCTTTTCAGTTGCCAGCTCCACTCCATACATATATATGGGGAGGTACAAGCTCCAACTCGGTTTTACAGTGAAAACGGCAGGCACTTCAAACCGGCACTAGGAAACAGACTGAGAAACCAGAGTAAGTGTTTCTCCTGCAACCCGTTCCCTTTGTGCTGGATGAACGAACGTCTCTCCACATGCTCAGTTCTGAGAGATAAGTGTGTGTTAAAGCCGTCATTCACCTAGCTTGAAGGGAACACAAAGTTTCTTTTCAGTGGCCAACTCCACTCCATACATATATAAGGGGAGTTACAAGCTCCAACTCGGTTTTACAGTGAAAACGGCAGGCACTTCAAACCGGCACTAGGAAACAGCCTGAGACACCAGAGTAAGTGTTTCTCCTGCAACCCGTTCCCTTTGTGCTGGATGAACGAACGTCTCTCCACATGCTCAGTTCTGAGAAATAAGTGTGTCTGAAAGCCGTCCTTCACCTAGCTTGAAGGGAACACGAAGTTTCTCTTCAGTTGCCAACTCCACTCCATACATATATATGGGGCGGTACAAGCTCCAACTCGGTTTTACAGTGAAAACGGCAGGCACTTCAAACCGGCACTAGGAAACAGACTGAGAAACCAGAGTAAGTGTTTCTCCTGCAACCCGTTCCCTTTGTGCTGGATGAACGAACATCTCTCCACATGCTCAGTTCTGAGAGATAAGTGTGTGTGAATCCGTCCTTCACCTAGCTTGAAGGGAACACAAAGTTTCTATTAAGTGGCAAAGTCCATTCCATACATATATATGGGGAGGTACAAGCTCCAACTCGGTTTTACAGTGAAAACGGCAGGCACTTCAAACCGGCACTAGGAAACAGACTGAGAAACCAGAGTAAGTGTTTCTCCTGCAACCCGTTCCCTTTGTGCTGGATGAACGAACGTCTCTCCACATGCTCAGTTCTGAGCGATAAGTGTGTGTGAAAGCCGTCCTTCACCTAGTTTGAAGGGAACACAAAGTTTCTTTTCAGTTGCCAACTCCACTCCATACATATATATGGGGAGGTACAAGCTCCAAATCAGTTTTACAGTGAAAACGGCAGGCACTTCAAACCGGCACTAGGAAACAGACTGAGAAGCCAGAGTAAGTGTTTCTCCTGCAAACCGTTCCCTTTGTGCTGGATGAACGAACGTCTCTCCACATGCTCAGTTCTGAGTGATAAGTGTGTGTGAAAGTAGTCCTTCTGCTAACTTGAAGGGAACACAAAGTTTCTTTTCAGTGGTCAACTCCACTCCATACATATATATGGGGTGGTACAAGCTCCAACTCGGTTTTACAGTGAAAACGGAAGGCACTTCAAACCGGCACTAGGAAAAAGACTGAGAAACCAGAGTATGTGTTTTCCTGCAACGCGTTCCCTTTGTGCTGGAAGAACGAACATCTCTCCACATGCTCAGTTCTGAGAGATAAGTGTGTGTGAAAGCCGTCCTTCACCTAGCTTGAAGGGAACACGAAGTTTCTCTTCAGTTGCCAACTCCACTACATACATATATATGGGGAGGTACAAGCTCCAACTCGGTTTTACAGTGAAACCGCAGGCACTTCAAACCGGCACTAGGAAACAGACTGAGAAACCAGAGTAAGTGTTTCCCCTGCAACCCGTTCCCTTTGTGCTGGATGAACAATCGTCTCTCCACATGCACATTTCTGAGAGATAATTGTGTGTGAAAGCCGTCCTTCACCTAGCTTCAAGGGAAAACAAAGTTTCTTTCCAGTTGCCAGCTACACTCCATACATATATATGGGGAGGTACAAGCTCCAACTCGGTTTTACAGTGAAAACGGCAGGCACTTCAAACCGGCACTAGGAAACAGACTGAGAAACCAGAGTATGTGTTTCTCCTGCAACACGTTCCCTTTGTGCTGGATGAACGAACGTCTCTCCACATGCTCAGTTCTGAGTGATAAGTGTGTGTGAAAGCAGTCCTTCACCTAGCTTGAAGGGAACACAAAGTTTCTTTTCAGTGGCCAACTCCACTCCATACATATATATGGGGAAGTACAAGCTCCAACTCGGTTTTACAGTGAAAACGGCAGGCACTTCAAACCGGCACTAGGAAACAGACTGAGAAACCAGAGTAAGTGTTTCTCCTGCAACCCGTTCCCTTTGTGCTGGATGAACGAACGTCTCTCCACATGCTCAGTTCTGAGAGATATCTGTGTGTGAAAGCCGTCCTTCACATAGCTTGAAGGGAACACGAAGTTTCTCTTCAGTGGCCAACCCCACTCCATACATATATATGGGGAGGTACAAGCTCGAACTCGGTTTTACAGTGAAAAGGGCAGGCACTTCAAACCGGCACTAGGAAACAGACTGAGAACCCAGAGTAAGTGTTTCTCCTGCAACCCGTTCAATTTGTGCTGGATGAACGAACGTCTCTCCACATGCTCAGTTCTGAGAGATAAGTGTGTGTGAAAGCCGTCCTTCACCTAGCTTGAAGGGAACACAAAGTTTCTTTTCAGTTGCCAACTCCACTCCATACATATATATGGGTAGGTACAATTTCCAACTCGGTTTTACAGTGAAAACGGCAGGCACTTCAAACCGGCATTAGGAAACAGACTGAGAACCAGAGTAATTGTTTCTCCTGCAACCCGTTCCCTTTGTGCTGGATGAACGATAGTCTCTCCACATGCTCAGTTCTGAGAGATAAGTGTGTGTGAAAGCCGTCCTTCACCTAGCTTGAAGGGAACACGAAGTTTCTCTTCAGTTGCCAACTCCACTACATACATATATATGGGGAGGTAAAAGCTCCAACTCGGTTTTACAGTGAAAACGGCAGGCACTTCAAACCGGCACTAGGAAACAGACCGAGAAACCAGAGTAAGTGTTTCTCCTGCAACCCGTTCCCTTTGTGCTGGATGAACGAACGTCTCTCCACATGCTCAGTTCTGAGAGATAAGTGTGTGTGAAAGCCGTCCTTCACCTAGCTTGAAGGGAACACGAAGTTTCTCTTCAGTGGCCAACCCAACTCCATACATATATATGGGGAGGTACAAGCTCGAACTCGGTTTTACAGTGAAACGGGCAGGCACTTCAAACCGGCACTAGGAAACAGACTGAGAACCCAGAGTAAGTGTTTCTCCTGCAACCCGTTCAATTTGTGCTGGATGAACGAACGTCTCTCCACATGCTCAGTTCTGAGAGATAAGTGTGTGTGAAAGCCGTCCTTCACTTAGCTTGAAGGGAACACAAAGTTTCTTTTCAGTTGCCAACTCCACTCCATACATATATATGGGGAGGTACAAGTTCCAACTCGGTTTTACAGTGAAAACGGCAGGCACTTCAAACCGGCATTAGGAAACAGACTGAGAAACCAGAGTAAGTGTTTCCCCTGCAACCCGTTCCCTTTGTGCTGGATGAACGAAAGTCTCTCCACATGCTCAGTTCTGAGAGATAAGTGTGTGTGAAAGCCGTCCTTCACCTAGCTTGAAGGGAACACAAAGTTTCTTTTCAGTTGCCAACTCCACTCCATACATATATATGGGGAGGTACAAGGTCCAACTCGGTTTTAAAGTGAAAACCGCAGGCACTTCAAACCGGCACTAGGAAACAGACTGAGAAACCAGAGTAAGGGTTTCCCCTGCAACCCGTTCCCTTTGTGCTGGATGAACAATCGTCTCTCCACATGCTCAGTTCTGAGAGATAAGTGTGTGTGAAAGCCTTCCTTCACCTAGCTTCAAGGGAAAACAAAGTTTCTTTTCAGTTGCCAGCTACACTCCATACATATATATGGGGAGGTACAAGCTCCAACTCGGTTTTACAGTGAAAACTGCAGGCACTTCAAACCGGCACTAGGAAACAGACTGAGAAACCAGAGTAACTGTTTCTCCTGCAACCCGTTCCCTTTGTGCTGGATGAACGAACGTCTCTCCACATGCTCAGTTCTGAGAGATAAGTGTGTGTGAAAGCCGTCCTTCACCTAGCTTGAAGGATACACGAAGTTTCCTTTCAGTTGCCAACTCCACTCCATACATATATATGGGGAGGTACAAGCTCCAACTCGGTTTAACAGTGAAAACGGCAGGTACTTCAAACCGGCACTAGGAAACAGACTGAGAAACCAGAGTAATTGTTTCTCCTGCAAACCGTTCCCTTTGTGCTGGATGAACGAACGTCTCTCCACATGCTCAGTTCTGAGTGCTAAGTGTGTGTGAAAGCAGTCCTTCTCCTAGCTTGAAGGGAACACAAAGTTTCTTTTCAGTGGCCAACTCCACTCCATACATATATATGGGGAGGTACAAGCTCCAACTCGGTTTTACAGTGAAAACGGCAGGCACTTCAAACCGGCACTAGGAAAAAGACTGAGAAACCAGAGTATGTGTTTTCCTGCAACCCGTTCCCTTTGTGCTGGAAGAACGAACATCTCTCCACATGCTCAGTTCTGAGTGATAAGTGTGTGTGAAAGCCGTCCTTCACCTAGCTTGAAGGAAACACAAAGTTTCTATTAAGTGGCAAAGTCCTTTCCATACATATATATGGGGAGGTACAAGTTCCAACTCGGTTTTACAGTGAAAACGGCAGGCACTTCAAACCGGCACTAGGAAACAGACTGAGAAACCAGAGTAAGTGTTTCTCCTGCAACCCGTTCCCTTTGTGCTGGATGAACGAACGTCTCTCCACATGCTCAGTTCTGAGAGATAAGTGTGTGTGAAAGCCTTCCTTCACCTAGTTTGAAGGGAACACAAAGTTTCTTTTCAGTGGCAAACTCCATTCCATACATATATATGGGGAGGTACAAGCTCCAACTCGGTTATACAGTGAAAACGGCAGGCACTTCAAACCGGCACTAGGAAACAGACTGAGAAACCAGAGTAAGTGTTTCTCCTGCAACCCGTTCCCTTTGTGCTGGATGAACGAACGTCCCTCCACATGCTCAGTTCTGAGAGATAAGTGTGTGTGAATCCGTCCTTCACATAGCTTGAAGGGAACACGAAGTTTCTCTTCAGTGGCCAACCCCACTCCATACATATATATGGGGAGGTACAAGCTCGAACTCGGTTTTACAGTGAAAATGGCAGGCACTTCAAACCGGCACTAGGAAACAGACTGAGAACCCAGAGTAAGTGTTTCCCCTGCAACCCGTTCCCTTTGTGCTGGATGAACGAACGTCTCTCCACATGCTCAGTTCTGAGAGATAAGTGTGTGTGAAAGCCGTCCTTCACCTAGCTTGAAGGGAACACAAAGTTTCTTTTCAGTTGCCAACTCCACTCCATACATATATATGGGGAGGTACAATTTCCAACTCGGTTTTACAGTGAAAACGGCAGGCACTTCATACCGGCATTAGGAAACAGACTGAGAAACCAGAGTAATTGTTTCTCCTGCAACCCGTTCCCTTTGTGCTGGAAGAACGAAAGTCTCTCCACATGCTCAGTTCTGAGAGATAAGTGTGTGTGAAAGCCGTCCTTCACCTAGCTTGAAGGGAACACGAAGTTTCTCTTCAGATGCCAACTCCACTTCATACATATATATGGGGAGGTACAAGCTCCAACTCGGTTTTACAGTGAAAACCGCAGGCACTTCAAACCTGCACTAGGAAACAGACTGAGAAACCAGAGTAAGTGTTTCCCCTGCAACCCGTTCCCTTTGTGCTGGATGAACAATCGTCTCTCCACATGCTCATTTCTGAGAGATAAGTGTGTGTGAAAGCCGTCCTTCACCTAGCTTCAAGGGAAAACAAAGTTTCTTTTCAGTTGCCAGCTCCACTCCATACATATATATGGGGAGGTACAAGCTCCAACTCGGTTTTACAGTGAAAACGGCAGGCACTTCAAACCGGCACTAGGAAACAGACTGAGAAACCAGAGTAAGTGTTTCTCCTGCAACCCGTTCCCTTTGTGCTAGATGAACGAACGTCTCTCCACATGCTCAGTTCTGAGCGATAAGTGTGTGTGAAAGCCGTCCTTCACCTAGTTTGAAGGGAACACAAAGTTTCTTTTCAGTTGCCAACTCCACTCCATACATATATATGGGGAGGTACAAGCTCCAACTCGGTTTTACAGTGAAAACGTCAGGCACTTCAAACCGGCACTAGGAAACAGACTGAGAAACCAGAGTAAGTGTTTCTCCTGCAACCCGTTCCCTTTGTGCTGGATGAACGAACGTCTCTCCACATGCTCAGTTCTGAGAGATAAGTGTGTGTGAAAGCCGTCCTTCACCTAGCTTGAAGGGAACACAAAAATTTCTTTTCAGTAGCCAAATCCACTCCATACATACATATGGGGAGGTACAAGCTCCAACTCGGTTTTACACTGAAAACGGCAGGCACTTCAAACCGGCACTAGGAAACAGACTGAGAAACCAGAGTAAGTGTTTCTCCTGCAACCCGTTCCCTTTGTGCTGGATGAACGAAAGTCTCTTCACATGCTCAGTTCTGAGAGATAATTGTGTGTGAATCCGTCCTTCACCTAGCTTGAAGGGAACACAAAGTTTCTTTTCAGTTGCCAACTCCACTCCATACATATATATGGGGAGGAACAAGTTCCAACTCGGTATTACAGTGAAAACGGCAGGCACTTCAAACCGGCACTAGGAAACACCCTGAGAAACCAGAGTAAGTGTTTCTCCTGCAAACCTTTCCCTTTGTGCTGGATGAACGAACGTCCCTCCACATGCTCAGTTCGGAGAGATAAGTGGGTGTGAAAGCCGTCCTTCACCTAGCTTGAATGGAACACGAAATTTCTCTTCAGTTGCCAACTCCACTCCATACATATATATGGGGAGGTACAAGCTCCAACTCGGTTTTACAGTGAAAACTGCAGGCACTTCAAACCGGCACTAGGAAACAGACTGGGAAACCAGAGTAAGTGTTTCTCCTGCAAACCTTTCCCTTTGTACTGGATGAACGAAAGTCTCTCCACATGCTCAGTTCTGAGAGATAAGTGTGTGTGAATCCGTCCTTCACCTAGCTTGAAGGGAACACAAAGTTTCTTTTCAGTTGCCAAATCCACTCCATACATATATATGGGGAGGTACAAGTACCAACTCGGTATTACAGTGAAAACGGCAGGCACTTCAAACCGGCACTAGGAAACACCCTGAGAAACCAGAGAAAGTGTTTCTCCTGCAAACCTTTCCCTTTGTGCTGGATGAACGTACGTCTCTCCACATGCTCAGTTCTGAGAGATAAGTGGGTGTGAAAGCCGTCCTTCACCTAGCTTGAATGGAACACGAAATTTCTCTTCAGTTGCCAACTCCACTCCATACATATATATGGGGAGGTACAAGCTCCAACTCGGTTTTACACTGAAAACGGCAGGCACTTCAAACCGGCACTAGGAAACAGACTGAGAAACCAGAGTAAGTGTTTCCCTGCAACCCTTTCCCTTTGTGCTGGATGAACGAAATTCTCTCCACATGCTCAGTTCTCAGAGATAAGTGTGTGTGAAAGCCGTCCTTCACATAGCTTGAAGGAAACACGAAGTTTCCTTTAATTTGCCAACTCCAATCCATACATAGATATGGGGAGGTACAAGCTCCAACTCGGTTTTACAGTGAAAACGGCAGGCACTTCAAACCGGCACTAGGAAACAGACTGAGAAACCAGAGTAAGTGTATCTCCTGCAACACGTTCCCTTTGTGCTGGATGAATGAACGTCTCTCCACATGCTCAGTTCTGAGAGAAAAGTGGGTGTGAAAGCCGTCCTTCACCTAGCTTGAATGGAACACGAAATTTCTCTTCAGTTGCCAACTCCACTCCATACATATATATGGGGAGGTACAAGCTCCAACTCGGTTTTACAGTGAAAACGGCAGGCACTTCAAACCGGCACTAGGAAACAGACTGAGAAGCCAGAGTAATTGTTTCCCCTGCAACCCGTTCCCTTTGTGCTGGATGAACGAACGTCTCTCCACATGCTCAGTTCTGAGAGATAAGTGTGTGTGAAAGCCGTCCTTCACCTAGCTTCAAGGGAAAACAAAGTTTCTTTTCAGTTGCCAGCTCCACTCCATACATATATATGGGGAGGTACAAGCTCCAACTCGGTTTTACAGTGAAAACGGCAGGCACTTCAAACCGGCACTAGGAAACAGACTGAGAAACCAGAGTAAGTGTTTCTCCTGCAACCCGTTCCCTTTGTGCTGGATGAACGAACGTCTCTCCACATGCTCAGTTCTGAGAGATAAGTGTGTGTTAAAGCCGTCCTTCACCTAGCTTGAAGGGAACACAAAGTTTCTTTTCAGTGGCCAACTCCACTCCATACATATATATGGGGAGTTACAAGCTCCAATTCGGTTTTACAGTGAAAACGGCAGGCACTTCAAACCGGCACTAGGAAACAGCCTGAGACACCAGAGTATGTGTTTCTCCTGCAACCCGTTCCCTTTGTGCTGGATGAACGAACGTCTCTCCACATGCTCAGTTCTGAGAAATAAGTGTGTCTGAAAGCCGTCCTTCACCTAGCTTGAAGGGAACACGAAGTTTCTCTTCAGTTGCCAACTCCACTCCATACATATATATGGGGCGGTACAAGCTCTAACTCGGTTTTACAGTGAAAACGGCAGGCACTTCAAACCGGCACTAGGAAACAGAGTGAGAAACCAGAGTAAGTGTTTCTCCTGCAACCCGTTCCCTTTGTGCTGGATGAACGAACATCTCTCCACATGCTCAGTTCTGAGAGATAAGTGTGTGTGAAAGCCGTCCTTCACCTAGCTTGAAGGGAACACAAAGTTTCTATTAAGTGGCAAAGTCCATTCCATACATATATATGGGGAGGTACAAGCTCCAACTCGGTTTTACAGTGAAAGCGGCAGGCACTTTAAAACGGCACTAGGAAACAGACTGAGAAACCAGAGTAAGTGTTTCTCCTGCAACCCGTTCCCTTTGTGCTGGATGAACGAACGTCTCTCCACATGCTCAGTTGTGAGAGATAATTGTGTGTGAAAGCCGTCCTTCACATAGCTTGAAGG
Organism: Vicugna pacos; assembly: GCF_048564905.1. Classification (NCBI taxonomy): domain Eukaryota; kingdom Metazoa; phylum Chordata; class Mammalia; order Artiodactyla; family Camelidae; genus Vicugna; species Vicugna pacos. Next base: position 6,908,999 of record NC_133004.1, read on the forward strand.
AACACGAAGTTTCTCTTCAGTTGACAAATCCACTCCATACATATATATGGGGAGGTACAAGCTCCAACTCGGTTTTACAGTGAAAACGGCAGGCACTTCAAACCGGCACTAGGAAACAGACTGAGAAACCAGAGTAAGTGTTTCTCCTGTAACCCGTTCCCTTTGTGCTGGATGAACGAACGTCTCTCCACTTGCTCAGTTCTGAGAGATAATTGTGTGTGAAAGCCGTCCTTCACCTAGCTTGAAGGAAACACGAAGTTTCCTTTCATTTGCCAACTCCACTCCATACATATATATGGGGAGGTACAAGCTCCAACTCGGTTTTACAGTGAAAACGGCAGGCACTTCAAACCGGCACTAGGAAACAGACTGAGAAACCAGAGTAAGTGTTTCCCCGGCAACCCGTTCCCTTTGTGCTGGATGAACAATCGTCTCTCCACATGCTCAGTTCTGAGAGATAAGTGTGTGAAAGCCGTCCTTCACCTAGCTTCAAGGGAAAACAAAGTTTCTTTTCAGTTGCCAGCTCCACTCCATACATATATATGGGGAGGTACAAGCTCCAACTCGGTTTTACAGTGAAAACGGCAGGCACTTCAAACCGGCACTAGGAAACAGACTGAGAAACCAGAGTAAGTGATTCTCCTGCAAACTGTTCCCTTTGTGCTGGATGAACGAACGTCTCTCCACATGCTCAGTTTTGAGAGATAAGTTTGTGTCAAAGCCTTCCTTTACCTATTTTGAAGGGAACACAAAGTTTCTTTTCAGTGGCAAACTCCATTCCATACATATATATGGGGAGGTACAAGCTCCAACTCGGTTTTACAGTGAAAACAGCAGGCACTTCAAACCGGCACTAGGAAACAGACTGAGAAACCAGAGTAAGTGTTTCTCCTGCAACCCGTTCCCTTTGTGCTGGATGAACGAAAGTCTCTCCACATGCTCAGTTCTGAGAGATAATTGTGTGTGAAAGCCGTCCTTCACCTAGCTTGAAGGGAACACGAAGTTTCTCTTCAGTTGCCAACTCCACTCCATACATATACATGGGGAGGTACAAGTTCCAACTCGGTTTTACAGTGAAAATGGCAGGCACTTCAAACCGGCACTAGGAAACAGACTGAGAAACAAGAGAAAGTGTTTCTCCTGCAACCCGTTCCCTTTGTGCTGGATGAACGAACGTCTCTCCACATGCTCAGTTCTGAGAGATAAGTGTGTGTGAAAGCCGTCCTTCACCTAGCTTGAAGGAACACGAAGTTTCTCTTCAGTTGCCAAATCCACTCCATACATATATATGGGGAGGTACAAGCTCCAACTCGGTTTTACAGTGAAAACGGCAGGTACTTCAAACCGGCACTAGGAAACAGACTGAGAAACCAGAGTAAGTGTTTCCCCTGCAACCCGTTCCCTTGGTGCTGGATGAACGAACGTCTCTCCACTTGCTCAGGTCTGAGAGATAATTGTGTGTGAAAGCCGTCCTTCACCTAGCTTGAAGGAAACACGAAGTTTCCTTTCATTTGCCAACTCCACTCCATACATATATATGGGGAGGTACAATCTCCAACTCGGTTTTACAGTGAAAACTGCAGGCACTTCAAACCGGCACTAGGAAACAGACTGTGAAACCAGAGTAACTGTTTCTCCTGCAACCCGTTCCCTTTGTGCTGGATGAACGAACGTCTCTCCACATGCTCAGTTCTGAGAGATAAGTGTGTGTGAAAGCCGTCCTTCACGTAACTTGAAGGGAACACAAAGTTTCTTTTCAGTGGCCAACTCCACTCCATACATATATATGGGGAGTTACAAGCTCCAACTCGGTTTTACAGTGAAAACGGCAGGCACTTCAAACCGGCACTAGGAATCAGCCTGAGAAACCAGAGTAAGTGTTTTTCCTGCAACCCGTTCCCTTTGTGCTGGATGAACGAACGTCTCTCCACATGCTCAGTTCTGAGAGTTAAGTGTGTGTGAAAGCCGTCCTTCACCAAGCTTGAAGGGAACACAAAGTTTCTCTTCAGTTGCCAACTCAACTCCATACATATATATGGGGAAGTACAAGCTCCGACTCGGTTTTATAGTGAAAAAGGCAGGCACTTCAAACCGGCACTAGGAAACAGACTGAGAAACCAGAGTAAGTGTTTCTCCTGCAACCCTTTCCCTTTGTGCTGGATGAAAGAACGTCTCTCCACATGCTCAGTTCTGAGAGATAAGTGTGTGTGAAAGCCGTCCTTCACCTAGCTTGAAGGGAAAACAAAGTTTCTCTTCAGTTGCCAACTCCACTCCATACATATATATGGGGAGGTACAAGCTCCAAATCGGTTTTGCAGTGAAAACGGCAGGCACTTCAAACCGGCACTAGGAAACAGACTGAGAAACCAGAGTAAGTGTTTCTCCTGCAACCGGTTCCCTTCGTGCTGGATGAAAGATCGTCTCTCCACATGCTCAGTTCTGAGAGATAAGTGTGTGTGAAAGCCTTCCTTCACCTAGCTTCAAGGATAAACAAAGTTTCTTTTCAGTTGCCAACTAAACTCCATACATATATATGGGGAGGTACAAGCTCCAACTCGGTTTTACAGTGAAAACGGCAGGCACTTCAAACCGGCACTAGGAAACAGACTGAAAAACCAGAGTAAGTGTTCCTCCTGCAAACCGTTCCCTTTGTGCTGGATGAAAGACCGTCTCTCCACATGCTCAGTTCTGAGAGATAAGTGTGTGTGAAAGCCGTCCTTCACCTAGCTTGAATGGAACACAAAGTTTCTCTTCAGTTGCCAAATCCACTCCATACATATATATGGGGAGGTACAAGCTCCAACTCGGTTTTACAGTGAAAACGGCAGGCACTTCAAACCGGCACTAGGAAACAGACTGAGAAACCAGAGTAAGTGTTTCTCCTGCAACCCGTTCCCTTTGTGCTGGATGAACGAACGTCTCTCCACATGCTCAGTTCTGAGAGATAAGTGTGTGTGAAAGCCGTCCTTCGCCTAGCTTGAAGGGAACACAAAGTTTCTTTTCAGTGGACAACCCCACTCCATACATATATATGGGGAGGTACAAGCTCCAACTCGGTTTTACAGTGAAAACGGCAGGCACTTCAAACCGGCTCTAGGAAACAGACTGAGAAGCCAGAATAAGTGTTTCTCCTGCAACCCGTTCCCTTTGTGCTGGATGAACGAACGTCTCTACACATGCTCAGTTCTGAGAGATAAGTGTGTGTGAAAGCCGTCCTTCACATAGTTTGAAGGGAACACAAAGTTTCTTTTCAGTGGCAAACTCCATTCCATACATATATATGGGCAGGTACAAGCTCCAAATCGGTTTTACAGTGAAAACGGCAGGCACTTCAAACCGGCACTAGGAAACAGACTGAGAAACCAGAGTTAAGTGTTTCTCCTGCAACCCGTTCCCTTTGTGCTGGATGAACGAACGTCTCTCCACATGCTCAGTTCTGAGAGATAAGTGTGTGTGAAAGCCGTCCTTCACCTAGCTTGAAGGGAACACGAAGTTTCTCTTCAGTTGCCAACTCCACTCCATACATATATATGGGGAGGTACAAGCTCCAACTCGGTTTTTCAGTGAAAACGGCAGGAACTTCAAACCGGCACTAGGAATCAGACTGAGAAATCAGAGTAAGTGTTTCTCCTGCAACCCGTTCCCTTTGTGCTGGATGAACGAACGTCTCTCCACATGCTCAGTTCTGAGAGATAAGTGTGTGTGAAAGCCGTCCTTCACCTAGCTTGAAGGGAACACGAAGGTTCTTTTCAGTGGCCAACCCCACTCCATACATATATATGGGGAGGTACAAGCTCCAACTCGGTTTTACAGTGAAAACGGCAGGCACTTCAAACCGGCACTAGGAAACAGACTGAGAAACCAGAGTAAGTGTTTCTCCTGCAACCCTTTCCCTTTGTGCTGGATGAACGAACGTCTCTCCACATGCTCAGTTCTGAGAGATAAGTGTGTGTGAAAGCCGTCCTTCACCTAGCTTGCAGGGAACACGAAGTTTCTTTTCAGTTGCCAGCTCCACTCCTTACATATATATGGGGAGGTACAAGCCCCTACTCGGTTTTACAGTGAAAACGGCAGGCACTTCAAACCGGCACTAGGAAACAGACTGAGAAACCAGAGTAAGTGTTTCTCCTGCAACCCGTTCCCTTTGTGCCGGATGAAAGAACGTCTCTCCACATGCTCAGTTCTGAGTGAAAAGTGTGTGTGAAAGCAGTCCTTCACCTAGCTTGAAGGGAACACAAAGTTTCTTTTCAGTGGCCAACTCTACTCCATACATATATATGGGGAGGTACAAGCTCCAACTCGGTTTTACAGTGAAAACGGCAGGCACTTCAAACCGGCACTAGGAAAAAGAATGAGAAACCAGAGTATGTGTTTTCCTGCAACCCGTTCCCTTTGTGCTGGATGAACGAACATCTCTCCACATGCTCAGTTCTGAGAGATAAGTGTGTGTGAATGCCGTCCTTCACCTAGCTTGAAGGGAACACAAAGTTTCCATTAAGTGACAAAGTCCATTCCATACATATATATGGGGAGGTACAAGCTCCAACTCGGTTTTACAGTGAAAACGGCAGGCACTTCAAACCGGCACTAGGAAACAGACTGAGAAACCAGAGTAAGTGTTTCTCCTGCAACCCGTTCCCTTTGTGCTGGATGAACGAACGTCTCTCCACATGCTCAGTTCTGATAGATAAGTGTGTGTGAAAGCCGTCCTTCACCTAGCTTGAAGGGAACACGAAGTTTCACTTCAGTTGCCAACTCCACACCATACATATATATGGGGAGGTACAAGCTCCAACTCGGTTTTACAGTGAAAACGGCAGGCACTTCAAACCGGCACTAGGAAACAGACTGAGAAACCAGAGTAAGTGTTTCTCCTGCAACCCGTTCCCTTGTGCTGGATGAACGAACGTCTCTCCACATGCTCAGTTCTGAGAGATAAGTGTGTGTGAAAGCCGTCCTTCACCTAACTTGAAGGAACACGAAGTTTCTCTTCAGTTGCCAAATCCACTCCATACATATATATGGGGAGGTACAAGCTCCAACTCGGTTTTACAGTGAAAACGGCAGGCACTTCAAACCGGCACTAGGAAACAGACTGAGAAACCAGAGTAAGTGTTTCTCCTGCAACCCGTTCCCTTTGTGCTGGATGAACGAACGTCTCTCCACTTGCTCAGTTCTGAGAGTTAATTGTGTGTGAAAGCCGTCCTTCACCTAGCTTGAAGGAAACACGAAGTTTCCTTTCAGTTGCCAACTCCACCCCATACATATATATGGCGAGGTACAAGCTCCAACTCGGTTTTACAGTGAAAACGGCAGGCAATTCAAACCGACATTAGGAAACAGACTGAGAAACCAGAGTATGTGTTTCTCCTGCAACCCGTTCCCTTTGTGCTGGATGAACGAACGTCTCTCCACATGCTCAGTTCTGAGAGATAAGTGTGTGTTAAAGCCGTCCTTCACCTAGATTGAAGGAAACACGAAGTTTCCTTTCAGTTGCCAACTCCACTCAATACATATATATGGGGAGGTACAAGCTCCAACTCGGTTTTACAGTGAAAACGGCAGGCACTTCAAACCGGCACTAGGAAACAGACTGAGAAACCAGAGTAAGTGTTTCTCCTGCAACCCGTTCCCTTTGTGCTGGATGAACGAACGTCTCTCCACATGCTCAGTTCTGAGCGATAAGTGTGTGTGAAAGCCGTCCTTCACCTAGTTTGAAGGGAACACAAAGTTTCTTTTCAGTTGCCAACTCCACTCCATACATATATATGGGGAGGTACAAGCTCCAACTCGGTTTTACAGTGAAAACGGCAGGCACATCAAAACGGCACTAGGAAAAAGACTGAGAAACCAGAGTATGTGTTTTCTTGCAACCCGTTCCCTTTGTGCTTGATGAACGAACATCTCTCCACATGCTCAGTTCTGAGAGATAAGTGTGTGTGAAAGCCGTCTTTCACCTAGCTTGAAGGGAACACAAAGTTTCTATTAAGTGGCAAAGTCCATTCCATACATATATATGGGGAGGTACAAGCTCCAACTCGGTTTTACAGTGAAAACGGCAGGCACTTCAAACCGGCACTAGGAAACAGACTGAGAACCCAGAGTAAGTGTTTCTCCTGCAACCCGTTCCCTTTGTGCTGTATGAACGAACGTCTCTCCACATGCTCAGTTCTGATAGATAAGTGTGTGTGAAAGCCGTCCTTTACCTAGCTTGAAGGGAACACGAAGTTTCTCTTCAGTTGCCAACTCCACTCCATACATATATATGGGGAGGTACAAGCTCCAACTCGGTTTTACAGTGAAAACGGCAGGCACTTCAAACCGGCACTAGGAAACAGACTGAGAAACCAGAGTGTTTCTCCTGCAACCCGTTCCCTTTGTGCTGGATGAACGAACGTCTCTCCACTTGCTCAGTTCTGAGAGATAAGTGTGTGTGAAAGCCGTCCTTCACCTAGCTTGAAGGAAACACGAAGTTTCCTTTCATTTGCCAGCTCCATTCCATACATATATATGGGGAGGTACAAGCTCCAACTCGGTTTTACAGTGAAAACGGCAGGCACTTTAAACCGGCACTAGGAAACAGACTGAGAAACCAGAGTAAGTGATTCTCCTGCAAACCGTTCCCTTTGTGCTGGATGAACGAACGTCTCTCCACATGCTCAGTTCTGAGTGATAAGTGTGTGTGAAAGTAGTCCTTCTCCTAGCTTGAAGGGAACACAAATTTTCTTTTCAGTGGCCAACTCCACTCCATACATAAATATGGGGAGGTACAAGCTCCTACTCGGTTTTACAGTGAAAACGGCAGGCACTTCAAACCGGCACTAGGAAACAGACTGAGAAACCAGAGTAAGTGTTTCTCCTGCAACCCGTTCCCTTTGTGCTGGATGAACGAACGTCTCTCCACATGCTCAGTTCTGAGCGATAAGTGTGTGTGAAAGCCGTCCTTCACCTAGTTTGAAGGGAACACAAAGTTTCTTTTCAGTTGCCAACTCCACTCCATACATATATATGGGGAGGTACAAGCTCCAACTCGGTTTTACAGTGAAAACGTCAGGCACTTCAAACCGGCACTAGGAAACAGACTGAGAAACCAGAGTATGTGTTTCTCCTGCAACCCGTTCCCTATGTGCTGGATGAACGAACGTCTCTCCACATGCTCAGTTCTGAGAGATAAGTGTGTGTGAAAGCCGTCATTCACCTAGCTTGAAGGGAACACAAAAATTTCTTTTCAGTAGCCAAATCCACTCCATACATATATATGGGGAGGTACAAGTTCCAACTCGGTTTTACACTGAAAACGGTAGGCACTTCAAACCGGCACTAGGAAACAGACTGAGAAAAAAGAGTAAGTGTTTCTCCTGCAACCCGTTCCATTTGTGCTGGATGAACGAACGTCTCTCCACTTGCTCAGTTCTCAGAGATAAGTGTGTGTGAAAGCCGTCCTTCACCTAGCTTGAAGGGAACACAAAGTTTCTTTTCAGTAGCCAAATCCACTCCATACATATATATGGGGAGGTACAAGCTCCAACTCGGTTTTACAGTGAAAACGGCAGGCACTTCAAACCGGCACTAGGAAACACACTGAGAAACCAGAGTAAGTGTTTCTCCTGCAACCCGTTCCCTTTGTGCTGGATGAACGAAAGTCTCTCCACATGCTCAGTTCTGAGAGATAAGTGTGTGTGAATCCGTCCTTCACCTAGTTTGAAGGGAACACAAAGTTTCTTTTCAGTTGCCAACTCCACCCCATACATATATATGGGAAGTTACAAGTTCCAACTCGGTATTACAGTGAAAACGGCAGGCACTTCAAACCGGCACTAGGAAACACCCTGAGAAACCAGAGTAAGTGTTTCTCCTGCAACCCGTTCCCTTTGTGCTGGATGAACGAACGTCTCTCCACATGCTCAGTTCTGAGAGATAAGTGTGTGTGAAAGCCGTCCTTCACCTAGCTTGAAGGGAACACGAAGGTTCTCTTCAGTGGCCAACCCCACTCCATACATATATATGGGGATGTACAAGCTCCAACACGGTTTTACAGTGAAAACGGCAGGCACTTCAAACCGGCACTAGGAAACAGACTGAGAACCCAGAGTAAGTGTTTCTCCTGCAACCCGTTCAATTTGTGCTGGATGAACGAACGTCTCTCCACATGCTCAGTTCTGAGAGATAAGTGTGTGTGAAAGCCGTCCTTCACCTAGCTTGAAGGGAACACAAAGTTTCATTTCAGTTACCAACTCCACTCCATACATATATATGGGGAGGTACAAGTTCCAACTCGGTTTTACAGTGAAAACGGCAGGCACTTCAAACCGGCATTAGGAAACAGACTGAGAAACCAGAGTAAGTGTTTCTCCTGCAACCCGTTCCCTTTTTGCTGGATGAACAAAAGTCTCTCCACATGCTCAGTTCTGAGAGATAAGTGTGTGTGAAAGCCGTCCTTCACCTAGCTTGAAGGGAACACGAAGTTTCTCTTCAGTTGCCAACTCCACTCCATACATATATATGGGGAGGTACAAGCTCCAACTCGGTTTTACAGTGAAAACGGCAGGCACTTCAAACCGGCACTAGGAAACAGACTGAGAAACCAGAGTAAGTGTTTCTCCTGCAACACGTTACCTTCGTGCTGGATGAACGAACGTCTCTCCACATGCTCAGTTCTGAGTGATATGTGTGTGTGAAAGCAGTCCTTGACCTAACTTGAAGGGAACACAAAGTTTCTTTTCAGTGGCCAACTCCACTCCATACATATATATGGGGAGGTACAAGCTCCAACTCGGTTTTACAGTGAAAACGGCAGGCACTTCAAACCGGCACTAGGAAAAAGCCTGAGAAACCAGAGTATGTGTTTTCCTGCAACCCGTTCCCTTTGTGCTGGATGAACGAACATCTCTCCACATGCTCAGTTCTGACAGATAAGTGTGTGTGAAAGCCGTCCTTCACCTAGCTTGAAGGGAACACAAAGATTCTATTAAGTGGCAAAGACCATTCCATACATATATATGGGGAGGTACAAGCTCCAACTCTGTTTTACAGTGAAAACGGCAGGCACTTCAAACCGGCACTAGGAAACAGACTGAGAAACCAGAGTAAGTATTTCTCCTGCAACACGTTCCCTTTGTGCTGGATGAACGAACGTCTCTCCACATGCTCAGTTCTGAGAGATAAGTTTGTGTCAAAGCCTTCCTTTACCTAGTTTGAAGGGAACACAAAGTTTCTTTTCAGTGGCAAACTCCATTCCATACATATATATGGGGAGGTACAAGCTCCAACTCGGTTTTACAGTGAAAACAGCAGGCACTTCAAACCGGCACTAGGAAACAGACTGAGAAACCAGAGTAAGTGTTTCTCCTGCAACCGGTTCCCTTCGTGCTGGATGAAAGATCGTCTCTCCACATGCTCAGTTCTGAGAGATAAGTGTGTGTGAAAGCCTTCCTTCACCTAGCTTCAAGGATAAACATAGTTTCTTTTCACTTGCCAACTAAACTCCATACATATATATGGGGAGGTACAAGCTCCAACTCGGTTTTACAGTGAAAACGGCAGGCACTTCAAACCGGCACTAGGAAACAGACTGAAAAACCAGAGTAAGTGTTCCTCCTGCAAACCGTTCCCTTTGTGCTGGATGAAAGAACGTCTCTCCACATGCTCAGTTCTGAGAGATAAGTGTGTGTGAAAGCCGTCCTTCACCTAGCTTGAATGGAACACAAAGTTTCTCTTCAGTTGCCAAATCCACTCCATACATATATATGGGGAGGTACAAGCTCCAACTCGGTTTTACAGTGAAAACGGCAGGCACTTCAAACCGGCACTAGGAAACAGACTGAGAAACCAGAGTAAGTGTTTCTCCTGCAACCCGTTCCCTTTGTGCTGGATGAACGAACGTCTCTCCACATGCTCAGTTCTGAGAGATAAGTGTGTGTGAAAGCCGTCCTTCGCCTAGCTTGAAGGGAACACAAAGTTTCTTTTCAGTGGACAACCCCACTCCATACATATATATGGGGAGGTACAAGCTCCAACTCGGTTTTACAGTGAAAACGGCAGGCACTTCAAATCGGCTCTAGGAAACAGACTGAGAAGCCAGAATAAGTGTTTCTCCTGCAACCCGTTCCCTTTGTGCTGGATGAACGAACGTCTCTCCACATGCTCAGTTCTGAGAGATAAGTGTGTGTGAAAGCCGTCCTTCACATAGTTTGAAGGGAACACAAAGTTTCTTTTCAGTGGCAAACTCCATTCCATACATATATATGGGCAGGTACAAGCTCCAAATCGGTTTTACAGTGAAAACGGCAGGCACTTCAAACCGGCACTAGGAAACAGACTGAGAAACCAGAGTTAAGTGTTTCTCCTGCAACCCGTTCCCTTTGTGCTGGATGAACGAACGTCTCTCCACATGCTCAGTTCTGAGAGATAAGTGTGTGTGAAAGCCGTCCTTCACCTAGCTTGAAGGGAACACGAAGTTTCTTTTCAGTTGCCAGCTCCACTCCTTACATATATATGGGGAGGTACAAGCCCCAACTCGGTTTTACAGTGAAAACGGCAGGCACTTCAAACCGGCACTAGGAAACAGACTGAGAAACCAGAGTAAGTGTTTCTCCTGCAACCCGTTCCCTTTGTGCCGGATGAAAGAACGTCTCTCCACATGCTCAGTTCTGAGTGAAAAGTGTGTGTGAAAGCAGTCCTTCACCTAGCTTGAAGGGAACACAAAGTTTCTTTTCAGTGGCCAACTCCACTCCATACATATATATGGGGAGGTACAAGCTCCAACTCGGTTTTACAGTGAAAACGGCAGGCACTTCAAACCGGCACTAGGAAAAAGAATGAGAAACCAGAGTATGTGTTTTCCTGCAACCCGTTCATTTTGTGCTGGATGAACGAACATCTCTCCACATGCTCAGTTCTGAGAGATAAGTGTGTGTGAATGCCGTCCTTCACCTAGCTTGAAGGGAACACAAAGTTTCCATTAAGTGACAAAGTCCATTCCATACATATATATGGGGAGGTACAAGCTCCAACTCGGTTTTACAGTGAAAACGGCAGGCACTTCAAACCGGCACTAGGAAACAGACTGAGAAACCAGAGTAAGTGTTTCTCCTGCAACCCGTTCCCTTTGTGCTGGATGAACGAACGTCTCTCCACATGCTCAGTTCTGATAGATAAGTGTGTGTGAAAGCCGTCCTTCACCTAGCTTGAAGGGAACACGAAGTTTCTCTTCAGTTGCCAACTCCACTCCATACATATATATGGGGAGGTACAAGCTCCAACTCGGTTTTACAGTGAAAACGGCAGGCACTTCAAACCGGCACTAGGAAACAGACTGAGAAACCAGAGTAAGTGTTTCTCCTGCAACCCGTTCCCTTGTGCTGGATGAACGAACGTCTCTCCACATGCTCAGTTCTGAGAGATAAGTGTGTGTGAAAGCCGTCCTTCACCTAACTTGAAGGAACACGAAGTTTCTCTTCAGTTGCCAAATCCACTCCATACATATATATGGGGAGGTACAAGCTCCAACTCGGTTTTGCAGTGAAAACGGCAGGCACTTCAAACCGGAACTAGGAAACAGACTGAGAAACCAGAGTAAGTGTTTCTCCTGCAACCCGTTCCCTTTGTGCTGGATGAACGAACGTCTCTCCACTTGCTCAGTTCTGAGAGTTAATTGTGTGTGAAAGCCGTCCTTCACCTAGCTTGAAGGAAACACGAAGTTTCCTTTCAGTTGCCAACTCCACCCCATACATATATATGGCGAGGTACAAGCTCCAACTCGGTTTTACAGTGAAAACGGCAGGCACTTCAAACCGGCATTAGGAAACAGAATGAGAAACCAGAGTATGTGTTTCTCCTGCAACCCGTTCCCTTTGTGCTGGATGAACGAACGTCTCTCCACATGCTCAGTTCTGAGAGATAAGTGTGTGTTAAAGCCGTCCTTCACCTAGATTGAAGGAAACACGAAGTTTCCTTTCAGTTGCCAACTCCACTCAATACATATATATGGGGAGGTACAAGCTCCAACTCGGTTTTACAGTGAAAACGGCAGGCACTTCAAACCGGCACTAGGAAACAGACTGAGAAACCAGAGTAAGTGTTTCTCCTGCAACCCGTTCCCTTTGTGCTGGATGAACGAACGTCTCTCCACATGCTCAGTTCTGTGCGATAAGTGTGTGTGAAAGCCGTCCTTCACCTAGTTTGAAGGGAACACAAAGTTTCTTTTCAGTTCCCAACTCCACTCCATACATATATATGGGGAGGTACAAGCTACAACTCGGTTTTACAGAGAAAACGGCAGGCACATCAAAACGGCACTAGGAAAAAGACTGAGAAACCAGAGTATGTGTTTTCTTGCAACCCGTTCCCTTTGTGCTTGATGAACGAACATCTCTCCACATGCTCACTTCTGAGAGATAAGTGTGTGTGAAAGCCGTCTTTCACCTAGCTTGAAGGGAACACAAAGTTTCTATTAAGTGGCAAAGTCCATTCCATACATATATATGGGGAGGTACAAGCTCCAACTCGGTTTTACAGTGAAAACGGCAGGCACTTCAAACCGGCACTAGGAAACAGACTGAGAAGCCAGAGTAAGTGTTTCTCCTGCAACCCGTTCCCTTTGTGCTGTATGAACGAACGTCTCTCCACATGCTCAGTTCTGATAGATAAGTGTGTGTGAAAGCCGTCCTTTACCTAGCTTGAAGGGAACACGAAGTTTCTCTTCAGTTGCCAACTCCACTCCATACATATATATGGGGAGGTACAAGCTGCAACTCGGTTTTACAGTGAAAACGGCAGGCACTTCAAACCGGCACTAGGAAACAGACTGAGAAACCAGAGTGTTTCTCCTGCAACCCGTTCCCTTTGTGCTGGATGAACGAACGTCTCTCCACTTGCTCAGTTCTGAGAGATAAGTGTGTGTGAAAGCCGTCCTTCACCTAGCTTGAAGGAAACACGAAGTTTCCTTTCATTTGCCAGCTCCATTCCATACATATATATGGGGAGGTACAAGCTCCAACTCGGTTTTACAGTGAAAACGGCAGGCACTTCAAACCGGCACTAGGAAACAGACTGAGAAACCAGAGTAAGTGATTCTCCTGCAAACCGTTCCATTTGTGCTGGATGAACGAACGTCTCTCCACATGCTCAGTTCTGAGTGATAAGTGTGTGTGATAGTAGTCCTTCTCCTAGCTTGAAGGGAACACAAAGTTTCTTTTCAGTGGCCAACTCCACTCCATACATATATATGGGGAGGTACAAGCTCCAACTCGGTTTTACAGTGAAAACGGCAGGCACTTCAAACCGGCACTAGGAAACAGACTGAGAAACCAGAGTAAGTGTTTCTCCTGCAACCCGTTCCCTTTGTGCTGGATGAATGAACGTCTCTCCACATGCTCAGTTCTGAGCGATAAGTGTGTGTGAAAGCCGTCCTTCACCTAGTTTGAAGGGAACACAAAGTTTCTTTTCAGTTGCCAACTCCACTCCATACATATATATGGGGAGGTACAAGCTCCAACTCGGTTTTACAGTGAAAACGTCAGGCACTTCAAACCGGCACTAGGAAACAGACTGAGAAACCAGAGTATGTGTTTCTCCTGCAACCCGTTCCCTTTGTGCTGGATGAACGAACGTCTCTCCACATGCTCAGTTCTGAGAGATAAGTGTGTGTGAAAGCCGTCATTCACCTAGCTTGAAGGGAACACAAAAATTTCTTTTCAGTAGCCAAATCCACTCCATACATATATATGGGGAGGTACAAGTTCCAACTCGGTTTTACACTGAAAACGGCAGGCACTTCAAACCGGCACTAGGAAACAGACTGAGAAAAAAGAGTAAGTGTTTCTCCTGCAACCCGTTCCATTTGTGCTGGATGAACGAACGTCTCTCCACATGCTCAGTTCTCAGAGATAAGTGTGTGTGAAAGCCGTCCTTCACCTAGCTTGAAGGGAACACAAAGTTTCTTTTCAGTAGCCAAATCCACTCCATACATATATATGGGGAGGTACAAGCTCCAACTCGGATTTACAGTGAAAACGGCAGGCACTTCAAACCGGCACTAGGAAACACACTGAGAAACCAGAGTAAGTGTTTCTCCTGCAACCCGTTCCCTTTGTGCTGGATGAACGAAAGTCTCTCCACATGCTCAGTTCTGAGAGATAAGTGTGTGTGAATCCGTCCTTCACCTAGCTTGAAGGGAACACAAAGTTTCTCTTCAGTTGCCAACTCCACCCCATACATATATATGGGAAGTTACAAGTTCCAACTCGGTATTACAGTGAAAACGGCAGGCACTTCAAACCGGCACTAGGAAACACCCTGAGAAACCAGAGTAAGTGTTTCTCCTGCAACCCGTTCCCTTTGTGCTGGATGAACGAACGTCTCTCCACATGCTCAGTTCTGAGTGATATGTGTGTGTGAAAGCAGTCCTTGACCTAACTTGAAGGGAACACATAGTTTCTTTTCAGTGGCCAACTCCACTCCATACATATATATGGGGAGGTACAAGCTCCAACTCGGTTTTACAGTGAAAACGGCAGGCACTTCAAACCGGCACTAGGAAAAAGCCTGAGAAACCAGAGTATGTGTTTTCCTGCAACCCGTTCCCTTTGTGCTGGATGAACGAACATCTCTCCACATGCTCAGTTCTGACAGATAAGTGTGTGTGAAAGCCGTCCTTCACCTAGCTTGAAGGGAACACAAAGATTCTATTAAGTGGCAAAGACCATTCCATACATATATATGGGGAGGTACAAGCTCCAACTCTGTTTTACAGTGAAAACGGCAGGCACTTCAAACCGGCACTAGGAAACAGACTGAGAAACCAGAGTAAGTATTTCTCCTGCAACACGTTCCCTTTGTGCTGGATGAACGAACGTCTCTCCACATGCTCAGTTCTGAGAGATAAGTTTGTGTCAAAGCCTTCCTTTACCTAGTTTGAAGGGAACACAAAGTTTCTTTTCAGTGGCAAACTCCATTCCATACATATATATGGGGAGGTACAAGCTCCAACTCGGTTTTACAGTGAAAACAGCAGGCACTTCAAACCGGCACTAGGAAACAGACTGAGAAACCAGAGTAAGTGTTTCTCCTGCAAACCGTTCCCTTTGTGCTGGATGAACGAACGTCTCTCCACATGCTCAGTTCTGAGAGATAAGTGTGTGTGAAAGCCGTCCTTCACCTAGCTTGAAGGGAACACGAAGTTTCTCTTCAGTTGCCAACTCCAATCCATACATATATAAGGGGAGGTACAAGTTACAACTCGGTTTTACAGTGAAAACGGCAGGCACTTCAAACCGGCACTAGGAACCAGAATGAGAAACAAGAGTAAGTGTTTCTCCTGCATCCCGTTCCCTTTGTGCTGGATGAACGAACGTCTCTCCACATGCTCAGTTCTGAGAGATAATTGTGTGTGAAGCCGTCCTTCACCTAGTTTGAAGGAACACGAAGTTTCTCTTCAGTTGCCAAATCCACTCCATACATATATATGGGGAGGTACAAGCTCCAACTCGGTTTTACAGTGAAAACGGCAGGCACTTCAAACCGGCACTAGGAAACAGACTGAGAAACCAGAGTAAGTGTTTCTCCTGCAACCCGTTCCCTTTGTGCTGGATGAACGAACGTCTCTCCACTTCCTCAGTTCTGAGAGATAATTGTGTGTGAAAGCCGTCCTTCACCTAGCTTGAAGGAAACACGAAGTTTCCTTTCATTTGCCAACTCCACTCCATACATATATATGGGGAGGTACAATCTCCAACTCGGTTTTACAGTGAAAACTGCAGGCACTTCAAACCGGCACTAGGAAACAGACTGAGAAACCAGAGTAACTGTTTCTCCTGCAACCCGTTCCCTTTGTGCTGGATGAACGAACGTCTCTCCACATGCTCAGTTCTCAGAGATAAGTGTGTGTGAAAGCCGTCCTTCACCTAGCTTGAAGGGAACACAAAAATTTCTTTTCAGTAGCCAAATCCACTCCATACATATATATGGGGAGGTACAAGCTCCAACTCGGTTTTACACTGAAAACGGCAGGCACTTCAAACCGGCACTAGGAAACAGACTGAGAAAAAAGAGTTAGTGTTTCTCCTGCAACCCTTTCCCTTTGTGCTGGATGAACGAACGTCTCTCCACATGCTCAGTTCTGAGAGATAAGTGTGTGTGAAAGCCGTCCTTCACCAGCTTGAAGGGAACACAAAGTTTCTTTTCATTAGCCAAATCCACTCCATACATATATATGGGGAGGTACAAGCTCCAACTCGGTTTTACAGTGAAAACGGCAGGCACTTCAAACCGGCACTAGGAAACAGACTGAGAACCCAGAGTAAGTGTTTCTCCTGCAAACCGTTCCCTTTGTGCTGGATGAACGAACGTCTCTCCACATGCTCAGTTCTGAGAGATAAGTGTGTGTGAAAGCCGTCCTTCACATAGTTTGAAGGGAACACAAAGTTTCTTATAAGTTGCCAACTCCACTCCATACATATATATGGGGAGGTACAAGTTCCAACACGTTATTACAGTGAAAACGACAGGCACTTCAAACCGGCACTAGGAAACACCCTGAGAAACCAGAGTAAGTGTTTCTCCTGCAACCCGTTCCATTTGTGCTGGATGAACGAACGTCTCTCCACATGCTCAGTTCTGAGAGATAAGTGTGTGTGAAAGCCGTCCTTCACCTAGCTTGAAGGGAACTCAAAGCTTCTTTTCAGTGGCCAACTCCACTCCATACATATATATGGGGAGGTACAAGCTCCAACTCGGATTTACAGTGAAAACGGCAGGCAATTCAAACCGGCACTAGGAAACAGACTGAGAAACCAGAGTAAGTGTTTCTCCTGCAACCCGTTCCCTTTGTGCTGGATGAACGAACGTCTCTCCACATGCTCAGTTCTGAGAGATAATTGTGTGTGAAAGCCGTCCTTCACCTAGTTTGAAGGGAACACAAAGTTTCTTTTCAGTTGCCAACTCCACTCCATACATATATATGGGGAGGTACAAGCTCCAACTCGGTTTTACAGTTAAAACGGCAGGCACTTCAAACCGGCACTCGGAAACAGACTGAGAAACCAGAGTAAGTGTTTCTCCTGCAACCCTTTCCTTTTGTGCTGGATGAACGAACGTCTCTCCACATGCTCAGTTCTGAGAGATAAGTGTGTGTGAAAGCCGTCTTTCACCTAGCTTGAAGGGAACACAAAGTTTCTATTAAGTGGCAAAGTCCATTCCATACATATATATGGGGAGGTACAAGCTCCAACTCGGTTTTACAGTGAAAACGGCAGGCACTTCAAACCGGCACTAGGAAACAGACTGAGAAGCCAGAGTAAGTGTTTCTCCTGCAACCCGTTCCCTTTGTGCTGTATGAACGAACGTCTCTCCACATGCTCAGTTCTGATAGATAAGTGTGTGTGAAAGCCGTCCTTTACCTAGCTTGAAGGGAACACGAAGTTTCTCTTCAGTTGCCAACTCCACTCCATACATATATATGGGGAGGTACAAGCTGCAACTCGGTTTTACAGTGAAAACGGCAGGCACTTCAAACCGGCACTAGGAAACAGACTGAGAAACCAGAGTGTTTCTCCTGCAACCCGTTCCCTTTGTGCTGGATGAACGAACGTCTCTCCACTTGCTCAGTTCTGAGAGATAAGTGTGTGTGAAAGCCGTCCTTCACCTAGCTTGAAGGAAACACGAAGTTTCCTTTCATTTGCCAGCTCCATTCCATACATATATATGGGGAGGTACAAGCTCCAACTCGGTTTTACAGTGAAAACGGCAGGCACTTCAAACCGGCACTAGGAAACAGACTGAGAAACCA
The DNA here is from genome assembly GCF_048564905.1 of Vicugna pacos. Taxonomy (NCBI): domain Eukaryota; kingdom Metazoa; phylum Chordata; class Mammalia; order Artiodactyla; family Camelidae; genus Vicugna; species Vicugna pacos. The sequence goes on from NC_133004.1 coordinate 6,926,784, forward strand.
GAGTAAGTGATTCTCCTGCAAACCGTTCCATTTGTGCTGGATGAACGAACGTCTCTCCACATGCTCAGTTCTGAGTGATAAGTGTGTGTGATAGTAGTCCTTCTCCTAGCTTGAAGGGAACACAAAGTTTCTTTTCAGTGGCCAACTCCACTCCATACATATATATGGGGAGGTACAAGCTCCAACTCGGTTTTACAGTGAAAACGGCAGGCACTTCAAACCGGCACTAGGAAACAGACTGAGAAACCAGAGTAAGTGTTTCTCCTGCAACCCGTTCCCTTTGTGCTGGATGAATGAACGTCTCTCCACATGCTCAGTTCTGAGCGATAAGTGTGTGTGAAAGCCGTCCTTCACCTAGTTTGAAGGGAACACAAAGTTTCTTTTCAGTTGCCAACTCCACTCCATACATATATATGGGGAGGTACAAGCTCCAACTCGGTTTTACAGTGAAAACGTCAGGCACTTCAAACCGGCACTAGGAAACAGACTGAGAAACCAGAGTATGTGTTTCTCCTGCAACCCGTTCCCTTTGTGCTGGATGAACGAACGTCTCTCCACATGCTCAGTTCTGAGAGATAAGTGTGTGTGAAAGCCGTCATTCACCTAGCTTGAAGGGAACACAAAAATTTCTTTTCAGTAGCCAAATCCACTCCATACATATATATGGGGAGGTACAAGTTCCAACTCGGTTTTACACTGAAAACGGCAGGCACTTCAAACCGGCACTAGGAAACAGACTGAGAAAAAAGAGTAAGTGTTTCTCCTGCAACCCGTTCCATTTGTGCTGGATGAACGAACGTCTCTCCACATGCTCAGTTCTCAGAGATAAGTGTGTGTGAAAGCCGTCCTTCACCTAGCTTGAAGGGAACACAAAGTTTCTTTTCAGTAGCCAAATCCACTCCATACATATATATGGGGAGGTACAAGCTCCAACTCGGATTTACAGTGAAAACGGCAGGCACTTCAAACCGGCACTAGGAAACACACTGAGAAACCAGAGTAAGTGTTTCTCCTGCAACCCGTTCCCTTTGTGCTGGATGAACGAAAGTCTCTCCACATGCTCAGTTCTGAGAGATAAGTGTGTGTGAATCCGTCCTTCACCTAGCTTGAAGGGAACACAAAGTTTCTCTTCAGTTGCCAACTCCACCCCATACATATATATGGGAAGTTACAAGTTCCAACTCGGTATTACAGTGAAAACGGCAGGCACTTCAAACCGGCACTAGGAAACACCCTGAGAAACCAGAGTAAGTGTTTCTCCTGCAACCCGTTCCCTTTGTGCTGGATGAACGAACGTCTCTCCACATGCTCAGTTCTGAGTGATATGTGTGTGTGAAAGCAGTCCTTGACCTAACTTGAAGGGAACACATAGTTTCTTTTCAGTGGCCAACTCCACTCCATACATATATATGGGGAGGTACAAGCTCCAACTCGGTTTTACAGTGAAAACGGCAGGCACTTCAAACCGGCACTAGGAAAAAGCCTGAGAAACCAGAGTATGTGTTTTCCTGCAACCCGTTCCCTTTGTGCTGGATGAACGAACATCTCTCCACATGCTCAGTTCTGACAGATAAGTGTGTGTGAAAGCCGTCCTTCACCTAGCTTGAAGGGAACACAAAGATTCTATTAAGTGGCAAAGACCATTCCATACATATATATGGGGAGGTACAAGCTCCAACTCTGTTTTACAGTGAAAACGGCAGGCACTTCAAACCGGCACTAGGAAACAGACTGAGAAACCAGAGTAAGTATTTCTCCTGCAACACGTTCCCTTTGTGCTGGATGAACGAACGTCTCTCCACATGCTCAGTTCTGAGAGATAAGTTTGTGTCAAAGCCTTCCTTTACCTAGTTTGAAGGGAACACAAAGTTTCTTTTCAGTGGCAAACTCCATTCCATACATATATATGGGGAGGTACAAGCTCCAACTCGGTTTTACAGTGAAAACAGCAGGCACTTCAAACCGGCACTAGGAAACAGACTGAGAAAGCAGAGTAAGTGTTTCTCCTGCAAACCGTTCCCTTTGTGCTGGATGAACGAACGTCTCTCCACATGCTCAGTTCTGAGAGATAAGTGTGTGTGAAAGCCGTCCTTCACCTAGCTTGAAGGGAACACGAAGTTTCTCTTCAGTTGCCAACTCCAATCCATACATATATAAGGGGAGGTACAAGTTACAACTCGGTTTTACAGTGAAAACGGCAGGCACTTCAAACCGGCACTAGGAACCAGAATGAGAAACAAGAGTAAGTGTTTCTCCTGCATCCCGTTCCCTTTGTGCTGGATGAACGAACGTCTCTCCACATGCTCAGTTCTGAGAGATAATTGTGTGTGAAGCCGTCCTTCACCTAGTTTGAAGGAACACGAAGTTTCTCTTCAGTTGCCAAATCCACTCCATACATATATATGGGGAGGTACAAGCCCCAACTCGGTTTTACAGTGAAAACGGCAGGCACTTCAAACCGGCACTAGGAAACAGACTGAGAAACCAGAGTAAGTGTTTCTCCTGCAACCCGTTCCCTTTGTGCTGGATGAACGAACGTCTCTCCACTTCCTCAGTTCTGAGAGATAATTGTGTGTGAAAGCCGTCCTTCACCTAGCTTGAAGGAAACACGAAGTTTCCTTTCATTTGCCAACTCCACTCCATACATATATATGGGGAGGTACAATCTCCAACTCGGTTTTACAGTGAAAACTGCAGGCACTTCAAACCGGCACTAGGAAACAGACTGAGAAACCAGAGTAACTGTTTCTCCTGCAACCCGTTCCCTTTGTGCTGGATGAACGAACGTCTCTCCACATGCTCAGTTCTCAGAGATAAGTGTGTGTGAAAGCCGTCCTTCACCTAGCTTGAAGGGAACACAAAAATTTCTTTTCAGTAGCCAAATCCACTCCATACATATATATGGGGAGGTACAAGCTCCAACTCGGTTTTACACTGAAAACGGCAGGCACTTCAAACCGGCACTAGGAAACAGACTGAGAAAAAAGAGTTAGTGTTTCTCCTGCAACCCTTTCCCTTTGTGCTGGATGAACGAACGTCTCTCCACATGCTCAGTTCTGAGAGATAAGTGTGTGTGAAAGCCGTCCTTCACCAGCTTGAAGGGAACACAAAGTTTCTTTTCATTAGCCAAATCCACTCCATACATATATATGGGGAGGTACAAGCTCCAACTCGGTTTTACAGTGAAAACGGCAGGCACTTCAAACCGGCACTAGGAAACAGACTGAGAACCCAGAGTAAGTGTTTCTCCTGCAAACCGTTCCCTTTGTGCTGGATGAACGAACGTCTCTCCACATGCTCAGTTCTGAGAGATAAGTGTGTGTGAAAGCCGTCCTTCACATAGTTTGAAGGGAACACAAAGTTTCTTATAAGTTGCCAACTCCACTCCATACATATATATGGGGAGGTACAAGTTCCAACACGTTATTACAGTGAAAACGACAGGCACTTCAAACCGGCACTAGGAAACACCCTGAGAAACCAGAGTAAGTGTTTCTCCTGCAACCCGTTCCATTTGTGCTGGATGAACGAACGTCTCTCCACATGCTCAGTTCTGAGAGATAAGTGTGTGTGAAAGCCGTCCTTCACCTAGCTTGAAGGGAACTCAAAGCTTCTTTTCAGTGGCCAACTCCACTCCATACATATATATGGGGAGGTACAAGCTCCAACTCGGATTTACAGTGAAAACGGCAGGCAATTCAAACCGGCACTAGGAAACAGACTGAGAAACCAGAGTAAGTGTTTCTCCTGCAACCCGTTCCCTTTGTGCTGGATGAACGAACGTCTCTCCACATGCTCAGTTCTGAGAGATAATTGTGTGTGAAAGCCGTCCTTCACCTAGTTTGAAGGGAACACAAAGTTTCTTTTCAGTTGCCAACTCCACTCCATACATATATATGGGGAGGTACAAGCTCCAACTCGGTTTTACAGTTAAAACGGCAGGCACTTCAAACCGGCACTCGGAAACAGACTGAGAAACCAGAGTAAGTGTTTCTCCTGCAACCCTTTCCTTTTGTGCTGGATGAACGAACGTCTCTCCACATGCTCAGTTCTGAGAGATAAGTGTGTGTGAAAGCCGTCCTTCACCTAGCTTGAAGGGAACACGAAGTTTCTTTTCAGTTGCCAGCTCCACTCCTTACATATATATGGGGAGGTACAAGCTCCAACACGGTTTTACAGTGAAAACGGCAGGCACTTCAAACCGGCACTAGGAAACAGACTGAGAAACCAGAGTAAGTGTTTCTCCTGCAACCCGTTCCCTTTGTGTCGGATGAAAGAACGTCTCTCCACATGCTCAGTTCTGAGTGATAATTGTGTGTGAAAGCAGTCCTTCACCTAGCTTGAAGGGAACACAAAGTTTCTTTTCAGTGGCCAACTCCACTCCATACATATATATGGGGAGGTACAAGCTCCAACTCGGTTTTACAGTGAAAACGGCAGGCACTTCAAACCGGCACTAGGAAACAGACTGAGAAACCAGAGTAAGTGTTTCTCCTGCAACCCGTTCCCTTTGTGCTGGATGAACGAACGTCTCTCCACATGCTCAGTTCTGAGAGATAAGTGTGTGTGAAAGCCGTCCTTCACCTAGCTTGAAGGGAACACGAAGTTTCTATTCAGTTGCCAACTCCACTCCATACATATATATGGGGAGGTACAAGCTCCAACTCGGTTTTACAGTGAAAACGGCAGGAACTTCAAACCGGCACTAGGAAACAGACTGAGAAATCAGAGTAAGTGTTTCTCCTGCAAACGTTCCCTTTGTGCTGGATGAACGAACGTCTCTCCACATGCTCAGTTCTGAGAGATAAGTGTGTGTGAAAGCCGTCCTTCACCTAGCTTGAAGGGTACACGAAGGTTCTCTTCAGTGGCCAACCCCACTCCATACATATATTTGGGGAGGTACAAGCTCCAACTCGGTTTTACAGTGAAAACGGCAGGCACATCAAACCGGCACTAGGAAACAGACTGAGAACCCAGAGTATGTGTTTCTCCTGCAACCCGTTCAATTTGTGCTGGATGAACGAACGTCTCTCCACATGCTCAGTTCTGAGAGATAAGTGTGTGTGAAAGCCTTCCTTCACCTAGCTTGAAGGGAACACAAAGTTTCTTTTCAGTTGCCAACTCCTCTCCATACATATATATGGGGAGGTACAAGTTCCAACTCGGTTTTACAGTGAAAACGGCAGGCACTTCAAACCGGCATTAGGAAACAGACTGAGAAACCAGAGTAAGTGTTTCTCCTGCAACCCGTTCCCTTTGTGCTGGATGAACGAAAGTCTCTCCACATGCTCAGTTCTGAGAGATAAGTGTGTGTGAAAGCCGTACTTCACCTAGCTTGAAGGGAACACGAAGTTTCTCTTCAGTTGCCAACTCCACTCCATACATATATATGGGGAGGTACAAGCTCCAACTCGGTTTTACAGTGAAAACGGCAGGCACTTCAAACCGGCACTAGGAAACAGACTGAGAAACCAGAGTAAGTGTTTCCCTGCAACCCGTTCCCTTTGTGCTGGATGAACAATCGTCTCTCCATATGCTCAGTTCTGAGAGATAAGTGTGTGAAAGCCGTCCTTCACCTAGCTTCAAGGGAAAACAAAGTTTCTTTTCAGTTGCCAGCTCCACTCCATACATATATATGGGGAGGTACAAGCTCCAACTCGGTTTTACAGTGAAAACGGCAGGCACTTCAAACCGGCACTAGGAAACAGACTGAGAAACCAGAGTAAGTATTTCTCCTGCAACACGTTACCTTTGTGCTGGATGAACGAATATCTCTCCACATGCTCAGTTCTGAGTGATAAGTGTGTGTGAAAGCAGTGCTTGACCTATCTTGAAGGGAACACAAAGTTTCTTTTCAGTGGCCAACTCCACTCCATACATATATATGGGGAGGTACAAGCTCCAACTCGGTTTTACAGTGAAAACGGCAGGCACTTCAAACCGGCACTAGGAAAAAGACTGAGAAACCAGAGTATGTGTTTTCCTGCAACCCGTTCCCTTTGTGCTGGATGAACGAACGTCTCTCCACATGCTCAGTTCTGACAGATAAGTGTGTGTGAAAGCCGTCCTTCACCTAGCTTGAAGGGTACACGAAGGTTCTCTTCAGTGGCCAACCCCACTCCATACATATATATGGGGAGGTACAAGCTCCAACTCGGTTTTACAGTGAAAACGGCAGGCACATCAAACCGGCACTAGGAAACAGACTGAGAACCCAGAGTATGTGTTTCTCCTGCAACCCGTTCAATTTGTGCTGGATGAACGAACGTCTCTCCACATGCTCAGTTCTCAGAGATAAGTGTGTGTGAAAGCCGTCCTTCACCTAGCTTGAAGGGAACACAAAGTTTCTTTTCAGTTGCCAACTCCACTCCATACATATATATGGGGAGGTACAAGTTCCAACTCGGTTTTACAGTGAAAACGGCAGGCACTTCAAACCGGCATTAGGAAACAGACTGAGAAACCAGAGTAAGTGTTTCTCCTGCAACCCGTTCCCTTTGTGCTGGATGAACGAAAGTCTCTCCACATGCTCAGTTCTGAGAGATAAGTGTGTGTGAAAGCCGTACTTCACCTAGCTTGAAGGGAACACGAAGTTTCTCTTCAGTTGCCAACTCCACTCCATACATATATATGGGGAGGTACAAGCTCCAACTCGGTTTTACAGTGAAAACGGCAGGCACTTCAAACCGGCACTAGGAAACAGACTGAGAAACCAGAGTAAGTGTTTCTCCTGCAACCCTTTCCCTTTGTGCTGGATGAACAATCGTCTCTCCACATGCTCAGTTCTGAGAGATAAGTGTGTGAAAGCCGTCCTTCACCTAGCTTCAAGGGAAAACAAAGTTTCTTTTCAGTTGCCAGCTCCACTCCATACATATATATGGGGAGGTACAAGCTCCAACTCGGTTTTACAGTGAAAACGGCAGGCACTTCAAACCGGCACTAGGAAAAAGACTGAGAAACCATAGTATGTGTTTTCCTGCAACCCGTTCCCTTTGTGCTGGATGAACGAACATCTCTCCACATGCTCATTTCTGACAGATAAGTGTGTGTGAAAGCCGTCCTTCACCTAGCTTGTAGGGAACACAAAGATTCTATTAAGTGGCAAAGACCATTCCATACATATATATGGGGAGGTACAAGCTCCAACTCTGTTTTACAGTGAAAACGGCAGGCACTTCAAACCGGCACTAGGAAACAGACTGAGAAACCAGAGTAAGTGTTTCTCCTGCAACCCGTTCCCTTTGTGCTGGATGAACGAACGTCTCTCCACATGCTCAGTTCTGAGAGATAAGTTTGTGTCAAAGCCTTCCTTTACCTAGTTTGAAGGGAACACAAAGTTTCTTTTCAGTGGCAAACTCCATTCCATACTTATATATGGGGAGGTACAAGCTCCAACTCGGTTTTACAGTGAAAACAGCAGGCACTTCAAACCGGCACTAGGAAACAGACTGAGAAACCAGAGTAAGTGTTTCTCCTGCAACCCGTTCCCTTTGTGCTGGATGAACGAACGTCTCTCCACATGCTCAGTTCTGAGAGATAAGTGTGTGTGAAAGCCGTCCTTCACCTAGCTTGAAGGGAACACGAAGTTTCTCTTCAGTTGCCAAATCCACTCCATACATATATATGGGGAGGTACAAGTTCCAACTCGGTTTTACAGTGAAAACGGCAGGCACTTCAAACCGGCACTAGGAAACAGACTGAGAAACAACAGTAAGTGTTTCTCCTGCAACCCGTTCCCTTTGTGCTGGATGAACGAACGTCTCTCCACATGCTCAGTTCTGAGAGATAAGTGTGTGTGAAAGCCGTCCTTCACCTAGCTTGAAGGAACACGAAGTTTCTCTTCAGTTGCCAAATCCACTCCATACATATATATGGGGAGGTACAAGCTCCAACTCGGTTTTAGAGTGAAAAAGGCAGGCACTTCAAACCGGCACTAGAAAACCGACTGAGAAACCAGAGTAAGTGTTTCTCCTGCAACCCGTTCCCTTTGTACTGGATGAACGAACGTCTCTCCACTTGCTCAGTTCTGAGAGATAATTGTGTGTGAAAGCCGTCCTTCACCAAGCTTGAAGGAAACACGAAGTTTCCTTTCATTTGCCAACTCCACTCCATATATATATATGGGGAGGTACAATCTCCAACTCGGTTTTACAGTGAAAACTGCAGGCACTTCAAACCGGCACTAGGAAACAGACTGAGAAACCAGAGTAACTGTTTCTCCTGCAACCCGTTCCCATTTTGCTGGATGAACGAACGTCTCTCCACATGCTCAGTTCTGAGAGATAAGTGTGTGTGAAAGCCGTCCTTCACCTAGCTTGAAGGGAACACGAAGTTTCTCTTCGGTTGCCAAATCCACTCCATACATATATATGGGGAGGTACAAGTTCCAACACGGTTTTACAGTGAAAACGGCAGGCACTTCAAACCGGCACTAGGAAACAGACTGAGAAACCAGAGTAAGTGTTTCTCCTGCAACCCGTTCCCTTTGTGCTGGATGAACGAACGTCTCTCCACATGCTCAGTTCTGAAAGATAAGTGTGTGTCAAAGCCTTCCTTCACCTAGTTTGAAGGGAACACAAAGTTTCTTTTCAGTGGCAAACTCCATTTCATACATATATATGGGGAGGTACAAGCTCCAACTCGGTTTTACAGTGAAAACAGCAGGCATTTCAAACCGGCACTAGGAAACAGACTGAGAAACCAGAGTAAGTGTTTCTCCTGCAACCCGTTCCCTTTGTGCTGAATGAACGAACGTCTCTCCACATGCTCAGTTCTGAGAGATAAGTGTGTGTGAAAGCCGTCCTTCACCTAGCTTGAAGGGAACACAAAGTTTCTTTTCAGTTGCCAACTCCACTCCATACATATATATGGGGAGGTACAAGTTCCAACTCGGTTTTACAGTGAAAACGGCAGGCACTTCAAACCGGCATTAGGAAACAGACTGAGAAACCAGAGTAAGTGTTTCTCCTGCAACCCGTTCCCTTTGTGCTGGATGAACGAACGTCTCTCCACATGCTCAGTTCTGAGAGATAAGTGTGTGTGAAAGCCGTCCTTCACCTAGCTTGAAGGAACACGAAGTTTCTCTTCAGTTGCCAAATCCACTCCATACATATATATGGGGAGGTACAAGCTCCAACTCGGTTTTACAGTGTAAACGGCAGGCACTTCAAACCGGCACTAGAAAACCGACTGAGAAACCAGAGTAAGTGTTTCTCCTGCAACCCGTTCCCTTTGTGCTGGATGAACGAACGTCTCTCCACTTGCTCAGTTCTGAGAGATAATTGTGTGTGAAAGCCGTCCTTCACCTAGCTTGAAGGAAACACGAAGTTTCCTTTCATTTGCCAACTCCACTCCATACATATATATGGGGAGGTACAATCTCCAACTCGGTTTTACAGTGAAAACTGCAGGCACTTCAAACCGGCACTAGGAAACAGACTGAGAAACAAGAGTAACTGTTTCTCCTGCAACCCGTTCCCTTTTTGCTGGATGAACGAACGTCTCTCCACATGCTCAGTTCTGAGAGATAAGTGTGTGTGAAAGCCGTCCTTCACCTAGCTTGAAGGGAACACGAAGTTTCTCTTCGGTTGCCAAATCCACTCCATACATATATATGGGGAGGTACAAGTTCCAACTCGGTTTTACAGTGAAAACGGCAGGCACTTCAAACCGGCACTAGGAAACAGACTGAGAAACAAGAGTAAGTGTTTCTCCTGCAACCCGTTCCCTTTGTGCTGGATGAACGAACGTCTCTCCACATGCTCAGTTCTGAGAGATAAGTGTGTGTGAAAGCCGTCCTTCACCTAGCTTGAAGGAACACGAAGTTTCTATTAAGTGGCAAAGTCCATTCCATACATATATATGGGGAAGTACAAGCTCCAACTCGGTTTTACAGTGAAAACGGCAGGCACTTCAAACCGGCACTAGGAAACAGACTGAGAAACCAGAGTAAGTGTTTCTCCTGCAACCCGTTCCCTTTGTGCTGGATGAACGAACGTCTCTCCACATGCTCAGTTCTGAAAGATAAGTGTGTGTCAAAGCCTTCCTTCACCTAGTTTGAAGGGAACACAAAGTTTCTTTTCAGTGGCAAACTCCATTTCATACATATATATGGGGAGGTACAAGCTCCAACTCGGTTTTACAGTGAAAACAGCAGGCATTTCAAACCGGCACTAGGAAACAGACTGAGAAACCAGAGTAAGTGTTTCTCCTGCAACCCGTTCCCTTTGTGCTGGATGAACGAACGTCTCTCCACATGCTCAGTTCTGAGAGATAAGTGTGTGTGAAAGCCGTCCTTCACCTAGCTTGAAGGGAACACAAAGTTTCTTTTCAGTTGCCAACTCCACTCCATACATATATATGGGGAGGTACAAGTTCCAACTCGGTTTTACAGTGAAAACTGCAGGCACTTCAAACCGGCACTAGGAAACAGACTGAGAAACCATAGTAAGTGTTTCTCCTACAACCCGTTCCCTTTGTGCTGGATGAACGAACGTCTCTCCACATGCTCAGTTCTGAGAGATAAGTGTGTGTGAAAGCCGTACTTCACATAGCTTGAAGGGAACACGAAGGTTCTCTTCAGTTGCCAACTCCACTCCATACATATATATGGGGAGGTACAAGCTCCAACTCGGTTTTACAGAGAAAACGGCAGGCAATTCAAACCGGCACTAGGAAACAGACTGAGAAACCAGAGTAAGTGTTTCCCCTGCAACCCGTTCCCTTTGTGCTGGATGAACGAACGTCTCTCCACATGCTCAGTTCTGAGAGATAATTGTGTGTGAAAGCCGTCCTTCACCTAGTTTGAAGGGAACACAAAGTTTCTTTTCAGTTGCCAACTCCACTCCATACATATATATGGGGAGGTACAAGCTCCAAATCGGTTTTACAGTGAAAACGGCAGGCACTTCAAACCGGCAATAGGAAACAGACTGAGAAACCAGAGTAAGTGTTTCTCCTGCAACCCTTTCCCTTTGTGCTGGATGAACGAACGTCTCTCCACATGCTCAGTTCTGAGAGATAAGTGTGTGTGAAAGCCGTCCTTCACCTAGCTTGAAGGGAACACGAAGTTTCTTTTCAGTTGCCAGCTCCACTCCTTACATATATACGGGGAGGTACAAGCCCCAACTCGGTTTTACAGTGAAAACGGCAGGCACTTCAAACCGGCACTAGGAAACAGACTGAGAAACCAGAGTAAGTGTTTCTCCTGCAAACCGATCCCTTTGTGCCGGATGAAAAAACGTCTCTCCACATGCTCAGTTCTGAGTGATAAGTGTGTGTGAAAGCAGTCCTTCACCTAGCTTGAAGGGAACACAAAGTTTCTTTTCAGTGGCCAACTCCACTCCATACATATATATGGGGAGGTACAAGCTCCAACTCGGTTTTACAGTGAAAACGGCAGGCACTTCAAACCGGCACTAGGAAAAAGACTGAGAAACCAGAGTATGTGTTTTCCTGCAACCCGTTCCCTTTGTGCTGGATGAACGAACATCTCTCCACATGCTCAGTTCTGAGAGATAAGTGTGTGTGAAAGCCGTCCTTCACCTAGCTTGAAGGGAACACAAAGTTTCCATTAAGTGACAAAGTCCATTCCATACATATATATGGGGAGGTACAAGCTCCAACTCGGTTTTACAGTGAAAACGGCATGCACTTCAAACCGGCACTAGGAAACAGACTGAGAAACCAGAGTAAGTGTTTCTCCTGCAACCCGTTCCCTTTGTGCTGGATGAACGAACGTCTCTCCACATGCTCAGTTCTGATATATAAGTGTGTGTGAAAGCCGTCCTTCACCTAGCTTGAAGGGAACACGAAGTTTCACTTCAGTTGCCAACTCCACACCATACATATATATGGGGAGGTACAAGCTCCAAGTCGGTTTTACAGTGAAAACGGCAGGCACTTCAAACCGGCACTAGGAAACAGACTGAGAAACCAGAGTAAGTGTTTCTCCTGCAACATGTTCCCTTGTGCTGGATGAACGAACGTCTCTCCACATGCTCAGTTCTGAGAGATAAGTGTGTGTGAAAGCCGTCCTTCACCTAACTTGAAGGAACACGAAGTTTCTCTTCAGTTGCCAAATCCACTCCATACATATATATGGGGAGGTACAAGCTCCAACTCGGTTTTACAGTGAAAACGGCAGGCACTTCAAACCGGCACTAAGAAACAGACTGAGAAACCAGAGTAAGTGTTTCTCCTGCAACCCGTTCCCTTTGTGCTGGATGAACGAACGTCTCTCCACTTGCTCAGTTCTGAGAGATAATTGTGTTTGAAAGCCGTCCTTCACCTAGCTTGAAGGAAACACGAAGTTTCCTTTCAGTTGCCAACTCCACTCCATACATATATATGGCGAGGTACAAGCTCCAACTCGGTTTTACAGTGAAAACGGCAGGCACTTCAAACCGGCACTAGGAAACAGACTGAGAAACCAGAGTATGTGTTTCTCCTGCAAACCGTTCCCTTTGTGCTGGATGAACGAACGTCTCTCCACATGCTCAGTTCTGAGTGATAAGTGTGTGTGAAAGTAGTCCTTCTCCTAGCTTGAAGGGAACACAAAGTTTCTTTTCAATGGCCAACTCCACTCCATACATATATATGGGGAGGTACAAGCTCCAACTCGGTTTTACAGTGAAAACGGAAGGCACTTCAAACCGGCACTAGGAAAAAGACTGAGAAACCAGAGTATGTGTTTTCCTGCAACTCGTTCCCTTTGTGCTGGAAGAAAGATCATCTCTCCACATGCTCAGTTCTGAGAGATAAGTGTGTGTGAAAGCCGTCCTTCACCTAGCTTGAAGGGAACACAAAGTTTCTATTAAGTGGCAAAGTCCATTCCATACATATATATGGGGAGGTACAAGCTCCAACACGGTTTTACAGTGAAAACGGCATGCACTTGTAACCGGCACTAGGAAACAGACTGAGATCCAGAGTAAATGTTTCTCAGCAAACCGTTCCATTTGTGCTGGATGAACGAACGTCTCTCCACATGCTCAGTTCTGAGAGATAAGTGTGTGTGAAAGCCGTCCTTCACATAGTTTGAAGGGAACACAAAGTTTCTTTTCAGTGGCAAACTCCATTCCATACATATATATGGGAAGGTACAAGCTCCAACTCGGTTTTACAGTGAAAACGGCAGGCACTTCAAACCGGCACTAGGAAACAGACTGAGAAACCAGAGTAAGTGTTTCTCCTGCAACCCGTTCCCTTTGTGCTGGATGAACGAACGTCTCTCAACATGCTCAGTTCTGAGAGATAAGTGTGTGTGAAAGCCGTCCTTCACCTAGCTTGAAGGGAACACGAATTTTCTCTTCAGTGGCCAACCCCACTCCATACATATATATGGGGAGGTACAAGCTCCAACTCGGTTTTACAGTGAAAACGGCAGGCACTTCAAACCGACACTAGGAAACAGACTGAGAACCCAGAGTAAGTGTTTCTCCTGCAACCCGTTCAATTTTTGCTGGATGAACGAACGTCTCTCCACATGCTCAGTTCTGAGAGATAATTGTGTGTGAAAGCCGTCCTTCACCTAGCTTGAAGGAAACACGAAGTTTCCTTTCATTTGCCAACTCCACTCCATACATATATATGGGGAGGTACAATCTCCAACTCGGTTTTACAGTGAAAACGGCAGGCACTTCAAACCGGCACTAGGAAACAGACTGAGAAACCAGAGTAACTGTTTCTCCTGCAACCCGTTCCCTTTGTGCTGGATGAACGAACGTCTCTCCACATGCTCAGTTCTGAGAGATAAGTGTGTGTGAAAGCCGTCCTTCACCTAGCTTGAAGGAAACACGAAGTTTCCTTTCAGTTGTCAACTCCACTCCATACATATATATGGCGAGGTACAAGCTCCAACTCGGTTTTACAGTGAAAACGGCAGGCACTTCAAACCGGCACTAGGAAACAGACTGAGAAACCAGAGTAAGTGTTTCTCCTGCAAACCGTTCCCTTTGTGCTGGATGAACGAACGTCTCTCCACATGCTCAGTTCTGAGTGTTAAGTGTGTGTGAAAGCAGTCCTTCTCCTAGCTTGAAGGGAACACAAAGTTTCTTTTCAGTGGCCAACTCCACTCCATACATATATATGGGGAAGTACAAGCTCCAACTCGGTTTTACAGTGAAAACGGCAGGCACTTCAAACCCGCACTAGGAAAAAGACTGAGAAACCAGAGTATGTGTTTTCCTGCAACCCGTTCCCTTTGTGCTGGAAGAACGAACATCTCTCCACATGCTCAGTTCTGAGAGATAAGTGTGTGTGAAAGCCGTCCTTCACCTAGCTTGAAGGAAACACAAAGTTTCTATTAAGTGGCAAAGTCCATTCCATACATATATATGGGGAGGTACAAGCTCCAACACGGTTTTACAGTGAAAACGGCAGGCACTTCAAACCGGCACTAGGAAACAGACTGAGAAACCAGAGTATGTGTTTCTCCTGCAACCCGTTCCCTTTGTGCTGGATGAACGAACGTCTCTCCACATGCTCATTTCTGAGAGAGAAGTGTGTGTGAAAGCCTTCCATCACCTAGTTTGAAGGGAACACAAAGTTTCTTTTCAGTTGCAAACTCCATTCCATACATATATATGGGGAGGTACAAGCTCCAACTCGGTTTTACAGTGAAAACGGCAGGCACTTCTAACCGGCACTAGGAAACAGACTGAGAAACCAGAGTAAGTGTTTCTCCTTCAACCCGTTCCCTTTGTGCTGGATGAACGAACGTCTCTCCACATGCTCAGTTCTGAGAGATATGTGTGTGTGAAAGCCGTCCTTCTCCTAGCTTGAAAGGAACACGAAGTTTCTCTTCACTTGCCAACTACACTCCATACATATATATGGGGAGGTACAAGCTCCAACTCGTTTTTACATTGAAAACGGCAGGCACTTCAAACCGGCACTAGGAAACAGACTGAGAAACAAGAGTAAGTGTTTCTACTGCAACCCGTTCCCTTTGTGCTGGATGAACGAACGTCTCTCCACATGCTCAGTTCTGAGAGATAAGTGTGTGTGAAAGCCGTCCTTCACCTAGTTTGAAGGAAACACGAAGTTTCTTTTCAGTTGCCAACACCACTCCATACATATATATGGCGAGGTACAAGCTCCAACTCGGTTTTACAGTGGAAACGTCAGGCACTTCAAACTGACACTAGGAAACAGACTGAGAAACCAGAGTAAGTGTTTCTCCTGCAACCCGTTCCCTTTGTGCTGGATGAACGAACGTCTCACCACATGCTCAGTTCTGAGAGATAAGTGTGTGTGAAAGCCTTCCTTCACCTAGCTTGAAGGTAACACGAAGTTTCCTTTCAGTTGCCAACTCCACTCCATACATATATATGGGGAGGTACAAGCTCCAACTCGGTTTTACAGTGAAAACGGCAGGCACTTCAAACCGGCACTAGGAAACAGACTGAGAAACCAGAGTAAGTGTTTGTCCTGCAACCCGTTCCATTTGTGCTGGATGAACGAACGTTTCTCCACATGCTCAGTTCTCAGAGATAAGTGTGTGTGAAAGCCGTCCTTCACCTAGCTTGAAGGGAACACAAAAATTTCTTTTCAGTAGCCAAATCCACTCCATACATATATATGGGGAGGTACAATCTCCAACTCGGATTTACACTGAAAACATCAGGCACTTAAAACCGGCACTAGGAAACAGACTGAGAAAAAAGAGTAAGTGTTTCTCCTGCAACCCGTTCCCTTTGTGCTGGATGAACGAACGTCTCTCCACATGCTCAGTTCTGAGAGATAAGTGTGTGTGAAAGCCGTCCTTCACCTAGCTTGAAGGGATCACAAAGTTTCTTTTCAGTAGCCAAATCCACTCCATAAATATATATATGGGGTGGTACAAGCTCCAACTCGGTTTTACACTGAAAACTGCAGGCACTTCAAACCGGCACTAGGAAACAGACTGAGAAACCAGAGTAAGTGCTTCTCCTGCAACCCGTTCCCTTTGTGCTGGATGAACGAACGTCTCTCCACATGCTCAGTTCTGAGAGATAAGTGTGTGTGAAAGCCGTCCTTCACATAGTTTGAAGGGAACACAAAGTTTCTTTTAAGTTGCCAACTTCACTCCATACATATATATGGGCAGGTACAAGCTCCAACTCGGTATTACAGTGAAAACGTTAGGCACTTCAAACCGGCACTAGGAAACAGACTGAGAAACCAGCGTAAGTGTTTCCCTGTAACCAATTCCCTTTGTGCTGGATGAACGAAATTCTCTCCACATGCTCAGTTCTCAGAGATAAGTGTGTGTGAAAGCCGTCCTTCACATAGCTTGAGGGAAACACGAAGTTTCCTTTCATTTGCCAACTCCACTCCATACATAGATATGGGGAGGTACAAGCTCCAACTCGGTTGTACAGTGAAAACGGCAGGCACTTCAAACCGGCACTAGGAAACAGACTGAGAAACCAGAGTAAGTGTTTCTCCTGCAACCCGTTCCCTTTGTGCTGGATGAACGAAAGTCTCTCCACATGCTCAGTTCTGAGAGATAATTGTGTGTGAATCCGTCCTTCACCTAGCTTGAAGGGAACACAAAGTTTCTTTTCAGTTGCCAACTCCACTCCATACATATATATGGGGAGGTACAAGTTCCAACTCGGTATTACAGTGAAAACGGCAGGCACTTCAAACCGGCACTAGGAAACACCCTGAGAAACCAGAGAAAGTGTTTCTCCTGCAAACCTTTCCCTTTGTGCTGGATGAACGAACGTCTCTCCACATGCTCAGTTCTGAGAGATAAGTGGGTGTGAAAGCCGTCCTTCACCTAGCTTGAATGGAACACGAAATTTCTCTTCAGTTGCCAACTCCACTCCATACATATATATGGGGAGGTACAAGCTCCAACTCGGTTTATAGTGAAAAAGGCAGGCACTTCAAACCGGCACTAGGAAACAGACTGAGAAACCAGAGTAAGTGTTTCTCCTGCAACCGGTTCCCTTCGTGCTGGATGAAAGATCGTCTCTCCACATGCTCAGTTCTGAGAGATAAGTGTGTGTGAAAGCCTTCCTTCACCTAGCTTCAAGGATAAACAAAGTTTCTTTTCAGTTGCCAACTCCACTCCATACATATATATGGGGAGGTACAAGCTCCAACTCGGTTTTACAGTGAAAACGGCAGGCACTTCAAACCGGCACTAGGAAACAGACTGAAAAACCAGAGTAAGTGTTCCTCCTTCAAACCGTTCCCCTTGTGCTGGATGAAAGAACGTCTCTCCACATGCTCAGTTCTGAGAGATAAGTGTGTGTGAAAGCCGTCCTTCACCTAGCTTGAATGGAACACAAAGTTTCTCTTCAGTTGCCAACTCCACTACATACATATATATGGTGAGGTACAAGCTCCAACTCGGTTTTACAGTGAAAACGGCAGGCAGTACAAACCGGCACTAGGAAACAGACTGACAAACCAGAGTAAGTTTTTCTCCTGCAACCCGTTCCCTTTGTGCTGGATGAACGAACGTCTCTCCACATGCTCAGTTCTGATAGATAAGTGTGTGTGAAAGCCGTCCTTCGCCTAGCTTGAAGGGAACACAAAGTTTCTTTTCAGTGGACAACCCCACTCCATACATATATATGGGGAGGTACAAGCTCCAACTCGGTTTTACAGTGAAAACGGCAGGCACTTCAAACCGGCAGTAGGAAACAGACTGAGAAACCAGAGTAAGTGTTTCTCCTGCAACCCTTTCCCTTTGTGCTGGATGAACGAACGTCTCTCCACATGCTCAGTTCTGAGAAATAAGTGTGTCTGAAAGCCGTCCTTCACCTAGCTTGAAGGGAACACGAAGTTTCTCTTCAGTTGCCAACTCCACTCCATACATATATATGGGGCGGTACAAGCTCCAACTCGGTTTTACAGTGAAAACGGCAGGCACTTCAAACCGGCACTAGGAAACAGACTGAGAAACCAGAGTAAGTGTTTCTCCTGCAACCCGTTCCCTTTGTGCTGGATGAACGAACGTCTCTCCACATGCTCAGTTCTGAGAGATAAGTGTGTGTGAAAGCCGTCCTTCACCTAGCTTGAAGGGAACACAAAGTTTCTTTTCAGTTGCCAACTCCACTCCATACATATATATGGGGAGGTTCAAGCTCCAACTCGGTTTTACAGTGAAAACGGCAGGCACTTCAAACCGGCAATAGGAAACAGACTGAGAAACCAGAGTAAATGTTTCTCCTGCAACACTTTCCCTTTGTGCTGGATGAACGAACGTCTCTCCACATGCTCAGTTCTGAGAGATAAGTGTGTGTGAAAGCCGTCCTTCACCTAGCTTGAAGGAAACACGAAGTTTCTCTTCAGTGGCCAACGCCACTCCATACATATATATGGGGAGGTACAAGCTCCATCTCGGATTTACAGTGAAAACGGCAGGCACTTCAAACCGGCACTAGGAAACAGACTGAGAACCCAGAGTAAGTGTTTCTCCTGCAACCCGTTCAATTTGTGCTGGATGAACGAACGTCTCTCCACATGCTCAGTTCTGAGAGATAAGTGTGTGTGAAAGCCGTCCTTCACCTAGCTTGAAGGGAACATAAAGTTTCTTTTCAGTTGCCAACTCCACTCCATACATATATATGGGGAGGTACAAGTTCCAACTCGGTTTTACAGTTAAAACGGCAGGCACTTCAAACCGGCACTAGGAAACAGACTGAGAAACCAGAGTAAGTGTTTCTCCTGCAACCCGTTCCCTTTGTGCTGGATGAACGAACGTCTCTCCACATGCTCAGTTCTGAGAGATAATTGTGTGTGAAAGCCGTCCTTCACCTAGTTTGAAGGGAACACAAATTTTCTTTTCAGTTGCCAACTCCACTCCATACATATATATGGGGAGGTACATGCTCCAAATCGGTTTTACAGTGAAAACGGCAGGCACTTCAAACCGGCACTAGGAAACAGACTGAGAAACCAGAGTAAGTGTTTCTCCTGCAACCCTTTCCTTTTGTGCTGGATGAACGAACGTCTCTCCACATGCTCAGTTCTGAGAGATAAGTGTGTGTGAAAGCCGTCCTTCACCTAGCTTGAAGGGAACACGAAGTTTCTTTTCAGTTGCCAGCTCCACTCCTTACATATATATGGGGATGTACAAGCTCCAACTCGGTTTTACAGTGAAAACGGCAGGCACTACAAACCGGCACTAGGAAACAGACTGAGAAACCAGAGTAAGTGTTTCTCCTGCAACCTGTTCCCTTTGTGCCGAATGAAAGAACGTCTCTCCACATGCTCAGTTCTGAGTGATAATTGTCTGTGAAAGCAGTCCTTCACCTAGCTTGAAGGGAACACAAAGTTTCTTTTCAGTGGCCAACTCCACTCCATACATATATATGGGGAGGTACAAGCTCCAACTCGGTTTTACAGTGAAAACGGCAGGCACTTCAAACCGGCACTAGGAAAAAGACTGAGAAAGCATAGTATGTGTTTTCCTGCAACCCGTTCCCTTTGTGCTGGATGAACGAACGTCTCTCCACATGCTCAGTTCTGAGAGATAAGTGTGTGTGAAAGCCGTCCTTCACCTAGCTTGAAGGGAACACAAAGTTTCTATTAAGTGGCAAAGTCCATTTCATACATATATATGGGGAGGTACAAGTTCCAACTCGGTTTTACAGTGAAAACGGCAGGCACTTCAAACCGGCACTAGGAAACAGAATGAGAAACCAGAGTAAGTGTTTCTCCTGCAACCCGTTCCCTTTGTGCTGGATGAACGAACGTCTCTCCACATGCTCAGTTCTGAGAGATAAGTGTGTGTCAAAGCCTTCCTTCACCTAGTTTGAAGGGAACACAAAGTTTCTTTTCAGTGGCAAACTCCATTTCATACATATATATGGGGAGGTACAAGGTCCAACCCGGTTTTACAGTGAAAACAGCAGGCATTTCAAACCGGCACTAGGAAACAGACTGAGAAACCAGAGTAAGTGTTTCTCCTGCAACCCGTTCCCCTTGTGCTGGATGAACGAACGTCTCTCCACATGCTCAGTTCTGAGAGATAAGTGTGTGTGAAAGCCGTTCTTCACCTAGCTTGAAGGGAACACAAAGTTTCTTTTCAGTTGCCAACTCCACTCCATACATATATATGGGGAGGTACAAGTTCCAACTCTGTTTTACAGTGAAAACGGCAGGCACTTCAAACCGGCACTAGGAAACAGACTGAGAAACCAGAGTAAGTGTTTCCCCTGCAACCCGTTCCCTTTGTGCTGGATGAACGAACGTCTCTCCACATGCTCAGTTCTGAGAGATAAGTGTGTGTGAAAGCCGTCCTTCACCTAGCTTGAAGGGAACACGAAGTTTCTCTTCAGTTGCCAACTCCACTCCATACATATATATGGGGAGGTACAAGCTCCAACTCGGTTATACAGTGAAAAAGGCAGGCACTTCAAACCGGCCCTAGGAAACAGACTGAGAAACCAGAGTAAGTGTTTGTCCTGCAACCCGTTCCATTTGTGCTGGATGAACGAACGTTTCTCCACATGCTCAGTTCTGAGAGATAAGTGTGTGTGAAAGCCGTCCTTCACCTAGCTTGAAGGGAACACAAAAATTTCTTTTCAGTAGCCAAATCCACTCCATACATATATATGGGGAGGTACAAGCTCCAACTCGGATTTACACTGAAAACATCAGGCACTTCAAACCGGCACTAGGAAACAGACTGAGAAAAAAGAGTAAGTGTTTCTCCTGCAACCCGTTCCCTTTGTGCTGGATGAACGAACGTCTCTCCACATGCTCAGTTCTGAGAGATAAGTGTGTGTGAAAGCCGTCCTTCACGTAGCTTGACGGGATCACAAAGTTTCTTTTCAGTAGCCAAATCCACTCCATACATATATATGGGGAGGTACAAGCTCCAACTCGGTTTTACACTGAAAACTGCAGGCACTTCAAACCGGCACTAGGAAACAGACTGAGAAACCAGAGTAAGTGTTTCTCCTGCAACCCGTTCCCTTTGTGCTGGATGAACGAACGTCTCTCCACATGCTCAGTTCTGAGAGATAAGTGTGTGTGAAAGCCGTCCTTCACATAGTTTGAAGGGAACACAAAGTTTCTTTTAAGTTGCCAACTTCACTCCATACATATATATGGGCAGGTACAAGCTCCAACTCGGTATTACAGTGAAAACGTTAGGCACTTCAAACCGGCACTAGGAAACAGACTGAGAAACCAGCGTAAGTGTTTCCCTGCAACCATTTCCCTTTGTGCTGGATGAACGAAATTCTCTCCACATGCTCAGTTCTCAGAGATAAGTGTGTGTGAAAGCCGTCCTTCACATAGCTTGAAGGAAACACGAAGTTTCCTTTCATTTGCCAACTCCACTCCATACATATATATGGGGAGGTACAAGCTCCAACACGGTTGTACAGTGAAAACGGCAGGCACTTCAAACCGGCACTAGGAAACAGACTGAGAAACCAGAGTAAGTGTTTCTCCTGCAACCCGTTCCCTTTGTGCTGGATGAACGAAAGTCTCTCCACATGCTCAGTTCTGAGAGATAATTGTGTGTGAATCCTTCCTTCACCTAGCTTGAAGGGAACACAAAGTTTCTTTTCAGTTGCCAACTCCACTCCATACATATATATGGGGAGGTACACGTTCCAACTCGGTATTACAGTGAAAACGGCAGGCACTTCAAACCGGCACTAGGAAACACCCTGAGAAACCAGAGTAAGTGTTTCTCCTGCAAAACTTTCCCTTTGTGCTGGATGAACGAACGTCTCTCCACATGCTCAGTTCTGAGAGATAAGTGGGTGTGAAAGCCGTCCTTCACCTAGCTTGAATGGAACACGAAATTTCTCTTCAGTTGCCAACTCCCCTCCATACATATATATGGGGAGGTACAAGCTCCAACTCGGTTTTACAGTGAAAACGGCAGGCACTTCAAACCGGCACTAGGAAACAGACTGAGAAACCAGAGTAAGTGTTTCCCCTGCAACCCGTTCCCTTTGTGCTGGATGAACAATCGTCTCTCCCCATGCTCAGTTCTGAGAGATAAGTGTGTGTGAAAGCCGTCCTTCACCTAGCTTGAAGGGAAAACAAAGTTTCTCTTCAGTTGCCAACTCCACTCCATACATATATATGGGGAGGTACAAGCTCCAACTCGGTTTTACAGTGAAAACGGCAGGCACTTCTAACCGGCACTAGGAAACAGACTGAGAAACCAGAGTAAGTGTTTCTCCTTCAACCCGTTCCCTTTGTGCTGGATGAACGAACGTCTCTCCACATGCTCAGTTCTGAGAGATAAGTGTGTGTGAAAGCCGTCCTTCACCTAGCTTGAAGGGAACACGAAGTTTCTCTTCACTTGCCAACTACACTCCATACATATATATGGGGACGTACAAGCTCCAACTCGTTTTTACATTGAAAACGGCAGGCACTTCAAACCGGCACTAGGAAACAGACTGAGAAACAAGAGTAAGTGTTTCTACTGCAACCCGTTCCCTTTGTGCTGGATGAACGAACGTCTCTCCACATGCTCAGTTCTGAGAGATAAGTGTGTGTGAAAGCCGTCCTTCACCTAGCTTGAAGGGAACACAAAATTTCTTTTCAGTTGCCAACTCCACTCCATACATAGATGTGGGGAGGTACAAGCTCCAACTCGGTATTACAGTGAAAACAGAAGGCACTTCAAACCGGCACTAGGAAACAGACTGAGAAAACAGAGTAAGTGTTTCCCTGCAAACTTTTCCCTTTGTGCTGGATGAACGAAAGTCTCTCCACATGCTCAGTTCTGAGAGATAAGTGTGTGTGAAAGCCGTCCTTCACCTAGCTTGAAGAAAACACGAAGTTTCCTTTCATTTGCCAACTCCACTCCATACATATATATGGGGAGGTACAATCTCCAACTCGGTTTTACAGTGAAAACTGCAGGCACTTCAAACCGGCACTAGGAAACATACTGAGAAACCAGAGTAACTGTTTCTTCTGCAACCCGTTCCCTTTCTGCTGGATGAACGAACGTCTCTCCACATGCTCAGTTCTGAGAGATAAGTGTGTGTGAAAGCCGTCCTTCACCTAGCTTGAAGGGAACACGAAGGTTCTTTTCAGTTGCCAACACCACTCCATACATATATATGGCGAGGTACAAGCTCCAACTCGGTTTTACAGTGAAAACGTCAGGCACTTCAAACTGACACTAGGAAACAGACTGAGAAACCAGAGTAAGTGTTTCTCCTGCAACCCGTTCCCTTTGTGCTGGATGAACGAACGTCTCACCACATGCTCAGTTCTGAGAGATAAGTGTGTGTGAAAGCCTTCCTTCACCTAGCTTGAAGGTAACACGAAGTTTCCTTTCAGTTGCCAACTCCACTCCATACATATATATGGGGAGGTACAAGCTCCAACTCGGTTTTACAGTGAAAACGGCAGGCACTTCAAACCGGCACTAGGAAACAGACTGAGAAACCAGAGTAAGTGTTTGTCCTGCAACCCGTTCCATTTGTGCTGGATGAACGAACGTTTCTCCACATGCTCAGTTCTCAGAGATAAGTGTGTGTGAAAGCCGTCCTTCACCTAGCTTGAAGGGAACACAAAAATTTCTTTTCAGTAGCCAAATCCACTCCATACATATATATGGGGAGGTACAAGCTCCAACTCGGATTTACACTGAAAACATCAGGCACTTCAAACCGGCACTAGGAAACAGACTGAGAAAAAAGAGTAAGTGTTTCTCCTGCAACCCGTTCCCTTTGTGCTGGATGAACGAACGTCTCTCCACATGCTCAGTTCTGAGAGATAAGTGTGTGTGAAAGCCGTCCTTCACCTAGCTTGAAGGGATCACAAAGTTTCTTTTCAGTAGCCAAATCCACTCCATACATATATATGGGTTGGTACAAGCTCCAACTCGGTTTTACACTGAAAACTGCAGGCACTTCAAACCGGCACTAGGAAACAGACTGAGAAACCAGAGTAAGTGTTTCTCCTGCAACCCGTTCCCTTTGTGCTGGATGAACGAACGTCTCTCCACATGCTCAGTTCTGAGAGATAAGTGTGTGTGAAAGCCGTCCTTCACATAGTTTGAAGGGAACACAAAGTTTCTTTTAAGTTGCCAACTTCACTCCATACATATATATGGGCAGGTACAAGCTCCAACTCGGTATTACAGTGAAAACGTTAGGCACTTCAAACCGGCACTAGGAAACAGACTGAGAAACCAGAGTAAGTGTTTCCCTGCAACCATTTCCCTTTGTGCTGGATGAACGAAATTCTCTCCACATGCTCAGTTCTCAGAGATAAGTGTGTGTGAAAGCCGTCCTTCACATAGCTTGAAGGAAACACGAAGTTTCCTTTCATTTGCCAACTCCACTCCATACATAGATATGGGGAGGTACAAGCTCCAACTCGGTTGTACAGTGAAAACGGCAGGCACTTCAAACCGGCACTAGGAAACAGACTGAGAAACCAGAGTAAGTGTTTCTCCTGCAACCCGTTCCCTTTGTGCTGGATGAACGAAAGTCTCTCCACATGCTCAGTTCTGAGAGATAATTGTGTGTGAATCCGTCCTTCACCTAGCTTGAAGGGAACACAAAGTTTCTTTTCAGTTGCCAACTCCACTCCATACATATATATGGGGAGGTACAAGTTCCAACTCGGTATTACAGTGAAAACGGCAGGCACTTCAAACCGGCACTAGGAAACACCCTGAGAAACCAGAGTAAGTGTTTCTCCTGCAAACCTTTCCCTTTGTGCTGGATGAACGAACGTCTCTCCACATGCTCAGTTCTGAGAAATAAGTGGGTGTGAAAGCCGTCCTTCACCTAGCTTGAATGGAACACGAAATTTCTCTTCAGTTGCCAACTCCACTCCATACATATATATGGGGAGGTACAAGCTCCAACTCGGTTTATAGTGAAAAAGGCAGGCACTTCAAACCGGCACTAGGAAATAGACTGAGAAACCAGATTAAGTGTTTCTCCTGCAACACTTTCCCTTTGTGCTGGATGAACGAACGTCTCTCCACATGCTCAGTTCTGAGAGATAAGTGTGTGTGAAAGCCGTCCTTCACCTAGCTTGAAGGGAACACAAAGTTTCTCTTCAGTTGCCAACTCCACTCCATACATATATATGGGGAGGTACAAGCTCCAACTCGGTTTATAGTGAAAAAGGCAGGCACTTCAAACCGGCACTAGGAAATAGACTGAGAAACCAGAGTAAGTGTTTCTCCTGCAACCCTTTCCCTTTGTGCTGGATGAACGAACGTCTCTCCACATGCTCAGTTCTGAGAGATAAGTGTGTGTGAAAGCCGTCCTTCACCTAGCTTGAAGGGAAAACAAAGTTTCTCTTCAGTTGCCAACTCCACTCCATACATATATATGGGGAGGTACAAGCTCCAAATCAGTTTTGCAGTGAAAACGGCAGGCACTTCAAACCGGCACTAGGAAACAGACTGAGAAACCAGAGTAAGTGTTTCTCCTGCAACCGGTTCCCTTCGTGCTGGATGAAAGATCGTCTCTCCACATGCTCAGTTCTGAGAGATAAGTGTGTGTGAAAGCCTTCCTTCACCTAGCTTCAAGGATAAACAAAGTTTCTTTTCAGTTGCCAACTCCACTCCATACATATATATGGGGAGGTACAAGCTCCAACTCGGTTTTACAGTGAAAACGGCAGGCACTTCAAACCGGCACTAGGAAACAGACTGAAAAACCAGAGTAAGTGTTCCTCCTGCAAACCGTTCCCCTTGTGCTGGATGAACGAACGTCTCTCCACATGCTCAGTTCTGAGAAATAAGTGTGTCTGAAAGCCGTCCTTCACCTAGCTTGAAGGGAACACGAAGTTTCTCTTCAGTTGCCAACTCCACTCCATACATATATATGGGGCGGTACAAGCTCCAACTCGGTTTTACAGTGAAAACGGCAGGCACTTCAAACCGGCACTAGGAAACAGACTGAGAAACCAGAGTAAGTGTTTCTCCTGCAACCCGTTCCCTTTGTGCTGGATGAACGAACGTCTCTCCACATGCTCAGTTCTGAGAGATAAGTGTGTGTGAAAGCCGTCCTTCACCTAGCTTGAAGGGAACACAAAGTTTATTTTCAGTTGCCAACTCCACTCCATACATATATATGGGGAGGTTCAAGCTCCAACTCGGTTTTACAGTGAAAACGGCAGGCACTTCAAACCGGCAATAGGAAACAGACTGAGAAACCAGAGTAAATGTTTCTCCTGCAAACTTTTCCCTTTGTGCTGGATGAACGAACGTCTCTCCACATGCTCAGTTCTGAGAGATAAGTGTGTGTGAAAGCCGTCCTTCACCTAGCTTGAAGGAAACACGAAGTTTCTCTTCAGTGGCCAACGCCACTCCATACATATATATGGGGAGGTACAAGCTCCATCTCGGATTTACATTAAAAACGGCAGGCACTTCAAACCGGCACTAGGAAACAGACTGAGAACCCAGAGTAAGTGTTTCTCCTGCAACCCGTTCAATTTGTGCTGGATGAACGAACGTCTCTCCACATGCTCAGTTCTGAGAGATAAGTGTGTGTGAAAGCCGTCCTTCACCTAGCTTGAAGGGAACATAAAGTTTCTTTTCAGTTGCCAACTCCACTCCATACATATATATGGGGAGGTACAAGTTCCAACCCGGTTTTACAGTTAAAACGGCAGGCACTTCAAACCGGCACTAGGAAACAGACTGAGAAACCAGAGTAAGTGTTTCTCCTGCAACCCGTTCCCTTTGTGCTGGATGAACGAACGTCTCTCCACATGCTCAGTTATGAGAGATAATTGTGTGTGAAAGCCGTCCTTCACCTAGTTTGAAGGGAACACAAAGTTTCTTTTCAGTTGCCAACTCCACTCCATACATATATATGGGGAGGTAAATGCTCCAAATCGGTTTTACAGTGAAAACGGCAGGCACTTCAAACCGGCACTAGGAAACAGACTGAGAAACCAGAGTAAGTGTTTCTCCTGCAACCCTTTCCCTTTCTGCTGGATGAACGAACGTCTCTCCACATGCTCAGTTCTGAGAGATAAGTGTGTGTGAAAGCCGTCCTTCACCTAGCTTGAAGGGAACACGAAGTTTCTTTTCAGTTGCCAGCTCCACTCCTTACATATATATGGGGATGTACAAGCTCCAACTCGGTTTTACAGTGAAAACGGCAGGCACTTCAAACCGGCACTAGGAAACAGACTGAGAAACCAGAGTAAGTGTTTCTCCTGCAACCGGTTCCCTTCGTGCTGGATGAAAGATCGTCTCTCCACATGCTCAGTTCTGAGAGATAAGTGTGTGTGAAAGCCTTCCTTCACCTAGCTTCAAGGATAAACAAAGTTTCTTTTCAGTTGCCAACTCCACTCCATACATATATATGGGGAGGTACAAGCTCCAACTCGGTTTTACAGTGAAAACGGCAGGCACTTCAAACCGGCACTAGGAAACAGACTGAAAAACCAGAGTAAGTGTTCCTCCTGCAAACCGTTCCCCTTGTGCTGGATGAACGAACGTCTCTCCACATGCTCAGTTCTGAGAAATAAGTGTGTCTGAAAGCCGTCCTTCACCTAGCTTGAAGGGAACACGAAGTTTCTCTTCAGTTGCCAACTCCACTCCATACATATATATGGGGCGGTACAAGCTCCAACTCGGTTTTACAGTGAAAACGGCAGGCACTTCAAACCGGCACTAGGAAACAGACTGAGAAACCAGAGTAAGTGTTTCTCCTGCAACCCGTTCCCTTTGTGCTGGATGAACGAACGTCTCTCCACATGCTCAGTTCTGAGAGATAAGTGTGTGTGAAAGCCGTCCTTCACCTAGCTTGAAGGGAACACAAAGTTTATTTTCAGTTGCCAACTCCACTCCATACATATATATGGGGAGGTTCAAGCTCCAACTCGGTTTTACAGTGAAAACGGCAGGCACTTCAAACCGGCAATAGGAAACAGACTGAGAAACCAGAGTAAATGTTTCTCCTGCAAACTTTTCCCTTTGTGCTGGATGAACGAACGTCTCTCCACATGCTCAGTTCTGAGAGATAAGTGTGTGTGAAAGCCGTCCTTCACCTAGCTTGAAGGAAACACGAAGTTTCTCTTCAGTGGCCAACGCCACTCCATACATATATATGGGGAGGTACAAGCTCCATCTCGGATTTACATTGAAAACGGCAGGCACTTCAAACCGGCACTAGGAAACAGACTGAGAACCCAGAGTAAGTGTTTCTCCTGCAACCCGTTCCCTTTGTGCTGGATGAACGAACGTCTCTCCACATGCTCAGTTCTGAGAGATAAGTGTGTGTGAAAGCCGTCCTTCACCTAGCTTGAAGGGAACATAAAGTTTCTTTTCAGTTGCCAACTCCACTCCATACATATATATGGGGAGGTACAAGTTCCAACTCGGTTTTACAGTTAAAACGGCAGGCACTTCAAACCGGCACTAGGAAACAGACTGAGAAACCAGAGTAAGTGTTTCTCCTGCAACCCGTTCCCTTTGTGCTGGATGAACGAACGTCTCTCCACATGCTCAGTTATGAGAGATAATTGTGTGTGAAAGCCGTCCTTCACCTAGTTTGAAGGGAACACAAAGTTTCTTTTCAGTTGCCAACTCCACTCCATACATATATATGGGGAGGTAAATGCTCCAAATCGGTTTTACAGTGAAAACGGCAGGCACTTCAAACCGGCACTAGGAAACAGACTGAGAAACCAGAGTAAGTGTTTCTCCTGCAACCCTTTCCCTTTCTGCTGGATGAACGAACGTCTCTCCACATGCTCAGTTCTGAGAGATAAGTGTGTGTGAAAGCCTTCCTTCACCTAGCTTGAAGGGAACACGAAGTTTCTTTTCAGTTGCCAGCTCCACTCCTTACATATATATGGGGATGTACAAGCTCCAACTCGGTTTTACAGTGAAAACGGCAGGCACTACAAACCGGCACTAGGAAACAGACTGAGAAACCAGAGTAAGTGTTTCTCCTGCAACCTGTTCCCTTTGTGCCGAATGAAAGAACGTCTCTCCACATGCTCAGTTCTGAGTGATAATTGTGTGTGAAAGCAGTCCTTCACCTAGCTTGAAGGGAACACAAAGTTTCTTTTCAGTGGCCAACTCCACTCCATACATATATATGGGGAGGTACAAGCTCCAACTCGGTTTTACAGTGAAAACGGCAGGCACTTCAAACCGGCACTAGGAAAAAGACTGAGAAAGCATAGTATGTGTTTTCCTGCAACCCGTTCCCTTTGTGCTGGATGAACGAACATCTCTCCACATGCTCAGTTCTGAGAGATAAGTGTGTGTGAAAGCCGTCCTTCACTTAGCTTGAAGGGAACACAAAGTATCTATTAAGTGGCAAAGTCCATTTCATTCATATATATGGGGAGGTACAAGCTCCAACTCGGTTTTACAGTGAAAACGGCAGGCACTTCAAACCGGCACTAGGAAACAGAATGAGAAACCAGAGTAAGTGTTTCTCCTGCAAACCGTTCCCTTTGTGCTGGATGAACGAACGTCTCTCCACATGCTCAGTTCTGAGAGATAAGTGTGTGTCAAAGCCTTCCTTCACCTAGTTTGAAGGGAACACAAAGTTTCTTTTCAGTGGCAAACTCCATTTCATACATATATATGGGGAGGTACAAGCTCCAACCCGGTTTTACAGTGAAAACAGCAGGCATTTCAAACCGGCACTAGGAAACAGACTGAGAACCCAGAGTAAGTGTTTCTCCTGCAACCCGTTCCCTTTGTGCTGGATGAACGAACGTCTCTCCACATGCTCAGTTCTGAGAGATAAGTGTGTGTGAAAGCCGTTCTTCACCTAGCTTGAAGGGAACACAAAGTTTCTTTTCAGTTGCCAACTCCACTCCATACATATATATGGGGAGGTACAAGTTCCAACTCTGTTTTACAGTGAAAACGGCAGGCACTTCAAACCGGCACTAGGAAACAGACTGAGAAACCAGAGTAAGTGTTTCCCTGCAACCCGTTCCCTTTGTGCTGGATGAAAGAACGTCTCTCCACATGCTCAGTTCTGAGAGATAAGTGTGTGTGAAAGCCGTCCTTCACCTAGCTTGAAGGGAACACGAAGTTTCTCTTCAGTTGCCAACTCCACTCCATACATATATATGGGGAGGTACAAGCTCCAACTCGGTTATACAGTGAAAAAGGCAGGCACTTCAAACCGGCACTAGGAAACAGACTGAGAAACCAGAGTAAATGTTTGTCCTGCAACCCGTTCCATTTGTGCTGGATGAACGAACGTTTCTCCACATGCTCAGTTCTGAGAGATAAGTGTGTGTGAAAGCCGTCCTTCACCTAGCTTGAAGGGAACACAAAAATTCTTTTCAGTAGCCAAATCCACTCCATACATATATATGGGGAGGTACAAGCTCCAACTCGGATTTACACTGAAAACATCAGGCACTTCAAACCGGCACTAGGAAACAGACTGAGAAAAAAGAGTAAGTGTTTCTCCTGCAACCCGTTCCCTTTGTGCTGGATGAACGAACGTCTCTCCACATGCTCAGTTCTGAGAGATAAGTGTGTGTGAAAGCCGTCCTTCACGTAGCTTGACGGGATCACAAAGTTTCTTTTCAGTAGCCAAATCCACCCCATACATATATATGGGGAGGTACAAGCTCCAACTCGGTTTTACACTGAAAACTGCAGGCACTTCAAACCGGCACTAGGAAACAGACTGAGAAACCAGAGTAAGTGTTTCTCCTGCAACCCGTTCCCTTTGTGCTGGATGAACGAACGTCTCTCCACATGCTCAGTTCTGAGAGATAAGTGTGTGTGAAAGCCGTCCTTCACATAGTTTGAAGGGAACACAAAGTTTCTTTTAAGTTGCCAACTTCACTCCATACATATATATGGGCAGGTACAAGCTCCAACTCGGTATTACAGTGAAAACGTTAGGCACTTCAAACCGGCACTAGGAAACAGACTGAGAAACCAGCGTAAGTGTTTCCCTGCAACCATTTCCCTTTGTGCTGGAAGAACGAAATTCTCTCCTCATGCTCAGTTCTCAGAGATAATTGTGTGTGAAAGCCGTCCTTCACATAGCTTGAAGGAAACACGAAGTTTCCTTTCATTTGCCAACTCCACTCCATACATAGATATGGGGAGGTACAAGCTCCAACTCGGTTGTACAGTGAAAACGGCAGGCACTTCAAACCGGCACTAGGAAACAGACTGAGAAACCAGAGTAAGTGTTTCTCCTGCAACCCGTTCCCTTTGTGCTGGATGAACGAAAGTCTCTCCACATGCTCAGTTCTGAGAGATAATTGTGTGTGAATCCTTCCTTCACCTAGCTTGAAGGGAACACAAAGTTTCTTTTCAGTTGCCAACTCCACTCCATACATATATATGGGGAGGTACACGTTCCAACACGGTATTACAGTGAAAACGGCAGGCACTTCAAACCGGCACTAGGAAACACCCTGAGAAACCAGAGTAAGTGTTTCTCCTGCAAACCTTTCCCTTTGTGCTGGATGAACGAACGTCTCTCCACATGCTCAGTTCTGAGAGATAAGTGGGTGTGAAAGCCGTCCTTCACCTAGCTTGAATGGAACACGAAATTTCTCTTCAGTTGCCAACTCCACTCCATACATATATATGGGGAGGTACAAGCTCCAACTCGGTTTTACAGTGAAAACGGCAGGCACTTCAAACCGGCACTAGGAAACAGACTGAGAAACCAGAGTAAGTGTTTCCCCTGCAACCCGTTCCCTTTGTGCTGGATGAACAATCGTCTCTCCCCATGCTCAGTTCTGAGAGATAAGTGTGTGTGAAAGCCGTCCTTCACCTAGCTTGAAGGGAAAACAAAGTTTCTCTTCAGTTGCCAACTCCACTCCATACATATATATGGGGAGGTACAAGCTCCAAATCGGTTTTGCAGTGAAAACGGCAGGCACTTAAAACCGGCACTAGGAAACAGACTGAGAAACCAGAGTAAGTGTTTCTCCTGCAACCGGTTCCCTTCGTGCTGGATGAAAGATCGTCTCTCAACATGCTCAGTTCTGAGAGATAAGTGTGTGTGAAAGCCTTCCTTCACCTAGCTTCAAGGATAAACAAGGTTTCTTTTCAGTTGCCAACTCCACTCCATACATATATATGGGGAGGTACAAGCTCCAACTCGGTTTTACAGTGAAAACGGCAGGCACTTCAAACCGGCACTAGGAAACAGACTGAAAAACCAGAGTAAGTGTTCCTCCTGCAAACCGTTCCCCTTGTGCTGGATGAAAGAACGTCTCTCCACATGCTCAGTTCTGAGAGATTATTGTGTGTGAAAGCCGTCCTTCACCTATCTTGAATGGAACACAAAGTTTCTCTTCAGTTGCCAACTCCACTCCATACATATATATGGGGAGGTACAAGCTCCAACTCGGTTTTACAGTGAAAACGGCAGGCAGTACCAACCGGCACTAGGAAACAGACTGACAAACCAGAGTAAGTTTTTCTCCTGCAACCCGTTCCCTTTGTGCTGGATGAACGAACGTCTCTCCACATGCTCAGTTCTGATAGATAAGTGTGTGTGAAAGCCGTCCTTCGCCTAGCTTGAAGGGAACACAAAGTTTCTTTTCAGTGGACAACCCCACTCCATACATATATATGGGGAGGTACAAGCTCCAACTCGGTTTTACAGTGAAAACGGCAGGCACTTCAAACCGGCACTAGGAAACAGACTGAGAAACCAGAGTAAGTGTTTCTCCTGCAACCCTTTCCCTTTGTGCTGGATGAACGAACGTCTCTCCACATGCTCAGTTCTGAGAAATAAGTGTGTCTGAAAGCCGTCCTTCACCTAGCTTGAAGGGAACACGAAGTTTCTCTTCAGTTGCCAACTCCACTCCATACATATATATGGGGCGGTACAAGCTCCATCTCGGTTTTACAGTGAAAACGGCAGGCACTTCAAACCGGCACTAGGAAACAGACTGAGAAACCAGAGTAAGTGTTTCTCCTGCAACCCGTTCCCTTTGTGCTGGATGAACGAACGTCTCTCCACATGCTCAGTTCTGAGAGATAAGTGTGTGTGAAAGCCGTCCTTCACCTAGCTTGAAGGGAACTCAAAGTTTCTTTTCAGTGGCCAACTCCACTCCATACATATATATGGGGAAGTACAAGCTCCAACTCGGTTTTACAGTGAAAACGACATGCACTTCAAACCGGCACTAGGAAACAGACTGAGAAACCAGAGTAAGTGTTTCTCCTGCAACCCATTCCCTTTGTGCTGGATGAACGAACGTCTCTCCACATGCTCAGTTCTGAGAGATAATTGTGTGTGAAAGCCGTCCTTCACCTAGCTTGAAGGGAACACGAAGTTTCTTTTCAGTTGCCAGCTCCACTCCTTACATATATATGGGGATGTACAAGCTCCAACTCGGTTTTACAGTGAAAACGGCAGGCACTACAAACCGGCACTAGGAAACAGACTGAGAAACCAGAGTAAGTGTTTCTCCTGCAACCTGTTCCCTTTGTGCCGAATGAAAGAACGTCTCTCCACATGCTCAGTTCTGAGTGATAATTGTGTGTGAAAGCAGTCCTTCACCTAGCTTGAAAGGAACACAAAGTTTCCTTTCAGTGGCCAACTCCACTCCATACATATATATGGGGAGGTACAAGCTCCAACTCGGTTTTACAGTGAAAACGGCAGGCACTTCAAACCGGCACTAGGAAAAAGACTGAGAAACCATAGTATGTGTTTTCCTGCAACCCGTTCCCTTTGTGCTGGATGAACGAACATCTCTCCACATGCTCAGTTCTGAGAGATAAGTGTGTGTGAAAGCCGTCCTTCACCTAGCTTGAAGGGAACACAAAGTTTCTATTAAGTGGCAAAGTCCATTTCATCCATATATATGGGGAGGTACAAGCTCCAACTCGGTTTTACAGTGATAACGGCAGGCACTTCAAACCGGCACTAGGAAACAGAATGAGAAACCAGAGTAAGTGTTTCTCCTGCAACCCGTTCCCTTTGTGCTGGATGAACGAACGTCTCTCCACATGCTCAGTTCTGAGAGATAAGTGTGTGTCAAAGCCTTCCTTCACCTAGTTTGAAGGGAACACAAAGTTTCTTTTCAGTGGCAAACTCCATTTCATACATATATATGGGGAGGTACAAGCTCCAACCCGGTTTTACAGTGAAAACAGCAGGCATTTCAAACCGGAACTAGGAAAGAGACTGAGAAACCAGAGTAAGTGTTTCTCCTGCAACACGTTCCCTTTGTGCTGGATGAACGAACGTCTCTCCACATGCTCAGTTCTGAGAGATAAGTGTGTGTGAAAGCCGTCCTTCACCTAGCTTGAAGGGAACACAAAGTTTCTTTTCAGTTGCCAACTCCACTCCATACATATATATGGGGAGGTACAAGTTCCAACTCGGTTTTACAGTGAAAACGGCAGGCACTTCAAACCGGCACTAGGAAACAGACTGAGAAACCAGAGTAAGTATTTCTCCTGCAACCCGTTCCCTTTGTGCTGGATGAAAGAACGTCTCTCCACATGCTCAGTTCTGAGAGATAAGTGTGTGTGAAAGCCGTCCTTCACCTAGCTTGAAGGGAACACGAAGTTTCTCTTCAGTTGCCAACTCCACTCCATACATGTATATGGGGAAGTACAAGCTCCAACTCTGTTTTACATTGAAAACGGCAGGCAATTCAAACCGGCACTAGGAAACAGACTGAGAAACCAGAGTAAGTGTTTCTCCTGCAACCCGTTTCCTTTGTGCTGGATGAACGAACGTCTCTCCACATGCTCAGTTCTGAGAGATAATTGTGTGTGAAAGCCGTCCTTCACCTAGTTTGAAGGGAACACAAAGTTTCTTTTCAGTTGCCAACTCCACTCCATACAAATATATGGGGAGGTACAAGCTCCAAATAGGTTTTACAGTGAAAACGGCAGGCACTTCAAACCGGCACTAGGAAACAGACTGAGAAACCAGAGTAAGTGTTTCTCCTGCAACCCTTTCCCTTTGTGCTGGATGAACGAACGTCTCTCCACATGCTCAGTTCTGAGAGATTAGTGTGTGTGAAAGCCGTCCTTCACCTTGCTTGAAGGGAACACGTAGTTTCTTTTCAGTTGCCAGCTTCACTCCTTACATATATATGGGGAGGTACAAGCTCCAACTCGGTTTTACAGTGAAAACGGCAGGCACTTCAAACCGGCACTAGGAAACAGACTGAGAAAACAGAGTAAGTGTTCCTCCTGCAACCCGTTCCCTTTGTGCCGGATGAAAGAACGTCTCTCCACATGCTCAGTTCTGAGTGATAAGTGTGTGTGAAAGCAGTCCTTCACCTAGCTTGAAGGGAACACAAAGTTTCTTTTCAGTGGCCAACTCCACTCCATACATATATATGGGGAGGTACAAGCTCCAACTCGGTTTTACAGTGAAAACGGCAGGCACTTCAAACCGGCACTAGGAAAAAGACTGAGAAACCAGAGTATGTGTTTTCCTGCAACCCGTTCCCTTTGTGCTGGATGAACGAACATCTCTCCACATGCTGAGTTCTGAGAGATAAGTGTGTGTGAAAGCCGTCCTTCACCTAGCTTGAAGGGAACACAAAGTTTCCATTAAGTGGCAAAGTCCATTCCATACATATATATGGGGAGGTACAAGCTCCAACTCGGTTTTACAGTGAAAACGGCAGGCACTTCAAACCGGCACTAGGAAACAGACTGAGAAACCAGAGTAAGTGTTTCTCCTGCAACCCGTTCCCTTTGTGCTGGATGAACGAACGTCTCTCCACATGCTCAGTTCTGAGAGATAAGTGTGTGTCAAAGCCTTCCTTCACCTAGTTTGAAGGGAACACAAAGATTCTTTTCAGTGGCAAACTCCATTTCATACATATATATGGGGAGGTACAAGCTCCAACTCGGTTTTACAGTGAAAACAGCAGGCATTTCAAACCGGCACTAGGAAACAGACTGAGAAACCAGAGTAAGTGTTTCTCCTGCAACCCGTTCCCTTTGTGCTGGATGAACGAACGTCTCTCCACATGCTCAGTTCTGATAGATAAGTGTGTTTGAAAGCCGTCCTTCACCTAGCTTGAAGGGAACACGAAGTTTCTCTTCAGTTGCCAACTCCACTCCATACATATATATGGGGAGGTACAAGCTCCAACTCGGTTTTACAGTGAAAACGGCAGGCACTTCAAACCGGCACTAGGAAACAGACTGAGAAACCAGAGTAAGTGTTTCTCCTGCAACCCGTTCCCTTTGTGCTGGATGAACGAACGTCTCTCCACATGCTCAGTTCTGAGAGATAAGTGTGTGTGAAAGCCGTCCTTCACCTAGCTTGAAGGGAACACGAAGTTTCTCTTCAGTTGCCAACTCCACTCCATACATATATATGGGGAGGTACAAGCTCCAACTCGGTTTTACAGTGAAAACGGCAGGCAATTCAAACCGGCACTAGGAAACAGACTGAGAAACCAGAGTAAGTGTTTCTCCTGCAACCCGTTCCCTTTGTGCTGGATGAACGAACGTCTCTCCACATGCTCAGTTCTGAGAGATAATTGTGTGTGAAAGCCGTCCTTCACCTAGTTTGAAGGGAACACAAAGTTTCTTTTCAGTTGCCAACTCCACTCCATACAAATATATGGGGAGGTACAAGCTCCAAATCGGTTTTACAGTGAAAACGGCAGGCACTTCAAACCGGCACTAGGAAACAGACTGAGAAACCAGAGTAATTGTTTCTCCTGCAACCCTTTCCCTTTGTGCTGGATGAACGAACGTCTCTCCACATGCTCAGTTCTGAGAGATAAGTGTGTGTGAAAGCCGTCCTTCACCTAGCTTGAAGGGAACACGAAGTTTCTTTTCAGTTGCCAGCTTCACTCCTTACATATATATGGGGAGGTACAAGCTCCAACTCGGTTTTACAGTGAAAACGGCAGGCACTTCAAACCGGCACTAGGAAACAGACTGAGAACCCAGAGTAAGTGTTTCTCCTGCAACCCGTTCCCTTTGTGCTGGATGAACGAACGTCTCTCCACATGCTCAGTTCTGAGAGATAATTGTGTGTGAAAGGTGTCCTTCACCTAGCTTGAAGGAAACACGAAGTTTCCTTTCATTTGCCAACTCCACTCCATACATATATATGGGGAGGTACAATCTCCAACTCGGTTTTACAGTGAAAACTGCAGGCACTTCAAACCGGCACTAGGAAACATACTGAGAAACCAGAGTAACTGTTTTTTCTGCAACCCGTTCCCTTTGTGCTCGATGAACGAACGTCTCTCCACATGCTCAGTTCTGAGAGATAAGTGTGTGTGAAAGCCGCCTTCACCTAGCTTGAAGGAAACACGAAGTTTCTTTTCAGTTGCCAACTCCACTCAATACATACATATGGGGAGGTACAAGCTCCAACTCAGTTTTACAGTGAAAACGGCAGGCACTTCAAACCGGCACTAGGAAACAGACTTAGAAACCAGAGAAAGTGTTTCTGCTGCAACCCGTTCCCTTTGTGCTGGATGAACGAACGTCTCTCCACATACTCAGTTCTGAGAGTTAAGTGTGTGTGAAAGCCGTCCTTCACCTAGCTTGAAGGGAACACAAAGTTTCTTTTCAGTGGACAACACCACTTCATACATATATATGGGGAGGTACAAGCTCCAACTCGGTATTACAGTGAAAACGGCAGGCACTTCAAACCGGCACTAGGAAACAGACTGAGAAACCAGAGTAAGTGTTTCTCCTGCAACCCGTTCCCTTTGTGCTGGATGAACGAACGTCTCTCCACATGCTAGGTTCTGAGAGATAAGTGTGTGTGAAAGCCGTCCTTCACCTTGCTTGAAGGGAACACAAAGTTTCTTTTCAGTTGCCAACTCCACTCTATACATATATATGGGGATGTACTAGCTCCAACTCAGTTTTACAGTGAAAACGGCAGGCACTTCAAACCGGCACTAGGAAACAGACTGAGAAACCAGAGTAATTGATTTTCCTGCAACCTTTCCCTTTGTGCTGGATGAACGAACGTCTCTCCACATGCTCAGTTCTGAGAGATAAGTGTGTGTGAAAGCCGTCCTTCACCTAGCTTGAAGGGAACACAAAGTTTCTTTTCAGTTGCCAACTCCACTCCATACATATATATGGGGAGGTACAAGCTCCAACTCGTTTTCACAGTGAAAACGGCAGGCACTTCAAACCGGCACTAGGAAACAGACTGAGAAACCAGAGTAAGTGTTTCACCTGCAACCCGTTCCTTTTTTGCTCTATGAAAGAACGTCTCACCACATGCTCAGTTCTGGGAGATATGTGTGTGTGAAAGCCGTCTATCACCTATCTTGAAGGGAACACAGTTTCATTTCAGTTGCAAACTCCACTAAATACATATGTATGGGGAGGTACAAGCTCCAAGTCGGTTTTAGAGTGAAAATGTTTGGTACTTCAAACCGGCACTAGGAAACAGACTGAGAAACCAGAGTAAGTGTTTCTCCTGCAACCCGTTCCCTTTGTGCTGGATGAACGATTGTCTTTCCACATGATCATTTCTGAGAGATATGTGTGTGTGAAAGCCGTTCTTCACCTAGCTTGAATGGAACACAAAGTTTCATTTCAGTTTTAAGCTACATATTTGGAGAGACTTTCGTTCATCTAGCACAATTGAAACTTGTTTCTGGTAGAACCCTCACCCTGGTTTCTCTGTATGTTTCTTAGTGCCGATTTTAATTTCCTGAAATTTTCAGTATAAATCATAGTTGGAGCTTGTGCCTCCTCATTTATATGTTTGTAGTGTAATTTCCAAATTTAAAGCATCTTTGTGTTCCCAAAAAGCTTGTTGATTTTTGGTTTTCCCACTCACTTCTGTGTAATAATTTAGCATATGTAGTGTCATTCTTCTATCTAGCATTAAGTGAATGTTTGTCAGTTGTAACACTTACTCTTGTTTGTCATTATTTTTCCTAGAGCTTCTTAGAATTTCATGCATTTTTCACTGTTAAATCGAGTTCAAGCTATTACCTCCCAGTACATATCTATATAGTTTTTTCCAGTAGAAAAACTATGTGTTCACATCAAGCTAGGTGATTCACGGATTTCACACAAACTTTTTTCTCAGAGTTCAGCATGTGAGCAGACGTCCATTCATCTAATCGAATGTGAATGGTTTGCAGTAGATTCACTTGCTCTGGTTTCTCTGTATGTTTTTTAGTGTCAATTTGAAGTTCATGCAATTTTCACTGTAAAAACGTGTTGTGCTATTACCCCCATATATATGTATGTAGATTGTTTTCCCACTGAATGAAACTCTGTGTTCCCTTCAAGCTAGTTTATTGATGGCTTCCACATATTCTGAACTCTCAGTACTGAGCAAATGTAGATACGTTTGTTCATATAGCATAAAAAGAATAGGTACCTCTAGAAACTCATACTCTGGTGTCGCAGTATGTTTAATATTTTTGGTTTGAACTTCATGATGTTTTCACTGTAAAACCTATTTGGAAACTGTACCTGCCGATGTATATTTATGTAGTGTGTTCCTCACTTTAAACAAACTATGTGATCCCGAGAAGATTTGTGATTTTCCGCTTTCACACTCATTCAATTTTTGAAACTGAGTATATGAGGAGGGATTCGTTCATCTACACTAAACAGAATGGATTGCTGTAAATACACTTACTGTGGGGTCTGAATATGTTTCCTAATCCCGGTTTGAAATTGATGCATTTTTCACTGTAAAACCGATTTGGAGCTAGTTCCATCCCATATATATATATATACAGTGTAGTTTCCTGCTCAATAAAACTTTGTTTTCCCAAAAAGCTAAGTAATTGATGACTTTTACACTGACCTAAATCTCAGAATTAACATGTGGAGAGAGTTTCGTTCGTGTAACCTAAAGGGAATGTTTTGCAGTAGAAACGCTAACTTGTTTTCTCAGTCTGTTTCCTCGTACCGGTTTGAAGTTCATGCAGTTTTCATTGTAAAACCGTGTTGGGTCTAGTACCTCCCCATATAAAATCATGTCATGTATTTTCCCCATGAAAAAGATTGTGTTTCCCCAACAAGCTAGGTGTTTGTTGGCTTTCACACTCAGTCTCAGAATTGAGCATGTGAGATACGTTCTTTCATCTTGCATAAAGAGAAGAGGTAGCACTTGAAATAATTACTCTGGTTTCTCAGTATGTTTCCTGGTGGCAGTTTGAAATTCATGCAGTTTTCAGTGTAAAAACGACTTGGAGCTATTACCTTCCAATATAGATATATGTAGTGTATTTTCCCACTCAAAGGAAACTATGTTTTCCCTACAAGCTAAGTTATAGTTTACTTTCAGACATATTCAACACTCAGAAATGAGCATGTGGAGAGGCATTCTTTCAACTAGCTTAAAGGGAATGATTTGCAGTAGAAACACTTACTCTGTTTTCTCAGTATGTTTCCTATTTCGGGTTTGCAGTTCATGCAGTTTTAACTGTAAAACCGATTTGGAACTTGTACCTCACCATATATAGGTATTTAGTGTTTTTTCCACTGAAAATAATTTGTGTGTTCCCAAAAAGTTAGCTTACTAACGGGTCTCACACTCATTTAACTCTCAGAATTAAGCTTGTGTAGAGACGTTCATTCATATAGCATAAAGGGAATAGTTAGCAATAGAAACACTTACTCTGGTTTCTCAGTATATTAACTAGTGCCGGTCTGAACTTCATGCATTTTGCACTTTTGAACCGACTTGGAACTAGTACCTCCTCATTTATACGTATGTAGTGTATTTCCCCAATCAAAAGTAACTGTGTGTTCCCTGCAAGCTAAGTGATAGATGGCTTTCGCACAGAGTCTTCTCTCAGAACTGAGCATGGGGTGAAGCGTTAGTTCATCTAGGATCAAGGGAATGGGTTGCAGTTGAACCACTTATCTGGATTCTCAGTTATGTTTCCTAGTGCCAGTTTGAAGTTCATTCAGTTTTCATGTAAAATCGACTTCTGTCTAGTACCTCCCTGTATATATGTATGTAGGTAGTTCGGCACTCAAAAGAAACTGCGTTCCCTACAAGCTAAGTGATAGATGGTATTCGCTAGCATTAAACTCAGAACAGAGCATGTGGACAGGCTTTCGTTCGTCTAGTATAAAGGGAATGGGTTGCATTAGAAATAATTACTCTTGTTTCTTAGTATGTTTCCTAGTGTCGGTAAATTTGCTGCAGGTTTCACGGTGAAACAGTTGGACCTAGTACCTCTCCATATATATGAATGTATTGTAGTTTTCCACTCAAAAGAATATGTTTGTATCCAACAAGCTAGGTGACTGTCGGCTTTCACACACACTTAACTCTCAGAATTGAGCATGTGGAGTCTGGTTCGTTCATCTAGCATAAAGGGAATGGGTAGCATAAGAAACACTTACTCTGATTTCTCAGTATGTTTCCTATTGCCGGTTTGAATTTCATGCAGTTTTCACTGTAAAACCGACTTGGAGCTAGTACCTTCCCATATATATGTATGTAGTGTATTTCCCCAGTCAAAAGAAACTGTGTGTTCCCTACAAGACTACTGATAGATGATTTTGCACACATTCAACCCTCAGAACTGAGCCTGTGGAGAGACGTTCGTTCATCTATGATGAAGGGAATTATTTGCCGTAGAATCACTTACTATGGTTTCTCAGTATATTTCCTCGTGCCGGTTTGAATTTCATGCATTTTTCACTGTAAAACAGAGTTGGAGCTAGTACCTCCCTATTTATATTTATATAGTGTTATTCCCAACTCAAAAGAAGCTGTGTGTTCCCAAAAAGCTAGGTGATTGACGGCTTTCACGCACACTTAAGTCTCAGAAAAGATCATTTTAAGATACGTTCATTCATCTAGCATAAAGGGAATGGGTTGCATTAGAATAACTTACTCTGGTTTCTCAGTTTCGTTCCTAGTGCTGGTATGAATTTCATGCAGTTTTCACTGTAAAGTCGACTTGGAAATATTACCTCCCATAAATATGTATGTATTGTTTTTCCCCACTCAAAAGAATCTGTGTGTTCCCTACAAGCTAACCGATAGATGGCTTTTGAACACATTCATCTCTCAGAACTGAGCATGGAGAGAGCCGTTCATTCATCTAGGATGAGGGCAATGGGTTGCAGTAGAAACACTTAATCTGGTTTCTCATTATTTTTCCTAGGTCCGGTTTGAATTTCATGCAATTTCCACTGTAAAACCGTGTTGGTGCTAGTATCTCACCCTATAGATATTGTGTAGTTTCCAATAGAAAAGAAACTGTGTTTTCCCAACAAGCTAGTTGTTTGATGGCTTTCACACACATTCAACTCTCAGAATTGAACATGTGTAGAGGCTTTCGTTCATGTAGCATAAATGGATTTTGTAACTTTAGAAACACTGCGATTTGTACGTATGTTTTCTAGTGCCGGTTTGAAGTTCATGCAGTTTTCAGTGTAAAACCGTGTTGGAGCTACTACCTATCCATATATATATATATGTAGTTTAGTTCCACAGTCTAAAGAAACTGTGTGTTCACAACAAGATAGGTCATTGACCGATTACATGCACATTCAACTCTCAGAATTGAGCATGTGGAGATGCGTTCGTTAATGTAGCATAAAGGGATTGAGGAGCCATAGAAACAATGTGATTTCTCAGTATGCTTCTTAGTGTCAGTTTCAAGTTCACGCACTTTTCTCTGTTAAACCGAGTTGGAGCTAGTACCTCCCCATATATATTTATGTCGTGTATTTTCCCACTGAAAGAAACTCTGTGTTCCCAACTAGCTAGGTGATTGACGGCTTTCATACACACTCAGCTGTCAGAATTGAGCATGTGGAGAGGCGTTCGTTCATCTAGCATAAATGGAATTTGAAAGGGATTATAGTGACCTATGTTGGTATTAAAACAGTAAAGGGGGGATTAATTTAGAGCCTGTAGAGTTATGGTCAGCATACATGACAGAATTTCATTTTCAGCATAAGATTTCTTTTTTTTAAGGTTCAGAAAACTTAATTCTTTCCTGCAACTGGATATAGATAGTGAATGTTTTAAAGTCTTTGAGCAACTGCTTTAAACTAGAATTGTTACTTTGCTTTTGGTCTTTAACCTAAGGGAATATCCAGAATTCCAGTGGCAGTTCAAAAGCAAGGGCCTGAAATTTGCCTATTACTTGTTTTAAGTACAGTAAGAATAACTGTAGACTAGGGTACTGTGGCTAACTGAAGGGCTGCTTGGATATGTTATATGTAAGCTATATTTTCAAAAATTATTAATATCATGAAAATCAATCAACCTTGGTGATCTATTTGGTATAATTTAATCTTTAATAATGTAGATTTTGATAGCCCTTTTATTTATGAAACTTATGAAAATAAGTTGGCTTTATATAACTACTTTTTAAATAAATGATTAAATTTTGGGTTTTTTTAATCATTTGTTTCTTAAAAATAGGATATTAATTACACAATATGTATTTTCCTTCAAGTTCATACTTTTTTCCCAAAACTATCTTGACTTATTTAGATAAGTTAACCCATAGTCTGATTTATTTTAAACACTCAGAATGTTCTTATGTATGTTGCTTTATTAGAGAGCAAGAATTTCTTATTATTTTTAATAAAATATACTTGCAGGAAACTATACTGGGATTCTTTCATTCACAGAGTCAAGCAATGATTCCTGTTTTGTTAGATCAGGTGTCTAGTCCTCTCAACTTCCAAAAGATTACATGGACAAAGTTAAAAACGCCATTAATATTTGACTAAGAAAGTTTATTGTGTTCCTTGATTAAAAGTATAAATATG
The DNA here is from genome assembly GCF_048564905.1 of Vicugna pacos. Lineage (NCBI taxonomy): Eukaryota > Metazoa > Chordata > Mammalia > Artiodactyla > Camelidae > Vicugna > Vicugna pacos. The sequence goes on from NC_133004.1 coordinate 6,970,408, forward strand.
GGTCAGCCTTAAATTCGGATGTAAAGCTGCTATGAATTACATGAGTCTTCTCCAAAATTCTTTTTTTAAACATTTTTTATTGATTTATAATCATTTTACAATGTTGTGTCAAATTCCAGTGTTCAGCACAATTTTTCAGTCATTCATGGACATATACACACTCATTATCACATTTTTTCTCTGTGAGTTATCATAACATTTTGTGTATATTTCCCTGCAAAATTCTTTAATTTGGGCTTTTAACCCTCCAGTAAAATACTGGTTTGAAGGAAGAAGAAAGTCGAGAATTGATTCAATCCAAATTCTATGGGAATAAACAAAGTTAAATGTTTCAGTCATTTTTTGAAGCAGAATAGATATGTTTTCTGCACCATATGATTTTAATATTATTCATCTGAACATACGGTTTAGATACCATGAGACCACAAGCCAACAAACAAGATGTCAGGTAAAGCAAGAAAAACAACTGAGGGGATTTTCTACTGCAAAATTTCCCCGAACTCGAACTGTAATAGAGAACAAATCTGACGCCACATTGGATCTGTTCCTTTTGTTTGAAGCACTGTGCCCTGTTTTCCAGGCTTAATCTTGCTGGCTCTGCACCTTTTGTAAAACAACGTTGCCTTTAGCCTAATACCTACAGGAAAGCCTAATCTCGGGGCTCTGACCTTTAATGATGTTAGCACTTCTGCACTTACGCAGGGATGGCAAGTTGCAAAATAGAGAATAACCTTTGTTTTGTTGGAGATTTACAGGGACACCACAGCCTGACACACATGGATGACTGCAAGAACAAAGAATGCCTGCAGCAAGAAGTTTGCACAGCCAACCACACTCCCTCCCCTTTTTAGCTTAAAAGGGGCCTGAATTCTGACTTGAGCAAGATGATTCTCCAGGACATTAGTCCCCCATCTTCTTGGTCTGCCAGCTTTCTGAGTAAAGTTACTATACATTGCTCCAAAACCTTGTCTCCTGATTTATTTTTTATCACTGTTGTGTAGCGAGCAGAACAAGTTCAGCCTCGGTATCAGAACCAGCTTTGTCATTCTGTCTGATGTGAAATCTCTCTGGGTGTACAAGTGCTTGCCTGGTGGTGGTGGTGGTGGTGGTAGGCAAAAATATTTCACTTCTCCTGATTTCAATAGGCTAAAATTTCCTGCTATTTATGTCAACTCTAGACTTTTACAGAATCACCTGCAGATGTGTTTCTGGAAGCTAGAAATATTCCAACAATGAAAATAATTATATTGTCTCCAGACAAGATACTTTTCCTCAAAACTGAGTAGCTGTGAGACACACTTCAGGAGTACAGATACATGCAGTGTGCTTCATTTCCCATGTTGTTCCAACACAATTTTCCAGTTGTATCAAAGTAAATTAAAATCTGTCTTCAATAGCAGATGCTCTGGCATGATACAACAATGTCAATTCCACTTATTTATTGAGCCAGAGCAGCTTTAGAGTAAATGATTTTATACCAAACTCCTGCTTGATGTCCTGTCTTCTCCCTGGTGGCTAATTCCTTCTTCTTTCTTCCTAAAAGTTCTCCTGTTATGGGAAGTTAGCCTTTACTGTGCACATTCAATTGGGAAGGCACAAGTTAAATATATGAGGGGATGACATGCATATTTAATTCTTACTTATACATAAATACAAACACACAGGACATGTGTCTTGGAAGGCGTCACTTCCTAATGTGGGCAAGAGGATGGTCAATAGTTCAATCAATGATCTAAAAGCAGTTTTCTAGGATATAATAAAGCAATGCCTGAGTTATAAGACAGAACAACCCCTGGATATGAATCAGTGGCACCAATCAGTGGGGGCACATGTGTGCACACACACGGCCATGCACACTGAGCAGCCTTGGAGACACTCCATCTGTGCTGATGGAGCAAAGTCATGCTGGGGAGATGAGGAAAAAGTGCCTAATACAATCAAACCAGGACACCTGAGGAATGGGTAATAGGAGTCAATTGAATTTTCTGGTTAGCTGAAGGTCAAACAAAAACACTTTTAATTTCAAACGTCATTACTAAAAATTTTCTTAAAGCACAGAAGCCTGTTTTCCTGCCTTGCTTAGTGTCATATGCCATATTAAACATGACAGATTCATTCTTCTCTGACTGTGGAACGGGAAAGGCCTTGCTGTCATATTCTGAACATTAGTCTATGTTTTGCAGCACAGTGGATACTGAAAATGGGGCAAATAGAGTGAATGGGAATGGACATAAACTTGCAGTCATTGACTGTGTGATTTGCCAACTTTCTCCAAAAAGAAGGGGTAGCAAGCAAATCAGATAAATTCAGGGATCTTGGGGTGGGGAGTCTGGTGGGCTGACAGCTGAGTGGTCTCAGGTAGCTGTTTTACTGTGTAAAATAGTGACTATGATCCACAGTGACACATTGTCAAATTCTTGTGCCTGTAGCTGTGATACCTGGCCAAGTCTGTGCAGCCAATTTTATCGATGGTGCATAATGAAAATAACTAACCTTCCCTGAGGACCATCTTATGTGACATCCATTCATTGACTCACTGAATTCCCTAAGCACACTTTTTGGTACATAACAGTCTTAAAATATGAAGCAGGGATTAAATGAAGCTCTGATGTGTTGAAGCCTTGCCCGAAATCATGCAGATGGGAAGACACCATGCTGGGAGCAAATCTTGGGCCAGACTACAGAACCTGAAGGGCCCAGCAAGTCCCCTCACCCAGGAACCTGGCCCACAGCCACTGCCAGGCCCTGTTCTGTTTCTATGAGTGCTCATTGGAAAGTGCCAGGGACTTAGTGTAAATATGACTTGATTAAGGCATTCAAACTGGGATAGCCTTTTGTTGGGGACTATAACCTGGGAGTGAAACTGGCAGTGAAGTAAGGGAAGAAACAGCCCTGGTTGTAAGAACATTTCTAGGGAAGAAGGCTCCCTGATGGGCTGGCATGGGAATCGCTGTGGTTGTGAGGCCCCTGTTGCCCTGTGGGGGTGTGGGCAGGGAAGGAGAGAGACTGTTCAGACTGGTCATAGTCACTACAGTTTGTAAACAGCTGAGTTCTGTTTCCTCACAGAACAGACACATGCAGGACATGAGGAAGCTTAGCTAATGGCCAACAGTGGGTAGCAAAGGCCAAGAGTGGGGTGGGGAGGAGAAATGGGACCACATTCTGGAAGAACCTCTGCTCCAGGGGTCCAGGAATATAATGAATCATTGGGGATGCACAAAGGGTTTGTATGGCCTCATCATGTTTTTCCTACTTTAAACTGATAGTCTGGAATATATGGTAAAATACGGTGGAATGACTGCTCTTATTTTAGGTTCTACAAACTCTTAAATGGATGGATTTCTATCTCCATTATGCAAGCACTGCTGGGAAACCTTTAAAGCCAAGTGAGGATCAAACGAGTGAGTACTTATTAATACTATTACCATGCTTCTACTGAATTAACACTTCAGCAACAGTATAATGGCCACGCTTCTTAACAACTGCTTCTGTAAGAGCTCTTGTATGTCACAAATAATAATTATAAAAAATATTAAAATAATAACAATTACAGTTACAACAAATATGTTGTTTATAGCGATGATAGTGTTAGCATCTCCCTCTCATATTAAACAATACTCAACACTGGATTCCTTAGGAAGCAATGCCTATGCATGTTTGGACTTTTCAAAGTCTTCAGCCCATGAAGCCTTTTTACTCACATTGGTCCACCACAGCCAGAATTGCTGTTCCTTGCATGGTGGGCTGCCATGCTGCGATGTCCTGGGCTTTTTTTGGCACCATGCGTCTATACTGGGTAGTCAAGTTTCCACATAACCACTCTGATTTGCAATATATTGTTCTCCAGAGCCAACAGAGGGGCCACTGGAAAGAGGCCACAGATAAGGTGGTGAACCCAAACTGAATACCTGTTGAAAGAATGGACACACAACATGGAGTGGTGGATGGATGGAAGGACAACAGCAATTCCTCTACTCCTGTAAAGAGAGAGGGGCAAATGGTGAACTAAATCCCAAAGAGAAAAGACATTCATGGTAATAATATTGTTCAACAGTGAAAGAATCCAAACAAAAGGCAAATATAAAATCTCTGGGAAGAAGACTCATTACAACCTGTTTCTTTCACGTATATAACCTTAGTAGGAATAACATACTTAAAAATCTTCAACCAACCATAGTTATTTGCTGGTAATAAACTTGGGAATCTTGAAGCATATTATTCACTCTCAGTGTTGAAATAATACAATCTTGGAAGATGATTTGTCATTGAGGATTAAGAAAAAGAATATTGTGGTTGTATATAAGAATTTAAATCGGAATAAGGAATGTACTTTTGGGAAAGCTCTGCATAGAGAATGTTGGAGGAAATGCACTGAAAATAGGAAAGTGAGCAAGCTCCCTTGAGTCTGGGAAGGTGAGTGCAGCACATTCAGAGAGTCTATGAAGTTATTACAAGTCACAGAAAGGTATGCAATTAAAGTGTCTTCCTTAGCAAAATATCCTTCTTCAGGAATTTTTATCTTGATATTTCTATGGTCTGTGTGGTCACAAGAAGTCAAAGTTATGGTGGTGGCTTAGAAGTTCTTCTCTCTCTGTCTGTAATTTACAGGGCATTGCTACAGATGGGGCAGAAGGGATCTGCATTAAGCTGTTCCATGGGGTGGGGGAGCAGTTAGAAATGATAAGGCCAGAGATCTAAAAGACTTTTAGACCCTAATTGGCAGACATTAAAGTAAACTAGCACAGGTATGTAACTAAGACAGTGGATGAGAGGCAAGTTTGTAGTCCCTTTAGTGTTACTGCTCAGTCAAGGGATAGGGACCACTCTGGGCAGGAACGGCAAGACCGTGGATGGGGTGGATGGGTAGGAGGAGCTGACATTTGCTTCTGACCTGAGAGGCAGGGGTGTGTTGCAGAAAAACCGACAGTGCTGTAAAGATGCCTCATGTCCACAGCCCAAAAGGAGCTGTCATATTCAGGAAGGTCACAGAGAAAGAACCAGAGTTAGTGATGCCACAGTGTCAGCAGTGTGGCAGCAGTGACGTCAGTATCTGTTTCCATAACCCACCTAACCCTACATGAACACATCTGCCTACAGGGGGCAGGTAAGTAGCAGAAATATGTGGAGTGGGTGCAGCCACTGGCAAATTGGCAAGTGGACATCCTAATGAAATGCACTGCTCACAGTCACCATATTGGAAAGAGGGCCCCACACTGTCTGATCCCCTTCTTATTCAAGAGAAACTAGAAATTAAGACTTCATTAGCAATCATCCCTGTTCAAACCCAGAAAAGTTACCATTTATAATGACAACAAAGGCACAGACTCTTCAGAAATAAATTAATGAAAAATGTTAAAATGATTCTGATAAATGACTTAAAAAAAGAGAAAAAAATGATGATTGAATGAACAGTAGAATGCACCATCCTCTTCAGTTGGCAGACTCAAATTTGAGGGACATAGAACATTTTTTCTCCAAAATAAATTTAGTATCTGAATGCAAATTTACTTAATAAACCTGAATGGATTTAAGAAAAAATTCTGAAAGGTGATCCTAAATTTCTTCCAGAAATATACACAAATGTACAAATAAAATAATGAGGAGGGATGTTTGAATTTGTAATATTAGGGACATTCTGGGAAAGGATAAAATAGAACCAATTGTAGGAGATATTAATCTATGGTCGTGGAAACAGTATAGTAATAGTGCGCTAAGAGTATGAATGAAATAGAATACATTTCAAGAATAGGCATGGATATTTAAGAGATTTTAGTAATATTATAAAACTGACACTTAAAATCAGTGGATTCAGGTACTGGTGTAATTAGCTAAATCACTAGACGGCCTGGTACATTGTCCTCACTTTTGACATTAAAATAAATTCCAGATAATTTTTTAATTAAAAAATAAAACACTAGAAATAACCCAACATGATTTAATCTGTTCAGATATTCAAGCGACAAGAACTTTCTAAAAAGCTTTTGGAACAAAGACCAAGAAGAACAAAGGCCTAGCAACTCAGCAAGGCCAGAAACGCCCCCTGTAAAACAAAACTGACCCTCGCCCAACCCTCTCTCACTGCCCTGTATTGCTCTCTGTTACTTTCTATACTTTCTTCTTCCCTTTAAAGTTTAGTTTCTTGGAGAAGTGCCTGTGCTGATGACTCCTCCAGGGCTCAGAGCACTGCAGCCCCCACGGCCCTCACCTTGGCAATGAGACAGGAGCTGCACTGCCAGTGGCTGCGTGTTTCAAACCAGTGGGCATTTTCAGCTCCTCTTTATTTGATTACCAGGTAGCTTTTGCCGTGGACATATATTTTCCTCTCAGGGGAATATTTTCCCCCCTTAATTTTTGTTTTACTTAAATAAATTTTAAAAGCCCAGGCAGAAAGGTGTGTGTGCACATATGCACACACACAGATACACACAGATCTGTTTTTTAAAGGCTACCTAAGTGTAGTCCTCCTCCACCTTTTCCTCAGTTTAAACAATTAAAAGTGGGAATTAGCCCTTGCTTTTTTGCCCCACACACCCCCCTTTCTCACTATGCTCCTTTTAGTCATTGTTCAAATCCCTCTTAAGCCAGGTTACAGCCTTTTCTGTGTTGCCTCAACTAGTTTTCTCTCAACTGCTCTGCTATTCTTTCCCTTGGTGGATTTCTCTTCTCCCTTTTGCCATGTACATGGCCCTTTTCCCCAGGGCCTCGTCTTCAATCCTCCGCCTGGCAGGACTGAATTGCCCCCACGGCCTCACCCACAGCTCCTTTGAGCTCCTGACTGGTGAATCCAGCTTAACAATGGACATCACCCCTTAGATATCCCATAGACACTTCGCACTGAAAATGCCACACACAGAAATATCTCCTCGAAACCAGCTCCTCCCCTTACACTCCCCCTGCAGATCCGCTCTCCGGATGGGTCACTGGAAAGTCACCTGAGCAGCTCTGCGGCCGGCCGCCCTGGCCCTGCTGTCCCCACTGCAGCAGTCACCACTTCTGCCGCCCATGTCTCCCTCCTTCTGCGCAGGGCCTCACTGCAGGCGTGTGCCACTTGTTGTCTGGGTTACCTGGGCTGGTCCCCGAAATATCCTTTCCCCCCAAAATATGGGCCTCCCCCCAAAAATAGTATCTTCCATTCTGCTTGCAGAATAACCAGATATTCTTCAACATAAACGTTATGCAATTCTCTTACTTACAAATATTCCAATATATCCCTGCTTCCTTAAGGATATATTGAAGTCTAAGCACACAAGGCCCATCATGACAGAGGCCTTGTTCACCTGTTATTCCCACCTATGTATCCTTTGTTCTAGGCCTACTTGTTGTTCTTCAGTCTGGCCAAGCCGCTTCATGCCGTGTACTCTTATATGTCTCTACCTCTCTGCATGTAGTGTCCACTCCCTCTACCACAAAATAGAGAGCTAACTTCCTTTCACCTTTCAAGATTCAGTTCAAATATTTCCAGCTCTAAGAAGTCCAATTTGTTTTCCCCTGCTTAGCAATCCATCAACTACTCGCCATGCCTTGCCTGGCCTGGGGAGTGCAGACACCAAGTCTTACCTGTCTTGGTCCCCCAGCAGCTGATACAGTGTTTGGCATAGCTGTGCTCAATGTTTGTTGGTTGGATAAATGAATGAATCAGTAAAGGAATGAGAGGTCTACCATCCCCCCAGTTACTCAGCTGCCATTTTGGAAAGTTCATTCTGCGGAGTTAAGGAAATGTCAATGCAGGTGTTGGGCAGACAGAACAGAGGTGAGGGCGTGGGGGAGACAGGCCTGGTCCTGGAGAGCGCAGGAGAGGCGTGGGTGGGAGAGCACTGGAGAGAGAGGGAATGGAGGGGGCAGGTGCAAGGAGATGTTGAAGTACAACTGATATTAAATGCAGTAAATTAAATGGAGAACATAATATATGAAGGGAAGATCAAATTAAGACATCAAGGGTTGAAAAGGCAGTACCAGAAATGAAGAGCTCTCACTTCATCCCTCACAGCATTTCACTTATGGCACCTGCCCTCTGGGAAGGCAGTGTCAAATTCTTGAGAGACTGGTGTTTGTGCTGTGGGTGCTCTAAGTACAAAACGGTATCTTATGGCTTCCAGATTTTAAGACTGATAGATTATTTCTCTTATGTCCCATGTCTGAGTTCTCAGGCAGCAGGATCATTGGCTGGTGGGGGGAGAGCTATTGTGGTTAACAACTCAGGGTTACTCTAATAATCTCAAAGGACAGTGGGGAATTCATGAAAACAAAAAAAAGAGAAATTTCTCTCAGAAAAAAGCATATGCCATATAGAACCTTGTGGGGGCCTTGGGGACAATTTTACCGCCACCTCATCTAACAGTTGTATGTGAGTGTGTTGAAACTCCAAGCTCAAGTCACTTAAACACGTATGAGAACCTGGGTCCAGGCTGTGGTGCACCAGACATGGACGGGAATATGAAAAGCCTGACTACTGCCTCCGACAGGATCAGTCCATCCGGGGAGCACAATGGACACGGACACGATCATGCACCATCAAGACAGGAATCAAGTGCAATTCATGCCTAGAAAGGAGAGCAGAAAATCTCTAAAAAGTGGAGAGGTTCCTGCCAAGGCTTGGCAAGAGTCCTTCCAGGCAGAAAAGCAGAGAAAGTTACTTCAGGCGAAGGAGACTAGTGTTGGTGGCTGGTTTCGAGGCCAAACGAGGCACGGGTGGAGGGCTCCAGGGTCATCTGTCAGAAGCTGTTCCCCTTCAGCAGCTAAGAGGCATAACTAAAAAGGCAGGTGGGGTGTCATTAATGATCATGGGAAAAACTGGGAGGAGGAAACTGAGGTCAGGAGATCACCACCAAAGGCACTTTATTTTAGAGGAACAAAAAGAATTCAAAAAACACTTGGAAATTCTATCTCCCGTGAATGAAAAGAACACAAAAATAAGTTTCACTCCAGCGTTGAATACAGAATAACAGGCTGCCTACTCTCAGAAATGGATTGAATTTTCTAATTCATCAGGGATTATTTAGATAATAGGAAAACGAATAAATCTGAACAATCTCTCTAGAATAGCTGTTATTCCATCCTGTTATGTAGGGTAGAGTTAGGCTGAATTATTTAATTGGTATTTTAATGAGACTATAAAGTTCTAAAAGTCCTATCAATTTCTCCCAAAAGTGTACAATTTTTCCTTTCATGACCTTTATTTGACTTAATTAGAACAATAACTTTTTTCCAAGGCTTTTTTTTTTTGTGTGTATTAAAATACCAAATGATATGCTGCCCCCAAAATGTTGTTGTTATTATTAATGCTGATAATAGCCCCAATAACACATATTTACAATTATGACTCATTTTGGAATAACAGGTCATTGGCTTAAAGTCCTTTTGAAAATAAGAAGAATAAACGAACATAATTTCTACACCAGGGACAGCAGCTGCACCCTTAATGGAACCTGGTCACTAAACACAACAAAAGCAAAGATGAAACTCAAATCAGACACCAGGCCACAAAGCATAGCTGACTGAAGGTGCCACAAGATGACCTTTCATTCACCGAGGGAACCAGATGCGTTTCTATGTATAATGTATATTTTTAAAAGCAGTTATTTTATATATAGAATGTAAATTAGGAAAAAGAAAACTCCCTCTATCTGTAGACTTATAAACAGGAAGCACAAAGGGGTGACTTTGCAGGCATGAACCTGCATGCTTAAATGCAAAGCCTATTGACAAAAATCCTTTCCTGTCTCCTAAGCTAAAAAAAAAAAAAAAAACAACTACTTCAAGGCAATGGTGAGCTGAAAGGGCTCAGATATAAAACGTGCACATCATCAGCCTTCTAGTAGATAAAAGTGCGCCATGCATAATAGTAAAGATAAAGTTTCCTATGGAAATCTATTTTGAGATGCAACAATTTAAAGGCAACTGAGAGCTCAAAACCAAGTTCAACCAAAGAGAAACAGAGCCCAAGCAAATGTACAGAAATGGACAAAGATATTGGAGAAGGAGGGGTCTGTGTTCTACCGATACTCCAGATCAGCAAATTCATCCTGAAATCAAGCCAGTGATGTGCCATGAGGTCACTCAAGGAATCAGGCAGAAAACATCGGCCAGAAGAAATAGGAACAATATCAAAGACAGGTGTGAGATGTGGAAGGGGTGACCCTGTGAACCTTGCTGCAATGAGGCAGGATGCTTTTGCGGGCTTTCTGCACAGGCTGGCTGGCTCACATGACTCTGTTTAGAAGGATATCAGCCAACAGCTGTGCCACACGGGCTACAGCCCGAGCTGAGTCACATCTAGTAATGGTTCTGAGTTCATCCTTAGACGACATGACCAGAAGGATCTGAGAATCAATGGTGGAGATGTACCTGAATGAGTATTCCATTTCATTCTTTGGCAGTCAATCTTCAGCTTTGTACAACATAAATATTGACAAAGATACACACAGGCACCCTATTTGAAAGCCTGACTGCATAATTGCATCTAATGGAGAAAAGTGGGCTCCGTTTCGGTATGCTAGGTCATTGTTTGGCACGGTAACCGATGCTTCTGAGACCCAAAGCATATTCTAGTATAACCGACAGCACAGAAATCTCCACTGATGACTTACTCATTTCAGGGTATTCATAAAATAACCCTTGTTTGTACATGGGATACAGATGGTTGTCCCGTTCCCATCGTGGAGTGGTCTGTTCTGCTCCCGAAACTGTGGCACCATTAGATTCATGACCCAGCTGTCAAACAGATCAAATTATAAGGCAGGATATTATCAGACCAAGGTCATAAAAGTATTACTGACATCTCAAGCTGAACACATCATCTTCCCAAGAATTTAATTTCTTGTTTTCAGGATAAATTTCTTTTTATTGCTGCCTCCCTACCCTCAAATATTGTGAAAACTAGTCCTGACTACGCACCTTAGGTTTACCAAAATTGTAACGACTACTACTACTTTATCTCCTACCTCCTTTTCAGGTGGGCATTTTAGATTTTAGAAGATGCCTTCCCTCTTTTGACATTTTTACCCCATTTCTCTGCTATTATCCACCATGGCCTTTCCAGTCTGAAAATCGTCAGAGAAAATAAGTAAAAGAAAGTAACACAGGGACTTTGAGCTGGTGATAAGTGCTGTGGAGGAAAATAAAGGAGGGTGAGGAATGTGTGCTAGGGAGGAGTGGGGATGGGGCAGTGACCTTTGAATAAGGCAAAGACAGAAGCAAAGGAGTGGGCAGCGGAGGGGCAGAGGGAACAGTGATCACAGGCCTGGAGGACCCTCACGCAGGACAGACAGCATGGAGACTGGTGTGGGCCACAGTGAATAGGAAATAAGTGGTGGTTTTGGGGGTGGAGCCTTAGAGGCTGCCGTGAGGATGTGGGCATCTTTCCCTTTGAAGGAATTGCGGAGCCATGGAGGGTCACCGAGCAAAAAAGTGATACTCTAACGTTGGATAGAACAGGTCTAAAACCCTAATTTAAGCTGAACAAATCAAGGGCCAAAGAAGTGACATGCCACCTCAAATTCAGTGCAGAGCTTGAAAGAAACACAGCCTCGACTCGCAGCCCAGTGCTCTGCCCCCTTCTGGATGCTGTCCCATAGAGCTATCTCTAAGGATATTTTTTTCCTCACTCAGAGGCTTGTGGGTCAACTGAATGCTTCCCCCTTTTTCAATGGCAATTTGTCCTAAAGGAAATCAGATTTGGCAGTGAAACAAGGCATGGACCTGTGACCTACAGAGCTCTTGTCCCTGAAAGCAACAGCTGGCACGTGGTTTACTCGTGGAGTTCAGCAGAAGAGACAGAGCAACAACAGACAACATAGTGTCTGGCTGAGCTTCGACTGACTGCACTGCACGTTTGGATGGATTTCAAATCTGGACAGTGAGGCGGCTTCACATGAAAGGCAGGTGTATACATCATACATGCCCACACGTTTGTATGCATACACACGTAGACACACACAGAGCATATGATGTGACTTGTAAAGAGCTGCCTCTGCTTGGTTTCCCACGGTCTCTAATCTCAGCATTAACCTTTCACTGGCCATGCTCCCAGGTTTGCTACGAGATTTCTTTGCAATGGAACATGCCCTTCGCTTCACAAACTTTCCCCACTTCTTTCAATGACATTAGGGGAAGAGCAGGGAGCTCTGGGAAGTGCTGGGGATATGGACTCGAGATACCTCTGAATCTGAATCCGCACTTCATGGCTTATTTGTTATTTAACTTTATTTACATTCAAAATGCAATTGTTGCAGATCTCAGAAGGTGATTTACACTCACTGCTATGGCAGAATGTTGCGGTTAGTAGACCCACCACTGGATCCTCTTATTCAACACGTTCTTCCAATATTTCAGATATTACTGTGTCACAAATGCCCATTTCTATATTTTGATATCTGCTTTTCAGTATAATTATCTTCCTTCTTTATTCTCTAAATCTTATGATTTTAAAACATTTTTCTGAGAAGTGTTCCACAGGCACTTTACATATGATAATTTGATAAAGCGATCCTGGAGATCAAAACCACATTTAAATCCTGAGATAAACTCAACTGTGTCATATATATGGCTAGGTTTAGTCTGCTTACTTTGTTACTTTGTTTAGTAATTTTTGTTTCAAACAACAAAATCCTACTGTATAGCACAGGGAACTACACTCAATAACTTTTAATAGCCTATAGTGGAAAAGTATATAACAAGGAATATATATATATGAATCACTATGCTGTACACCAAAAATTAACACAGTATTGTAATCCAATTATACCTTCAACAAAAAATGTTGAAATAAAATTGAGAGATGAAACTTCCACCGTCCAGGATGCTATCATGATGAAACGATTCAAAGCAGGCCAGGTATTAGCAACCCCCTGACACAGCAAAACCCCATGTGGGGTCTTCCTTTTGAGCAGCACAGGCTAACCGGCTGTGGTCACCTGTAAATAGGGTTGAAGTCACTTAGATCCTTGGCTTGGGATCACCGTGGCCACAGGGGTGGGGGTCACTGCAGCACCTATGAGAATGACGGGGCCAGCCTGCTGCTGAAGCCGCTCCCCAGGCCGCAGCCCAGAGCGCTGCAGGCAGGTCTGAAGTCCGGCCGGGGGCGCGCAGCTCCACAGCCACTCGGAGCCCTGCGGTGCGGGTGGTGCTGGGACCGCGCTCATCCATCACCCTCCCTGGCAACCAGACTCGGGATTCTCCTGGGGGAATTTTTCTCTGCCTCATACTTCCTGTGTCAGCCACTTGTGGAATCCGGTCCATGCCCCAGTGAAGAAGGGCTTTTACCCTCCGGGACCCAAATCCATCACGGTTTGGATCCAGAATGAAACTTCCATGTTAACTCACCTGGCGCTCCCTTCTTGTGCTGAACTGCCCTCCCACGTCGGTGGAATTAGGTCATATTAGAAGTCCCGACTTGCTTGTCCTTAGCTAAGACTCTGAGCCTCTTGCTCAGTCTTCCTGAGTGGAACCACTCATCAGTGGCAGAAAAGCTTGGGCTGTCATCCACCCATCATTGTCCTCGGTCTTTTGGGTTTTCTGTTGGGTTATGGTTCTCATGCAGGGATATCAATTTGTACATGAGAAGCACCTTTAGACATTTTAAAAAATACAGACACTGGATCCTCCCCCCTCTCCAGCCAAGGCTGGAAGCTTTCTCCCTCTAGCGGGGGTTACACAATCATTTGCTTGGGAATTGACCACACATATTGGCATAATCATAGTAAATTGCCCTTTACTCTGTGCTTGCCACGTGGCATTTTCTACTTCATGTTGTCTTTGTACCTTTATTATCACATTTAATCCCTGAATTATAGATTATCACCATTTCTGTTGAGGACACTCCTACTTGCTAATCTTGAATACAAGTATTTTTGATTCTCTTAATCTATTTCATTCCTGAGTTTCCTGTTCCTGAACTTAAAGAGTGAATTATGGACACATGTATTTAAGATTCTCTTATTATATGTATCTGACTCATCCTCTAACCAAATCATATCTGGAGAAGAGAGATTTTCTCTTTTAATCATTTGATTTTCTTATTATATAGTAGTACATACGCACAGTGGAAAATGTAGAAAACATATAAAGTAAGAAAATTACAGCCATACATTATCTAAACACCAAAAGACAATGCTATGTCATTTTGGGCATTTAACTATTTTTCTTAATATTTTATCATAAAATTTCCCTAGGAAAGTTGCTTAACCCTGGAATTGTACTAGCCTTTTGTCCAGTACAGAATAACATTCCCAGAAATGACCCCAACATCAAAATGGTATGTGAGGCTGGGAAGGCCACAGGGCACTCAGCTTATCCTCTGAGTCCTACAAAGAATGCTGTTAATTCACTGATGTTACGCATTCGATGCCTGTGAGTCAGTCACTCACTCAGCTGGCTCGGACTGAGACCTACGTTATACCAGGTGCCGATCCAAGTGCTGGGGAGACCCCAGAGGGAGCCTGGATCACGGCATCACTGTCCTTCTTTATTTGCTCCCAGAATCCTACTCAAGAACCCTACATGGGATTGGGGGGATGGAGGCAGGTGAGATACAGTGAAATTCATTTCATTATGTTCCTTTAGACATATTTAAATAGCATGAAAATTGTCGCTAATTTTGATAAGTTTTCTTTTCCCTTCCTATGTATTTTTGAGGATGGGTATAGTTTTGGTGCAGCAACAGTAATTGATAGATCTTTGGTATGTTAGGATTTTATATGAAAAATTAAGAAGGAAACTGCACTTATACAAAGAGAAGAGGCAGTGAGGAAAAAACAAGCCACCCGTCGAACTTGGCTACAATTCAGAATTCCTGGTTTTCAAAAAAGGGAAACATAATTCAAAATATATTCTCTAAATATTTTAGCCCCTAGTAGAAATACATGGAGGCAAAGTTCAGCTCACTGGAACCTAGAACAATGTGCTTACTTAAGCGAAGGTATAAACAGACCACAGATACTATAATGCATCCTTTATTTTAAACTAGTTCATGTGAGCAAGTTTCATTTCACATAAACTGCTAAGTAACTGTTTTGGAAATATATCCTTCTTGATTGGTAAAAATAGCTCACGGATTACCAGATTCAACAAAATTTAGTATTAAATAATTTACTTATTTCCTTCAGGAAATTCTTTTGAGTAATCTGAGTTAAGTATTTCCTCTATCTGATCTAGTACTTTTCACAGAGAAAAGTAGTATTATTTGCACATGACCTACTTTTACTCCTCTGGAAATATCTGACTGTGAGCTCAGGTTAAGGGTTGTCTACTGCACAGTAGGGAAAAAAAAGTTTCATTTCACAGCGAAGATCAGAATCTTTTTTTTGAGGGGCGTGGTGAGCTGGGGGACAAGGGAAATGCCTTTGTTTTGAGACAAACCCCAGTAATCCATACTGAAGCTGAAAGATGGAGCCCATGTGAAGAAACTTGGAAGGACACACTGACACCCAAAGATGTTCACTTGGCAAAAACAGAAAGAAAGAAACAAAGAAAAAATAATTTAACTGCCCTATAAAGAGAATGGACAGAAACTTGGTAATAAGGGAGAGAGAAGGAAGGTTAGGGAAGGGAGGAGAAACAATGAAAAGAAACTTGGATGTGGTGGGCAGAATACCAGGTTTCTGGAGCCTACAATGAAGGATGATAAGAAAAAAAGTAAAGCTTAAAAAAAGTTACAAAGTTTAAAATAGTTTAAAAATTAAAAAACCAAGTTAAAAAAATTAATTTTTTTATAGTGGCATGGAAGATTTTAAAATGATGGAGGTTTTTTATTTCAAAATTCAAGTTGTTTGAGTTTCTCCCCCATGCTACAAACAACAATAAGACCTGCTTGTGTAAGTGGTTTTGGGGGACACCACAGAGAGGGGCGAGCTCTGCAGTTAGGTTGGCCAGGAGCAGAATGCTGGTGTGGAAGGCAAGACAGAAGAGAGATCAACAGTTTCATGAAAACAGAAACTCAAAGCCAGAAATTATCTTAAAAAAGTTAGTGTGGTAGGCAGAAAAATGTTCCCCGCCATTATGTCTATGTCCTTATCCCCAGAACATAGGAAGAGGTCAGATTCCCTGGCAAAGGGGCCTATGGTTGCAGATGTGGTTAAGGTTGCTAACCAGTCAACTCTAAGAGAGACCAGCTGGATTATAGATGTGGGCCCAGTGTAATCACCAGGGTCGTTAAAGGAGGAAGAAGGAGGCAGAAGAGGGGAGAGAGGACAGGAGATCTGACCACAGGATCAGAGTCAGAGGCACACAACCATGCTGACCTTGAGATAGAGAAAAGAGGTCACAGGCCAAGAGACGCAGGTGGCCTCTGGAAGACAGAAAAGTCAAAGATAGAGGCTCCCCTGAGGCCTTCAGAAACAGCCGTGCCAACACTTTGACTTCAGCAGGCTTCTGTGTTCAAGAACCCTACAAGGTTAAATTTGTGTTGTTTAGTGGAGACTTTTTCTTTTTTCTTCCTACTACCATGATGTTTGGGGATACTAGTTACAACAGCAACAGAAAGTGAATACAGTAAGCTTCTTGAAATGTTCAGAAATTGCAGATAACACTGGACAGTCCACTTTGATGTGGGATTGGGCTTATGTGAAAATCAAAAGGGCAGTGTGACCTTTGCTAACATCTGCTTTTCTCATTTTTAGGAAGAGAACAGTAAGTCAAAACCTCTGTTGTTATTATTTTAGACAAGTGTCTCTTAAAACATTATGTAACCCTGTGCCTTCGGACCCTAAGAGAGTCTCTGTTCTTAGAAGAACCTGGATTCAGAGAGATAGGGTCTTACATCTGAGTCCCACAGTGGTCTCTTATTGGCAATGAGAGCTTGGGCAAATCAGTTACCCTCTTTAAGCCACAGGATCTTCATTTACAAAAGGAAGATAAGAATAAGGATTCTTTGGGTGATTAAATTGTACACACACACACACGCACACATACATATTTGTACAACATTTAATACAGTGACTAGCACATACTAGGCACTCAACAAATTCCTGTTATGGATTTTTAAATGCATATATAAAAGGAGGAGAAATTTGCAGGAAGTTGTAGGAAAACTTAGTTCATGGCCCCAAAAAGGGCCATCTCTCAATGGGCTCTGATCAGTCAGTCCCCAGTGATGTGCTAATAAGCAGAGACTATAGCACTTGAGGATTTATGTTAAACATAAAAAGGAAGGTATTTAAACATAATTATTAAACAGCAGGTACGTTTATAATGTTGGCTGGATCATCTTATCTGGAGAGCTTTAATAAGCAGAGAGTCTCCCCTGTTCTAGAGATGGGCACGCAGGAAAATGACGTGGGTGGGTGAGCCATTCTCACCCCAAGATCACATGACTGAGAACTCACGGAAGTAACACTTCTTTTATGTTATTCCAGATGGACTGTCCTCCCATGATTATTGTCAGCTGTGTCATCAGTTCAAGGAGACAGCCACTTGGGTCACACTGGAATATTAGAAAGAAAATCTCATCTAAATTTTAGATAGCTCTAACATGAAATAAAGTCATTATTTTATGCCTAAAAAAAATCTAAGGAACAGAGAGTAAAGACACTCCTCATTGGGCAACTAAGAGAAAACCTGAAACAGGTTAGACTGTCAGAACACAAAGCTGTATTCACACCTCTTCATTTCTGTATTGTTACAGGCAATACACCAGATCTCACGGATAAGTCACAAATCTGCCCTTAAAGAATGTGATGTAGAAACACGAGGAGTAGTAGTTGACAAAATGGAACAAGAACACCTTCATGGCTGGGTTGTTCTCATAGTCAGTCTGGTCCTTGGGAGCTCTGCAGCTAGAATAAAGAAAAGGTAAGTCTGTAAAACTGTGAACAGCTTTGAGACCCTAATCAAAGTCACGGACACATGAGTTAACACAATAAATATGTATATATATATATATATATATATATATATATATATATATATACACACACACAATTCACACTGTTTTCATATCAGCTGTTTTGAATTTCTTAACATATCCACTATGTTAAGTCCAACTGTACACATTGTTGTAAGAGTTTCTCCCACTAAGAACACAATATCCCACAAGGCAAAAAAAAAAAAATCACCCGTTCCTTAAAATTTATAAGCACAACAGTATCCAATGGGCAAGAACTGTCCTCTGTCAGGTGTTATTTGAAAGAAAGCTACTTCTAAACATCCTGCTAAATAATATTCTCTTGTCTCCCTGAACGGCAGTAAGGTAGGACTATTGAAGAAGACAAACAAAACACGGGGCAACTTGCTAGAAGCATTTGGGGAACATAAAACGGGTCATCCTCCTAGTTCAGAATTTGAATTGGTCTTAGTATTTTCAGAAGATGACCACTGAGCAGACCACTGGGAGAATCACCCAGCCACATGCAATGTGTGGGGAGCACTTAACTTAGGCTGCTAAGCCGCTGGGTGGGATACAAGCCAGAGAGAAGAAACATTTATTATAGAAGCCGCAGCTGATGAGAATGGAGCTACACTAACAGGAAAAGCATGGGGGGAAGACACATAACAGTGTAATTACTTATCCTCTCCGTAACGCACAAGCAAATCTGCCACTGGAGCCACGACCCTCTTCCACTTATTTGCAATACAGAGACTATTTACTTTCAACAGTAGGGTACATTATCTAATGTAATTGAAATTATTATTAAGCACTGACATATTTACACAGAGCTTGGACATTCTAAAGCTTCCTTTGTCCCTTTTACTAATGCAAAAATGGAGCTAATTCACTTCTCATATAGGCTAGAGAAAATAGGTTTGCACTTGAAGTTAACTAAAGACTATAATGTACTGCAATTGAAGTGCCTAAAAGATAGTCTCTCTTTTGACCTGGTTCTAAAACTGGTGTAGAAATTATCTCAGCTGCTGGAGGAGCTTACCAGAGTCAGTCATCATGATTGCCACTTTCTCA
Source organism: Vicugna pacos (assembly GCF_048564905.1). NCBI lineage: Eukaryota > Metazoa > Chordata > Mammalia > Artiodactyla > Camelidae > Vicugna > Vicugna pacos. Next base: position 6,989,297 of record NC_133004.1, read on the forward strand.
TATATGGCGTTCAGGGTCACCATGATGATAAAACTGATGAGGGAAGCAGTGATGGGCATGGCCCACCTGCACAGTCAGGTACTTTTGGATTGGGTCTGTTCCATTCAGGTTCTTGGGAAGTTTTGCAGAAAATACAATGAACACTGAAAGTCCGTAGACAATTATCCAAATAACTGAAGCAATGGTCAACAGGACCTGACAACCCAAAAACCCAGCAGCATGAGACTCACAAATGATCGTATTTTTACACAGAAAACTTGCCCCCAACCCAGCTTAAACAGAAAACATGCATGTGTTGTAAACTTCACATAAACGTGAGAAGTGATATAAATCGCACGTAAATGCCATAAGAGACGTGAATATCAGGCATGTTAAATTTTAGTGGAGGAGGAATGGAAGATGTCAAAAAGAATGAGTGCATCCACTAATGTAACACGCTGGCAGCAGGAGCAGCTGTGTGCAGGGCATAGGGAATATATGGGAACTCCACTTTCTGTGAATTTTTCTGTAAACCTAAAACTGCACTAAAGAAGGAAGCCTGTTAAGTATATTTTAATGGGTGAAAATGGGGTAACTGGTGGCATGTTCTTTTGGAGGAAAGTCTGTGATAGCAGAACCAATGAAAGTATCCCTTCTACATCTGTAGAATTACTTTGGTTATGAACTAGTTGTAACCCATGAAGGGGATATGCTTCCTTTCAAGGGAGAACCTATCACTGATTCAGGGGTCAGCAGGTGCTAGCTGTCGTCTTCATTCTCAATAGAACCAGTGAAGCTGTGGACATGCCCTGAGGGAAAGAGTGGAAGTGACAGCAGGTCTCTGCTGATGAAAGCTTCACATGCTTTTCATACTCCTTGAGATCTTAAAATGGCAGGTATTCCTACTCCCTGCATTTGCACAAGTTTCATGTCCCTGATCCACTGTAGTTCTGACTGTGTGGACCCAAGGGCAGCGGGGGTGTCTGAAGCATAATTTGCACGTGGCTAATAGGGTTTCAGTTCCTCACTAGGCAGGTTTTTTTCTGGCCACTGAAGAATGCACATTAAAGATCCCATTTTTAAACAGTTTTCCTTCCATCTACGTTCTTGGTCATAGTCCAGAAGCATGTACTCAGTGTCCCTGGCTGCTCCTGCTGGCTGCCCCAGAGAGAAAGCTACAAAGAATGTGAATTTCAGGACTAAGTGAACCACATCATGTTATTTACAGTAACAGCGGGCGGCTGGCTTGCACCTGCAGGGGAGAGCAGTGGGAGTGTTTAAAAGCCCCTCCTGGAGCCACACTCCTGCATCTGGATCCCAGCTCCGATGCTAGCTGTCCGGCCTTGTGCAAACTTCTTAACCTCTAGGGGCTTCAATCTCCTCACCCATATAATGGGGGGATAAGAATAGCAATTTATAGGACTATTGTGATGAGTCAATTATTTACTAATTGTGAAAACAATTGGAACATTAACCGCAGGCATGTGAAAAACTCTACCTAAGTATAAGCTATGAATATGGTGACCAAAGTCTTAAAAAGGTGTTTTTCTTAGTTTTTAAGCCATCAGTTTGTAGAGAAAGCATTTTATTTTCTCCTCTACTCTCTTTCATCGTCCTTTTCTTCACAGTTAAGTCTTCATGCTTGTGAAAGGAATAACTTTTTGGTGTGTGTGTGATTAAATGTGAAGATTAGTTAAGGCTGAGAAAAATGTATTATAGAAGGTATATTAATCCTTCCTCTCTTGTACAGCACATATAGGTCATTTAAATAGTAAGCATTTTTTAAAAGCTTGCATAATAATTTTTTAATTATGTATTAAGTAAACATAATATTTAAGAATGCTTAAATGCTTACTATTGCTTCAGCACACATCTATTTTTAAAAATCCTCACAATCACCCTGTGGGGAAGGTAATATTATATCTCTTTTACAGATGTGGAAATAGAGCCACGTGGAGATGTTGCAATTTGCCCCAAATGAAGCAACTATTAAGTGAAAGTACTGAAATACTCAAACAGCCCAAAGACACGCTAACTGTATATCACTGTCTCCTACATGGTCTGTAAAATCAATTCTAATTCATTTCAGAACTTTTACAAACTTGACACATTTCCATTTTTCTTCCAAGCACTTAATGGGTTCACTATTTCTTAAGAAACAGGAAAGCTTTCCATTCTCCTTCCTCAAGTTTCTTCTTACTTATCATCTTTTCTGATCATAAATTTAACATTTGCTCATTAAAGAAAATTTGAAAGTACTCAGTAGTGGACAGAACTGCTGTCCTGGATCTGTCCCCAGTCTTAGAAGAGGACCCAGAACTGGCTTTAGGATAAATAACCTCCCTTTTGTTTTTAGTCCTGTGATTTAACCTCGATTGACCCACTCTTTCTGAAGCACCAGAAGTAGATCTCAGTTGGTTTAAGACAAATAATACCCCTCATTCTATTGGCCTCGCACATGATTGGAGAATTGACAAATAACTCAGGAAGAGCCACTATTATGTGAGGAGATACATGCTGATGCCCATGTGAATCATAAGCTTCCTCTATCAAGAGAGGAAGCTGCCAAAAGAGACCTGTCTTGGTTTGGATGGATGATCTGGGATGCTGCATGCCTAGAAGCATCATGCTGAGACATCTTTGGACACAGAATGAAGACAGGACAAAAGCAGCCCTTGACATCATCTGGGCTAGGGTATCTCTCCTTGACTGAAGCCAGACCTCAGACCTGAGGTTTTCATTTACAGGAACCAATAAATCCCATGGATCCTCATTTTTTGGTTGTCATTTAAACACATTGGAGATTGATTTTGTCACCTACAATCAAAAGACTCCAACTCTGAAAATGAATAAAAAATAATATAAGAATAATGCTTCGACCTATAGACATAATTCCTTCAGAACGGTGCATTGTTTGTATATTACAAATCATTTTATATATTAATTTAATTCTCCAATCTATCATAAGCATAACACTTTGACATGTCATAAAATATTTTCATGGACACACTTTTTCATGACTGCATACTATTCTACTTTGTGAAGAGTTGGAAGAATATTTTGGCTGAGATTTTATATATATATATACACATATAAAAGTATGTCTGTGACTTGCATCCATACTGACTTTTCCCTGCCATTTTGAAATAATTCCTGATTAAAAGTTTTTCAAAGCTGAATTAGTGGATTAAAACATATGAATATTTTTGACTCGATATCAACTGCCAGACTGCTTTCTAAGAAGGCTTGAGAAGTACACCAGAAATTAACACAGCATTGTAAATCAACCATACTTCACAAAAATTATCCAGTAACCTAGGCATGGGATTGGTGATCACTGGCATTTCATCCCCATAAACAGAGCTGTGTCACTTGAGAGGTGGAAAACTATTTCATTTGGATGTGCACTGAGTGAATTACCATTGAAGTGTGCCATCAATTTTTTCTTTTGTGAATGTGTGTTCATCTTCTCTGCCTTCTACGCTTCTGAGATATTTTGATATTACCTTTGAAGTGTTCTGAACTCTCTATGTATTGAAGGAATTAGCCCCTTGTTGGATTTGTAAACAAATAACATTCTCTGGTGTTTTGTTTAAAATTAGGATGCTCTGATGCATGGAAATCTTTGTATACTTTCCTCTGAAACTTACTGTTCATCTAGAGGTTGTATACTCATTCATATTTATTTCTAGTTTTTTTTTCTAATTGTGTTACTTTTTAAATGTTTCTGGAATTTATCACAATATATGGTTCACTGTATGATTTCAATCTTTTCTTTTCCCCCCAAATAGCTAACAAGTGTTCCATTCACTGAATAACCTTTATTTATCTCCCTGATTTGTAATGCCTTCCATCTCTTATATTAAATTATTATTGATATCAGAGCCCATATCTGGACTTCCTGCCCTATTTTCTAATCTGGCTATTCTTGAACTAGTAAAACTCTCATTATCTTATTAATTATTATATTACTAATATGATTTTATTCACAATAAACCCAAATCAATTTTATAACTTCTGATATTTTGGAGATATGATCTTTTAATCTAGAATCGTGTGATTAAAGCACCTTTTATATCTTTCAGTAGTTTTTACTTTTATTTTTTGATAGTTCCTACTATCCTTTTGTTAGGCTATTCTTAGACATTTTACCTTGGTTGTTACACTTGGAAAATTTTAGAAATCTTAATGCCTCCATCTGGTCTCTTAATCAGACCCTGGAGAATCCTAAACCACTGATCTGATTTGAACAAATGAGGTGAAAAGAATTGGGAAAGCACTGTGAGCAGAAGAGACTGTGGAACCTCCAGAGCGGTGCCCTGCGTTGGCTCAGATGTTCTCTGGAAAAAGTTTTCTCTATGAGACTACATAGTTCCCAGCTTGACTTTCAGTTTTCTCAGCATTTCACATTAGATTTTAAAAGTCTGTGGCAGGTTCTTACCCAGCAAAAGAGCACTTGCACAAAGGGTTATATGTATACACTTTCCCCAGGTGGTAAAGGGAACACGCTCTTCTTCCTAATTAAAAAAACAAGTTTAGTCAATCAAGGGATTACAACAGTGAAATGATATTTCTCCTAACTGGTCACTAAATCCTAAAAATAATATAACAAAAATTTTAAGACATAGCCTCCTTGTTTGTAAATGCATGGGTTTTTTCCTGTTTTTTTTCCTTTTCTTTCCTGTTAATGATGTCAAACACACAACAAAACATGTACAGTGTTCGTTTAAATACTATTTTTTGAAAATGCACATGTGAACAGTAAACTGTTTCCCTGCCATGGTCTGAGCACCTGACGAGGCCAAGATTTAAAGCTCTATTCCTTAGCTTGCCTTTGATTTCAGAAGTGAAGGTAGTGACAGCTTAGAGTCTGTGCAGGACAGAAAGTATCACAGGTGTCTGCAGCTAACTGGTGTCCACTGTGTGTTTCTTGGTTGAGCTTTATGTGTTAATTAGCTACAAATATGAAGTTGAAGAGTTTCCATTTTAGAGTTTATATTTAGAATTTTTTAAGAGATGAAATCAGTAAGAATCAAGATTTAACTGGATTATAAAACCAGATATAGTATAATAATAGCTGTAAATAAGTACATGGCCCTTCCTCTGTGCCAGGAAGCCTTCCAAGTAGATTCTATACATTACTTCGACCCATCCTTACCACTGTCATGAAGAAGCAACACTCTTATTCATATTTTATAGGAAACTATGGCACAGAGAAGTTAAGTTGTCCAAGATCACTCAGGAAGCAAGCTGCTGTGTTCAAATATGAATTTAGGCAACTTCATTCCCAAGATCTCACTACCACAACGCTGGCCTCTCTAAACAATGGAGCATGCTTTCACAAGTAAAGTAAAATACTTCAAATAAGAAACTAAAAAAAAAAATAAGGCAATTTTTTAAATAAGGAAGAACGATAAAGTTAAATGAGTCTTCATCTTCAATTTTTCAACAAGCATGTTCCAATGAAAATTTAAACTTATTAGCTTGCAAATTTAAATTTAAACTTGGCAGTTTAAATGACCAAAAAACTTTTCTTCAGTATTTTTTGTATGCTGCCAATATGATAAGTTTTTGTTTTTCAGGACTCAAAAGCATTATGAACATCTAATTTTGTCTAAGATTCAGCTTTCATCTCTGAATGTACAGTCTTTCACCAACATATGCTTTTACACCCATCTTCAGTTGTAAACAATGGGAACTATTCATAATGGGGATTATTAGAAGCTTATTACATTGTAAAAGACAAATGTCACTTTCTATTGGTAGCTGAACCTCATTTTTTTCCATTTATAAAAAGAGGAGTTTGACTTGCTCCCTCCATATCTTTTCAGTGCCAACATTGTGTAGATCTGTGATTCAATTTATTAAATCTATATTTGGAGACATTTTCAGATACTCCTAGTAAAAGCATTTTTTCCCCAAGAGTTATTCATGCTCACAGCCTACTCTCCTGCTGCTGCTGACTGCAAGCACCATCAGCTCTAAATTATCTCAGCTGATGGAAAGAAGCAATAATACAAATGACTCAAAAATCATCTTTTCATAGCTCTGGAATGTTGATACAAAGATATACAGTTTTATTTTTTTAATTTTGCAGCAGGAGTGGCAGCAATAAATTTACATTTCCAATTATGTAAAATGACTAGGTCAAACACTGCTCAAACACTGATGGCACCTCAACATATGTTTCCCTGCTTCCTCTACCCTTTCTCTGACTTTAGGATGAGAGCCATGCTTCTTTGTGCACATCCCAATAGGAAGGGGGAGCAGTGACCGGGACTTAGTTCAAGACAAAGGGGCACCTAGTCTACGATGAAAAGGAGGCCTCAATAATGAAGGCGCATGTAAAAAAATGGGAGTCAACTATAAAAACCAATTTGTCTTTCTTTCTACATCTATGTCATTGCAGCTAATTTATATTTTGCATTTTTTATTGGTGTTATGTAAGGATACAAATCAATGCCTCTTTTCATATACAGTTTTACCAGTCTTTTTCTTTTCCCCCATTTTACAGTTAATATGAAGGAAGGACCTCATTTCTCTTCTGTGTCCACCATTCCAGGCAGTGCTTCTTCAACTTGGCTGCACATTAGAATAACCAGAGGAGCTTTAAAAACTTCCCTATGCCAGAATGCACCGGAGGCCACTAAGTACCATCAGAGTTTGCAGTGATGGAATCCAGGCACCAACATTTTTTAAGGTCCCCTGGTGATTCCAACATGCAGCCAAGGCTGACAAGTCCAGAAGTAAACAGACTCAAGTGCATCTAAACAGCGCCCGCTTTTCCTGGGTAATCTCATCTATATCCACATGGGGACACCGCGCCTCCTATTCTGGCCGGACTTGTTCTTCCTGCTCAACCGTGTCCCATTTGTACTCAAGTTCTGCCTGGCGCCGCTTCCAGAACTCCAAAAGTAAGGTGACTAACAGAGAGACAGAACAGCAGAATGTGGATCTTCAGTGATGACTGATGCTTCAGAAATCTGTACTTAATATTTATTACACTTAACACTTTGGTAAATGGTTAATAAAATCACACTTTATTTATAGGCGATACTAAAGAAAAAAATGAGTTAATACCTTTTTTAAGAAAAAAGAATATGTAGATAATTTACTGAACTTTTGGAAACAGACTAGCTCTCTAGCTCAAGGGAAAGGTATTAACGTGATGGTCAGAGGCAGGTGACTGTGTCTGACGCTAAAGTACCTGCTACCAGCACATTATGCCCTCTAAAAACACAAATAACGGGGGGAAGGGTGGGTATAACTCAGTGATAGAGCACGTGCTAAGCATGTACAAGGTCCTGGGTTCAAGCCCCATTACCTCCATTAAAAAAAAGTAAAAAAAAGCACAAGTAACTGTCACAATTTAAAAGCACTGCACGGTGCACCCTCCAAGCCTTCTCCTCACATCCCTCTGTCTCTTCTGTCCAAAGGACCTGAGGGTGGGGAAGGGGATGAGAATGCTTTAGTAGCCCTTGCATTTCTATTTTCCACCACCCCAGTCACACAAACTTAAAATAATATTCTTAAGTATGGAAAACTGCCATTTTTCTCAATCATCGGTAAAGTAATTTTTAGAAATCGTCATTGTGTTTTAAGACTCGTAAGTTTAAATAGTAGACAAAAACAACATGAAATGTTAATTGAAAATGTGGCTTCAGGGTAAATCCCCTAAGCCCTTCTTCCCAACAGACTGTTACCCCTAGGCTCCAACTCTAGAGAAATTGCAGAATAACCACTGTGCCCTCCACCGTTATACCTGAGTCTCTACAATGCTCTGAGAATAAAGAGGAAAAAGACACAGTCCCTGCTTCCGGGAGCTCCTAGGTGCACAGGACTCATCATGAAGTGATGGCTGAGAAGGCGTGTAAAGAGGGCTTGGATAACAGTCAGCAGAGGGTGCTCGGGGCAGAGAGCCGGAACTGTACCCAAGGCTCTCCCAGAGGAGGGAACCACAGTTGTGAGATCTGAGATGCCCTAGAAGTGATCAGGTGAACTTATAATGTTAAGGCCATTTCTCCCTGGGGAGTTGTGCATGCAAAGGAGGGAGGCCAAACAAAGCCAGGTCCCTTCCAGGAACTGCAAATAGTCTACAAGCGAGCACAGGGTGTGGGAGGCAGATGAGGCAACCAGGTGGAGAGATCACAGGTGCACATCACAAAGGACTCTGTGTGCCTCCAAGGTAGAGGAGACATGCAAAGTGATCTAGAAAGAGACAAGATAGTGTCAGGGAGGACTATTGGCAGGTTCATGTGAAGTCCTGCTGAGGCCCTGCCAGGAGGAGAGAGAAGAAAACATTTCAGCAGGTGGACGGATTGGCCACAGGTGTGATGGAAGGGCAGGAAGAGGTCAAAGATGCCGGCCAGCTTTCTGGCTTTGGCAGTGTCTAAATAATAGTGCCATTCTGTGAAATAAGAAGGGCAAGAACCTCCTAGCGGAAAACATAGGCAAAACATTATCTGACATACATTGCAAAAATTTTCTCCTAGAAGAAATAAAAGCAAGAATAAACAAATGGGACCTAATGAAACTTACAAGCTTCTGCAGAGCAAAGGAAACCAGAAATAAAACAAGAAGAAAACCTATGGAATGGGAGAAAATTTTTGCAAGAGAAACCGACAAAGGCTTGATCTCCAAAATTTATAGGCAGCTCATATGACTCAATAAGAGGAAAATAAACAACCCAATCCAAAAATGGGCAGAAGACCTAAACAAGCAATTCTCCAAGGAAGACATTCAAATGATCAAAAAGCACATGAAAAAATGTTCAATATCACTAATCATCAGAGAAATGCAAATCAAAACTACAATGAGGTATCACCTCACACCAGTCAGAATGGCCGTCATTCAAAAATCCAAAAATGACAAATGCTGGAGAGGCTGTGGAGAAAGGGGAACCCTCCTACACTGCTGGTGGGAATGCAGTTTGGTGCAGCCACTATGGAAAACAGTGTGGAGATTCCTCAAAAGACTAGGAATAGACTTACCATATGACCCAGGAATCCCACTCTTGGGCTTGTATCCAGAAGGAAATCTACTTCAGGATGACACCTGCACTCCAATGTTCATAGCAGCACTATTTACAATAGCCAAAACATGGAAACAGCCTAAATGTCCATCAACAGGTGACTGGATAAAGAAGATGTGGTATATTTATACAATGGAATACTACTCAGCCATAAAAACCGACAACATAATGTCATTTGCAGCAACATGGATGCTCCTGGAGAATGTCATTCTAAGTGAAGTAAGCCAGAAAGAGAAAGAAAAATACCATATGAGATCGCTCATATGTGGAATCTAAAAAACAAAAACAAACAAACAAACAAAAACAAAGCATAAATACAGGACAGAAATAGACTCATGGACAGAGAATACAGACTTGTGGTTACCAGGGCGTTAGAGGGTGGGAAGGGATAGACCGGGATTTCAAAATTGTAGAATAGATCAATGAGATTATACTGTATAGCACAGGGAAATATACACAAAATGTTATGATAAATCACAGAGAAAAATTGTGACAATGAGTGTGTATATGTCCATGAATGACTGAAAAATTGTGCTGAACACTGGAATTTGACACAACATTGTAAAATGATTATAAATGAATAAAAAATTAAAAAAAAAAAAGAAGGGCAGGAAGAGGGGCAAGTCATGAGAGGATACAACTGATTCAGTTCTGGCTGGGTGCCTGTGTGCTCCAGGAGAGATGTGCAGTAGGCAAATAAAAGTCTAGAAATCGGGAGAAAGTTCTAGGCTGAGCCAAGTAGTTTTTCTGTTTCAAGAGGCTAATGGGTGTGAGTGGACAAGCTCACAAGAGGTGTATAGGGATAGCTCTCACCCTCCTGCATATGGGAAGAATTTGGGAGCCTTTCAAAAATAGTGCACCACAGCCTGGAGTGGGGCCTTTGTACTGTTTATTATTTTTTAAATACTTCTTTCCTTTTTGTGGGGAGTATTGAGCTTTATTTATTTTAATGGAGGTACTGGGAATTGAACCCAGGACCTCTTGCATGCTAAGCACGTGCTCTACCACTGAGCCATACCGTCCACACCTTTTTTTGTTTTTAGACATTAGCTCTACCGAGCAGTCAGGGTTGAGAATCAACCTGCAGAGAGCAGAGAGCCTTGGGGTTAGAGAACAAGGAGAAGCTGCCCAGAGCCCTGTAGACCCCACCAGGGGCAGCCGGAGACGCAGGGAGCCTCGGAAGTGCTGTGAGGAATGTGAACTCAAAACTCCCCAATAGCGAAGACGACAAACATATTTCAAGCACCCACTTCCCAGCAGTGTTTGTTCTGACTTTACTAGTTTTCCAGTAATACTCAGTGAGAATAGAAATTATCTGGACACAGGGATCAAATTCAAATGCTGATTATGACCATTCTTAGCTGCGTGATTACTGATTAAGTTACTCGTCTGCCACGTGTAAAACGGGGGACCTAGCACCGTGCTCGTGGGCTGCTGTGAGCGTAATGAAATGACATCTATAAAGGCGCTCCTGACTCTCAGAGGTAATTGCTACTATTGTCCCCATTTGGGACACCAAGAAACAGAGTCACAGAAAGCTTCAAACATTTGCCCAAGATGAGGGTTGGGATCAGGAATCAAGCCAATGACTTCTTGGATCCAGAGCCCAGGATCTTCTTACGAACAACACGGCACTGCCCAGGCTCCCTGCTCCAAAACCAGCCTCCCTTTGGCTCAGTTCCATGGCACCTGCGCTGCACAGATGCCCTCACTGCCTGCCCGCCCGCCCGGTGTCTGACCCCGGCACTCCTCCCTCCGTCCCACACAGCGCTTCCTTGGGCACACCATCGCTCACGAGGCCATTGCTGTGGCTACTCGGATGTTTACATGGAAACGCAGGTGGCAGCCCAGGTTTTTGCTATAGATGCTGCTGTCAGTGGAGGCAAAGAGCTCACAGTTGGTGGGGGAGGCCACTTGTGGTCTCCTCCTTGGCTGGAGAGCTGGATGAAATCCAGTTTCCCTTTGCGACTTAGACATCCATCATGAGAGATATGTAAGGCCATCTGGCCTCTCAACATAGAAATGATGCCCCCGCAGTCGTTCTTAACATTGTAATCTCCTGGCTCCACCAGGGAGCAGGGGCCATGGCCTGTTGTCCACCAAGTTTTGTTTCCTTGCACAACAGCTACAATGGGGTGAGTTAACACCGGACCAGAAAATCTACAAAGCCCTCGTGTACTATTTCCTGACACTTGCAGGTCACCAAAATACCCCAGATCCCCCAAGTAAACAACTAGTAAGAGGAACTGAGCTTGCTCGTCTGTCAGACCCCTGATGGCAGGACTGATTTGGCCTCTCCTGCTCTCCGGATGATCCGTTCTCCTTCTGTGTGCCCTTCCCCGAGTGAAAGGGACAGTTCTTTGTTTATGGGCTAGGGAGTATTTGTGGCTGTCTGACCAGAACCTTCAAAAGTAGAGCTCTTGGTGAGAGTGGAAGCATGGCACCCACGTCTCATGAGCTCAGCTACCCAAAAGCCTCATCTAGCCAAGACTGTGGCCAAAACCAGGGGTCCATGCTGTTGAGTGTTGGGTCTGGAGAGCAATGCCTCCACCACTGAGAAGCTGCCCCACCACTTGTGCCCTTGTCCCCTTCGAGGGGGAGGTGACGCATCCATGGGATAAAAGCCGCGAGGGCACTAGGTGACTGTGGACCAAGCTGTGACTGGCCGGTCCTGCCCCCCATGTGACCCATGTTAGCCTCAAGTGCAGAAAATCCCCAAAGAGACCCCTGCTTGAGTGAATGGGTCACCTATAAGCCAACTGTCCTCGGGACGCCTAAGAAGCAACACAATATACACAGTGAGACACCCACTCACTGAAGTCCCCAAGGCTCACAGCTCCCTAATGTGACACCAGGTACCCCCAGCAAACAGAAGACCCTTACTTTATAATTGACTTGAGAATTCTACTACCAACACTGCCTTCCACCTTCCACTTATAAAGTTCTTTCCACTCTGTCCCCTGCTCTGCAATTGTGCAATCAGTCCAGAGCTCCTTCATGAGACAGGAGGGAAGTGGGCAGGGCACAGCCATTAAAAGAATGGCACAGCCATTAGCACCGAGACGGTGGAAAAGTCAACTCCCAGTAGATCTTGAGCTTCAATACACACTCACTGAAATACAGCAGGATGCTAAATGGCACTCCTACAGGTGCCAGGACAGGTTCAAGGCTGACCATGAAAGGTCAAAGGGTGAGTGGTGGCCCAATTTCTGGTAATTGCAACACCTTCCCCAAAGCGGTTGGAATATTCCTCCCACTTATTAGCATATGAAGATACTGAGTGCATAAAAACTAACAACCACACCTCGTGGCTGCTCTCTCTGCTGAGGGAGACAGTCCACACTCTGTCTGTGGAGTGTGTATCTACTTTTACTTTAAACTGGAGCACCCAACCCTCACGCCTCATGGCCTTTCTCTTGCCTTCTGAAACAGCGCACTCTGTCTGTGGAGTATATATCTCTCTGAATAAATCTACATTTACTGAATTGTGGCTCTCTCTTGGATTCGTTCCTGTGCAAACCAAGGACCCACACATCACGAGGTGCATCTCAGGGACCCAAATAAGACCTGGGATGCGGCCATCCTCTCCCCCACATTTTCCTGTATCATACATTCCTTCCCAAAGGATCTCACCTTGTGCACTCCAAAGTAGACAGCACTCATGTGTCCTGACCTGGATCTGCTTCTGCATTTATCATTTCTTATGTCCACTAGAATGTCATCTACATGAGGACAGGGATTTGGTTCTGTTCACAAAGAAGCACCAGCACATGACAGGTGCTGGAGAAGTATTAGCTGAATGAATGAGCTGTGGGAAGTCCTGGGAATTCAACCTGGAACTCCTAGCCACTTGGGCCCCAGCTGACTCCAGTTGCTTCCTGCTACTCATGGCTGACCTCTTGCCACCACTCTCTGCTCTGCCATCACCTGAGCCTGGATGAGCTGAGATGAGCACACACCACGGAGAGCATGGTGAATGGTTCACGTCGTTGCAAAACACTCGCCCTCTGACTGCCAGGGGTTACTTAGGATGGACAAACTGAAGGGAGCACCACGTGCACCGCCCTACCCTACAACTCACTTGAAGCACCAGAACTGCACACATGGGAAGCGCTGGCCCTTTCCAACCTAAGGAGAGGGACTATGGGTGAGAAGAGGGTCTCTGTCAACTAACAGTCTCTTTAAAAGCCCAGTCTTAGAAAAGCTCTTTAAAGACACTTTTGGTATCTTCCTTGTGTTTCGGTAATCCCTCTAGATTTTGTCATTTTAATCTATGCATCAGAAATACAGATGCTCTTGAAATCTCTATTGATTTTCAATGAAGAAAATCCTCAAATTCCTTCTCTGCTAGGAAAATTACTGCACTTTATATAAAAAAAAGCAGCTTCCCTTTTCAAACACCTAATTTCACAAGAATCAGTGAAGCAGGACATGAAAATCTCGCTGTGCTTTATCACCTACTGGTGGGCAGGAATGAAATGAATGAGAACTGATCTCATGAGACGGGAAGGCTGGGGCTGTCTTATTCCTGCTACAGATGGAAGGGTCCATATCTGTGAAGGGGAGGAAGGACCAAGGATGAGAAACCAACATTTACTAACCCATTTCTCTTTTTCAGAGTCTCAGACAAAACACTGTGATTTTATAAACAAAACAAGAACATCTGCACCCTTTTAAAAGCACGTTACAACTTTACTACTACACACGGCACTCTGTCATTGACCTAAAGGCAAATGACAGACAAGAAATTTGCAGGGATCTTATTCTGTGCTCATCCCTTTTGGTCTTTGGAAACTCAGGAAGTTTGCCTCCTCTCCCTGAGTGTCGTTTTTCTCATCTTTCAAATGGGAGTGTAACAGTCATTCATTTGCTCAGTGTCCATTCGACAACAGGAGACGGCTTATGAAAACAATAATAAAAAAAAGCAAAACAGCAATTCTGATCTGTGCTTCTTCCTCCTCCTCCCTGAACATGAACTTACAGGCTAAAATGGCATCTTTCACTAAATCCCGAACGTAAGGAGCAGTTCTGATAAGGAAGTACAGGACTGCAGGTGTAACCGAGAAATGACCCAGTGAAAAAGAATGAGTTGCCAGCAAATCCTCAAAACCCGTAAGGGTGCAAACCCTGGGAGTTACAGCCATGGGTGGGAGTTCCTTAGTTCCCCATTTCACAAAGCCGAGAACTTTGCAGGGCCCATGAAAGACACAGATAGCCCAGTAAAACGACACCATGTTTTGGAGTACACCGGGGCCACATCGCTGCTGACCTGCACTGCTGTGTGTCCCAGAGCAAGAGCCCTGGGAGGGGGTGACTGTGTTTGAGGCTGGACAAGAACTTCCTGTTCTGTCTCTTTTACTCTCTCTCTTCCTGCAATAAAACAACTGGTAGGACTCTGGTGGGGACCACTGCACCCACATTCTCTGGGAAACCACACACCAGACAGCTCTAGCTGATCTGAGAGAGGACTATATATACTCCAAAGTCAGGCAGAAGGCTGCCTGTGGCCTTGGGAATCCAAACTAGCTTGTCCTGTTAATCAGGATATTACACATCTAAAGAAAGTGTGCACCAGATGAAGACAATGCCTTAGACAACATCGGTGGTTATGTCCAGCAGTGTCTAAGGACAAGTCATGCTCTGGTAGACGGGAGCATTTTGGTAGCTTTAAGAGTCTGCTACTGAAGGGCTGGGACATTTCATTGGGACTTGAAACTCCAGACCTCTTTACTCACAAAGGCAGACAAGTTAGATGAGCCAGGTCAGCCTTTATTCCAACTTCCTAACCAAAAGTCTATGAGGTCGAAAATATATTTCTCAGACACTTCTGCAACAAGGGTTCCAGATGTGGCTTTAAAAATGCCCATCAGAGATTGAGATTTGCAAATATTAACTACTATATATGAAAATAGCTAAAAAACTAAATTTCTTCTGTATAGCACAGGAACAATATTTAATATCTTGTAATAAACTTTAGTAAAAAAATATGAAAAGGAATTCGTACATATATATGTGAATATGAAGGACTGGAACATTGTGCTGTACATCAGAAATTGACACACTGTAACTGACTATACTTCAATTAAAAAATATATATATATAATGTCCATCAGCAGCATCTGAGTGTCACTGAAAGCAGAAACCCAGATGAATGGAGGCAGAGGTGGTTGGAGGAGCTACGTTATTTTGCTGGGGTGGATGCAGCCGGCATGGCAGAGATCTAGAAGGAATGTGCACAACAGCCACTCACTGATCTGAAAGTGAGTTAGTTTAACAGCTTTCTGAAATCCTCACCACCCCTCCTGATGAGCCAAGTGTCTGGCGTTTCTCTGGAAATCACTAGGCGCAGCCTGGAACTCAAAGGTAAAAATTAAAAAGTGCAGTCAAGTAGCAAAGAGACTGGCAGGACACGCTGGACAAAAGTAGGTCAGAATCAACAAGGAATGGGGAGGGGATAGAACATGTGTTGAGGACCCTGAATTCAGGGGTGGATTGTCTATGTTGAGTACTCTGAGTCAGTATGAGTAGATGGATTGGTGTGGACTATGGACTAAAATGGTGGCCATCGTTCAGATAAGTGTGTGATTTGGAGTACATTTATTTGAGGAGGGTTTTTTTTTCCCCTTCAACATTGATCATTTCTAGGGAGCAGAAAAATACTCTGCCACACAACATCTAAGTGCAAAAGAGATGCTATGGGATGATGGTGGTATGAAAAATTTCAGTACTGCAATTTCAAGCTTTCCTTAATGAGGTGCACAGCAGTAGGCACTTAAAATAAAATAAGGTACTTATAATAAAGACATCATCATATGTACATATCCTTTAAGATACACATATGGTGCTATAAGTGGGCCTGAAATGTGTTCTGCATTCTAAAATCCGATGAAATAAAATCAGTAGTTCAATATGCCTGTCGGCTCTAAAAACATGATGTAGCTCATGATCACAGAAAGCAAGATCAGCTAGGAAATTTGAGATTTGTCGTTTCCAGTGTCAAAGTTAATATTTTTTGCTTTACTTAAAAAGCATTTTTTTAATTAGTTCTGTCAGCATCCATTGGTATATGGGGTTCAGTAGATGTGTTCAGATGTTCCAGACAGTGAATCAGAGCAAAGGCTGAGGTTTAGACAGTAGTTAAATGCCTCACCCGTGTGATCAGCATCCACAAACTGCTATACTGAAAATCCTTAAAAGTGAGAACTTCATTAAAGAAACGATAAGTGAGGGGAAAAAATAGCTACAGACTAGTGTAAGTTTTGTAACGTGTAAAAATGACAAAAGGCTATTCATGAGCATATTTTTAAAAACCCCTACACTTTAATAAGAAAAACAACAGTCTGACAACAGGTTGTACACTGCTGTAGGAGAATCCATGCAGGTGGACTCTTATGTGAATGGGGCTGGAGCTGTAGAATTAGTTAGTCTTGCAAGTAACTCAGTTAAACACAAATGCAAATGGGATACACTTCTAGAATATCTGAGTAAATATCTTGGAAAACTTACTCCTCTATGAAGCAATGACAATGGCTTTGTAAAATTTGTCAAAATTAACCTCTGTAGAACTCTGGAAATTAAACCAACACTTCCAGCAATCCGGGGAGTCTTTATTTGAGAAAAAAAAAAACCAGCTAAATCTCCATAAAGATAGTGAGTTTTGAGGCATTGTAACTTGATCTACCCCATCCCTGTATCCTCACCTAAATGGTGGCCTTTATAAGCAATAGTCTCACAATCAAGGTAGGGGCAGAAGTTATTTAAAGTTACCCAAAAAATCCGCCCCCAGAGAGCTGTCACTATGTGACCTGTCACAAACTCATGCTGTGCAAACAGCCTGTCCCCAGAGTGTGTGTGGGAAACAATCAGCAGTGAGTATCTAACATTACAACTGCCTGAGGCAGTGGGACCAGTAGAGGCTAACTACGTGCTGACTAGGAAACTTAGAAGGCAAAATTGAGTAATGAGACGTTCTGGGGGTGAAGGTAGGGTTAAAAAGCTCCAAAAAATTCTGAGAATTGTAGAAGGCAATATACATGTGTGGCACATGGCAAGGAAAGATCTGAGAAAATCCTAAGCCTTCAACTCTGGCTGAACTTGAGATTCTGCATAAGCAAGAACTAAAGGATACGGAAGAGCTGCTGACTGCATGCCGGTGCTGAGGGCATCCCTCAGCACGTGGACACACAGCCACCTGGCAACAGCTCAAACGATTGTCTCCAGGCATTGAAAGAAATCACTGTCCAATCATTACTACAGTGATGACAACTAGGCTTTCTTCACACACACTGATCTCATGGTCATGCATGATAAAGAAAACAGACTTTACAGAATTTGTTCAGGAAAGTAACTAAATAAATAGCAGCAGCAGCAATGACAATGAAAGCAATGATAAACCCTGGAGATGAGGAAAATCAGGCTTTCAGATCTGCCACATTGTAATATTTTAAATGTCCAGCTTTCAACAGAAAATTAGAAGATGTACAAAGAAACAGAAAAGTTTGGTCATAACAGACGGGGAAAAAGTAGTCAACAGAAACTCCCTTAGGTAGCCCAGACACTGGACTTACTAGACAAAGACATAAATAAGCAATTAAACATATGTTCAAAATACTAACAGAAACCATGCCTAAAGGATTAAATTATGTGCTCATCTCATTGTACAGAGAATAACAATAAATAAAATTTATAATAAAAACCAACTAGAAATTCTAGAGATACAAATATAATGACTAAAATAAAAACTTCAATAAGTGGTTTCTCTGTAGATATGAACTTGTTGAAGAAAAAGTCAGTTAAATTAAAACTACTGAGATTTCCCTGTCTGTGGAACAGAAAGAAAAAGGAATGAAAAAAAAATGAACACTGTGTCAGAGATAGGTGGGACACCATCAACAATACCAATACACACATAATGGGAGCGCCAGAAGGAGGGAGAGAATAAAGGGGCAGAAAGAATATATAAAGAAATAATGGCTGAAAACTTCCCAAATTTGATGAAAATATTAATTTGTACATCCCAGCAGCTCAACAAACTCCATGTGGTATAAACTTAGAGACATCTAAAATAGGAACATCAGATTCAGTGTGTCAAAAGACAAGAATAAAGTATCTTGACAGCCGAAAGAGAAAAGTGGCTCAACATATAGAAAGGCTCCTCAGTAAGACAGTTGATTTCTCATCAAAAACCATGGAGACCAGAAGGCAGTGGATGGTATCGTCAAAGAGATAAAAGGAAAAGACTGTCACCAAGTATTTTATAGCCAGCAAAATGATTCTTTAAAAAAATTAAAGTAGAAATTAAGACACTCCTACAAAAACAAAATCTGAAAGAATCCATTGCTAGCAGGCCTGCCCTACAAGAAATACTAAGGATAGTCCAGCAGATGTAAATGAAAGGACACTCGCCTGAAAAATAAAGAGCACTACTACATGAGTAAAAAAATAAAACAGTATAAATCGAGTATTACATGTAAATGTTTTGTTCTATTTGATGTAAAGGACAACTGCATAAAACAATACTTATGAAACTGTGTAGATGAGCTTATAAATGCATAAAGGTGCAATTTGTATGACAGTGACAGCATGAGGAGGGGGAGGGAAAAGACTGATACCAAAGCAAAGTTTTTGTGTACTGTTGAAATTAAGTTGGTATTCATGTGAACTAGATTGCTTTAAAACAAGATGTTAATTATAATCTCCAGGGCAATGGAAGAGAAGGAGGAGGAGGAAGAGTAGGAAGAGGAGAAGAAAAAGATAAAATAAACAAATTAAAATGGCACACTTGAAAATGCTTACTTTGTACAAAAATGTGTAGTAATTGAGGAATGGGAAAAAAAGACATATAGAAAGTAGACAGCAGTTGTAACTTCAATCTGATAAGAAATTACATTGATGTAAATGAATTAAACATTCTAATCAAAATACTAAAGGCAGAAATAAATGGAATAGACAATAGATGAAGAACAGAGAATAATCAACAAAAGGAATAGTTGGTTCTTTGAAAAGATCAATAAAATTGACAAATTTTATCTAGTACTAAAAGAAAAGAAGATTCAAATTACTAAAATGAGAAATGAAAGGAAGGATGTCACTACTGCCCTTACAAAGATAACAAGGAATATAAGGGAATACCATGGATAATTATATAGCCAATAAATGAGATAATGTAAATGAAATGGATAAATTCCTAGAAGGACATAAATGACTGAAGCTAATTCAAGGAGAAATAGAAAACTCAAATAATCCTACAGTAAGTAGTGACTGAAATAGCAATCCAAAACATTCACACAAAGAAATGCTAGGCCCGTATGGCTTTGCTGGTGAATTCCATCAACTACTTAAAGAAAAAACAAAAACAAAAACAAACAAAAAATGCTTCACAAATTCGTCTGAAAATAAAGAGGTGGGCACACTTCCCAATTCATTCAATGAGACTAGTATCACACTGATACGAAAACCAGACAAAGGCATCACAAGAAAACTAAAGACTATCTCTTATGAATATAAATGCAAAAATCCTCAACAGAATAGAAGCAAATCCAAAACAGTAACATATAAAATAGACCACCATTAAGTGGGATGTATCCAGGTATGCAAAGGCAGTACAACATACAAAAGTCTATTCATGTAATACACCATATTAATAGAATAATGGATAAAAACTAGGAATAGAAGAGAACTTCCTCAACCTGACAGAGAACATCTATGAAAAACCTGAAGCAAAGATCATACATAATGCAGAAGCACTGAATTATTCCCTCCCAAAATCAACGTTGTACTAGAAGTTCTAGTCAAACCAATCAAAGAAAATAAAGCCTCTAGATTAGAAAGAAAGAAATAAAACTGTTTTGATTCCAGATGACATGATATTATATATTGAAATCACAAGGAATCCACAAAGGAAAAATAGAAAAGAAAAAAAATCCTCTTAGAATTAATAACCCAGTCTGACAAAAATTTTAAGACACAAATGAATATATAAAAAGTAATTACATTTCTATTCAACAGCAGTGAATAATCTAAAAATAAAATGAAGGAAACCTTTTCATTTACTATAGCATCAAAAAGAATAAAATAATTAGTAATATTAAGAAAAATATGTGGAATACTGAGAAAAATATCTGAAACTTGTATATTGAAAACTAAAATACTAGTGATAGAAGTTAAAAATGACCTAAAATAAATGGAAAGCTCTTCCGTGTTCATGGATCAGAAGTCTTATTATTTTTAGGATGGCCATTGTCCTCAAAATGACCTATACATTCAATGCAGCTCTGGCTTTTTGGCAGAAATGAACAAGCTGATCCTAAAACTAATATGGAAATGCAAGATACCCAAAATAGTCAAAACAATCTTGAAAAAGAACACAAAGTTTTGAAGTTTCCAAATTCAAAACTCACTAACAAAACTGTGATCCATACAGTGTGGTACTTGCAGAAAGGACAGAAAAATAGATTGAGAGAAAAGAACTAAGAGACCATAAACAAAGGCTTACACGCAGCCATTTAATTTTTGACAAACGTGCCATGACAATCCAATGGGGAAAAATAATCTTTACAAAAATGATGTTGGGACACCTGTACATACACCTGGAAAGAAAGAAAACTGAACTTTTATCTTAACACCATTTATGGAAATTAACTCAAAATAAATCACAGACCTGAAACTATAAAACATATAGAAAATGAACAATGAGAAAATCTTCAGGACTTTGGATTATAAATACTTGTAATATATGACACCAAAAGCACAAACAACAAAAGAAAAAAAATCAAGTAAACTGGACTTCAGTAAAATTAAAAACTTCTGTGCTTCAAAGGACTTCATCAAGAAAGTAAGAAGACAATCCACAGGATGGATGAAAATATTTCCAAAATTTTCCCTGATAAGGGACTTTTATCCAGAATAGACAAAGAAGACTTAAAACATGACAATACAAAGACAAATATAATTAAAATGGGCAAAGAATTTAAATAGATGTTTCTCCAAAGAAGACATACGAATGGGAACTAAGCACATAAAAAGATGTTCAACATCAGTAGGCATTAGGGAAACAGAAATCAAAATCACAATGACATACCACTTCATACCAACTAGGATGACAAATATATATGATATATGATATATAAATATGAATCTATAAACCCAGTAATAAAAAGTGTAGATGAGGATGTGGAGAAACTGGACTCCTCATACATTACTTCTGGAAATATACAATGCTTCAGTCACTTTAAAAGCTATATTAGCAATTCCTCAAAATGTTAAAAGTAGAATACATCCCAGCAATTCCATTTTTTGATATATCCTGAAGAGAAGTGGAAATATGTGTTCACACAAAAACTTGTCCATGAGCATTTACAGCAGAATTATTCATCATCAACTGATGGATGGATAAGCAATGTGGTGTATTTATAACTATGGCATATTATTTGAATACAAAAAGGAATTTGGATATTGATATATGCTACACGATGGATGAGCCCTGACAATGTCACACTACATGAAAGACAATAATCAAAAAAGGCAGCATACTGTATGGTTCTACTTATATGAAATGCCTAGAACAGGCAAACCCTTAGAGGCAGAAAGTAGAGTGGTGGCTGTTGAGGGCTAAGGGAAAGGAAGGTTAGGGACTGACTTACTAAAGGGTACTGGTTCCTTTTGGGGGTGATGGCTACACAACCCTGAAATGTACATAAAACCCTATTGCACACATTCAAAGGCTGCATTTTATGGTATGTGAATTATATCTCCATAAACCTGTTATTCTTGAAGCTTAGCCCACCTATGGAGCAACTTACACAGCACTGACTGTGGCATCCGGACGGGGAGTGACCCACCTGTCCACCGCGAAGGAGAGCAGCACCTGACCCAGTGTTGGAGGGGTGCAATCTTCTTGCCAATGGACACTGTGAGCAGCACAGACCAGGGGCCAACAGAGCAAGCTGAGGTCATGAAACAGGGCGAAGACACAAAGACCTCTCAATAAAACCATTAAGAGCGTTCAGTCTCTAGGAGAACACATCTTTGTTTTTAAAATCTTTTTATACCTGTTTTATTTTCTATGAGCTTTTTAATCTTTACTTTTTAAACAGTTCTATATGTTTACAATTCTCATTTCATTTTTAATTCTCTTGGATTTGATCTGTTATTGATTATTCACAGGTTTTAAATACTGTGTTTTGATTTCTTTCTTCTTTTTGTTAAGGTTTTAAAAAGACATCTCAACTCGATTCCTATTCTTCTTCAACTTGCTCTTCTATTATTGATTATACACTGTCTTCAAACCTTCTTTTCCTCCATTCTTTTAAAATTCTATTTCTCTCTCTCATTTTTAAGTTTTATTCCAGCATAGGCCTTAGATAGATAAAAAAATAAACCCCTTTAAGGGCCACAATAGATAACTGATACTCCTTAAGCCACAGTGCCAGAGATATGAGCAGTTGAAGAAGCAGAGGAAGTATTCCCAATTAAAAGAGAAAGAGAAATCCCCTGAAAGAACGATCAATGAAATAGATATTAATGGCCTATTAGATCAAGATTTCTAAAAAGAAGTGATTGAATTACTGAAGGAATTAAAAGAGATAGTGTTTAGAGACATAAAATATGTCAAAAACAAAATAGTAGCTATAAAGAAGAGCCAAGTAGAATTGGTAAACTCATTGGCTGAAATGAGATCTGACCTAAAGGCAGTACAACGCAGGCTAGATAATGCAGAGGAACGAATAAGTGACCTAAAAGACAGGACAACAGAAAGCACACAATCAGAACAGTTGAGAGAAAAAAATAAAAAACAATAAAAACAATATAAGGAATCTATTTGATAATATAAAGCATGCCAATCTATGCATCATAAGAGTTCCAGAAGGGGAAGAAAGAACAAAGGGGATGGAGAAGGTATTTAAAGAAATTATAACTGAAAAATTCCCAAACATAAAGAAAGAATCAGACACCCAAGTACAGGAGGCTCAGAGGTTCCCAAACAGGAAGAGCCTAAAGAGACTCACACCAAGACATAACAAAATCAAGATGGCCAGACTGAAGGATAAAGAAATGATCCTAAAGGCAGCAAGAGAAAAACAAAGAGTGAGTTACAAGAGATGGCTCTCAGCTGATTTCTCTACAGAAACACTACAGACCAGAAGGGAGTGGAAATATATATTCAAATTCCTGAATGAAAAAACAGATGCAGCCTAGGATACTTTCTGCAGCAAGGCTATCCTTTAGAACAGAGGGAGAGGTAATGAATTTCACAGAGAAGAAAAACTGAAAGACTTTAGCAACACTAAACCCATGCTAAAAGAAATATTGTAAGGTACACTCTAAATAAAAAAGAAGCAGGATGATACAGAAATGAGAGCTTATAACTGGAAAGGTGATAACTACCATGAATTACAAATAGAATAAACATGAAATTGTAAAAGAAGACATCTAAATCATTGAGTGGGAGAGGGAAGCAATAAAATATAGAGTATTTTTTCTTTCTTCTATTTTCTTAAATTTTTTGTTCTCGGTAGGATGGGTTTGAGATTGCATTACTATCTGTTTAGTACACACAGTTACAGTAATTGGTTAACAGACTTACAAAAAAGTATAACCACAAGCCAAAAACTTACAAGTGAGTAACAAAAACTAAATACAATCCAAGATAACACAAAGGAAAATTACCATACCACAAAAGGAAGAAGAAAGGAACAAAGAAGAAATATGAAATCAACTGCAAATATAAGTTCAAATAGCAATAAACACTCATTTATCATTAATTACTCTAAATGATAATGGACTAAATGCTCCAGTCAAAAGACAGAGTGGCAGACTGGATAATAAAGCAAGAAACTTCAATAAACTGCATACAAGAGACACACTTTAGGGAGAAGGACACATATAGATTGAGAGTGAATGGACGGAAAAGGATATTCCATGCAAATGGAAACTCCAAAAAAGCAGGTGTAGCAGTTCTGATTTCAGACAAAATAGACTTTAAAACAAGGGCCATAAAGAAAGATAAATAAAGGCATTTTATAATGATTAAAGGAGCAATACAAGATGAGGATATTACAATCATTAATATATATGCATCCAACATGAGCACCTAAGTACATAAAACAACTACTAACAGAGATAAACGGGGATATTGATGGGAATACAATCATTGTCAGAAGTTTTAACACCACATTAACATCACTAGACAGATCTTCCACACAAAAAATAAATAAGGCAACAGAGAAATTAAATGATACAATAGAAAAATTAGATTTAGTGGATATTTTCAGAGCATTACAACCCCCCAAAATAGGATATATATTCTTTTCAAGTGTGCGTGGAACATTTTCTAGGATTCATCATGTACTTGGTCACAAAAGAAGCCTCAAAAATTTAAGAAGATAGAAATTATCTCAAGCATCCTTACTGACCACAATGCCATTGAAACTAGAAATCAAATTCAGAAAAACAAAGCATGAAAAAAGGAAAGCATAGAGATTATACAACATGCTATTAAAAAAATGGGTCAATGATGAAATCAAAGATGAAAGTAAGGAATACCTTGAGACAAATGAAAATGAAAAAATCCACAAAAAACTTATGGGACAAAGCAAAAGCAGTGCTAAGAGGAAAGTTTAGAGTGATACAGGCCTTCCTCAAAAAAGAAGAACAATATCAAAAAAAACAATCTAACCCACCAGTTTAAAGAACTAGAAACTGAAGAGTAAAAACACCCAAAAGTCAGCAGAAGGAAGCAAATAATTAAGATCTGGGAGGAAATAAATAAAATAGAGATTAAAAGAAATAGAGAAAATAATCAATCAAACCAAAAGCAATTTTTTGAAAGAGTAAATAAAATCGAGAACCTCTGGCCAAACTCACAAAGAAGAAAAAAGAGAGAGCACAAATTTGCAAAATAAGAAAGGAAAATGGAGAAATTACAACAAATAACATAGAAATATAGAATATCATATGAGAATATCATGAAAAACTACATAAAAAAAGGGATAACCTAGAGGAGATGGACAAGTTTCTGGAAACACACAGTCCACTAAAACTGAATCAAGAAGAAACTGACCACTTGAACAAACCGATCACTAGGAATGAAATCGAATTAACAATAAAAAAAAAATCCCTACAAATAAAATCCAGAACTGGACAGCTTCACCAGGGAATTGTACCACACATAAAAAGAAGTACTCATACCAGTCCTTCTCAAACTCTTCCAGAAGATTGAAAAGAAGGAATATTCCCAAACTCATTCTATGAAGCCACAAACACCCTGATACCAAAACCAGGCAAAGACACCACCAAAAAAGAGAATTACAGACCAATATCACTGATGAACACAGATGCAAAAGAGTCCTTACCAAAATACTAGCAAATAGAATTCTACAGCACATAAAAAAGATTATACAACATGCTCAAATTGGGTTCATCTCAGGGACACAAAGGTGGTTCAACATATGCAAATCAATCAATGTAATACTTCACATCAACAAGAGAAAGTACTAAAACCACATGATCATCTCAATAGATGCATAAAAGCTTTTGATAAAATTCAACACCCATTTATGATAAAAATTCTCACCAAAGTGGGTATTGAGGGAACATAACTCAACATCATGAAAGCTATATAAGACAAACCTACAGCCAGCATAGCACTAAACGGTGAAAACCTCAAAAGCTTCTCACTAAATTCTGGGACAAGACAAGGATGCCACTATCACCACTCCTATTCAACATAGTCTTGGAAGTCCTGACCATAGCAATCAGGCAAGTAAGAGAAGTAAAAGGGGTCTAAATTGGAAAAGAAGAGGTAAAAGTGTCACTACATGCAGATGACACGACACTATATATAGAAAACCCTAAAAGGTCCACACCAAAACTACTAGAGCTGATCGAAGTATTTAGCAAGGTAGCAGGTTACAAGATTAATGTTCAAAAATCAGTTGCATTTCTTTACACTAATGATGAATCAACAGAAAAAGGAAGTAAAGAAATAAAACACTTTAGAATAGCAACCAAAGTAATAAAATTTCTAGGAATAAATCTAACCACAGAGGTGAGAGAATTATACACAGAAAACTATAAACCATTGGTGAAGGTAATTGAAGAAGACTTTAAAAAATGGAAAGGTATCCCATGCTCTTGGATTGCAAGAATCAATATTATTAAAATGGTCACACTGCCCAGGGCAATATACAGATTTAATGCAATCCCTGTAAAATTACCCAAGACATATTTCATAGAACTAGAACAAATCACAATAAAATTTATATGGAACCATCAAAGACATAGAAATTCCAGGGTATTACTGAAGAAAAAAAAGAAAGAGCCTGGAGGAATAACGCTCCCAGACTTCAGACAATACTATAGACTTACAGTCATCAAGACAGCATACTATTGGTACAAAAACATACATATAGACCAATGGAATAGAATAGAGAGCCCAGAAATGAACCCACAAACTTTTGGTCAACTAATCTTCGACAAAGGAGGCAAGAATATACAATGGAATAAAGACAGTCTCTTCAGCAAGATAAACATAAGACAAGATACAATAAACCTCCTAGAAGAAAATACAGGCAAAATATCTGACATACATCTCAGAAATGTTCCCTTAGGGCAGTCTACCCAAGCAATAGAAATAAAAGCAAGAATAAACAAATGGGACCTAAAGAAACTTACAAGCTTCTGCACAGCAAAGGACACCATAAGTAAAAAAAAAAAAGACAACCTACAGAATGGGAGAATATTTTTGCAAATGAAACTGACAAAGGCTTGATCTCCAGAATATATAAGCAGCTCAAATGACTTAATAAGAAACAACCAAATAACCTAAACCAAAAATGGGCAGAAGACCTAAACAAGCAATTCTCCAAGGAAGACATACAAATGATCAATGGGCACATGAAAAAATGCTCAGTGTCACTAATTATCAGAGAAATGCAAATCAAAACTACAATGAGGTATCACCTCAAACCAGTCATAATGGCCATCATTCAAAAATCCACAAATCACAAATGCTAGAGAGGCTGTGGAGAAAGGGGAACCTCCTACACTTCTGGTGGGAATGCAGTTTGGTGCAGCCACTGTGGAAACAGTATTGAGTTCCCTCAAATGTCTAGGAATAGACTTGCCATATGACCCAGGAATCCTGCTCCTGGGCATGTATCCTGAAGGAACCCTACTTCAGGATGACACCTGCATCCCAATATTCATAGCAGCACTATTTACAGTAGCCAAGACATGGATACAGCCTAAATGTCCATCAGCGGATGACTGGCTAAAGAAGTGGTATATTTATACAATGGAATACTACTCGGCCATAAAAACTGACAATATAGGGCCATTTGCAGCAACATGGATGCTCCTGGAGAATGTCATTCTAAGTTAAGTAAGCACGGTAACAAGGAATAAAGACAAGTTACCCACATGTACAGTTATTTTGATTAAAATATCCACACAGAAAGCAAGTCACCCCCACGACTGCTGCCAGGAGGAGCATCTGAGTGTAATAGCCCAGCCAAGCAAAGTAGATTCCGAAATTCTCTCCTTAGAATTTCCTGCAGAAAGACAAAAGGAAGTTTCAGAAGACACAAATAATCACTCTGTAGCTTCATCCTCATGTTAATCTATTTTTTTCTTTTTTGGGGGGCATAATTAGGTTTATTTATTTGTTTTTAAATGGAGGCATTGGGGCTTGAACCCAGGACTTCATGCATGCTAGACATGCACTCTACCACTGAGCTATACCCTCCCTCCATCATATTAATTTCTGATTCTAAATCAAGGGGGCTTTAAGTTTAATCCTCAGACTCAATTCACTCTTAAAACATATGCGTTTTCATAGCAGCCCCCAAATTCTACCGTGAAATAAGAAGTGTTTTATGTATTATAGAAGTACAGATCACTGGCTCACCTGCTGAAGAGAGATAAATGAGAACAGAGCAAAGGAGAGGACGAGGCCGACTCCAGAGCAGATGCAGGGGATCATCACCACTCACTGGACAGTCTGACACATTCAACAAATCCCCCCAAAAATCATTCTTAACAGGCTTGACACAAGTGGACATCAACAAGTGGCTCAGTCATCTGCTCCTGCCTTATCTCGGGAATGTCCCTGGAGCAAATACATCGTAAACCACAGATAATAAGGAAATGGCTGATAATGATAACAACTGGGAGTGCAATGTCTGTCTGACAAAATATTTATAAAACTCATTGTGGGAATGGGAGAGGGCAGGAGGGATGTGACTGAGGAAGGCACTGCCCTGTATTCTTTGTATCTAGCACGTCTGTTGTTCCTAGGTTTTAAAACCTCTTCTCAGTTAATCTGGAGTAGATGGAACAGGCCAGGGAGGCAAGATTAGAAGAAAGGAGGCAGGGCATGAAGTGGTGCCAGGCTGATCCTAAAAGGGAGACCGACACAGACAGGCAGACACAGAGAGTTTAGGGATGAGGCGGAACAATGAGACGGCGGCTCAGGTGTGCCTTGCTGTTGCTGAACCTTCCCTCAACTGGCTCACTGCTGACTCGGCAGTGCTGGGTAAAACCTGTGGATTTCCTCAGCTCTGAGTTCTCTCTGAGGCTTCCGGCTCAGTCTGGAGCTGAGATGAGTTCCGTGGGCTTAGCCTAGGGGGGACTCTGTTCAGAGAATAGCCTGGAATCCTGGAAAATTTCACGCAGGAACCCCGGAGGCTGGACCAGCACTCACAGGGCTGCTGTGAGACCAGCTCCATAGTCAGAGACCTGGGCGTGGACCATTCCATGGGGAAAAGGGCTGAGCCCGATGCCAAATCAGATAGGAGCGACAAAGTGTGTTCATTCTCATGTGACTGGGCTTTGTGGCCTGGATCACGGGTGGCAGGCTCAGGATGGTGTCTGGCAGAGAAAACCCTGGCAATGGGTTTGAGATGTCTTGGACTCTTTCTTGTTAAGCTTTTTGTAATACATTCTTATCAACTATCCATCCTGAAAATGCCAAATTCAAAACTGAAAGAATGTTAGAATTTGCCTGCTCTAACTGCCCAATGGTAAACACACCCTGCTACAGTTACAGAGCTGGTCAGGCAGCCTCTACCTGGATATTTACAGTGACGGGGAGTTCATTACTTCCAAAGGTTACAAGTCGGCAGGAAGGTCAGACAGAATTTTTGAACCTTAAACAGTTGTCTGCCTCCTAGTCCTTGCTGAAAGGCAAGGAATAATGAGGATCCCTTCAAATGTAGTTTTGCTGATTGTTATCTCTCTCTGTCAAAAGCACCCCAATTCTTAACATAAATTTTTCAAAATTCAGCTTTGATTTCTTTTTAGCAAAGTAATGCCATACATTTAATAAAGAGTCAAACAGTTCTCGAACACCGATTGTAAAAAGGAGCAGTTCCCAACAACTGCCCCATTTCCTGGCCAGAAAAAAACACGTTCAGCTCCTACTGCTGACTCTTGGAATACTTACTCCCTTTCTCTGACTAATATCCTTGTAACACAGCCTACTGACTTTTTCAGCTTTATGTATCACCTATTTAACTTTCTATTTTGGAAAATGAGGATTCAGATCTCTTTCAAACCCCATCTCATCTACATACCCAAATCTTTTTTCTTCCAACCTTTTAATACAATTACATTATAATTTTCATCAGTTCAGTATCCTTGCTTTACATTATTATTACTCTGTACAGACTATTCAAAGCTGTAGCAATTTGTGCTAGTCTTACCTTTTCTTCCCTACTTTGTTTTCCTGGAGTTAATAATTGTCTTGGTGGTTCATAGCTTAGATTTCTGTGCACTTAACAATTCAACCTCAGACCTTCTCTTAACGAACAACTTTCACAATACTTTCCAATACATTGTCTACAAATTTCATCTCCTTGAATAA
Organism: Vicugna pacos; assembly: GCF_048564905.1. Taxonomy (NCBI): domain Eukaryota; kingdom Metazoa; phylum Chordata; class Mammalia; order Artiodactyla; family Camelidae; genus Vicugna; species Vicugna pacos. The sequence goes on from NC_133004.1 coordinate 7,019,170, forward strand.
ATCTCTTCAAATCTACTTCCACATGGATTAACGACATGCTAGTCTTGTCACAGAGCTCAAGGGGCCACTAGTGGGAAGTAACAAGGGAATACATGGACCAGGAGCAGGGAAAAGATCAACATAATTGCCTTAGCAATACATACTTAAAATAGTGGGAAAATTGTTTTCTTTACAAACACAAACACACACACAAACCCCAAAAGCCCATAAAGAATGATTAAAGAGCGGTCAAACCCATTGCCCTGCCTTCAAATTCTGTATAACATAAAACAAAAATAACAGAAGGAAGATATCATATAAATATGAATCTCAAGGGGGATTGGGTACACTCAGTGGCAGAGTGTGTGCTCAGCATGCATAAGGTCCTAGATTCAATCTTCAGTACCTCCATTAGAAAAAAAAATTAAAAAGAAAAAAAATTATCAATTTTAAATATTTATATATTAACAAATATCCTCCTTTAAAACTGTGTTCTAAAGGATAACCCGGGTTAAGGAGAAAGTGCCTCTTCGTGACTGATCCTGCTGATAATTGAGGGAGGAAATTAGAGTATGACCACATGAAATAAAATTCCTTATGAAATAATGATCCTGGGTGACAATCATTTTTGGCTGCTGTAATCACAAAAAAGAGAGTCAACTGTAATATTATGTACCTTATGACAGGAGTACAAAACTTCACATAACAAATATTTTTGCATAAAGCTGAACCTCAATCAGACCAAGCTTTTAGGGGAGGATTAAATCACTTAGCTAAAGCCAATACATAGGATGGAGAAACAAGTCTAACACCATAGGGGAGAATGAAATCAGCCAAACAGGAAACAGAGAAACCCCTCAGCAATTTCAAGGAAAATGAGAAACAGGAAAATTTTAGATTAGAACGCACTTGAGAGATATGCTAGCTGCAATGCCTGAATCTTGTCTGGATCTTGATTTCAACCCCAAAACTACTTAAAAGTGTATTCTTGTGACAAGCAGGGAATTACTTTGTAACCCTAAAAAAAAAGGAATATTCCAATTTTATTTGAAAGAGACCTTGTCATTTCACTAATGAAAGGTTAAGCTATGTAGGATTGTCTTCAAAATGACCCCGTAGTGGGGAAAGGGAGGAGACGGAGATGAAAGATGCAACAACAGTGACTCTGAGTTTATAATTCTGGAGCTGGGTGACTGATACAGGCAGGCTGGCTGTACTGTTCTCTCTATTTCTGTACATGTTTGAATCTTTCCATAAAATGTGAAACAACAAATAGACTTCAGTGTTTTTAAACCCTCACTTTGAAGGTTAAGAGGTTTGCCCAAGTAGGTGGGCAACTGCATGGGGCACTGAGAAAAGAAAGAACAGACACCTGGCTCCAGACCGACCTGGGGCTACCTTGACCCTCCTCTTCTCCTAACCATCCACAGCCAGCCCATAACTGAATCCTGTCAGCCCCACTCCCCAAACGCATTCCTCATTGGCTCCCACCATCTCTCATCTGGCCCAATCCAAGAGCCTCCTACCTGGCCTCCCTGCTTCCTGGGTCCCTGCCATACATTCTCCACATTATCTTTGCAAAATGTGAGTGAGAGAAAATTACTTTAGTGCTTAAGCTATCATGACTGCTTCTCAGTGCGCTTAGAGTCTACACTCCTTTCCGTGCTCCTGATGCCCTTCTAAACCTCGCGTCTCATCACTCTCACCAGCGCTGGCTCCAGTATCTCCTCAAACCTGCTGAGCACATTTGTGCCTCAGGGCCAATGGACAAGCTGCCTCTATTCCATGGGTGACTTTTCCCAGATCTTCAAATTCCAGCCTCCTTATCGCCATCTCAGCTCACATGTAACCTACTCAAAGATAGCTTTCTTAACTCACTTCCCCCCAAGTCTCCCATCTCAACACTGTGTTATTTCTTCATTTCAATCTGACATTGTTTCCTTATTTGCCCGATTATTTTTGTTTTCTCGGTTGTCCTTGGCCTCCATCCCCCCAGCAGCCTTGCCCAAACAGCATAAGCTCCCGGGGAGCAGCCGGCGCTGGTGCTCTGAGAAGACACATGCTGAGAGCGACATTACAATCACGTGGTGTAGTGAAACGGTGTCGAACAGCAGATACAGAAAAGCAGTGAGAATTTCTCTCTTATTTTATAATTTAAATGAAATATAACATTTACTCCTATTTAATGAAGAATTTGGTAGGTCTTTTTTCCCAGTTCCTAGGCAGCAACCGCTAAAGCCTCGAAATTTCCCAAGATAGGAGTGTCTTTGCTATTCATGGTGGAACCTTGGATGGCTTGTGTTCATGAGATGACTCAGGATGGGGAGTGGCCAGCCAGAGACACCAACCATGTGATTAGAAGAGTGGGGCTTTAAGCTTTGTGACAAGTGAGTGGCCACCAGGAGAGGAAGGGGCTCAAAGTTTAGGGCTAAGGAAAGGTTTGACTTACAGTTAGGGTTTGGGTTAGCCATGTAGGTAATGACCCAATAAATCATGGCTTTGAAATAAAGCCTGCAGTAAAAACTTGGGGCAACGAAGCTCAGAGCTCCTGTGAGCTTCCTGGTTGTTAACACTCTTGGAGGACTGTCACACTCACATGCCATGAGGACAACCCTGAGCCCTTCCCACTGGAGTGCTCTCCACAACAGCTCACCTGATGAGACCTAAGGGCTGCTGCTTGTCTGTGCTTCGAGGAGGAGCCCATTCCCTGTACAGAAGGCCCTGATCGCTGGGGCAGCTGACGTCCTCTGACGGAGGCTGAAGTGGCACTGGGAATCAGAAGCAAACAGGTGAGTGTCACTGTCACAAAATGCTCACATGTTTTGTTGATAAAATTTGGTTCTAACACTTCATGGTCATTTGTAAATAAGGGGCCCTCACTTGCCAGGAGGGATGGCGGTACCATATAATTTTTCATAATTCTCACCCAGGATTAATATTAACCCCTTGAGGGTCATTTGCAAACGTGATTGGAAAGGAACGCTTGGATGTCACAGTCCTGGGACCACCGTGGGTACCTGGTGAGAGTCTTGCAGATGCTTAATGTACTACAACCGGGCTAGTCTTCCACAGCAAAAATCTAGGCCACCCAAGTGCCCAAACTGCTGCAGTGGAGGGACACCTGATGGTCCAGCCCCCTCTTTGGGCACCCAGAGGAACCTGGACTCTGGCAGGTTAGGGGCAGGGTCAATTCTAAAACCCAGGCATTTTTGTCCCCACAATTCAGTAGTTATTCGGTGACAGCACATGGAATATAAACAACAAAGTAACTTGACATGATGTTATATATTTAGCTTACTCAAGAAACAAAGTTTAAATCCAGTCATTCTCCTTCCCACCTGACCTACTTTCCTTTCTCTTGTACTAGCACCAGATTATTACCCACCCAGCCTTAACATGGGTCCTGACTCCACTTACCTCCCTCCCAAACACCACATGAGATGATTCCTCAGCCTGGATGTGGGACCAGCAATTACAAGAAGCTTTAGTGGAAAAGAACTGGTTATGCACAGATGCCAACTAAACACTGTAGAATCCTGGTGTCCCGCATTAGTAATCATGACAGCTGTTTGCAAGTGTCCCCAAAGTTCATTTAAGACTCTCACTGCTAATTATGCTGGAACATAAATATGAAACATGTGGACTGCTGGGCTGGACTGCTAAGCTGGGTCTCTAATCCAGGAAGCTCAGTGTCTGCTCCCTGCACCCAGCTCCCTGTTCTGTTCATGCATGTGCATCAAGAAGCTGTTTAGTGTCCATTTTAATATCTTAAACAGTGCATTTCAATATTATCTTCATCCACATATACGTGTACCACACAGTAGTAATGATCAATCTTAGTATTTGCTTTCTTTGGTCTTAGAGAGTCAGATAAACAGATAGCAAAGATAACAAAGTCATAGAGGGCTATAATATAGTATTTCCTTTATTTCAATGACAGGATTTATTTAAAGAGCTTAGATATAACATCCTTGCATTTATGGCATCATTAAGCGTCTGAAACTGTTACATTATAAAAACTTCATTTCTAGCGAGATGTTATCAGTTAGAGAAGCGCTCCTAAATTTGAGGGGTTGCTGTCATCTCAGACGGAGTCCCTAAAAAATGTCAGCAATCTGCAGTATTGCCATCATGACAAGAACCCAGACAGATGAAATTTGGAAAGCCCTGTGGCTTTCTAGTGCACAGACAGAAAATGGTATTTCAGAGGGAAAAGCCTGAATTACAGAAAGTGATAAATGAAATGGTCTAACATGCATTTCCCTTTCAAAGAACTAATACGTCTTTGGTCGATAATAACATCTGTCAGAAATTATGAAAAGAGCTGACAGATGCATAGTACTTAATATAAGCCAGGGCTGTTGTATCACTGACACAGATTCATTAATCCCCATAGCATCTCTACGAGGTGGGTACTACAATTATCCCCATTTTATTGGTGAGGAACTTGATAGACACAGAGGGTAAATGACATTTACAAGGTCGACAGCGGGAAACCAACACAGGTGTTCCAGCTTGAGTCTACGCTCTTGGCCACTTCTCTTTTTTTTTTTTTTGTGGTGGGGAGATAATAAGGTAATTCTGGTGGGGGGTGGGGAGGTAATTAGGGTTATATGTCTATTTTAGAGGACGTGATGGGGGCTGAACCCAGGACCTTATGCTTGCTAAGCATGCGCCCCATCACTTGAGCTGTGCCCTCCCCTCTAGAGTCTATGCTCTTAGGTTCTAATCCTCACTGTCCCACATGGTAACTGTGGGGGAAGTACAGTTCATTCATTCGCTCGTTAAACTCAGCCTTCCCGGTGCCTGAGATTCAGCAGTGAACAAGACAACATGCTTCCTGCCTTAAATGAGCTTGTCGCCTCCTGATATATTATCTTCATTTTACCCAGGAAGAAACAAGGTCAAGAAGATTAGCCTTTTCCTGTTAACACCGGAGGATACATGAGGTGCTTTATTTCAATTCTGCCATTTGACTTACACCATGGGGAGGGAAAGCTGCCTTGCAAATCCTGGAGCTCACAAACCTGTTAATCCTGAATTTTTTTTAACACTGTCTCTTACTTGATACTTGATCTGAGAAAGGATGAAGCAAACCTAAAAATGTTCTAAGAGAGCTTGTGGTTTATACAAGGTAACTAACCAGCCACTGTTTACTATCCTAACAGGAATCTGTAGGCATATTTCTTTTCTTTCTCTTTTTTCCTTTTTATGGGCAGCTTTTAAAAACCAAATCAAACCAACCAAACCAAATCACTGATAATTCAACAGCAGGTTCTAAATCACCCCCAAGACAGCAGCTAAACTCGGTTTAGACTTACAATGCGGTTTCTGGTGGTTGGATTGGAGAATGTATCTCTATGCTGAATATAAAAGTCATTGACGGAGCTCTTCTCAAATAGGGCAAAGAAAAGCTCTTGTTCCGGTTGTTGATACTTTCATCCATTTGGAGGACTTTCATAAAACATCTGAAGTTATCAAAGGCTGAGGACCGGGTTTTCAGATCATTGGGCTTCAGAGGCAATATTATGTGCAGTATCTCAGCTTATGTACAGAACACCTCCCACAGGGGATGTACTTTTGCAAATACAAGCTTGTCATCCAAAACCTATATTGGGAGAATCAAAACACAAACCGGGAAAGTATTTTCACATTTTTAGTACACAGATTTTTCTTACGTTGCTGGTAGTTAAAGCACTTGTGCAAACACACACATATGTCACACTGGTAAAAGTGAAGATATAATAAAAATAGATGTGCAATCCATCATACATTTTTGCCTTAAAGATAATTTCTTTGTTGAAATTACTGAAAAGTTATTTAAAATCCTTACAGTTCCTTCATAAAATAACCAATGTTTTAGATGAAGAAAAGCAAACTTGTTAATTTTTAGTCCAAATTAGTAACTAAAAATAGAAACACCAAAATATTCTTTGCAGTGGTATTGTAATGACAATTTTTTAAATTTCTGAAACCTAGAACTGTTTACATATCTGTTCAATATAGTGTTAAACAGCAATTAAAAGGGATTTAAAAGATTTATATTTATTGATATGGAATATATAATAAAAGGAGAAAGAAAAAAATGTGAAATAATAATTTTCCTTTTTGGATGGGAAAAATATCTACATTTGAACAAAAAAATGTTTAGAAGGATTTTATGATTCTTTATGTATAATTAAGGTACAGATGATTTTTAATTCCACTGTTCTTTCATTTTCAATTTTGGGGGGTAACTTTTTATAATAAAAAAATCTTTAAAAAGTTTCTTGCATAAATACATTAATAGATATATTTATGACTATATTCTCTGGCTATTAAAAAAGATCTCCTAACTGTAGATCTGAAACATACATTCCATAATGCAGATTCTGAGTGACTCGCCTCCCAGCCCACAGCGAAGGCACGGCTAGTGTGACATGTTTCAAATACCATTCCAAGGAACATGCAGGCTCCCAGCCAATGGCTGCAAGGGGACTGACACTGATCCGGTTGCTCCCAGCTGCAGACCATCACAGATGAGTTTAGATCCACAGGCTTATATTTTCTCTGTCAAAAGAAATCAGAAAATGTTAGGCTTTTACTTTCACCAGGGAAAAGAAGTTTTTTTTTATGCAAAAAAATAACAACAAACCAATTTGAACCTGATGAAAAGACATTTACTCAAAACAGCACAGTAGCAATGAAGGTGCTCTGGCAGACAGGGACTTGTTGGATTCCTGTGAGTGCTGGACTCCTCACATGGAATTCCCTTGGCACTCCAGAAGGCCTGTGGTTTTCCTCATGGGTTTGTGGCCATAAGTGGCGCACAAAAGTCTCTGGCTTTGCCACAATTTCAAAGCCTTTTTGGCTTATGAAAGGTTTTGTCCTCAAATGGAGTTTTCTTGAGTCCAGTCACTGATGTCATTTACCAGAGTTACAGTCCAGATCTGATATTCTAGACTCTTAAAATCTTGCAGACATTCAAATGGTTCAGGTTTGGATGTGTATTCACCTCTGCAGGCCTGGACCAAGTCTGATAAAGACACCCGGACAAGTTCAGCAAAATAAAAAGAAATTTTCCTCTCTGCAAGACTGAAATGTCTGTGAAGCTATAAAAACATCTGCACCTACAAAAATAGGGAACCAACTCATCAATAACATATCTATCCATAATGCATGGACATTCAAAATAAATACTGTATTTACTCCTATTAAATTCTATCTGGTTTTTGCCAAACTGTGTCCTAAACTGAAAGGAAAGTATGTAAATGTAGAGAATTTTTTACCTTTTAAAAGAAAAAGGAACCCTCCTACTCGGTTGGTGGGAATGTAAATTGGTGCAGCCTCTATGGAGGACAGAAAAGAGGTTCCATAAAAAAATGAAAATAGACTTCCGTGTGATCCAGCAATCCCATTCATGGGTATATGTTTGGAGAAAAATTTAATTCAAAAAGACACATGCACCCCAATGTTCACAGCAGCACTATTTAAAATAGCCAAGACACTGAAACAACCCAAATGTTCACTGACAGATGACTGGATAAAGAAGTTGTGGTATATTATATATATATATATATATATATATGTATATATACATGTATACATATATATACACACACATATATACCATGAACACACACACAAATGGAATACTGTTCAGCCATTAAAAAATAAAATAATGCCATATTCAATAACATGGATGGACCTACAGGGTATTATGCTAAGTGAAATAAGTCAGAGAAAGATAAACAAATATTCTATATATTAACTTATATGTATATCTAAAAAATAAAACAAATTAATGACTATAATAAAACAGAAATAGTCTCACAGGTACACAGAACAGACTGGTGGTTACCAATGGGGAGAAGGAGAAGAGGGGAGGCAGGAAGGCGTTAGGGGATTGAGAGGTAAAAAGTACTACGTATAAAATGGATAGGTTACAGGGCTGTATCATACAGCACAGGGAAATATAGCCATTATTTTATGGTGACTTTACATGGAATATAATCTATGAAAATGTTGAGCCTCTATTTTGTACACCTGAAACTAATATGATGTAAATCAATTACAAAATTTTTAATCAAAGTTTCCTTTTCATATTATTTGCAATAAGTTAGAAACCAGCACTGTCAATAGAAACATAGTGCAAGTCACAATTTTCCAGTAATTCCATTTAGAAAATTAAAAGGAACAAGTGAAATTAATTCCAGTAATAATTACATTTATCCCAAAATATCCAATACACTATCATTTCAAAAGTGTGATTGACACTTTTAAAACTTATTAAGAATATTTTACATTATTTTTGTTGTACGAAGTCTTGAAAATCTATTATATATTTTCCACTTATAGAACATCTCAATTCACAATAGCCACATGTGGCTCGTGGCTACCATACTAGACAGACCAGATTACACAATTCACACTTCTGATAAATTAACTGCTCTTTCGTATTTAAAAAACTTGCAGAAAAGGGTTTAGATATGCCCTCTATCAAACAAAGCAACCTTGACGGGTGGGTATTATCTTCATTATAAAGTGAAAAATAAAGGTAAGAGAGCCATGCTTACATGTATGTGAATGTAACAATACCTTCTTAATTCATTCAGGACTTTACAATCTTTCTTCATATGCCAAGGATTCACTGTCACTGCGCAATGTTTTTCACTATTACCATCTTCGTGATTGAGAGGCGTCTGATGACCCTGCTTTGTGCATCTTTACATAAAGTAACAAAACAGAGAAAAAGACCTTATTTAAGATAATTTAGGGGGGAGGGTATAGCTCAAGTGGACGATCATGTTCTTAGCATGCACAAGGGCCTGGGTTCAATCCCCAGTACTTCTTCTAAAAATAAAATAAATAAATAAAAACCTAATTACCACCCCCCAGCAAAAAATTAATTTATTACTTTAATTAAAAGTTAAAAAAAGATAATTTAGTGCAGGCTTATCAGGCTACAAGAGCTACAATGAATGCCCCCACCCATTAATTTAGAAGAAGTCTCACAGTATTTCTCAACATAAAGGCTAAAATATAATTGAGAACACTTCCTGATGGTCAGCATCATTTTAAGAAAAATGTAGATAATTACGTCCCTGGTGTCAAATTTCTGTAAGAGTTGGGCATGGAACATTTAGTAAAAGTGATTTTGCAGCTATCTTTGAAAGAAATGCTGAGAAATGATCTTTTCTGTTGGAAATTAGCCTGCTTTTAAATTCTTCAGTAGGCATACGTGTTTACAAACCAGGCAGGAACTGGATTATATTTTACATATACTTTAGAAACTGATTTGAATTTTGCCCTCTACCTGCAAGGCTATTTCTTAGATAATAACATAAGCAGGCCACTATACTAAATTTTGTTTCCCTGTTTGCTTAATCCTCACAACAACTCTGTAAGCTGCTATTATTACCCCCATATAACAGATAAAGAGCTTGAGGCAGAAAATAATTTGGGTAACTTGGTAAATGGTGGAGCTGAGTAAGACTGCAGCCAGTCTGACACTCAAGTCCATTCTTCTCACCAATGTCGGATACTGCTACCTAAATTCAGCATTGACAGCTAATTTCATATTTAAGTGTGTCATTTCAAAAAGTGCAAAGCTATATTAGTACTGCTGTGTAAATTATCCGTTTGAGATGTGATTGCCAAAAAAAAAAAAAAAAAGAAATAAAATCAGGGTGCCACTGAGGGGAGGGCAAACTGCATATGGACGGACACAAGGGGACTTTATGAGGACAAAGTTGCACAAATCTAGAAATAGATAAAATGGCTGACTTGTACAATTATAATGTGTGAATTTTATGGCCTGTAAATTACACCTTAATACAGCTATTAAATTAAGAAACTGGGATACCAAATTAAGACTAAAACACATATATATATCACACAAAGAACAACAGGCAAATATCATTATTTACTGCACCATTTTCCTTCATGCAGCTTCCTATCCTCACCCGTTCCTGAAAGGATGATTCATTTTTAAAATAGTCTTTAAATTTATTCAGCAAATAATTTTGACTGCCTACTATGTACCCAGGACTAGTCTAGGCACTTGGAATAGATCAATAAACAAAACAAAATTCCTGTCCTCACGGAGCTTGGTTGGAGTCTAGCTGGGATGGGGGTGGAGATGACAATTCACACAACAGAGCAGCAGAGAAGGTGGCATGTTAGGAAAGAGGAACCATGGAAAAATCAAAAAAGGGCAAGGTAAAGAGAGTTGAGGGTATGGGATGTGGGTGATGTTGTATTAAATACCAGAGCAGGCCACACTGAGGACTGAGGTTAGAACTAAGACTTGGAGGTGAGAAGTCCCAGGTGGACGGAATAACCATCACCAAGGGCAGCGCGCACCTCGCATGTTCCAGAATGGGGGCACGGCTGGAGCTGCGGTGAAGGGTCAGTGCAGGTCCTGTATGGCCTTGGAGGACATTGTAAGGACTGTGGCTTTTACCCAGAGTGAAATGGGGAGGCACTGCAGAAGGACGACACAATCTAACTTAGGTTTTCGAGGCTCACTTGACTGCCGGGTGAGAATAGTCGAAACGGGTCAGAGATGAAAGGTGGGAAGCCTCTGAAAAGGGCTGTGCAGGAGGAGAGGACAGTGGCTCAGGGCAGGGAAGCAGCAGTGGAGGCAGGAGCCATGGTGAGAAGTGGCTGGGTTCTGGATATGGTTTAAAGGCAGTGTTAAACCAGATCTATTGACAGAATTCATGTGGTATGTCAGTGAAAGTCAGAGTAACTCCAAGTTTTTTAACCCAAGCAGCTGGATGGATTAAGTTTCCACTAACTGAATGGGGGAGGTTGCAGGAAGAACCAGTTTGGGGGGTAGGAGAACAAAGAGCTCAGTTTTTACACATGTTGCTTTTAAGATATCAGAGCTTCAATTGAAGATGTCAAATCAGTAGAAGATTGTAAGAGTCCAGAGTTGGAGAGAAAAATTCTAGCAGGAGACAGAAATGTGGGAATCATGGGTCACACAGGTGGCACAGGAAGACATGAAACCGAGGTAGTCAAACATTAAGATAACCTGGCATTAACCATGGAAGTTGTCCTTGAGGGCCTGCCTACTAGGTGTGGATATCAGTCCTATTTCCTGACCACTCGAGTTTTAAAAAGCAACTTACAAATGAATTCGTGGAAGACATTGCCTCCAGTGGGTGGGTCCAGAGCTGGAGTGGGAGAATTAGATGGTGCACGCTACTCCCTACGGTAGAATGTGTGTGTGTGTACACATGTGTGTGTGCGCAGGGGGATGAGATACACCTGGCTTTAAGAAAAAGAGCAAGTAAGTCTAGAAGCTGAAAGATGAAAGAATATCCAGATATGGTAGAGGGAACAGGGGAAACACTGTGTACTGTAAGACATATCCCCATAACGCCATTTCCCACCATCCTTTCATAAGGAACACAGTTGAAAAGGGGGGAATTATGTAGATACGTGTGATGTACACAAACTTTCTGACTATGTAACACTGAATATCTACATATGTAGCAAGTTAATGATATTTATATCTGCTTCAAATTTAAAAACAAGTTCACAACAGAGGGAAAATAAAATACTGAGGACTGGTAGAAGTATCATAGAAGGCCTTTCAATGCTCAGATTGGAAGCAAAAGCAGCTTCACCCCACAAAGAATGTCAATAAGAGTCAAGAATGTTTATATTTGCTTAAGAAATTGAGAGTTACAACTTCCTGCTGTAAAGAATTAACATAAGACAGATACCACACTATAAGCAACGTCTATACTGGAGCTTTCTTAAAGCTATTTTAGTTCCTGCTTGTTCTGATGTACTCCAGACACTCTGCAAAGAAAACCTTCTATTCAAAGTCTTAAAGGAATAAAAAAAGAAATAACACTGCATTCTTTTCAGTGTTCTCTGTACTGAAAGTCAATTGCAAATGCAGCACCCTGCCACAGGTCTACATTTTTAACAATAAAGACCTTTGTGCAATTTTTGAATTGCTATGTGACTTTGGGTCAGTCTCTCACTAAGAAGCAGAATGGAGTACCAGAAAATGACACATCAGGTCTAAAACTACAGATGTGGGAGATGAACCTACACCAGGAAACAGCTAAGTGGGAGGGTAAGGTTTACCTTTTAAGTTACCGTAAGTGCAGTTACACCTGCTCCCTGCTTCCCCTGTGAAGTGAAGAGCTAGTCTTTTCCAGAAAAGCTCTCATTCTGAGAACTGTCTTCTTTAAAATATTCGGAGATTCTCTTTTAAGTTTCTTTCACTTTTAAGCCTTTCCCCAACTCTAATCCTATAACAAGTGTAAAAATTATCCTATAGCCTATTGTTACAGAACATAATCTACAAAAGTTGAGGTTTCCCAGGGTTTGGATCCCAGAACTCTGCTACCAGATAATCCTAAAGCTTTCCTTCCATAACAGACTCTTCCGCCAATTCCCAGCTGCGGGCAAATTCGGCTTCTCAGACCAGGTAACTTTCTAACTCTGCCTACGAACACTCTGCTGCCAGTAAAGGAACTCTCAGACAGAAAGCACACAATGCCCCTAGTGAGGGTTGCCTCCTTCAAACAATCAAGATGCCATCACCAAGCAAATATTTAAACCTACTGCAAAACCTCTGAAGACATCTTACAAACAATATAGTTTGTATAGATGCATACTATTTGCTCTGGAATAGTGATTTCCAATGGAAGGAACAAAGGACCACATGACCCAAGCAATTTTTTAAAACTGCACATAACCATACCTTTTCACGTGAGGATTCAGGCAAACCCGTCTTACAGGCCTAGGTGTAACAGAATGACAGCACCTCTAGGAGTAGGGTGAAAAGCAGCAAGGTAGACTTCTAGTGAAAGGGGGTGATGTAATAGGCCCCATCGCCCACTTACCTACCACCATAGGACAATCATCTCAGATCGAGAACAAACACTTTGGGAAACAGAAGTTGTTTATATTTTTATGGTATTCTGGTGGAAATAATGCCCTGAGTCATGTGAAGTTGTGGCTGCAAAATTGAACAGGGGACTGGACATTTTCACATTCAGGACAAAAATAGCCCCTGGATAGCCACCATATCTGCTCTCCCCTTTGCCTGTTCACCCCAAAAGCTGCAGGACTCTCCTGCTTGCAATGACACCCACCACTTCTCACAAATTCTTGCCAAGTTCACATCAGCAGCTGGTGGTGTCAAAGTCACCATTTGTTCTGCTATGAAGTCCCTCCATTACTTTATATCCCTTCTATTTTCTCTGTTGTCTTCCTAGCTACACTTGCATTCACAAGATGGTTACTGCACTAACATTGCCTCTGTAATCAGTCCAGGATATAGGAAGTAGAGATTCAACTGTAACCAGTCCCAGAATACTTGTCATGCCACTCTAGTGTCACAAAAAATACTCTGGCATCCCTCATCTCACTTACAGGACCACTGCATTACTTAGAGGTTGTAAAATTAGGGGGCTTTCTCTACTGGGAAACACTGTGGCTTGTGGTAGAGTTGTGATTTCAGTTTTTGCAACTACTTACAGGCAAAAAGACATGGCCCGCAAATTTTCTTCAAGCGTTTGGTATTTAAACTTTCATTAGATACAGAGCTGGTGGACTAACCGTAATCGATGAACATATGGTCATATTATCAAATAATGTTCATGTCTACCTTACAGACATGTAAGGACTTGGATTACACCTGCAGCCTCTAGGCCTTTAGAATTGGATGTGAAGCATCCTGTGAGATAAAAAAAACCTCCTATCCAGTCACAGAACACAATTACAGACAACATGACACTAATGTCACTGAATACATTAGTATAGTCCATGTATGGTTAAGTTACATCTCCAATTTCTCAGAGCTGGAAAGGAGATGTCTAGAAAAGCTGGAAAAGCCCAATTACCAAAACAGCTCAAAAGTTAAAGCAGACTCCTGCACCTCCCAGAGCAGAGGGCGGAGGGGGCATTGCCCACCACTCTGTCCTCCCCCAGGACGTGGCATGTGGGGAAGCAGGCAGGAATGGGTGGCTGGGACTCGGAGGTGGAGAGTTGATGAAAGCAAGAGTGGAACTGCTCTGGTCCTAGAACAACAGAGCTGTAAAAAGCTCGGCTTCAGTTCAACCAACTCCCTCTCCCACTTTCCCTCCTACCTACGTGACATACAGAGCACAGCCAGGCACTTTCTGCCCATGACGGTGACTACTAGCAGGAAAGGGACCAGGATAAAAGCATGTCCTATAAAAGATCAGTCTGATTTTAAGGCTATGTTATAAACAATGAACAGTACTGTCAGAGTGGAACACTTGTGAGGCGCTCAAGTAGGGAGGAGGAGGTTGAGGATTCATTTCCAGCACTTCCATGTCTTTTATCACTCCTATTTCTGACCTTTCTTTTGCCACTTTTTGTAGCACTGCCATCACTGGCAGGTAAAGGGGCAGCAATGTGACTTGGCCGTTTGGCTGATGGGGCTACATTTCCCAGCAGTGGAATGAAAAGGCACTGGAAGAGGATCAGCTGGAAGATGTGAACTGCGGTCCTGGCCTGTGCCAAACACTAACCAGGTGACCCTGGGTTAGGCTCTTAGTCTCCCTGGGCTTCCGGCTGTTTACTTATAAAATAAGGTTTTGTCATTTCACAATTATATCCAATATGAAATGTAACGTGAAAGTCAAACATAATGACATCTCACCTGCTTGCCTCAGGGAACTGTACAAGCACTGAACACTATGTGAATGTAAACACAGTCTTAAGAAAACTATTGAGGTAAAGCACTAAACTGAACATGGAGATAAAGTTTTTTGGATTTTCTTGGCTTTCTTTTTTAACTGCAACACTGAATTAATAGTTATTAGCTATAATCCACACCACCACCACTGCAAATAAATAAAGAAGGCAAGCACTGCCTGGATGCCTGTTATTGCCCGATGCTAAGCAGGGTGAGGGTTACAAAGGAGGCTGAACAAGTGAGTCTTCTCCAGTTACCAGCTAAGTGAGGAGACACATTGGAAATCACCCAGGAATGGTACCAAGTCAGTACTCAAATCCAAGATTACAGGCTACTGATCATAAACAGTACAGGAATACAAAGAGGAGCTAGAAGTATTTGGAATAAATAGGGAAGACTCTATGAAGGGGATGGGGCTCCAACTAGTTCTCAGGGCAATTCTAAGCTGTTTTAACTGAGGACTGGATAGGAAAAGGCTGGTGACTCCTGGTTTTTAATAAGGCACAGGTTACCCTAGGAGGCTAAGTTACATAATGATTGGAACAAATAAGGTAAGTCCAAAATGATGAAGGGTCGAGACTCCCTGGCTGAGATCTGGTTGTGTTAAGTCTTTGACTTGACTGTAGATGTTGGAGCACCAAAACTCTAGGTTGACTGAAAGGGGGGGAGAGAATATCCAAGAATTCAGCAGAAGGAAAAATTCATGTATCAGGGATGAAAGCTCTTCATCAGAGTATCAGCAATCAGAATAGACACTTGAAACCAACAACATACAGTTCAAGAAGCTGACAAAATGTGGAGGGTGGTGAGAGAAAGATAAATCAAAGACCACTCCAAGCCTTTGTGTATTCAAGACCGGAAGAATGATTAGCCCACTGAATAAGTGGAGACGCTGCAAGAAAAAAGATTATGAAATCAGCTTTAGACATGTTGAATCTGACGTATGAGCTAAGAGTAGGTTTTCTCTAAGAAGCTCAAAATTCAAAACTGAAGCACAGATGTTGAGTACAGACTTAAGATGCAGATGGACAAGACATGATAAATCTCCTAAAAGAAAACATAGGCAAAACATTATCTGACATAAATCTTAGCAACATTCTCCTAGGGTAATCTACCCAGGCAATGGAAATAAGATAAAAAAATAAACAAAAGGGACGTAATTAAACTCATAAATTTCTTCACAGCAAAGACAACCATAAGTAAAACAAAAGGAAACAACAACCTATGAATGGGAGAAAATATTTGCAAATGATACGACTAACAGAGGCTTAATTTTCAGAATATATAAACAGCTCATACAACTTAATAACAAAAAAAACAAACAACTCAATCTTAAAATAGGCAGAAGACCTAAAGAAGCATTTCTCCAATGAAGACACAAATGGCCAATAGGCACATGAAAGAATGCTCGATATCACTAATAAACTGAGAAATTCAAATCAAAACTATAATGAAGTATCAGCTCCCATCAGTCAGAATGGCCATCGCTCAGAAGTTCATGAATGATAAATGCTAGAGAGGCTGTAGAGTGAAGGGTACCCTCTTACACTGCTGGTGGGAATCTAGTTTGGTGTAGTCATTATGGAAAGCATGGAAATCCCTGAAAAAACTAAAAGTAGACTTACCCTATGACCCAGCAATCCCACATCTGGGTATATAACTGGAAAGAACTCCAATGTGAAAAGATACCTGCACACCAGTATTCACAGCACCACTGTAGACAATAGCCGAGACATGGAGGAAAGCTAAATGTAGCAACAGATGACTGGATAAAGAAGTTGTGGCATATTTATACACTGGAATACTACTCTACCATGAATAGGACAAAATAAAACCATTTGCAGCAACATGGATGGAGCTAGAGATCATCATTCTAAGTGAAAGCAGCCAGAAACAGAAAAATACCAAATGATACCACTCATATGTGCAATGTAAAAAAAGAGAGAAAAAGACACTGTGAACTCATCTACAGAACAGAAACAGACTTGCAGACTTAGTAAACAGTCAAGGTTACCAGGGAAAGGGGATAGGAAGGGATAAATTTGGGAGTTCGAGATTTACAAATGTCAGCCACTATATATAAAAAGAGATTTTAAGTTAAGTTTCTTCTATATAGCACAGAAACCTATGTTCATTATCTAGCAATAACCTGTAATGAAAAAGCCGATACAGCCACCAACTGAGGAAGCAAGAGAAGAAAGGAGAGTTAGTTATGCTGGGCTAGAGCCCACTTCTAAAATCCTTGTCAGCCACTGAGGCTGCCCCGAGTACACTGAGCTTTCCTCCCAGGGACAGGCTGACATGACATGCGTCCTGCAAACCTGGGGCAGCAGAGGCCGTCCCCAGGTCTGGCCCTAGGGGAGATGGGAGCAAGTCCACCTGCTCCCCTTGGGGCAGCACCCCTCCCTGCAGCCCCCGCCACCTGACTGCACCACGCCTGCCTCTCAGGAAACCACTGACTTGAAAACAAGTGGTCCACGAACCTGGGGCAGCGGCAGGGAGATGGGCAGCGACCTGGCAAGCTGGTAGATTTGCCCCCATCTCCCCCACGGCCTGTCAAGGGCTCGGCCTCTGCTGCTCCAGGCACGGTCCGCAGGTCAGCCTGCTCTCGGGAGGAGGGCACGGTGTGGTCAAAGGCAGTGGCGGGTTATGGGGTCTGCCCATGGGAGCCCTTGGATTTACTTCAAACTCCCCAGCGCATGGCCTGAGCTTGGCCTCTTCTGCCTCAGGTTCGTGGAACTCAGGTTACAGGTCAGCCTGCTCCTGGAAGGCGGGTGCTGTGCTGTCAGGGAAAGGCGGCAGATGCGATGGCGGGATTGGGGCTGCCCTGTGAGAGCGCAGGGGTTGCAACAATTTCCTGCTGCTGCTGCAGCCATCCCAGCACACTGATCGCACCGAGCCCATCTCCCAGGAGCAGACTGACCTGTAACCTGAGTCCCACTAACCTGGGTCTTTAGAGGCCGCCCCCAAGGTCAGGCCGCGGGTAAGATGGGAGCAAATCCAGGGGCTCTCATGGGGCAGTCCCCATTCCATCCGAGGCCCCGCGACGGCACCGCACCCGCCTGCCAGGAGCAGGCCATCGTCTGAGGGCCAGTCGGAGATGCTCTGGAACCGTCCGGCGCCCTCCCAACTCCCGGGGCTGTACCTGCTCTCCTAAACCCGGGTAGAAGCGGCGGCAAAAACGCGGTGTTCAGGAACTACTAATACCGGGGTTACCACGAACCACAGCGGCGGCTGGGACCCGCCTCAGGGTCCTAACGGGACGCGCGGCCGGGACCTCACCTCCGCACCCCTCCCTGGGCGCATCCTCAGCTGCACAGCCCAGGCGTCACCCGCCGGGTCCCCAAGAAGCGCGCCCCCACCAGCGCCCTCTTAACTTTCCGGCAGCGGCAGCCGAGCCGCGGGCAAGCGGCGGCCCAGGCCCCAGGCCGTGTTCCTCTTCCAGGAGCTGGTCCAGGAGCAACCGGCTGCCGCCAGCTTCCACGCGTTCTGGGTGGGTTCCGGCGTCCGCGCGTCTGTCCGTCTGCGCGTGCGCGCCCCTCCTCCTCCCGCCCGCAGCGCAAACTGCTCGGGTGGGTCTCCTGCTTTACCGGCCCTGGCCGCTGGGGCCGGGAGGAGCCAGGTGGGGCCCCTCCTGCTTGTCCCGCCGGGTCTCCATCCCCAGAGCCTTCACCCAGCCACCGACTGGGTCCTGGCACAGAACTAGAACCACGACTGCCCTAGGCCAGGCCTCACCCACCCAGCCCCACTTCCCCTGATCAACTTCCCCTCCCTGTTACTACCCTCCCACCACTGGCCAGGCCCAGTCTCCCACCAGACCTTGAAGACAGGGCTCCTTCTCCTCACACCATTGTCCCTGCCCTGACACTCCATCCTGCTAGGTCCTAAGCTATGGCCCCTACACCCACAAGCTTACCCCTCATGCCTCAACACAGGACACCCAACAACCTGAAATTATCCCCCTCACCTCTCAGCCAGGTCATTTCCACTCTGATCGGGCCCCACACCTCTCAACCTGTACCCCCACACCATGGGATCCCCTTCAATCTGAGTGCACCCCTACTCTGAGCTCACTCACTCACCCCTCACCCTGTGGTTGGGGTGGGGAAATCCGTGCTCCAGTAATGATGACTACTGCCACCAGTGGGGGATCGAGCCTAGTGTGCACCTTCATAGTTCATGTCTGAGACTACAGGGTGAGGCAGGCTGGGCTGAAGGTGGTTCCAATTCCCGCCTTGGCACCCTGATCCCCGCAGCCTGTGCCTCAACTGACCCGATGGGTCAGGTTGATCACAGGCTGCCAGCCACTGGCCTTGGGCTTTGGGTGGTTGATGGTACTGATGGTGATCTGGACCCCTAGGGTGGAGGCACTGGGCACGCGGACCTTTGGTGTGGGGGAGTTCAGAGTTTGCACTTGATCCCAGGGTTACACAGCAGATGGTGGGCTGTGTGCATGGGGCTGTGTGCATGGCATGGACTCAGCACAGGTGGGTTCAGGGACCTTGTTCATTCACACCAGGCCAGAGGGAAGAGGAAAGGGAGTTTTTAAAGTGTCAAAGTGAGGAATCCAAAGCTTTAGAGCAAAGTAGGAAGGTGCACTGGCCAGGCCACCATGGATCTCGCCGCGACGCTTGTCCCTTGCATCAGGGGAGACTGGCAGTTGACTGGCCAATGAGACATCCCCTGCTGTGGTATAGTTTACAGGCAATTGAAGGGATTTTGAAAGGTAATTTTAATCCAATAATTGTCAGTTTCTCTGCGGTAGATTAGGTCCAAAATCATGGTGAATCTGGCAGGGATCCTGCCTGAAATCCAGCCTGGGACAGTGGAGGACCCACCCAGGAATCATCCACTTAGCTCTCACCAAAAGTCACTGTAATAGAGAACAACAAATCTGACTCCATATTGGATCTGTTCCTTTTCTTTAACCCTCTGCAGTGTTTTCTAGGCTTAGACTTGCTATCTCTGCACTTTTTGTAAAACAGTGTTGCCTTTAGCCTGAAATAAACAGGAGAGCCTATTCTCAAAAGTCTGAGCTTTAAGGATATTAACACTTTGCACTCCTATAAAGATAACAAGTTGCAGAATAGAAAAAGTTAGTTTTGTTGCAGGTTTTGCAGGAACACCATGATCTGACCCACGTGGACAGCTGCAAAGGATTCCAAGAACAAGGAATTTCTACACCAACAAGTTTGCAACAACCAACCACAGCCCCTCCACTTTTTAGCAGAATAGGAGCCTGAAGTTGACATGTGGAAGATGGTTCTCCAAGATATTAGTCCGCCATTTTCTTGGTTTACAGCTGTTTACGTAGACCAGGTCATAGTGCCTCTGTAAATCCTCTAACAAAACAAAAGTAGTTTACTATTCTACAACCTGTTGTCTTTATATAAGTGCAAAAGTGTTAATATCCTTAAAAATCAGAGCCTTGAAAGTAGGCTCTCCTGTATATTTAAGGCTAAAGGCAACATTGTTTTACAAAAGGTGCAGAGCTAGTAAAACTAAGCCTAGAAAAGAGGGCAAAGGGTTAAAGCCAAAAGGACAGATCTTCTATGGAGTCAGATTTTTTCTTTTCTATTTTACTATATTCTATTTTTGTTTTAAGTATATAAGAATAAAGTTTAGCCTTTTCCCATTTTAAATTGTGCAATTTTAAGGAGCATTAATTGCATTCACAGTGCTGTGAGACAAGCACCACTTGTTTCAGACTATTTCCTTCCTCAAAGTAAAAGCTTGTATACAAAGAGCACCCCACGTCCTACCTCGCCCAGCCCATGACAAGCCCTAATCCCCTTTCTCTCTCTATGTCTTTACCTATCCTGGAAGTTCCCTATCAATGAAATCATATAAAAGGTGGCTTTTTTTGGTTTGTCTGCCCACATATCTTAAGTAGGGACGGGTAAATTATTTTTTTTCACGTGAATTAGCATTTTTGTATTTTGAGAGGAAAGTCCAGATGGATTAAAGATGAGACGTACCATATGAAGCCCTTTTAGTAACTCTGTGTATAATCTCGGGGTAGGCACTGCTGTTCTAAGTGTGAAATCAGAGCCAGAAGGGAGATGCTTAGCTCTTCTTGTGGCAAAATAAAACCAAACTAAAGCAGAAAACAAAGGCCAAGAAAGACAGCTGGAAAGACAAACCACAGCCTGGAAAAACCTTTCCTCATGACCCAAGGTCGGAAAAAAGCTTCACATCCCTGTGGTCCAAAAAGCTCTTGAAGCCCAGTGTTCTGAAAAGAAACAAAACACACAGAGTCAGTTCCAACGAGAGGCAGTGCAGGTGGCAGGTTTGTGCTGGAGATGCTCGACCTCTCAGGTGAGGACACAGGCAGACAGACAGACTGCAGAGACAGCTTTGGCCACCATCACACTGGCAGGTCTTTAGCCCGGTGACAACCAGCCCTGGTGACAACGTGAGCAGGCAGAGGCCCCAGGAGGTACCCTGGAAGGAAGAGCAAATGGACGCTCCTCTCCAGCAGAACAAGGTGTAGGATACATCAAAGTGCCACAGGTGCATCCCTTCCCTAGCAGTGCTGAGCCTTAGAGAAGATCCCACCAAAGTGCTTGCACAATTTTCAAAGATAATGTTTCTTCAGTAACATGAATTCAAAATAATCAATATGTCATCAAGGGATTTTCAGAAGTGACCTGCCCTGGACCCGTACAATACACAAACATAAATACACACATATACACATAAATATATACACACATACATACAGGAAAAGAGACAGACAGACTGAAACACAGAGAAGCAGGGGGAGACAGAGAAACAGAGAGAGAGACAACTCAGAGAGGCACTGAGAGACAGAGACTGAGAGAAAGAACACTGGAGCTGGTAATGAGTGGAACTCACATACATTTTCACAAGTCAGTCTATGTGTCAGAACCTGGTCCCAAAGTCGATCCACCCTCCAGGGGAGGGTGTGGGGATCCCACAAGGGTGTGGGAACAGAAGGCAAAAAATAGGAAGCCGTTGTGGGGCCGCCCACCACAGAGGCCGAGATGGGACACTGGGCCTGTATGTCAACATGACAGAATGACCTAGGAGGTTGTATGCCAGAGCGGACGATGTCAGAGTTGTATTTAATTTCAGTCTCACGACTGGGAGCGGGGAAGCAAGCAGCAAGGAAAGTGACTTTCTCCAGACCCCAGGGCAGACACCGGCCTGTGTGGGGTGTGCTTTGCACTCTGCCAGCCCTCTGTGGGGTCCTTCCTTTGCTGAGTCTGTGCACGATCTCCCTGTGATGCCAGCCCGTGGGGGTGACAGATGCAATAGGTGTTTCTAGGTCTAGAGACAGGATGGCTTCTCTAGGAAGCAGGGGACAGAATGATCCCCACTGTGCTGATGGGGGATTGGGGAGACCCTGAGAGGCACATGGCTTGTCCAGGATGATAACACTGCTGAGTAGGAGGAGCCAGGTCTGAACCCAGCTGTGTCTTCAGAGCTGCGGCACTGGTTGCATCCAGGCCTCCCCAGGGCTATGGGGGGGGGCTGAGTTGGTGTCACTGTGTGTGGACATGGCATGGAGTGAGAAATGAGAGATTGGAAGCCCAGAAAGGCCCTTGAGGAACTTTGTGTCAGGAGGAAGCTTGGAGAAGTGGACCCCAGGAAGTGACCTCACTTCCCTGGCAATAGAGCCCAACAGAACTTAGAACCGAAGTCACCAGGCACCCACTCTGTAGAGAAGTCCCTACTCAGCTCACCTGGTTGGAGACAGAGGCATGTTCTGCTGCATTCCATTATCCTGCGGCCGCAGGCCCCGGAAAGCCCGCAGCGAGGGTCTCTACCAACGCTGCCGGCACTGGGTCAGGTCTCACCCAAGGCACCTCTGGCCTTTTGGCCAGAGAGACCCAAAGGTAACACAGGGAGGCCCAGGGCAGGCCCCTCCAGGCTGGGCCACCACTCAGATCCCATCCAGGTAGCCACACGGCCCCATCCATCCTGGTGGAGGTGGAGCAGTCATGTTGGGGATGGGTATCTGCCTCAAGAAAGAGCAGGACAGAGGCCTGGGGGGCCCGGTCACATAGACAGCCCAGGACAAAGCTGGCTGGCTGAGATGTGGAGAGCCCGGGAAGGGTCCTGCTGCCCGAGGTGGAGCCCATGCTCTCTGGGTATGTATTTTCCCTCCCGGATGTCTGAGCTGAACAAGGTTCTGGTCTGATCTAGCAGCAGAGGGAGGAGTCTACAGAATCAGGAGTGTTCCTGGCCAGGAAGGACTCTGAGACTTCCATGCTGGGTCAGCTGCTGGTCATTATCATTGCAGAGCCAGATACCACATATTGAAAAGAAGCTGATGAATAAGAACACCAACGCCCCCTCCCCAAGTGAAGGGCTGGTGTGTCACTCTTCTGAGGGCCAGCGCAGACTCCTGGTGGGTCTGGATATGGAGGGGTCCCCACCACCATGGCCCACAAATCAGTGGGGCAGGCCTCCGACCCAGACATCACCCAGGGCTCTCCCAGGGACCTACCCGGGGCTGACGGGTAGCTCAGCACACCCTGGTCTGACCTGGAGCACCGTGCCCACCTCGCTGCAAGTCAGGTGGAGGACCAGGAGCCCCCGAAGCAGAGACCAAAGGTCAAAAAGGCAGGGCTGGTGTATGTGTGTAGGTGAGGGTGGGGCGAAGGCTGGGCCACACAGGGAGGTGTCCCTAGAGGCTACTGTTGGGACCAGAAAAAAGAATGGCCTCAGACCACCTGTCTGGAAAAATTCAGTCACAGAACACATCCTGTGGGCACTTTCTGGGTGGGAGCTGTCTGGAAAGCTCTGGGAAGATTTCTGTCCTTGTAGAGGCACATGGAAAGGGAGGCAGGTGCATAAATTTTTCCTCTCTCACAGCATGAGCTCTTCCACAAGACTTAAAACTCTCTCCACTTCCAATAGTTACAGAGGAGGCAGGGGCAGGGGAAGATGTCAGAGACCAAAAATGGGACGAACTGGATCCTGCAGGAGACCTCGAGCTACCTCCTGCCGCTCCTGCAGCTCTTCCTGAACCTGCATCTGCAGCTGGACTGCTGGGCAACGGAGAACCAGTTCAGGCATCACCACCACCTGGGGTAGAGCCCCCTCTGCACCCACCCACACCTTCTTCTCCAAAATGTTTTCCAAAATCCCACCGTCAGTCCCCCCACAAACTTGACGTCCCTTCCGCTGAAGATGTTTTTGTTTCATTTTCTTTAGTTTCCTTTGCTTGTTTCACATCATTTATGACATCCTTTATTTTTCTTTTTAGAGTTTCATGTAATAAAATATAGACTTTTCCCCTTTTAAATTGTGCAATTCAGGAGCATTAGGGGCATTCACAATGTTGTGCGACCATCACTACCATCTAGTTTCACACTATTTCTTTCCTCAAAGTGAAACCTTGGATCCAGAGCATGCACTCCCCTCCCTCCTCACCCAGCCCCTGACAACCCCAAGTCCTCTTTCTCTTTGCGTGTCTTTACCTCTACTGGTTGTTCCCTGCCAATGAAATTTTAAAAAAGAATTTTTTCCTTCCTGCCCACATGTTTTCACCTGGGGCTGAGGATTTTTGTTTGTTTTCACTTGAAACAGCATTTTTATTATTTTCAGGGGATATCCAGGGGGATTAAAGATGTGATGCACAAAATGAAGCCCTTTTGGTAACTCTGTGCATAATCTCAGGGTAGACACTGCTGTTCCCCCTGTGACACCACAGCCAGAAGACACAAGGGAGATGCTTAGCTCTTCCTGTGGCAAAAACAAAACCAAACGAATCAAAAAAATTAGTAAAAGCCCAGAAAAATTGCTTGAAAGGCAAACCACAACCTGGAAAATTCATTCCTCATAACCCAAGGTTGGAGAAATTTTTCCCATCCCTGTAGTCCAAAATCCTTTTGAAACTCGGTGTTCTAAACAGAACAGGCATGGGCAGTTCCAATGAGAGGCAATGCAGCTGGCCAGTGTGTGTTAGAGATGCTTGACCTCTCAGGTGAGAACAGAGGCAGAGAGAAACACTGCAGAGACAGCATCGGTCACCATCACACTGGCAGTTCTTTAGTCAGGTGACAGACAGCCCTGGTGACAATGTAAGCAGGCAGAGGCTCCAGCAGATCCCCTGGAGGGAAGAGTGAAGGGACGCTCCTCTTCAGGAGAACAGGGTGCAGGACGCATCAAAGGGCCACAGATACATCTCTTCCTCAGAAGATCTGATACTTACAGTTCATCCCATTAAAATCCTTACACACCTATTCAAAGATGCCTTTTCAAGGGTGTCCATCACAGCACTGGTTGAAACAGTCGGAATTAAGGCAACACTAATATTGATGGAGAGGGGATGGGGTCCATTCGTTCTGGTTCATGTGGATGAATGAATGCTGTTCAGTTGGAAAAGTGGGTGCCTGGTCTCAACCCAATGTCAAGGGAGGCCTCAGGGTGGAAGAATGCAGACCCACTCTCTGCATCCAGGGTCCCATCTGCAAGACCACATGTGTGTGAAATCAATACAGATGGAAATTGATCTGATTGTGAGTGTGTGAGAGACAGAGATGGAGAGAGACATACTGAGAGACACAGAGACTGAGACATAAGCACCAAATCATTCGTGACAGACACCGCTGTGGGTGGGAATTACAAATCACTTCTTTTTTAGGCAATATTTCAATTTTTTGTACTGTGTCTGTATTACTCTACTAATTCTAAAAGGATTAAAATCCTATGCTAATGTGACCCATTCATTACTCATCTATGGAGTAATTAAAGTACATTAATCCTATTTTTAAAAGAATTTAAAGCCTTCTCAGGACTCAGTTCCATGTCAGCTCAGTGGAAGCAGAGGTTCTCCAGGAGGTCGTGTCTTTTCTGAATCAGCATCCAATACAGGTGAGCAAGAAGTACCCGACTTGGACACTGAAGACTACAATAGATGAGAGAGTGTGTTGAGAGAAATTAAGACCTATGTTCAAAGAGAATAATCCCATATTCATGGAGCAGAAGGCTTCATTCTACTAAGATGACAAAGGTCCACGAATAGATCTAAGGATTCAAAGAATGCTTACCCAAATCCCAGGTGGTATTTTGCAGGAATTGACAATCAATCTAAAATTCACGTGGAAAATCCAGGAGGTCAGAATACATGAGTGAATCTTGAAAAAGAAGAACAAATTTCGAGGAATGGAAAGTCAGATGGAACCCACGGTTAATACAAAACCTCTTTAAGCTGAAGATAACTGAGATTCAAAAGATGCAGAAGAAAACCTGTCATGGAAGCCAATTCTCTCCTTTCCCTTTTCCCTATTAAGTTAGGTTGATAAAAAAGCCTTTAACTTTCACCATTTAACATGGTAGTTACTTTTCTGGTTGGCTCCTGCGTGTGCATAAATAAAAAGTTTCTCTCGTTCATCTCCTCTTTACTTCTGTGGGCTCTTTGGGAGGGACTCTGGATTATGGGGACCTGCTCTTTTCTCACCTTCTTTAGTGACATCTTTTGTCCATGGTGAAGTTCTTAAAAAAAAGAAAAGTCTCATTGGTTTTGGGTCAGATTTGGAACATGTATACCTTTGGAGACCCCCTGGAGGAACAAGGGGGTTCAATACTGCCTGGAGAATTCACTTGTCAAAATGCCTAACAAGACGCTATTTGCAAGGGTTTTTTTTTTTAAAGATTCTTACCCTAAAACAAATCCCCTATCTAAACCTCTTGGATGATCAAATATAAAGAAAAAAGGAGAATCATGTCTGGCCTAAGAACACTTGCTTAACAAAACAGAAGGACAGAATCAGTTTCAGAGCAAAAATTAAAATGCATTTATACCATCAACCCTCCCACCCTTTTGTACACTGTCCTCATGTAATCTGCCAGATGGCCCCCTGGAGAAGGCCCTTTGCCCGGAACTCGTTCTCATTTTCAGAGCTCGGCCAAGCGGGAGGTTGGTCCCCAGGGCCTGAGAGGGGCTATGTGTGAAATCTTCTCTACTGAGACCCAGCGGACTGAAGGTAACTGTGTTCTCTGAGGGAGAGAGAGCACACCGAGCCTCTGTGGAGGCATCTCTGAGACCCTCCCAAAGGCACAAATCTCTAACTCTGGACACGGGAATTTTTGATTGGCATCTTAGTTGGAAATCTCCTCCTGGATAGAAAGAAGCAGATTCAAGATGTTGCAATTGGATGGGCAGGTTGGCCTCTCGAATTAGTCGATGAGGAGGACATGCAATTCTCTGCAGAAGTAGGAACACCCATCCCTGCTCTGCTGACGTCATGTACAGAGAAACAGACGCGACTCTAGGGGGAATTCAAAACCCACCAACCTTTCTTACCGATGTCAACGTCCCCACTTTATTCTCCTGTCAGGTCTCTGCACAAAAACTGTGGCTCATCCCCAAATATCACATACCCATCACCCTGTACCACTCTGTGTCTGTGTCCAACTCGAGCATTAAGGCCTGTGACCGTTACTGTTAAATCGTGTCCCCCTTTCTGCCCGTCTCCCGCCATCATCCCAGTCCAACCTCGGTGTCTCTCTCCAGGTCAGCAGCACTCTTCCCACTGGCTTCCCATCAGCTTACCTTGCCCTGTTTCCATTGCTTATTCCCCATACGTTGCCCACAACGGTCTTATTAAAGTATGAATCAGATCAAGTTGTTCCGCATTGCAAAATACTTTCGTGATTTTCCATTGTATTCAGAAGGATATCCAGAGTCCCTACCAAGGCCCTATGTGATCCGGGCCCTCACCGATCTCTGCAGCCTCAGCTCTCACCGTTCTGCTCCAGCCCCTCTTCACCGCCCCGATGGTCCCCACCAGGACAGCTGCGTTTCTAACTCCAAGTCTAGTACTTACACTTCTTCCGGCCTGGGAGGCTTTTCTTGTCTGTTACCTACGTGGCTTATTCTTTTGCTTTATTCAGGACTTTGTTCAAATTATTTACCCTCAGAGAGGACTTATCTGACCAGATTATTTAAAATAGCACACACATATTTCCTATTCAAACATTTTCTCTCCTAATATGCTTTATGTTTCTTTGTGGCAATTATTAGTACCTGGCAGTACATCATATATTTATTTGCTTACTGGTTTACTGTCTGTCTTTCTTACTAGACCTATATTCATGGAACCACAAATAACTGTTTTAATCAGTAACTTTCAAACCACCTTTAAATGAATTCTTTTATAAGATGAGAATTTCAGAGGCTTCCACGGGTTGCTTAGGGGAAAAAAGAAAAAGGATTCAGGTTGAAATAATTTATTAAGGACCTGAGAGTTGGTTATTTATTTTATACATAGTAGTGTGTACCTGTTAATCCCAAACTCCTAGTCTAGCAAAAGACCTAGCTGACTACTATTTTTAAAGGAATTTTTTCTTTTTAGACTGGGGTTGTTTGAGATCTCTTTTCTTCTTCGTTATTTTTCTTTTTTTAAAGATTTTTTTTATTATTTTTTTACATTGAGGTACCGCAAATTGAATCCAGCATGTACTCTACCCCTTGAACTATACCATCCCCTCCAAAGACAATTATTTTTATACTTTGACAATACCATATTGAAATAAGATTTTTGTTCCATTTTCCCTTCATAGAGTTTATAACTGAGGGAGAGAGTCAGAGGAAGCCCTGGGCCAACCCTTTCTTCTCAGCGGGTCACTACACAGCAGAGGAGCTTGGCTGTCTCCAGGCCCAGCTCACCTTTCTGCTCTGAGGGCCGACTCAGGCCACTTCTCTTACAAGCGGCGTGTTAGAAGCAGCAGAAAGCCAACTAGCGAGCAACAATGACAAAACTGACCCACCTGCAGTTGGACATCATCTGGTCTGAAACGTACCTCTTAAATCTCTTCTTCTTATTAGTGGATGGTTTTCAAAAATATTCCCAAGGAGATGAATCTCACTCCATTTTTTCTGGATTTCTTGGGCCTTCTATGACTTTAACTGCAGGCTTCATTTTCTGCACAACATCTGCAGGGAAGCCAGGCAGAAAACGTGAACAGACCCTGCAGGCCGCGGCTGAGGCCTCCCGTCAAACATCCTTGTTGTGCAGAGCCTACGTTCATGGGACAAGTTTCATTACTGCTGTAATTAGTTCTTGTCCAAGTGTCCCACCGGAAATGTTTCTAGATAGAACGTGGCCTGACGCAGATGAGCAGTGGGGATGTGGGGTGCAGATGACACACAGACTGGAAGGAGAAAAGGGAAATGTTACTTCAGGCTTCAGTTTGGAAGATTACTGATTTTTATATGGACATTAAACTTGGTCAGGCTGAAGCACCATTTGCTCTAAGACGGGGTGATGTACACGTATCCCTACAACTTCAAAAAATATGTTGAAGCTGGGCGTAAAAGCCTAGGGGACAGACAGCTTTGAGTGACACCTCCGTTCCAGGATGCCTATGATCTCGGGCTCACAAAGAGGAAAAGAATACACATATTTTGCCTCTGTAGTTCTATGTGAAATTATTTTGACCCTTGCCGGATGGTGTAAGATCAGAGAGCATGTAGTCTTTCGTACATCGCAAAGATGACAAGTCTTCTTGATGAGTCAGCACACTGTTTCTGATGGCCCGGGGTCTATGCCAGACATTAGCTGTCTAGACAAATACCACACAGCCCCCCATCCCTCAAGGAGATCACAGTGTGTCGTGGAAGATACAAATTTAAATAGATTTTCAATACAATGTGGTAAGAGTCACTTTGCATCATATATACTATATGTTCAGAGGGGCTCTTGCACTGCCTGGGGCTGTGTTCTAGAAGATAGGGAAGGTGTCAGAGAGGAAATGCTTTCTGCACTGACATCTGGCGGATTCCAGCAAATCTCTAGACCAGGAGAGTGCATGGTGGGGACGGGATTCTCAGCAGCTTGCGTGTCTCGTGCAGACCCCTGGTCATGTCTAAGAGCACTTTGCACTTAGGGAAGGAACGTCAGTGAGGCTAGAGGCTGTGAGGAACTAACGGAAGCTGAGGCTGAAAAAAAGCAGCAACTAGGTGATGAGAAGGTGTGACGTTAAATCAGGGAGCGTGGACTTCCTCACACACGCAGCGTGGAATTCTTTGGGGTTATAAGAGGAGAGTGACACAGATTAGTCATTAAAAGTGAGCAAAGTGGATTGTTCACTCTAAAGTACAGCACTGGGGAGACTAGCAAGGGGGGGAATTAATGCAGTGGGGAGCGAGGAACAGGGACTTAGTTGGGGGACATTAAGGAATAGAATTATAGTACTGACAGGGGTGAGGGAGTGGAAAAGTAAAGGAAAACTCCCAGATGTTTGGCACAGAAAAGAGATGGGATAGTGATGCCATTGTTTGAAAAAGTAAAACTAGTTCTGAGCGAGTGTAAATCCAGACAAACAGAGCTTGAGATTTTTATGGGCTAATCAAATGTGAATGTCTACTTGTCAATTAGAAGTATATTTCTGGGACTGAACTGAGATGTCCATGCTGGAAAAGATTTGACAGTTAATCTTTGGACAGAGAGCAGTTGAAGCCACGGGAATAAATGCCACCCACTGACAGTTTACCAAAGAAAAGGGAAGGAGGGCACTTCTGGTTCAGAAAATATGGCAGACCAGAATCTTGAAGACCCACTCACTTAAGACACATAAAAACGTAGGACAAAATGCTGCCAGTGTTTTCCTGGTTTTTTTTTTAAGGGCACATTTATTGTGGTATGATACCTGTACAATAAAATACACATATTTCACATGTACTACTTGGTGAATTTGATAAATGTCTACACCCAGAAAACCATAACCACGATCAAGATAGCTAACATTTCCATCACTCCCCAAGAGGGGCACTTTTCGAATCCCCATATTTATCCCTTCCCATCCCCTTCTCTCCCTGTGAACCGTAAGTTTGTTTCTCTATGTCTGTGGGTCTGTTTCTCTTCTGTATTTAAGTTCATTTGTGTCTTTTTTTGATTCCACATATAAGTGATATCATATGGCATTTTTCTCTTTTTCTGGTTTACTTCACTTAGAATGACTATCTCTACGTCCATCCATGTTGCTGCAAATGACATTATTTGTTTTTTCATGGCTCAGTAGTATTCCATTTTATAAATATACTACTACTTCTTTATCCAGTCACCTGTCAATGGACATTTGGGTTGTTGCATGTCCTGGCTATTATAAATACTGCTTCTGTGAGCATTGAGGTGCATGTGACTTTTTGAATTAGACTTTTCTTCTGACATATGCCCGGGAGTGGGAAGGCTGGATCATGAGTTAAGTCCATTTTCAGTTTTTAAAGGAACCTCCACACTGACTTCTCTAGTGACAATGCAGCCCATCTTGTGAAAGCAGAGCCATGCTCAGAAAGTAATGGGTATTTCTAAAGGCCAGACATGATGCGCAGTGAGTGTGGCCTGTTCAAGAATCAGAGGGCAGTCTGCCAGGGCTGGAGGAGAGTGACAAGGGAAGTGTGGTACAGGTAGGAGTCAGACCATGTGGGGACATGGCAGGCTGGGATAAGGAGCCTGGACTTCCAGTAATCCCTTGGTAACCATGGGGCACTGGTTCCAGGACTCACCCTGAAGTCAACATCCATGGATGCTGACGCCTCTTGTATAAAATGACATAGGACTTGCATGGGACTCATGTACATCCTCCCATCTACTTTTATATATATATACAAACTTTTTTTATTGAGTTATAGTCATTTTGCAAAGTTGTATCAAATTCCAGCATACAGCACAAGTTTTCAGTTATACATGAATATACACATATATTTGTTGTCACTTTCTCTTTCACTGTGTCCTCCTGTGTACTTTAAATTATCTCTAGATTACTCATAGTATCTAATACAACATGAATGCTATGTAAGTAGTTGCCAGTGTATGGCAAATTCAAGTGTTGCTTTTTGAAACTTTCTGTTTTTTCAACAATATTTTCAATCCACCGTTAGTTGAATCTGCTGGATAGGGAGCCCCTAGATACGGAGAAGCCCCAAGCTCCTCCTTCCCACATCCTATATTTGCACTGCAAGCACTGAAGGGGTCCAAACATAGAAGAGACCCATCTACCTGCTGGAAACCCTGAGGAATTCCGTCAGCGTATGTAGCGCAGGAGAGAAGGCTTAGGGCCAACTAGTGGGAAAGGAGGGCCTGCCTGGAGAGGATGGAGGAAGGACAGTAGTGGAAGCCATCACGTACACTTACTGGAACTAGCTGATAGCAGTGAGGAACGCCAAGGAACTGGGTACACGTCACGTGTGGGGCGATCCTGGCCACCAGGTGCAGGGATCACATAGCTGGGACCCAGTTTGCAAGATCAAAATAACAAGGAGGGAAAGGGGCTGCCTCAGTCCCAGGATCCTGACAACGGCCACAGCGACGTGACCCCAGCTAATGCGGTTCCCCTAGTAAGCCAGAAAAAGGAAACTCTGAGCCAAGATATTGCAGATTCCACCGCAGCCACACGGATAACTAGATCTCTAACGTGACAAAATGTAACCACCAGAAACAGGAATCTTTCCTTTTCTCTTCCTTTGGAACTTTGGACAGGGAGTCACACATCTTTGACGGGAACCACCTATAAACCAATAGAGAGCTCACTTTTTCAGGAATAAGCATGGAGAAAAAGAGTGGGGTGATGGTTTAAAGCAGAAGTCAAAGTTGAAGCCCATCTGAGAAATGGTAAAAACATGCTTCTCAATGAATTCGAGTTATGGCAAAAAGAAGGAGGAAGGTTAAGGAAATCTCTATTAATATCCATTCACCATAAAAGACTAGCCAGCCATAAAAAGACAGCACCTTAAATTAATAATTTTTTTTTTTGGTGATGAAAAACAATGCCTTAATTTAAAACAAGGCTTGGGCCATCAACAACACTCTGAGAGTTGTTGATGAGGAGAACATAAATCTGCATATAGATATGTAAGTGTTCCAAGTCCACCACTCAAAAACAATTAGTCAATCATGTGTCCAGTTGATTGGGAAATCCCAATAAGTAAATAACTCAAAAGTGGGAAAGACATGGGATTAAATAGTGGTAGTGAGCAATGAAATCCATGATGTATATACCTATATTTTCTTTGTTAATGTAACAAACTTAAAACAACTGTCTAAAAAGTAGTAACTGGAGCACACAAACACACACACACACAATTTAGAACAACAGAGAGGTAAAATATGCTAAATTTATCGTTATTGAGGGAACAGGATCTAATAGATTATTTCATTTTTGAGACACTTAAAGGAATACTGGTCCAATTGCATATAAATATATGAACTTAGAGATGATTTATAAAGATTTAGAGAGAATTTTCTTTAAGAGGCAATATAGCTTCCAAATCACTGAAGAGAAAATTAACAATAAAAAAATTAATTAATCTAGGTAATATGGAGTAACACTGACCATATTTACCACCCTAAAATAAACCACAAAATGGATAAAATATATGAAGCAATGATTTTTAAGACACGTGGAAACGATCATCCACTAGGACCTTGCCTTGCCACCTCGATACCAAGGCTCCTAGGCTTCCTACTGCCATCACAAAGGATGTCCACCAGGAGGCAACATTTCCTTCCTCTGCTCCTACTGCAGAGCCAGTCCTGAGCAGTCATTTTCCAGGTGTTGGCAGGCAGCTCCCAGAAGTGCTCTCGTGGGCCTTGGTCCCTTTTGGCCACCAGCAAAGGGATCAAGGATGAGCAGTGAGCCTCCTTCCTCATCCAAGACCTAGGAAACTATCTGACTTCTGAGCAGCCCTTCACTCTTGTCTGCTGTCTGGTACTCTCCACTCGGCTTCCCGAGTCCCCGGCACGGGCAGCCTGCATGCTGGCCACAGCCCATCAGAATCTGTTCCCCCGCCAAGAGGCCACGCATGATCGTGAGCAGGGCTCCAGGCCTCTGGAGCAGCGCGGCTTGGACTGGGTCCTGGCCCTGGGCGTGCGAGCTCCATGCCCTTGGTTGAGTCAGTTAACATCTCTAAGCTACAGTTTCCTCATCAGTAAAATGAGGACATAATCAATATGGAAAAAAAACAGAATCTGAGGGGGACTAAATTTCTGGTGATTGAAGATAATTTTAATTTTGATTTATACAGCAAAGGACATCATACAATTTTTACTACATCGTATTTCTAAAGGACAGCTTCTACTATTAAAAGTAATGCATGCACATACACACAAACACACATGCAGACACACTTGCTCTGGTCCACATACATCCCCACGGGCACACACACATGGAGTCATGTACCACCCACACACCCATAACATACACACAACCACACACGTCCTCAGGCGCACACACACACATAACATACAGAACCACATACATCCCCAGGTGCACGTGAGCACACACAAACACACAGTCATGTACAACACACGTCCCCAGGTGCGCGTGTGCACACACACACGTCTTACACACTTTGGCATTATTCTAAATCAATTTACAATTGAGGGTCCAGTGTCCATTGTTTTATCCACTCAGAAGATCCTGACTTTGGAGCGTGAAGCAGGAACCCTCCTCTCTGGAGATGGTCTTTACCAATTACAGTCTCAGTAGAGCCAACATAACTGCTCTGGACCTTTGGAAGTGCAGGGCCAGAGCATACCTGGGAACTCACATCCTATACATGTAAACATGTTAAGTGCAGTAGGTTCTAAAGTCCTGCCTTTACAAATATACATTCATTATAAGGGGGAAGGCAAGGTTCAAATTTAGAATTCCAAGACAAAGGGAGTCCGGCAAAGAAAGTGAGCGTGTGGTGAGAGCTGATTCCCAGTCTCTGACCACTAGCCTGATCCTTTTCTTCCCAATGCTGGGTCCATCCCTTGCCACAAGGGGCCTTGGATGTGCACAGGGGAACACTCAAAACTCACATCCGGGATCTGCTCATACCCTCCATACATACAGCTGTCCTTTGGCCTCTCTGTGAGTCCTGGGAATCTGAGCTTCCGGGAGAGCCGGTGCAGGCACTAGGAATGGGTCAGGGGCTGCTGAGACAGGGCATCTGGGGTCCTGGGTTTCTAGAGCACGGGATGAAGCCAATGACCCTGTCCCCTTGGCCCTGCTGACTCCACCCCATGGAGGGCGTGGCCAGAGGAAGTGTCAGGGCCAGAGGGACCCTCTGCAGTGCAGGACCCAGGGCAGCGGGCCTTCTTGCCGGGGTCTAAGAGCAGAAGGCCTAAGGAAAGGTCTGAAGAGGCTGTAAGGTATCTTCATTCCCATTAATTAAACAAAAATAAAAGCATACCACAGGCGTGAGTGGAAAGGGATTTGTTAGAACAAGGGAAGGCACTTGCCAAGGTCTGGCCATAGAGGGCTGGTGGGTTTGTCAGGTTGATGAGGAACCAAGAGGCCGTTAGTCCCCTCTGGGTCTAAACACCTCCTGAATTCCTCCGGGTGACACTGAAATGCAGTGAGACACAGAACTCTCTTAAGTTGTTAAAATCTTCATGGTGAGCCACTCAACTCTCTCCTCATTCTTGGCTGCGAAACCACGGTAAACACAGGCCAGAAACTCATCAGCCTGTTGGTTGGTTCACTATCCGTCTGGCGCCTCCTCTTGTAGGAGCCTTTATCACATCACCCAGGGCTGACCCGGCTCAGGATTATAGCTGAATTTCCGCAGGTGGCATCACTTGCTAGTGACATGAAGCAGGCACGTTAGCCACCTCCCAAACACTGAGGCTCCTCCTGGGAGGAGCCTGCAGACCCCCAGTCCAGCCTCTGCACCACGATGTTCCTTAGTGTCACTACCGGTTTGCTGCCTTGGCCTCTAGCTTTGACCAGATCCTCGCCAGATTGTCGATAAAAATCACCCATATACCACATCTAAGCTTGCGGTCCAGATGTGACCATGGTTCTTATTTTCTTCCCATCGATGGATTGTTTGATCTTTATGTAATCGTGTCGGCAGCAAGGCCAGTACAGCCCTCTTGAGGCCTCCCTGAGCCGCCTCTGTGTATAACTGTCCTAGCGCCTCAGGGGATCGGGTCTCAAACCTGGCACTCAGACACGAGGATGTCAGCTGGAGAGACAGGAATCCACTCCTGCTGTGGCTCAATGTGGCCATAAAAACGGATCCCACAGGCCCTGACGTCACTTGACTCACTGCAGGGATGCTCCCACACTGCCGCGTTCCCCCAGAGACTGAGGGCTTTCTGCTTGTTCCGGAAGGTCCCACCCCCGAGGGGACACTGGGTCCAGTGGAGCATCCAGCCTGCTTCCCCGCCAGCCCTTAGGGCCTTGGTGGGGCCTGGAACATCAACTAACCTCCCCTTAGAGAACCCTTTGTCCTTTGCAGCCAACAGACCTAGGTCATAAGCACTTTAACTCACCTGAGGGTGTTTTCCTCACTTCAGGGGCAGTGAGGACTGGGCTTCTTCACACTCCAAGTGCCCCCGGTCTGGATGCAGACAGTCTGGCTCTCCCCCAGTCCTGCAGGTCCTGGCCACACCTCCTGCTGGTCACGGAGTCTGTGCTGCATTCTCTTCCAGGACAACAGGTGCACTCTGCCCCCCGACCCGTCCCCACCAGCGGTGGCAGAGGCGGAGGACAGGCTGGTGAGATTGGGCCTGAGACACTGCCTGGAAATCAGTGCCCCAGAGGCCGCTGGTGACTAGAGGGACCACGGGGAAGAAGGCAGCATGGGATGGGAGGGGGAGGAAGGTTCAGGATAACGAGATGAAAAGGGGAACAGATAGCACCGTGAGGACCTCGACCATGAAAGGGAAGAAGATAGACTGTGACAGCTGGAGTGGTGTTGGCGTTAAAAGCTGAGGGCATTTTCATTTAATTTTATTAATTACCATTACATATAGTTACATATTTTTATTTGATTAAAGATTAGGTGCCATGTCATATAACAGGATATAGTATATTATTTATTAAATAATACATAATAGCAGATATACTAGCATGTTATGTTCTGTTTATTTATTATCAGATAGTATATAATACATATGTAGTTATTTATATACATAATATATAATTCATGCATCTATATAATATATAACACATAACAATGTAGGATTATGATTAATATATTTTATAACAAGATTACATAACAATAATGATGTAATATTATCCATTGTATATCTTGGCTCATGTCACATTCTCACCTTAGGTGCCTGTCAGAAGTATTTATGTATTAAAATTAATATTATAAGAAACAGTTGTGAACCTATCACCCAGCACCAGAACAGGACTATTGACAGTGACATACTGTGTCCTATCCTGCCCTAGGCCTCTTCTCACAGGAAGTAACCAGCATCCTGAATCCTGGCTTACACTTGCCTTGTGTTACTTTCACACACACAACATTTAAGATCAGTTAAAACAAATGAACTGCAGGTACATGCAACGAAGTGGATGCATCATACACTCTATGTTAAATTGAAAAAGTAAGCCCAAGAAGGTAGCCTATAGTGTGCTAAGCTTTTAACTGTGTATATATATGTCAACTAAACTCACTAAATTAAGAACAACTACAGCTAGAGTCCAGGTGGGAGAGGGACAGATAAAAGGTGAGGTGAGCAGATTTGCTGCAGGTGAGCGAGTTCCTTTCCAGTAACATGTCATTCTCTCTGAAGCAGGAGGCAAGGCCATCTGCTGGGAGTCAGGGAAGAGACAGAGGGAAGCTTAGAGGTGTGCAGAGAGCATAGAATGTTGACACCACTGTGTGGCAAGTGGGGAAATGTGCTCACTAGAGAAATCCTGGAGGATTGCCTGGCAGTGGCAACATGCTGGGCATTGATTTGTAGTCTTAGAAATCTGTGCTGGGAGAGCCTGCTGCCTTCAGGCTCAGAACAATTAGAGCTGGGTGAACCGAGATGGAAGTCGTCCTGGTGAGGAAATGAAAAGATCAAGGGTCAAGGGAGTTTTGTTTGTCATAAAGAGAGTGCTGACTGTGGATGCAGAGCTGGAAGGTGGGGAAGTGGAAGTAAGAGGAACATGGACAGGTAGGAAAGCAGAGGAGTCAGTGCATGATGCCCCAGTGAGGGTGAAGGAGGGCCAAGGAGGCTGGTGGAGAAGCAGCTGGATGGCTATAGTTGGGCACATAAAGGAGAGAGGCTGGACCTGGGGTGGAGACACGCCCGGGTATGAGTCCGGGGGTAGGGTGAATGGGAGGTGTCTGGCTCAGTCTGACGGAGAAGAAGACCCTACAATGACCATACTGGGTGGTGGAGGGAGAATCAACATTGAGGTATTGATGGTAGGTGGTGAGGCAATACAGAGTTGGTGGTCCAGCTTCTCCTGACTGAGGCAGATGAGCAGGGAGGCCAGGGTGGCAGGCACAGATAGGAATGGACTGGGTTTTCCAGGTGTTTCCAAGAGAGGAGGAGAAATCACCTCATGGGGGAAAGTGAGCATAAGAAGGTCAACCCAGGCTCCTGATCAAACGGAGGGTGTGAGGGGGCAAATCGTCAACTCCAGAGATGGTGGCCCAGGAAGCAGGGACCATGGATGAAGTGAGGGGACACTCAGAGAAGAGAGGGAGAAGAGTCTTCTGGGTGTAGGGGGAAGAGAGGCCCCAGGACAAAGGAGCACAGGGGCACAGTGATGAGGATGGACTGGCTCTGTTGTGACACTGCAGGAATGGCTGGATCTTTGTCCTGGGGGCTTAGTTTGGCGGGGCTACTGGCCTCATGAGGGCCCCCCTCTCAGCAGCCTGGACAGATGCTCCCGCTCCTGATAGCTCTGTGGCCACCACTGTTCCCGGAGGGGCTCTGCCTCCATCTTCTATCAGACATTCCTGCCCAGTCCCCGACTGCCAGCGAGGGAGCCTGGGCCTCACAGCCGTTTGCCGTGGAGGGACACAGGCTCCTCGGAGAAGCAGGCTGATCTTATTTTTCTCCGTAACCCACGGCCTAGCAAAGCGCCAGCCTATCGGTGGGCCATTCAGGGGCTCGGATACTTCTTAAATTAACTCAAAGCAGTAGAATAGCCGAGCTGGAGGAAGTGACCACTGAGGAGCTCACAGAGTTCACTGCCCACACCCTCATTCTACAGATGAAGAAACAGAGGCCAAGCAGTGAAGCAGCCTTGGCCAAGGTCACGCTGCTCTTTAATGCTGGCCTCTGTTGGGCATACCAAGTGATGAGCTGCACTGAAGGGCCTGAGAGGGGGCTCTGGGGCCAGACAGCTTGGGTTCAAGTCCCACCCCTGCCATTTACTAGCTGTGTGATTAATGACTGTCCTTCCTGTAAAGTGCCACCTCATTGGTTTGTCATGAACACAGAGTTCCTGGAACAGCAGGACAGAATTCTTTAAAGGTTTGCTGTTGCTTTTGTTACTATTATCACCAAGTGAACCCTGAAATGAAGAACAAAGACAGCAAGATTTTTTATTTTAAAAGATTTTAAAATATGATGATGACTGTTTGATTTAATCTATTCAAGTTTGCATTTGACCCTTATTAACAACTACACAATGGATGACTTTTGAGGAAATGTTACTTCATGTCTTTAATGCTCACTAACTACACAGGCTATTCAACAGGAAGCAATTTTTTTCCAGGAAGAGGGACAAAAAGTTAACAATATCTCTGTACCTCTCGGTTCCCAGTGAGTTGGTTGTGATCTGTCAACCCAACTTTGGGGAAATGCCCGCTCCTCCTGGGCTCGCTGCACTGCCACGTAGCCTCCAGGTGGAGATTTACCCCCACACGAATCCAGTATCTTGGTTCATATCTTTGCTTCAGATCCCTCAAGGACAGCCCATGCACCAGGGCCCCATCTGCCCCACCAGTCTCACCTGCTGGCCTCCAGGAAACTATCCTGGGTCTCAACCATCCTCTGTTCCTATGCCCACCCCACTACTCTTCACTTTGTCCTTCAAGTGTGGGCTCCTGTGGCTCGCCACCAAGCAGGGGTCTCCCAGTCCTCCACCTTGGGGAACTGCATCGTCCTGCAC
The DNA here is from genome assembly GCF_048564905.1 of Vicugna pacos. Taxonomy (NCBI): domain Eukaryota; kingdom Metazoa; phylum Chordata; class Mammalia; order Artiodactyla; family Camelidae; genus Vicugna; species Vicugna pacos. The sequence goes on from NC_133004.1 coordinate 7,058,645, forward strand.
AGTGCCTAGCGAACCTGTGTGGAGGCAGGAAGAATAAAGAACAACAGGTGCTCAGAGGGGCTGCCTTTCCCACTGCAGGGGCCCTGGAGAGCTTTCTCCCAGCTAGTTATTCACAGGCGTTGAAGCTGTGGAATCTCGATCTTACCAATTTAAAGGGCATCATCACTAATTACAAAAGATATCATTTTTTCAGTAGCAAAAGGAGAAAAGACTTTGTGCCCCGTGCCCCCATCTTTCTTCCTCTGCCTTCAGAGGTGATTCTCACTCTCTGGGCAAGGGTAGAAAGCAACAAACAGAATATTATTTTTCAATGATTCTTCTTTCCCACTCTGAAGATTGCATCCCAAGACCGATGAAGGCTAGGATGGTTTGGCTTCCCTGTACTGAGTATTCAGAGGCTCAGGAGGGAGGGGGTTAGGGAGATAATTCAGCATTATGGAACCAAACAGAGACATTAAAAGGTTCTACTCTAAACAGAAAGGAAGCAGGATGCTATAGAAATGGGAAAACCATCATTGGAAATGAAATAACGAGTTACAAGACAATAAACATGAAGATGTAAAAAAGAAAAAGTACATCAAAATACAAAAAGGTGGGAAAGGGAGACGGTAGCAAGAAAAGATAGATTTTTTTTCTCTTTCTTTTTCCTTTTTCTCATTATTCTTAGGATGTGTTGGAGCCTACGTGATTATCAGTCAAAAGGAAATAGATATGATAATGGGTTGATATACTTGAAAAATAGGGTAACCACAAATCGAAAGAATATAATAGAGTTGAAAAAAAAAACCCAAAAAAGAAACAAACTCTAAATGGCTTAAAGAGTTAAACATTAGACAAGATACTAAAAAACTCTCAGAAGAAAACATAGGCAAAACATTATTTGACATATATATCTGCAGTGTTTTCCTAGGGCAATCCACCCAAGCAACAGAAAATAAAAGCCAAAATAAACAGATGGGACCTAGTTACACCTATCAGCTATTTCAAAGCAATAGAAACCATAAGCAAAACGAAAAGACAACCTATGGAATGTGAGAAAATATTTGCAAAAGATGAGACTGAACATGGCTTAACTTGTAGACTATAAAAATAGTTCATACAACTTTATAAGAAAAAAAAATTAAGAACCCAATCCAAAAATGGGCAGAACAACTAAACAAGCAATTCTCCAGTGAAGATATACAAATGGCCAATAGGCATATGAAAAAAAGGCACAATATCGTTAATTATCTGAGAAATGCAAATCAAAACTACAATAAGCTATCATCTCACACTACTCAGAATGGCCACCATTCAAACATCCACTCACCATAAATGCTGGAGAGGCTTGGAGAAAAGGGAACCCTCCTACATTATTGCTGGGAATGTAGTTTGGTGAAGCCAATGTGGAAAACAGTATGGAGATTCCTCAAAAGACTAAAAAAAGACATCATTTGATCCAGCAATCCCACTCCTGGGCATATATCCAGAGGGAACCTTAATTTCAAAATATACCTGCACCCCAATGTTCACAGAAGCATTGTTTTCAATGACCAAGACATAGAAGCAACCTAAACGCCCACTGACAAATGACTGGATAAAGATGTAGTATTTAGATATAAAAGAATATTACTCAGTTGCAACAAAGAAGGAAATAATGCCATTTACAGCAACATGGATGGACGTGGAGATTATCACACTAAAGTGAAATAACTCAGACAGAGAAAGACAAGTAACATAATGATATCACTTATATGTGGAATTTTTAAAAAAGATACAAATAAACTTATTTACAAAACAAAAACAGACTCACAGACTTAGAAAACAAACTTAGGAGTTTGGGATTAACAATTACAAACTACTACATGTAAAACAGACAAACAGCAAGGATTTACTGTAGAACACAGGGGAAAATGTTCAGTATCTTGCAACCTATAATGGAAAAGAACCTGAAAAAGAATAGACTATGTATATGTACAACTGAATCACTATGCTGTATACCTGAAACTAACAAAACAGCTGTATATCTGAAACTAACTAAACATTGTAAATCAACCACATTTCAATTTAAAAAAAAAAAGATAAGCTCTAAATAGCTGTATTCAAAGAAAATCTTCAACACTTACCTCCTACAAAAAGTAAAATGGGAATCTTGAGCAGGACCAAATTATACTGAATGAGAGGTTACATACCTTCTCCAGCACGTGGCCCATGGTACACATACATCGTGTTTTCCTTCAGGTAAGAATGGCCCTTACTGCCGAGGGAGCGAGTCCTGCTGGGACAAGGCCTCTGTGGCAGTGGCCTCCTTGTCACCGCTCCATCTCACCAGAAGGCCAGGGTTTTCAGAGGGGAGGGAACACAGAGCTCATACACTTCAGATATATTTCCTGAGAAAAACTGTGGAAAGACCAAATTCACCTGCAGTGCAGGAAACATGAGCATGGCCCCTAAGCAGACTGACAAGCCCGAAGCAAGACGGCCCGATGTTCACATCGGAACCAGAACAAAAACCGTCTGGCCCCAGTTAAACGATCACCATCTCACCTGCAATGAACTGTTCGTACTCAGTGTCAGGGATGTTTCTGTTGAGACTTGAGAGATCAAAAAAGTCAGACCAGGGAATCCGGACCTGGTGGATGTCCAGGCTCTGCCAATGGTAGAGGCGGCCCCAAGAGGGTATCACCAGCACCGACTCCTCCATTTTCAGCAGGGTCTTCAGGAGGAAGGCGATGTGGATACAGACGCCCCTACGGAGGCTGAAGCCCTCTGGAGGGTTGACATAACACAGAAGGTACCTTGCAGGGAGCAAAGGAGAGCGGGTCTTCAGGGCCAGGTCTCTGCACTGGAATCCCGGCTTAGATAGAACAGATACAATGGGAATCTCTGCACAGCACATGGCCTAGACTCAAGACACGTTCAGCAGCTTCTGGTTTGTATAGTGGAGGCACTGCCCACTGATCTCTGTGTGGCCAATTATTTCGAGTCCGGGAGCACATGCAGAAGACATCTTGGCATCTGTCTATCAACGCTAAGCACCTGACTAGTACCTGAGCACCCGTTCTCCAGGAGCTCTCAAACTTCTTGGCCTAAAGACCCCTGTACACTCTTAATTACTAAGGACTTCAAAAGGCTGCTGTTTATGTAGGTTAAATCTATCAATAGTTCCTGTGTTAGAAGTTAAATAAGAACTTTAAAAAATGCTTATGAGTTCACTTAAAAATAATAACAACCTACTACATGATACCATTTATACTCTTAAGCAAAAAATAAGTATATTTTTCTAAACAAAAATCATTAATGAGAGGAATAGCAGTGATTTTAATTTCTGAAAATCTCTTTTGGACTGGTGAGAGCTTAATTCTATCTGCCTCTACATTACCTGTTTTGTGATATCACAGACCAGGTTTTCCCTGGAAAACCCCACAGGAAACTCGGGAGTGCAAGAGTGTGCAAAAGGCAGGTGACTTCCCGGCATTTCTACGAAAATAGTCTTGCATCTCAGGGGCCTCGGACTCACTTTGATAACTGCTGCCCTACCCTAGGCGAGACTCTCCTACACAAGAGCCAGGCAAGTGTCCTGGCTTCTTTAATGAGTTACCGCAGCAACACCCCTCCCTTCTCTGTGTTAATGTTTCCCACAACCTCCATTACTGCAGATGAGGATGTAATCCTCAACTGAGGCCTCTAATCCCAGAAGACTACCAACCTTGAAAGGGAGGGCCCGTCTACCATCTCTACACCCCACACAGTCTATTTTGAGTCAAGCCCTAGATAACTGCTAATTGACACTGACCCTTGTCTTACTCCTGAGTTTTATCGAAGGAGCCAACATCTGGATGGAACTGAAATTTCCCTGCTGATATACAAGGCTGATAAACCACCCTATTCCAACATCTGATTTTGGGGCTCTTCAAAACCCGGGTAAGGCCCCGCTTCATAAATGACGGGTCCTCCACCTGCCCTTCCCAGGGGTTCTGGGAGGCCGCGGCCACGCAGGGCTAGCCGGACTCGCGGTCCAAGCCCCAGAGCCCGAGGGGGAGGAAAGCCGGAGGCTGTGCCCCAGCCCTTTCCCCCCCGCCCCAACCCGCTCCCCGGCACCAAAGCCCTCCCCGGCCGCCACACCAACCCGGATCCCACCCCGGTCCATGTCCACTGGCCCCGCCAACGGCGCGGCCGTACGTTTACCGTCTGTGAGACGCCGCTCCAGAAAGGATGTCGGCCGCCGACTGACGCGGCCAGAACTAGTGGCCCGGCCAAGCAAGCCGCCATCCCCAGCAGCAAACACCGCCATGGTCCCGGGCAGCTGCACACTTCCGGAGCCCGCTGCCTGCCCCAGAAGCGCACGCCGGCCCGCGAGGAGCGCGGCGTCTGTATCCATGGCAACGCCGCGGGGCCCTCCCCTAGCGCTTGCGTCTGCGTCCTCCCGAGGCTAGACGTGCGAGGGCAGAAATTTCGGAGCCAATGGGAGCCAGGGCGCGGCCAGGACGGGGGTGGGGGGAGGCTTATGGGGCAGCTGGGCGGGGCCGGGGCGGGCGGGGCCGCGCGGACGTCCTCACCTGCAGGTGGCACCGGCCGGAGGCTGGGGCAGTGCTGCCACCAGTGGGCGGGGCGGCGGGGCAGCGGGGCGGGGGCACCCTCACCTGTCTGTGTGCGGGGCTCAGCCTGGGCTCCGGGGCCTCCGCTTGCACCGGAAGTGGACCCAGGCTACCGGTGGGCAAGATAGAGGACTGAGCCCAGGCAGGGACGGCTGGCCAGGTAGGGCACCTGAAGTGCAGATCCGCCAGGCCGGCTGCCGGCCTTGAATACGCGCTGCAAGGCAGTTTCCAAGAAGACGGGATCTGTCCCAAGAGGGGAGGTAGGGCAGGGTGCCAGATGCCTGGTTGGGTGCGGTCTTACAGGAGAGCCACGTTGAGAGGGTGCAGAGCAGCCCCTGTGTTGGCGGGGCTAGGAATTTGGGGTATAGGGTGGGGATGATGTGTGCCATGCCCTGTGGTCTCCCAAAGAACTCGCACCCCCAAGCAAAGGACCCTGCTCCCTCCACCCTTCACTGCATCCCCTGCCTTCCCCAGCACCACCGCCCCTGCCCCCGGAGTGTCCCATGACCTCTCCCCACACCAGGCACTGTCCCTGTGGTTACAGGTACTTATCTCCTGGTGGTTCCAGCCCAAGGGTGGGGGCTGTATCTGATCAGTTAGGATGCCTGGAGCCTTTGTATGAAACCTCAGACTATAATGCAGGCGTGCACAGAGGCCCCTCAAACAGGATTCCCTGCATTCCCTCCCCACCACGCACCCACAGCGCAGCTGCCACACCAGGCCAAGCCTACCGGAGGACCGCTGTTCCCTCTCCTCCTGTCCCTGATCAAGAGTGCACCGCCCACACTGCTGGGTATTTAGTGGGCCTTAGAAGAGCAGCTGGTATTTTCATGGACAAATATTTGCTCTTTTGGGAAGAGTTGAGTGCAAAGGGATGTAGGGTATGCCTTTTCTGTTGTCCTGGAACTGGTGACTAGGATGCAAACTTAAGTCAAAGCAGTTTTTAGAGAGAGCTGCAAAATATCTTACCCAAAGATCACTGTTCCCCAACAAAGGCAACACCACCTGGAGGGTGGGGTCCTGGTCCCTCTTTCTGGAGGTTGGGCTTTGCACCCTCCAGCTGGGACAGAGCCCGAAACAGCTCTGAACACGCTCCAACAGGCTTTCCCAGCACAAACTGCCTTTATTTTGAATCTGGCTGAAGGAAGCAGCTGAGAAATCTGGGTAAATCTTCCTGGGTGTAACCATGCCTTTTGTGCTGAATGAAAGAGCGGCACTCCACATGCTTACATCTTAGAACTGAATGTGTGTCGAAGCCTTCATGCATGTAGCATGTTGGGAACAGCGTTTCATGGTGAGGGGAACTATATAACTTACATGTGTATGGGGACGCCCTCACTCCAACAGGCTTTTCCTGCACAAACTGCCTTTATTTCGAAATTGGCTCTTGCTGAGAAATCTTGGTAAGTGTTCTTAGGTGTAGCCATGCCCATTATGCTGGATGAAAGAGCGGCTCTACACTTGTTCACATCTCAGAAATGAATGTGTGTTGAAGCCGTCATTCATGTAGCGTGTTGGGAACACAGAATTTCGTGGTGAGAACTATGTAAATTACATGTCTATGATGAAGAACTCGCTAGAACCGGGTATTCCAGTGCATACTGCCTTTATTTCGAAACTGGCTTCTCAGAAGCCTGTGGTCTCCACTGCAGGTCTGTCTCCAAACCCAGGGCCAGCATGGTGACTCTGCTCCCCCTGTCTATTCTGGAAGGTCTAGGTGTCCTCCATGGCCCTTCCACCATTTTTTTTTTTTGGAAAACTCCGCAGATGGAATGGGCCTGAGAACAGGAGAGCTGGATGCCAGAAGCCACAGCCCAGTGTGTGGCTCCTGGGAGGGGCATCTCCTCTCCGTGGGCTCTGATCTAACCTCCCCTCTCCCCCACCCCCACCCCTCTCCTCCTGCATTTCCTGATTGATCCCTGGATAATGGTCCATACCAAGAATGACCTGGGAGAGATTTTATGAGTCTTTAAGTGGAAAAAAAAGAAAGAAATCTTTAGACAAGTTACTGAAAGTAACTTCCAGCTTTACCGGGAAAGTCCTCATTCCAATGTTTAAGGCTAGTTGACAGGGTGTCAAATTGCTTAACCACTCACATCTGAGCAAGTGCTACCTCTCTCCAGCTCCCCGCAGCATCCACCTGTGGCAACTTGGCCAAAAGAAGGCAAGAAAGCTCTTTCCCCTCGCCAGCACCAGCGTGGCTTTGGAGTCAGTGGAGGCTGAGAGAAAGGGCCCCGCCCTGAGGTTTGGGGGGCCTCCAGCCACAGCCAGAGGAGCGGGGGTTTTCAGAGTGGCCCAGCAGGGAAACCAGGCAAGGCCACCTGGCCCAAGTCTTCCCTGCCCAGAGAGCCCCATGAACTGCTTTGGGCCACACTCCCCGTTTGGACCCCCTGCAAAAAGGTACCACGGGAGCCACACCTGAGAAGGCAGAAGGACAGCCCTTTAGCCTGGGGTCCCTGCAGGTGTGTTCTGTGAGACCTGTGGCCACATAAGTTCCTTGTCTCTCCAGGTCACTGAAGGGACTGTGCTGGGCATCTTGGTGGTCAGGGACATGGGAACACCTCTAAACTCTGAAGAAGGACAGAGAGACTCTTCCTGGAAGCAAGGATTCCAGGGAGACACCTTGCCCAGAACTGGAGGACTGTGTCCTGAGTAGACCCCTGGGAGGCAATGTGGGGCTGTGGGGTCCTCTTCTGAGAAGGGAGCAGGTGAGTTTTCCGGGGGTGGGGTCCTGCTTTGTCCAGACATGTCCTTGTGTAAGACTCATTTACAAACACCTCCAAGTCCACCTAGGGGTGGCCCCAGAGGTGGGGGTAGAGGAGGAGAGTGAAGGGTGCAGACTTAGGGCCCCCCGAGCCACCCAGGGAGCCAAGGGTCAGTGGGAACATCTTGGGAGTCTAGTGCAGGGGTGGAGGACGAGCACTAAGAACATGCCAAGTCATGCAATAAAGTGACCTGTGACCACGAGACACAGGTGGCCGTACACCAAAAGAGGCAGATAGAAATTTAGACCCAGGATCTGAGAACCTTGAGAGGGGCTGGAGGGTCCCAGGAACCCTCAGGAACAGCTCTTCTAGGGGCACAGACATCCCAATACACACATTTCTTATGGAAGCTTTTTGGGGTGCAGAGTGAGTTACCAGGATCCTGAACTTAGTATGGAATCCCACCCCCTTGTTCATCACGGTTCCTGGCAATAAATTGCTGTCACTTGTCCCTGGACATGCACAGGGGAGCTGACTGCTGTGGGGGTCACTGCAGGACTAGAATCTTCTGGTGTGTGCTCTGTGACCACAGAAACCCAGGGGGATTTCTCAACGGGAGAACCTGGAGACCATGCCTGCAAGGACCACCCTCATGGGATGGCCAAGGAGCTCGTGGTACCCAGGTCACCAAGTGACGAAGTTGTGAGGTTGCCTGGGGTATCCTGGGGGCATGTAGATTTCTGAGGTCAGCACGTGGGCCCAGCACTGCTGGATGGTCTGCACAAAGAGGGGCCTGCCCTCCTGATGATGGCTCTTAACACCTGCAGGGAAACTGCTCTCAGGGCTCCTGGAGGTCCATATTGAGAGTGTCCTGCCAGCCTTGTGGGGTCACCTTCCCCTGATGCAGAAGTAGACCTCTCTCCCTTGAGGCCCAGGGGACACCTGGCTCAGGTCCCACCTGTGTGCCCTGGACACGCAGAGCCCCAGAGCTCTGGCACAGCCTGGGGTGTGGTCGTGTCCGGGCAAGGAAGGCCCTGGGAAGGGGCTCATTCAAGGGCAGAGGCCACTCTGCAGAGATGCTGGACCTGGCAGCAATGCACTGCTTCAGTACTCCCTTGGGTTGGGTTTCCAAGCTGTGGGATGGAAGGGCCTCTCCTTCCTGCGGTGCAGTCGGGGGAACTAGATCCATCGTCAAGGTCAGCCCTGAAAATGGAGGCTACGCTACCTCCATTCCTGGAAAGAAAATCAGTCCCCTCCAGTCCAGGTGATTCAGAAAGTCATTCAGCAATGTTCGGGGCCCCCACTTTAGGCTTTGAATTAGAGCTGAGCGGCTTAGGAGGCCAGATCCCTGTCCGTGGCTCCAGGAGCAGGCTTTCTGCTGGGGGACAGGATCCTCACAAACACCTGTGTCTTTGTGGGACACTCCCCTCTGACAAGCTGGGAGGCAGGGTGTGGTTGTGGGAAATCGTGTTTACATGAGCAGAGGGCCACCATGTGGTGGCGGCACAGGAGACTGTGAGAATGAGTCCCACAGCCTTTCTGGAATCAAAAAACTGGCAAATGTGAAAAAGTGCATAATTTGTTTTATTGAACAGGCTGCTTATGTACGTTTGGAGGACCAGGTTCAAGGACTCAGCATCCCTCCAGGACAATAGCCTCAAGAGAAGAACAGACAGAGCAGGAGGAGATCTGGGGTTTCTCCCAGGAATGAGGTGGAACAGGGATTTATGCAGATTTGCAAGGAGTCCCCGACCACTGAGCATGGGGTTACAGCCCCACGAGACCCCTGTCATGTTTGGCTTGGGCTCTGGCTCTGGCCTGCTCATGTATTCTTCCAGCAGAGTTCCAGAAACTCAGAAGGTGGACTTAGAGGGGCTGCGTTTGGAACCTAGTGAGGAGGTGGAGGGTCCTTTATATTGAGTCCCTTCATCCTAATCACCGTAGCTGAAGCCCAACACCCCCCAGGCCCCCATGGTTGCCGTGGAGGGAGAACAAGCCTGGCAGGCGACCTAGGGGTCCCACTACTGTGTCCTTCCCTTGTCTTCGTTCCCTTTCACCGCGGATGGTGTGATTGTCTCGTGTCATGGTGGCCTCCACAATGTCCCTCCCAGTAATCTCTCTTCTCCATCAGGTGGGGTTCCCAACCCCTCTCAGCCTTCTCTGCATGGATGCTGAAGGACCAGGCCCACCTGAAGTTCTGAGCTTGAGCAGTAAGGTGGAAACAAAGAAACCAATGGAAACAAAGAAGCAAGTGTTTGTGGCAAAGCGCCCCACCACAGAGAAGCTGCCCTGAGTGGAAGGGAGAGTGTGGGCATGCCCGTTTGTTTCCTGTCTCCCAGTGCTCTTAGCTTTCTTATTGCCTACCTGCATGGTTACAACAAAATGATCTGCAAAACTGAAAATATTTACTCTCTCACTTTTACAGAAAAGGCTGGCCAGCCTCTGGTCCGGTACCAGGCAAGAGATTGGAGTTACTTTCCAGTTTGGAAACATCTTGGTAGGCCCAGGTTTGCAAAGGTTTTTAAGAGTAGTTACGGAGTTTTGCTTTTAAACTTTTTTACGGCTGTATATACTTGTGAGATGTGGTTGTGATGTATAATTCTGAGCCGGGATTTTCTCAAACTGTTTCTCACTTCTTATACCAGACATTCCTAAATTCCAAGTGGAACTGCATATTAAGGAAGCCATGGAATTTAGCTAAAGGATACAGATTTCATTTCCTTTTAAGCATCGATGTACCTCCATCATGGCAGTATTTGTTATGTGTTATTGATAGGGGAACTAAGTAGTAAACAGATTAATAGAAAATAGGGGATTTTAGGTACACAGGTTCATCTTTTCAACGTTGTTTGTAATATTTGCAGTTTAAGATGACCATTCCTGAGAAACAGGCAGCCTCTTAGAATGAAATAGCATTTCCTCTGAAATATAATTAATTTTTATTTTGTAGACAGCAGGAAGGGTAATAACACATCACACATTTGGGGACGTCAAAGAGAAAATGTAACTTTCTGGGAGCTCACTCCCCCGCCTCCCCCTGCCCTTTTTACTGTCCCATTCTCCCTGGAAGGCTCTTTCTTATCTTCTGCTCATGGCTCCAGTAACTCTTTCTTCCTCCTTGTTCCTCAGCTGGTAACGTTAGTTTTATACTTTGAACAAGCAAACAAGCCAACAGAAGAGAAATTTCACAAGCAACTCCCAGCACATCCGCTCGCCTTCTGATGTCTGTGACCTCACTCTCGGTGCCCCACTGCTTATTAAAATTGGCATCGAAAGCCAGTTCCTCCAAAAGTCCCCGAGGCCCCATCCCTCCCATCTTCTCTGGGTTGTCACTCCCAAAACCATCCTCTCTTTCACTGCCTCATCTCTTTTGTTCTCCTGCTAGTTGGCACCATCAGTATATAAACGTCCATCCTCTTAAACAAACAGCACTCCTTGACCCTAATTCACCCCCACCAATTGCCACCCTGTGTCTTTGCAGCAAATCTTTAAGGAGTTGTTTAAACTCACTGTCTGCATCTTCTCTTGAGCCATCCCCTTTTACACCCACTCTGGCTTTTCGCCTGATCCCTCGCTCTATGGAAACTGCCCTGTCAAGGCCATCAGTGACCCCATGTTGCTAAATATAGTGGTCAATTTTGACTCCTCATCATGCTTGGCCCCTCGGCAGCATTTGACCCAGCTCTTCCATCCCTCCTACCCCGTGTTCCTGCTTCATTCAACCTCCAGCCCATCGCTCTGTCTGTTTCTGCTTTTGGCCTGCTGGCTGGTCCTTTGCCAATGTCTCCTGTTTTTTCCAAACATATACTGTGGGTGTTCCCCAGGGTGCGTTCCTGGGCCTCTCCTCTCTCTCTCTGCTATTCCTTTGGTGGAAGCAACCCAGCCTTGGAAATTGGCATGCCATCAATTTCTCGATTTCTCCAAAATTCCCTGATTTCCCGTTTCCATCTGAGCCTTTATCCCTGAGACTCACATCACATTCTTTTCCTTTCATTCATCTTGCTTTCTCATTCATACATATGTTCTACTATGTAATTACTTTTCCAAATTTTGAATCAGTACATATATATCATGTAAAATGCTCAAATATGTATTATTTCCACTAAGATGCTAATTCTACCTTAGAACATTTCTGCACTTCTGTATTTATGTGAATAAAGCGAATAGTATTTCTACAAGCCTCATAGTTAAACACTGTGTTAGTTTGGGGCTATTATGTAACATGAAATAATGGTACATCAACATAGTCGTTTTTCATTTATTTTTATGTAACACTGCGATGAGGTTTTTGCCCTGAAGACTGGTTTTATTGAAATTTTACCTACGTTACGGACAGTCAGTTTATGTGAAAGCCCTCATTTCTCCCCTTTTTTGATATATGTTCCATTTGGCTATATATAACATATACCTTGGCATGAAACAAAATTCCCAAATCATTCACATAATACAATTAATATGTTTAAATTATATTTTTTAAATGTTAAAAAGAAAAAGAAAACAGATTCCTCTACCTATTAGGCACTTCTGTGGCAATATGTAATACACCCCTTAACCATGACATTGAAGAACTGAGCTGATACCAGCCCCTTTCCACCTGCTCAGCCCCACCTTTTCCCATCCCCTTTCCCATCCGGAGAGGACATCCCTCCCATTGTCCAGGCCCAGATGTTGGAACCATGTCCTTTCTCTCTCTTTCTTTTACACTCACAGACAGCAAATCCAGCTTGTTAGAAAATTCTGGATATTCTGTCTTAATTAAATACCTGCTCTCTGCTCCCCGCCCTCCTAAGAGCCACCTTCAGCCCTTCCTGGATACCAATAGCCTCCTGTTTCCATCTTTGCTTTCCTACAATCTCTCATCCACACAGAGTCAGAGGGAGCCTGTAAAAACATACATTGGGGGTGGTGGGTGTAGCTCAGTGGTAGGCCGCATGCTTAGCATGCTTGAGATCCTGGGTTCAATCACCAGCACATTCATTAAAATAAATAAATTACCTCCCCCCAAAAAACACAAACACAAAAGCATAAGTTGGACTACATCATCCCTCCCCTCAAAACTCACTAAGCGGGTCACCATGTCATTAGGAGCCAAAGTCGTCACAAAGGCCTCAGGACCCGGCGTGTTCTGCCTCTCTGCCCACACTCTCCCCCTCACTCTGGGGGCCTCTGGCTCCGGCTCTTCCTTCTTCCTCCGGATCTATTCTGCTTCAAGTTCATTACTCCGTGAGATCTGCCAGGATTGCCTTATTCCCTCCTGCCTGCCTCCCACCCCACCGCCATCACCCGAGTTTGCTCATATCACTCTTTTTTAAAAATTTTTCCAAACTCTTGCTACCCCAACATGCTGCCTGTTTCCTCTGCTAAAATTCTGAGCCCCCAGTGATGGGGAGTGATGTCTATTTTGTTGACTGATAAAGCCCGAGAGCCTTGGGAACGGTCTAGTTAGGAGATTCCCGTACGTAGTAGGAGCTTATACACATTTGCTGAATGAATGTAGGTGCCCTGGTCCAATCCGATGGAGCACTTCTGTGACGTGCTCAAAGAATAACTCTCCTTTCCACCTGAGAGGGGGTGACAACTTCCTTGGTGATTAAAGGCAAGAATTTTTTGCTTTATGCTGTTAACCTTAGGCGGAGAGACTGGGGGATCTTCATATATATTTTTAAATTTGGTTCACTCTGCAGTTGGTCTTTGGTCTCTGTATAATTTTGAGAAACTCTTTATGAGTGATCATTCTTTGATCAGATTGAACAGGTTCCAGGGGGAAGGACCAAGCCTGTCCCATCAGCCATCCTATGTGTCATGTCCTGGGACCCAGTGGATGCTCAGCATGTAAGTGAACCGACAGGAGTGAGTGAAGAGATGGGAGCATCTCATTATTGTGGCGGCTCTCTGTCCAATGCCTTGAGATTTGGGGAAGGGTTTACGAGTGCAGAAGGGAGAGGTCAGGTCCTCTGTGCTTTTCCTGAGTGCCCTGGTCTTACCCATTCCCCCAGCCCCCTCTGGGCAGCCAAGCCAAGGAGCTGGGCCACCAGGGGTTGTGCTGATCAATAATCCACCTTCACCCCAAGTCCGGGGGTAGGTACACATGGTTGTAGACACTGGAGTCAGGTCCTTAGAGGAATTCCTCACTGAACTATGTTTTGGACCTTTTATTTTTCTCTAGAACCTCCAGCTGAAGAAGATTGTCTTAGACACATGAAAGTTGAGGACACCTTCTGTCCCCTCGCAACCCAGGTGGGGCTGGGAGTCTGCTGTTTCTATAGCCGGTGGGCTCGAGTTGATTTGGGCATCCCTGTGCCTGAATTCCTGCAGTACACTCGGTGGTAAGGATGGGGGTGCCTGGCAGGGAAGGAAGCGGGTCGGGAGACTGTACAGCTGGGCTGATGTTAACCTGGGGTGAGCGGGAGCCTGCTGATGCATGGCATCTCGGGGCAGGGAACTCTCCACACTCAAGAGGGGTTCCCACTCCCGCAGGGGCCCTTTGATCAGGGTGCTGGGCTGTCAGGGGACCACAGGGGTCCCAGTGAGGATTAGGGTGCCTTCAGGCAATGGGAAGTGTGGGGTCCAGCGGCAATTGAATTAACTGTGCACCCAAACCCAGCCCCCACCTCTTTCAGCCTGTTTCCTAATCTGCAAAACTGGAATGTTTTTAAACATCTCACGGGGTCGTAGATGGGCTGGGACAGACTAGACAGTCAGGAGCTGGAATTCCTCTGTCCCCTGATTGTTTGCCTTCTTTCTGACTCTTTGCTCTCACAAGCTCAGTCTCTCTGTCTCTCGCTCTTTCACTTCTAACTTTCTCTCATGCTCTGGTTTCATTTGATTTCCAACCACCGCCCCTCCCCTCCGCCAATCCCCAGATGAGTGAACTTGATTTCTATGTGTCAGTTCCAAATTCCCAGGAAAGATGCTCTGTCACTCTCTGGATCTGTTGTCCAACCCATGAGTTGTGGCCAGAGGAGCGAGTCCCTCTGGGACCAGCAGATAGTCTCTGCCCAGCCCCCAGCCACCACTGTGGGAGCACATAGCTCTCCGTGGAGGAAGTACTGGCTGTGACCTTGTGTCACTAAGTGTGAATTTATGTCTTCTCTTGAACCACCTTCATCCTCCTAAACAAAGATGAAAATTAAACACTCCCGGGATTTGTGTCATGGAACACTCAGGGTGGAGGCTAATGGGGCTGGAATTTCTGCTGTATTTAAGGGGCTACAGTGAATCCCCAACGAGAGCCTGCAAAGGGAACAGCACCGGCCCCACCCGGCACTTAGGACGCTGAGTCTGCGTGACGTTGAGCCAGGCTTCTGACCACAGCTCAGGGGTCTGGTCTGACCAGTTAGCCTTTGAAACCAACCAGCTTTGGATTCCTCAATCCCACCCTAAGGTTTTACCTGAACCATCAGCTTCTGTATCTCTGAAGAGAGATGATGAGGGCCCTTCACGTAAGCCGTTCGCACAGCCCTGTTCAGGCCTTTGTGCTGCACGGTCTGCCCGGCGAGCTGACCGAGGTTGGTATTTTACTGATATTAGAAGTAGTCTGGTTTACCGATGTACTGTTTCACTGAACAAGCAACAGAAGCCACTTCTCGCTGATAAAAGCAGAAAAGGGACATAATGAAAAGATACTGGGAGGGTGTGTGGAGTGGTCAGGACCGGAGCCAACCCAGGAGTTGTAGGAGGTGTTAGGGAGCCCCAGGCACCAGGCTGGGAGGGGTGCTACCGGGCCCCCTGCCACCCCAGAAGGGACCCCCCTCCACCCGACCCTCCACCTCACTCACTGCAGGTTCATGTCCCGGCAGGGCCAGGTCACACTGAAGCCACCAGCACACACCTCAGTGGGGCAGCTGGCCCCGTCTGAGCTGCGGGCGTGCCTGGTGTGGGGAGAGGCCCAGTTA
Source organism: Vicugna pacos (assembly GCF_048564905.1). Taxonomy (NCBI): domain Eukaryota; kingdom Metazoa; phylum Chordata; class Mammalia; order Artiodactyla; family Camelidae; genus Vicugna; species Vicugna pacos. The sequence continues at coordinate 7,073,822 of NC_133004.1, forward strand.
GAGGAAGGCGGTTCCTCTACTGTTCCGAGTTAAGGTGCAAGTCAGTGCCCATCACTCAGGAGAGCCAGGCTGGACGGACCTCATTGTGGTGACTAGGCTGTCTGAGTTCACTTATTACTTTCTATGTTTGAAGGCCCTGGAGGGAGAAAAAGTGAAGGTTCTAGTACTTATTTTGTGTTTCCCACGTACCAGGTGTGGTAAGCAAGCCACTTCAGACAAGGCCCAGAGCAACCACGTAAATAGGCCACGGAGCAAGTCGTGCAGTCAGGCCTCTGTGGTCCCGAAACCCGTTTCCCCATCGGCTCCATAGTTACCAGTGGAAACTAGGTGGATTTATGGGACTGTGTGCTCCTGTGGGGGCTGGGATATGTGTGTTTAAGTCCACATCTTCAGAAACTCGGCTAGAACCATAGCCACTGATTGCACAGTGGCAGAGGAAGGGAGGATTCCAGCCTCTGGTCCAGCTCGTGTGCAGCTCAGAAGTTCTTCCTCCTGTCCTGAAAATAACACCAGATCTGAGGGAGCTGCAAACCCACTGCTCTTCTTAGATCCCAGAAAACTGAGGGGGAAAGCTGCTCCCAACCCAGAGAGGTTGCAAAGGGAACAGCGGGCAGGCTTGGAGAGTCACAGCTCCCAAGGCAGAACCTGCTTTTGTAAGAATCCCAGGGGCAGGTAGATTTAACAGGTCCCTGAGGCCAGCAGGAGGCTCAGTGTGGGGAAATCAGAGTGTGACAACTCCAGGGGGCCAGTCAGAGGGGCCCCATGCTCTTTTTCATGTATTTTACATCCAGGACCGTGTCCTGTTCTCAGAATGAAGGTCAGAGGATAACTCCTCATTCTTCCTGCCTGGAAAGGAGAAAATAACTGTATTGAAATACACCCAGAACATTCCGTTTCATTGGGGGAAGTTGTTTTTTGTTTGTTTGTTTTTTTAATGAGAAATAATTTTACCAGAGCCTAACCAACCTGGGAGAAGGGAAATCCCTTCTGTGTCACCCAAATTGGGGTGGGGGGAAAGAGATACACTTGTGGAGGTCACAGCTCAGGGCACAGGCTCAATGAGAACTAATCACAGGACTGCAGATGCCCTGCTCTGTCCCGCTCCCCCAACACCTTACCTCCATGTCAGTAGGGCCCGTGTGTAATAACAGGAGTAAAACTAAAAGAAGTAAATGTCTCAGGAGTGTCTAGGGAAAACCCAAAGACAGCGGGGAGATCAAAACAAGGACACACAGGCTGTTTTAGCCTCTCACACAAATAGCTGTAGCAAACTACACACAGCCCAGCCCCAGTAGATAAACAGACAACCTCACAGAAGAAATTATTTATTTTGGTTCTCTTACCCAGTGCATTCCATGGTGCATCCTCGCCTAGAATTGAGTGGAAGCAAGTCCATCTCAGAAGGGACATAACTGAAGAGGGATGGCTTCCCAGACTCTGAGGGGCAGAGAGAGCACCAGCCTGGGTTAGAGAAACGTGAGGGGTGGGATAGGGTGTGGGCTGCCTTCTTCCCCAAATAAGGAACCTTCCTGAGGCCAGCACAGTAGGAGGGAGGGCCATGGGGTGAAAGCAGCCAGACTTCATCCTGAGAACTGATGGGATGCCTCAAAGGGACCATTCAGGTGCCCAAACTGGGCCCTGAGTGTGGGAGCCTGTCGGTCTGACTCAGAGCCCAGGACTGAGGTGGGCACACAGCAGGCCGGTCTTACTTGGCCGGATCCATTTCACTTCTCCGAAGCCCTGTGTAAAACATGAAGCGTGGATGGCCTGGTGAGCACAGCTCTGCCCTCAAGACCGGTTTCAACTCCTCTCTTCCCAGAGAACAGCATCTCTGAACCCATCCTGGGTGACCTCACAGAGATCACCCTAGTGGCCCAGGCTAGTGACCGGGAACATGTACCTTCCTGCAGGCAACCCCTGACGTCCACTGATGCATCATGTACTGGCAAAGAGTGAGTCCCTGTGCATTGGTCTAACAGCAGAGACTCTGCCAAAGGCCCAAGAGGTGGTGTGTGGGACATGCAGGGGTGCAGGAGTGTAAGCAGTGCAAAAGTGTAACTGGTGACAGGGGTGCAGGGGCTGTGGAGGGCGCAGGCATTTCAGGGGATGTGGGGGTGGAGGGATGCAGAATTGCAGAGTGTAGCAGGGGTTCGGAGGTGCAGGGAGTGTAGGGATGCAGGGAGGTGCTCAGGGACGTGGCCAGGATTAGAAGGCAAGTGCACATCCTTGCTGTCAGCCTGACCCCGGGAGGCTATTGCAATGCTTTGGGGCGGCGGCGGCGGCGGCGGCGGTGGCGGCTGGGAGGCTGCCCGGGCAAGCCGATCGATTTCTTCTCTTCCCTGCAGCCTGGCCTGGGGTGGGGCTTGGCCGGCGGAGATTCGCCAGATGTTGGACTCCAGGTAAGCTTGCTCCTGGGAGGTGGGGCGGTTAGGTCAGCGGGCGGCGGCAGCGGTAGAGGGGCGGAGCGGGGCTACCCCTGGCGAACGGGTGGAATAGCTGCCATTTTCCGGCTGCTGGGCCTGGGAGCGGCCTCTGCTTCCCCAGGTCGCCGGACACTCCTGTCCCACTCAGCTTGCTGAGGGCGGAGTGGGGGCGGGGCCGTTAAGGTGCGGGGCCCACGGGGGGAGGGGGGCTGCCGCGGGGGAGCCGGTCAATTCGCTCCGCTCTCCCCAGCGGCGGAGCGAGGGGCGGCTTCTGCTGCCCTAGAGGCGGGACGCGGTTCTCCAGAAGAGCTTGCTCCTGGGAGGCGGCGGCGGAGGCGGCAGGGGCAGGGGATGTGTTCCAGGGAGCTGCTCCATTTCTTCTCTCCCCCGCGGCCTGGCTTGGGGGCGACCTCTGCCGCCGGAGATTTGCCTGAGGTCCGACTCCAGGTGAGCTTGCTCCTGGGAGATGGGTGCGGTGCGGTCAGGGGGCTGGTAAGGTGGTGGCTGCGGGCATAGGGAGGCTGCCCCGGAGGAGCTTGTGGATTAGCTCCATGTCTGCACCGCGTGGCCTGAAGGCGGCCTCTGCTGCTCCAGGTCCCGGGACACCCCTGTCCCACTTTGCCTGCTGGGGGCGGGAGGCAGGGTAGTCAGGGTGCAGGGGTGGCGGTGGTCGGCGGCCTGCAGCGGGGGAGCGGCCCATTTTCTCCCATCTTCCCCGCGTCTTGTCCTGGGGGCGGTCGCTGTTGCCCTGTGTTACGAGACGCGTGTATCCTAGTCGGCCTGACCCCGGGAGTTGGACTTGGTACTTTGGGGGTGGTGGCAGCAGCGGCAGGTTTTCCCATGGAGCTTGTCCATTTGCTCCCACTTCCCCCCATGGTTTGCCCTGGGGGCGGTCTCTGTTGTCCCAAGTTCGCCGGACGTCCATCTCCAGGTCAGCCTGCTCCCTAGAGGAGGCCACTGTGAGGTCATGGGCAAGAGTGGTGGCTGCTGCGGGTGTAGGGGCTGCCTTGGGGAGCTGGTGGATTGGCTCCTGTCTCCCCGATGGCCTGGTGTGGGATTGGCCTCTCCTGCCCCAGATCACCAGACGCACCTGTCCCACTCAGCCTGCTGGGGGAGGGGCGCCCTGGGCGGTGACTTTAAGGTGCGGGGGTGGCGATGGCGGAAGTAGAAGACCTGCAGCGCGGAGCCTGTCAATTTGCTCTCCTCTTCCCGACGACCAATCCTGGGGGCGTCCTCTGCTGCCCAAGAAGCCGGATGCCCGTCTCCAGGTCAGCTTGCTCCTGGGAGACGGGCCCGATGCGGTCGAGGGGCAGAAGCAGTTGCGAAGGCCGGCTGCCCCGCCTAATGGGGCCACTTCTTCTCCTCTCCCCTGACCTGGCCTGGGGACGTCCTCTCCGGCGCAAGATTCGCCTGACACCCCACACCCGGTCTGATTGCTCCTGGGAGGTGGGCGCAGTGAGATCAGGAGGTGGAGAGGACAGGGGGCTGCCACTGGAGAGCTGGAGGATAAGCACCAATCTCTCTGGAGGCCTGACGTGGGGGCGGCCTCTGCTGCCCCTCGTTCCCAGGTCACACTTCTTCGGGTCATATTTCCCCGGGGTTGCAGTAGGGTGCGGGGGCCGCGGGGTGTTGGTGGGGGTATGAAGCCTGCCGCTTGGGAGCAGGGGGTTTAGCTCCCATCTTTTCCGCAGCTTGGCCTGAGGGCAGCCTCTCTTGCTCCAGGTCGCAAAGCAGTTTCCCTGACAGCTTAGCCACCAGAGGTGGGCAGGATGGGCTGAGAGCGCTGAGGCAGCCGCCAAGGCAGCGACGGAGGGGGCTGTCCCTGGCCAGCTGATCAATTTGTTCCCATCTCAACATTTGCTTCCCCAGTTTCGCAGAACGCCCTTGTCCAGTTTATTCTTCTCCAGGGAGGTGGGCGCAGTGCATGCAGCCCGAGGTCTGGGCTCTCCCTTGGGAGGGGCAGAAATCTCTTGTTCTCCTTTGTCTTTATTCTTCAGCGAAGTGGTTACTGGACGCAATTCTTAATTCTGAGAAAGTGTATCCTGTGTTACGGAAGAGCTGCTGGACAGTGAGTTTTCTGGGTGGATTTTCATATCAGCTGATGTCCCAGGCAGGCAGGAAAGCTATTACTCAGAGCTTCTTAGTCTGGGGTTGGTGATGGACCCGCCATCCTCACCATGCTTTTTAAAAATATGTTACTCCCCTCTTTTTCCTAGGTGACATTTTAGGTTATTGGGTCTCAGATTGCTGGCACACTCATCCCTGTTCTCAAACATTTTTAAACTTGGGTGAAGTGATCAGTAGGGGAAGATGATTTACTGAAAGGTAAGACTACTTAAATTCGCATTAAAGCTACATTCTGTCAATCTTTCTCAAATGATTTTTCTCTGATTCTAAATCCACGACCTAGTGAATGTTGTACTCCTGTGTAAATCATTGATCTTCACATCACATTTCTTGAGTGGTCAACGAGATTTGTTAATTAGATTATTCCTGAAAGGAAAAGTTCAGGCTTTTCAGAATTCCTTGTCTGATGTCACCCAGGCAGTCACAGTAGAAGACAGAGCTGATATAAAAATCCCTCAGCTGCCTGAACTGCAAAGCTTCTGGGATTACTGATCCCTGAAATGCAGGTGACTCTTGATGATAATCTGGGGGATGGTTTATATGATCAGATTCTTCCAGTCCTATAAATGGGTTCCGTGGCCCCAGCCCTGGGAGAACTGGTCATAGGGGCCATATCGTGAGGGGTGGGATGGGAAGACAATGTGTAAGAGCTGGAATCACTGAGATTCCACACTCGCTAAACACAGACTCCAGAGCCTAATTGTTGTCAGGTTCTGTTCTGGATTTGAGAGTGTGTTCATACATGATTCTTGCCCTTCTGGAGTCACTGCCTGGATGGAAGTAACCTTTACATAGATCTGTGGAGGATGACATTTAAGTAGATAGGCTGTTATGGTTCTCAGTGTGCCCAGGCTTGCTCTTCCAGGCCCTCGTGGGACTAACGAGAGTCATGTTATTCACTCATTCACTGATTTATTACCCTTGAATTGATCACTCGTCCCACAGTAAGTGAAAGTAGGTATCAGGAAGCTGAGTTTTGTCCCCTGTCCTATCACTGATTGTATCTGTCAGTCAGGCGCCCTGCGTATGCATTGTGAAATGGTGGTATTTCGTGCCCAATGGGGCAGCACTGTCAGTTCTGAGAATCAGGGGAGACACGTGGGTAGGACAGCACCCTGACACACATGGCACCCCCCACCCCGTGAGACAGAATTGTCGATGCTCAGGTGACCCGATGTAGACCGCGGTGCTAAACCTGAGCATGTTTAGTGATCCTGGTGGCTATGAAAATACAGACTACCAGTCGCTACCTCTGGAGACTCTGAGGGTGTGCACCCCAGAATTCTGCATTTTAAGAAGCACTTTAACGAATCCTGATGAAGAGATCTGAGTGTCCCACGGAGAAACACTGGTGTGCGAGACACCAATATTGAGGATTCTCAGGGAACGATGTCTTTTCAGGTTGGTCCAAGGGCCCTCACTTTAGACTTTTGCCTTGGGTTTAATTGTATGTGTTCAGAAGTGATGTCTTTCACTTCCAGTGCATGTCAGTATGCTCTGTGCAGGGATTTGCTCTCAGTAGATGGCAAAAACTGATTCTTCAGGTCACCGAGCTAAAGTGTGAACGATATTTTATTTTGGTTTTCTTTATAGCAATGCAGAGTCTCCCGAGAAGAGATTCAGACTGAACAGCTTTGTGTCAGACTTTGGAAGATGGCTGCTGCCCAAGGTGTTCTCTGGCAGTGCAATCACGAATCTAGGTCCCTCTTTCACTGCTACATCAATGGAGTGGACCACTTGGACAAGGCCAAAGCTGGTATCCCTACCATAGCCCTTTACAGTGATATTCCGCTCCAGGAAGCCATCAGAAGCAGCAGGTGGCCAGAGGAGGAGCCGAACAGACTCATGAAATCTGACATCCCCAACTTTATCAACACGGACCAGAACTCTTCCTTTGTGGAAAATGATTTCCTGATTTTGTAACTACCGATTGTTCTAGAAAATAAGCCAGTTGCCCAGAACTCACACAAAGACTTGAATTGAGAAACGTGCTTTGTCAGGTATCTTTCTGAAGATGCGAAGTCTGTCTTTGTATGGCAGGAAGCCCCCTTTCACAAAACTGAATGTGTTTGTGTCTGAGAGAGGGAAATGGAGACAGAAAGACGAAGAAGCAGAAGAGAGCCCCCTCAGAAGAGAGCTAGTTAAGGTGAGTTTTTGTGCCTTTAAAAAACATTTGGGGTTTTAGGGGGAACAAAGTATTTACACTGTCTTATTCTTCTCATTGGAAACCTTGGCCCCGTCGTCAGAGTCAGCGGCCTTGAACGGGGGTTTCACGCTGCGTTTCATCTGGCGCTGCCACTTCCACGCTCTGCCTTTAGCACGTTGCTTTGCCTGTCAGGGTTGCCACCCTTTTAACTGTAAGGTGAGGAGTCTGGAGTGGATGATCCACCCCAACTCTGCTGTTTTGCAAATTTCTGATTTCGTATTCAGATGAGGCTGGGATACACCTAGAGCAGTATAAACCAGGCCCTACCTCCTGCCTATTGCTGGGGCATCCCTCAGGCCTGTGCCTTCTACTCAACCCTTTTCTGAGCCCAGCTTTTGTCAGGAGCCCAAGTGCCTACCGGGATGGCAGGGGACTTGTCTTTCGTGGTCACGGTGGCCAAGAATTCTATTGGTTGTTCTGAAACAACTCTTCCGAGATCCTCCACCCACCCCTGCTCAAACCTAATGACAGCCCTACGGTTCCTTTCCTAGGAGGAGGATCAATCCATGGTGCATTTTATGACAATCCTGTCCCCAGGAATGCACGGAAGTTTATCAGCTGAGTGAGGGGAGGTGCCTCTGTGTCCCTGTATCTCTGTCTGATCACAGTTCGCGGCCACCGGCTACTGAACAAGAAAAGTGCTATTCACCATGTTGTGTGTTTTCCAAATGTGTAGGTGATGGTCTTGTGGCTCGTGCATGGGCTTTGATTTGGGATGGTGAAGGGCTTATAAATACCTCATCAACATGTATTCGAGATGGCCTGTTGCCACACAGATTTGATTCATGAAGGCATCAAGCCTGCACACTGGTTTGGAAACAACTTGGTTTTGATCATTCACACTGCATGCATGACTCGCTGCTAATCTCTGGGTGTTTTTTTCATTTCAGATTTATTCACTCCGTGTCTTGCTTAAGCTGAAAAATACATTTGTTTCACCAGAATATCCTCTGATTCTTTGTTTACACACATCCAGTTTTTTTAATTCCTTTAAAAATGATTCTGTGTTTATAATGCCTCCTAATTTCTATCATCTCTGTGTTGCCAGTGGCCTGAGACATGCACCAGATTTGATGCCGGAACTGTTCCACCAAAAGAAATCCCTTTGTCGTAATATCTTTTGAGGAAAATATTATTCTTTAAGGCTCTAACAGTAAATCGTAGAACAAAGCATGGAACATTTCTTGTAGTTAATACATGTTCATGCAAAAAGTAATGATATTTTCATTAAACAATGTTGATTTTAATAACTTTTACAAATGTGAACATTATTATTCATAATTTAAGTAACCAGATAAAACCAGTTATTTACTATGAAGATTGAAAACTATTTACACAGTCTCTTAATTAGAAGTAGCTTTATTAGAAGACTGAAGGGTATTTAAAAGATGGAAAAATACCCATGATGACACCATCATTTTTATTAACTAAATATCAAGAACTGTGCAGGGTTAAGATTTAACCCTCTGCAAACTGCCAAGTTAGCATGAGGTAGTTTGTGGATGCTGCCAGAGGACAGGACACTCCCCCAGGATCAGAGACAAAGGACTTCCAGCCAGCACAGCAGGCAGCCTGTGGTTCAAGTTCATATTGGTTCCTGAGTTCCTTTCCTATTGCTGTTGTAACAAAGGACCACAGACTCAGTGGCTTAAAGCAATACACATTCATCTTCCCACTGTTCTAGGGTGCAGAAGTGCAAGGTCAATGTCAGTTGCTAAAACCAACGAGTGGCCAAGGCTAAGTTCCACACCGAGGCTCTTGGGAGGGATTCGTCTTCCTACCTTTCCCAGCTTGCAGAGGTGCTCACACTCCTTGGCCCAGGGCCCTGTGTCACTGTGACCTCTGCTGCCACTTTACATCCCTGTCTCTGACTATATAGATATAGAGGAAGAGTCTTCTACATCTGGTATGGACCCTTTTTCCTAAATGGACATTGTATCCCTATTTATGTGCAGATGAAAACCCCTTCCCTCCAGGGTGCGGTGGCATCAGCTCACAAGATGATCACTCTGGGCTTTAAGTGTCCTCTTTGTTTTGTCATCAGGGAACTTCTCTCTCCATAGTTAGCTCTGTATTACATTGTTGTTATATTTTACCCGGAATTACTGAAAGTTTTACTTAAAAGAGATCCTGATTAGCTCTGTTTACCTGTTTCCAGAGCTGAAAGCTTCAGTTCTAGAGTATCTGTTTGATTTTTCTTAAAAATACATTCCAGTATATTTCTCTGGTGAAAGTCTCTACCCTGTTATCTATTCTCCCATCATTTCCTTATTTTCTTGAATATATTAAAAGTATTTTATAGCCTTTATTGGTAGCTCTGATGCCTACATCACCTGGGGGTTTGCATCCTTTGTCTAATGCTCCTTATTCTCATGTTATCTGTCATATAGTCTGGACATGTTGCATGTCTAGAAATTCTTTATTACATGGCAGACATTGCAAATGAAAAATCCATGTTATCTTCCGTGAGAGCTTTTCTACCTTCCCGTTAGGCAGACAGTGTGAGGGACTGATCATGTCACTCCAATCAGGCGCTGAGGTGGATCAGGACTAAAGTGCCTTTTTTCTTAAAACAGCTTTGAGGTATACTTGGCAAAATAATTTTCACACGTTTAAAGTGTACAGCTTAATACGTTTTGACATAAGAATATCCCCAAGAAACCATGACCACACTCAAGACAGTGAACATACCCATCACCCACAAAGCTTCTCTCCTGCTTTTTGTTGTCCCTCCCTCCCTCCCCGTCTCTTCCCCTGGGAACCATTGATCTGCTTTCTATCACAACATATTGGTTTGCATTTTCAAGATCCTTATATGAATGGATTCATGCATTATCTACTCTATGTTGTCTGACTTCTTTCATTCAGTGTAATTATTTTGAGAATCATCTGTGTTGCTGTATTAATAGCTTATTTGTCTTATTGTAGAGTATTGTTTAGTGCTGAGTTATTACTGAAGTGTTTAATGTGAGCAGTGTTTGTATAGACCATCATTTCTTTCTGCATTTACTTCTTGATGGATGCATGGGTTATTTACAACTTGAGCTGTTATAAATAAAATAGCAGTGAATATTTGGTTACAAGTCTTTGTATGGACATATGAGTTTACTTTCTAAAGCACCAGATGAGGAATGTCTGGGTTATATGATACATAGGTGTTTACCTTTTTAAAAGAATCTGTTAAAGACTTTTCTAAAATGGTTGTACTATTGTAAATTCCTCGTGGTGTGTATCAGTTTTGGTTGCTCTACTTCCTTGCCAGCACCTTGTAAGGTCAGTCTTTCTAATCGTATTCTTTCTAGTATGTATGTGAACTAGTATCTTACTGTGGCTTTTAAAAGTATTTCTCTAATGACTAATGACATCTTTAACCAGCATCTTTTCATATGCTTATTATCCATCTGGATATCTTTACTGAAGTGTGTTTTCTGGCCTCATTCATTCATTCAGGTGTTTGAATTATTATTGAATTTTGAGACCTCTTTATTCTGGATCAGATACAAAGAGAGACCTTTATCAGATTTATGATCTGCAAATAGCTTCTGTCTATGGCTTGTCTTTTCATTTGCTTAGCAGTGTTTAGAAGAGCTTTGAAGAGTCTTCATGTTGACAAAGTTCACTCTATCAGTTTCTTTTTAAAATAGATGATACTTTTGGTGTCATAGCAAAGAAATATTTGCCAAACCCAAGGCCGTAAAGCTTAAGCCTATGCTTGTTCTCCTAGCTGTTTTATAGTTTTAGATTTCCTATTAAGATCTATGATCCATTTTGAGGTAAATTTTGTATATTTTGTGAGGTGTGGATCAAAGTTCATTTTTTTTTTTGTGTATCACTATCTAATTGTTCCAGCACTACATGTTGAAAAGACCCTTTCTCCACAGCATCCTTTTTGAGAGTCAATTGTCTGTATAAGTGTTGGTTTAGTTCTGAACATTCTATTGTGTTCCATTATTCTATTTTCCTGTTTTACACCAACACCATAATTTCTGATTACTGTAGCTTTATAAAATAAAGTCTGAAAATCAGATAGTGCAAGTCTTCCAACTTTGTTTTTCTTGTTCAAAGTTGTTTTGGATATTTGGATCCTTTGAATTTTTATATGAATTTTAGAATAAGTTTTTAAATTCCTTACATCCTGTTCTGCCAAAATTCCACCCATGTCTTTGGCCGTCTCCAAAGCCACATTTTATGAAGAAGTCTCTCTACATCCCAGGTGAAAGGAATTTCACTTTTGTCTGTGCTCAAATCACATTTGATAATATTTGATTACATTTAATCATATTTGGCTATATGTACTTGTCTGATCTTTCCAGCCATATAGTAAATCTCAAAAGATTAGGAATCTTGACTTGGTTCCCTCTGTGTGCTGAGAAACTAGTTCTATGCTTTGCAGGAGTGAGCCCTGCAGTAAGAGGTATCTGCAGCACACATCTATCTCATTGCTTGAATATTGTCAAGGAATTCTGCAGATTTAGAATTGTTTATTGATTGTTGTCTCCAAGACGGCTCAGTCTTTTTTATTTCTATTGCTACTGCTGCAGTTTCAAAGAACAATGGACTAATTATTTTCCAAATATCAAATCATACTCTAATTGTGTTGTCACGCAAGTTATGTGCTGCTGTGTCTTAACAACCTGCTTAGTGTTCACAGGCTCCTTCACTCATGGAACATTTGGGAGAATGTCATATCCTTAGAGATAGCAATGCTGACTTTGGCGACCTGAGCAGCAGTATCTGAACTCACTCCTGCTGTTTTTCCAGTGTCCCCTCTAGCCCTCCTCCAGCCCTCCATGGGGGGCCCTGCAGTTCTGCCCTAGGAAAGCCTGTTGCTTCTCAGGAAGACTTCCCTATGAAACATAATCATGTCCTTCTTGTGGGGACATTCAGTCCAGAGACCTGAAAGCAGGGGAAAATGTTTAGCCTGCTTTTGGTAGAACCTAAATTCTTCCATATTTGTTAGAAGCAATTTCAATGAGGAAACTGTTTTGGCATCTAACAAATCAGCATAAATGACTGATGAGGAAGATCAGCTTCCCCATTCCACTCAGTCATCATGTTGATGTGACACTCACATTGGCAAACATTTTCTCCTATGAGCAACGTAAAGTTCCAGACGTTATGAATGGCTTTTTGTTTTTATTTCTTAGACTTTCCACATTCATTGTGTCTCATGAGATTATATGAATCCTGCTTATTGTCAGCCCAGCACTAAACTTTTTAAAAGGATCACGTGTTTAAAAGGCTAGTGGGCAATTTTTTAGAAGACAGAAATCCTTAGATTTTGGTCCTAGAGTTGAATCTTGGTTAGTGGTGAATGAAAATTCCCGTTAAAATTTTAAATTCATGATATAAAGTCTTAAAAATAGTTAAATATTAGTCAATTTCTTTAAACACTATAAGAGTTATTTACCTTTAAGCCTGTTTCTGGGGCAGTTTTGCAATGATTCCCTCCCTTTATCGATTCCCTCTTTATCAGAATCCTTGAGAGGCCCCTGTCATCATTGTCACTATCGTCATCATCATCATCATGGAACTGATTCTTCTGGATGATTCTAGGAAAATAAAGAGATGGATGGGATTATGAGTAGGACAGTGTGTGCATATAGAATAAGAACAGCTGTCAGACATTAGATGCAAGATACCCATTTCATTTAGAGAAGAATGTGGTCATGAAATCCTGATGTGGTGAATGAAGGAAGCGGTGGGAGCAGGATAGTCAATGGAAAGGAGGAGGAAGTGAGTGAAGTTGAGAGCATAGGTCCTTGGTTAGTTGATCAGCACATTGGTGAGAATGAGAGGAGTGTGATGGCAGAATCATGTCCCTCCCCGGCCACAGGGTAGCCACCTGTGACATGTTACTGTACATGGCAAAAGGGTTGACAGATATTTTAGGATAAAAATCTTAGAGGATTTCTGTCTCCTAAATTGTCTATTAGTTAGCCTTTTAAACCCATGATACATTATTAAAGATTAGTGCAGGGGCACAAATAAAAAGGATTCATATAATCTCAACAGACATACTGAATGTAGAAAGGATAAGGAAGAAAAACAAAAAGGCACTTATAAGTGCCTTGAACCATAAATTGCTCATGAGAGAAAATGTTACACAAGGTGAATGTCACAGCCACATACATACTGACTGAGTGGGATGGGACAAGGGGATCCTGAGATGAGACAATAGGGTGAGTAGCCCGGATTGTCCAGGTGGGCCCAATGTAATCACAGGTGTCCTTAAAATGGAGGATATTTCCCAGCTGAGTTTAAAATCAGAGGGAGGTGTAGCGATGGAGCAATGTTCAGAAAGGCTGCTTACCATGAAAATGGAGGAAGTTGAGGGGCACAAGCTATGGAAGGTGGGTGACCTCTGTAAACTGGGGGAAAAAAAAAGGAAACATTCTCTTCTAGACCCTCTAGAAGGAAGGAACCCTGCTGGTACCTTGAATTTAGTCCAATGAGAACTGTGTTGGATCTCTGACCTACACAGCCATAAGCTGAAAATTCTGTGCTAGTTTAAGCTATTAAGCTTATGGGAATTTGTTACAGTGGTAATAGGAAAATAACATAGTGAGCGGTAGTGTAAGGGATTAAAGGTGTAGGATCGCGTGTGGAGAGAATTCTGACATTTACACCTAAAAAACAACCAGGTGAAGTGGGAAGGTGATTTAAGGAAGACCAACCTGGCAGGGCTGTCAAGCAGACTGGAGCGAGCGAAGCCTTGGAGTTAGAGGAATCAATTAAACCTCTACAAGGAAAATAAGAAATAAAATGTAACAGGGCTTCAGTGTTAGTAGATGTAGGAATGGAAATGGGTAGAGAGATATAAACATTATTTTGAAATTAGCTACAGGTTTGATGACTGCATGTTTGGGAGAGTTAGCCGATGTGTGGATTGAATGCATCCCCTCAAAATCCATCTGTCGATACCTCATCTCCCAGGGTGATGGTACAGGGAGGCGGGGCCTTTGGGAGGTGATTAGTAGGATAAAATGAGGTCATGAGAGTAGAGCCCTCATGAATGGTATTAGTGTTCTTATACAGGGCCCCAATGTGCTTGCTTCTCTCTCCTCTCTGGGCCATGAAGATAGTGGGAAGACAGCCATCTTCGAGCTGGCAATCCTCTCCCAGATACATTGACCTTGAAAGCCTCAGCCTCCAAACCGTAAGGAATATGCTGGTTGTTTAAGCCACCCGACCCACGGTAATTTGTTACAGAATCCCAGACTGACGAAGACAGTGGAGAATGCCACTGCGTTTGGCACTGATTGCCTGGAGAATGCTGAAACCCAGGGAAGTGGGCAGCACAGACGTTTACTCATTTAATCCTGCCAACACTGTAGGGGATAGAGTCAACATATTCCTCGCTATTTAAAAGGTAAGGAAAAAGAGGCACAAATAATAACAACGACAACGACAACAACAACAACAACAACAACAATTTGTCCAAGATTCACACAGAACTCCCTGGAGGGAGAGTGAGAATTAATACTTATGCAGGCTGGCCCCAGAGCCCCTGCTCATAACTAATAAGTCAGATCACCTTGCTTATTGGGATCAGTTTTTTCAACTGTGATATGAGTGTACTGTGTCCAGTAACTTATAATTTCAAAATACCTCACTGTAAGGGAATCATTAGTTGCAGGCATTACAAACCACAGAAAGCTAGACATACAAAAATAACTTGTTAGGGCAAGATAACCAATAATGTTTTTAAATATTATACCTGCTGACCCTTTGCAATAAAGTGTTTATTTATAATTCTGTCTGGCTACAGAATAACATCATAATCCTGCATGTGGCTGGTGGCTCCCGTGTTGGACAGCACGGGTCTAGAGAATTTAAATAACTTGCCCAGCCTTGCCCAGGAAGCTCGTGGTGGGATCAGAACTATAGTCTGGGACTGTTCCTTCCTATCCAACAAGTCCCTCATGGAAGTTTAGAAGCTTCTCCTTTGGTGCCCAGATGTCTATCCGTACTTATGACATCTTGTCAGGTGCCCCGGCCTGCTCCTGAACATCAGCCAGAACCCACTTCTGCTCTTTTTTGGCGAGGTAATACCTTCTAGCAACTTTCATTACCTTCTTGGCATCAGTTCTTACCTGGAAGGGTAGTGGCTAGAGATGGAAATGTGTCCACATGACAGGTTTTTCAAAAATATAGTAGGAGTGGTCAAGAGAAGAAAACCTCAGGAATACGAGTGGAAGCATGTCATTTAATATACCAAATGCGTACTTTCAATGTATGTTTGTGTTTCCGAGTCCAGGCTTGTTCTACTCGTGTATTACAGGCCAACACATCAGGAGACAAGGATTTGGGGCAAGAAAGAGCGGCTTAAATTTGTAAAGCCAGCGGAGAAGATGGTAGACCAATGTCCTGGAGAACCATCATCCCAAATCTGAATTCAGGCTCTTATATTAAAAAGGGGAAGCGGGAATGCTTGGTTGTTGCAAACTTGGTGTATGAATTCTTTGTTGTTAGAATCCTTTGTTCTTGCAGCTCTTCATCTGGGTCAGATCCGTGTAAACCTCCAACAAGCAAATGTTATTTTCTATTCTGTATCTTGTTATCTTTATACGAATGGAAAAGTGATAATATCCTTCAAAGTCAGAGCCTTGAGAATAGGGTCTCCTGTATATTTCAGGATCTAGGCTACATTGTTTCACAAAAGGTGCAGAAACAACAAGACTAAGCCTAGGACACAGGGCACAGGGTTAAAGTCAAAGGAACAGATCTAATATGGAGTCAGATTTCTTCTTTCCTATTTCAGTAGTGCCATGGGGAAGGCACTTTGGGCAGCTTTCTGTAGGGTCCTGGAGGCTTTCTCTCTCAGCCTCTGTGCACCTCTATTGAAAACCGGTCATCGCTATTGGCCTGCTGGAAAACCACTCCGCCTGTTTTGCCCTGAAGTTGTGTTCTGTTTATAACTCATCTCTACTCCTTGGAAAACAACTCAATAAAGACTCAGTTGGTTTTCCACCAGCCCTGGGCAGGGGTGAGGGATAGCATGTTATTATTTTATAAAAAAATATATAAAAGAAGTTTTAAAACAACACTGGACACATAGGAGAGAGACAAACAATGCTTCCTGGCTTAAATCAAAAGTGATGACTCAGTGAGTCTATGGCTGCTGTATTTGCTGAGCTAGTTACTCCTTTGCTCCATTACACATTTATTTTAACTGAAAAAGAAATATATGCATATGGATAAAAAAATTCAAACAGAGCAAAAAATACTCAAGTGAAAGAAGTTTTCCCTCATCCTCTGTTCTTACACGCCTCCCTGGAGATGCCAATGTTTACAATCCTTTGTGTGATTTTCCAGATATGCTATGCACGTTCCCACCAATGTATGTAAATTCCTTTAAAGTTTTACTTATTTTTAACTTAAAGGGACTTAAATCCTCAAGTGGCTTCTGCCACAGTAATAGAAAAGAAGAAATCTGACTCCATATTAGATCTGTTCCTTTGACTTTAACCCTGTGCTCTGTCTCCTAGGCTTCATCTTGCTTGTAAAACAATGTTGCCTAGAGCCTAAAATATACAGGAGAGCCTATTCGGAAGGCTCTGACCTTTAAGGGTATTTAACACTTTTCCAATCATATAAAGATAACAAGTTGCAGAATAGAAAATAACGTTTGTTTTGTTGGAGGTTTACAGGGATCTGACCCAGGGAGATAGCTGCAAGAACAAAGGATTCTAACAAGAAGGAATTCCTACACCAAGAAGTTTGCAAAAACCAAGCACATAGGAAAGCAGCCTGAATTCTGACTTGGGGAGATGGTTTTCTAGGACATTAGTTTGTCATCTAGGTCTACAGAAACTTGCTATTCCATGCCCCAACACTTGGTCTCCCAACTTACTGGCCTGTCCTGCACTGAGGAGAATGAATTTGGACTCAATAACACTTCTGCCTACCTAGCAAGCTGGGTACTGGGACTGAGGGCAGCTCTCCCACACACAGGGGCCTAAGGTGAGCCCTTGATTATTCCCAGAGGTTGGGGTGTGGTTTACCCAGGAGGGATGGGGACTATACACCAACACTCAGGCAGTCTGCTCCTTCTGGGGCTCTGACATTTTACCTCCCGCTCCCTGCCAGCCCAACACTTGGGACAGTGGAGCTAAGGCAGAGATCGTGCCTGCCTGTTTCCCAGCGTGTAAAAGGGGAATATGTACTCTTCCCAAGGTAGTTCTGAGAAACAACACCTGCGGGTGCTTGGTTCCCGGAGCAACAGTAAACCTAGCTCCTTGTGGGGGCAACGGGTGTGATACCCGTAGGGTTTCTGCAGAGACCTTAGCTGGAGGGCTGGGCCAGGGACGTAAAATATGAGCTGTGGGCAATGACGGGTTAGAGAAGGGTGTATAACTGCTGCCTCCTTCGGGATGCCCCAAGAGGTAAAACGCTTTCTCCCCATCTCTGCTACTCCCCTCCCAATTCCAGATAACTGCCTTCTCTCTGCTCCTCCTGTCCATGTGTCTCCCTCCACTTTTCCCCTCCTCCCCTCCTCCTCCCCTCTTCTCCCTCCCTCGGTTCCCCTTCTCTCTCAGGACCCAGAGCAGATCGATGGCCCTCCTGCGCATGCGCAGTCGCTGCCAGCTGGACCGCGGTTTGGAAGCTCCAGCTCCGAGCCGGGGATCGGCCCCAATGGCTTCTCAGCTCTGTCGCCCTGTAGGCCTTTGGCTCCTGCCTGGGGCCGGGGCCTCTGGCTGTGGAAGTGCAAGGTGAGGGGATATCGGGAAAGGGGTGAGGCGGCTGCGGGAGGGCGGTCGGCGTGTCACAGCCCCCCAGGGCGCCAGTCAGCGTGTGTTCAGCTGGATTGCTCGGGCCAGGCCCCTCTGCCCGCGCCACCTGCCCTGGCGCACCGGCCACATCTGCCCAGGGCCAGGTGTGCCCCTGCCGCCTCTTGACCCAGCCGGGCTCCCCTCAGTCCGCGGCTGGCGTCCCCTTCCCCTCTCCCTCCCTCGAGTCCTCTCCTCCCGGGCTTCCTCTCCTTGGCCGCCGACCCGTCCCCACCACTGGGCGGGCTGTGTCCCGGGCGGGCGGGGTCTGCACACCCGGACGGGGCGGGCGGCTTGGGCTGGGGCTGGGGCTGGCCTCCAAGCGGGGCTGCAGCCCGCGTCCCCCACCCCGCTCTCCCTGCCCCGCGACCCCGGGGCTGCCTTCCTCTCCCTTTCCCGATCCCTGAGGTCAAGATTAGCGGCGTGGGCGCTGCTCCCTGGGCTGAGAGCCCGCGGCTGTAACGCCCAGCTTCTCCTGGTGGAGTCGGGAAAATGGAGCAGCAGTGCTGAGGGAGCTTCTGTCTCCTTGATCAGTATTTCTGCCCCAGGTAAGTACCTTGAACTCTTTCAGGTGTTATGATGGCGGTGCTTGTTGATGTAACGTGTTTTTATACTGAGAGGAATTACAGTGGTGAAAGCAGGGCTTTGTTCAGTTAAAAATGAGCTGAAGGCATGAGGCTGTCTCATCCTCCATCCTTCACTCTCCCAGGGTGAAACGTGAGACCGTTGATCTTAAAAAGATACTTATAGTCCCTAACTAGTCCAGCCCAGCTATTGTGTGTTAACAGGAACAGCACAACCCGAGGCGTTGGAGACCCAGTGACACTGCACTCCTAAAGAGCTCCTGGCAAAATCTGGTTTGTTTTGTTTTGTTTTGTTTTTCTTTGTTTTTCTTAAATTGTGGGACAGACTAGTAGTATAGAGGGAAAAATAATTGGCAAGAAGGATTTTTTCATATAACAGCTTTATTGTGATATTGTTCACACACCATGAAGTCCACCCACTTAAATGTTACAATTCAGCAGCTTTTAGCATATTCACATTTGTGCAACCATTATTATTCCAGAACGTTTTCATCACATCAGAAAGACCAGTTGAAATGCATGACCTATCCACCCCTTCCCAGTGGTGGTTCTAAAGAAGTTTCTTGGCTGTTCCTGACCATAAATTAACTTGTTACATTCCATGAAATATCTAGGAGGAATTCTAATCAGAATTGCAATGAATCTGTCTATCAAAGCAGGAAGAATTAATGTCTTTATGGCATAAACTTCTTCTACACATGAATATATCTGGGACCCTATCTTTTCATCTATCCAGAGCCATGCCTATGGGAAATCCTCATTAATTCTTGGGTTTGTGAATGATGAGGCTCAATACATCATTAGATGCAACTGTAGCCTTTCACTGAAGAGAAAAGTAACCTCGTAGAAGCCAAGTGATTCTCTGATGGTTAGAATGAGTGACCGCCAGTGCTGGAGTGTTCGAGTGGACTTGGTGCTTGCAGAGTTCTCCACCACCTACAGCTAAGGGGATTACCGTGTTCTTTTACTTTTTTTCTTATGGCGTTGCTTTTATTTTTACTTATTATATAAAATTATTTTTTATTGAAGTGTAGTCAGTTTACCATGTTAGCTTCAGATGTACAGCAGAGATTCAGTTATAAACTTATGCATATGTTTATAAATGTTTTTCAGATTGTTTTTAGTACAACTCATTACAAGTAATTGAAAATAGTACCCTGTGCTATATAGTAGGTCCTTGTCATTTATTTTATATTTATTAATGTGTATCTGTTAATCCTCCCTTTCCTGCCTGCTAACAAAAGTTTGCTTTCTATGTCCATGAGTCTATTTCTAGCAGCACCATTTTTGCTAGTAATATATGCTGGTTGGCTTTTTTCTGTTTCAGTAATTCCATCTTATGTGTGGGCGTTTTTCTTCTGGTGGGCCTGTGTGTGGTGTGCACACGTGATAATAGAGATCTGTATTTGGGAGGACTCCAGGCCTTGTGTAGTCCCTCGTATGGAGCGCCCACTGAACTGATGCTTGAACTTGGAAGAAAACAGTAAAAGTTGGAATTTCCACCATGGTTGAGACTTCCAGGTTTCTATAACCTGTTTAGCCCACCTAAATTTTGGCTGCACCCATACTGGATAATTTGGTGGAACTTCATGCTATGGTGGTATAGAGACAGGGCCTTGTATGCTTCTTCTCTTTCCTTTTTCTAACAGTCATTCTCCTGGGCCTTCCAGGTACTCCCCCAGAAGGGCCCAGGGCTGGCTTGGTGCTGCACTTAGGCAATATTTGTTATTAAGTCCCTTTCCTCATCTCTTCTGAGCCTCCATTTCCTTCTCTGCACAATGAGGGCTTAGACTAGATAAGTGCTTTTCAGTTTCTTTTAAAGCCATGTTTCCTTTGAGAAACAGAAAATGCAAATCTCTCCTCCCATCCCAACCCTTTAGATTTTGACACGTCCTCCAAGGAGTCACATAGCTCTTTGTGGTAAATTGATGTGATTGTGATTCCACGTGGCACAGAAAAGACTCTTCAGAGATTGATTGCAGGGAGAGGGCAGGAAAGGGGCAGTAAGTCACACTTTCTTGTGTGAGCACTGGAGCAAAGGCTTGGGTTTAAATACGGTGTCTGATGTGGCATCTCTCTAATCTTGCACAATGTGATAAACCTCTATCCCTAGTTTCTTAATGTGTCAAGTTGGGGTGGTAATATTTTAAGGCTTTTGTGAAACATTATACACATAAGCCATTTGTGTCTCTGTAGATACAAGACCTGCTAGAGAGTCGGAATTTCTTTAAAAATACATATATATTGTCCACAGCACTCTGTCTGTGTGTATTTTGAAGTTCCTGGAGGGTGAGGGTTGAGTGTAATATCCATTGTGGGACAGGTGGCCCATGGGTCTGTGTGCCTCAGATTTCCCCCTCCTCCCCAGTCCTCTTCCTCTCAGTCCAGGATGAAGTTCCCTAGTAGATTTACACAGAGGTCTTGTGGAAATGGCCCTTCATTTTATTGTTTCACCAAGAAGGGCTGCCATCATGATCTCTGTGGCCAGGTTTTGGTGACCTGAAGGCTATGCAATTGGGGATTTCTATTTAATAAAAAGAAAAAAAATTACAAATACAAAATTAGACCTAGGTTGGTGGCAGGGGCTTTTGAAAGTGGGGACCATTAGCTTTGTTAGCTTCAGGTGCAGTGGCCTCTGGCCACAAGGACACATCCTCATGCTCTGAAGTTGGAGGGACCAGTGGGTTCAGTGGGAATATTTACTGAGTGCATCTCATGGGCTGCGCATTGTCTTAATTGTACTGTGTGTTCCTTATTTGAGACAGTGAGCTCATTTAAACACAATAGCCTCTTTAAAATATTAGACTTTTTATTTTTAGATGTAATGTAGATTCCCATGTAGTTGTAAGAGATAATATGGAGAGGGCCTATGGACTCTTTGCCCAATTTTCTTTAATGGTTCCATCTTGCAAAGTTGGGGTACTATTCATTCGTGACTCACTAATCCTTTTAGGTTTGTGTTATTGCCCTCATTTCTATTTATGAATAAACTGGTGTTTAGAGAAGCACACAGGTCTGCCCAGGTCAACCACGTGGTTAGTGTAGATTTGGGTGGAATGTGGGCTTGGCATTTCCAAGCAATACCATTATGATGGTCTGTGGCAGGGAGCAGCATTCATTTTGCTTGTTTATTCATTCATTCAACAAACATTTATTGAATAAACTCTGTGGTTCAGATGCTTTCATAGGGTTATCTGATTCTTCAGCAGTATGGAGAATCAGGTAATATTTTCTTTTTTTTTTTTTAATATGAGAAAAATATCTCTGAGAGGTTATAAACTCCCCAAAGGAAAAATAGCTCATAAATGAGGGATAGTACACTTGTACAGTTCCTTCTTCTTATGCAGGTGGTACCCTAGGCATTTTACATCTGCATAATTCCGTAATCCAGATATATTCTTGTAAGGCAAGGAGTTTTTTTTTAATTGAATTATAGTCAAGTTTACAATGTTGTGTCAATTGCAAGGTGGGTTTTTTTTTTGAATTTTGAATTGAGAAAATATTTTTTGAGGGGGTTAATTAAGTTTATTTATTTGTTTCATTGTTCTAAAATGAGGTACTGAGGATTGAGCCTAGGTCCTTGAACATGCTAAGCACATGATCTACCACTGAACTGTACCCTCCTCCCCAAAGCAAGTTTTCTTACCCATTATTCTGCACCTTAGGAGTTCAAATAAATTGGAGTTGAAATCCAGATATTTTGATCCTACTATGGTTCTTTGCATTATATCCTGCTGAGGGGTGGGGAAGCAGTTCCTTTATTCATTCCTTTATTCAGCAGTTTTGAGCACCGACTGCATCAGGGCCTGCCTAGGTGGTTGGAAACAGAAAACAAGAAATGACCCTTTTCTGCAGGGGATGGAAGCCTAGACCAAAAGCTGGGCAATGTGATCTGAGCTTCAGTAGCCATGTGCAGACGCTGAGGACAAACTTATCCACGATTTGCTTGGACTTCCCTTGCCTTCTGGCTGGTGCACACCAGGTCGCTGCAACCCAGTGAGGCCCGCAGCCCACAGCACAGTATGTACATCGATTTACCCTCCCTTCTCGGCAGGGACTGCAACATGAGCGCCCCTGACTACGTGCAGTGTGCTGAGGACCACCAGACTCTCCCCGTTGTCGTCCAACCCGTGGGGATCATCTTAGAGAATTTCTTTTGCATCTATAATGGAATCTCCTTGGTGAGCCAAATCAGCCCGTGCGGCTCCCAGTGGGCACTCTGTATCTACTATAGGTATCACTATGTGCCCGAGAATGGATGGAGTGACTCCCAGACCCACCGCAATGTCGTGGGCCTTGTCACCATTACCAACTGCCTCTTGGCCAAGACCTTCTAGAAGCTCCATGCACAGAGGAGCTGTATGGCACCACACGCTATGACTCTCAGCTCTTTGTCTTTGTGCTGTATGGGGAGGTGGCCGAGCAGCCGCGCACCGACGTGGCCTTCAATCTACGAGGACTGCAGGGTGGTGGAGAAGAGGATCGACGACTTCACTGAGTCACTCTTCATCTTGCCCAAGTCCAAGTGGCTGGATGGGGCCCCCGAAAATTCTGGGGAGAAGACCCCCCTCCTCTACATCCTATTTGAGTAGGAGGACATCGTGGGACTGGACACAGACAGCAGGCAAGTCAACCTGAAGGCCGGGCCACCCTGGCTGTGTGAAAGATTGCTTCCCTACATCCAGAATGGGATCAGCAAGGAGGAGGGCTGTCTTGTAGCCAAGGCGGGAAGGAGGTGCAGCCCGCCGGTTTTCAGACATTTAAAAGTAAATCTGCTTTTGTTTCAGAGAGATACTTTTAGGGTTAGTGTGGACACTTACTCCCCCTTTTCAGCCAGGAAACTTGGTGGGACCCCTGGAGTTGCTGTCCAATAGAGTAGCCACAGCCACTGATGTTAGGAGTGCTGGGGAGGAGGCTGGTCTGAGCTGAGATGTGCTGTAGGTCAAATGCACATCAGACGCTGAAACTTGTCTAGTAAAAAGAATATAAACTATCTTGTTACTTTCTATATTGATTACATGTCAAAATGATAGTATTTTACATACAGTAGAATAAGTAAGGTCTGTTCTTAAAATCAGTTACTTGTTTTTTTTTTTTTTTTACATTTTAAACGTGGCAACTGGGAAACATTATTTACATGACTCTCATTTCATTCCTGTTGGACAGCCTGTCCTGGGACAGTTTCATCCCTTCGCTTATAGATGAGACTCTGATTCCCGAGACGCAGAACGAGGTGCTGGTTGAGCTCGGGGTGGAGCCGGTGTCTCCTGCCTCCCAGGCCCAGCACCAGCACGGCTCAGGCCCTCTCCCCTGCCTGACAGCCACCATGCCAATTTAGGACATCAGAAACACTGCCAGGGGCATCCGAATGAGCTCCTTATGCAGGGAAAGGCGTGTCACGGAGAATGGAACAGAGCAGGGAAAAATTCGTCCTCACTTTGTCCCTGTGATTATGGCAAAGGCCCCACTCTGCCTTGGAAGGGCAGACGAGCTCTTCTGGGCTGCCTACCCCCTCACCCTCTACTATGTTTCCCTGTGTATCTTTCAAGCTGTCCCTCGGGCAGAAGAGGGTGAGATGTCTTTGCCGAGAGGTGGTCCCCCTTTACTGGGGAGATTGAGGGGAGCTGTGTTCCCCCCGGCCTGCGGTCTCGGGCCTTGAGTCTCGAGAGCGTTCATGGCGGTCCCACAGGTGACGGTCGGAGGACATGACACGTGCTGCCGGGCCCGCTGTGCAGGAGGGGCTCTGTGATTGTCTGATTCTAAGGTCAGATTCTCCTTTCTTGTTGTTGGTAAGATGGAGGAGAAGATGCCAGAGAATTGATAAAAAGAAAATCCACACCAGTCCTGTGAATGACAGACAAAGGGAATCCGTGTCCCACCTGCGTATGGTGCCTGGCGGGCTCTGGGTTAATTTTCACTTCCTCCCCGGACATTCCTCTATGGCTTAAGGAAGGGGAGAGGCATGTCGTGGCCATGATCTGTACTTGTCCTCACATGGTCCTGTGATCTACATGCCCACACTACCCTTCTGCTCCTTGGAGATGAGGTGTCAGGTTTAGGAAACTGGGCACTGCTGAGGGCATAGCTGCCAGAACCGTGCTACACCAAGGCTGGCTCCGTTCACCTGACCTGTCACCTCCTGTTGAGTCCCAAGGCGTCATTCAAGGTAGGCGCATCGGTGCAATGTAAGCAGGGACCACCTTCTCGCCCTGGACAGACTGGTGGGTGAGCAGTGGAAGCCCGGAGCCCTGCACCAGCCCCCAGGCCAGTGCCTCCTCTTTTGTCGAAGGAGGCACTGGTGACATTTTTGCTCAGCAACTGCTTGGCTTTGAGTCTGCAGACCCACCAGAGAATGCCAGATTGTTTTTGCCTTTTGAAGTCTGCCCTTGGGATTTGGTGGAGTAGCTGGATGTGTGCTTAGCCCATAGTGGTTGACACTGTCACCATTGTTTACCCAGAACCTCGTGTACCAGGCATGGCTCCAGGCATCAAAATACAGCAGCGCATTAAACCTCCCTCCTTGTGGGTCTGTCTGTTTTGGTACCACAAGGGCTCAGCCAGCATCTGAACGTCAGTGAGATAACGCGGCCAGTGAGCTCGGGTCAAGCACGTTCTCCTCCAGTCACTTTTACTCCATAGTTGCTTTTACTATTCCACAGTCATTAATTTTTTAAACAATGCTTTGGTTCAGGAGCAGAACCTAATTCTCCCCTGTTCCTCTTGGTGGGAGTGAGTAACATTGTCCAGCTTGAAGTGTGAACACATTTTGTAGCCCAAAAGCTGTCTACACGCAACTAGGTGAAGTTTTGGTTTGGGGCGCTGACCACGTTGGGGTCCCCCGGCAGCACCGCTCCCCTCAGGCCCCTGCCTTCCCTGGATCAGGAGGTGAGGGTGGGTCTCACCGTCCCCGCGTCCCTGTCCTCATCACACTCACGTAATTTCTTGCAAATGCTGTCAGTTATTTTTGTTCTTGTGTGTTTCTTATTTTCGCTTTTCCTCTTTTCCTTTTTCTATTTTCCTTTTTTTCTTATACCACCCTGTGAGCATGTTGTTGGGTCTGAAAATGTGGGCTGTGCACACCCTGCATTGGAATAGCCAGATCGCCCTCTGTGCTGTCTCCATCGCTTTAAAAAGCAAAAACTTAACAGTTGCCATGATTCATATATTATCCTAGTCATCTTCTTATTTTCTAGTTTTTTGGAATTTTTGCTCTGTTAGCACATCACCCACTGGAGTTTGATACCTGTTAAAGTCCTTGCTTTGAGGAACCTGTTTGTTCCTCCTTATATTTGGTAACAAATGCTCTCTTACTAATTTTGTTTATTTGTTTTGAAGAAGAGAGATGCGAATTGATTTAGGCGGCTGCTGAGGGATTTTTTTCATGGAGTATTTAAACTTGGAAAGTCAAAATCTGCAGCACCTTGCTTGATTCTGGCTTTTACACAAACGTGCTCGGCACACGGTTCCTGGCTGTCGCTGTGTGACGTGCGTGACGGTGCTTCCTGGCCGGCGGTCACTGGTGAGGAAGTGGCCGGCTCGGGGGTGAGCAGCTGCAGTGGACTCTGTTGGAGGAAGCAGTCACCAGTTTTTTGTTTTTCTGGTTTTATTTTTGCATTCACCTTCCCAGAGCCATTTACTTTATTTTGCATTCATAGAGGGGCAGGAGCGGGTCTAAAACCATGCCACTCTTTTGTTCCCTTTATGAGGCTGGTTTTTCTAAGTATCAGGAAAACATTGCCTTGTCCTAAGGAGCTGGTTCACTTGGATCTGGTGGACACAGGGACCGCTAAAGGGGACCGTAGCTTCCTCTCTTCTTCAGTCAGTGGGTATTCAGAGCCGGGTCTGTGGTTTGCCTCAGCAGCCGTGCAGGCCTCCCTGCACCGGCCTTTACTTTTACCCCTTTTTGGCAGTTAATAGCTGACTCTGTGTCTGTTGCAGCTGATGTCCACCACTGACGGCCATGTCGTTATTTTGCGGTAGTGAGTCTCCAACACCCCTGTCAGCCGTGAAGGGACCTTGCATTCTCACCCCGACCCTGTTTCATCTCACCCAGGGGAAGGGTTTGGCCACCACCGTCATGCTGGACATGAGGCCTTGTTTCTCCTTTCATGCTCTGGTCCAAATGTGGACACTTCATCCTTCACTGACTTGGTCTCGCTTGAGACAGTCCAGACTTTCTGAAAGAGTCCATCACATTCTGGGGGGGGGGAAACAGAACAA
Source organism: Vicugna pacos (assembly GCF_048564905.1). Taxonomy (NCBI): domain Eukaryota; kingdom Metazoa; phylum Chordata; class Mammalia; order Artiodactyla; family Camelidae; genus Vicugna; species Vicugna pacos. Next base: position 7,100,154 of record NC_133004.1, read on the forward strand.
AAGTAAGAGTCGCAAGTAGGAGTCAAGGCTGTCTGGGTTGGCAAATGCAGGCTGGGATCTGTGATGTCTGGTCTGTGCCCTGGAAACAGGCCTTTCCCGTGGCTCCCGAGAGAAAAGGGGTTGGAGCGAGAACAGACTTGCCTGGGTTCCTACCATCCTCATCTACTCACTGACATGAGTGTCAGCTAACTAGGTGCTCCCCCAAACCTCGGGCCCTTCAAAGCTCAGACCACGGGAGATCCTTGAGTCCCTTCTCCTGGTCCTTCTTTGTGAGAATCCAGTGCCTTCTGAGGTGACCGGCAGCAGGAGATGCCTATCCCTCCAGGGAACTCCCATCAGAGGACTGTGACTCAGTGCACCTTGCTGTGAGCTTAACGGTTTCCATCCGTGCTCCCTGCAGAACCAGACTTAAGACTGGCTTAGCGACAGAAATGACAAGACTGATTCCAGGGCAGGGCCAGGTGGAGGGAACAGTGGAAATTGAATGTGACCTCAAAATCCTAGGTGGGTGATGGGGCTGTTACTAAAATGGGGAGCCTGGGAGGTACCTGCCAGGAATCGAAGTCTAGAGTAAATGGTGGTCATAAGGCTTTTTTTTTTTTTTTGACATAAGGCATTTTTAAGATGCCATTTGTCATCCAAGTTAGGACTTCCAAGAGGCACTCGGGTCTATGAGCCTGGGGCTCAGGTGAAGGAGCCGGACTAGAGATACATGTTAGGATTCGTCATTCTTAGCTGGTGTTCACAGCCGTGCAAGTGGATCAGCTCATCTCAAGAGGTGCAGACTTTGGCTGGTGGGGGCAGGGCTGTGCCTGGTTTGGAGGAAAGCCCAGACCATGCAGCTTTGGTGTGTCAGTCAGCGGCGTTTGTGATTTTCAGAGCAATGGCATTTATCCTTAAGGTTCTGGGGGGTGGGCAGGGCCACCCAGGAAGAAATCTGAAGGGAGGGTTTTGGCCACGTGTGCGCATCTTGGGACTATCCAGAGGCTGCAGGGTCCACAAGGGGAAACTCCTCAGAAGCTGGAGTCACAGTGGGGAGTTGGGAGAATGTAGTCACACTCTCCTGTGAGGAAGGGAGGGAGGCCTCGGGAGTCCGCACCCTAGCGGACTCTCTTTCCCACGAACAAAAGGCAATCAGACAGAAGATTTGAAGTGAGAAGGGATGGGCGCTGGGAGAGGAGCCAACCTGGAGAAAGGTGGTTGAACAATTCTGGAATAGTCTCCCTGAAAAATAGAGTTAAAAATACCCAGACTCTTAAGAATATTGATAGTGACTGGGGAGGAGGCAGTTGTTTTTCTGGCCTCCTAAGGGTAAGGTATGTATCCAGGGATACACAGAAGAATCGGGCAGTCTGTTCCGGGGGCTTCACCCGTACCAGGGGGAAAAGTGCAAGTTTAAAGGGGGAGAAGGGCAGCTGAGGGAAACTAGCCAGGCCCCGTGTCACGTACCAGTCGGCCGCCCTACTTGCGTGTTGCATTCACATCCATGCCTCCCAAATGGGCGGTGGCAGCCCTGTTTTGAAGATTGGGAAGCCTTCTCAGAGGGGTTAAGGAATTGGTCCATTTAGCGGCTAGTAAATGCTGTAGCAGGATTCAAGCAGGGCCTTGTCAGACTTCAAGGGCATGTTCTCTCTACTAATTCTGGTACCCCCCCCGTTGTACCTGAAATGGTGAAGTGAGTCAGTTTCGGAGCCTTTCAGAGAAAGTACGCTTTAAGTGCCTCAGGACTGTTGCACAAAGCTCAGTGTTCTTTGATGGTTCGGAAGCACCGCAGTGCTTTTTGCTCCACAGATGTAAGGTCTTACTCTTTTGACGATGGTGTGGTTGTAAATGATGTACAGGTGCAAAACCACACTTAGCAGCTTCTGAAGGGAAACTCTCCAGTTCTCCCTTGATCTGCTTTCTTCCACGGGATGTAACTGCTGCAGCGTAGGCCTGAGCTTTCCGTATGGAGTGAGGGTTTGATATCCAAATTAAACATAAAACAGTCAGATGGAGAAAATCGAAGATGACAATGTATTTTCGGGTTTCATTAGACAAGATATACTATCTGTTAATGGCCCATAAAGCGAATGAAATTGAGTACAGAACATTGCATTTCTTACTTTCTACTGAGAGATGTCTTCCAACATAAGATTCTCTGCTTTGGAACTTCAGCTCTGCCACTAGGGCGCCTGTCATTGTGTTGGTGTGATTGCATTTACACAGTGCATGTAATCTGGGCTTCCTTAGCCCCAAACACTCCAGTGCAGAACCATAGGCTGCAGCCATCACTTAGTTATACAAATACTTCTAAAACTATATGATACCAAAAGAAAATAAATAAAAATAGAGAGAGGGAGATTGCCTTTATCAAAGTTCCTTTGGATTTTAACTGCAAAGTGTTGTTGAGCAGCTCTGGTTTCCTTTGGATATGAATATATACATTTCTTTGCATGTAACTTGGATTTTAGGCTTGAACACCAAGCTCTTGTTTTCCATGAGCCACAAAAATCATAGCCAAATGACACACCTATGAAACATTTTATTCTTTTTATCTGAGACAGAATCCTTGAATTTGGGACTTGAGCTGTGATTTTGCTGTTTGCTCTTCCCACCCCTCTTGTCACCTCACTCCTTTTTCCCACGTGGCCTCCAAGAGTTCATGGTCTCAAAGGAACAGGTGGACAAATACCAGTTGGTCGCCAAGAAGTGCTGCTGTAGACGGAGCCCAGCCAAGAGCTAAAGGACATCATCAGGGAGGACTTCCTGGAAGAAATTGGCTCTACATTCAGTTCTGAGGACAGAGTAAGTGTCAGCCATGAGAAGGAATCAAGAGGGTGACTCAGGAGGCAGGAGCAGCCTGGGTAGAGGCCTGGAGGCTTGTGGGGTGGGGACTCGGGGAGACTGCCCTGTGTGGTCCAGGGTGGTGGGTGACCCTGCTTTGAAGGACACTGGAGAGGGCCTAGGGGTGGAGGGCTTTGGAGGAGCTTGGTTTTTACTAGAACTGACACAGAGGAGGCAGTGAATGGTGTCAGCAGGAAGTGACCCTTAGGAGAGCAGCTCTGCCTGTCCTTTTGAGTCCCACCCCTTCATTCTTTTATTCATAACACACGCAATTCTGAGTGCCTAGGGGAGAGGGGGTGGACCCACAGTAGTAAGCAAAATGTACTTGCTTCTTGAGAGCTTAGCAGTGTCAGAAGTTGACTTAGATTAAAATGTTCTATTAACACAGCAGGGCACCTAATCCAAAGTGCGGAGGTTGGAGGGAAGGAAGGCTTCCTTGACAAACAGTCAAAATGAGCCTGGAGGCTAGTGGGAAGTAGCAGTCACAGGGCCCCTGAGGTCACTGGGGACCTGGTACTGAGGTGAGGATAGGCAAGCAGGGTCGGGGGTGGGGCTAGGACTCTACCAGGGAGCCTCTGAAGGGTTTGAAGTGGGGGAGATGTAATCAAATTTGTGCTTTGGGAAGGCTGCCTTGGCTGTGTGTGTGTGTGTGTGTGTGTGTGTGTGTGTGTAGCAGGGAAGAGGGGGAGGGTGTCACCAACTGGGAGGGTCATTAGAAGACCATTCACAGGCTCGGAGGCCACCAGTGGGAGAGGGGCGTCGGGGCTGCTTGGGGACCGCAGGGGCAGTGTGGATGCCGGATTTCCTTATGGGGAGGGCTTGTTAGCGGGGTCGCTCTAGCGACACCTTGTGGCTGGAAGTAAACAGATGGAGGCCGCCAGGTGGACTTACCTCTTCTCTCCTTCCCTGCCTTGTGTGATGATCTTAGCTCTGCCAACATATGGAAAAGAAGAGCTAAGTTCCAGAGTAGCCCAGGACTTTGCTGAGCTCGTTCAAGTGAGATTTGATAGGATTTAGTCTTGTGTTGAGATCTGTAGGTTAACTTAGCTAGAAACGTCCCGTCTTTTGGATTTCCATAGGGGTATTAATTCTTGATAAAGATTGCTTTCTTGGTGAGAGGAAATTTAATACAACTGATGTCTTTCTCAAAAAAATATCTTATCTTTTAAGAAATTTAATATTCAAAATAATAGGAATATTTTAAAATGATAAACTAAGGCTTTCGTGTAGTTTCTTTGGTTTCTGAGTTGATGTGTAGGTAGACCCTTTGCATTACATAATAGCACATCTTTGTCAGTATTTAAAGAGCTGTTAGTGAGCGCCCTAGACCCCACTTTTGAAAGCATCATTAAAGCTTGCTCTGAAATAGTGAAGTCATATAGGTCTTTTTTGCAGAAGCCAGATATTTGGTTTATAATCTGCAGCATAGCTCCCTTTATAAAATAATAATAGGTTCAAAATTAAGAAAGTGGAAAATAATTGATTTTTTTAAAAACTGAAACATAAATTTTCTTGTGCTAATGTTGCAACTGGAAATTTCGAAAAGAAAAATCCCACTGTAATATCATCTACGTGAAATACATATATGTCTGTCACGTTTGAATAGTAACTGCACAGTGGTTTTTGAAGTCAGGATCATTCCAGCTCAGATACTGGCAGTGATGGTTGCTGGTTTTCAATGGAAGAACCTAAATTTGCTTTCTTAGCTTTATTCTTTTCTTTTTCTTTTCTTTTCTTTTCTTTTCTTTTCTTTTCTTTCCTTTTCTCTCTCTCTCTTTTTTTTTTTTTTTTGGGTAGTGCGAGGGTTGAGTAGTGCTGTGCCAGCATGACTTGGGGGCAATTTGGGGGCAGATGTCGTGCAGCAGCAGTGAGATATTTCCATGCCTTTTACTTTCCGGACATCACCAGGGAACATGTGTGGTTTGTGCCTGCAGGATGCGATGCTGCAGGACTCCCGGGTCCATCAATGTTATGTCTTGGAGCTGCTCCGGTCAGTGAATGATTTTCTGTGGCTTGGAGCTAATGTGGTCTGATGCAGATGATCAGATGTGTAACTGAAGTACTTTTACTTGAAATAAGAGAAAAGCTAGCAAAAATGTCTCTAAAATACAGGATGAGGGAGGAGAATTGGCTGAGCTGCTTGCAGTGGGGAATATTCTCAGGTGACTCCCTCACTGTGTCTCCTGTCACTCTCCCCCACAGCCCTGCACGGCAGTCCTACTGAAGCAACCATGCACTTTCTCAGAAATGCGCTGAATTTCCTTGTGCCTCTGATTGTTCGCTTTTTTTTTTTTGAAAGCACATCTTGCCCTTTGCTTAAATGCCGGCCTTGCTAGCCACCACTTACACTCATTCTTCTGGACCTCGTCCATATATAGCTGCTGAATGGATGAACAAAATGTAGTATCTTCATTTAGCGGAACATTATTCAGACATAAGAGTGAATAAAAAAGAAAAAATAAATAAAGGGGAATATGAAAAATTCATCTGCCCTGGGAAGTCCACCCTGACTGCTCAACCCGGCCTTTTCCCTTTGAAACCGCATCCCTTATACCCCTCTCTACTATTTTTGATAGTATTTACCACCTTCTAATAAAGTTTAACATTTTCAAAGGAAAGAGACATGCTGATACCACTTCAACATGGGAAAGCCTTGATAACAGCACGTTAATTGAAAGGAACCAGACACAAACGGCCACATATTGTTGATTTCAGTGATCTGAAATGCCCAGAATAGGCTCATGCAGTGGCAGAGAGCAGATGATGGTTGCAAGGGGCTGGGTGGAGGAGGGTTGTGGAGTGACTGCTAGTGACAGGGGTGTTCTATTGGGGTGATGAAGTGTTCTGGAAATAGATGGTGGTGAGGGCTGCACAACCGTGAGTATGCAGAAGGCTACTGAGCGCTGTCTCTGGGAGTGCCTGTTGTTGGGGCGGCTTTATTTTGTTCTCATCCTGTAATGTGAAGGGTCATCTTGTGCTGAGATCATTCAACTCCTGTGAGTGGTAAGGCTAAGAGACTTTGCAGAGTCATGTTTCTTTTTTCCCCCTTGCTGAGTGTAGGCAAAAATGGTTTAAGCCTGAGAAAGTGCTCCATATGCAGAAATGTCTTTCAGTTTTGCCTGGTGTAAAAATCTTGAGAGCTTTTTAATCGTTTAGGACAGTCTGTAGGGGGAAACAGCCCGTGAAGCCTGGGTGAGACCTGGAAGAGCCGCTCTTCCCTCCCAGGCACGGGTGGGGATTTCACCCCAGTTCAGGCAGTGAAGGGCCAAGACCCGTGAGTGAAGTTGACAGTCGTGAATATTTACGTGTATCCGCTGCTTCATCTTGGATATTAATTTCTAGCTGAGTCATTTTGTGGCAGCAGACTCTTCCTACATCAGGAATTTATAGTATCTGCTCTTTGAGGTGAAGACCTGACAGACTTGATTATTTAACAGTCTATCTTGTATTGATATCTCAAATTCCTTTGTCAATCGCAAAACAGCAGAAATACAGACGTCCTTTAATGCCGATGCGACCTGGAGCAGGTTTAGTTTCTGTGCCTCAGTGGCCTTATCTGCGGGTGGGGAAGTTTATAACAGTGCTTCCCTCAGAGGGGCTGGTGAGAGGAGACTGAGAAGCACAAATGGAAGACTTACACGAGATGCTCATGAATGACAAAATTTAGTGCTGTCAGCCTGGTGAGGCCTCAGGGACAGAGATGTCAGAACAGAGCAGCCCTAGCCGGAGTTCGATCCGCATTGGCAGGTTTTATGATCACTATCACCACTGTGGGTTATCAGGTAGTTTTAAGACTTGGTAATATGAATTCATGAATAATGTTAAAGACTAGACAACTCAGATCCGGTTTACATAGTTCTCAAGATTTCCTGTGAGAAATGGATATTTTTTCCCCATCTTAAATCTGAGTGGATTCTCTAAAAAAATTCCGTAGTCCTCCATCTTTTCCCTTTAATTCTCCTTTTTTTAAAAAAAAAAGTTTTTAAATGGAGTTACTGGGGACTGAACTGAGGGCCTCACGCGTGCTGAGCACATACTATCTCAACTGAGGTATACTCTCTCCCATAATTTTTTTAAACTTTACTTTCTTAGTATGCAGAGGTTAGAGGCCTCTAATTCTTTTTTTGGAGACTTGTCTATAAACCTGTAAATCTAAAATTAATGGACAAAATTTGGTTTATTAAAAAAATCATTAGAACTTTCTTCAATCCATTCAAAAGGAAATGCTTATTGAGTTAAAATGTTTCTCCTTTATGGTGATTTCTAATTTTTGGTCTCGCTTAACTTATTAAAAGTAATCCTCATCATCATAATGACCAAGCTTGCTGTGAGTGGACACCTACCAAAGGCTAAACTGTTTTTCTCATGTTTTACTTCAAAGCAGGTATTTGACGATAGGTATAAATGTCGCCTTTTTGCAGCTGAGGGATTGAGAGGTGGGCAGCTTGTCCCAAATCAAACGCAGCTGGCGGTGCCTAGCTCGGTGCTGGAACCCAGGCTGCACAGGATGCATTCTCAATTTCTCCTCTGATCAGCCTCCCGTTGAGTGGTTTCCAGAACACCTGTGAGTCCATAAATGACCGATTTTGGCGGTCTCAGCCTGATGAGGCCTTCAGAGGAGAGACACCATTGAGAATGTGAGACAGAGTGGCATAAATTAAAATTGTACATTTTCACAAATGTTGCATTCTCAGGTAATGACTTAAATAGTTTATGTTTTCTTTATTTTAGTGCTATGTAAGCACTAAAAACAAAACATTAAAAATGATTATAGTGCAAAATAGGAGTGGGCTTTGAAAGTCCAATCATTGCTATTGATGTTGCTTGTTTTTCTCTAGTGGTGCTTTTTGACAGAATAATTTACAGTGACTGAATTTATTTTATGTATGTAGTCTTAGTATGGAGGAAAAGTTTGTCAGTGAATATTGAAAGTAAAATCTTTACTCTTTTCTTTACTGATGATAAATATGTACGTTGTTTCCATGGCTTAAGTATATTTCCTCATTTGTGAAATTTGAGTGATGCCGTTTACCGTGTCTGACTGTGAGAGGTAGATGCCTTGTATACAAAGCATCCAAGAGCTGCTTAGTAAAAATGTGCTGTCACAATGACAGATAGTTTAGAAGGATCAACTGTGAATACTAAAGAGGGTGGCTTGTTTCTGATGCATATTCAATATGGATATATATGAATATGGCTTAAAGTAACAAGGATTCAGGGTTTTGTGTGTGTGTGTGCGTGCAGTATGAAGTTTTAATGAAATCTGTATCATTCTATTGAGACAGGGACTAGTTAAATTGACTGAAGCAGACGACCTTGAAGATTATTTACACAGAATGTGTATTGTTACAACTCAGTGTACATGCTGCCGTGTAACTATACACTCAGACATTTAAATTCGTAGGAATCTGACCAGAAGCATTAAGTTTAGAAAAATCCACATTGATCATTTTCAGGGAATAAGCTTCTCTCTTTTGTGATTAAAGAAAATTTTGATTTATTTTTCTGCACTCTTAATAGGTTTTAAAATATCAAAACATTGATTTGACATGTCAGCTTTTTTAATAGAAAAAAGCTCATGCTGTTTTAATATGTAAATAAATGTTTTTGTATTTCAATACACTTCTATGACTTCCTGGCTCTTTGAGAAGTATTTTGCAAGATACTTAGATTACCTACTGTTGGAAAAAATACAGACATGACATTTATGAATATAGGGCTAGTACAGGTCTGTTGGTTTTTGCTACAGTGCAAGACATGAGGACTAGGAGAGCTTTGCTGCTGATGGCCAGGAGGATAGATCCCAGATCTCAGTCTCCCCTCCTGTAAAATGAAGTGGCTGGACTGGATTCTTTCCACTTCAAAGATGAGTTTCCATGAGCCTGTGTCTCTTGTATATATTCAGGAGTATTAGCAATATCTGGTTAAGTACTGAATACCCCTCCCTTTCCTGAAGCGAAGTGCAGTATGTGCTACAAAAGCATTTAGTTATCTGATTCTTGTTTCTGATCCACAGACAATTTTTGTGTTGCATCTTTCCAGGCAACCTGGAAGGCCTTTTAAGCCATAGGTGGCGCTGTTGCACTTTCTTACAGTTTTAACTTTCCTGTTTGTAAAGGAAGTCTTAAACAACGTTATTTTTTTTTATTCCTTTGCTTAGTGCTTCAGGGTAGCAAATTGTCCATTATGTCTGACTACCTGGAAATATTATTCTGCTTATGTCTTAGTTTTATTCTGTGATCTCGCTGTGAACATTTCAGACTTCCTGTGCAAACAGTGGCAACATCGGACTTTTCTTTTTCTTTTTTTACATTTTTTATTGATTCATAATCATTTTACAGTGTTGTGTCAAATTCCAGTGTTCAGCACAATTTTTCAGTCATTCATGGACATATACACACTCATTGTCACATTTTTTTCTCTGTGATTTATCATAACATTTTGTGTATATTTCCCTGTGCTATACAGTGTAATCTTGTTTATCTATTCTACAACTTTGAAATACCAGTCTATCCCTTCCCACCCTCTACCCCCTCCCCGGTAACCACAAGTCTGTATTCTCTGTCCATGAGTCTATTTCTGTCCTGTATTTATGCTTTGTTTTTGTTTGTTTGTTTGTTTTGGTTTTTTAGATTCCACACAATAGCGATCTCATATGGTATTTTTCTTTCTCTTTCTGGCTTACTTCACTTAGAATGACATTCTCAAAGAGCATCTATGTTGCTGCAAATGGTGTTATGTTGTCGGTTTTTATGGCTGAGTAGTATTCCATTGTATAAACATACCACATCTTCTTTATCCAGTCACCTGTTGATGGACATTTAGGCTGTTTCCATGTTTTGGCTATTGTAAATAGTGCTGCTATGAACATTGGAGTGCAGGTGTCATCCTGAAGTAGATTTCCTTCTGGATACAAGCCCAGGAGTGGGATTCCTGGGCCATATGGTAAGTCTATTCCTAGTCTTTTGAGGAATATCCACACTGTTTTCCACAGTGGCTGCACCAAACTGCATTCCCACCAGCAGTGCAGGAGGGTTCCCCTTTCTCCACAGCCTCTCCAGCATTTGTCATTTGTGGATTTTTCAATGACGGCCATTCTGCCTGGTGTGAGGTGATACCTCATTGTAGTTTTGATTTGCATTTCTCTGATAATTAGTGATATTGAGCATTTTTTCATGTGCTTTTTGATCATTTGTATGTCTTCCTTGGCGAATTGCTTGTTTAGGTCTTCTGCCCATTTTTGGATTGGGTTGTTTATTTTTTTCTTATTGAGATGTATGAGCTGCTTATATATTCTGGAGATCAAGCCTTTGTCGGTTACATTTGCAAAAATTTTCTCCCATTCCATAGGTTTTCTTCTTCCTTTACTTCTGGTTTCCTTTGCTCTGCAGAAGCTTGTAAGTTTCATTAGGTCCCATTTGTTTATTCTTGCTTTTATTTCTTCTAGGAGAAAATTTTTGAAATGTATGTCAGATAATGTTTTGCCTATGTATTCCTCTAGGAGGTTCATTGTATCTTTTCTTATGTTAAAGTCTTTAATCCATTTTGAGTTGATTTTTGTATATGGTGTAAGGGAGTGTTCTAGCTTCATTCTTTTACATGCTGCTGTCCAGGTTTCCCAACACCATTTGCTGAAGAGACTGTCTTTATTCCATTGTATATTCTTGCCTCCTTTGTCGAGATGTGTTGATCAAAAGTTTGTGGGTTCATTTCTGGGCTCTCTATTCTGTTCCATTGGTCTATATGTCTGTTTTGGTACCAATACCATGCTGTCTTGATGACTGTAGCTCTATAGTATTGTCTGAAGTCTGGGAGAGTTATTCCTTCAGCCTCTTTCTTTCTCTTCAGTAATTCTTTGGCAATTCTAAGTCTTTGATGGTTCCAAATAAATTTTATTATGATTTGTTCTAGTTCTGTGAAATATGTCCTGGGTAATTGGATAGGGATTGCATTAAATCTGTAAATTGCCTTGGGCCGTGTGACCATTTTTAACAATATTGATTCTTCCAATCCAGGAGCATGGAATATCTTTCCATTTTTTAAATTCTTCTTTAATTTCCTTCATCAGTGGTTTATAGTTTTCTGTGTATAATTCTTTCACCTCCTTGGTTAGATTTATTCCCAGATATTTTATTACTTTGGGTGCTATTTTAAAGGGGAGTGTTTCTTTACTTTCTTTTTCAGTTGACTTATCGTTAGTGTAAAGAAATGCAACTGATTTTTGAACGTTAATTGTGTAACCTGCTACCTTGCTGAATTCTTCAATCAGCTCTAGAAACTTTTGTGTGGACCTTTTAGGGTTTTCTATATATAGTAACATGTCATCAGCATATAATGACACTTTTAACTCTTCTTTTCCAATTTGGATCCCTTTTATTTCTTTCTCTTGCCTGACTGCTGTGGCTAGGACTTCCAGGACTATTTTGAATAGGAGTGGTGATAGTGGGCATCCTTGTCTTGTCCAGATTTTAGTGGGAAGCTTTTGAGATTTTCACCGTTGAGTACTATGCTGGCTGTAGGTTTGTCATATATAGCTTTTATTATGTTGAGATATGTTCCCTCTATACCCACTTTGGCGAGAGTTTTTATCATAAATGGATGTTGAATTTTATCAAATGCTGTTTCTGCATCGATTGAGATGATCATGTGGTTTTTGTCCTTTCTCTTGTTGATGTGATGTATTACATTGATTGATTTGTGTATGTTGAACCAGCCTTGTGTCCCTGCGATGAACCTCACTTGGTCATGATGTATAATCTTTTTTATGTGTAGTTGAAGTCTATTTGCTAAAATTTTGGTGAGGATTTTGGCGTTTATGTTCGTCAGTGATATTGGCCTATAATTCTCTTTTTTTTTGTAGTGTCTTTGCCTGGTTTTGGTATCAGGGTGATGGTGGCTTCATAGAATGAGTTTGGGAGAATTCCCTCCTTTTCAATCATCTGGAAGAGTTTGAGAAGGGCTGGTGTGAGTTCTTCTTTTATGTTTGGTAGAATTCCCTGGTGAAGCCATCCGGTCCTGGACTTTTATTTGTAGGGAGGTTTTTAATTGCTATTTCTATTTCCTTTCTAGTGATCAGATTGTTCAAGTGTTCAGTTTCTTCTTGATTCAGTTTTGGTGGACAGTATGTTTCCAGAAATTTGTCCATCTCCTCTAGGTTATCCAGTTTGGTTCCATATACTTTTTCATAATATTTTCATATGATATTCTATATTTCTATTTTGTTTGTTGTAATTTCTCCATTTTCCTTTCTTATTTTGCTAATTTGTGCTCTCTCTTTTTTCTTCTTTGTGAGTTTAGCCAGAGGTTTGTGGACTTTATTTACTTTTCCAAAAAAACAGCTTTTGATTCTGTTGATTTTTCCTATGGTCTTGTTAATCTCTATTGTATTTAATTCCTCTCTGATCTTTATTATTTCCTTCCTTCTGCTGCTTTTTGGGGCTTTTCGTTCTTTTTCTAATTCATTCAGGTGTTGGGTTAACTTGTTTATTTGAGATTGTTCTTTTTTGAGGAAGGCCTGTATTGCTATAAGCTTCCCTCTTAGCACTGCCTTTGCTGTCCCATAGGTTTTGAGTGGTTGTGCTTTCATTATCATTTTTCTCAAGGTATTTTTTAATTTCAGCTTTGATTTCCTCATTGATCCATTGTTTTTTCAATAACATATTGTTTAATGTCCATGCTATTCTTTTTTTCTCTTTTGTTTCTCTGTTGTTGATTTCCAGTTTCATGGCATTGTGGTCAGTAAAGATGCTTGAGATAATTTCTAACTTCTTAATATTGTTGAGGTTTCTTTTGTGCCCAAGTACATGATTGATCCTGGAAAATGTTCCATGTGCACTTGAAAAGAATGTATATTCTATTTTTGGGGGGTGTAAAGCTCTGAAAATATCCACCAAATCTAGTTTTTCTATTGTAGTATTTAATTTCTCTGTTGCCTTGTTTATTTTCTGTCTGGAAGATCTGTCTAGTGATGTTAATGCAGTGTTAAAATGTCCAACTATGATTGTATCCCCATCAATATCCCCCTTTATCTCTGTTAGTAATTCTTGTATGTACTTAGGTGCTCCTATATTGGGTGCATATATATTAACGAGTGTAATGTCTTCATCTTGTATCACTCCTTTAATCATTATAAAATGTCCCTCTTTATCTTTATTTATGGCCTTTGTTTTAAAGTCTATTTTGTCTGAAATCAGTACTGCAACACCTGCTTTTTTGGCTTTTCCATTTGCATGGAATATCCTTTTCCATCCTTTCACTCTCAATCTATATGTGTCCTCCCTAAAGTGGGTCTCTTGTATGCAGCATATTGAAGGTTCTTGCTTTATTATCCACTCTGCCACTCTATGTCTTTTGACTGGAGCATTTAGTCCATTAACATTTACAGTAATTAATGATAGATGTGTGTTTATTGCCATTTTGAACTTATCTTTGCAGTTGAATTGATATATCCTCTTTGTTCCTTTCTTCTTCCTTTTGTGGTTTGGTAATTTTCCTTTCTATTATCATGGATTTTATTTAATTTTTGTGACTCCCTTGTAAATTTTTGACTTGTGATTACCCTTTTTTGTAAATCTATTAACCTATACCCATTTTTATTAAACTGATAATAACATGATCTCAAACCCATCCTTCTGTTAAAAAAATTTAAAAAAGAAGGAAAAAAAGATTCTACATTTCCCTGCCTCCCTCTCCCACTCTCAGTGATTTGTATGTCTTCTTTTATAATTTCGTGTTTTCTTTATTTGTAATTCATGGGTTATCACCTTTCCAGCTGTACGTTTCTCATTTCTGTAGCATCCTGCTGCTTTTCAATTTAGAATAGCCATTTCAATATTTCTTTTAGCATGGGTTTAGTGTTGCTAAACTCCTGCGGCTTTTTTTTTTTTTTTGTCTGTGAAACTCTTTATTTCTCCTTCTATCCTAAAGGGTGGCCTTGCTGGATAAAGTATCATAGGCTGCATCTTTTTTTCATTCAGGGCTTTGAATATATCTTGCCACTCCCTTCTGGCCTGTAGTGTTTGTGTAGAGAAATCAGCTGAGAGCCTTATGGGGGTTCCCTTGTAATTCACTCTTTGCTTTGCTCTTGCTGCCTTTATAATCATTTCTTTATCCTTGACTCTGGCCATCTTGATTATGATATGTCTTGGTGTGGGTCTATTTGGGTTCTTCCTGTTTGGGACCCTCTGAGCTTCCTGTACTTGTATATCTGATTCCTTCTTTAAGTTTGGGAAGTTTTCAGTAATGATTTCTTCAAAAACCTTTTCAATCCCCTTTGATCCTTCTTCCCCTTCTGGGACCCCTATTATGCGAAGATTGGGATGCTTTATATTATCCCATAGGTGCCTTATGCTATTATCATTATTTTTTATTTGCTTATCTTGTAGTTCTTCTGAATGGGTGCTTTCTGTTGCTCTGTCTTCTAGATCACTAATTCGTTCCTCTGCATTAACTAGTCAGCTTTGCACAGCTGTTAGATCATTCCTCATCTCTGTCAATGTGTTTTCCCATTTTGCTTGGCTCTTCTTTATAGCTTCAATTTCATTTTTGACATATTTTATTTCTCTAAGCACTATCTCTTTTAATTCCTTCAGCAATTTGACCACTCCTTTTTTGAAATTTTGATCTAGTTGGCTATTGAAGTCTATTTCATTGAGCTTTCTTTCAGGGGATTCCTCTTGTTCTTTTAATTGGGAAAGGTTTCTCTGCTTCTTCATCTTGCTCATACCTCTCTGGCATTGTGGTTTATGGAGCATCAATTCTCTATTTTGGATCTTAAGAATTTTATCTATCTAATGCCTATTTAGGAATAGAACTTAGAAAAAAAAAGAAAAAAAAAGAAAAAAGAAAATAAAGAGAAAAAAGAGAAAAAAATAAGAGAGAGAGAGAAAGATTTTTAAAAGAAGGGAGAAAGAGGGCTTGAAAACATTGTATAATGAATAATAGAAGAGCGGGTTGAAGTAGAGTATTAATCGGGTGGAGACGTCTTTTTAAAACCTTTAAAAAATAAAAAAGGGGGGTGGGGAGATGAATATATGTGTTTGAAGCCTGTGTCTAATCAATAACAGGACATCAAAATCCAAGAGAAATAGAAATGAATTAAGAAGTAAAAATTAAGAGAGTAATTCAAAATAGAACAGGTAAAAACAGATTAAAAACAAAACAAAACCAAAACCAAAACCAAAAACCAAAAACCAAAAAACAAAACAAAACAAACAAAAAAAAGGGTTGTTGTCGTTGTTCTCCTGGAGTCTGTGTGCTTTTAATGTGAAGTCCTTCTGTCTTCGTCCTGTTTTGGAAGCTCAGCTTGTTTTCATAGGCCCTCCGTTGGCGCCCTCTTCTGTGCTGCTCCCAGCACTTGTCGGCAAGCAGATCGCGCCTCCTCTTAACACGGGGTCAGATGCAGCTCTCTTTTGCTGCGGGCGGGCGGGTCACTGCCCCTCCGGATGCCGCAGTCAGATGTTGCAGACTGGACAGGCATGATGGCGGGTCGTGCCCCCTCCCAGCACCTCGGTCAGGGGTTGTGTTCCTGCCCAACAGGCGGGGGGCCGCTCTCCCCCTGCCTGCGCCGCCGGTAGCTCCGCTGCTCTGTGCGGCTGCGTGCTCTGCGCCGGCGCTCCGCCCTGGCCGGTGCTCCGAACATCGGACTTCTCTTGCAGTGTTAGAAACCAGTGAGCCGGGATTTTATAAAAGAGCTAGAAGAGGCCTCTGGAGCACCTTAAAGCTGAAAAGTGTACTGAGTTCCCTAAGTATTATCCCCACCGCTGTGTGTCAATGGGTGGTAGGAGATTTGGTACATATACGAAGGGGTGTAGTGTTTTGACTTGGGTTTGCGTGCACGCGCTGCCACTGAGCTAAGTGATCCTGAGTCAGTTCGTTCGGAGTTTTTCTCTCGTCTGTGAGATGGGGACACTCATTTCTGCTTTGTAGAATTGTGAGAATAAGAAATTATGTAAAGTGTTTAGCACAGTGTGTATGTCAAGAGGGCTCATAAACTTAACTGCTGTTTGATGTGAAGCCATCATTTGAGAGTCTTTGGCAATTACTGAGAAACAGGAAAATAAGGAAAGCTGGTTTTATGATGAAAGATATTTGAGGAAGTTCCATAGTTCCTAAACACATAATTTAGCATCAGCAGAGTCAGGACCGTTACACAGTCGCCCTGAACCAATGTTAAGCCACAGAATTTTTTGTTACTTCATATATGTTGGGGCTTAAGGGGACCCAATACTTATACACATGTTGTGTCCAGCAGCCAACTGAGAGATGACAAAGAAGAACAGGCAGGCGATAAATGTCTCCTTTATTACTGATGAAGCCACGTTCTCCATGAAATTCAGGGCTGTGGGAGAGTGAGTGTCATGACACTATGTCCCAGAATTAGAGACTCACGCAGTCCCAGGTAACTCTGGGCCACAGCGAGCATTCCCTTGAGAGGATCTGGCCCATAATGCACAGGAGTGTCTTGCCATGGAGCTGAGCATCCCAGCTGCTTCCTAATGGTGGCCAACACTGGAGGGAAAGGAAAGGTTTCATATGCCCTGCTTGTCTCCCCGGACTCACACCTCAATCTGTTAGTGTGAGGAGGGATAGCCGTGGGCCAGTGGTCAGGGGTGTGAAGGGAGAAGCAGTCTCCCATGGACCAGAGGAGTGGGGAGGAGGGATCCCCTCCCTCAGTTTAAACAGGTGGTGGCTTGAAAGAGAAGGGTGCTCCTCAAGAGTTTATAAGAGGGGAAATAAGGATTTCCTTTGGGACTCAGACTAGCCATGAAACACAGAAGATGATTAGATGGGAGACTTGTAAATCACTTTCTTATTAAATTGACATTTGTTGGGCACCAAAAATATGCTACATTCTTTTCTGAGAGTTTTACAGAAATGAATCCTTCAATCTTCACAACAAGTGAGTAAGAAAGATTTGATTGTTATCCCAGGTTTAAGTGTGGAAATTGAGGCACACAGAGGGTAAGTAATTTGGCCAAGGTAACAGAGCTAGTAAGTGGCAGAGCTGGGGTTTAAACCCTGGCTATCTGGTTTCCAGGCTCCCAGGGATGAGCTTTGGGAGTTTAGAGGTATCTGCACCCCTGGATCTCTGTACCTCTGCATCAGTTAGACCAGAAAGGACAGGGAAAGGGGAGTTATACAGGGGCTCACAGTCGTGTCTCAGCCACTGCCCATGAAGTGCGCCCCGTGATTGGCGTTAATTGTTTTCCAGGCAGTAGATCTCTTCTTATAACAGAAATTTAGTCCATTGAGTTAATCTAGAAACTCTTCCTGCTCTGCTTCTGTCCAAGCTTGCCATGTGACTGCCTGCCCGAGATTGGGCCATGGAGGAGAATCTGTACTCATGGTTGAACTCTGATATTTCAATCTCTTTTGTAGTTTCACATCTCCTGTTACATTAATAAACTGAATTTCTGGTTTTCTTGCATCAGTGTGTCATAAGTTTGGTTAATGTGAAACCAGTCCATGGGAGCCCAGGGGTGCTGACGGTATAATTTCTGAGCATGTGGCATTTCTACCCATGCAGATATGGCTGGATGATGTCCACCTTCCTCACTGATTTCTCCCAGCAGCAGGGTCCTCTCCCACCCCCGGATGTGAGGATGGGATCTCTCTGAGTAGGTCAGTCAGAGGCCGAGTCCACCAATCAGATGAAGTACCTGGAAGTGGGTTTAATAGAAGAAAAGGGCTTCCAGGTAGTCCGATGGGCTGTTCAAGTCCGTATGGTGAAAAGCTGTCCACTGTCTGTGGTTGAGCTGCTGCTTTGCTGTTTAAAACTCTGTATTACATGAAGGGATTTTAAAATGCAGAAAGGTGTGATTTCAGGTGGTACATCCGCACCGGTGACTAGTGCTGGATGACCGCCTTTGTGAGGAATAGACGGAGTCTTACAAACTTCATAAAACAGCTTTAAAAGCTCTGCATATGGGGTGCACTTCGTATGGGATCCAGTTCATGACTGGTCGCGCTGAGAGGGCACGTAACTGATGATGGCAGAAAGGACACGGAGGCATCAAAAAGGTCTCAGTCATGTTCCGTGTTTAGAGGATGGAGCACAGTGTAATATATTTGAGCTGGTTTTTCACTGAACACTTTAGAGTATTTTCTAGGACTCCCCAATCCCCCAAGGTTCCATGCAGCTGGGTGTCCCCTCAGTGCAGCTCTGTCAGCGCTTTCCCTGGGCTGATGCGGTGTCACGGGGATCAGGACGGTAAGCGTCCCCAGCTCCTCCGAGCTCCGTCTCCTCATCCGCAGAGCCGGGTTTCTCATCCGTGTTTACTTAGTAGGGTTGCTGAGAATCACACGTGATGGTTGTCAGGTGTGATTTGTGGTTGTCTCTGTGATTGGCGTATAGTCAATATTTGATAGAAACACTTGTTTTTTATTATAATTGTGGCTCCTAGATTGCAGTGGTTTTTAGTCTGCATTTTTTTATATGAATTTATTCTTATTTTTAAATAAACACTTGTATTTATTTATTTTCATTAAGGTACTGGGGATTGAAGCCAGGAACATGTGCATGCTCAACAGGTGCTCTACAACGGAGTAATACCCACCCTCCTTGTCTGCACTTTAAAATAAATATTTCAATACACAAAATATTTCTTAAACACTATCATGGGTCCTATTTTCTGCATAGACAATTGAATACATATGCCATCTCAATACGAATAAATGTCGTAGGGACATACCTTTCTAAATCTTTTAACGTGTTTTAAAACGGTCATAGCTAGTGAAAAACACGAGTCTTGGATCCACTACTTCTTAGGGTCTGCTTTGCCATCATGGGGAATTACATTCTACAGAGAAGGCTAATTGGATCTCATTGATATTTGGATGATTTTGCAATGTTCAAGGCTTTCAAAAGCTGACCGTTTTGTATTTTAAACTAACTACAAAGTTATCTTCTAGAAGTTGTAAGTCCTTAGCTTGTGAAGTGCCCAGTAATTCAGTTTGTATATGTCTGTGTCTCTGTGAACGTGTATGTGTGTGATTTCAGGAATGTAGCAATAAGTTCCATATAGCCTTCTGAAACCTTTCTCCTCCAGTTCAAGGTGTAAGTATATATTTACACAAATAAATTGATACTCTTTTGTGATTTGGCATATTGGTGGGAATAAGAGGTTCTCATAATTGTTTCAGAAGGGTTGGGGAGCATGAGCTTAGAAAATGAGAGGAGATAGAGGCAGGGAGGTTCTTTAAACTTTGTGCAAGATGAGAAACAGTAGCTTTTCTTTTTTCTTCTAAAGCAAACTGGCACTGAATTGTAAAATACTAATACTCAGAATTGCTTTTCTGATCAGAGACAAGTTCCTCAGATTTTTCAAGGCAACATGAATGATGAAATGTGTTTTAGCAGTTATCTTTAAAAGTAGCTTTATTTTTCAAGTAAAAGGCTATAGCCTGTTCTTTTTTTCCAGCTGTACAAGAATTTCTCATTGATCCAGGTACGTGATCAATGTGTTTAGTTTCTCTGGGTTATTTTTTTTTAAGTGCTTGATTCATTCTGGTGTGAATGAATGTTTAAAATTTCTGGATTTTGATATTTAAAACTTGCTGATTTATCAGAACTGCTAAAAACCTGATGTTTGTTCCTTGTTTGGTGGGGCAACCTATTGATTTATGTTGTCTGTTATAGAGGGAAATTCTTCCTCTAGCCTGTAGATAATTAAGTGAATGGTTTGCAGTGTGCCTTAAAAATTATTTGAATGCATTGCGCATGTTTGTCCAGTGAATTTTGGATTGAGTCATAATAATGACTTTGCTTTGATTCTGTGGCTTTTGTCCTCTCCACAAGAATTCGAATTCTCTGTTGAATTTTGTATTCGTGTTCTTAACAGGGGAAGGAATTTTGCATATTTTACAGAGGTGGGTTTTCCTATCCCCTCTGAATTCCTTCTGTAATTGATACAGCGAAAATCTGTTATTGCAGTGCTTAATTATTTCATAAAAAATGTTTTGGCTTAATCAGAAACAATGACAAAGAATGATAAGAAAAAATATGAAAACCTTCCTTCCTTTGAAGAATAGAAATGAGGTGTTCAGGCTCACGCGTGCTTTGTACCTGACACACTTACTCTCATGTCATTGTGTATCATGATTCGGAGATGGAGTTGCTTCAGGTTTATAGATTTTTGTTGTAACATTTGTGTTGAATTCATTCTCTAGGCATGATGATTCCTGTTGCCTTTGTGGAAAGTGTAGATGAAGGGAAACAAATGCTTTGTTTTGTTTTCAGGAGGCCTGAGATGTTGATGAGAAAAGAGTAGAGGGTGGGCTGAGGAAAATAGTGACAGACCCTCACCTCCAGGCTGAAATTGATGAGCAAAGAAATCAATTAAGTGTATCGGTATTTGACTAATAGAAGTCAGACAGCCCAGACTGTCTAGTTATGCCCAAAGGAAAGTACTGAATTCACCTGCAGAATTAGGTGCTTTACCATGTAGAAGCAGCTTAGAGCAATCAGAAAAATCAGTCTTATGATGAGATATAAAAAGAATACAATATCTTTTATTTCTGAAACTTTTCTACGGAAAGTTGTGTAGAGCTAAAATTAATTTTCAAGCACCAGGAGTTAAGAGTTTAGGTGGTTCTGTGGGATCGTTATTCAGGGATGTGTCTAGACCCTGCTGGAGTGGCTGAAGCTGGCAGGAAAAGACCCAGAGCCAGGATTTGTCATCCTAGGATGTCCTCCATAATGGTTCCATGTGGGAGCCCATGATTGGGTTAACAAATTGTAACACATCCCAGCCGACTGTCAACTTTAAGAAGAAAAAATGTGCTTAGTAACTGCTTTAAAGCAAGCACCTGTGCATCCTCACTTCTGTCTCCTTGCCATAAAAAGGAGAGACAATGCCTTGCTTACATATTTGAGGGTATAGATAGCACTCTGCTTATTGCACAGCAATGACCCAGGCCCTCAGCTATAAACGCCGGGCCTGTGTGGTGTTAGATAGTCTATTATCCCCAAAACAGGGACCAGGCGGGTCTGGTGGTCTGCTTTGTAATAAACATGTCTAAAAAATGTATCTTGTTCCCCTCACCCCATGACTTCCCTAAAGGTAAACTAAGCCTTAGTACTCATGGTGGAGTCTACAATCTCTGTCTCATCCCTTCTTTCCCCAAGTTCCTGCCTACTATCTCACAACTGTTAATGACTTTTTCCTTTGATTATACACAATAAATATGGGAGCATTTGAGAGACTCGTGGAGTTGGCTCCCTAATCCCTCTCGCTATCTTTCCTTTTTCCACAGTCTTGAGTAATTCATTCCTTGTCGGTAAGACTTCCGCCAGCCAGAACCCACAGTTCCAGGTGAGAAGCATGCAGGCTTTATCCCTCCTACCCGAGGGAGAGAGAGTAGATAATTGAGATATGCTCCCCTGTGGTCCCTTCCTGCCCCAGGGCCACTCCAGTTCACCTGCAGCCTTCTGGCCTCTGCTCACAGGGCCTCTGTCCCAGGATTGACTGCAGCCTTTTATTCCCTTGTCAACATTCCCTGTGCCTTTCAGAGGTTGGTGTCTTCTCTGCAATTCAACCCTGGCAGATATGATGGTGGTCAGCATGCTTGTGGACAGTTACTTGGGGAATCCCAGGAGCCATGCTGATTCTCCTGAGTCATTCGGGGTTACAGAACTGTCAAGCACTGCAGGAAGGCCATTCACATGAGTTCAACACAGCATTACATCACTTTCATTTTATTTTTGAATTTTCAGTGGAGAAATTATTTGTAGCACACTGTTCCAGATTTTAGGCCGCCTGCTTTCCTCACCACCATTTCCTTGTTGGCTCTGGTGCTTGTTTTAAGAACCAGGTTTCTTCTCTGGTCATTTGTAGCAGCTGGGCTTGCCGAATCCTTGAATTGCATTTGAAGCAGAATGCTTCTTCGTGATGTCAAACTGATTTTCCTTGTCATGACTGAATATTTCGTGTACACTCAGTAACAGTTTCAAGTGAAATGCTCTTGTCCAATTTCGGTTAACTAATATTTGCTGATCTCCTGTTTTCATGCTGAGGGCAGTTTCTTCTTCCTGTAATAAATGTTAGCAATTTGCATTTACTATGGAAGGTACTAGCCCAAGGTGCTTTTGTTCTTAATAGTTTTAATACAAATCACCCATTAAAATGTACAGCGGATTTTACTCTACGCCCAGAAATGTGCATCCCAGTCAATCTTAGAACATTTTCATCCCCCCAACAGGAAACCCAGTACGCATAAGCAGACATTATCAACTTCCCCATTCTCCCCAAGCCCCAGGGAGCCACTCTTCTGTCTCTGTGGATTTGCGTGTGCTGAACATTTCATGCAAATCAAGTCACTTCATGTAAGTGGAACCATCTATTTTGACTGACTTCTTTCACACTGAGTAACGTTTTCAATATTTGTCCACGTTGTGGCCCTGGGTCAGTACTCTATGCTTCGCTATTGCTGAATAATATTCCACTGTATGGCTGGGCCCCTCTGTTTACCCATTCATCACGTGATAGACATTTGGGTTGTTTCTGTTTTTTGG
Organism: Vicugna pacos; assembly: GCF_048564905.1. NCBI lineage: Eukaryota > Metazoa > Chordata > Mammalia > Artiodactyla > Camelidae > Vicugna > Vicugna pacos. The sequence goes on from NC_133004.1 coordinate 7,122,493, forward strand.
CTCTGAAAAGTAATGGAGAAAAGTAATGGTGAAAATTTCTGTAGGAGTTTTTATGTGAACATTTGTTTTCAGTTCTCTTACTTCTGTGCCCAGGAAGCAGAATTGCTGGATCATTCAGAAACCAAATATTCAATTCTCTGAGGACATGCCAGGATGTTTTCCAAAGAGGCCACGCTGTGTTACGTTCTCACGAGCAAGGGCTGCGAGCTCCGCTTCCTCTGTGTCCTCATTAATGCTTGTTAATCTTTTTTTGATTATAATCTATTGTAGTGAGTGTGAAGCGGTTTCTCCTAGTTGTTTTGACTTGATTTCCTTTAGAGCTAATGTTATTCAACATCGTTTCATTGTGCTTATTGGCCATTTGTATATTTTCCTTGAAAATATATTTTCAGATCCTTTATTCATTTTTTAATTGAGTTGTCTTTTTATTGTTGAGCTGTGGAATTTTATTTTTGATACACAAATTCCTTATCAGATAAATGATTTGAAAAAATTTTCTCCTGAGTGTTGTTTTTTCACTTTCTGGATGGTGTCTTTTGAAGCAAAGTTTTAAATTTTAATGAACTCCAATTTATCTCTGTTTTCATTTTTCCTTGTGCTTTTGGGGTAATATTAAATATCTGATGTATTTTATTTAAACTTGTATATTTAAAATAACTTAATTCTTAGACCGTTCTAGGAGATGGGTACTGTTGTTGTCCCCAGTCTATGCATCGGAGACTGAGATGCAGAGAATTTCACTGACATATCAGTGTCAAAGCTACCCAGTGCTGTGGGATTTCAGACCCTCATATTTTCCCCTAGCATCTGAGCTCTTCACCACCATGCTCCACTCTTTCCAGGAATCGTTAAAGAAAAAGTCTTTACTTTTTTGATTTCTTGTTAGATTTTTTTCTCATTGGGGACCTCATCTCCTCATTTTACTTTTGGATATCGGTGTAGATTTATTTTAGGTCTCATATATGGAGAAGCATTGCTATCAGTTAACTTCTTTATTACTCACTCTCCAGTGATGATTGTTACTAGTTGACCTAATCAAGTCATGCTTAAGTCTTTCCTGCTCATGACACTAACAGCAGAGTCATGACTTATAGAATGCTCAAAGAAGAAAGTACTTGACTGATTTTATTTTGCTACCTAATCAAATCAATCAAATAAAAACCCCAGTGTTGACACAGACTATAAGCCCTCCAGAATAGGGTCACTGTCTTCCTTGTGTTTCATTTGTTGGGTCACAGTGTCTGGATAGTGCCTTGCTGTCCAGCAGTTTTGTGAGGATACGGTGCTCGTGAATCATTTTAAGGACAGACTTTTGACAATAGACTGCTGTTTATTTCATGAGGGAAAAGGTAGTATAGAATTACTTCTCAGATCTGTTTTAAAATTAAGCTTTGAATTTTGAGAATAGTTCAAGAAACCATAAAAAGATGTTTTTCACTAATTTTAGATCTATCTTAGACACATTATGTTTACATAGCAGAGTAACTTATCAAGTAGATTTGACAAGAGGAGTGTAATATTGATTATTTGTTTTAATTGAAATATTCTACCTGGGATAAAGTAATCAGTGCCTATAAATGAACAAATATGTTTGTATTTCTATGCAACATGGGAGCAGACTTCATATGTTTCTATATAATATATATGACTGTGTGTTTTAATCTTTCTGTCAGTGTTTTAATAGTTTTTCATCAATTTTGTAACTTTAGAATTCTTCTAAGAAAATCACCCCCGATTCTAGTGCAGTTTGTAATGTGTATCCTGTCTTATGCATGGGATTCCACTGTCTCCTCAGTGAGGAATTTCCTCTCCTATTGTGTTAGTAGCAGGAACTGTGATTTCTAGGCCTTTGCTCTCCATGTGTTTGCAGTTGGCTGTCAGTCACGATTTTCCCTTTCCTGAGTTTTCATTGTTATATTAGGATTTCTGAAAATAACTATTAATATGTTGCATTGGTCTCCCTAGAAACTTGACGTCTTAGTGCTTTTCAGTTTTCAATTTATGAAAAATGCAAATGCACTCTTGTTTTTAAGTTGTCCTTTTTCACTAGATATTTGTTTATCTCTTTATTGATAAAATAATTTTTTCCCAATGAATGAATCGGTGTGCATGTTTTAAAGGATAACTTATTTTTTATTTTTCTTATTGTAACAGTAATATTCATTGTAGAGAATTTAGTAAATAAGGATAAACACAGTAATAACTTCACAATGGCCTCTAATCTCACCTGGAGGTACAGTTGTAAGGTTTGAAATTGAGAATTACAAGTCCTCTCAAATTGTTCTTTTTCAAGTACGTTTTGTTTACTGAGATCCTCGAATTTCCAAATGAATTGTAGCAGCAGATAGTTTCTGCAGAGGAGCCCGCTGGGATTGTGATCGAGACCACGTTGAATATACGAATCGCTCTGGGGAGCACTGCCATTCCAAGAGCACTGTCTTTTGATAGAGGAATGTGTGTGGAGTGTCTGTCCTTGTATTTAGGTCTTCTTAACTTTTTTTTTCAACAATGCTTTGAGTTTACAGAGTACTATTTTACTTTTTTTATCTTTGCCTTTATACTGAGGACAAGTGTGCAAGTTACCGGGATCAGAAATGTATTTGAGCCCCGCAACTTGCTGCCACCATGGATGCTGCGCTCTTGTTTCGCCCGCTGTACAATCTTGCACAGAATAAGACCTCAGTAACTCTCTCTTGAATGAATGATTATATGATTGTTGGATAATGCTTGAGAGTCATTGTGATGATTTTTTCCCCCAGCCTTTCCCTCAGTTCTTAACTATGCCCTTTCCCTTCCTAAACTCCAGCCTGGGTTTCAGCCTGCCTGTGGCATTGATTTTCCCTGTTTGTGGACTCTTCCTTTCACTAGTTCACGATAAAGTTACATGTGGGCTGTGGAAACTTGCTAGATGTCAAGAAAGAGCAAATCCATTGTATGCTAATATTTTTAGAGTGTGTTATTGTTTTATCGATTGAAATTAAATGAGGCTGCCCCCTGAGCCCTCCCGTGAGCTCTTTTCGCCTTCCTACAGCTGATACTGCTCTAATTGCTGCATGTGCCCTTTCCCCAGCTTTGGTTTTGGAATTGAATAAGTCACCATCACTGGAGCCCTCTCTTTAAAAGATAAAGAGAACATTTGCTCCTTCTCCCTGTTTGGGGACTTCGATGAGATGAGATCCCAGATAAAGAATGGAGCCCCACCTCATTCTGACCTCCACTCTTTCCGTTCATTTCTTCACGGGAAAAGAGTACTATTCAACAGTATAAAGATTAATTGTGAGCTAATGAGATAGACAGGGCAACCGATCATTTATTAAATACCCTTTCATGATAGAAACAAATGTATTATACACACAAACAGCACACAAAGCACGGTAGTACCATGGTTACATTCGTGGGACCGAGTTCGATTCCTGCTCTGGAGTGACAAGTCCTGTGTGATGGAGAACTGGTAGGTTGGCTTAGCCTCTCCAGAACTGATTTTCTGTCCTGCAGAGACGGGGCTTGCTAGGCGTCCCCCCCGTAGAGGTGCTGTGGGGTGTAAATGACGCGCGTGGGCAGCCCGAGCACAGCTGCTCGTTCCTCGTAAGTGCAGGGTAGCATAGCTTTTGCAGTGACGGCTTTATGACCGCCCCATGTAGACTGTCAGTGCTCCGAAGGGATGCCTTGTGGTTTGGAGATGGGATTCTCACTTCTGTAAATACCCAAGTATAGTGTTATTGGGCCTTGCTGATTTGAGTCTATTCTTTAGAAAGTACATATTGTAGATATATTTTTCAAGCATGCGTACTTTTTTCTTTTACTATTTAAAGTTCTACCCTCTCATCTCTTGGTGTTACTTTTCATGGAATCCAGGAAACAGTCCTAAGCTACCTGCCTCTTCACACTTTTCCGTGGTGGTTTCCTTCCCTGATTAGAAGAGGGTTTTGCATAGGAAATTTTATTTTTTCCCCTTTTCTTGGAGTCTCTCTCTCTGTCTGCCCATCTCTCACCTCTCAATCTGTCCATTTCTCAACCCACTGATTCTTCTGACATGTTCCAAAACGCATTTCAGGCAGCTTACAGAAGAACAGATACTAAATAAACAGGTGAGAAAATGGAGCCAAGTTCAGACAGTGAGGCTAGGAGGCGAGCCTGTGTGAGGGTTGCAGGCGTGAGACACACGCCTCTGCCCTGTGACTTATAAGATCGACAGCAGCAGTGTGCTTCAAGCTCCCAGCAGACACAGGGAAGCAGGGTTTGTGGGAGATGCTTACTGGCTGTGAAATAAATAAGTGGCTTAGGAGAAGCTCAGCCTTTCCAGCTACTAAGGCTCAGGAGAATATTTTGAGTGTCTTCCAAAATCAGAGTATGGCATCTTTTCTTTTTTCAGAGTTCTATGTATAGTTGGTTACATTCTATACCTGGAAATTTCTCCAAAACTCCTTCCCACGTGAGTCCCATGGCTCGGGAATTGGGTGGTTCTGCTCATTGACGGGTGTTGGCCAGAAACAGAAAATGAGAGCCTCAAAGGAGCCTGGGATTTGTCAGTTATGTTTTGTCAGTGCTGTAGGGTTCAAGAAATGCTTTCACCATTTCTCTCCATCTGAGGCAGCAGCGTGATGTCTTACCAGCGTCAGGAGCTCAGGGCCACAAGATGGTGGGGGTTGACTGCACTGCCGTCAAGACAGCTGAGCTAGTCACTGCAGGTGTGGTTCTTTTACATACTGCATTTCATGTTCTTTACTAGAATGTTTCAACAGGGAGTTAATTAACTGAGTTAATTAACATTTAATAAATATGATGCTTTGTTGAAAAGACAGTTATAGGCAGAATATAAGCTGTGAAGTCTTTAAAAACGGTTTCATTACTGAAATTTCATTTGGGTAGATACACAGTTTATCTTATATATGCCTCTCTTTTAAAGTAACAAAGAAACAAGACAGAAAAGGCAGAGGATGATTTCTGTTCTTCCTCTCGGCTTGCAGGTGCCCTCACCCCCAGTAGCATCAATCCAGACACCAGCACTGACACTGGCCGTGCTCAGAACTGCCTCAGGCCTGAAGACACTGCTGACAAATAGAAGGGGATCACGCCCTGTTACAGCAGGTGCTCTCAATTTGTGGGTCCTTATGTAACTGCATGGTGTTAATCAGGATCGCCCGTCCTACATTGTGTGATGCTGCTGCCTTGTCTCCTAGTTACTTGTTTCTCTAAGTATTCTTGTATTATTCTCCAATGCGTAGTACTACACACCTAAAAATGCTTTTTTTCAGATGAAAAAGAATGTGCATTTAAAATAATAAGTCTGAAAAAGTGGGCAAAAGAGGCTATCCTTGTCCCGCTATTCAAAGATAATAATTAACACGTTAACATATATTTTCGTAAGTGTGTATCACCTCTGTCATAAAAAACCAGAGAGCACTCTGTGACTGTTTGCTGTGTGGACACCTCCATTTTCCATTCGGCTTTTTATATGTTTTTCTACAATATTCTATCTCCTCTGGCATGATTTTTGATGACCAGTATAGCATTCTGTCTTGTGGAGGCATCGTCCATTTTACTTCGGACTTAAATAAACTTTTAAATTCCAAGTATACTTAACTGAAATACTGAAAAGAGAACTGTGGTGGTACAGGAAGACCCTACCTCCCTTCCCCTTATTTCTGAAGATTAAAAGCTGTTGAAAATTTGGTATATATATTTCATGACCTTTATGCTTATGACATACATATATACACACATATGAGAATTCCATGTATACGTGTGTGTATATAAGCTTTATTTAAAAATGAGACCATACTATATGTTTTTCTGCAGCTCGCTTTGATCACTCAGGTGTATATCATAGACGTCCTCCCACTCCAGACTCACCCGGTCCTTTCAGATAGAGTGGAGGGGTCTCCTGATTTGCGGGTGTGGTCTCTTTCCCACGCACACCTTTGGTGAGAGAATGCTGTGGACAAGGCCCTGGACCACGGCGAAATGCCGGCTCCCTCATTGCTCGCAGCTCGTCGTGATTTACCGCATCATTGTCTTGATGGTGGACAGTTAAGTTTTCTCCATTTTCCACTGTCAGAAAGGATATTTGACTGGCATCCTTCTTGTACAGACATTCCTGTGATCTTTTATGAGTAGTCCTTTAGTTAAGGCTTCTGGAAATTTAGTCCCTGGATGTGACATTTACATTCATCACAGACTCCTTTCAAGTGACTCTAGAAATTCCTTCCATAGGGGAATGAAAAGATGCACAATTACTTATGTAACGAATTCTCTATTGCTGGATATGATTTCACTTCAGTTTTTCTTCCCACCATTGTAAACAGTGCTGTGTAAATGCCCTGATGGGTACATCTTTTTGGACTAAATTTGTTTTTTCCTAAAGGAAACGATTTGTAGAAGTGGTGTTGAGTCAGTGTGTACGTACGTTTTTCAGAGTTTACATATCCATTGACATGTCGTCCTCTGAAAATGTCGCTCATGGTTTCTTCTCCCACAGATGGACACTAGCTAGAATATCTTTTAAAATAATATTTGCCAATATGATGAGCAAAAGTGCTTTTTCATTGTTTTAGTTTGCATTTGATGACCAGTGAGGTATTGAGCATTTTTCACTCATTAGCCATTTGACTTTTTTAAAATGAATGATTCCTTTTATCCTTTGCACACATTTAAGTGGGGGAGCTTCTTGTTGCTTTGTGAAGCTCTTTGTATGTTATGAACATTAACTTCTTGTCTTCAACAACATGTATCACAGAGCTTTTTCTTGTCATTTCTTGCCTTTCATTTTGTTTAGGAGGATTTTTATTTTGGTAGTGTCTCAAAATATTCTTATGATAATAAATGTATTCCTTATGGGTTCTATCTTTGACATTATTCTTAAAAATAATTTCTTATACTGGAATAAATCTCCTCTGTAGGTTTTTTTTTAATCTCTAAGATGGAGATGATAATAGTGCTTGTTAATGTAAGGGTAAGTTGAGTTAATAAGAGCAAAGTGTTGTATTTGCTGTTATTAGTACTTTTTAATATTTACATCACTGTCTGTAATTTATCTTGTGGTCCTTATGAGAGGAATAGTATTTATTCTTTCCAGGTGATTCTCAGATTGTCTCAGGACAATTATTGAAGTCATACTTTTCTCTTTGATTTGAAATCCCACCTTTACAAAATACTTATGTACACTAGAGTCTCTTTTTGACCTCATGGTTCCCTTCTGTCAATCTGTCTTTCTTACTCCAGCACCATAACTTACATATTGTAAAAATTTATTTAATAATTGGCAGTCTGAATTTTTTTTGATTCTTTTCTTCCATCCCAAATTTTCTTGTCTAGTATTATGATTTTATTATTCCTGAAGAATTCCAAAATATTTTGTTCAAGTTAAAAAAAATCAGATTGGATTTGTCATGGGATTTTTTAGTAAGTTTTGAATTATTCTGATGAGAACTTACATCTTTACAAAACTGCTTTCCTCCATGCAATTTGTTTATGTTTCTACATTCTCACCTCTTACTTTACCCCTCAGTACAGTCCTGAAGTTTCTCCATTTAGAACATGGGCATTATTTTTTAACTTATTCCAGATTATTGTTTCTGTTTTTGTCAATTTTGTAAGTGAAAATTTTTTGCTATTATATTTTTAAACGCTTAAAACTGAAATTTAGAAAGGAAGATTCGGTTTGTAAATACTCACTTTGTAATTTGTCATTTAAAATTGTAAGTATTAAGTAGTTGTTCCAGAATCCTTTCTTTTTTGTTTTTAAAAATTTGTGTCAAAGATTCTCAAAATGGTCATAGCTAAGTAGTATAGGTGGGGAGACAGATGGAGAGAGGTAATGTGGCTCATGTACAAACTGTGAGCAGTGTCATGGCTGCCTTTAGGCTGGAGAAACCACAGAAGAGCCCAGGTTAGACAAGGAATGGCTTTTTATGCACTTGAAAGCCAGCTTTCCTGCCTGTATGGTGAAGCCTGGTGGGCGTGGCAGGTAGATGATCAAGGTCTGATCAAGGTCATTTGCTGCACAGAGCGCTGTGTCTGTGAGAAATGGTGACCATTGCCATGGGAAATGCTTGGTGCCAGGAACAATGCAGGGGAGCTGGGGAGCCTGTGTTAAGGATTTTCCAGTCCTGGGAGTGGGAAGATCAGACTCTGCATTCAGATCTGTGTTTGAATTAATCCTCTTTAATTTACTGGACCTCTGACTTTTGTCAAGTTATGCAACCTGTTTGAACTCCTGCTTTGTTGTCTCTCAAAACAGGAGAATTGCAGCCTGCTGCTAGAGTGTTTGATCAGGGTAAATGATTTGTGTCTATAAGATGCCACATACAGTCACAAGCTCAGTGAGCAATGAGCTGTCCCCTCTTCTCCTGCAACTCAATGCTCGATAAGTCATCAGCGGAAAGCGAGTCCCTAAATTGTATGTGGTGCAAGGAAGAACAAAACTAATGTCTTGCCTTTCCCTGGCAGTATTCTTACTTCTTTGCTTCATGTACCTCTTTTCTCCTTCACTCTCCCCTTTCACCTCCTCCACCAAGAGCCTGAGACTCTCTCAGAACACTAGATTCAAATTACTTAAATGTTGGCTCATTCCCATGAAATGACAGTGACTTAAAAAAACTGTACACATCCCAGAATTCATTGTATTTGATTTACACACACACACGTGCACACACACACACATCAGGCTACCTCCCATTTGCTGAGGGAGAAGCACCACTTTTACTGAGTTTTCATTTACTGAGCATGAGAGCAGTCTCTTAAGCAGAATTTCACCTGGCTTCGTACATGGTTTTTTAAATTGGATTTCTGCATTTTGTCCATAAAAATATTCTCCTATTAGAAGACAGGAAGTGGAGACATAGATATTCTGCTGAGATATTGGTGTTATCATATTTGAGTTTTAATGGACATAAGACAGCATAGAGTCATAAATTTTTATGGATGAGAATCCATGATGATGTACCTTGGACAAGAACCTGGGTCTCCTGCCATCGTGTCCACGCGGGTGAAGAGGCAACTGGGTGGGGGATGGCAGGGAACCTTCTTGCTTGAGTTCCAGGTTCTTGTTAGTTTTCATTGCTCAGCTGCCTTTAGTTTATGTCCATGAGGCCTCTCATGGGAAGGTCACTATGTCCTGAGAGACTGAGTTACTAAACAGCAGAAAGCTCTGGACCCACTCATATTTTCCAGAGTTTTTCTGCTGACCTGCTGACACTTTATATAAATGAGATCTAACAAACTACTGGATATAAAATCCTTATTGTTATCATTTGCCCTCAAGTTCAATAGGAATGGGGTGCTGTCTCAGGCTGTCTAAGGCTAGATCTGAACAAAGATAGGGTGATAGGCTGTGCTGCTGGACCCTCCCCAGTCAAATGGGATTTCCATCCACCTTAGTTTTTAGAATCAGGCAGATGAGTTCAAATCTTGTCTTTATCAGTTATTAGCTTTGTGACCTTGGGGAAATAACTACTTTTTTGGTTCCAATTTTCTTTATCTGTAAATAAGTTCAGTATTTATTTTAGGGTTTTTGTTTTAGAATTGAACGAGCTAATTCCCTAATTTATTCCTAAAATACTGATCACATGGTTCTATGCTGGTGCCTTAGTAGTTGATTACTAAGGGACACAACAGTGAGAATGGGGGTGGGGCCCCTGGATCATACAGCTTATATTCCAGGATATGCTTGTAAAAGACAGGATTGCAGTGGATTTTTAGTAAATGTCCATTCCTTTCCTAATCCCCATTGATTGTGTATATATATTTATACTAATATATGAACAAATTTTTTGCAATTTAAATCTCTTTGTAGTATTTAAAGAATGTAGCTATAACAAAAATACGTGAAATAAAATGACATGACTTTTATTTTCCTTTCAATAAGCAAAACAAAATAAAATAGAAAAGAAAAGAAAAAGTATTGAAGGAGTAGAAATAATTTTATTTCCGTGGAATCAACTCCCTATGTTAGGTTTTTCCATTGTGTTGTTCAACAGCATATAAAATTGACAGGTTGTGACTTCAGTGTTGATAGCTAGGTGAGTATAGTTTCTTTTTGTGGTTGTCTTTGATGAATTATTTGCACTAGATCATAAATGATGTGCATGTTACATATTGGAAACAAGGAAACATTGGAGACATACTACCTCCAATGCAGTCATTTTGTTACCGAGTCCAAACTCGTTCTGCTAGCCGCATGATAGGCCAATAAACCGGGAGATGAGGTGTTGGAGCAAGGAATAGTGACTTCACTTGCAATGCTGGCAGACCCAGAAGACGGCAGACTGATGTCCTGGAGAACTATCTTCCCCAAGTAAGAATTCAGTCTCCTTTTATACTAAAAAGGGGCGGGGTTGTGGTTGGTTGTTGCATACTTCTTGCTTTATGAATTGTTTGTCCTTTGAATCCGCTGTTCTTGCAGCTTTCCATGTGGATCAAATCATGGTACCCCTGTAAAACCTCTAAAAAAAAAAGGCTATTCTCTAGTATGCAACTTGCCATCTCTACAGAAGTGCAGATGAGCTAACATTTTTAAAGATCAGGGCCAGGAGAATAGGCTTTCCTGTAGATTTCAGGCTAAAGGCAACTTTCTTTTTCAAATGGTGCAGAGCTACCAAGTCTGAGCCTAGGAAACAGGGCACAGGTTTAAACCCAAAGGAACAGATCTAACATAGGGTAAAAACAGTTATATTTTATTACAATTCCCTTTCCAGCTTCATAGATAATTTTAGTAAGAAACATGAGCAATTTTGTATTTTTGCTTCTTAATAACCGATAAGTGGACCAACTATATTTTGTGAGCAGGGATGCTGTGCAGGCATTGGGGTGACAGCAAACTCTTGTTGGGGGTGGCCGACCCTGCAACATCTCTGATGCCCCGTGAGTGTTGGTGAGGGTCCCCGTAGCCAGGGGCTCTCTTCAGGAACCAGCATATGGGCATTGACCTCTGGAGACATCTTTTTCGGCTGCAGGAATTTTTTTTCAGATATTGAGATTGAAAAATCACTCCAGCTGGGAATAATTAGGGAAAAAAAGAAAAGGAAAAGGGTTTGGAGTAGAGTAGAAGAGTAGGACATAAGATCATGGAGCCTGAGTGCTTGGCAGCGGGGCCTCGGGAGAGAGGGGAGCAGAGGTGGGGAGGGGCCTGGCTCCGGAATCAGCTCCTGTAATTGTCCCCGCGCCCAAGCCACATAGCTTTAAATTGGCCTGGGCCACCTCTCTGGGCTGGATATCACCCTGGGCAGAACCGTGGTATCTGTAAAGTAAAATGACTTCACAACTATTGCACAGAGCTGCAGGTGTAAGAGAGCCTAAGCCTGTCTCAGAGTGCAGTGGACAAGCAGAAAGGAATGGCAAAATTTCCACTGACAGTTGAAATTTTGTTAAATAGCCTGCTACAGTTGTTTGCATCACTTGAATGAATGCAGGCATATTTCTGTGGGCATTTATAGGTTCACTCAACCCCACCAGCCCCTCTTGCCCCCATCGGAGAAAGGCTTTCTCAAGCACAGTGCCCCTCCTTGGGTGGAAAACGCTGCTGGTCCTTGCCTGGGGCCGGGCTGCTGCAGGGCACTGAATCCCCGAGGCACGGACTGTGAGACACGACAGGAACATCTCTGCCCTTGACTGGGTGCCTCCGTTTCCCCTGCAGTGTAAAAATGCCGGTGACTGAGTTAGAAGCATGCTTCCAAGCTGTCCATGTCCTTGGCATCCAGAAGCGGAGCCTGGAAGCTTCAGAATTTATCCAGAATGCGGTCTACATTCACCTTCAGCAGGTGAGTGTATGTCTTTACACAAGTGGAGGAATTATTGCAGTTTTCCTGGAACTTTCTCACTACAAGTCCATTTGATTTTTCTGTGCTAGGATTCAGTATGGCCTGCTAAAAACTCTGGAGTGAGATCTTGAAACCCTGATGAAGAGCATAATTTATTTCATTTCTCTATATGATACTCTTTTACTTTTAAAATTCAGAATTTTTGGTTGTTTCAGGAATATTTTGGGGGGGCTGGAGAATCATCTTTGCGACCTGTTGCTTTGTGACTCTCACCTGTCTTCTGTCACTTGTGAGGCGGTTCCATTTGTGACCCTGTCCGGGTTGTTCATGTTATAAAACATAAAGCCTGTAAAAGTACAGTCCCTTTTCCTCCGAAGACATTCCACAAATACTCCTTTAACCTGGGTGTGGTTTTAAGAAGACAGAATTTTTAGAACATGTCCTTGCAGGTTGCTAGTGCAAAATCCCAAAATCAATAGTCTAGCTCAACATCTAAAATCTTTCTAATTTACCTTGGACTTGTATGGATAAGTGAAGCAGTTTGCTAAGAACTCAGACCAGGTTTAGAATACAGGCTGGTGTAGCTCAGCAGGTCCTCCCAAGCTGATGCTCTGCCAGAGGGCGGGGCCGGGGGAGAGGGCGGGTCCTGCCCTCCCTGAGGTGACAATTTCATGGCAAAGACTTTCACCTGGTGAAGAACTTGGAGTTTCTTCTAAGAAGAGTGGGTCTGAAAAGAGTCCAAAAAGCACGGGAGTGGCACAGTCCCATTTGTCTCAAGTAGGGGAGAGCGGCTGTGGGGCCACTTAGGAGACTCGTGAGTCCAGGTGGGCAGTGTTGGTGGCTTCCACTTGAGCGGTGGGACGGTCAGTGTTTAAAAGCGAACATATTGAAGGCATGTTTAGATGGTAAAAAGGAAAGGATGAAGGCTGTCTGTGAATGCAGGATGGAGTAAGGCCCAGGTTTCTGGGTGGATTAATGAGTTAAATGATGGTCCTTCTGTGCTCTGAGGAGGGAAAGCTGCAGAGGGAGTTCTGTGGAAAACTGATGAGTTCAGCTGTGGGTAAAGTGAAAGGTTGCTAGATGTGTGGTCTGGGAGCTCAGGTGAGAGCCAGTAGTGAATAGGGGGAGGTGAGAGGGACTTTCAAATAATTCTGTCTTGTGAACATACAAATAAGTATGAGTAATGACACAATTAACACCTCTATATTCTGGATTTAAAGCCCAGTAACATTTTGCTATACTGACTGCAGAGGTTCTTAATATTTTTTAATAGAAATAAGTAGAAACAAAATAGTGGAGTTAGTGAGCATCTTAGAGTAGATATGTGTCCTTGTATGTATTTTTATACCTCATCTGTTTATAACCATAATCTACAAAAAGTTATCTTGCTTAGCATAAGAGTTAAACACAGGGACGTGACACACACTGTTGGGGGTTGAAGCTGATCTTCTCGGGCAAATTATGGACCCTCTCTTTGCCTTAGTTGCATCGTCTGTGACTGCCCCAGGGCCCTTCATCACAGCTGATTTCCTAGAGTAGATGTTGGGAGGGAGGCTGCTGAAGGGATTAAGAGGTGGCAACTGCTAGGGATATTGAAGAGAGAGACAAAAACAGATTAAAGCCGATAAACTGAGTACAAATACCATCGAAATAGAAGGAATCCCGCAGTGTTTTGAGCCGCTTATCATAAGAGAAAGAAAATCACGTGGATCCAAAGCTCTTGAGCATATGAGTATTGTGGGTGGGAGGGTGTCTTTATAAAAGTGTTGAGAAAAGGCCTCTTTGATTTCCTTGGCATTACCAGTAAGGATGGGGAGCAGAAGCGAAACCCTCTGCTTCACAGTTGAAGGTGCTGTTTTGTGCGAAACTGACCAAAGTTTGGAAACCAGTCATCAGCGATGCTGGCAAATGAAGAGGCTTCTAGATTGGGTGGGGCACTTGCTGTGACTTCCAGGTGACCTGCTGGCTGGGGGCTGTGAGGCGGGCAGTAGTTTTGCAGGGTGGCCCGGGCATAATCCCTGGCTCTGATGCTGCTGGTCTGATTAACAGATCTGGGCGCACACTGTCCTAATGGGGCAGCTCGGGATGTGGCCTGGGACACCTGCCATGCTGAGAGCGAGAAGAGGGCTCCCCTGAGGGGGTGTCCCTGCGGAGATTGGAAACCTACACCTGCAGGGGAGGAAGAGCCTCTGAGCAGCGGGCCGGATGCACAGGCAAGACCAGCCTGAGCAATGAGGTTTCCGGGAGCCGGAAGTCATACAGTGGCCCAAACGGCCTTGTTCCTGAGAGACTGGAGGGAATAGATGCTGAAAAGGCAGGCTAGGGTCAGACCCTGTGGTGGGTTATGAGTGACAGGAGAGGATTGTTCAGGCAGGCATGAGAGAACCCTGTGGGCGTCCCAGCTGGGGTGTCACGCCGAAGGGAAGAACAGAGATATAGACTTTGCCACTTATTAGCTGTGTGACTTTGAGCAATATCACCCCACATCTCTCTCTATATATGTTCATTTGTAAAGTGACACAGTGACAAGGTCGTGTCATCAGAAGTATTAGCTTAGCTCTGATCCTCTTTGTCCAGTCCTGTCAGTGCTTCCCTGCAAGGTACTGCAACGGCTGCCCTTACCCTGAGACGGGAGGGCATAGAGGGACAATGTAATTCCCGAGGGCAGGAAGGGGTTGCCTTAAAAGCAGACATGTAACCGCCTGCAGCTGCAGACCTGCAGGCAGTTTGGTTGACGGTCCTTGAGAGGACTTTGGAGGCCTTAGCGTCGTCTTAAGTCTTGTTTCCCCTTGGGGACCGGATTTGCCTTTGGGGATTGATGTTGAAGATTTGAGCTTCTGCAAAGCTGTTTTCAGAGATGTGTATATACGTAAAATATCATATAAAATAAAATGATTTATTTAACGTGTGCGACTTTGTAGCTGTTAGAAACAGCTCTGTTGGCCTGGTCTCCACGGAGGACACCAAGGGTGAGCAGAGCGTGCAGGAGGGCAGGCAGCCTGCAGTGCTTCTGTGGGGTGTTCTCCCCAGCAGGGCGCTCTGCTGAGTTGAGTCTTCTATGAGTTTGGTTGCCAGAGGAGCAGACAGCAAATTAATGAGTTCTGGAGGGATTGTATAATGACAGGAAGAAATAGGAACCTGGAGATTTTCCAGACTAAAACACGCTTTTGGTTCCTGATTCAGTGTGTTCCATTACAGAACTGATGAGTTGTGTCTATTCTGGAACGTCATTGAAATAAACGTTCAGCCTAAATGTTAAGGGCTTTTTTTATTTGGCTGGAGGACTCTAGCCGGGATGACATCCTCTCACATCACTCTGAGGGACTGCTCCCAAGAGGTAGGGGAGGAGCTAGGATATATAGAAGCATACAACAAGGACCAGGTAATTGGAACAATAAAATATTGCTTGTTATCTAAAGAAAACCAGATATCTCAAGTTCAAGTATTTACTGCTTTTCTATGTATGGTGAGAAGCAAACATCTGGGTCTTTGAATTCATTCTTTTGGCAAGCACCTGGCTATCTAGGGCCAGTATCCTGTCCTTTCTTACTCTGAGTCTGCTCAGAGGGCACCACTGTGAGTGGCTGAGAGGCCGGGCTGCAGGCATGTACTCGCTGGGGGTTGGCAGCAGCCGCTGATGACTTGGATTCAGCATTCTTTGTTTACTGTCATGGATGCAGTATTTTCATTCACATTGTAGTATTTTCATTCACAGTGTTCCCCCTTGGTCCTAAATTCGACCAATATTTTGAGAGACATTTCATGACCAATTTTGTCCCACGGTGCTAGGATGGCTCATTCCTAGTTCAGGTGAAGAATCTTCTGAGTTGCCATTCAAGGTGTAATTTTTTTTATCAGGCCCTGTTGATAACTAACAGTTATCTGGATCACCTGTCTTACTAGTCTATTATGATCCAGAAAGTGTTAACCCTTCTTTGCTCATTTCCATACCTAGAATCACACTATTATATTTATTTTATTCAGGGTTATAAATTTTATCTGTTTCTTCAAGATGTTTAGCCATCATCAATCTTGTGGGCCTAGTTACACATTGGGAAATGTAACAGACAACAATTTTATAAAATAGACAGGTTATAAATAATACAGCTAGTAATGTTAATAAAGTCACGAGTAAGAATTTAATAGTCGAGAAGTTGTATTTTTGGGTTAAAATTTTGCTTGTGTTTCTGAGTTTGATCCTATGAGAAAGTTCATATTTATGGTCAGGGTCAGAGCAGGTATTAATTGGCCAGGTGAAATCTCCCACCTTGTAAGATCAACGGTGGCCTAAACAGAACTATAATTTCTTTTTAGAATAACATTTCTGAGGGCTATCTAGTTAGAGCCTTGGAGTAGGGAAACCCACCAAGGTAACACAGAAGTACTAGACAGGTAATTTATCATAAACTTAACAAGTGGAGTAGTTCATAATCAAAGGTTGGAGAAATTATCAAAGTAATTGGTATACAGTCCTGGTCCGGTGTCTTGGGTCAGCTGTCTAGCTCAGATGGCGTCTTCTTCTCATCCTGGTCTGGTAGCTTTTTCTCCATTTGGGCATTGTTTTAAGGTGAGCAGTGCTCGATAGGCCAGTGCACTGCAGGGGATGTTTCTGATAGGAAATGAATCCGAGACTCCGTTTCCTTCAGCTTTGGTTTGTATGGTCTAGTTAAGAGTACCTGAAAAAGGGTCCTTCCATTCAGGTTGGAGGCAGTTCTTTAAGTCATGCCTGTTGCAGTATGTATAATCCCCTGGCTGCAGGTCATGAGGCATTGGAACTTTACCCAAGGATAGATTACTGAGCTTCAGAACAAACCTAGAGTATCCTTTTCATAATTCAATTAAACTGTACCGTAATGTGACATAACAGCAAGGAATGATCTGGGAACTGTCTTAGTAAATATGGACCTCAATTAACAAAACTAGAATTTGATATCCACTAAAATATAATTTTTTTCTCTCTTAAGTTACCCTCAGTTTTCTCAAATATAGCCAAATCAAGATTAATTTTTTACAAGTTAAGCTTGATTATTTGATCATATAGGCTTTTTTAAATTGGCTGTGTTGGAAGTTTTAATACGGAGTCTCAGGGTAGAATGCTAAGGTTTTCTAAGGCCAAGAAAGCCACGTCAAGGCTTTTCATGGGTTTCTGCCTTACAGATTTAGGTAAATTCTTTTCTCTTTAAAATCCTTAAAATACCTTTATACTCCTATATCTGTTAGGAGATGATCTCCCTAATTTGTTTGATAAAGCCACTGGGGACCTAAGTGTTTTTAGTCTCTTGAGGGATCAGATAGAGAGAAAAGATAACTGTTCCAAGTGTGATTACATAGGTATAATGTATCAAATTGCTGTGAACCATAACTAGCTTAAGGAGAAGAGATTCTTTATGTCTGGGAAACAGGTTAAAAGCCACTAGTATTTCAAACAATATCAAAAATTATAACCATATTCAACAGGTTAATCAGTCCCATGTAACTAATTCTTTTAATGAGAGTTTTCATTAGAACTTTAAAATGTCTTACCCAGTTTAGTTCACTGCTATAGTGTGAAATTTATTAGAAATCAGTAAATCTCCTTGAAGAGAAAGCATTTTGCAAAACCATCAGAAGAAAACAATTAACTGTCTATAAATGACAAAAGATTTAAAAGCATGGTTAAACACCATTACACTATAATCAATAAAGAAACATGTTCTCTATACCCATAATTATCACTGGTAACATTTCAGATATACCAGAATTTTAGGGAGTCCATATAATTTCTACAATATCTATATTAATAATATTGGCTCATTCAATATAACCTTAGAAGTTTTATGATTCATTTGACAATTCCATGTTATTTAAAATGCCAAATGAAAATTTATAGTTTAAAATCTCTCTTTGGGATATTTCAGGGGCCTTCTGTAGCATCCCAAACTTAACTGGAGATTAAAAGAATTTTAATTAATTAAATTAATTTTTATTTAATTAATTAGAATTTTATATTTGGGGAGCTTTTTGAAAGATTTCAGAACACTTGGTCAGATAAACATATAGATCACTGTAAAGTAGTACTAATTCATTAACAAGAAAATACGTCAAATGTAAAGGCAGAACAGATCAGCTAAGTGGTATAAGAAGTTTTACAATCTGTTACTGAAGGTGGATTAACATTTTAAGAAAATTTTTTCCTCTTAACAGAGAGAAAAACAATTCTAATCTTGTACCAGCTTACTTCTAAGATTCATTTACGTTGCCCAATTTGTTTCTAAACTTAGCCAATTCTGACCATGTACAAAACTCTTTCCTCGGGGTTCCTTTTCCACAAGCCTTCCACAGCTTTCTATACTTATATTAGTGTGTCCCTTATTTTTCTTCCATTCAGAAGTAACCAGGTTCAGGAGAAAGTCACTATTTCTCATTAACAAAATATAATTCCATTCTTATATCTTCCTTTACATATTTATATTACTTTCCTAGGATACTGAGATCATTCCCTTACTAATAGAGACTATTTCCGTGTGGCACCAACCATATATTAATATTTCTATACACCTTTAGTTTCACTGTAAGAGGAAGTTAAATGTTAAGTAATTCGTATTTCAATGTTATTTTATCTGAAAATGGCATAGCTATTTAATAAAATCTTGTAATTTAACTTAATTTAGCACAACACTAGAATTTAAAGATACCAAACATTTAGAGATTATCTTAAGCATACATTTTAAAAATATATTTTAAATATTTACCCAAAGCTCTCATCTCATTTGCATTTAATTTACTTAAAATTTTACCACAGCACATTACTTTTATTTCTTTTTTGACAAATCTGCAACAGATATAACAGGATCTTATTTGACTTTCATTAAACCTAGGTACAGTAAAGGTATTATACATAATATTGATGACTTTAAAGATGTCTATATTAATTAGAACATACTTAAACTAAACAATATCAAATATTATCTTAATATTGAATATTTTCCAATTCACATGACGCTGAAAGTCAATTTGTTCAGTTTTTATTTTAAAAATACTTAATGTTTAAGCTCTTATATTTTTATGTCAATTAAGCAGAGCTCTTTGACTTTGAATTTTTTTTCTTTAGCAGTAGAAATATCTCACTTCTATAATGTGTACACAGGCTTATAATCAGACAAAAGCTAGAGATCTCATAGCTTCACTTTAAAACTTACTTATAAGATAGGTATAATTATAGTTGGAGTAAGCTGAATTTGCTTGCTCAAATCACTAAGGCTTACTATTTATGAAACAGACAGTTAAAATTTCTTCACAAAGTCTGAAGGACCCGTCAGAGTTCTGAGTTCTAATATGCCAAAAATTTCTTGGCCTTAAGTTTTATTTCGTTGAGCTATTTAGGCTCAGTTCTAGGTCACTGTTTGTTGTATTTATATTTCTGATCTGCAAGACAAAGACACTGACTTCCAGGTCCCCAGATAACTGCTCTGTCACCCAGGCCGTATTTTATCTCCTTAATTGGCATTTTTGTATCAGTGAGAAGAGCTGTAAACAAAGAATTCCATGTTTTAAAACTTTAAGGTTTACTTAATTATGTCTTCCAAAACTTGCATAAGGCATTTAGTAAGGTCTCTTTTCCTTGTGTTATAAGTTAAACCCAGGGTAAACCTGTATTTTTTTATTAGCCACTCAAATTAGTTTTTAGTTTTACATTATATTGGAAGGCTTATGTAACTATATTGGTTTATTTTAATTTGTTCAATTAATATTTTCATAGGGACAGATATGTGCCCAGCCTTATAATACCAAGAAGGGGAAGCGTTTTTCCTCTGAAACATATGTATCCCACAACATAAGCAAAAGTTTTGTTTAAAGACCATTTAAATATACCAATTTCACAAACTTTTATCTCAATTTTATTAAATCTTATACCTTTAATTTTTATATTTATTAAGTTTAATCAATAATTCTTATTTCTAGAAGGAGTGCAAGTATCCTTTTTTTTGTGTGTTTGCATTGTATATAATTTTATAGAAGTCTCTAGGATGCCCAAGTTTCAGCCAAAGAGCTTAGGCACTTCTCAGTTTTTAATTTCATTAATTGGTCTGTTATCCCAATTATTGATCAAGTATTTCAGTCTATATATACATATATTTTAAACTGTGGTAAATAAAATGGACTTGTTTGAACTTTAATCTTGGGGGGGAGTAGGCGAACTATTTGGCCCTTTTTTTTTTAACTTTACGTTGTGTAGTATCAAAACCTTGTTTGTAAATCCAAAAATGTCCATTTTATTTATTTGATTCAAAATAACCATATAAAAATATTTATCCTTTCGGGATAAGCCACTTATTATTTTTTCGACATTTTTACAATCATTTTTCCAGTTATTCAACCTAATTAACATTAATTATCCTAAATTTTTATTAGCATATCTAGAAACATTTATCGGGAAGGAAAAACACAAATGTAGCTTTTCAAACCAGTTTTATTTTTTTAACTAAGTTCTTAGGTTAACCATTAGATATATTTTTCTACATTTAAACTTGATTTTAATAGATACCAATAAAACAGCTGTTTATAATGAGATCTCTTTAAACTTTCACGAATTAAAAAGTTTTTCCAAATTAAAAAATCCATCATATGGCCATCAAATTATATACAAATATATATATATATATATATATATATATATATATATATATAGTGATTTTAAACCAATAAGATGAAGAGGCCCTTCCACATGAGAGTCGGGGTGTTGCCTAAATGAAATTCAAAGGTTTACTCTCCAAAAGCTAAAAGCCATTGTGGTCCAAGCTGATGCAACAAAGTTTAAGATGACAAAATATCTGAAAATTGGTACAATCAAAGAATTGCTTAGAATCCCAATTTATTTGCGTGGCCACCATATGTACACAATACTTGAAACTTTTGTATGGCGGAGTCCAAGGTTTCCTTTAAAAAATAAACTAAACATACATATACATACATACACACACTTAAAACACACAAATATAAAACATTTAAATTTCAAGGACACAGGAAGAGAAATCCAAGTTCCCCCTAAAGGGGATTTTGTTTTTATAAGTTCAGAATTCCAAAAAATGCTTTTATCAGGCCTGGTTAGTTATTTTCAGAGTAAGTTTTTTTTTTCCTTATTCCCAATTAATGTTGTAAGTTTTGTATGTACATAAGCCTGGCTGGGGTAATAGTTGGAGACTGGCAATCTGTCATTTATTTTTCTTTTCTTTTCTTTTCTGTTCTTTATTTTTTTTGAAAGTTCTATTCCCCATTGTAAGGTCGGGTTCTCAAAATAAATTTGCTAGTAAGATTTCCCACAGGGACAACCTTGTGGCATGAAGTCTTTGTCTCTACCACTACTGGAAGACTCTCTGTCACCCGAGAAAGCTGTCACCAGCCAGGAGGATGTTCCGAATTTTGGAGTTGAAAGTTTCCTCATAAGAGTTTTACTTTTATCCTGAAAAATTCAATGGAGGTAACCAAATTGAGGAAAATATTAGACCAGAATCTTACCTAACCACTCAGTCCTGAACCCAGTGTCTTCCAACTTGGACTCACTCGGGATGTCTCCACTGGGTGAATATTTTCCTCATATGTTTCCACCAGCCCCACTTTGGACATATCCTCTAGGTGGGTATTTCCTATTACCTTTCAAACAGGCCCCACCCAGTATGTCTCCACTGGGTGGGTAATTCACCTCAGTTTCTTTCAACTGGAGGGCCACGTACCTGGATACACCACCAGATAAAACTTAGGATCATCAACCAATATGTGAGATCCGAGAACCAGGAGAGACTCACCCAAATTCATCTGGACTCCCCGAGGAGGCGGATGGGCACAAAGGGCCACTGCTGGTACCAAGGCTCCGGTTACTCGGAGAGTTCAGGTGGAGAGAAATCTGCTGTGGTGCTTCATGGTGTCCAAAACTGTTGACTGAAATACATGTGCAGTCTAAAAGTTAAGAGTTATGTTTTATTTGGCGGGAGGACTCGAGCTGAGAGGACAGCCACACAGAACTCTATGAGGGACTGCTCCCAAGAGGTTGAGGAAGAGCTAGGATATATAGGAGCTTTACAACAAAGACCAGGTTGTTGGAACAATAAAAGATTGCTTGTTATCTAAAGAAAGCCAGGTATCTCAAGTTCAAGAATTTAGTACTTTTGTATGTATGAGAGGAAGCAAATATTTGGACTCACTGAATTCATTTTTTAGACAAGCACCTAGCTATCTCGGGCCAGTAGCCTGTCCTTTCTTATTCTGAGTCTGCTCAGACGACACCATTGTGAGTTGCTGTAGCAGCTGGGCTGCAGGCCTGTCCTAGCTGGGGGGTGGTGGCAGCCTTTAATGTCTTGGTTTCAGTATTCTTTGTTTACTGTCATGGTTGCAGTATTCTCAATCACATTGTAGCATTTTCGTTCACAGACTGATTATGGATAATCTGCAACCTTGGAAAGCAACCGAGATGGAATTACTGCAGGTACCTTCTGCTTTAATAAGCCGTGTGCAAACATAAACATGGAGGAAGCATACACTTGGATTTGGTGGTGCAGGGAAGGGTTTCTGCACATTACAGGAGAACGCAATGCAGAAATCCTTAAGTCCACCTTTCTTTACTGTAGTGGATTCTGAGAACATTTTATGGTAATTAACCAACATTGACAAACGGCACAAATTGCATTTAAGGGCTGGCTGGCTGAAACTTGTGTATTGGACAGGTGGAATTCATAGGCAAGTGGTCAGGTGGATTGGAGAGAGATGGAGCCAAGGCCTGGGCCCAGATTCCAGTTTAAATCGCCATTTCTTCAACCTAGGGCCTTGGAATAGAATTCAAATTCTATTAACCTGTTGGTGAATCTGTGAAATTGGCATGATAATATTCGTTTCATTCTGGGATTGTTGTGAGATCTAAAGAGTATTATAGCACACATGAAGCACTTAACGCACTGGCAGTTAGCAGCGTTAACTGTGTGGGGCCGCCCCGCTTAACATGTGTCAGAGCCGTAAAGGCAGCATTTGTCTGTTGAGGATGCACTTGTAGCCCCTTGGCTAGGTTATGAATTTGGTGATTTCCTTTAATCCTTGTAACTCTATGTGCCATGGAAAGTTATTTTCATGGACAGATGAGGAATCTCATGGTAAAAAGACTGTATAATTTGCCCAAAATCAGACCATAATTTTGGGTTCAGTGGCCTCGGTTCAGCATGGGCCCCTGGGCCTTCTCCCCTCTCTGTTCAGCACCAGAGCCAGATATGGAGTCGGCTGTTTCCCTGCCCAGGGTATCAGGCAGGCCGCAAGACACATCTGGCCCTGTGCTGCTTGAGCAAAAACTCCGAGGAGAGACAGTTACAAAAGGGATAAACATAAAAACAGACGACAGCAAATTGTGATCAGCTCTGAGAAGGAAAGGAACACGTCTCGCCGTGCAGAGCTGGGAGCTTTCCCGTCGGGGCTGCTCTGGGGGTGTTCATCTCAGCTAAACAAGTTCTGCTGCTGCACCAAGGCAGGAAGGCAGGGCGCGTGTGGCCAGGTAGACAGGATCTCATTGATCGTACTCATTCCCCATTAAGCGGCAGCTTTCACGGGCACTTACCTAGTAAACAGATGTGGGCCATAATCATCACGCACTTTGCTTGGTAGTTTTATTTGCCCCAGCCTTGAGATGAGGTCATTGAACCTGGGGAGTTTGCTGCATGCCCGTGATTACCTTGCAAATACCCCAACGGTTCTTTCAATCTAGACTGGTGTGGCTGTCATGCCCCAGCCCTGTGAATGGCATCGTGTAGCTTCTCCCAAGTGGCCCAAATGACTGACATTGATATGCTTAATTTGTTGGAAATGGTATGTGGCAATAATAGAAAAAGGTAGTAAGAAATTGTATGGAAAACTGGAAAAAACCTATTCTTCCCCAGCTGGGGGAGCGTAACCTGTATCATTCACCCTACTCACTGCCTGTCACCTCCTCCCTGCCGACTCCGTGTTCAGAAGCCACTCTGAGCCTTGGGAGAACATTTTTCCTCATGACACTTTTGACTAGGACCTGCGACATCTCTGTCCCTGGTTAACTCTCTCTTCAAAGCCATTTAAATTTTTTGCAGGCTCCTCCACTCAGATGTAAGAATAGCCTCTTTAAACTTCTTGATGCAGCTCCTTAATGAAGATCTTGCGATGGAAACCTAACCAAAACTGGGATGTATGCACAGTGACTGCAACCTCAGCACATTGTGAGTTCATAATCAGAGGGGTGGGTGACTCAGGAAAGGCTTTTTTAAGGTAACAAGGGGAAAGTGAAAGGACGCAGGCTGTTTGAGAAAGAAACATCTCGGTCACAGCCAACAAGACACCTGTGTTCAGGATGGGGTGTGGCGAGTGCAGAGTTCTCACAAATAAAGAAGTGATGTGATGGGAGGGAGGACAGCTGGGTACTTTATTGGGGAGAAAAAAGTGGGCTGAACATTTCCTGGTTGAACAAGAGGATTGTGACATGATGTGCTTGTATTTTGGAGAGAAGGGTTTTGTGGGGACAGGCCTAGGATTACGCTGTCTGGCTGGGGAGTCAGCACAACAGAGAAACACAGAGATCCTGGCAGACCCCAAGGCCCAAGCTGGCGAGAGGCTGCCCGCAAATTGGAGCCCTGGAGGCTGGTTCTGTCCCTTAGCTGGGGACTCAGACCTCGCTTCACAGCCCAGTCCTGTTGATACAAGAATAAAAAGCGTTGGGCATGAGAAGGGCTGTGCCCCACGCTTTCGTTTAGCCCCTGGGATGTGCCCCAACAGATTTTGTTCTTTGACTTCATGCAGTAAAGAATTCAAGAGCAAGCCAGTGTTGAGTAAAGGTATATATATTCAGAGAGATACATTGAAATGCAAGAGAAACGTCACGAGGTGTGGGGGTTTGATGCACAGATTAGAAGTAGGTACACACTCCACAGACAGAGTGTGGGCCTTCTCCAAAGAGGGAGAGAGAGTGGTGACCGCGAGGTGGCGCTGTGTTGCTTTTTTCTTGGGCTTGGTGGTTTCATATGCTAATAAGTAGAAGGACCAGCCCTAGGGCAAGGGGCTGGGATTCCCAGGGAGTTGGCCATTTCCCACCCTTTGACCTTTTGTGGCTATCATTGGGACTGCCATGTGCCTGGGGCATGTTATTCACCACGTTACTATTACAATGGGTGTTTACTGAATCTCAAGATCTGCTAGAAGTTAAATCTCTTCATCCTGAGCCTCAAGGCCTATTGGGGGTTGAATCCTTTAACATTTTGATGTCAATTGCTGTGGCCTTCCTTGAATGGCTGTGCTCTTCCCCTTCCATCCTGTCTCACTGTGATGACACAAAGACAGCAAAGGTCGGGCTCTACCTGTGCTCCTGCATTTAACGGTGGGAGGTGTGTGGTGGGCTTATGATGACTCTGAGTGGTGAGAAGGATGTTTCAGATTTTCCAACGTGAGACATGGGGACCTGACAGCAGCCTCCGCAGATTTATCTCACGGGCATTATCCCTTGTGTTGTTATGGAAACAACAGGCCAGCCAAGAAACAAGAATCACTCAGAGGGTTGGAGTACTGAGATTTATTACGCTGGCGCGCTCAGAGGGGCTTCTTTTCCAAAGCTCTGAGCACCTCCAAGACGTGAACATGAGGTTTTATAGGGTTAATTACAAGTATGGGGTTATTAGCCAATAAGGCTCAAACAACAAAAAGCAAGGAATCAGTACACTTAAGCTTATCAATTTGGAACAGATCCCGTTACTGACAATTGTTGTCCTTGGATTTACGTGTTAGCTTATTAGCCCAGTAAACTGACACTAAACTTCAGGTTTACCAGGTAGCTCAGCAAAACTTAGATCAGTAAACCGACACTTATCACACTTAGATTTGTGACTTAGCTTGTTAGCCGAGCTGGGGTTTTCCTTCACAGTGTCACTTATCTTTTTTATTTTTCTTTTTATCTTTTATTTAAGTATTTAATCCAAATTTAATATCAGAGTTTTTTGGGAAAGATATTTCTCTTTATCTTTTCTTTAGGGCTCTTTTGGGGAGCAGGTAATTAGATGTATTTATCTGTTAGTGGAGGCCCTGGGGCTTGAACCCAGGACC
The DNA here is from genome assembly GCF_048564905.1 of Vicugna pacos. Classification (NCBI taxonomy): domain Eukaryota; kingdom Metazoa; phylum Chordata; class Mammalia; order Artiodactyla; family Camelidae; genus Vicugna; species Vicugna pacos. Next base: position 7,148,322 of record NC_133004.1, read on the forward strand.
CCGTGCACGCTAAGCACACGCTCTACCACCCGCCCCATCATCTTTTTGCTTTAGCTGCCAAGAATCTTACAGCTGAATTTCTAGTCGGCCTTTAACACTTGCCCTGACTTCATGTAATCCATTTTTATGAGTTTATCTCCCCCTGGTTTCATTTAAGTATTGAATGTCCATTTTCTCTTCACTCTCCGTTTTGCCTTTTTGTTGTTATGGTTTTTAAGCTGTGTTTAAAAAAATGTTTAAATTCTCTTTTAGCAAGAGTCTGAATGTAAATATATATGTAAACAAACAGCACAAATAAATGCTTTTATATATTCTAAGTTGTTTAGTAGTTACATAAAAACCGAATTGAATATTAAAGTGATAACATTTTAAAAATATTTTTTTAATTTTTTATAGAGATATAGCTGATTTAAAATATGATATTAGTTTCAGGTGTACAAAAATGCTCCATTTATAGTTACTGTAAAACATTGTCTGTATTCCCTGTGTTGTAAGATACATCCCTCTAGCGTGTTTACATTACATGTTGCAGTTTGTGTAAGAAAGTTGGGTAACGCAGAGTCTGGTACGTGGCTGTGTCTGACTCAGGTTCACGCTCACCCTGCCTGTCAGAGCTCAGGCCTTCACTCCTTTCTGCAGGGGAGCCAGTGGAGGCAGCTCTCATCAGTGCTGGCACCACCCTCTGACTGGCAGTGACAGCAGTGACTGTGTGTGGACGTGCAAATTGTTGTTCCAAGAGCTTTATATGCGTTTCTGAATTTAATAATTAAAGCCCTCCTGTGAGGAAGCGTTTTAAGTTTTTAATGCATAATGCATTTTATTTTGATATTGATAGATTTCAAATCTCCGGAAAATTTACAGGAGTACTACAGTAAACGCTTAGATACAGTTCACCTTAAAAGGCACTATTTGGCTTTTTGTGTCTGGCTTATTTTAACATAAAATTTCAAGGTTCATCCATATTGTAGCCTGCATCAGTACTTTATTCTTTTTGTTTGATAATATCCTTTTCCATTTTTTTTGGTTTTAGTCTATTTAAAAATATTTTCATTGAAGTCTAGTCAGTTTATAATGTTGTGTCAGTTTCTTGTGTACAGCACAACACTTCAGTTAAATAGGAACATACCTGCATTCATTTTCATACTGTTTATAAACATAAGATACTATAAGTTATTAAATATATTCCCCTGTGCTATACAGTATAAACTTGCTGTTTATTCTTTACATACTCAGTATCTGCAAATATTGAACTCCCAATTTATTCCTTCCCACACCCTCCCCCCTCTGGTAACCATAGTTTGGTTTCTGTGATTCTGTGTCTGTTTCTGTTCTGTAGATAAATTTATCTTATTGTTTCTTTTTTTTTTTTTAGATTCCACATGTGAGCAATCTCATATGGTATTTTCCTTTCTCTTTCTGGCTTACTTCACTTTGAATGACATTCTCCATGTCCATTGATGTTGCTGCAAATGGCATTATTTTATTATTATATTATGGCTGAATAGTAGTCTATTGGACAAATATGCTACAACCTCTTTATCCAGCCATCTGTCAGTGGACATTTCGGTTGTTTCCATGTCTTGCTATTGTAAATAGTGCTGCTGTGAAGATTGGGGTGTAGGTGTCTTTTTGAATTAGGGTTCCTTCTAGATATATTCCCAGGTGTGGGATTGCTGGGTCACCTGGGAGGTCAAGGTTTTGTCTTTTGATGAACCTCTATACATTTTTCCACAATGGCTCCACCAAACTGCATTCCCACCACAGTGTAGGAGGGTTCCCAATTTTCCGCAGCCTCTCCAGTATTTATTGTCTGTGAACTTCTGAATGATGGCTATTCTGACTAGTGAGAGGTGATACTTGATAGCAGTTTTGATTTGCATTTCTCTGATAATGATATTGAACATTTTTTCATGTGCCTACTGGCCATTTGTGCGTCTTCATTGGAGAAATGTTTCTTTAGGACTCCTGCTAATTTTTGAATTGAATTGTTTGTTATTCTTTCTTATTAAGTGTAAAAGCTGTTTACATATTCTGGGAATTAAGCCCCTAGCCGTTTCATTTATTGCAAATATTTTCTCCCATTCCATAGGTTGGTTGTCTTTTTGTTTTGCTTACTGTTTTCTTAGCTGTGTAAAAGTTTGTAAGTTTAATTAGATCCCTCTTGTATATTTTTGGTTGTTTTTCTATTGCTTGAGTAGACTGCTCTAGGAAAACATTGCTGAGATGTATGTCAGATGTTTTGCCTATGGTTGTTTCTAAGAGGTTTATAGTGTCTTGTCTACATGTTTAATTCTTTAACACATTTTGAATTCATTTTTGTGTATGCTGTGAGGGAGTAGTCTAACTTCAATGATTTACATGCAGCTGTGCAGTTTTCCCTACACCATTTGCTGAAGAGGCTGTCTTTACTCCATTGTATGTTCTCACCTCCTTTGTCAAAGTTTCAATGACCAAAAGTTTGTGGGCCTATTCTTGGTAAATTTGTTTATCCGTTCATTGATGGATGGATATTGTTAGTAACTTTTGGCTACTCTGAATGATACTGCTATGAATATTGATGTGAAATTTTTTATGAGAATATGTTTTCATTCTTTTGGCTGTACAATTGGCCCTCCATATCTGTAGTTTCCACTACATGGATCCAGATGGCTGATTGTAAAGGGACTCGAACATCCTTGGATTATGGTATCCAGGGTGTGGGGTTCCTGAAACCAACCCCCCAAGGATACTGAAGGATGACTCTTTATGTAGGAGTGGAATTGCTGAGCCATATAACTCTAAGCTTTTGAGGAAATACCAGACTTCTCCAAAGAAGCTGCACCATTGTCCCTTTCCCCTGGCCGCATATGAGGTTTCTCTGCCTCCTGAACGACATTTGTTATTGTCCATGATTTGGTAATAACTATCCTAGTGGGTGTAAAATGAGATCTCATTTTGATTTTGATTTGGCTAGTGATGCTGAGCATCTTTTCATATGCTTATTGGCCATTTGTATATGTATCTAAATTCGTGGTAAATTTAAAAATTGGGTCTATTTTATTGTATTGTTCAGTTGTAAGCATTCATTATATATCCTGGATGCTACTCTCTTATTAGATACATGCTTTGCAAAATTTTTCTTCCATTCTGCACATTGTCTTTCACTATAATTTTTTAAACATTAAAACAATTTCTTTACAGGGGATGTAGTTAGATGTAATGATTTATTTTATTTTTCTTGCTAAGCACGCACTCTCTGACTTGAGACACCCTTTTCCCCCGTCATTTCACTTTCTTGATGATATCCTTTGTAAGAAAAAGGTTTTAATTTTGATGAAGTCCAGTTTATCTGCTTTTTTCTTCTATCAATTGTGCTCTCGGTATTGTATCCAGGAAACCAAAGCCTATCCTAGGACCACAAAGATTTATACTGTGTCTTCTTTTAGAAAGTTTATAGGTTTAATTTTTACATTTCTGTCTGTGATCTATTTTGTTTTAATTTTTATTTGTTATATAAAATATGGGCGTTCAGATTCCAGATTGATTCTTTTGCCTGCAGATACCCAGCTGTCCCTGCACCATTTGTTGAATAGACTATTCTTTCAATGGGGTGTTTTTGGCCCCCTTGTGGAAAACTGTCTGTAAGTGTAAGTTTTTCCCCCTGGGTTTTTATTGTGTCTCATAGATTTATTTATCCAAACTTATGCCAGTATCATACTGACATATTACTATAGAATTTTAGTACCCTTCAAAGTGAGTCCCCCAACTTTACTCTTCTTTTGCAAGGTTGTTTTGGCTATCCTGGGCCCCTTACACGTCCATATGAATTTTGGGATCAGTTTTTCAATTTTTGCAAAGAAGTCAGCTGGAATTTTGCTAGGGATTCCACTGTATATGTAGATCATTTTGAGGAGTCTTAACATTTTTAATAATATTGTCTATCATTCCATGAAAATGGGATGTATTCCATATATGTAGATCTTTTAAAATTTATTTTGGTGATACTTCAAATATTTCAATGTACAAATCTTGTAAATTTTTGTTAAATGTATCTCTCATTTTATTTTTAATGCTGCTGTAATTGGAAATGCTGAGTTTCTTATGGGTGGGACTATATATCAATCTTCTTATTTCTAGAAGTCCTTAACAGCAAATACCCTAGGTATATATTTGCTACATAAATCTATCCACAACTATTCCCCGCCCCGTGTTATAAGAAACCAAGACCCAAGTTAAGCTACCTGAACACCTATGTGGAAATGTGAAATGAGACCCTTGGGTGGGGCTTTGTGCAGATGATACTGGAGCTTATTCAGAATGGCTTCATCGTAATTCCTTTTAAACAACCCTTTCGGTGTATTTAGTCAGATATATTAAGAACATGCCCTATTGATGTGCGGAGTAGCTAAGACTATGATGTTCAAATAATTTCTAGTGAGAGTATTGATCTTGAAACCTAATTTGCATCAATCATTGAAGATTTAAGTTTCAGGAGCTTTGACTAAAGAACACCTGTCTTTAATCAATAATGACAACTAAATGCTCAAGCAACATGTAAGAGCTTGAGCAAACTGCCCCCGCCCCGTAGTGCTGGGTGGCTGCAGCTGTAACTGGAGTCAGCGCTTACCTCTCCCAGTATGCTTGTGCTGATCTGTTCAAAGGGGATCGTCCAACAGTTTGTCAGTAGTCTGTTGGACAATGTTATAAAACATTGATTGAAGGTTGCTGGAATGCAATATATTCTTATTAATATTAATTAAGCACATATTGAGTGCTTATTGTATGATGGAATTGTCCCTCAGCCTCACATGAATATTATTTCTCATAAAACCTCACATATTTCCTTGTTATTCTCACTTTACAGATAAGGAGACTGACAATTAGGTCTCTCTTTTGGGGGGAGCTCATTATCACTGATGGGAAGTTATAAGGAAACAGATATTGATTCATCATGAGAAAACATTTTTCTGAGGGTCAGCAAAGAAGAAGATGAACACTGAAGAAAATGATCATTGTTCTAGTGAGACAAGCCCTGGGTTGTGCGGAGTCAGCATCCCTGTCCTAGACAAGGCACGTGTAGAGCTGCGTAGTGGGTGAGGCGGCGCGGCCGCGCAGGGAACGCGGATGCTGGGGCCTTAGGCTGTGCTCAAGCCCGGTGGGGCTTTCTCCTAAAGGCAGTGGACCATCATTGACAGATTTTAAGTAGGAGAGTGGGGTGATCTCGTAGTTCACTTTTGTCTTGTAGAATGCTTAGAAACATTTAGAAGGCTTGGCAGGAGGTGATGTGATGAGTCAGAGTAGGGTGGGTGCGAGGTGTAGCAGTGTTCAAGTTTCAAGTTGTTTTCAGGCCCAGGCCTGTGGCTCAGTAGCCGTGTCAGTTTGAATGACGCACGCAAGGAAGTGAAACAATTTATCTAATCAATTGAAGCAGTGATGTACCCAATTCCCAGGACTGTTGTGGAGATCCAGTGAGATAACGTTTGCAGTGTGCAGCGTGGTCCCCAGCACAGAGTCAGTGCTGAGTGAGTGTCAGTGAGTATCTGGTAGCTCAGGTGTGGGTGGTGGGATTCGGTGACTGAGGATATCTGGGCCCTGAAGGAGGGGTCCATTCACATCTGTGAGTGATGGGCCTGAGTTGGGAGAGGCATGGAGACCTTACCCCCCGACCAGAGGCCCTGGGCAGGACGGCTATGGGAGGAGAACCATGAAGTCAGCTCTTTGCAGGTGGAGTTGGAGGTGTCCTTGTGACATCTAAGTGCAGTGTCACGAGCTGAAAGAGGAGGTCTGGGCCCAGGCTGTGCATTTTCCCATAATGTCAACTCCTGAGGATGCCGAAGTATTGATCACTGAACAGAAGTCATACTTTACAGGACAAATGAATATTAGTATCAGCTCTGTCATCAAAGCTCACGTCTATTAATTCATCACTCAGTTTGCTAATTGGGTACTTACAGAGCTCACTTCACCGTCCTCCCGTGGGCTCAGGCTCCACAGAAAAGAGCTGGTGTGTCTCCCTCTTTTCCAGAAGAAGACACATTTAGCTTGTAGCCTTCTGTACTTTGCTAGACTTAGGATATTAGTTTGTTGGTTTAATTGTTTTTTCTGTTGGCCATGTCCTGACAGGAGAGTAATTTTACCTCATGGTCATGTTTCAATTAGCTGTTACTGAGAAGTGCTGATCTGATACATAGTGTATGTATTATATTAAATTTGTAGAGAAGTTATAATTTTTCTGTCTTTGCCCTTTAATTTTGTTTGCCCCTTCAGTGTTCTATCCTTTTTGGGGCCTTATATTTTTTTAATTAAAAAATGTCTGTTAACAGTTAAGAAAACAAAAGCAAAGAAAAAATGCACATGAGAGCTAAATTTAGAAAATGTCTAGTGTGTTTTCTATCTCGGCAATGGAGGGTTCTAGAAACTCGTGAAAAGTTTCATTACACAAGTTCCTTAAAATGCTGGTTAAGAAATAAAACCTTCCTTCCTCATCTTTCAAGCTGCACAACTTATTGTCAAGAAAGTGAGGGGAAATTCTCAGAAGACAAGAAAAACGAGAAAGCAGGGTTTCTGGGAGATATGCGAGCCTTAGAATCCCTCGGGTGTTGGTTCGCTCCTGAACTGATTTTCAGTTGCCTTGACAGGAGGGCAGGATGTGAGCCCCAGGCCTCTCACACTAGGAGTTGGATGGGGGTTCATATTATGGGCCAAGCCCATCCTGAGGATCTTGGTTTACTAAAGGGTGAAAGAGGAAAAAAAAAATTCCTCAAGACAAGAAAGTAAGGAAAGTCAATTTTGTTGGAAGAGGGGAAAAATAACAAATCCAAAGTAAGGATATAGTTTAAAGCTGTTCTGGCATGAGAGTGACCACAAACTCCTGGCAGAAAAGCACAGCTACTCCTTGATTGATAAGTTGTGTTTTGAATGAATCAGTGAACAGCCATTCCGAAAAAGGCCTCCAGAGTCTTGTGGATCAAGATACTGGACAGCAAACACCTCTCTTCCAAGGTCTCATTCAAATACCCTGAAAGGTTTTAAAGGAAAGAAGCCATAATCATAGTTCTATTTATTGACATTTCTATATGCTACGAATTCAGAGGTGACTATGAAGTTGTCTCCTCTTTTATGGACCTTACTTTCTTTTTGGGGAGATAAAATGACATAGTTGGTTATCTTGGTGAGGGAGGTGTTAGTCTGTTGCAATTAGTCAGGAGAGGAGATTAAGAAACAGTGAAGGGTGGGTGAACTTTTTAGCTGAGGACAGTCTTGTTCACTTGGCTTTTAATTGCAGGCTCAATGAGCTGTCCCTGGAGGGAATAGATCTTACGGATGATGAACTTAGCTCAGGCCACTTTGGAATGTACAAGTGAACCTGGAGTAAGACAGTCAAATCTGTGCAGACATTAAAGTTCACTTGAACGTGTTCCATCCCTGAGCCAAAGATAGGACAAATATGCAGCACTTCTTGAAGACAGAGGAGTGGTTTTTAAGGTTCTTCAAGAATGAATCCCAGGGAACCGAGATGGCCAGTTGTCAAACTGAGACTTTTTTCTTTGGACGGTGTACCCAGCAAGGGTATTGGACTTTTATATGTTTCCATTTGTCTTTAATACATGTCTGTTGATGAGGACGTGGGCACAAGTGTTTGACACCTTGTCGAGGCGATTTTGGATACCTGCCTAGAAGCACGGGCACAGTTGCTGCTGCGTCATACATCTTGCAGCCCATCCCTTTCTCTGGCTCTGTAATCACGGCAGAGTGGTTCCTTGTTGACCTGTCCATCTCCTCTGTGACATCAAACCCATGAAAAGACTGGAGCAAGTTAACTTGGCTTTGTTAAAGTCAAAGGTACAGATCAAATATGGAGTCAGATTTGTTCTTTCCTATTTCAGTAGTGCCATGGAGAAGGCAGTTTGGGAAGCTTTTGGTAGTGTCCTGGAGGCATTCTCTCTCAGCTTCTGGGCGCCTCTGTTGAAAACCCTTCATAGCTGTCTGGCCTGCTGGAAAAGCACACTGCTGTTTTACCCTGAAGATGTGTTCTGTTTATAATCTCATCTCTACTCCTTGGAAAACAACTCAAGAAAAACTCAGTTGGTTTTTCACCAGCCATGGGCAGGGGTGAGATAAACCGTGTTATTATTCCATAAAATAATAGTAATAATAGTAATATTAATAGTAGTAGCAGTATTAGTAGTAATAATAATACTAATAATAATAATTATATTAAAAGAATTCTTAAAACACGACTGCACATTGGAGAGAGTCAATAAATGCTTTATGGCTTAAATCAAAAGTGATGACTTAGTGATTCCATGGCTGCTGTATTTGCTATGCTAGTTACTCCTTTGTTCCATTACACATTTTTTTTAACTGAAAAAGAAATACAAGCAAATGGTTAAAAAAAAAACTCAAACAGAGCACAAAAATACACAAGTGAAAGAAGTTTTCCCTCATCTTCTGTTCTTTCAGCCCTCTCTGGAGATGCCACTGTTTGCTATCCTTTGGGTGCTGTTCCAGATATGCTTTGCACATTCCCACATATGTATGTAAATTCCTTTAAAATTTTAGTTATTTTTAACTTAAAGGGATTTAAATCCTCAAGTGGCTTCTGGCCGTGTAATAGAACAGAACAAATCTGACTCCATATTAGATCTGTTCCTTTGAATTTAACCCTATGCTCTGTCTCCTAGGCTTCATCTTGCTTGTAAAACAATGTTGCCTAGAGCCTGAAATAAACAGGAGAGCCTATTCTGAAGGCTCTGACCTTTAAGGATATTTAACACTTTTTCATTCATTAAAAGATAGCAAATTGCATAATAGAAAATAACTTTTGTTTTGTTGGAGGATTGCAGGGATCTGACCCACGCAGATAGCTGCAAGAACAAAGGATTCTAAGAAGAAGGAATTCCTACACTAAGAAGTTTGCAACAACCAAGCACATAGGAAAGGAGCCTGAATTGTGACTTGGGGAGATGGTTTTCCAGGACATTAGTTTGCCATCGAGGTCTACAGAAACTTGCTATTCCGTGCCCCAACATCTGGTCTCCCAACTTATTGTCCTGTCCTGCACTGAGGAGAAAGAATTTCGACTTGGTAACACTCCTATCTACCTAGAAAGCTGGGCACTGCAGCTGAGTGTTATGGAAACAGTCCAGCCAAGAAAAGCACCAATCGGGGTGTTGGTGTACTCAGAAGTATTATGCCGGTGGGCTCAGAGGGGCTCCTGCTCCGAAGTTCTGAGCACCTCCAAGACGTGCACATGAGGTTTTAAAGGCTTAATTACAAGTAAGGGGGAATTAGCCAATAAGGCTCAAAGAACAAAAAGCAAGGAATCAGTACACTGGAGCTTATCAATTTGTAATAGATCACATTACTGACACCTGTTGTGCTTGGAATTACGAGTTAGGTTGTTAGCCCAATAAACTGACACTAAACTTCAGATATATGAGATAGCCCAGCAGAATTTAGATCAGTAAACCGACACTAATCACACTTAGATTTGTGACTTAGCTTGTTAGCCCAGCTGGACTTTTCCTTCACATGAGGACAGCTCTCCCACACCCAGGGAACTACTGTGAGCCCTTGATGTTTCCACTAGGGTTGGGTATGGTTTACCCAGGAGGGATGGGGACTATGCACCAACACTCAGGCAGTCTGCTCTGTCTGGGGCTCTGATCTTGTACCATCCCTCTCCCTGCCAGCCCAACACCTGGGACAGTGGAGCTAAGGCAGTGATCCTGCCTGCCTGTTTCCCAGCGTGTAAAAGGGGATTATGTACCTTTCCCAAGGTAGTTCTGAGCGACAACACCTGCGGGTGCTTGGTTCTCAGAGCAAGAGAAAACCCAGGTCCGCGTGGGGGCAATGGGTGTGATCCCCATAGGGTTTCTGCAGAAGCATCCGATGGAGGGCTGGATCAGGGAGGTAAAACTTGAGCTGCGGGACTTGAAGGGTTACAGAAGGGTACAGAGGCAGGTCTGCCACCTAGGGGTGCCCCAGAGGTAAAGCTTTTTCTCTCCAACTCCGCTAAGACCCTCCCCTCTCCAGATCCCTCCCTACTCTCTGCTCATCGTGTCCATCTGTATCTCTCCAATTTTCCCGTCCTCTCCACCCGCACCCATCTTCTCCCTCCCTCCCTGTCCCACCTTCTCTCACAGAACCCAGAGAGGATAGCTGGCCCTCCTGCGCATGCGCAGTCAGTGCCAAGTGGTCCGCTGGTTGGAAGCTCCATATCCTAGCCGGGGATCGGGCCCAATGGTTTCTCAACTCTGTCGCCCGGTAGGCCTTTGGTTCCTGTCTGGGGCCGGGGCCTCTGGCTGTGGAAGTGCAAGGTGGGGGGCTCCCGGAAAAGTGCTCAGGCGGTTGCGGGAGGGCGGTCCGCCTGTCACAGTCCCCAAGGGCGCCAGTCAGCCCGTGTTCAGATGAATTGCTCAGGCCAGACCCCTCTACCCGCGCCACCTGCCCCGGCGCCCCGGCCACAGCTGCCAAGGGCCAGGTGTGCACCTGCCACCTCTCACCCAGCCGGGATCCCCTCAGTCCGCGGCTGGCGTCCCCTTCCCCTCTTCCGCCCGCGAGTCCTCTCCTCCCTGGCTTCCTCTCCTTGGCCGCCGGCCCGTTCACGCCCCTGGGAGGGCTGTGTCCGGGCGGGCGGGGACTGCGGACTCGGACGGGGCGGGGGGCTGGGGCTGGGGCTGGGGCTGGCCTCCGAGCAGGGCTGCAGCCCCCGTCCCTCCCCTTTCCCTCCCCCCCGGGGCAGCCCTCCTCTCCCTTTCCCGCTCCCGGAGGACCAGCTCAGTGGCGCGGGCACTGCTCCCTGGGCTGAGAGCCTCAGGCTGTAACGCCCTGCTTCTCCAGTTGGAGTCGGGAAAAGGGAGCCTCAGTGCTGAGCGAGCTTCTGTCTCCTCCCTCAGTTTTTCTGCTGCAGGTAAGTACCTTGAACACTTTCAGGTGTTATCATGGCTGTGCTTGTTGATGTCACGTGTTTTTATAGTGAGAGTGATTACAGTGGTGAAAGCAGGGCTTGGTTCTGTTAAAAATGAGCTGAAGGCATGAGGCTGTGACATCCTCCTTCCTTCCCTCTCCCAGGGTGAAAGGAGTGATCCTCGATTTTAAAAAGATAGTTACAGTCCCTAAGTAGCCCAGCCCAGCTAGTGTGTGTTAAGAGGAACAGCACCACCAGAGGCCTTGGAGACCCAGGGATATTGCAGTCCTAAAGAGCTCCTGGCACTGTTTGGTTTGTTTTGGTTTTCTGTTTTTCTTAAATTTGTGATAGACTAGTGGTATAAACAGAAAAATAATTGTCAAGAAATATTTCTTCATGTAACAGTGTTATTGTGATATAGTTCACACACCATGAATTCCATCCATTTAAATGGTACAATTCAGCAGCTTTTAGCATATTCACAGTGGTGCAACCATTATTATTCCAGAACGTTTTTATCCCTTCAGAAAGAGCAGTGGAAATTAATGACCTATCCACCCCTCCCCAGTGGTGGTTCTAAAGAAATTTCTTGGCTATTCTTGACCATAATTTCACTTGTTACATTCCAAGAAAAATCTGGTAGGAATTCTAATCAGAATTGCAATGAATCTGTCTATCAAAACAGGAAGAATTAATGTCTTTAAGGCATAAACTTCTTCTACCCATGAATATATCTCGGACCCTATCTTTTCCTCTGTCCAGAGCCGGGCCCATGGGAAGTCCTCACTACTTGTTGGGCTTGTGAATGATGAGATTCTATACATCGTTAGTTGCAGCTGTAGCTTTTCACAGAAGAGAAAAATAACCTCAGTGAAGCAAGTGACTCTCTGATGGTCAGAAAGAGTGACAGCCAGTGCTGGAGTGATCCAGTGGACTTGGTGCTTGCAACCAGAATTCTCCACCACCTACAGCTAAGGGGATTAGAGCATTCTTTTAATTTTTCTTAATGGCGTTGCTTTTATTTTTACTTATTTTTTAAATTATTTTTTATTTAAGTGTAGTCAATTTACAATGTTAGTTTCAGGTGTACAGCAGAGATTCAGTTATAAACATATGCATATGTATATATATATGTTTTAGATTGTTTTTAGTATAACTCATTACAAGAAATTGAATATATTTCCCTGTGTTATATAGCAGGTCCTTGTCATTTATTTTATATTTACTAATTTGTATCTGTTAATCCCCCCTTTTCTGCCTGCTAAACACAGTTTGCTTTCTATGTCCATGAGTCCATTTCTAGGAGCACCGTTTTTCCTAGTAATATATGTTCTTTGGCTGCTTTCGGTTTCAGTAATTCCATCTTATCGGTGGGCGCTTTTCTTCTGGTAGCCTTTATGTGGTTTGCACACGTGGTAATAGAGATCTGTAATTGGGAGAACTCCAGGCCTCGTGTAGTCCCTGGTACAGAGTGTCCACAGAATTGATGGTTGGACTGGGAAAAAAGCACAGTAAATGCTGGAATTTCCACTATGGTTGAGAATTCCAGGTTTCAATAACCTGTTTAGACAACCTTAATATTGGCTGCACCCATACTGGGTAATTGGTGGAAATTCATGGTATGGTGGTGTAGAGACGGGGCCTTATATGCTTCTTCTCTTTCTATTTTCTAACACTCATTCTCCTGGGCCTTCCAGATCCTCCCCTAGAAGTGCCCAGGGCTGGCTTGGTGCTGCGCTGAGGCAATATTTGTTAATAACGCCCTTTCCTCTTCTCCTCTGAGCCTCCGTTTCTTCCTGTGCACAATGAGGGCTTAGACTAGATAAGTACTTTTCAGTTTCTTTTAAAGCCATGTTTCCTTTGAGAAACAGAAAATGCAAATTTCTCCTATCAACCCAACCCTTTAGATTTTGATAAATCCTCTAAGGAGTTACATAGCTCTTTGTGAAAAATTGATGTGAGTTTGATTCCAGGTGACACAGAAAAGACTCTTCAGGGATTTATTGCAGGGAGAGGGCAGGAAAGGGGCAGTATGTGACACTTTCTAGTGTGAGCACTCGAGCAGGGACTTGGATTTAAATACGGTGTCTGATGTGGCCTCTCTCTAATCTTGTAGAATGTGATAAACTTTTCTACCTCAGTTTCTTGATGGGTCACGTTGGGGTGATAATATTTTAAGGCTTCTGTGAAACATTATACACATAAGACATTTGTGTCTCGGTAGAAACAAGATCTGCTAGGGATTCAGGGATTTGTTTAAAAAAAATTCTTGTCCATAGCACTCTGTCTGTGTGTATTTTGAAGTTCCTGGAGGGTGAGGGTGAGTCTAAAGTCCATTGTGGGACAGGTGGCCTCTATTTCTGCATGCCCCAGTTTACCCGCTACTCCCCAGTCCTCTTCCTCAGTCCAGGATGAAGTTCCCTAGTAGATTTACACAGAGGTCTTGTGGAAATGGCTCTTCATTTTATTGTTTCACCAAGAAGGGCTGCCATCATGATCTCTGTGGTCAGGTTTTGAAGGGCTGCCATCATGATATCTGGTAAGAATTCTATGCAATTGGGAGTTTCAATTTAATGAAAAGAAAAAAATTACAAATAGAAAATTAGAACAAGGGTGGTGACAGGGGCTCTTGGAAGTGGACACCATTAGCTTTGTTAGCTTCAGGTGCTGCGGCCTGTTGCCACGAGGACCCATCCTCTTGCTCTGAAGTTGGAGGGACTAGTGGGTTCAGTGGGAATGTTAACTGAGTGTATCTCATGGGCTGGGCATTGTCCTATTTGTACTGTGTGTTCCTTATTTGAGACAGTGAGCTCACCTAACCTCAATGACCTCTTTAAAATATTAGACTTCTTATTTTGAGATGTAATGTATATTCCCATGTGGTAGTAAGAGATTACATGGAGAGGGCATGTGGACACTTTGCCCAGTTTTCTTAATGGTTCCATCTTGCAGTGTTGGGGTACAATTAATTACTGACTCACTAACAATTTGAGGTTTGTGTTATTGCCGTTATTTCTATTCATGATTAAACTGGGGCTTAGAGAAGCACACAGGCCTGCCCAGGTCACCCACATTGTTAGTGCAGAGTCGAGTGAACGTGGGCTTGGGATTTCCAGGCAGTACCATTATGATGGCTTGTGGCAGGGAGCAGCATTCACTTTGAATGTTTATTCATTCATTCAACAAACATTTATTGAGTAATCTCTGTGGGTCAGATGCTTTCTTAGGGTTATCTGATTCTTCAGCAGTATTGAGAATCAGGTAATATTAATATTTTTAATCTGAGAAAATTAGCTCTGTGAGTTTATAACCCACCCAAAGGAAGTATAGCTCATAAAGGAGGGATAGAACATTTGTACAGTCACCTCCTTTTATGCAGGTGGTACCCTAGGCATTTTACATTTGAACACATCTGTAATCCAGATATATTCTTCTAAGGCAAAGATTTTTTTTTAAATGAAGTATAGTCAAGTTTACAATGTTATGTCAATTGCAATTTGCTTTTAGACTTTTGAATTAAAAAATACATTTTCAGCTGGGTAATTAGGTGTATTTATTTGTTTCATTTTTAAAATGAGGTACTGGTGTTTGAACCCAGGACGTCATACATGCTAAGCATGTGCTCTACCACTGAACTGTACACTCTTCCCCAAGGCAAGTTTTCTTATCCATTATTATGAAGCTTAAGGGTTCAAATAAATTGGATAGAAATCCAGATCTTTTGATCCTACTGTGGTCCTTTTCTTTATATTCTGCTGAAGGGGGTTGGGGAAAGCATTTCCTTTGTTCATTTCTTTATTCAGCATTTTTGAGCAGTGACTTTGCATCAGGGCCTTGCTAGGTGCTTGGAAATATAAAATAAGAAGTGACCCTTCTCTGCAGAGGCAGGAAGCCTAGGCCAAAAGCTGGGTAATGTGATCCGAGCTACAGTGGCCATGTGCAGACTCTGAGGACAAACTGTACCGTTGGATTTGCTTTGGCTTCCCTTGCTTTCTGGCTGGTACACACCAGGTCACCGCAACCCAGATGGGCCCGTAGCACACAGCAGATTATGTACCTCGATCTCCTCTCCCCTCTCGGCAGGGCCTGCAACATGAGCATCCCTGACTACGTGCAGTGTGCTGAGGACCACCAGACTCGTCCCGTTGTGGTCCAATCCATAGAGGTCATGTCAGAGGAGAATTTCTTTTGCATCTATCAGCTACTCACCTTGGTGAGCCATATCAGCCCATGCGGCTCACAGTGGACACACTGTATGCACTACAGGCACCACTATGTGCCCGACAATGGGTGGAGCATCTTCCAGACCCACCGCAAGGTCGTGGGCCTTGTCACCATTACCGACTGTCTCTCTGCCAAGGCCTTCAAGAAGCTGCACGTGCAGAGGGGCTGTATGGCACCTCGTTCAATGACTCTTAGCTTTTGTCTTTGTGCAGCATGGGGAGGTAGCCGAGCAGCCGCGCACCGACGTTGCCTTCAAACTAAGAGGACTGCAGGGTGGTGGAGAAGAGGATCGAGGACTTCACTGACTCACTGTTCATCTTGCTCAAGGCCAAGTGGCTGGATGGTGGCCCCAAGATATCTGGGGACAAGATCCCCCTCCTCTGCATCCCGTTTGAGAAGGAGGAATTCATGAGACTGAACACAGAGAGCAGGTAAGTTTACCTGGAGGCCAGCCCACCCTGGCTGTGTGCCGGATTGCTTCCCTACATCCAGAAAGGGATCAGCAAGGAAGAAGTCTGTCTTGTAGCCAAGGGGAGGGGAGGTGCAGCCCGCCGCTTTACAGACATTTCAAAGAGAATCCGCCTTTGTTTCAGAGAGATCCTTTTAGGGTTAGTGTGGACACTTACTCCCGCTTTACAGCCAGGAACATGGTGGGAACCCTGGAGTTGCTGTCCAAGAAAGTAGCCAAAGCCACGGATGCTAGGAGCACTGGGGAGGAGGCTGGACTGAGCTGAGATGTGCTGTAGGTCAAATGCACATTAGACGCTGAGGCTTGTCTAGTAAAAGTACATAAACTATCCCTTTACTTCCTATATTGATTACATGTCAAAATGATAGTATTTAACATACAGTAGATTAAGTAAGATCTGTTCTTAAAATCACATTCTAGTATATGTTTTTTGTTTGTTTGTTTGTTTCTTTGTTTAAAATTTTAAACGTGGCAACTGGGAAACTTTCTTTACATGGCTCTCATTTCATTTCTGTTGGGCAGCCTGTCCTGGGACAGTCTCATCCCTTTGCTTATAGATGAGATGCTGAACCCCGAGAGGCAAAATGAGGCGCTGGTTTAGCTGCTGCTGGATCCGCTGTCACCTGCCTCCCAGGCCCAGCACCTTTTCAGCTCAGGCAGTCTCTTCCTGCCCGAGAGCCACCATGCCGTGTTAGGACATCAGAAACACCGCCAGGGACTTCTGAATGAACTCCTTATGCAGGGAAAGGCATATCACGGTGTTTGGGACAGAGCAGGGAAATGTTCATTCTCAGTTTGTCCCTGTGATTAAGTCAAAGGCCCCACTTTGCCTCGGAAGTACAGACGAGCTCTTCTGGGCTGCCTTCCCCCCCACCTTCTGCTCTGTTTCCCTGTGTATCTATCGTGCTGTCCCTCGGGCAGAAGAGGGTGAGATGCCTTTGCCGAGACGTGGTCCCCCTTTTCTGGGGTGAGTGAGGGAAGCTGTGTCCCCCTAGTTTACGGCCTCTGTCCTTGAGTCTGGAGAGGGCTCATGGTGGTCCCACAGGTGACGGTCAGAGGACCTGGCATGTGCTACCAGGCCCGCTTTGGAGGAGGTGCTCTGTGATTCTTGAACTTACATAAGATCAGATCCTACTTTCTGGTTGTTGGTAAGTTGGAGGAGAAGATGCTAGAGAATTGATAAATAGAATGTCTAGACCAGCCCTGTGAGTGAAAAGCACGGGGGACCCGAGTCCCACCTGCGAGAGCCCACCTAGCAAGCTCTGGATGAATATTCTGTTCCTCCCCGGACATACCTCTATGGCTTAAGGAAGAGGAGAGGCATGTCGTGGCCATGATCTGTACTTGTCCTCACAGGGCCCTGTGATCTACATGCCCGCAATCCCCATCTACTTCTTGGAGATGAGCTGACATGTTTAGGAGCCTGGGCACTGCTGAGGGCATAGCTGCCAGCACCGTGCTACACAGAGTCTGGCTCCGTTCACCTCATCTGTCAACTCCTGCTGAGGCCCCAGACATTTGTCAAGGTAGGTTCATCAGCGAAACTGAAGCAGGGACCTTCTTCTCCCCCTGGACAGACTGGTGAGTGAGAAGTGGAAGCCTGGAGCCCTGCCCCAGACCCCACGCCAGTGCCACTTCTTTTGTCATAGGAGGCACTGGTGACATTTTTGCTCAACAAATGCTTGTCTCTGAGTCTGCAGACCCACCAGAAAATGCCAGCTTGTTTTTGCCTTTTGAAGTCTGCCCTTGGGACTTAGCGTAGTAGCCGGATGTGTACTTAGCCCACAGTGGTTCAGCGCATTAAACTTCCCTCCTTGTGGGTCTGTATGTTCTGGTACCATAAGGGCTCAGCCAGCATCTGAACGTCAGTGAGATAACACGGCCAGTGAGCTAGGGTCAAGCATATTCTCCTCCAGTCACTTCTACTCCATTGTTGCTTTTACTATTCCACAGTCATTAATTTTTTAAACAATGCTTTGGTGCAGGAGCAGAGCCTCATTCTCTCCTGCTACTCTTGGTGGAAGTGAGTAAATCTGTCCAGACTGAAATGCGATCAAAATTTGTAGCTCAAAAGCTGCCTCGACGCTTGTAGGTGGAATTTTGGTTAGGGGCGCTGAACACGTTGTGGTCCCCTGGCAGCACCGCTCCCCTCAGGCCCCTGCTTTCCCTGGAGCAGGAGGTGAGGGTGGGTCTCACCATCCCCGCGTCCCTGACCTCACACACTCACGTAAATTCTTATACATGCAGTCAAAATCATTTTTGTTCTTGTGTGTTTCTAATTTTCTCTTGTTCCTCTTTTCTTTTTTCTTTATTCCTTTTTCACTTGTACTGCCCAGTGAACATGTTGTTGCTTCTGAAAATGTGGGCTGTGCACACCCTGCATTGGAAATAGCCAGATTGCCCTCCGTGCGTCTCCATCGCTTTAAAAAGCAACAACTTAACAGCTGTTTTGATCCATCTATTATCTTAGTCATTTTTTAATTTTCAAATTTTTTGGAATATTTGCTTTGTTAGCTCATCACCCACTGGTGTTTGATACCTGTTGAAATCCTTGCTTTTGAGGAACATGTTTGGTCATCCTTTTATTTGGTGACAAATGCGCTCTTATTAAATTTGTTTGATTGTTTTGTAGAAGTAAGATGCGATTTGATTTAGGCGGCTGCTGAGGCATTCTTTTCATGGAGTATTTAAACTTGTAAGGTTTAATTCTGCAGCATTTTGCTCGATTCCTGCTTTTACACAAACGTGCTCGGCAGGCGGTTCCTGGCTGTCGCTGTGTGACGTGCGTGACGGCGCTTCCTGGCCGGCGGTCACTGGAGAGGAAGTGGCCGCCACGGAGGTGACAGCTGCAGGGGCCGCTGTTGGAGGAAGTGGTCACCGTTTGGTTCTTTAATTTTTTTTTTTTTACATTCAACTTCCCCGTGTCATTTACATTACTTTGCCTTCATAAAGGGGCAGAATTGGGTCTAAAATCCATGCCACTATTTTGTTCCCTTTACGAGGCTGGTTTTTCTGAGTATCAGGACAACATGGCCTTCTCCTAAGTAGCTGGCTCACCTGGATCTGTTGGACACAGGGACTGCTAAAAGGGCCGTAGCTTCCTCTCTGCTCCAGCCAGTGGGCATTCAGAGCTGGGTCTGTGGTTTGCCTCAGCAGCCGTGCAGACCTCCCTGCCTCGGCCTTTACTTTTAACCCATGTTGGCAGTAAAGAGCTGAATCCGTTTCTGTTGCAGCTGACGTCCACCACTGACGGCCGTGTCGTTAGTTTGTGTTAGTCAGTCTCCAACACCCCAGACAACCGTGAAAGAAGATGATTTGGCAGACCTAGGACCTTGGATTCTCACCCCTACCCTGGTTCATCTCACCTGGCGGAATTGTTTGGTCACCACCATCATGCTGAACATGAGGCCTTGTTTCTCCTTTCATGCTCTGGTCCAAATGTGGACACTTCATTTTTCACTGAATTTGTCTCGCTTGAGACAGGCCAGAATATCTGAATGAGTCCATCACATTCTGGGTGGGAAACAGAACAGAAGTAAGTGTCACAAGTAGATGGAGTCTAGGCTGTCCGGGTTGGCAAATGCAGGCTGGGATCTGTGATGGCCGGGCTGTACCCTGGACACAGGCCTTTCCCGTGGCCCCTGAGAGCCCATGAGTTGAAGTGATAACAGCCTTGCATGGGTTCCCTCATCCTCATCTGCTCATTGGCAAGTGTGTCTGCTAATTAGGAGCTCCCCCAGACCTTGGGCCCTTCAAAGCTCAGACCACGGGAGAACCTTGAGTCCCTCCTCCTGGGAC
Source organism: Vicugna pacos (assembly GCF_048564905.1). Classification (NCBI taxonomy): domain Eukaryota; kingdom Metazoa; phylum Chordata; class Mammalia; order Artiodactyla; family Camelidae; genus Vicugna; species Vicugna pacos. The sequence goes on from NC_133004.1 coordinate 7,167,704, forward strand.
TCCTGTGTGAGAATCCAGTGCCTTCTGAGGTGAACAGCGGCAGGAGATGCCTCCCCCTCCAGGGAGCACCATACGGAGGACTGTTAGTGCACCATGCTGTGAGTTTGTGTGTTTCCGGCCATGGTCCCTGCAGAACTACACTTGAGATGGGCTTATTGACGGACTGATTCCAGGGCAGGGCTGGGGGGGACGGAACAGTGGAAATTGAATGTGACCTCAGACACCTCGGTGGGTGCTGGGGCTGTTACTAAAATGGGGAGTCTGGGAGATACCTGCCAGGAATCGAATTCCAGAGTAAATGGTGGACATGAGGCATTTTTAAGATGCCATTTGTCATCCAAGTTAGGACTTCAAAGAGGCACTCGGGTCGATGAGCCTGGGGCTCAGGTGAAGGAGCCGTACTAGAGATACATTCTTAGCTGCTGTTCACAGCCTTGCATGTGAATTAGATCATCTCGAGGGCTGCAGACTGAGGCTGAGGTGGGGTAGGACTGTGTCTGGATTGGAGGAAAGCCCAGACCATGCAGCTTTGGTGTGTCAGTCAGTGGCGTTTGCCATTGTCAAAGCAATGCCAGTTATCCTTAAGGGGCCGGGGGCTGGGCAGGACCAGCCAGGAAGAAATCTGAAGGGAGGGTCATGGCCAAGTGTGCGTCTTGGGAAGGTGCAGAGTCTGCAGGGTCCGGGAGGATAGACTCCTCAGAAGCTAGAGTTGGAGTGAGGAGTGGGGAGAAGTTTGTCACAATCACCTGTGAGGGAGGGAGGCAGGCCTTGGGAGCCCCACCATACCGGACTCGTTTTCCCATGAACAGAAGGCAGTTAGACAGAGGATCTGAGGTGAGAAGGGATGGGCACTGGGAGGGGAGCCAACCTGGAGAATGGTGCTTGGAAAGTTCTGGAATAGTCTCCCTGAAAAATAGAGTTAAAAATACCCAGACTCTTAAGAACATTGTTAGTGACTTGGGAGGAGGCAGTTGTTTTTCTGGCCTCCTAAGGGTAAGGCATGTATCCAGGGATACACAGAAGATACGGGTAGTCTGTTTCAGGGGCTTGATCATTACCGGGGGAACAGTGCAAGTTTAAAGGGGGAGAAGGGCAGCGGAGGGAAACTAGCCAGGCCCCGTGTCAGGTACCAGTCGGCCGCCCTACTTGCGTGTTGCATTCACATTCATGCCTCCCAGGTGGGCGGTGGCAGCCCCCTTTTGCGGTTTGGGAAGCCTTCTCAGAGGGGTTAAGGAATTGGTCCATTTAGCGGCTAGTAAATGCTGTAGCAGGATTCAAGCAGGGCCTTGTCAGACTTCAAGGGCATGTTCTCTCTACTGTTTCCAGTACTTCCCTGTTATACCTGGAATGGTGAAGTGGGTCAGTTTTGGAGCCTTTCAGAAAAAGTATGATTTAAGCGCCTCTGGACTGTTTTACAAAGCTCAGCGTTGTTTGATGGTTCTGAAGCACGCAGTGATTTTCGCCCCACAGAGGTAACGTCTAACTCCTTTGTCGATGTCGTGGTTGCAAATGATGTACAGGTTCAAAACCACACTTCGCAGCTTCTGAAGGGAAACTCTCCAATTCTCCCTTGATCCGCTTTCTTCCACGGGATGTAACTGTGCTGCAGCATAGGCCTGAGCTTTCCGTATGGAGTGAGGGTTTAATATCCGATGTTAGCATAAAACGGTCAGATGAAGAAAATCGACGTTGACAGTTTATTTTTGGGTTTCATTAGTCAAGATATACTATCAGTTAATGGCCCATATTACAAATGAAATTGAGTACAGGACATTGCATTTCTTCCTTTCTATTTAGAGTTCTCTTACAGAATAATGTTGCCTGCTTTGGAACATCAGCTGCACCACTCACGGCACCTATCAGTGTGTTGGTGTGATTGCACTTACAGAGTGAATGTAATCTGGGCTTCCTCAGCCCCGAACACTTCAGTGCAGAATCACGGGTTGTAGCCATCTGTTAGTCACGCAAATACTTCTAAAATTATATGATGCTAGAAAAGGAAGAAGAGAGAATGAGAGATTGCCTTTATCAAATTTCCTTTCAGTTCTAACTGCAAACTGTTGTTGAGCAGCTCTGGTTTCCTTTGGATATGAATATATACATTTCTTTGCATGTAACCTGGGTTTTGGACTAGAACACCAAGTTTTTGCTGTCCCCAAGCCACAAAAATAGTAGCCAAATTGGACCCGTGTGAAATAGTTTATAGTTTTTTCTGAGAATGTATCCTTGAATTTGGGACTTGGGCTGTGATTTTTGCTTTTTGCTTCCCCCACCCGTCTTGTAATCTCTCACTCCTTCCCACGTGGCCCCCAAGGGTTCGTGGACTCAAAGGAGCGGGCAAACACCCAGTTGGTCACCATGTACTGCTGCTATAGATAGAGGCCAGACAAGACCTAAAGGACATTATCAGAGAGCACTTCCTGGAAGAAATGGGCTCTACATTCAGTTGTGAGGACAGAGTAAGAGTCAGCCAGGAGAAGGAGTCAAGAATGTGGCTCAGGTCGCAGGTGCAGCCCGGGTAGAGGCCTGGAGGCTTTTGGCGTGGGGACCTGGGGAGAGTGCCCTGTGCGGTCCAGGGTGGAGGGAGCCCCTGCTGGGGAGGACACTGGAGAGAGTCCGTGGTGTAGGGCTTTGGAAGAAGTTGAGTTTTACTAGAACTGACACAGTAGGCAGTGAAGGGTGTCAACAGAAAGTGACCCTAAGGAAAGGTACTTCTGGTTTTGCTTCAGATATACTACAGACAAAAGGGTCGGGACGGGCGAGAGCAGGTAGGTCGGTCCCTTTGAGACCCAACCCGTCATTCATTTATTCATAACACGTGCACTTCAGTGAGTCTAGGGGAGACAGAGTGTAGCCACATTAGTAAGCTAAATGTATTTGCTTCTTGAGAACTTAGCATTGTCAGAAGTTGACTTAGCCTAGAATGTTTTAGGAAGAGAGGAACAAATTGTGGAGGTTGGAGGGAGGGAAGGCTTCCTTGGGAAACAGTCAAAATGAGCCTGGAGGCAAGTGGGAAGTAGGAGCAGGTCTGGGGGCTCCTGAGGTCACTGGGGACCTATGTCCTGAGATGAGACTGGGCGAGCAGGGTCTGGGGTGGGGCTAGAACTCTACCAGGGAGCCTCTGAAGTGTTTGAAGTGGGATTGATATAATCAAATTTGTGCTTTGGGAAGGCTGTCATGGCTCTGTGTATCTGTGTGTAGCGGGGAAGAGGGGGAGGGTGCCACCAACTGGGGGATCATTAGAAGACCATTCACAGGCTGGGATATGGGCATCGGGGCTACTTCGGGACGGCAGGGGCAGTGTGGATGCCGGCTTTCCTTATGTGGGGCTTGTTAGCGGGGCTGCCCTAGAGGCACCTTGTGGCTGGAAGAAAACGGATGGAGGCCGCCAGGTGGACATTCCTCTTCTCTCCTTCCAAGCCTAGTGTGATGATCTTAGCTCAGCCAACATTTGGAACAAAAGAGCTAATCTCCCGGGTTGCCCAGGCCTTTGTTGAGCTCCTTCGAGTGAGATCTGGTAGGATTTAGGTTTGTGTTCATATCTGGATGTTCACTTAGCTAGAAACGTCCTGTCATTTTGATTTCCATAGGGGTTTTTATCCTGATAAAGACTGCTTTCTTGGTGAGAGGAAAATTAATACAGCTGTTGTCTTTTTCAAAAAACATCATATATTTTAAGAACTTTAATATTCAAAAGAATAGGAATATAAAAATATTTAAGGAAGACTTTGGTGTGGTTTCTTTGCTTTCTGAGCTAATGTGGAGTTAGAGCCATTGCATTACTTAATAGCACATCCTTGCCAGTATTTAAAGAGCTGTTAGTGAGCGCCCCAGGCCCCACCTCTCAGAATCGTTAAAGTTTGCTCTGAAATAGTGAGGTCATAAAGGTCTTGTTTTCAGAAATCAAAAGGTTTTAAATACGCACCATAGCTCCATTTATAAAATAATAATAAGTTCAAAATTAAGAAAGTGGAGGATAATTGATTTTTTTAAAGCCTAAACATAAACTTTCTTGTGCTAATGTTGCAACTGGAAATTTTGAAAAGAAAAATCCTACTGCAATATCATCTACGTGGTATATATATATGAGTTTCACGCTTGAAAAGTAACTGCGCAGTGGTTTTCAAAGTCAGGAGCATTCCAGCTGAAATACTGGCAGTGGTGGCTGCTGGTTTTCAATGGAAGAGCCTAAATTTGCCTTCTTAGCTTTTTTTTTTTTTTGTACTGAGAAGGTTGAGTAGTGCTTTGCCAGCATGATTTTCGGGCAATTTGAGGTCAGATGTCGTGTACCAGCAGTGAGATATTTCCATGCATTTTATTTTCTGGACATCACCAGGGCACATGTGGGGTTTGTGCCTGCAGGCTGGAATGCTGTAGGACTCCCTGATCCATCACCGTTATGTCCTGGTGCTGCTCCAGTCAGTGAATGATTTTCTGTGGCTTGGAGGTAATGTGGTCTGATGGAGATGATCAGATGTGCAGTTAAAGTGCTATTAATTGAAATAAGAGTAACCTAGACACATTGCTCTAACAATACAGGATGAGGGAGGAGGATTGGCTGAGCTGCTTGCAGTGGGGTGTCTTCTCAGGTGACTCCCTCACCGTGATTCCTGCCAATATCCGCCCCAGCCCTGCACGGTAGTCCTGCCGAAGCAAGCAAGCACTTTGCTCAGAAACGCACTGAATTTCCTTGTGCCTCTGTTTGTTGGCTTTTTTTTTGAAAGCACATTTTGCCCTTTGCTTAAATGCCATCCATGCTAGTCACCTCTTACACTCATTTTTCTGGACCTCGTCCATAAATAGCTGCTGAATGGATGAACAGAATGTAGTATCTCCATGTAGTGGAACATTATTCACACTTAAGAGTGAGTAAAAAAGAAAAAAAAAGAGGAGAATGAAAAAGCCACCTGTTTTGGGAATTCCACCCTGACTGTTCAACCCACACTTTTCCGTTTGAAACCCAATCACTTATGCTCCACTCTACTCTTTTTGATAGTACTTACCACCTTCTAATAATCTTTAACGTTTCCAAAAAAAAAAAGAAAGAGATGCTGATACCACTTCAAAATATACAAGCCTTGATAACAGCTTGTTATTTGAAAGGAAGCAGACACAAGCGGTCACAAATTGTTGATTTCAGTGATCTGAAATGCCCAGAATAGGCACATGCAGAGGCAGAGAGCAGGTGATGGTTGGAAGTGGCTGAGTGGAGGGGGATTAGGGAGTGAATGCTAGTGATAGGGGGATTCTTTTGGGCTGATGAAGTGTTCTGGAAATAGAAGGTGATGAGGGCTGCACAACCGTGATTGTGCAGAAGACTGCTGAGCGCTGTGTCTGGGAGTGCCTGTCGTTGGGGCATCTTTATTTTGTTCTCATTCTGCAATGTGAAGTGCCATCTTCTGCTGTGGTCATTCTACACCTGTGAGTGGTGAGGGTCAGAGACTTTGTAGAGTTCTGTTCCTTTTCTCCCTCTGGCTGAGTGTAGGCAAAAAAATTTAAGCCTGAGAAAGTGCTCCATCTTCAGAAATGTCTTTCAGTTTTGCCTGGTGTAAAAATCTTGAGAGCTTTTAACCGTTGAGGCTAGTCTGTGGGGGTAAATAGCCCATGAAGCCTGGGTGAGCCCGGGAAGAGCCGGGCTTCCCTCCCAGACACGGGTGGGGATTTCACCCCCTTTCAGGCAGTGAAGGGCCCAGACCCGTGAGCAGAGTTGACAATCGTGAATATTTACGTGTATCCGCTGCTTCATCTTGGATATTAATTTCAAGCTGAGTCAGTTTGTGGCGGCAGCCTCATCCTACATCAGGAATTTATAGTATCTGCTCTTTGAGGTGAAGACCTGACAGACTTGATTATTTAACAGTCTGCCTTGAATTGATATCTCAGATTCCTTTGTCAAAAGCAAAATAGCAGAAATACAGACGTCCTTTAATGCCAATGTGGCCTGGAACAGGTTTAGTCTCTGTGCCTCAGTCGCCTTATCTGTGGGTGGGGAAGATGATAACAGTGCTTCCCTCAGAGGAGCTGGTGAGGGGAGAGTGAGAAGCACAAATGGAGGACTTACACGAGATGCTCATAAATGACCGAATTTAGTGCTCTCCGCCTGGTGAGGCCTGAGGTGCAGAGATGTCAGAACAGAGCAGTCCTAGCCGGAGCTCGATACGTGATGGTAGCTGTTATGATCAGTATCACCACTGTGGTTTATCAGGTAGTTTTAAGACTTGGTAATATGATTTCATGAATAATGTTAAAAGACTAGACATCTCAGATCCAGTTTACATAGTCCTCAAGATTTCTTCTGAGAATTGGATGGTTTCTTCCCCATCTTAAATCTGAGATGAGTCTCTAAAAAATTCCCTATTCCTCCATCTTTTTGCTTTAATTCTCTATTTCTTAAAAAACAAAGTTTTTAGATGGAGTTACTGGGGACTGAACTGAGGGCCTCATGCATGCTAAGAACATACTCTCCCAAATGAGGTATAATCTCTTCCCTGATTTTTTTTAAAATTTACATCTTAGTTTTCAGAGGTTAGAGGCCTCTAATTCTTTTTCTGGAGACTTGTCCATGAACCTGTAAATCTACAATTAATGGACAAAATTTGGTTTATTAAAAAAAAAATCTATAGAATATTCTGCAATCCATCCAAAAGGAAATTCTCATGGACTTAGAATGTTTCTCCTTTAAGGTGATATCTCCTGTTTGGTCGAGCTTAATTTATTAACTGCCATCCTCATCATCATAATGACCAAACTCGCTGTGAGTGGACGCCTAACTGAGGCTAAAATGCTTTGCTCATATTTTACTTCATAGCAGGTGTTTGATTGTAGGTATCAGTGTCTCCTTTTTTGTAGCTGAGGGATTGAGAGATGGGTCAGCTTGCCCCAAATCACACGCAGCTGGCGGTGGCTAGCTCGATGCTGGAATCCAGGCTGCACAGGATGAATTCTCAATTGCTCCTCTAATCAGCCTCCCAATGTGTGTTTTCCCGAACTCCTGTGAGTCCATAAATGACCGATTTTAGCTATCTCAGCCTGATGAGGTCTTCAAAGGAGAGACACCAGTGAGAATGTGAGGCAGAGTGACATAAATTAAAATTGTACATTTTCACAAATGTTTTATTCTCAGTTAATGACTTTAAAGGTAATATTTTTTTAATTTAGTGCTTTGTGAGAACTAAAAACAAAACATTTAAAATAACTATTGTGCAAGAGAGAAGTGGTTTTTGAAAGTCCAACTGTTGCTAATGATGTTACTTGTTTTTTCTAGTGGTGTTTATTTACTGAAAAATTTCCAAACACTGAATTTGTTTTATGTAGTCTTAGTATGAAAGAAAACTTTGTCAGTGAGTATTGTAAGTAAAATCCTTACTCTTTTCTTTCCTGATGATGAATATCTTAGTTGTTTACCTGGCTTAAGTATATTTCATCATTTGTGAAATTTGAGTAATATGGTTTACCTTGTCTGACTGTGAGAGCTGGACGCCTTGTATACAAAGCACCGTATAGGTGCTTAATAAAAATGTGCTGTCACAGTGACTGATAGTTTAGAAGTATCAACTCTGAATACTAAAAAGTGTAGCTTATTTCTGATGCATATTCAATATGTATATATATGATATACATTAATATGGCTTAAAGAAACTAGGATTCAGTTTTTTTATAAGTGCAGTATGAAGCTTTATTGAAATCTGTGTCATTCTAGTGAGACAGGGACTACTTAAATTGCCTTAAGCAGACGACCTTGAAGATTATTTACACAGAATGTGTATTGTTACAGCTCAGAATTCATGTTGCCGTGTAACCATCCATCAGACATTTAATTTCTCGGGATTCTGACCAGAACCATTAAGTTTAGAAAAATCCACATTGATTATTTTCAGGGAATAAGCTTCTCTCTTTTGTGATTAAAGAATATTTTGATTTTTTTCTGCACTCTTTTCAGGTTTTAAAATTTCAAAATTTTGATTTGACATGTCACTTTTTTAATAGAGAGAATAAAGCTCATGCTGTTTTAATATGTAAATAAATGTTTTTGTATTTCAACAAACTTGTATCATTTTCTGGCTCTTTGAGAACTATTTTGCAAGATACTTAGATTACCTACTGTTGGAGAAATACAGACGTGACTTCTATGAATATAGGCGTAGTACAGTTCTGTTGGTTTTTACTACAGTGCAAGACATGAGACCTAGGAGAGCTTTGCTGCTGATTGCCAGGAGGACAGATCTCAGGTCTCAGTCTCCCCTCATGTAAAATGAAGTGGCTGGACTGGAATCTTTCCACTTCTAAGATGAATTTCCATGAGCCTATGTATTTTGTTTATATTTAGGAGTATTAGCAATATCAGATTAAATACTGAATACCCGTCCATTCCCCCGAAGCAAAGTGCAGTATATGCTACATAAGCTTCTAGTTATCTGATTCTCGTTTCTCATCCTACAGTCAATTTTTGTGTTGCATGTTTCCCGGCAACCTGGAAGGTCTTTTTAGCCATAGGTGGCGCTGTTGCAACTTTTTACAGTCTTAATTTTTCTGTTTGTAAAATAAGGCTTAAACAATGTGATTTTATTTTGATTTCTTTGCTTAATGCTTCAGAATAGCACAATGTCCATTATGTCTTTCTACCTGGAAAAATTTTTCTGCTTATATCATAGTTTTATTCTGTTATCTCGCTGTGAACATTTCAGACTTGCTGTGCAAACAATGGCAAAATCGGCCTTTTCTTCTAGTGTTAGAAACCAGTGAGCCGGGATTTTATAAAACAGCTAGAAGCTGCCTCTGGAGCACCATAAAGCTGAAAAGTGTGTTGAGTTCCCTGAGTATTGACCCCGCCGCTGTGTGTTAATTGGTGGCAGTTGATTTGGTACATATATGAAGGGGTGTAGTTTCTTGACTTGGGTTTGCCTGCACGTGCTGCCACTGAACCACGTGATCCTGAGTCAGCTCGTTCTGAGTTTTCCCCTTGTCTGTGAGAAGGGGACGCTCATATCTGCTTTGTAGAATTGTGAGAATTAGTAATTATGTAACGTGTTTAACACAGTGGGTACGTCAAGAGAGCTCATAAACTTTAGCTGCTGTTTTGTGTGAAGCCATCATTTTATAGTCTTTGGTAATTACAAAGAAACAAGAAAATAAGAAAAGCTGATTTTATGATGAAAGATATTTGAGGAGGTTCCATAATTCCTACACCCATAATTTAGCATCAGCAGAGTCAGAACTGTTACACAGTCGCCCTGGACCAACGTTAAGCCACAGAAATTTTTGTTACTTCATATATGTTGGGGCCTAAGGGGAACCAATACTTATACACATGTTGTCTCCAGCAGCCAACTGAGAGATGACACAAAAGAGTAGGCAGGCATTAAATGTCTTCTTTGTTACTGATGAAGCCACGTTCTCCATGAACTTCAGGGCTGTGGGTAAATGAGTGTCATGATACTGTGTCCCAGAAGTAGAGACTCACCCTGTCCCAGGTATCTCTGGGCCACAACAAGCCTTCCCTTGAGAGAATCTGCCCCATCATGCACAGGGCTGTTCTGCCATGGAGCTGAGCATCCAGGGTGCTTCCCTAGGGTGGCCAACACTGGAGGGAAAGGAAGGGTTTCACATGCCCTGCTTGTCCCCTGGAATCACAACTCAATCTGTTAATGTGAGGAGGGCTAGCTGTGGGCCAGGGGTCAGGGCTGTGAAGGGAGTAGCACTCTGCATGGCCCAGAGGAGTGGGGAGGAGGTATCCCTTCCATCAGTTTAAACAGGTGGTGGGATGGAACAGAAGGGTGCACCCCAAGAGTTTATAAAAGGAGAAATAAAAATTTCCTTTGGGTATTAGTCTAGCCAGGAAACACAGAAGATGATTAGGAAGGAGACTTGTAAACCACTGTAATATTAATTTGACATTTGTTGAGCACCCAAAATGTGCTACATTCTTTTCTGAGCGTTTTACAGAAATGAATCCTTCAATCTTGTCAACAAGCGAGTAAGGAAGGTTTGATTGTTATCCCAGTTTTACAGTGTGGAAATTGAGGCACACAGAGGGTAAGTTGGCCAAGGTCACAGAACCAGTAAGTGGCAGAGCAAGTATTTTAACCCTGGCTGTATGGTATTGTGGCTCCCAGAATGGGCTTTGGGTGTTTAGATGTATCTGCATCCCTCGATTTCTGTACGTCTGTGCCTCAATTAGCCCATAAAGGACAGGGAAAGGAGAGTTACACAGGTGCTCACAGTCGTGTCTCGGCAACTGTCCACGAAGAGTGCACCGTGATTAGCATTAATTGTTTTCCAGGCAGCAGATCTGTTGGTATAACAGAAATTTAGTCCATTGAATTAATCTAGAAATCCTTCCTGCTCTGCTTCTGTCCACACTTGCCATGTGACTGCCTGCCCGTGATTGGGCCGTGGAGGAGAACATATACTCATGGTTGAACTCTGATATTGCAGTCTGGTTCATAGTTTCACGTCTTCTGTTACATTAATAAGTTAAATTTCTGGTTTTCTTGTATCAGTGTCTCATGAGTTTGGTTAATGTGAAACCAGTCCATGGGAGCCCAGGGGTGATGACGGTATAAATTTTTAGCACGTTGTGGCACTTCTAGCCGTGCAGACCTGACTAGGGGATGTACGCCTTTCTCACTGATTTCTCCCAACAGCAGGGTCCTCTCACGGATGTGAGGCTGGGAGCTCTCTGAGTAGCTCAGTCAGAGGCCAAGTCCACCAATCAGAAAATGATGAAGTACCTGGAAGTGGGTTTAATAAAAGTAAAGGGCTTCCAGGTAGTCTGATGGGCCGTTCAAGAAATTTGGTGAAAAGCTGTCCACTGTCTGTGGTTTAGCTTCTTCTTTGCTGTTGAAAAGTCTGGAGTAGATGAAGGGATTTTAAAAAGCAGAAAGGAGTGATTTCAGGTGGTACGTCCACACCGGTGAGAAGTGATGGATGACCGCCTGTGTGAGGCACAGAGTCTTACAAACTTCATAAAACAGCTTCAAATGCTCTGCCATCTGAGTGCACTTCATATGGGGTCCAGTTCATCACTGGTCACGCTGTGAGGGCAAGTAACTGACGATGGCAGAAAGGACACGGAGGCATCAAAAAGGTCTCAGTCATGTTCCCTGTTTAAACAATGTGGCACAGTGTATTATATTTGAGCTGGTTTTTCACTGAACAGTTTTTAGTGTTTTCTGGGACTCCCCAGTGCCCCAAGGTTCCATGCAGCTGGGTGTCCCCTCATAGCAGCTCCGTCAGCGCTTGCCCTGGGCTGATGTGGTGTCACGGGAAGCAGGACGGTCAGCGTCCCCGGCTCCTCTGAGCTCCGTCTCCTCATCCGCAGAGCCTGGTTTCTCATCCGTGTCTACTTAGTAGGGTTGCTGAGAATCACACGTGATGGTTATCAGGTGTGAATTCTGGTTGTCTCTGCGATTGGCAAATAGCCAATAATTGATAGAAACTCTTGTTTTTTAATTGTAATTGTGTCTCCTAGATTGCAGTGGTTTTTAGTCTGCATTTTTTTATAACTTTACTCATTTTTAAATATGCCCTTATTTTATTTATATTTTTTGAGGTACGGGGGACTGAAGCCAGGACATTGTGCATGCTATGCAGGTTCTCTACAACTGAGTAATACCCACCCTCCTTGTCTGCACTTAAAAATAAATATTGCAATACACAAAATAGCTCTTAAACTCCATCATGGGACCTGGTCTCTGTATAGGCAATTGAACACGTATACTATTTCAATAAGAATAAATGCTGTTGAGACATACGTTTCTGAATCTGTTAATGTGCTTAAAAGCGATCATAGCTAGTGATAAACACGAGACTTGGATCCAGTACTTCTTAGGGTATGTTTTGCCATCATGGGAAATTACATTCTACCGAGAAGGCTAATTGGGTCTCTTTGATATTTGGATGCTTTAGCAGGTGATCAAGGCTTTCCAAAGCTGACAGTTTTGTATTTTAGACTAACTACAAAGTTATCTTCTAGAAGATGGAAATCATAACCTTGTGAATTTCCCAGTAATCCAGGGGGTATGTGTCTGTGTCTGTGTCTGTGTGAACGTTTGTGTGTGTGATTTCAGGAATGTAGAAATAAGTTCCATATAGACTTCTGATATCTTTCTCTTCCAGTTCAAGGTATAAGCATATACTTACACAAATAAATTGATTTTCTTTTGTCATTTGGCATATTGGCGGGAATAAGAGGTTCTTATACTTGTTTCAGAAGGGTTGGGAAGCATGAGCTTAGAAAACGGGAGGAGAAAGAGGCAGGGAGACACTTCACACTTTGTGCAGGGTATGAGAAACAGTAGCTTTTCTTTTCTCTTTTCTTCTAAAGCAAACTGGCACTGAATTGTAACACACTATTACTCAGAATTGCTTTTCTAATCAGATACAAGTGCCTCAGATTTTTCAAGGCAACATGAATGATGAAATGTGTTTTAGCATTTATCTTTAAAAGTAGTTTTATTTCTCAAGTAAAAGACTATAGCCTGTTTCTTCCAGCGTCACAAGAACTTCTCATTGATCTATGTACATGTTCTATGTGCTTATTTTCTTTGGGTTTTTTTTTAAGTACTTGTTTCATTGTGGTGTGAATGAATGTTTAAAATTTCTGGATTTTGATCTTTAGAAAATGCTGATTTATCAGAACTGTTAAAAACCTGATTGTTCTTTGGTCCTTGTTTGGTGGGGCACCCTGTTGATTAATCTTGTCTGTTAAAGAGAGAAATTCTTCCTCTAGCCTGCAGATCATTGAGTATATGGTTTGCAGTATGCCTTTAAATTTCATTGAATGCATTGAACATGATTGTCCAGTGAATTTTGAGTTGACTCATAGTAATGACTTTGCTTTGTTTCTGTGGCTTTTACTCCCCACAAGAGCTTGAATTCTCTGTTGCATTTTGTATACTTGTTCTTCACAGTGGAAGACATTTTTTACAGAGGTGGTTTTTCCTAACACCTCTGAATGCCTTCTGTAATGGATACAACAATAATCTGTTATTTCAATGCTTAATTATTTCATAAACTAGTTTTTGGCTTAATCAGAAACAATGACAGAGTGATAATAAAAAATAAGAAAACTTTCCTTCCTTTGAAGAATAGAAATCAGGTGGTCAGGCTCACCCATGCTTTGTGCCTGACACACTTAATCTCATGTCATTGTGTATCATGATTCGGAGATGGAGTTGCTTCAGGTTTATTGATTTTTGTTTTAACATTTGTTTTGAATTCTTTCTCCAGGCTTATGTATCCTGTTGGGTTTGTTGAAACTGTAGAAGGGAAACAAAAGCTTTTTTTGGTTTCCGGAGGCCTGAGTTGCTGATGATAAAGAGTTGAGGGTGGGCTGAGGAACAGAGTGACACTCCCTCTGCTCCCAGCTGAAATTGATGAACAATGAAATCAATTAAGTGTATCGGTATTTGACCAATAGAAGTTAGCGAGCCCAAACTGGCTAGTTATGCCCAAAGAAAGTACTGAATTCACCTGCAGAATTAGGTGCTTTACCAAGAAGAAGCAGCTTAGAGCAATCAGAAAAATCAGTCCTATGATGAGATATAAAATAAATATAATATCTTTTATTTCTGAAACTTTTCTACGTTAAGTTGTGTAGAGCTAAAATTAAGTTTCAAGCACCAGGAGTTAACAGTGTGGGTGGTTCTGTATGATCATTATTCAGGAATGTCCCTAGACTCTGCTAGAGTGGCTGAAGCTGGCAGGAAAAGACCCAGAGCCAGGATTTGTCACCCTAGGGTGTCCTTCATAATGGTTCCATGTGGGAGCCCATGATTGGGTTAACAAATTTTAACAGACCCCAGCCGCCTGTCAAATTTAAGAAGAAAACGTATGCTTAGTAACTGCTTTGCAAGCAGGGCCCTGTGCATACTCACTCCTGTCTCCTTGCCTTAAAAAGCAGAGATAATGCTTTGCTTGCGTAGATGAGGTTTTGGATAGCACTCTGCTCATCGCAAAGCAATGACCCAGGCCCTCAGCTATAAAGGCTGGGCTTGTGTGCAGTTAGATACTCTATTATCCCCCAAACAAGGACCTAGCTGGTCTGGTGGTCTGCTTTGTAATTCACATGTCTAAAGGATGTATCTTATTCCTCTCACACCATGACTTCGCTAAAGATACACTAAGCCTTTGTACTCATGGTGGATTCTACAATCTCTGTCTCATCCTTCTTTCCCCAAGTTCCTGCTTACTATCACTCAACTGTTAATGACGTTTTCCTTTGATTATACACAATAAATATGGGAGCATTTGAGAGGCTCGTGGAGTTGGGTCCCTACGCCCTCTCGCTTTCTTGACTTTTTCCACAGAGTCTTGAGTATTCATTCCCTGTACGTAAGACTTCTGCCAGCCAGAACCCACAGTTCCAGGTGAGAAGGATGCAGGCTTTATCTCTCCTACCCGAGGGAGAGAGAGTAGAAAATTGAGATCTGCTCTTCCGTGGTCCCTTCCTGCCCCAGGTCTACTCCAGTTCACCTGCAGCCTTCTGGCCTCTGCTCACAGGGCCTCTGTCCCAGGACTGAGAGCAGCCTTTTCTTCCCTGGTAAACATTTCCTGTGCCTTTTAGAAGTTGGTCTCTTCTGTGCAATACAACCCTGGCAGATGTGATGGTGGTAAGCGTGCTGGTGGGCAGTCACTTGGGGACTGCCAGGAGCCATGCTGATTCTCCTGAGTCTCACATTCGGGGTTACAGAACTGTCGAGCAGCAGAGGAAGCCCTTTAACGTGAGGCCAGCTCAGCATTGCATCACTTTCATTTTATTTTTGAATTTTCAGTGGAGAAATTATTTGTAGCAAACTGTTCCAGATTTTTGGCTGCCTGCTTTCCTCACCACCATTTCCTTGTTGGCTCTGGTGCTTGTTTTAAGAACCAGGTTTCTTCTCTGGTTATTTCTAGCAGCTGGGCTTGCCGAATCCTTGATCTGCATTTGAAGCAGAATGCTTCTTCGTGATGTCAGGCTGATTTTCCTATTTCTGAATATTTCGTGTACACTCAGCAACCCTTTCAAGTGAAATGCTCTTGTCCAATTCTGTTAACCCACATTTGCCGATCTCCTGCTTTCATGCTGAGGGCAGTTTCTTCTTCCTGTAATAAAAGTTAGCAATTTGCATTTACTATTTGAAGGTTCTGGCCCTAGGTGCTTTTGTCCTTAACAGTTTTAATACAATTCACCCATTAAAATGTACAGCGGTTTTTACTCAATGCCCAGAATTGTGCATCGCAGTCAATCTTAGAATATTTTCATCCCCCAACAGGAAGCCCTGTATGCACAAGCAGTCATTCCCATCTTCCTCATCCTCCCCCAGCCCCAGGCAGCCACTGTTCTCTCTCTGTGGATTTGCCTGTGCTGGACATTTCATGTAAAACAAGTTATTTCATGTAAATGGAACTGTCTATTGTGACTGACTTCTTTCACACTGAGTAACTTTTTCAATGTTTTTCCAGGTTGTGGCCTGGGTCAGTACTCTATGCTTTGCTATTGCTGAATTATATTCTACTGTATATCCGGGCCCCACTGTTTACCCATTCATCAGGTGATAGTCATTTGTGTTGTTTCTGCTTTTTGGGTGTGAAGAGTAATGGCGCCGTGAATACTCCTGTAGGAGTTTTTATGTGGACATTTGTTTTCAGTTCTCTTACTTGGGTGACCAGAGAGCAGAAATGCTGGGTCATTCATAAACCAAATGTTCAACTCTCTGAGGACCTGCCAGGCTGTTTTCTAAAGTGGCCACGCTGTGTTACATCCTCACCAGTAAGGGCTGCGCGCTCCGCTTCCTCTGTGTCTTCATTAGTGCTTGTTACACTTTTTTTTATTATAACCTATTGTAGTGAGTGTGAAGCGGTTTCTCCTAGTGGTTTTGACTTGATTTCTTTTACAGCTAATGATATTGAACATCGTTTGATTGTGCTTATTGGCCATTTGTTTATTTTCTTTGAAAAATACATTTTCAGATACTTTATTCACATTTTAATTGAGTTCTCTTTTTCTTGTTGAGTTGTAGGAGTTTTTTCTTTTATTTTATCTGAATACTTAATCAGATAAATAATTTGAAAAAATTTTCTCCTCTCTGTTGTTTTTTCACTTTCTGGATGGTGTCCTTTGAAGCAAATTTTTAACATTTGATGAACTCCAATTTATCACTGTTTTCTTTGTTCCTTGAGCTTTTGGGGTAATATTTAAAATCTGAGGTATTTTATTTAAACTTTTATATAAAAAATAACTTAATTCTTAAGACCGTTCTAGGAGATGGGTGCTGTGGTTGTCCACAGTCTATGGATAGGAGACTGAGGTGCAGAAAATTTCACTGAAATATCAGTGTCACAGCTACCCAGTGCTGTGGGATTTCAGACCCTCATGTTTGTCCCCAGCATTTGTGATCTTCACCACCATGCTCCACTACTGCCTGGAATCGTTAATGAAAAAGTTTTCCTTTTTTGATTTCTTGATTGTTTGTTTTCTCATTGGGGAACTCACCTCTTCATTTTCCTTGTAGAGATCTGTGTAGGTTTATTTTAGGTCTCATGTACTTATTTATTACTCAGGCTCCAGTGATGATTGTGCCTAGTTGATCTAATCAATTCATGCTCAAGTCTTTCCTGCTCATGACACTAAAAAGAGAGTCATGATTTACATAATGCTCAAAGAAGAATGTACTTGAGTGATTTTATTTTTCTAACCAATCAAACCAATCAAATAAAAACCCGGTGTTGGAACAGATTATTAGCCCTGCAGAATAGGGTCACTGTCTTCCTTGTGTTTCATTTCTTTTGTCACAGTGTCTGGATAGTGCCTTGCTGTCCAGCAGTTTTGTGAGTATACGGTGCTCGTGAATCATTGTAAGGAAAGAATTTTGACAACAGACTGTGTTGTTCATTTCACGAGGGAAAAGATCATATAGAAATACTGCTCAGATTTATTTTAAAATTAAGCTTGGTGTTTTGAGAAGGGTTCAAGAAACCATACAAAAATCTTTTTCACTAATTTAAAATCTATCTTAGACACATTATGCTTACATAGCAGAGTAACTTATCAACTAGCCTTGACAAGAGGAGTGTATTATTGATTATCTATTTTAGTTGAAATATTCTACCTGGGATAAAGTAATCAGTGCCCATAAATGAACAAATATGTTCGTATTTCTATGCAACATGGGAGCAGACTTCATATCTTTCTGTATAATATATATGACTGTGTGTTTTAATCTGTCTGTCAGTGTTTTTATAGTTTTTCAGCAATGTTGTAACTTTAGAATTCTTCTAAGGAAACCACCCCCAATTCTAGTGCAGTTTGTACTGTGTATCCTGTCTTATGCATGGGATTCCACTGTCCCCTCTGTGAGGAATTTCCTCTCCTATTGAGTTAGTAGCAGAGTTAAAGGAACTATGATTTCTAGGCCTTTGATCTCCATGTGTTTGCAGTTGGCTGTCAATCAAGATTTTCCCTTTCTTGAGTTTTCATTGTTCAATTAGAATTTTGGAAATAACAATTAATATGTTGCAACACTCTCCCTAGAAACTTGATGTGTTTGTGCTTTTCAGGTTCCAATTTAGGAAAATGTAAATGCACTCTTGTTTTTAAATAGTCCTTTTTCACTAGATATTTGTTTTCTTCTTTATAGTCAAAATAGTTTTTTCCCAATGAATGAATCGGTTTGCATGTTTTAAAAAATACCTTACTTTTTATATTTCTTATTCTAACAGGTATATTCATTGTACAGAATTTAGAAAATAAGGATAAACACAATTATAACTTAAAAATGGCCTCTAATCTCACCTGGAGATACAGTTGTAAGGTTTGAAATTGAGAATTACAAGTCCTCTCAAATTGTTCTTCTATTTCAACTACGGTTTGGTTACTGAGATCCTCGAATTCCCATATGAATTGTAGCAGCAGATAGTCAGTTTCTGCAGAGCAACCCACTGGGATTGTGATCGAGTCAACGTTGAATATATGGATCGCTCTGGGGAGCACTGCCATCCCAAGAATGCTGTCATTTGATCCAGGAATGTGCGTGGTGTGTCTGTCCAGGTATTTAGGTCTTCTTTAATTTTTTTTCAGCATTGCATAGAGTTTACATTGGATTATTTTACTATATTTTTTGCCTTTATACTGAGGACAAGTGTGCAAGGTACCGGGATCAGAAGTGTATTGGAGCTCCGCAACTTGCTGCCACCGGACGCTGTGCTCTTGCTTCGCCCACTGTACAATGTTGCACAAAATAGGACCTAAGTAACTCTCTCTTGAAAGAATGATTATATGATTGCTGGATGATGCTTGAGAGTCCTTGTGATGATGTCTTTTTCCCATGCCCTTTCTTAACTATGCCCTTTCTTAACTATGCCCTTTCTCTTCCTTTCCTCCAGCCTGTGTTTCAGCCTGCCTGTGGCATTGATTTTCCTTGTCTGTGGACTCTTCCTTTCACTAGTTCATGATAATGTTACATGTGAGATGTGGAAACTTGCTAGATGTCAAGAAAGAGCAAATCCATTGTATGCTAATATTTTTAGAGTGTGTTATTGTTTTATCGATTGAAATTAAATCAGGCTGACCCATTGAGCCATCCCCTGAGCTCTTTTTGCCTTCCTCCAGGTGATACTGTTCTCGTTGCTACATGTGCCCTTCCCCCAGACTTGGTTTTGGAGTTGAGTAAGTCACCATCACTGGAGCCCTCTCTTTAAATGATGAAGAGAACATTTGCTCTTTCTCCCTGTTTGGGGACTTGGATGAGATGAGGTAACAGATTAATAATGGAGCCCCACCTCATTCTGACCCCCGCTCTTTCCGTTCCTTTCTCCAGGGGAAGAGTACAATACAAAAATATAAAGATTGTGAGCTAATGAGATAGACAAGACACCCGATCATTTATTAAATACCCTTTCATGCCAGAAACAAATGTATTATACACACAAAAAGCACATAAAATACGGTAGTACTTTGGTTACAAACGTGGGTCCGAGTTCAAGTCCGGGTCTGGAGTGACAAGTCCTGTGAGATGGAGAATTGGTGGGTCGGCTTAGCCTCTCCTGGAGTTGTTTTCTGTCCTGCAGAGATGGGGCTCGCTAGGCGTCCCTCCCCCGTAGAGGTGCTGAGGGCTGTAAAAGACGCGTGTAGGCAGACCGAGCACAGCTGCTCTTTCCTCGTAAGTGCAGGATAGCATAGCTTTTGCGGTGACGGCTTTATGACCACACCGTGTAGACTCTCAGTGCTCCAAAGGGATGCCTTGCGGATTGGAGATGGGATTCTCACTTCTGTAAATACCCAAGGATTGTGTTATTGGGCCTTGCTGATTTGACTCTATTCTTTAGAAAGTACATAATGTAGATATATTTTTCAAACATGCATGCTTTTTTTCTTTTATTATTTATAGTTCTACCCTCTCATCTCTTGGTGTGACTTTTCATGGAATCCAGGAAACAGTCCTAAGCTACCTGCCTCTTCACACTTCTCCGTGGTGGTTTCCTTCCCTGACTAGAAGAGGGTTTTGCATAGGTAATTTTGATTGCTCCCCTTCTCTTGGAGACTCTCTGTTTGTCTGCCCATCTCTCACCTGTCCTTCTGTCCATTTCTCTACCCACTCATTCTTCTGACTTGTTCCAAGAAGCATTTCAGGCAGCTTACAGAAGAACAGATACCAAATAAACACGTGAGAAAATGGGGCCAAGTTCATACAGTGAGGCTAGGAGTTGAGCCTGTGTGAGATTTGCAGGCGTGAGACACACGCCTCTGCCTTGTGACTTATAAGATAGACAGCATCAATGTGCCTGAAGCTCCCAGCAGACACAGGGAAACAGGGTTTGTGGAAGATGCTCATTGGCTGTGAAATAAATAAGTGGCTTAGTAGAAGCCCAGCTTTTCCAAATACTAAGGATTAGGAGAATATTTTAGTGTCTTCCAAAATCAAAGTATTGCATCTTTTCTTTTTCAGAGTTTTATGTATAGTTGGTTTACATTCTATACCTGGAAATTTCTCCAAAACTTCTGCCCACGTGAGTCCCATGACTCGGGAATGGGGTGGTTCTGCTCATTGACGGGTGTTGGCCAGAAACGGAAAATGGCAGCCTCAAAGGAGCCTGGGATTTATCACTTATGTTTTTTCAGTGCTGTAGATTTCAGAAAATGCTTTCACCGTTTCTCTCCATCTGAGGCAGCAGCGTGCTCTCTTACCAGCATCAGAAGATCAGGGCTACGGGATGGTGGGGTTTGACTGCACTGACGTGAAGACAGCTGAGCTAGTCACTGCAGGTGTGGTGCTTTCACGTAGTGCATTTCATGTTCTTTAATTGGTTTCAACAAGTAGTTAATTAACTGAGTTAATTAACATTTAATAAATATGATGCTTTGTTGAAAAGACAGTCATAGGCAGAATATAAGTTGTGAACACTTTAAAAACGGTTTCATTACTGAAATTTCAGTAGGGAAGATTCAGTTTATCTTATTTACGCCTCTCTTTAAAAGTAACAAAGAAACAAGACAGAAAAAGCAGAGGATGATTTCTATTCTTCCTCTCGGCTTGCAGGTGCCTTCACCTCCAGTGGCATCCATCCAGACATCAGCACTGACACTGGCCGTGCTCAGAATTGCCTCAGCCCTGAAGACACAACTGACAAATAGAAGGGGGGGGCGCCCTGTTACAGGGGGTGCTGTCACTTTGTGGGTCCTTATGTAACTGCGTGGTGTTATTCAGGATCGCCCTTTCTACACTGCGTGACGGTGCTGTGGTGTCTCCTAGTTATTTGTTTCTGTAAGTACTCGTGTGTTTTTTCCAATGTGTGGTACTAGACATCAAAAAATGCTTTTTTCAGGTGAAAAATAGTGTGTATTTAATATAAAAGTCTGAAAAAAGTGTCAAAAGTGTCTATCTTGTTCCCAGTACTCAGAGATAATAATTAACACTTTAAAATCTATTTTCTGTTCTTTTCATCAGTGTGTATTACCTCTGTCATAAAAACCAGCGAGCACTGTGTGCCTGTTTACTGTATGGAGACCTCCATTTTCCATTCGGCTTATTACACATTTTTCTACAATATTCTATCTCCACTGGCATGATTTTTAATGACCAGTATAGCATTCTGTCTTGTGGAGGCATCGTCCATTTTACTTTGGACTTAAATAAACTTTTAAATTCCAAGTATACTTAACTGAAATACTGAAAAGAGAACTGTGGTGGTACCGAAAGTCCCCTACTTCCCTTCCCCTTATTTCCAGAGAGTAAAAACTGCTGACAATGTGGAGTATGTATTTCATGACCTTTATGCCTATGTCATATATATATACACATACATCACGAATATGAGAAATCTATGTATATGTGAGTGTATATATGCTTTATTGAAAAATAAGGCCATACTATATGTTTTCTGCAGCTCGGTTTATTCACTCAGGTATATATCATTGACTTCTTCCCCCTCTAGACTCACCCGGTCCTTTCAGATAGAGTAGAGGGTTTTCCTGATGTGCAGGTTTATTCTCTTGTGTAAGGACACCTTTCGTGGGAGAGTACTGTGGACAAGGCCTTGGACCACGCCGAAACGCCGGAACTTAAGTGCCCACAGCTCGCCGTGATTTACCGCATCATTGTCTTGATGGTAGACACTTAAGTTTTCTCCATCTTCCACTGTCAGAAAGGGTGTTTGACTGGAATCCTTCTTATACAAACATTCCTGTGATCTTGTATGAGTATTTCTTTAGTTAAAGTTTCTGGAAATTTAGTCCTTGTATGTGACAACTACATAAATCACAGGCTCCTTTCAAGTGAATCTAGAAATTCCTTCTCCTGTGGGGAATGAAAAGATGTAGAATAACTTATGTAACCAATTCTCTATCGCTGGATATGATTTCACTTCAGCTTTTCTTCTCACCATTTTAAACAGTGCTGTGTAAATGCTCTGATGAGTACATCTATTTGAACTGATTTTTTCTAAATGAAACAATTCCTAAAAGTGGAGTGCAGCCTGTGTGTACACACGTTATTCAGAGTTTACATATCCATTGACATGTCGTCCTCCAAAAGATCGCTCACAGTTTGTTCTCTCAAAGATGGACACTAGCTAGAATATCTTTTAAAAATATGTGCCAATATGATGAGCAAAAGTGCTTTTTCATTGTTTTAATTTACACTTGATGACCAGTGAGGTATTGAGCATTTTTCACTCATTAGCCATCTGACTTTTAAAAAGTGAATGATCTCTTTTGTCCGTTGAACACATTTAAGTGAGGGAGCTTCTAGTTGCTTTGTGACAACTCTATGTATATTATGAACATTAACCCCTTGTCTTCATCAAGATGTATCAGAGAGCTTTTCCTTGTAATTTTTTGCCTTTCATTTTGTTCAGTAGGTTCATTTTTGTTGTGGCCCAAAATAATCTTAAGATAGTAAATGTCTTCTTTTTGGGTTTTATTCTTGATATTATTCTTAGAAATGCTTTCTTATAATGGTATAAATTTCTTCTGTAGGTTTTTTTAATCTCTAAGATGGAGATACTAATGGTACTTGTTATAGTGAGGAGAAGTTGAATTAATATGAGCAAAGAATTATATTCGCTGTTATTAGTACTTTCTAATATTCACATCACTTTCTGTAATTTTTCTTGCGGTCAATATGACTGGAATAGAATTTGTTCTTTCCAGGGGATTCTCTGATTGTCCCAAGACAATTATTGAATTCATACTTTCCTTTTTAACTTGAAATCCCACCTGTAAAGAATAGTTATGTACACTAGAGTCTCTTTTTGAGCTCATGGTTTATTTCTGTCAATCTTATTTTCTTACTCTAGCACTTTATCTTACATATTGTAAAAATTTATTTAATATCTGACAGTGCGATTTTTTTGATTCTCTTTACCATCCCAAATTTTCTTGGCTAGTATTATGACTTTATTATTCCTGAAGAATTCTAATATAATTTTTCAAGTTAAAAAAAAAAGAAGTGTTGTCATGGGATTTTTTAGTAATTTTGATTTATCTTTAGGAGAACGTACATTTTTTCAAAACTGCTTTCCTCCATACAAAATGTTGATGTCTCTACTTTCACACCTCTTACTTTACCCCTCAGTACAGTCCTGTACTTTCTCCATGTACAACATGGGCATTGTTTTTGAGTTTATTCCAGATTATTGTTGATGATTTTGTTAATTTTTTAAGTGAGAATTTTTTGCTATTATATTTTTTAACTGTTAAAACTGACACCTAGGAAGGAAGATTCGGTTTGTAAATAATCACTTTGTGACTTCTCATTTAAAATTGTAAGTTTTAAGTACTTGTTACAGAATCCTTTCTTTTCTGTTTTTAAAAATTTGTTTCCAAGATTCTCAAAATGGTCATAGCAAAGTAGTATAGGTGAGGAGACAGATGGAGAGAGGTAGTGTGGCTCATGTACAAACTGTGAGCACTTTCATGGCTGCCTTTATGCTGGAAAAGCTGCTGAAGAGTCCAGGATAAACCAGGGGTGGCTTTGTATGCAGTTGAAAGCCAGCTTTCCTGCCTGTATGGTGAAGCCTGGTGGGCGTGGCAGGTAGATGATCAAGGTCGAATGGAGGTTATTGGCTGCACAGAGCACTGTGTCTGAGAACTGGAGAATATCACCATGGGAAATGCTTGGTGCCAGGAACAATGCAGAGGAGCTGGGGACCCTGTGTGTTAAGGATTTTCCAGCCCTGGGAGTGGGAAGATCAGACTCTGCATTCAGATCTGAGTTTGAATTCATCCTCTTTAGTTTACTTGTCCTCTGACTTTGGTCAAGCTATATACCCTCTTTCACTTCCTGTTTTCTTATCTCTCAAAATAGGAGAATTACAGCCTGCTGCTAGATTGTTTGGTCAAGTTAAATAATTAGTGTCTATAAGATGCCACGTACAGTCACAAGCTCAGTGAGAAATGGGCTGTCGGCTGTTCTTCTGCAACTCAGTGCTTGACAAGACATGGGGGAAAGCCAGTCCCTAATTTGTGTGTGATGCAAGTAGGAACAGAATTAATGACTTGCCTTTCCCTAGCAGTACTCTTACAGCTTTGCTTCATTTACTTCTTTCCTCCTTTACTTTCCCCTTTGCCGTCCTCCAACAAAAGAGCCTGAGACTCTCTCAGAATACTAGATTCAAATTAATTTAAAGGTTGGCTCATCCTCATGAAATGATAGTAACATAAAGAAAATCTGTGCACATCCCAGAATACATTGTATTTGATTTACACACACACGCGTGCACACACACACACACACAATCAGCCTCCCTCCCACTTGCAGAGGGAGAAGGATCACTTTTTCTGAGTTTTCACTCACTGAGCGTGAGAACAGTGTCTCTTACACAGACGTTCACCAGGCTTCGTGCATGGTGTTTTTAATTGAATTTCTGCTTTGTAGCCATAGATATAGTCTCCTAATAGAAGAGAGAAAGTGGAGACATAGACATTCTGCTGAGATATTGGTGTCATCATATTTTAGTTGGAAAGGACTTAAGACAGAATAGAGTCGTAATATTTTATGGGTGAGAATCCATGATGTTGTAACTTGGACAAGAACCTGGACCTTCTGCCATCTTGTCCATAAGGGTGAAGAGGCAACTGGGCAGGGAATGGTAGGGATCCTTCTTGCTTGAGTTCCATGTTCTTGCTAGTTTTCATTGCTCAGCTGCCTTTAGTTTATGTCCATGAGGCCTCTCATGGGAAGGTCACTCTGTCCTGATAGATTGAGTTTCTTATCAGCAAAAAGCTCTGGACCCACTCATATTTCCCAGAGTTTTCTGCTGACCTGCTGACACTTTATATAATTGAGATCTAAGAAACCACTGAATATAAAATACTTATTGTTATTGTTTGCCCTCGAGTTCCATAGGAATGGGGTGCTGTCTCAGGCTGTCTACAGCCAGATCCGAACAAAGATAGGGTGACAGGTTGTGCTGCTGTTTCTCCACAGTCGAAGGGGATTACCACCTTAGCTTTATATTCAAGGCAGATGAGTTCAAATCTTGCCTTTACCAGTTATTATCTTTGTGAATTTGGGGAGAAACTGTACTTTTTTGTGTCCAAATTTGTTTATCTGTAAATAAGTTCAGTATTTATTTTAAGGTTTCTGTTTTAGAATTGAATGAGCTAATTCCCTCATTTATACCTAAAATAGCGATCGCATGGTTCTATGCTGGTGCCTTGGTAGTTGATTACTAAGGGACACGGCAGTGAGAGTGGGGGTGGGGGACCCCTGGATAATAGAGCTTATATTCCAGGATATGCTTGTAAAAGACTGGATGTGCAGTGGATTTTTAGTAAATATCTACTCCTTTCCTAATCTGCATTGATTGTGTATATATCTTTATACTAATATATGAACAATTTTTATTGCAATTTAAATATCTTTGTAGTATTTACAATATCTAGCTATAAAAATACGTGAAATAAAATGATTTGAATTTATTTTCTTTTCAATAAGCAAAACAAAATAAAATAGAAAAGAAAAAAGTTTTGAAGGAGTAGAAATAATTTTATTTCTGTGGAATCAATTCCTTATAATAGGTTTTTTGTTCGTGTTGTTAAAAAGCATATAAAATTGATAGGTTGTGACATACTGGAAATGAGGAAACAGTGGAGACATACTACCTCTAAGGCAGTCAATTTGTTACCAAGTCCAAACTCATTCTGCTTGCTGCATGACAGGCCAATAAATCGGGAGATGAGATGTTGGAGTAAGGAAAAGAGACTTTATTTGAAAAGCTGGCAGGCCCAGAAAATGGCATATTGTTATCCAGTAGAACTCTCTTCCCCAGGGCAGAATTCAGTCTCCTTTTATACCAAAAAGGGGCGGGGATGTGGCTGGTTGTTGCAAACTTCTTGTTGTATGAATTGTTTGTCCTTGAAATCCTTTGTTCCTGCAGCTGTCCATGTGGGTCAAATTATGGTGCACCCGTATAACCTCCAAAAAAAAGAAAGGTTATTCAGTATTTTACAACTTGCCATCTATACATAAGTGTAGAAGAGCAAATATTCTTAAAGATCAGAGCCCGGAGAATAGGCCCTCCTGGATATTTCAGGCTAAAGGCAACTTTCTTTTACAAAAGGTGCAGAAATATCAAGTCTGAGCCTAGAAAACAAGGTACAGGATTAAAGCCAAACGAACACATCTAACATGGAGTGAGATTTGTTCTTTCTATTACAATTTCTTTTTCTCCCTCATAAATAATTTTACTAAGAAACATGAGTAATTTTTTTATTTTTGCTTCTTAATAAAGGACTACAACTATATTTTAGTGAGCAGGGATGCTGTGCGTGCTTTGGGGTCACAGCAAACTCTTATTGGGGGTGGTCGACCCTGCAACATGCCTGATGCCCCGTGAGTGTTGGTGAGGGTCCCCCTAACCAGAGGCTCTCTTCAGGAACCACCATATGGGCGTTGACCTCTGGCACCTCTTTTTCAGCTGCAGGAAATTTTTTCAGATTCTATGATAGAAAAATCACTCCAGCTGGGGATAATCAGGGAATAAAGGAAGAGGAAATGGGCTTGAAGTAGAGTAGAAGAGAAGGACAGAAGCTCAGGGAGCCTGGGGGCTTGGCAGCGGGGCCTCAGGGGAGAGAGGAGCAGAGGTGTGGATGGGACCGGCTACGGAACCAGCTCCTGCTGCTTTCCCTGCACCCAAGCCACACAGCTTTTAATAGGGCCCAGGACTCTCTCCTGTCTGGATGTCACTCTGGGCAGAACCTTGAGAATCGAAGGTAAGGGGTGGGCAGCACTCACCTAGGGATTCACTGAGGAATTTGTTCAAGTCCACATTGACTTTTCCAGTCATGTGCCTTCACCTGTTCTTTATCTCAGGATCTGAGAAGCAGAAGCAAGGAACTCAGGGAGAGATCCAGGAAGATATCTGACTGTGTTAAGAGACGACAGTCACAGTGACACTGGGAGGGAAGACACTTGCAGCAAAGTAAAATAAATTCACAACTATTGCATCAGAGCTGCAGGTGTGAGAGAGCCTAAGCCTGTCTCAGAGTGCAGGGGACAAGCGGAATGGAATGGTAAAATTAACACTGACAATTGAAATTTTGTTAAATAGCCTGCTACTTTTAATTTTATCACTTGAATGTATGCAGGTGTATTTCTATGAGCATTTATAGGTTCACACAACCCCACCAGCCCCTCTTGCCCCCATGGGGGATGGGATTTCTCAAGCACAGTGCCCCTCCTGCTTGCTTGGGCCACGCTGCGGGTCCTCGCCTGGGGACGGACTGCTACAGGACACTGAGTCCCCGAGGCACGGCCTGGGATACATGACAGGAACATCTGTGCTCTTGGCTGACGGCCTCCATTTCCCCCTGCAGTGTAAGAATGCCGGTGACTCAGTTAGAAGCATGCATCCAAGCCATCCTTCCGTGTCATCACCATCTAGAAGCGGTGCCTGAATCTTCTGAATTTCTGCAGAATGTGGTTTACAATCACCTTCAACAAGTGAGTATGTGTCCTCTTTCAAGTGGAGGAATTACTGCCGTTTTCCTGGAACTTACCACTAGTCCATCTGATTTTTCTGTGCTAGGATTCAGTATGGCCTGCTAATAACTCTGCAGTCAGATCTAGAAACCCTGATGAAGAGGATTATTTATTTTCTTTCTTTATATGATAGTATTTTACTTTCAAAATTCTTAGTTTTCAGTTCTTGGAGGAGTTTTTTCGGGGGTTGGAGAAACAACTTTGCTCTTACCATCTTTGTTACCTTTTGCTATATGCGTCTCACCTGTCTTCTGTCACTTGTGAGGCGGTTCCATTTGTGACCCTGTCCGGGTTGTTCATAGTATAAAACATAAAATCTGTAAAAGTACAGTCCCTTTTACTCCGAAGACATTCCACAAATACTCCTTTAATCTGGGTGTGGTTTTAAGAAGACACAAACATTAGAATATATACTTGCAGGTTGCCAGTGCAAAATCCCCAAATTAATAGTCGAGCGCAACATCTAAAATCTTTCTAATGTACCATGGATTTGTATGGATAAGTGAATTAGTTTGCTAAGAACTCAATTCTCCCAAGCTGATGCTCTGCCAGATGGTGGGGCCGAGGAACGAGGGCGTGTCCTGCCCTTCCTGAGCTGATATTTTCATGGCAAAGACCTTCACCAGGTGAAGAAATTGAAGTTTCTTCTAAGAACAGTGGGTCTGAAAAGAGTCCAAAAAGCGTGGGAGTGACACAATCCCATTTGTCTCAAGGAGGGGAGAGTGGCTGTGGGGCCACTTGGGAGACTCATGAGTCCTGGTGGGCAGTGTTGTTGGCTTCCACTTGAGCGGTGGGATGGTCAGTGGGTAAAAGCGAACATATTGAAGGCATGTTTAGATGGTAAAGAGGAAAGGGTCAATGCTTTCTGTGAAGGTAGGATGGAGTAAGGCCCAGGTTTCTGGGTGGATTAATGAGTTAAATAATGGTCCTGCTGTGTTCTGAGGAGGGAAAGCTGCAGAGGGAGTTCTGGGGGAAAACTGATGAGTTGAGCTGTTGGTAAAGTGAAAGGCTCTTAGATGCGTGGTCTGGGAGCTCTGGTAAGAGCCAATAGTGAGTAGGGGGTGGGGGGGAGAGAGACTTTCAAATCATTTTGTCTTGTGAATATACATATAAGAATGAGTAATGACACAACCCCTCTATATTCTGGATTTAAAAGCCAGTAACATTTTGCTATATTGACTGCAGGGTTTCTTAATTTTTTAATAGAAATAAAATAAATAGAAACAAAATAGTGGAGTTAATGAATATCTTAGAGTTGATGTGTGCCCTTGTATGTATTTTCATACCTCATCTGTTTATAAACATAATCTACAAAAAGTTAACTTGCTTAGCATAAGGGTTAAACAGAGGGACGTGACACACTCTGTTGGTGGTTCAAGGTGATTTCTTAGGCAAATTATTTAGCCTCTCTCTGCCTTAGTTGCATCTTCTGTGACGGCCCCCGGGCCCCTTATCACAGCTGATTTCCTAGACTAGATGTTGGGAGGGAGGCTGCTGAAGGGAGTAAGAGGTGGCAACTGCTAGGGTCACTGAAGAGAGAGACAAAAACAGATTAAAGCCAAGAAACTGAGTGCTAATACCCTCAAAGGAGAAAGAATCCCTCAGTTTTTTGAGCCACTTAGCGTAAGGGAAAGAAAATCATGTGGATCCAAAGCTCTTGAGCATATGAGTATTGTGGGTGGGAGGGTTTCATCAGAAAAGGGTTGAGAAAAGGCCTTTTGGTTTCCCTTTACGTTTCCAGTAAGGATGAGGCGCAGAAGAAAAACCACCTGCTTCACTGTAGAAGGTGCTGTTTTGTGAGAAACTGACCAAAGGTTGGAAACCAGTCATCAGTGGTGCTGGCAAATGAAGAGACTTCTGGATTGGGTGGGGCACTTGCTGTGACTTCCAGGTGACCTGCTGGCTGGGGGCTGTGAGGCGGGCAGTAGGTTTGCAGTGTGACCTGGGCATAATCTCTGGCATTGAGGCTGCTGTTCTGACTAGCAGAGCTGGGCAGACACCGTCCTAATGGGGCTGCTCGGGATGAGGTCTGGGACACCTGCCGTGCTGAGGGCGAGAGGAGAGCTCTCCTGAGGTTGTGTCCCTGTGAAGATTAGAAACGTCCTCCTGCAGGGGAGGAAGAGCCTCTGAGCAGCATGCCAGATGCACAGGCAAGACCAGCCTGAGCATGGAGATTTCAGGAAGCCGGAATTCATACAGGCCCGAATAGCCTTGTTCCTGAGAAACTGGAGGGAAAAGATGCTGCAAAAGCATGCTAAGTTCAGACCCTGTGGTGTGTCATGAGTGATAGGAAAAGACTGTTCAGGCAGCCACGAGAGAACCCTGTGGGTGTCCCAGTTGGGCGTCACACAGGAGGGAGGAGCAGAGTTATATATTGTGTCACTTATTAGCTGTGTGACTTTGAGCAATATCACCCCACCTCTCTATATATATATCTACATCTGTAAAGTGACAGAGTGGCAACTCGTGTCATCAGAAGGCTTAGTTTAGCTCTGATCCCCTTTGTCCAGTCCTGTCAGTGCTGCCCTGCAAGGTTCTGCAGCGGCTGCTCTTGCCCTGCGATGGGAGGGCATAAAAGGGCATTGTAGCACCCGAGGGCAGGAAGGGGTTGCTTTAAAAGCAGACATGTAGCCTCCTGCAGCTGCAGACATGCAGGCAGTTTGGTTTATATTCTTGGAGAGGACTTTGGAGGCCTTTGCATCGACTTAAGACATGTTTTCCCTTGGGGACCTGATTTGCCTTTGCAGATTATTGTTGAAGATTTGGGCTTCTGGCAAAGCTGTTTTCAGAGATGGGTATATACGTAAAATATCATATAAAATAAAATGATTTATTTAACGTGTGCGACTTTGCAGCTGTTGGGAACAGCTCTGTTGGCCTGGTCTCCATGGAGGACACCAAGGATCAGCAGAGCATGCGGGAGGGAAGGCAGACTGCAGTGTTTCTGCGGGGGGTTCTCCCCAGCATGGTGCTCTGCTGAGTTGACTCTTCTCTGAGTTTGGTTGCCAGAGGAGCAGACAGCAAAGTAATGAGTTCTGGAGGGATTGTATAATGACAGGAAGAAATAGGAACCTGGAGATTTTCCGGACTAAAACACGCTTTTGGTTCCTGATTCAGTGTGTTCCATTACAGAATTGATGAGTTGTGTCTATTCTGGAACGTCATTGAAATAAACGTTCAGCCTAAATGTTAAGGGCTTTGATTTATTTGGCTGGAGGACTCGAGCCGGGATGACAGCATCTCAGATCACTCTGAGGGACTGCTCCCAGGAGGTAGGGGAGGAGCTAGGATATATAGAATCTTTACAACAAAGACCAGGTAATTGGAACAATAAAATATTGCTTGTTATCTAAAGAAAACCAGATATCTCAAGTTCAAGTATTTACTGCTTTTCTATGTATGGTGGGAAGCAAACATTTGGGTCATTGAATTCATTCCTTTGGCAAGCACCTGGCTATCTAGGGCCAGTATCCTGTCCTTTCTTGCTCTGAGTCTGCTCGGAGGGCACCACTGTGAGTGGTTGAGAGGCCGGGCTGCAGGCATGTTCGCTGGGGGTTGGCAGCAGCCGCTTTTGACTTGGATTCAGCATTCTTTGTTTACTGACATGGTTGCAGTATTTTCATGCACATTGTAGTATTTTCATTCACAGTGTTCCCCCTTGGTCCTAAATTCGACCAATATTTTGAGAGACATTTCATGACCAATTTTGTCCCACGGTGCTAGGATGGCTCATTCCAAGTTCAGGTGAAAAATCTTCTGAGTTGCCATTCAAGGTGTTAGTTTTTTTATCAGGCCCTGTTGATACTAAAAGTTCTCTGGATCACCTGTCTTACTAGTCTATTATGATCCAGGAAGTGTTTAAACTTCTTTGCTCATTTCCATACCTAGAATCACACTATTATATTTATTTTATTCAGGGTTATAAATTTTATCTGTTTCTTCAAGATGTTTAGCCATCATCAATCTTGTGGGCCTAGTTACACATTGGGAAATGTAACAGACAACAATTTTATAAAATAGACAGGATATAAGTAATAAAGCTAGTAACGTTAATAAAGTCACGAGTAAGAATTTAATAGTCGAGAAGTTGTATTTTTGGGTTAAAATTTTGCTTGTGTTCCTGAGTTTGATCCTATGAGAAAGTTCATATTTATGGTCAGGGTCAGGGCAGGTATTAATTGGCCAGGTGAAATCTCCCACCTTGTAAGATCAACAGTGGCCTAAACAGAACTATAATTTCTTTTTAGAATAACGTTTCTGAGGGCTATCTAGTTAGAGCCTTGGAGTAGGGAAACCCACCAAGGTAACACAGAAGTACTAGACATAGGTAATTTATCATAAACTTAACAAGTGGAGTAGTTCATAATCAAAGGTTGGAGAAATTATCAAAGTAATTTTTATACAGTCCTGGTCCGGTGTCCTGGGTCAGCTGTCTGGCTCAGATGTCGTCTTCTTCTCATCCTGGTCTGGAAGCTTTTTCTCCATTTGGGCATTGTTTTAAGGTGAGCAGCGCTCTATAGGCCAGTGCACTGCAGGGGATGTTTCAGATAGGAAATTAATCCGAGACTCCGTTTCCTTCAGCTTTGGTTTGTATGGTCTAGTTAAGAGTACCTGAAAAAGGGTATTTCCATTCAGGTTGGAGACAGTTCTTTAAGTCATGCCTGTTGCAGTATGTATAATCCCCTGGCTGCAGGTCATGGGGCATTGGAACTTTACCCAAGGATAGATTACTGAGCTTCAGAAACAAACCTAGAGTATTCTTTTCATAATTCAATTAAACTATACAGTAAAGTGACATAACAGCAAGGAATGATCTGGGAAGTGTCTTAGTAAATATGGACCTCAATTAACAAAACTAGAATTTAATATCCACTAAAATATAATTTTTTTCTCTCTAAAGTTACCCTCAGTTTTCTCAAATATAGCCAAATCAAGATTAATTTGTTTACAAGTTAAATCTGATTATTTGATCATATAGGCTTTTTAAATTGACTGTGTTGGAAGTTTTAATACGGAGTCTCAGGGTAGAATGTTAATAAGCTTTTCTAAGACCAAGAAAGCCACGTCAAGGCTTTTCATGAATTTTTGCCTTACAGATTTAGGTAAATTCTTTTCTCTTTAAAATCCTTAAAATACCTTTATACTCCTATATCTCTTAGGAGATGATCTCTCTAATTTGTCTGATAGAGCCACTGGGGACCTAAGTATTTTTAGTCTTTTGAGGGATCAGATAGAGAGAAAAGATAACTGTTCCAAGTCTGTATACATAGGTATAATTTATCAAATTGCTGTGAACCATAACTAGCTTAAGGAGAAGAGATTCTTTATGTCTTGGAAACAGGTTAAAAGCCAGTAGTATTTGAAACAAAATCAAAAATTATAACCATATTCACCAGGTTACTCAGTCCCATGTAACTAATTCTTTTAATGAGAGTTTTCATTAGAACTTTAAAATTTCTTACCCAGTTTAGTTCAGTGCTGTAGTTTGAAATTTATTAGAAATCAGTAAATCTCCTTGAAGAGAAAGCATTTTGCAAAACCATCAGAAGAAAACAATTAACTGTCTATAAATGATAAAATATTTAAAAGCATGGTTAAACACCGTTACACTATAATCAATAAAGAAACCTGTTCACTATACCCATAATTATCACTGGTAACATTTCAGATAAACCAGAATTTTAGGGAGTGCATATAATTTCTACAATACCTATATTAATAATATTTCTCATTCAATATAACCTTAGAAGTTTTATGATTCATTTGACAATTCCATGTTATTTAAAATGCCAAATGAAACTTTATAGTTAAAAATCTCTCTTTGGGATGTTTCAGGGGCCTTCTGTAGCATCCCAAACTTAACTAGAGATTAAAAGAATTTTAATTAATTAAATTAATTTTAATGTAATTAATTATAATTTTATATTTGGGGAGCTTTTTGAAAGATTTCAGAACACTTGATCAGATAAACATATAGATCACTGTAAAGTAGTACTAATTCATTAACAGGAAAATATGTCAAAGGTAAAGGCAGAACAGGTCAGCTAAGAGGTATAAGAAGTTTTACAATCTGTTACTGAAGGTGGATTAATATTTTAAGAAAATTTTTTCCTCTTAACAGAGAGAAAACCAAATCTAATCTTGTACCAGCTTACTTCTAAGATTCATTTACGTTGCCCAATTTGATTCTGAACTTAGCCAATTCTGACCTCGTACAAAACTTTCCTCAGGGTTCCTTTTCCACAAGCCTTCCACAGCTTTCTATACTTATATTAGTGTGTCCCTTATTTTGTCTTCCATTCAGAAGTAACCAGCTTCAGGAGAAAGTCATTATTTTTCATTAACAAAGTATAATTCCATTCTTACATCTTCCTTTACACATTTATATTACTTTCCTAGGATACTGAGATCATTCCCTTACTAATAGAGACCATTTCTGTGTGGCACCAACCATTGATTAGTATTTCTAAACACCTTTAGTTTCACTGTAAGAGGAAGTTAAATGTTAAGTAATTCATATTTCAATCTTATTTTATCTGACAATGGCATAGATATTTAATAAAATCTTGTCATTTAACTTAATTTAGCACAACTCTAGAATTTAAAGATATCAAACATTTAGAGATTATTTTAAGCATACATTTTAAAAATATATTTTAAATATTTACCCAAAGCTCTCATCTCATTTGCATTTAATTTACTTAAAATTTTACCACAGCACATTACTGTTATTTTTTTTTTGACAAATCTGCAACAGATATAACATGATCTTATTTGACTTTCATTAAACCTAGGTACAGTAAAGGTATTTACATAATATTGATGACTTTAAAGATGTCTATATTAATTAGAACATACTTAAACTAAACAATATCAAATATTATCTTAATATTGAATATTTTCCAATTCACATGATGCTGAAAGTCAATTTGTTAAGTTTTTATTATAAAAATACTTAATTTTTAAGCTCGTATATTTTTACGTCAATTAAGCAGAGCTCTTTGACTTTGAATTTTTTTTTTAGCAGTAGAAATATCTCACTTCTATAATCTGTACGCAGGCTTATAAAAAGACAAAAGCTAGAGATCTCATAGATTCACTTAAAAACTTACTTATAAGATATTTATAATAATAGTTGGAGTAAGCTGAATTTGCTTGCTCAAATCACTAAGGCTTACTATTTATGAAACAGATAGTTAAGATTTCTTCACAAAGTCTGAAGGACCCGTCAGAGTTCTGAGTTCTAAAATGCCAAAAATTTCTTGGCCACAAGTTTTATTTCGTTGAGCTAGTTAAGCTCAGTCCTAGGTCACTGTTTGTTGTATTTATATTTCTGATCTTCAAGACAAAGACACTCTCTTCCATGTCCCCAGAGAACTGCTCTGTCACCCAGACCCAATTTTATCTCCTTAATTGGCATTTTTGTATCAGTGAGAAGAGCTGAAAACAAAGAATTCCATGTAATAAAACTTTAAGGTTTTCTTTATTATGTCTTCCAAAGCTTGCATAAGGCATTTATTAAGGTCTCTTTTCCTTGAGTTATAAGTTAAACCCAGGGTAAACCTATATTTTTTTATTAGCCACTCAAATTAGTTTTTAGTTTTACGTTATATTGGATGGCTCATGTAACTATATTGGTTTCCTTTAATTTGTTCAATTAATATTTTCAGAGGGACAGATATATGCCCAGCCTTATAATACCAAGAAGGGGAAGCGTTTTTCCACTGAAACATATCTATCCCACAACATAAGCAAAAGGTTTATATAAAGACCATTTAAATATACCAATTTCACAAACTTTTATCTCAATTTTATTAAATCTTATAACTTTAATTTTTATATTTATTAAGTTTAATCAATAATTCTTATTTCTAGAAGGAGTGCCAGAAAACTTTTTTTTGTGTGTTTGCATTATATATAATTTTATAGAAGTCTCTAGGATGCCCAAGTTTCAGCCAAAGAGCTTAGGCCCTTCTTGATTTTTAATTTCATTAATTGGTCTGTTGTCCCAATCATTGATCAAGTATTTCAGTCTACATATAAATATATTTTAAACTGTGGTAAATAAAATGGACTTGTTTAAAGTTTATTGTTGGGGGGGAGTAGGTGATCTCTTTGGCCCTTTTTTTTTTTAACTTTACATAGTGTAGTATCAAAACCCTGTATGTAAATCCAAAAATGTCCATTTTATTTATCTCATTCAAAATAACCATATAAAAATATTTATCGTTTTGGGATAAGCTACTTATCTGTTTTTTCGACATTTTTACAATCAATTTTCCAGTTATTCAACCTACATAACATTAATTATTCTAAGTTTTTATTAGCATCCCTAGAAACATTTATCAGAAAGGAAAAACACAAATGTAGCTTTTCAAACCAGTTATATTTTTTTATCTGAGTTCTTAGGTTAACCATTAGATATATTTTTCTGCATTTAAACTTTATTTTAATAGGTACCAATAAAACAGCTGTTTATAATGAGATCTCTTTAAACTTTCACCAATTAAAAAGTTTTTCCAAATTAAAAAATCCATCATATGGCCATCAAATTATATACAAATTATATACAAATTATATACAAATATATATATATATAGTGATTTTAAACCAATAAGATGAAGAGGCCCTTCCACATGAGAGTCGGGGTGTTGCCTAAATAAAATTCAAAGGTTTACTCTCCAAAAGCTTAAAGCCTTCGTGGTCCAGGCTGATGCAGCAAAGTTTAAGATGGCAAAATATCTGAAAATTGGTACAATCAAAGAATGGCTTAGAATCCCAATTTATTTGTGTGGCCACCATATGTACACAATACTTGAAACTTTTGTACGGCAGAGTCCAAGGTTTCCTTTAAAAACTAAACTAAACATATATATACTTACATACACACACTTAAAACACCCAGAGAAAGATAAAACATTTACATTTCAAGGACACAGGAAGAGAAATCCAAGTTCCCCCTAAAGGGGATTTTGTTTTTATAAGTTCAGAATTCCAAAAAATGTTTTTATCAGGCCTGGTTATTTTCAGAGTGAGTTTTTTTTTTTTCTTATTCCCGATTAATGTTGTAAGTTTTGTATGTACATAAATCTGGCTGGGGTAATAGTTGGAGACTGGCAATCTGTCATTTCTTTTTCTTTTCTTTTTTGTTCTTTATTTTTTTTGAAAGTTCTATTCCCCATTGTAAGGTCGGGTTCTCAGAATAAATTTGCTAGTAAGTTTCCCACAGGGACAACTCTGTGGCATGAAGCCTTTGTCTCTACCACTCCTGGAAGATTCTCTGTCACCCGAGAATGCTGTTACCAGCCAGGAGGATGGTCCGAATTTTGGAGTTGAAAATTTCCTCATAAGAGTTTTACTTTTATCCTGAAAAATTCAATGGAGGTAACCAAATTGAGGAAAATATTAGACCAGCCACTTACCTAACCACTCAGTCCTGAACCCAGTGTCTTTCAACTGGGACCCACTCGGGATGTCTCCACTGGGTGAGTATTTTCCTCATATGTTTCCACCAGCCCCACTTTGGACATATCCTCAAGGTGGGTATTTCCTGTTATCTTTCAAACAGGCCCCACCCAGTATGTCTCCACTGGGTGGGTAATTCACCTCAGTTTCTTTCAACTGGAGGGCCACGCACCTGGATACACCGCCAGATAAAACTTAGGATCATCAACCAATATGTGAGATCTGAGAACCAGGAGAGACTCAGCAAAATTCATCTGGACTCCCCGAGGAGGCGGATGGGCACAAAGGGCCAGTGCTGGTAGCAAGGCTTCGGTTACTCGGAGAGTTCAGGTGGAGAGAAATCTGCTGTGGGTCCCTTCATGGTGTCCAAAACTGTTGACTGAAATACATGTGCAGCTTTAAAGTTAAGAGTTTTGTTTTATTTGGCGGGAGGACTCGAGCCGGATGACAGCCTTTCAGAACTCTCTGAGGGACTGCTCCCAAGAGGTTGAGGAAGAGCTAGGATACATAGGAGCTTTACAACAAAGACCAGGTTGTTGGAACAATAAAAGATTACTTGTTATCTAAAGAAAGCCAGGTGTCTCAAGTTCACGAATTTAGTGATTTTGTATGAATGGGAGGAAGCAAATATTAGGACTCACTGAATTCATTTTTTAGACAAGCACCTAGCTATCTCAGGCCAGTAGCCCGTCCTTTCTTATTCTGAGTCTGCTCAGAGGGCACCATTGTGATTTGCTGCTGTGGCTGGGCTCCAGGCCTGTCCTCGCTGGGGGGTGACGGCAGCCTTTAATGACTTGGTATCAGTATTCTTTGTTTACTGACATGGTTGCAGTATTCTCAATCACATTGTAGTATTTTCGTTCACAGACCGATTATGGATAATCTGCAACCTTGGAAAGCAACCGAGATGGAATTACTGCAGATACCTTCTGCTTTAATAAGCCGTGTGCAAACATAAACATGGAGGAAGCATATACTTGGATTTGGAGGTGTAGGGAAGGGATTCTGCACATTACAGGAGAACGCAATGCAGAATTCCTTAAGTCCACCTTTCTTTACTGTAGTGGTTTCTGAGAACATTTTATGGTAATTAAACAACATTGACAAATGGTGGCACACATGCATTTAAGAGATGGCCGGATGCAAACTTGTATATTGGACAGGTGGAATTCATAGGCAAGTGGTCAGGTGGATGGGAGAGAGATGGAGCCAAGGCCTGGGCCCAGATTCTGGTTTAAATCGCCATTTCTTCAACATAGGGCCTTGGAACAGAATGCATACTCTCTTAACCTGTTGGTGAATCTGTGAAATTGACATGATAATATTCGTTTCATCCTGGGATTGTTGTAAGATCTAAAGAGTATTATAGCACACATGAAGCATTTAACACACTGGCACTTAGCAGTGTTCACTGTGTGGGGCCGCCCCGCTTAGCGTGTGTCAGAGCCGTAAAGGCAGCATTTGTCTGTTGAGGATGCACTTGTAGCCCCTTGGCTAGGTTGTGAATTTGCTGATTTCCTTTAATACTTGTAACTCTGTGTGACATGGGCAGTTATTTTCATGGACAGATGAGGAATCTCAGGGTAAAGAAGACTGTGTAATTTGCCCAAATTCAGACCATAATTTTGGGTTCATTGGCCTCGGTTCAGCATGGGCCCCTGGGCCTTCTGCTCTCTCCGTTCAGCACCAGAGCCAGATATGGAGTTGGCTGTTTCCCTGCCCAGAATATCCAGCAGGCCGCAAGACACCCCTGGCCCTGTGCTGCTTGAGCAAAAACTCCGGAGGAGAGGCAGTTACAAAAGGGATAAACATAAAAACAGACGACAGCAAACTGTGATCAGCCCTGAGAAGGAAAGGAACACATCTCGCCGTGCAGAGCTGGGAGCTTTCCCTTCTGGGCTGGTCTGGGTGCGTTCATCTCAGCTAAACAAGCTCTGCTGTTGCAGCAAGGTAGGAAGGCAGGGCGCGTGTGGGTAGGTAGACAGGGCCTTATTGATCGTACTCATTCCCCATTAAGTGGCAGCTTTCACGGGCACTTACCTAGTAAACAGATGTGGGCCATAATCATCACGCACATTGCTTGGAAGTTTTATTTGCCCCAGCTTTGAGATGAGGTCATTGAACCCGGGGAGTTTGCTGCATGCCCGTGATTACCTTGCAAATACCCCAACTGTTCTTTCAATCTAGACTGGTGTGGCTGTCATGCCCCAGCCCTGTGAATGGCATCGTGTAGCTTCTCCCAAGTGGCCCAAATGACTGACATTGATATGCTTAATTCGTTGGAAATGGTATGTGGCAATAATAGAAAAAGGTAGTAAGAAATTGTATGGAAAACTGGAAAAAACCTATTCTTCCCCAGCTGGGGGAGCGTAACCTGTATCATTCACCCTACTCACTGCCTGTCACCTCCTCCCTGCCGACTCCGTGTTCAGAAGCCACTCTGAGCCTTGGGAGAACATTTTTCCTCATGACACTTTTGACTAGGACCTGCGACATCTCTGTCCCTGGTTAACTCTCTCTTCAAAGCCATTTAAATTTTTTGCAGGCTCCTCCACTCAGATGTAAGAATAGCCTCTTTAAACTTCTTGATGCAGCTCCTTAATGAAGATCTTGCGATGGAAACCTAACCAAAACTGGGATGTATGCACAGTGACTGCAACCTCAGCACATTGTGAGTTCATAATCAGAGGGGTGGGTGACTCAGGAAAGGCTTTTTTAAGGTAACAAGGGGAAAGTGAAAGGACGCAGGCTGTTTGAGAAAGAAACATCTCGGTCACAGCCAACAAGACACCTGTGTTCAGGATGGGGTGTGGCGAGTGCAGAGTTCTCACAAATAAAGAAGTGATGTGATGGGAGGGAGGACAGCTGGGTACTTTATTGGGGAGAAAAAAGTGGGCTGAACATTTCCTGGTTGAACAAGAGGATTGTGACATGATGTGCTTGTATTTTGGAGAGAAGGGTTTTGTGGGGACAGGCCTAGGATTACGCTGTCTGGCTGGGGAGTCAGCACAACAGAGAAACACAGAGATCCTGGCAGACCCCAAGGCCCAAGCTGGCGAGAGGCTGCCCGCAAATTGGAGCCCTGGAGGCTGGTTCTGTCCCTTAGCTGGGGACTCAGACCTCGCTTCACAGCCCAGTCCTGTTGATACAAGAATAAAAAGCGTTGGGCATGAGAAGGGCTGTGCCCCACGCTTTCGTTTAGCCCCTGGGATGTGTCCCAACAGATTTTGTTCTTTGACTTCATGCAGTAAAGAATTCAAGAGCAAGCCAGTGTTGAGTAAAGGTATATATATTCAGAGAGATACATTGAAATGCAAGAGAAACGTCACGAGGTGTGGGGATTTGATGCACAGATTAGAAGTAGGTACACACTCCACAGACAGAGTGTGGGCCTTCTCCAAAGAGGGAGAGAGAGTGGTGACCGCGAGGTGGCGCTGTGTTGCTTTCTTCTTGGGCTTGGTGGTTTCATATGCTAATAAGTAGAAGGACCAGCCCTAGGGCAAGGGGCTGGGATTCCCAGGGAGTTGGCCATTTCCCACCCTTTGACCTTTTGTGGCTATCATTGGGACTGCCATGTGCCTGGGGCATGTTATTCACCACGTTACTATTACAATGGGTGTTTACTGAATCTCAAGATCTGCTAGAAGTTAAATCTCTTCATCCTGAGCCTCAAGGCCTTTTGGGGGTTGAATCCTTCACCATTTTGATGTCAATTGCTGTGGCCTTCCTTGAATGGCTGTGCTCTTCCCCCTTCCATCCTGTATCACTGTGATGACACAAAGACAGTAAAGGCTGGGCCCTAACCGTGCTCCTGCATTTAACGGCGGGAAGTGTGGGGTGGGCTTATGATGACTCTGAGTGGTGAGAAGGATGTTTCAGATTTTCTCACGTGAGACATGGGGATCTGCCAGCAGCCTCCCCAGATTTATCTCACGGGCATTATCCCTTGTGTTGTTATGGAAACAACAGGCCAGCCAAGAAACAAGAATCACACAGAGGGTTGGAGTACTGAGATTTATTACGCTGGCAGGCTCAGAGAGGTTTCTTTTCCAAAGCTCTGAGCACCTCCAAGATGTGCACATGAGGTTTTATAGGATTAATTACAAGTATGGGGCTATTAGCCAATAAGGCTCAAACAACAAAAAGCAAGGAATCAGTACACTGAAGCTTATCAATTTGGAACAGATCACGTTACTGACAAATGTTGACCTTGGATTTTCGGGTTAGCTTATTAGCCCAGTAAACTGACACTAAACTTCAGATTTACCAGGTAGCCCAGCAAAACTTACATCACTAAACCGACACTTATCACACTTAGATTTGTGACTTAGCTTGTTAGCCCAGCTGGGGTTTTCCTTCACAGTGTCACTTATCTTTT
This sequence comes from Vicugna pacos, assembly GCF_048564905.1. NCBI lineage: Eukaryota > Metazoa > Chordata > Mammalia > Artiodactyla > Camelidae > Vicugna > Vicugna pacos. Next base: position 7,209,008 of record NC_133004.1, read on the forward strand.
CTATTTTTCTTTTTTTCTTTTTTTAAATATTTAATCCAAATTTAATATCAGGGTTCTTTGGGAAAGAAATTTCTCTTTTTCTTTTCTTTGGGGCTCTTTTGGGGGGCAGGTAATTAGATGTATTTATCTGTTAATGGAAGCCCTGGGGCTTCAACCCAGGACCCCGTGCACGCTAAGCACACGCTCTACCACCCGCCCCATCATCTTTTCTTTTTGGTTTAGCTGCCAAGAATCCTACAGCTGAATTTCTAGTCAGCCTTTAACACTTGCTCTGACTTCATGGAATCAATTTTTATGAGTTTATCTCCCCCTGGTTTCATTTAAGTATTGAATATCCATTTTCTCTTCACTCTCCGTTTTGCCTTTTTGTTGTTATGGTTCTTAAGCTGTTTATAAAAGAATTGTTTAAATTCTCTTTTAGCAAGAGGCTGAATGTAAATAAATATGTAAACAAACAGCACAATTAAATGCTTTTATACATTCTGAGCTGTTTAGTAGTTACTTAAAAACTGAATTGAATATTAAAGTAATAGCATTTAAAATATTTTTTAATTTTTTATAAAAATATAGCTGATTTAAAATATGATATTAGTTTCAGGTGTACAATAGATGCTCCATTTATAGTTACTGTAAAACATTGTCTGTATTCCCTGTGTTGTAAGATACATCCATCTAGCGTGTTTACATTACATGTTGCAGTTTGTATAAGAAAGTTGGGTAACGCAGAGCCTGGGACGTGGCTGTGTCTGACCCAGGTTCACGCTCATCCTGCCTGTCAGAGCTCAGGCCTTCACAACTGTCTGCACGGGAGCGAGTGGAGGCAGCTCTCATCAGTGCTGGCACCACCCTCTGAGTGGCAGTGACAGCAGTGATTTTGTGTGGAGGTGCAAAGTGTTTTTCCAAGAGCTTTATATGCGTTTCTGCATTTAATAATAAAAGCCCTCCTGTGAGGAAGCGTTTTAAGTTTTCAATGTATAATACTTTTTATTTTGATATTGATAGATTTCAAACCTCTGGAAAATTTACAGGAGTAGTAAAATAAATGCTTAGATAGAGTGCACTTTAAAGGGCACTATTTGGCTTTCTGTGTCTGGTTTATTTTAGCATTAAGTTTCAAGGTTCATCCATATTGTAGCCTGAATCAGTTCTTTATTCTTTTTGTTTGATAATATCATTTTCCATTTTTTTTCGTTTTTGGTCTATTTAAAAATATTTTCATTGAAGTCTTGTTAGTTTATAATGTTGTGTCAGTTTCTTGTGTACAGCACAACACTTCAGTTAAATAGGAACATACCTGTAGTCATTTTCATACTCTTTTTAAACATAAGTTACTATAAGATATTAAATATATTTTCCTGTGCTATACAGTATAAACTTGCTGTTTATTCTTTACATACTCAGTATCTGCAAATCGTGAACTCCCAATTTATTCCTTCCCACACCCTCTCCCCACTGGTTACCATAATTTGGTTTCTAAGTCTCTGTGTCTGTTTCTGTTCTGTAGATATTTTTTTTTCTTTCTTTCTTTTATTTTAGATTCCACATGTGAGCAATCTCATATGGTATTTTCCTTTCTCTTTCTGGCTTACTTCACTTAGAATGACATTTTCCAGGTCCATTGATGTTGCTACAAATTGCATTATTTTATTATTATTTTATGGCTGAATAGTAGTCTATTGGACAAATATGCTACAACCTCTTTATCCAGCCATCTGTCAGTGGACATTTCGGTTGTTTCCATGTCTTGCTATTGTAAATAGTGCTGCTGTGAAGATTGGGGTGTAGGTGTCTTTTTGAATTAGGGTTCCTTCTGGATATATGCCCAGGAGTGGAATTGCTAGTTCATATGGGAGGTCAATATTTTGTCTTTAGAGGAACATCTATACAGGTTTCCACAATGGCTCCACCAAACTGCATTCCCACCACAGTGTAGGTGTGTTCCCAATTCTCCAGAGACTCTCCTGTATTTATTGTCAGTGAACTTCTGAAAGATGGCTATTCTGACTGGTGAGAGGTGACACTTGATTGCAGTTTTGATTTGCATTTCTCTGATAATGATATTGAACATTTTTTCATGTGCCTACTGGCCACTTGTACGTCTTCATTGGAGAAATGTTGCTTTAGGACTTCCGTAAATTTTTGAATTGAATTGTTTGTTTGTTTTTCTTATGAAGTATAAAAGCTGTTTACATATTCTGGGAATTAAGCCCCTAGCAGTTTCATTTATTGCAAATATTTTCTCCCATTCCATAGGTTGGTTGTCTTTTTGTTTTGCTTACTGTTTTCTTAGCTGTGTAAAAGTTTGTAAGTTTAATTAGATCCCTCTTGTATATTTTTGGTTGTTTTTCTATTGCTTGAGTAGACTTCTCTAGGAAAACATTGCTGAGATGTATGTCAGATGTTTTGCCTATGGTTGTTTCTAAGAGGTTTATACTATCTTGTCTACATGTTTAAGTCTTTAACACATTTTGAATTCATTTTTGTGCATGCTGTGAGGAAGTAGTCTAACTTCAATGATTTACATTCAGCTGTTCAGTTTTCCCTACACCACTTGCTGAAGAGGCTGTCTTTACTCCATTCTATGCTCTGACCTCCTTTGTCAAAGTTTCAATGACCAAAAGCTTGTGGGCCTATTCTTGATGATTTTGTTTATCCGTTCATTGATGGGTGGATATTGTTAGTAACTTTTGGCTACTCTAAATGATACTGCTATGAATATTGATGTGAAATTTTTATGAGAATATGATTTCATTCTGTTGGCTGTACATTTGGCCCGCCATATCTGTAGTTTCCACTACATGGATCCAGATGACTGATTGTAAAGGGACTCGAACATCCCTGGATTATGGTATCCAGGGTGTGGGGTTCCTGAAACCAAACACCCAAGGGTATTGAGGGATGACTCTACATATAGGAGTGGAATTGCTGAGCCATATAACTCTAAGCTTTTGAGGAAATACCAGACTTCTCCAAAGAAGCTGCACCATTGCCCCTTTCCTCTGGCCGCATAAGAGGTTACTCTGCCTCCTGAATGACATTTGTTATTGTCCATGTTTTGGTTATAACCATCCTAGTGGGTGTAAAATGAGATCTCATTTTGTTTTTGATTTCCCTAGTGATGCTGAGCATCTTTTCATATGCTTATTGGCCATTTGTATATCTATTTAAATTCGTGGTAAATTTAAAAATTGGGCCTATTTCCTTGTATTGTTCAGTTGAAAGCATTCGTTATATATCCTGGATACTACTCTCTTATTAGATAAATGCTTTACAAAATTTTTCATCTATTCTGCACATTGTCCTTTCACTATATTTTTTTTAAACATTAAAACAATTTCTTTACAGGGGAGGTAGTTATGTAATGATTTATTTTATTTTTCTTGTTAAGCATGCACTCTCTCACTTGAGATACCCATTTTCCCTGTCATTTCACTTTCTTGATGATGTCCTTTGTAAGGAAAAGGTTTTAATTTTGATGAAGTCCAGTTTATCTGCTTTTTTCTTCTATCATTTGTGCTCTTGGTTTTGTATCTATGAACCAAAAGCCTATCCTAGGCCCACAAAAATTTATACTGTGTTTTCTTTTAGAAAGTGTATAGGTTTAATTTTTACATTTCAGTCTGTGATCTATTTTGAATTAATTTTATTTGTTATATAAAATATGGGTGTTCAGATTCCAGATTGATTCTTTTGCCTGCAGACACCCAGCTGTCCCTGAACCATTTGTTGAATAGACTATTCTTTCAATGGAGTGTTTTTGGCCCCCTAGTGGAAAACTGTCTGTAAATGTAAGTTTTCCCCGTGGGTTTTTATTGTGTCTCTTAGATATATTTATCCAAACTTATGCCAGTATCATACTGACTTAGTACTATAGCATTTTAGTACACTTTAAAGTGAGTCCTCCAACTTTACTCTTCTTTTTCAAGGTTGTTTTTGCTGTCCTGGGCCCCTTGCACGTCCATGTGAATTTTGGGATCAGTTTTTCAATTTTTGCAAAGAAGTTAGCTGGAATTTTGATAGGGATTCCACTGAATATATAGATCACTTTGAGGAGTCTTAATATTTATAATAATTTTGTCAATCATTCCAAGAAAATGGAATGTCTTCCATATATGTAGATCTTTTAAAATTTATTTTGGTGATACTTCAAAAAGTTCAATGTACAAATCTTGTAAATTTTTGTTAAATGTATCTCTCACTTTATTTTTAATGCAAAGGCTGAGTTTCTTATGGGTGGGACTATATATCCATCTTCTTATTTCTAGAAGTCCTTCACAGCAAATACCCAAGGTATATATTTGCTACATAAATCTATCCACAACTATTCCCCGCCCCATGATATAAGAAACCAAGACCCAAGTTAAGCTACCTGAAAACACATATGTGGAAGTGAGAAATGAGACCCTTGGGTGGGGCTTTGTGCAGATGGTACTGAGAGCTTATTCAGAATGGCTTTTTCTTAATTTCTTTTAAACAACCCTTTCAGTGTATTTAGTCAGATACATTAAGAAAATGCCCTTTTGATGTGTGGAGTAGCTAAGACTATAATTTTCAGATAAATTCTAGTGAGAGTGTTGTACTTGAAACCTAATTTGCATCAATCTTTGAAGATTTATGTTTCAGGAGATTTGACTAAAGAACACCTGTCTTTATTCAATAACGAGAACTAAATGCTCAAGCAATATGTAAGAGTTTGAGCAAACTGCCCCCACCCCGTAGTGCTGGGTGGCTGCAGCTGTAACTGAGTCAGCGCTTACCTCTCCCAGTATGCTTGTGGTGATCTGCTCTAAGGGGCTCGTCCAACAGTTTGTCAGTAGTCTGTTAGACAATGTCATAAAACATTGATTGAAGGTTGCTGGAATGCAATATATTCTTATTAATATTAAGTAAGTACATATTGAGTGCTTACTGTATGATGGAATTGTCCCTCAGCCTCACATGAATATTATTTCTCTTAAAACCTCTCATATTTCCTTGTTATTCTCACTTTACAAATAAGGAGACTGAGAATTATGTCTTCTCTCTTTTGGGGGGAGCTCATTATCAATGATGAGAATTTGTAAGGAAAAAGATATTGATTCATCATGAGAAAATATTTTTGTGAGAGTCAGCAATGAAGAAGATGAACACTGAAGAAAGTGATCTTTGTTCGAGTGAGACAAGCCCTGGGTTGTGCGGAGTCAGCATCCCTGTCCTGGACACGGTATGTGTAGGGCTGCGTGGTGGGTGAGGCAGCGTGGCCACGCAGGGAACGCGGATGCTGGGGCCTTAGGCTGTGTTCAAGCCCGGTGGGGCTTTCTCCTAAAGGCAGTGGACCATCATTGACAGATTTTAAGTAGGAGAGTGGGGTGCTCTCGTAGTTCACATTTGTCTTGTAGAATGCTTGGAAACATTTAGAAGGCTTGGCAGGAGGTGATGTGATGAGTCAGTGTAGGGTGGCTGCGAGGTGTAGCAGTGTTCAATTTTCAAGTGGTTTTCAGGCCCAGGCTTATGGCTTAGTAGCCGTGTCAGTTTGAATGACACAGGCAAGGAAGTGAAACAATTTATCTAGTCAATTGAAGCAGTGATGTACCCAATTCCCAGGACTGTTGTGGAGATCCAGTGAGATACACTGTGCAGTGTGCAGCATGGTTTCCAGCACAGAGTCAGTGCTGAGTGAGTGCCAGTGAGTATCTGGTAGGTCAGTTTAAGGTGGTGGGACTCGGTGACTGAGGATATCTGGTCCTTGAAGGAGGGGTCCATTCGCATCTGTGAGTGATGGGCCTGAGTTGGTAAACGCAGGGAGACCTTACCCCCCGACCAGAGGCCCTGGGCAGGACGGCTATGGGAGGGGCACCGTGAAGACAGCTCTTTGCAGGTGGAGTTGGAGGTGCCCTTGTAACATCTACGTGCAGTGTCATGAGCTTAAATATGAGGTCTTGGCCCAGGCTGTGCATTTTCCTAAAATCTCAACTCCTGAGGACGCCGAAGTATTGATCACTGAAAGTGAAGTCATACTTTAAAGGACAAATGAATAGTAGTATCATCTCTGTCATCAAAGCTCACGTCTATTTATTCATCACTCAGTTTGCTAATTGGGTACTTACAGAGCTCACTTCACCGTCCTCCCGTGGGATCAGGCTCCACAGAGAAGAGCTGGTGAGTCTCCCTCATTTCAAGAAGTAGACACATTTAGATTGTAGCGTTCTGTTCCTTGCCAGACTTAGGATATTAGTGTGTTGGTTTAATTGTATTTTCTGTTGGCCATGTCCTGACAGGAGAGTAATTTTACCACATGGTCATGTTTCTATTAGCTGTTACTGAGAAGTGCTGATCTGATATATAGTGTATGTATTATATTAACTTTGTAGAGTAGTTACCATTTTTCTGTCTTTGCCCTTTAATTTTGTTTGCCCCTTCAGTGTTATATCCTTTGTGGGGCCTTATATTTTTTTAATTAAATAATGTCTGTTAGCAGTTAAGAAAACAAAAGCAAAGAAAAAATGCACATGAGAGCTAAATTTAGAAAATGTCTAGTGTGGTTTCTGTCTCGGCAATGGAGGGTTCTAGAAACTCTTAGAAACCTTCATTAGACAAGTGTTATAAAATGCTGATTAACAAATAAAACCTTCCTTCCTCATCTTTCAACCTGCACAACTAATTGTCAAGAAAGTGAGGGGAAATTCTCAGAAGCCAAGACAAACGAGAAAGCAGGGATTCTGGGAGATACGTGAGCGTTAGAAGCCGTGGGGTGCTGCTTGGCTTCTGGACTTATTTTCAGTTGCCTTGACAGGAGGGCAGGAGATGAGCCCCAGGCCTCTCAAAATAGGAGTTGGATGGGTGATCATATTATGGGCCTAGCCAATCCTGAGCATCTTGGTTTACTAAAGGGTGAAAGAGGAAAAAAAATTCCTCAAGGCAAGAAAGTAAGGAAAGTCAATTTTGTTGGAAGTAGGGAAAAATAACAAATCCAAAGTAAGGATATAGTTTAAAGCTGTTCTGGCATTAGAGTGACCACAACCTCCTGGCAGAAAACCACAGCTACTCCTTGATTGATAAGTTGTGTTTTGAATGAATCAGTGAACAGCCATTCCGAAAAAGGCCTCCAGAGTCTTGTGGATCAAGATACTGGACAGCAAACACCTCTCTTCCAAGGTCTCATTCAAATAACCAGAAAGGTTTTAAAGGAAACTATCAATAATCTGAGTTCTATTTATTGACATTACTATATGCTAGGAATTCAGAGGTGACTATGTAGTTGTCTCCTCTTTTATGGACCTTACTTTCTCTTTGGGGAGACAAAATGACATAGTTGGGTATCTTGGTGGAGGGAGGTGTTAGTCTGTTGCAATTAGCCAGGAGAGGAGATTAAGAAAACAGTGAAGGGTGGGTGAACATTTTAGCTGAGGACAGTCTTGTTCACTTGGCTTTTAATTGCAGGCTCAATGAGCTGTCCCTGGAGGGAATAGATCTTATGGAGGATGGACTTAACTCAGGCCTCTTTGGAATGGACAAGGGAACCTGGAGAAAGACTGTCAAATCTGTGCAGACATTAAAGTTCACTTGAACATGCTCCATCCCTGAGCCAAAGATAGGACAAATATGCAGCACTTCTTGAGGACAGAGGAGTGGTTTCTAAGGTTCTTCAAGAATGAATCCCAGGGAACCGAGATGGCCAGTTGTCAAACTGAGACTTTGCTCTTTGGACGGTGTACCCATCAAGGGTATTGGCCTTTTATATGTTTCCATTTGTCTTTAATACATGTCTGTTGATGAGGACGTGGGCACAATTGTTTGACACCTTGTCGAGGTGATTTTGGATACCTGCCTAGAAGCACGGGCACAGTTGCCGCTGCGTCATACATCTTGCAGCCCATCCTTTCCCCAGCTCCGTAATCACGGCAGAGTGGTTCCTTGTTGACCTGTCCATCTCCTAAGTGACATCATAACCCATGAAAAGACCGGAGCATATTAACTTGGCTTTGTTAAAGTCAAAGGTACAGATCAAATATGGAGTCAGATTTGTAATTTCCTATTTCAGTAGTGCCATGGAGAAGACAGTTTGGTCAGCTTTTTGTAGTGTCCTGGAGGCATTCTCTCTCAGCTTCTGGGCGCCTCTGTAGAAAACCCTTCATAGCTGTCTGGCCTGCTGGAAAAGCACTCTGCCTGTTTTACCCTGAAGATGTGTTCTGTTTATAAACTCATCACTACTACTTGGAAAACAACTCAATAAAGACTCAGTTGGTTTTCCACCAGCCATGGGCAGGGGTGAGGTAAACAGTGTTATTATGTCATAAAATAATAGTAATAATAGTAATTGTGATATTAGTAGTAGTAGTAGTAGTAATAATAATAATAATAATATTAAAAGAAGTCTTAAAACAGGACTGAGCACATTGGAGAGAGTCAATAAATGCTTTCTGGCTTAAATCAAAAGTGATGACTCAGTGATTCCATGGCTGCTCTATTTGCTAAGCTAGTTACTCTTTGCTCCATTACACATTTTTTTAACTGAAAAATAAATACAAGCAAATGGTTAAAAAAAAAAAACTCAAACAGAGCACAAAAATACACAAGTGAAAGAAGATTTCCCTCATCCTCTGTTCTTTTAGCCTTCTCTGGAGATGCCACTGTTTACTATCCTTTGGGTGCTTTTCCAGATATGCTTTGCACATTCCCACCTATGTATTTAAATTAGTTTAAAATTTTAGTTATTTTTAACTTAAAGGGATTTAAATCCTCAAGTGGCTTCTGGCCGGGTAATAGAAAAGAACAAATCTGACTCCATATTAGATCTGTTCCTTTGAATTTAACCCTATGCTCTGTCTCCTAGGCTTCATCTTGCTTGTAAAACAATGTTGCCTAGAGCCTGAAATAAACAGGAGATCCTATTCTGAAGGCTCTGACCTTTAAGGATATTTAACACTTTTTCATTCATTAAAAGATAGCAAATTGCATAATAGAAAATAACTTTTGTTTTGTTGGAGGATTGCAGGGATCTGACCCACGCAGATAGCTGCAAGAACAAAGGATTCTAAGAAGAAGGAATTCCTACACTAAGAAGTTTGCAACAACCAAGCACATAGGAAAGGAGCCTGAATTGTGACTTGGGGAGATGGTTTTCCAGGACATTAGTTTGCCATCGAGGTCTACAGAAACTTGCTATTCCGTGCCCCAACATCTGGTCTCCCAACTTATTGTCCTGTCCTGCACTGAGGAGAAAGAATTTCGACTTGGTAACACTCCTATCTACCTAGAAAGCTGGGCACTGGAGCTGAGTGTTATGGAAACAGTCCAGCCAAGAAAAGCACCAATCGGGGTGTTGGTGTACTCAGAAGTATTATGCCGGTGGGCTCAGAGGGGCTCCTGCTCCGAAGTTCTGAGCACCTCCAAGACGTGCACATGAGGTTTTAAAGGCTTAATTACAAGTAAGGGGGAATTAGCCAATAAGGCTCAAAGAACAAAAAGCAAGGAATCAGTACACTGGAGCTTATCAATTTGTAATAGATCACATTACTGACACCTGTTGTGCTTGGAATTACGAGTTAGGTTGTTAGCCCAATAAACTGACACTAAACTTCAGATATATGAGATAGCCCAGCAGAATTTAGATCAGTAAACCGACACTTATCACACTTAGATTTGTGACTTAGCTTGTTAGCCCAGCTGGACTTTTCCTTCACATGAGGACAGCTCTCCCACACCCAGGGAACTACTGTGAGCCCTTGATGTTTCCACTAGGGTTGGGTATGGTTTACCCAGGAGGGATGGGGACTATGCACCAACACTCAGGCAGTCTGCTCTGTCTGGGGCTCTGATCTTGTACCATCCCTCTCCCTGCCAGCCCAACACCTGGGACAGTGGAGCTAAGGCAGTGATCCTGCCTGCCTGTTTCCCAGCGTGTAAAAGGGGATTATGTACCTTTCCCAAGGTAGTTCTGAGCGACAACACCTGCGGGTGCTTGGTTCTCAGAGCAAGAGAAAACCCAGGTCCGCGTGGGGGCAATGGGTGTGATCCCCATAGGGCTTCTGCAGAAGCATCGGTTGGAGGGCTGGATCAGGGAGGTAAAACTTGAGCTGCGGGACTTGAAGGGTTACAGAATGGTACAGAGGCAGGTCTGCCACCTCTGGGTGCCCCAGAGGTAAAGCTTTTTCTCTCCAACACCGCTACCACCCTCCCCTCTCCATATCCCTCCCTACTCTCTGCTCATCCTGTCCATCTGTATCCCTCCACATTTCCCCTCTGCTCCACCCACTCCCATCTTCTCCCTCCCTCGCTGTCCCACCTTCTCTCGCAGAACTCAGAGAGGATCGCTGGCCCTCCTGTGCATGCGCAGTAGTGGCAGGTAGTCCGCTAGTTGGAAGCTCCATATCCGAGCCGGGGATCGGGCCCAAAGGCTTCTCAACTCTGTGGCCCATTAGGCCTTTGGTTCCTGCCTGGGTCCGGGGCCTCTGACTGTGGAAGTGCAAGGTGGGGTCTCCCGGGAAAGGGATCAGGCGGCTGCGGGAGGGCAGTCAGCCTGTCACAGTCCCCCAGGGCGCCAGTCAGCGTGTGTTCAGCTGAATTGCCAAGGCCAGCCCCTCTCACAGCGCCACCTGCCCCGGCGCCCCGGCCACAGCTGTCCAGGGCCAGGTGTGCACCTGCCACCTCTCACCCAGCCGGGATCCCCTCAGTCCGCGGCTGGCGTCCCCTTCTTATCTCCCACCCGCGAGTCCTCTCCTCCCAGGCTTCCTCTCCTAGGCCGCAGGCCCGTTCACGCCCCTGGGAGGGCTGTGTCTGGGCGGGCGGGGACTGCGGACCCGGACGGGGCGGGGGGCTGGGGCTGGGTCTTGGGCTGGCCTCTGAGCGGGCCTGCAGCCCGCGTCCCCCCCTCTTTCCCTCCACCCCGGGGCTGCCCTTCTCTCCCTTTCCCGCTCCCGGAGGACCAGCTCAGTGGCGCAGGCACTGCTCCCTGCGCTGAGAGCCTCAGGCTGTAACGCCCTGCTTCTCCAGTTGGAGTTGGGAAAAGGGAGTCTCAGTGCTGAGGGAGCTTCTGTCCCCTCCCTCAGTATTTCTGCTGCATGTAAGTACTTTGAACACTTTCAGGAGTTATGATGGCGGTGCTTGTTGATGTCACGTGTTTTTATAGTGAGAGGTATTACCGTGGTGAAAGCAGCGCTTGGTTCTGTTAAAAATGAGCTGAAGGTATGAGGCTGAGACATCCTCCTTCCTTCCCTCTACCAGGATGAAAGGAGTGATCGTCGATTTTAAAAAGATAGTTACAGTCCCTAACTAGCCCAGCCCAGCTAGTGTGTGTTAACAGGAACAGCACCACCAGAGGCCTTGGAGACCCAGGGATATTGAAGTCCTAAAAAGCTCCTGGCACAGTTTGGTTTGTTTTGGTTTTTTATTTTTCTTAAATTGTGGGACACACTCGTGGTATAAACAGAAAAATATTTGTCAAGAAATATTTTTTCATATAACAGTGTTATTGTGATATAGTTCACACACCATGAAGTCCTTCCATTTAAATAGTACAATTCAGCAGCTTTTAGCATATTCACAGTGGTGCAACCATTATTATTCCAGAACGTTTTTATCACTTCAGAAAGAGCAGTGGAAATGAATGACCCATCCACACCTCCCCAGTGGTGGTTCTAAAGAAATTTCTTGGCTATTCCTGACCATAAATTCACTTGTTACATTCCAAGAAAAATCATGAAGGAATTCTAATCAGAATTACAATGAACCTGTCTATCAAAACAGGAAGATTTAATGTCTTTATGGCATAAACTTCTTCTACTCATGAATATATCTGGGACCCTATCTTTTCATCTGTACAGTGCCTGGCCCATGGGAAGCCTTCACTATTTGTTATACTTGTGAATGATGAGATTCTATACATCGTTAGTTGCAACTGTAGCCTTTCACAGAAGAGAAAAGAAACCTCAGTGAAGCAAGTGACTCCCTGATGTTCAGAAAGAGTGACAGCTAGTGCTGGAGTGATCCAGTGGACTTGGTGCTTGCAACCAGAATTCTCCACCACCTACAGCTAAGGGGATTAGAGTGTTCTTTTATTTTTTCTTAATGCCGTTGCTTTTATTTTTACTTATTTTTTAAATTATTTTTTATTTAAGTGTAGTCAATTTACAATGTTAGTTTCAGGTGTACAGCAGAGATTCAGTTATAAACATATGCATATGTATATACATATGTTTTAGATTGTTTTTAGTATAACTCATTACAAGAAATTGAATATATTTCCCTGTGTTATATAGCAGGTCCTTGTCATTTAGTTTATATTTACTAATTTGTATCTGTTAATCCCCCCTTTCCTGCCTGCTAAACACAGTTTGCTTTCTATGTCCATGAGTCCATTTCTAGGAGCACCGTTTTTCCTAGTAATATATGCCCTTTGGACGCTTTAGGTTTCAGTAATTCCATCTTATCTGTGGGCGCTTTTCTTCTGGTAGCCTTTATGTGGTTTGCACATGTGGTAATAGAGATCTGTATTTGGGAGAACTCCAGGCCTCGTGTAGTCCCTGGTACAGAGTGTCCACAGAATTGATGGTTGGACTGGGAAAAAAGCACAGTAAATGCTGGAATTTCCACTATGGTTGAGAATTCCAGGTTTCAATAACCTGTTTAGACAACCTTAATATTGGCTGCACCCACACTGGGTAATTTGGTGGAAATTCATGGTATGGTGGTGTAGAGACGGGGCCTTATATGCTTCTTCTCTTTCTATTTTCTAACACTCATTCTCCTGGGCCTTCCAGATCCTCCCCCAGAAGTGCCCAGGGCTGGCTTGGTGCTGCGCTGAGGCAATATTTGTTAATAACACCGTTTCATCTTCTCCTCTGAGCCTCCGTTTCTTTCTCTGCACAATGAGGGCTTAGACTAGATAAGTACTTTTCAGTTTCTTTTAAAGCCATGTTTCCTTTGAGAAACAGAAATTGCAAATCTCTCCTCTCAACCCAACCCTTTAGATTTTGATAAGTCCTCCAAGGAGTGACATAGCTCTTTGTGAAAAATTGATGTGATTTTGATTCCAGGTGACACAGAAAAGACTCTTCAGAGATTGATTGCAGGGAGAGGGCAGGAAAGGGGCATTATGTCACACTTTCTAGTGTGAGCACTCGAGCAGGGACTTGGATTTAAATACGGTGTCTGACGTGGCCTCTCTCTAATCTTGTAGAATGTGAAAACTTCTCTACCTCAGTTTCTTGATGGGTCAAGTTGGGGTGATAATATTTTAAGGCTTTTGTGAAACATTATACACATTAGCCATTTGTGTCTCGGTAGAAACAAGATCAGCTAGGGATACAGGAATTTGATTAAAAAAAAATTCTTGTCCATAGCACTCTGTCTGTGTGTATTTTGAAGTTCCTGTAGGGTGAGGGTGAGTCTAAAGTCCATCGTGGGACAGGTGGCCCATAGTTCTCCGTACCCCAGTTTACCCGCTACTCCCCAGTCCTCTTCCTCAGTCCAGGATG